>NC_140193.1:24750837-25950837 GCF_965226575.1 Pagrus pagrus
ATCAGTCACAGTAAAAACCAGCTCCATCCTCAGTCCTGACTGAAAAACAAAACCATTCCTCTTTCACCTTCATTCATTCAGTGATGAGATGGTTTTTGTAACAGGATGAAAAAAAAAAACATTCACACCACAATAGAAAGTTAAAGAAAATGAATTGTTTTAAATCCTACAATTCCCTTAAACTTTTCACATTTTCACTAAGGTATATACATCAAATAATCTGAATTTGATCCTTATCAGATCAACGTGGAGCCCTGAATGTCACTTTATCTCTGCCTGGTAAAGCCTCTTATTTGTTAGAGTAAGGACAAAAAAACAGAAACCAACAAAAAGAAACAAACAAAAAGAAAAGGTTGACCATCTGAATTTTAGACTTTTATCCAAGGGGATTTGGTTAGGTCAATGAGGGAGATGTGCATGGGATAACTAAGTGGTAGAAGAGCTGAATCTGATCCTGAACAGAACCGAAGTGGAGCCGAAAACCTCTCATCTCCAAAATACCAACCTTTATGTGGAAGCAGTATTTTCAGCTTCACCACCTGCGTTTTAGAGCCTTTTTTAGGTTTTAGTTCAAATCTGAATCTCATCATGGGGGAATTTCACAGGACAACAGCGTCATGCTCCTGCTGCTCCATTAATGATCAAGGGGTTTAATTAACATTTAAGTATAGCAGGGGGGCGTTTGTTCATAGTAAAAGGCGTGTGGATACATTTAAAGGCAGATTTTACGCATTTTAAAAGGCAGCCTGTTCGTTAGTACCTTTGGTGCGTAAAGCTCTGTCTGTTTCCTCTCCCCTCTCCTCCCCCTTCTCACCCACTCCTCCCCTATGTGTGTGTGTTTTCTCCTGTCAGCGGACCTCGCCGTGCTCCATGTGAGCGAAGGGGGGGAGAAAAAAAAAAAAGACGCAACTACACACAGGGCTGCTGCTGCCGCTTCGGAGCGCTCCGGTGATGCAAAACACTACAACACGCACACACACACACACACACACACACACAACCACACAACCACACACAAAACAGCAACCAGCGCACACATGATGTATCTCACCCCAGTTTCTAACCCATCCAGTTTAAAGAAAAAAGAGAAAACGCATCATCTCTGACCTGCTGCCAGTTCTCCTCCAGGGAAGGCATCGCAGAGAAATAACCAGTGTCATGAACGAGTTGGAGTTCCTGGAAAATACTGTAATTCGCCAACACATCCATGCTTGATGCAAAAACTGGAAAAGTCAGTGAAGAAGTCCGGAATCCAAACAATAAAAACGCACTTCTTCTGCTTCTTCTTCTTCTTCTTCTTTCCTCTTCTCACACTTGTCAAATAAAAAAAAAAACAAATGCTGGAAAAATCCCAGCTGGTGCGGCTGCGGATGATGCGCACCTGAGCACTTTAATTAAAAAAGAAAACGGGCAAGAGGAGAGAAAGAGTTGATTATTTTATCTTTATCAATGCAATCCCTTCTCCTGTCTGCTCGCTCTGTCACGCCTCTCTCCTCGGTCCGAGATCGGGGGTGCCAGATCTATTTCCGCATTGCCAGATTGCCAATCGGTCTCCGTACACGCTGCCAGGTTGCCAGGTTCGCTCCTCCAGCAGCAGACTGGACCCCGCTGCAATCCAGGCGACCGGCGCGAGAGGGGAGGGAGGCGGGGGAGGAGCCACCTGTCACTCAATTTGATGCGTGACCTAATAAGGTAAATAGGGTTGATGATGTCACTGACGTCCAATTAAGGAGGCGCTGAGACTTGGGGAGGGGGAGGAGCTTCGAGGGACGCGGAGACGCTATTGGCTGCAGGAGGCTGTCAGTCCGGCCCTACAAGGCAGTGAGGGGTGAGTTATTTTTAGAGGGGTATATAAAACCAGCAGCATTCCTCTCTCAGTCATTACAGGCTGCACAGACAGACAGAGAGGAGAGAAACCATGGGCACAGCTGAGGAAACAGCGACGTAAAGACTGAGCAGCTGTATGAATGTGTAGAAAGAGGCAGCTGAGTGTCAGAAGCAGCAGTGATGTTGCAGATACTACGCTGTGTGGCTGTGTTTTATCTGAGGCGTGAGAGCCTCACCGCAGAGACTCCTCCATGTGGTTATCATGTGGTGATGTCTGTGCGGAGAGCAGGGACGCAGTGGAGGGAAGAGCTCAACACGATCCTCCCACCTGTTCAGTTCACAGGAGTCAACCCCCCTTTTGTCCATTTTTGGAGCACTAATAAATCCACGTTCAGCAGCTTTTTCTGTTGCCACACATAAAGTATCGACTGTATACTGTAAAGAGAATTAATAGCCAGTAATGGAAGAAGAGTTCAGAGAGGCTGCTTTAATAAAATCATACGACACTGTTAAAATACTACAGTACAAGTAAAAGTTATTCAGAATCCTATTTGAATATACATAAGTTACTAAGTCACATACTGGTTACCTTTCCCTAGTGCTAATGATTACAATGCACCATTAAAAAAAAAAAAAAAAAAAAAAGACCATTAATGCAGGAAGTGATACAGGAGGTGAAATGTGAGAGGCTGTTCTTACTGCTGGACTTACAATGCTAATAACACAGTGGCACACACCCCCATACAGACATGCTTTCAAATTAATGAATTCATTAATTAACGCTGTTAACTTTTTAAAATAAAAAGGCTGCAGATCATTTATCTTCATTTCCAGTGGATGGTTTAGCACCCAGTTTACACTAGAAAAGGCTGGAAATAGTGCCTCTTTTACTAATTATGAAATTAAGAATCGCTTTGAAATGAAAATCGATTCCGAATCAAATTATGACTCAGAATCACTAATGCAGACTAGCGTGGTTAAGCAAAGAGACAACAATTGACCTAAAGTTTCCCTGGTGAAACTTTAACACACTTTAAGTCATTTCTGCCTTCAATGAAGACAAAAGTAGCATGGGAAAATCTATGTGATGGTAATATTGTATATAATAAAATTATACTCACGTTAAGTAGTCATGTTAGCTGCCTCGCTCTCTGACCCTCCCTTAAGTCATAGTGACAGGCAGCCAGATGAAACAGGTTATGCGAGTACACAACTGACAGTATACAACAAAGGTCTGGTTGTTTTTAGACATTTTTTAATGCAGAAAAGTTACATATTACAGTATATCTTTAAGAATATATGTCACATACTAGACACCAGCTGTATTATATTAACAGTAATGATTTGGTTCATAGGGTGAATACACCCACCCCTATTATAGTGTTCAAATGAGTCCTAAAAATCTCATTTTCCTCTTCTGCCCCAGGGAGAGTCACTTATTTAGCAAACAAATTGGTATTTTTGTTTAGTAGAATCAAATGTCTTGACATAAAACCATTTGTATTTGAAACCGCTTGAAATATACTCAGTCTGTTTTCAGTTTTTAGGACATTTGTTTTGGTGTTTTAGGAGTTTTAGAGCACAGAAAATATTTGATTCAAGTATTGATAATCTCCTTCAAGATGGTTGAGTCTGTAGCTTCTCTGCTGCTCACTGTCTCACACACACTTCACCTTCTTCTAATCTCTTTTGTCTTACTGATATATTCCCATCATTCTTAATTTTCTTCTTCCACACAACCCCCTGTTTCTTTCTTTCTTTCTTTCTTTCTTTCTTTCTTTCTTTCTTTCTTTCTTTCTCACCTCTTGCTTTCATTTTCCTTTTCTTTTTGTTTCTCGCTTGCTTCTCTTGTTCTTTGCACAGGTCACTTTTTACCACAATTTTGTAGTTTTCTAATCATTCAATTCCAAAATCTGGTGTCGAGTGTGACCGACACAAAGACATCCAGCTGCCAGCAGGGGTAATTGGCGACGCAGATGGTGAGGTGGTGAATTGAAGCCAGATTTAATTCCACTTAATATCAAATGTTTATCATAGATCTACGTTATGATGAACTTTCAAACCAGCTGTGTTATGTGTATTTGCGCTTTTCTTGAGCCATATTTATTACATAACCACCATTCAACTGTTAAAGATGTAAGCAAAGCCAAATCTCAAATCAAAGTCCGCCAGATATTTTATCAGCGCTGTCACACTCTCCACAAAAAAAAATGTTTTTCTTCGTTCTCCTGTCGGTTGAGGCCATGATTCTCTGTGAAAATCCAGTGATCAGTGGATCATTTCAAACATTAACATTTATAGGGCGCTTTGCATTGACCATTTATGGTTGAATGTGGGTGTGGAAAGGGCAGGATAAACAGCTGATCCATGTGCGCACTTTTACATGTTGATTTGGGATTTTTAATAATCAGATAATAACCAGAATCAGAATAGTTTTTGTCGTACGTCATACAGCAGGATTGTTATCAGGTCCCTGGACATCACACACCCAGATGATTCAAGGGCCAGATCAAATGTTCCTAAAATAATCTCTAAAACAAGCATTTTTAAGCATATGATACTCTATCTCCTGTATGTGTCAAACCATCTGTCTCTTATGTAACAGCCACATGATGTGTAGCACACATTGTGGATGTACGTTTTATTGAGTTAACATTTGCGTTGTGTTGTTGTGTGCCTGGGCTTCTTCTCGACTCTCTCTCTCAGCTTCTTGTCTGCGTGTCCCCGGGGGGACACACTGCTGGTCTCTGAGGACAACGAGGGCCAGATGGCTTCTAGATTGGCTGTTCGAGAACATTTTCCCCATTGATTTTTACAGCTCAGTCTGCCACTGGAGGACCAGAGGAAGGAAGAGAGGAAGGAGGAGGGAGCTGGAGAAATGGAGGAGAGGGCAAGAGTCTAAGTGTGTGCGTGTGCATGCATGCGTGTGTGTGTGTAATTTGTAATCGTGTGTGTGTGTGTTAGGATCAATACTGCCACTGATTGCCTCTAAGAGGCTTTTAACACATTCACATGCAACATCTTTCTGAGATTCAATGTGAAACAAAAGTATAAAAGACACATCGTCATGTTCCGTTCTTATACTGCCAGCGTCAGTCACTACCAGTACTCCACCACCACTACCACCATCCTACTATTACTACTACCTGTACTTATCTTTACTTTAATTTTACCACTACTTTATCAATAGTTAGCAGATCCAGGGCTGTAACACTATTACAACTGCTTCTGATTATTCTACGACTACTACCACAACTAGTCCTCCTCCTCCTCCTCCTTCTACTGCTACTTGCAATTAATTGTTGTCTCCCTCCTCCTCCACCTCCTCCTACTGCCACTACTATTCCTCCGACTATTACTCCTTACCCTCCCCCTATTTGTTCTCCTTCTCCTCCTGATCTTAGTCCTACTTCTGCTTCTACTTTTCCTACTCCTACTACAATTAGTCCTCACCCTCTTCCTCCTACATTTCCTCCTCATCATGTTAGTCCTACTACGCCTCCTCGTCCATCTACTGCTACCTACTACAAATGGTAGTCCTTCTACTAGTCTTCCTTTTCCTTCTACTATTGATGCTAATAGAAGTCTTCCTCCTTCTCCCAACTACTAGTAGTCCCCCTCCTATTCCCACTCAACCCCCTCCCACTTCTACTCTTCCTCATCCTACTCGTATTAGTCCTGCTCCAACTACTTGTAGTCCTAGTTCTACTCCTCCTCCTTCCCCTGCTCATCTTCCTCTGCCTTCTACTGCTAGTCCCAGTCCTCCTGCCTCTTCTCCTCCTCCTCCTCCTCCTCCTCCTATGAGTCCTGGCCCTCCTGCTCCCACTACTAGTATTAGTCCTCATCTGCCTCCTACTAGTCCACCTCCTAATATTAGTCCTACTCCTACTGCTAATCATGGTCATACTTCTAGTCCTCCTGCTTTTACTATAAGTCCTACTCCTCCTCCTACTTATCTTTTCCTTCCCCTCCTTTGACTACTAACACTACTACTACTACTACTCCTCTTCTTCCTCATCCTCCTCCTTCTACTCTGCCTACTACTACTACTACTACTTATACTCTTCTTCATCCTCCCTCTACTTGTCCTCCTTCTACTCCTAAAATCAAAGTCCTACTCCTAGTCTCCCTCCTTCTACTCTCTCCTTCCTAGCCCTCCTCATATTCCTACACCTCCTACTACTACTACTATCCAAGCCCTCCTGCTCCCACTACTCCTATCATCTCGTCATCATCCTCCTCCTGCCATAAGTCCTTCTCCACCTCGTACTCATCTTCTGTCTGCCTACTCATCCTCCTTCAACTTCAACTCAAGGATTTCAAAAATGAAACAGTGTTTTGAGTCCTTCAACTGGTTTTTGCGTAGACTACTATCTGTTGGAAACACCTGTAACTTATTCAGGATTTACACTGACAGGCTACAGCCTCTGATCACAGCTTGATGGACAACAACACCTGTAGATATCTTCTGTCATGCAGGATTTTCACCAAACAATACTTTTCTGGGCCATCAATATCAACACATTAACCTACAGCATGTAGCTCAAAAGTAAATCCAAGCACGTACTCCCTCCTGTTAGTTCCATGATTCAGATTATTCAATCACACACAAACACACACACTCATTCAAACAGCTACAGCCATTGCATGATGAAATCAATGAATTGTATGTTATGAAAACAATGTTCTGTGAGAGAGACAGCCTTTTTTTATTTTACATTGGTCCAGTACTGAGTGAGACTGCTGCAGCCACCAGCCGCGAAACGGGCCGAAATGTAGGCAAATACTTGTGGACAATTGCCACCATCAGTACGTCCATATTAAGTGCTTGTTTTGCCACTGACAGACTCAGATTGTTGTTCTAAGATAAAAAAAAATAATAATAATAGACAGAATCCCTACAGAGACAGACCTTTTTATTAAGGCTAAGGTAAGGCTTTTTATTTATCCACAGCCTCGCCAAATGTACCAGACTCCATTTGCAGAAACATTCATTTCTCTTATCATGAAACACACTTCATTTAAATCAGACATAAACAAAATAAAACTCAGACACCTTCTTGCTCGTATTTCTTTTGGTTCCAACAGTCACTAAGTCTGATTAGGTTGAACTGAACCCTTAATTCACCCTGTTAGATGTGAAAATATCAGGAGAGGAGCAAGCTTTATTTACCAGCTCTGTAAATGGAGTGTGGTGGCAGTTTGACAGCTGTTTCTGGTTGAACAAAAAACTGTGCTGGACCTCCACTTTGTGTCAGGCTGGACCTTGCTTTAGTGTCTGGCTCAAGAGCTACATTTTCCTCGTCATCCTCGCAGAGAGCTTTGGCTCTTTGCCAGAAATAAAAAAATTAAATAAAAAATGGCGGATGTATTTTTCCTTACATTGATCTGACTCATTGTGACACAGCCAGCAAACCAATTTTTTTTCAATTTGCAAATAAAGTTACTTTTCATTCATTCATTTAGCAAAGCAAAGACAGGATGAGGCCACAGTTGGTGGGGTTTTGGCGGCCCCCTACAGGTCGGAGGCCACCGGGCACTGGCCCAATCAGCCAGGTGGTTAATCCTTGCTTGGTCATTAAGACTAGACAAAGGAGACTTTTTAGGTATAGGAACGATGGTGGCTGTCTTGAGGCAGGAGGGAACAGTCTCCTGTGAGAATGAGATGTTAAAAATATCAATGATAACATCAGCTAGCTGATTAGCACATTTTACTGCACAGCCAGGTATATTACCTGGACCAGCAGCATTATTTATATTCACTTTTAGCAAGATTTTTCGCACATCCGCTGTGGTCACTGACAGTGGCTGGTCCTCTGAAGGTGGAGGAGGCTCCTCTATGTCGAGGAGATTAAAGGGAGCATAAAATATGTTCAGTTCATCTGGCAACATAGCCTCAAACATGATGAGGGCGCACCTGCTTTTGAAGCCTGTGACATTTTGAATCGCCTGCCACATATCTTTAGGGCTGTAGTTGTTGAGATCCCTCTCCAGTCTCCGCTGATGTCTCCTCTTTGCCTCCGTGATGCCAGCTTTTAGTCTTGCTCTGGCAGTATTGTATGTTTCCTTGTCATCTGACTGAAAGGCAGCTTTTTTGGCTTTTGTTTTTTGGATAGAGCTGAGAGTGAGTAGGCAGTAGAAGCCGAGAAAGATGATCTGATAGGCCAAAGTGAGGACGTGGGAGGGCTTTGTAGCTGCCAGGAATATTTGTATACACATGGTGCATTTCTTCCTCTGGTGGGGATCTGAACATGCTGGTGGAATTTGGTTTAAACAGTTCTGAGGTCTGTTTGATTAAAACCACCAGCTACAATGAAAATTCCATCCGGTTGTTTAGTCATGTTGCTGCTGATGACATCATACAATTCCTCCAGCGCATTTTTTAATTTGCATCTGGGGGAATGTACACAGCAACAATAAAAACACTGGTGAACTCTCTGGGCAGATGATATGGTCGACATCTTGGCATCAGAAATTCAACATCTGGTGAACACTGTCCATCCACTTTCGCTGCGTTTGAGCACCAAGCAATTTTGGTAAAACAGTTCTCAGACATTAGCCAGAAGAAGGCTTGGTAGAGGAACAGCTCTTGGTCAAAGTCGGGTCAGCTTAGCTCTGATGTTGCCTCTCTTTCCTCTCTTCCTGGGGTGATCACAGCGCTTTTGGTCATGTCAGCAGATGCCGCTGGTAGGGATCCTCTTGTGGTCGGCTGCACTTCCTTTTCTGATGTTGATAAGTGCATCTCCATGTATTCAAAGCAGGCATAGACACAAAAAAAAATGAAAATCATATCAAAAATGTAGTGAAGATTGAAGGAGCTACTGACCGCCGTCATAACAACTTTCTATTCTTAGGTCTACTTCTACGCATCCTCTTCCTGCTGTTTGTCCTTCATCTAGTCCTAGTAGTTCTAGTCCTCCTGCTCAGATCACTTGCCCTCCTCCCCCTTCTAGCATTTGTTCTCGTCCTACTCCTACTCCTAGTCCACCTTCTCCTCCTACTCATCCTTCTGTCCTATTACTACAACTTGTCCTACTCATCCTACTCCTGCTGTAAGTCCTAGTCCTACTCCTCCTCCTTCTAGTCCACCTCCTCCTACTCATATTCCTCCGGCTCCTCTTCTTTCTTCTACTACTACTCATCCCCCACTTCATCCCATTACTCCTACTCTCAACCCTCAACCCTTCCCCTTTTCTTGCTGTCTCCTCTGTTGACGCAAATAAAGATTGAAAGAAAGGAAAAAATGAGAAAATATTAAAGACACAAAGAGGATTAAAAGAAAACAGGAAAAAGAGAGTAAGGGGAGACAGGGATAGAGGAAATTTCACAGTAAAATGGATCTCCAGGATAATTCCATGCTTTCGGTTTCTGGCTAAAACCACCGAACACCATAGAAGGAGAAATATAAAAGCTGTGTGTGTGTGCGTGTGTGTCTACCACACAACCTTTTAAAATGTGTGCATTGCTATCCAGCTCCACACACACTCAGTGTTGTAATCTTATTATTGTGTTGTGCTGTTTTGGCACAGAGAAGGACAGGAGGAGGGTGAGCAGGAGGGAAAATGGGCAGAGGAGAGGAGAGGAATTTTATCACTGTTTCCATCACTGAATGAGGGCTGGAAGTTCAGGACGGTAAGATGGAAATTACTATTTCCAGTCATTTATTTTCAAGAATAAGATCTTACAATCATTATTATTAACTTTATTGTTATTATTATTTATTATTATTCAGAAAATTCATTTTTTTCTCTTTTGTATGGTTGTATGAAGGACACCGTGTTTAACCAAAGGCGGGTAGTAAAGACTTACATTTACTCCATTACATGCACTTGAATAATGTTTTAGGAGACATTGTACTTTTTGGAATAGTTTTGCTGCAGTATACTTAAGTCGATTCTTTGAGAAAAAATCTTTACTTTTATTCCGTTACGTTTGGAAACAATGGCGCTACTAATGGTGTTACTTTGATTTTAGTTTATTCATGCACATTCCGTTAAGGAACCTGACCTGTGGCCGGGTGCTTGTTCTCGGACGCCCTCCCGTGTCACACCCCCCTGGGTGCCCTGGTAGTCCCGCTGTACAACCAGAGGGAGGGAAGGGTTGCTACTGGCTGCTGTATAGTTTTGTAATTGTACATAGTCCAATCATTCACTGCCAAAGACAATTCATGGCGTCTTTTTACACGTCTGTGGCTGGCTACTTTTATTTTACTATAGTAGGAAAGCAGAAGTGCCTCAAGTAAAAAGTTAAAACAAACTGTATACAAATAATAAATGCTGTACACATCACATTTATTATTAAGAGGTTGTTGTCAAGTCATCATTTTCTTTTTTTAAATATCGTGATAAAAACCAGACCGTGGACTATATATTGTGATGTTATCGTACGTGAGTTTTTGTTCGGGCTTTTTCGGGCTCACACCTGATTGTGATGGGAACTGAGACGTCTGTACTGGAATGATTGAACTGTAAGGACACTGCAACATGTGGAAAGTCTTTATATTTACTTTTTGACAGAACAGACACAATCCATTATGCACAGGATCTGCTGATTTATTTGCCGAATCATAATATAAAATTGGCAACAACAACCAAAGAAAAGTAACAAGAAACTATTTATAATTTGTATAACAACGTAATATTTTGTGATCATATTTGGGAGATACAGACTGGGAATATTGTCGTGGTGTAAATGAGGCACATTATCTAATCAGAAGATGATTTGTGTGTCATAATTATCTGTGGTTGAAATCATTCCTGTCAGATTGTGCAACAAATAAGACTTGGGGAAAAAGCACAAGTGTGCTGATGTTTTACCTCTTTTATAGTTAGTACTTTTGTACTCTTATTAAAGTAGTTATTTTACTTTTACTTCTACTTGAGTAACTGTTAATGAAAAGTAGCAGTAATTTTACTTGAGTACAGTTTTTGACTACTCTGCCCACCTCTGCATTTAACTATAATCACAAAATACTGTATAGTGTTCCTGATGGCAGTGAAGTGAAATTGAACACTATATCAATGTAAAATAATCAGAGGTAGGATGAACGGTCAAGTAGAAATAACCTGCTACTAGTCCCATAAACTCATAAAACCATTGTGATGCTGTTTTTAGTATAACATTCATGTTTGCACACGTGTCATTACATCCTTTCCTATCCTGGCTGTGAGAAGTATGCTTGCAAAAGCTGCAGCATGGTTTTGGTTTCCGATCACTGCCTGCTGCGGTATCTTTTCAGGTGCAACTAGAATAATTTTTTAATCTTCAAGAGATATCAGCGCACAACCAGGAGCCCTCCTCAGTTGCAGTGGTTGGTGCAGAGCCTCGGGCTGTGTGAATGTTTCTTTTACAAATCTCACATTCTATTTTAATGATTTCTATCTCGAGAAAACCAACAGTTGGAGGAAAGGCTGTTTAGATACAGTATGTGAGGGGTTGACTGAGGAGATCTGAGGCATTCAGAGTGTTTTGCTGTCAGGATGGCAGCAGGTTGAGTATGTTTAATGCAAGACATCCTCGCGCTCTATTCTAACCTGTAGAGGAAAGGAAACTGCTACAGCTGGGAACAGAGATGGGGGAAACTATACACCCTACACTTATAAACTATTTCCATCAACATACACATTTTT
This sequence comes from Pagrus pagrus, assembly GCF_965226575.1. Lineage (NCBI taxonomy): Eukaryota > Metazoa > Chordata > Actinopteri > Spariformes > Sparidae > Pagrus > Pagrus pagrus. Next base: position 24,762,294 of record NC_140193.1, read on the forward strand.
CAGTCATAACAAAAGGAGCACATGTCAGTTGAGTTAGGACAAAACACTGCATGACAGGAAGTGGAAGAGGAAGTGAAGAGTGTGGTTAGAGTCTAGGAAATCATAATTCTAAAGTATTTTGACAAATAATTTAGGATTCGATAGTGGAATTATGCAGATAAAATTATGGATGGAGACACATGGGCAGCAGAAGATGTAAACGCTGCAGAGAGAGTTTGAGGTAAGAGAATTTTATATGGCTGAGATGATGTTCAGCTGTAGCTCTGCAGTGAGACCTGAATGATAAAATTCACATCACTGTATTTTCCCTATCATACAGCTTGGTTCTGTTTTTAAAAAAGAAGAAATAAAATCTCTCTGGCTTTGTGATTTTGACTGTCTTGATTCTACTTGTCAAAATGTACCTCATCATCATCATATAAATAATCTTAATAACAGGCAGACTCTGTATAAGAAGGTCAACAGTAGGCATCCTTCAACCAGCCACAGTGTATGATTTTGTCTGCAGAACAACAACAACTGGAACGATTCATTTTGATGCTAACATCATGTGTGTCCCTTAAATTTCCATTAAAATTACTATAATATTCTTTTTCAGACTCTCCCCTCTGACAGGAGGCTGCGGTACATCAGGACTAAACCTCTCACCATAAGAAGAGTTTCTTCCCGTCTGCAACTAGACTCATCAACAAGGCCCGTGACCCCCACTGACACTGACCCCCCTCCCTTCCCCTTCACTTACATTACATTAATGTACGTAAGTTTTAGTCACCAGACGCTCTTATTTTGCACATTGCAATTTCACTATCTACTGCGACCTTGCACAGTTTAGGGCAAACTTTTTGCACTACTGGACAAATTCGGACAGTCTTCTAAATTTGGTCACACTCTATTTATATTTTTTTAGTTTTATTATGTCTTCTTAGTATTTTTTGTATTGTTCATTGTTTCGCACCAACGGACCACAGCAAATTCCTCGTATATGTGAACTTACAGCGATAAAAGCAGTTTTGATTCTGAAAGAAATAAGCCTGTCAGTTTTTGCAACTTTCTGTTCACGTATATGCAATATCATACACAGTACCTGAACAACCCAGTGTTCCTGTGTGGTTGTCTGCTCCGATTGAGGAAAAACAATATATACAGGAGGGGACACCCCAGTAGCTCAGTTGAGTGTGTGCCCCATTTTTTTGTTAGAGGCTGTGTCCTCACTGCAGGGTTCAAATCCAACCTTTGGCCCTTTACTGCATGTCATCCTTGCTCTCTTCACCTCCTTTCCTTTCATGTTCTCTAGCTGTCTCCATAATAATTGGCACAAAATAAATAAATAAAGAGGGGACAGAAACCTTGGATCTCTCTCTTTCCACCTTCCAGCTTGGCAGCAGCAGTTGGTCTGGAGACTGGCTGACAGTGGTTTAGTTCTGGTTGTTTCAACTGTTTTTCTCAGTCAGATATTACGATTATTACAGCTTTATTTTCTGTGCGGTTAAGTCTTGTAAGGCAATGTCTTGTTAGGGTAGAGGGCCCCTTCAACGGTCCCCTGTAGGCTAGTCTGTGTGGCTTCCCTTCCATTTGTTCATTATAGCCGGCCCAACAGCCTTTTGTTTTCCTGAATGGGTTATTTCTGGATGACTTCTGGTTGTACAGGTTTTTTTCAAAATGTAAATGTTATGTTTCTTTTTTATGTTAGACCTTTTTTTAAAAGTCTTTCTGGGGGTTGTAATTATCACCATTGTGAATCTGGTTGGCCAAGGTATCAGGTAATGAATACCCGATATTGTGACAGCCCTACTTAGGATATAACTGCACATACATGCAAATATACTCAATAATGAGAAAAATGTCATACTTCAACTTCAAGTGTGCCTAAAAAAGTTTTTTTGATATATGAACTAAACCAACTGAGCTCAGTGGGACCCTGTGGCATGCCTGAGGCCTGGACTTTCTTGTAGAAACTACATCACAAACACAAAGTCCTCCAAGTCAAAAGGTGGTCAACATACAAACACTATCTGTCTCTTTGGCCCTGACAGAAGGAGGCGACACAGAGACCATGTTCTGCTGTCCGAGTCACAGCTGGATCACTGAACTGCACATCAGGTTGCAGCATAACATTTCTGTATGACTGAAAGAAACAGAGGTGAAACCACAAGCTGTGAACCATGAGCAACATTATGGACCCAAAGGCCTGAAAATAACTCCAGAACAACTCTGACACAGCACAGTAACAACAATCAGAAACGATTGAAAAAGTGTTCAGAGGGCCGGTTTTAATATAACTTTGGAAATCCGTGGAAAAATGTCTTTGGCCCATCTGATATATTATTAAATCATTTAAACAAACTCACACATCATATAATTATGCACTGGCAATTTTTACAGGATATTAACAAACATTTACAGTGCTGTGGATTCATTTTTGTTAAAAATCTTCTAATGTGGGCATCAGAATTATCAAGATGTACTTATGCATACATGTTAGTTCTACTTCTACCGTAGTCAGAGTTGCAATATCTGAGCAGAATCAGTTACTGACAGACAGACATTGCATCACATCCACAACATCCCAAATACCCACACACAGCAGATAGACAAAGATGCATTCAGTCTCCCTTTAACAAGCACAAAGTAACACCTGCCTTCCTACCACTAAATAAAACAGATTTCCCAACCTCCTCTTGCTAAACATGTGGTTGTGATATTTCCCGTCTGCTCCCCTCCTCTCATGTCTGTGATATTTTTAATAATGGAGAGGAGGAAGCAATATATCCTCGAGCTGAGGGAGTGATACAGGGTTAAGCATATTCTGCCGCTAATTGCGCTTTCTGGTTTTTAATAAAGAAAAACCACACGCCTGCAGGCCTTTGTGTGTGTGTGAGTGTGTGTGTGTGTGTGTGTGTGTGTGTGTGTGTGTGTGTGTGTGTGTGTGTGTGTGTGTGTGTTTGCACTAGTTGAAAAGTGAAATATCGTTGGCTCTGTGTGTGCAGAAACTGCATTCTGTCTGATATTCTCTCTTTTCCTTAAAGACTGTTTACATAGGAAAAAACAAAACAAGTATGAATTTACAAAATCTGCAACTAGATAGATGCAGGCATCCATATGTTCATGCATTCCCATGCACACAATCTCGCAAAACACTTGACCTCCATGTCAGATTTCCGCTTCATAACTAAAACATAGTGGTCGCTAGGGTGGACAAAGCTTTGTGGACCAATGAACTGATTGACCAAAAGAAGGGGAAGCAGTCATAAAAGGAACGATAAGGAATTTTAGAAGTTATGCACCTTTTTTGTAATACAGTAGGCCACTCCCACTGCTTCACCCCTTTTTGGCTTATTGGCATGAACAGGTAATCAGGTGTCCTTCAGCTCGTGACCAAACTTTTCACAAACTTTTGTCCAAGTCTAGAAATCAATCTAGAAGTAAAGAAGTAACGTGTTTTTTTTGTGAAAGGCCCCTCCTGTTACCACACCCCCTTTTTAGCTAATAGGCATATAGACAAACACAACTTCACACACACACTTGACCTCCATGGTGAGTGGTAGGGGGGATGACATGCAGCAAAGGGCCACAGGTCAGATTCAAAGCCAGGCCCGCTGCAGCGAGGACACAGCCTCAGTACATGGGGGCGCACACACCAGTTGAGCTATTGGGCGCCCCATTTTTACTGTCACCCTAACCAATCTACCTCCTCGTGTCAAACCAAACCAACTGAACCACCGAAAGTAGGGTGGGTTTTGGCAAGAAAAACAGTGGTACCCATAGTAACACATTTGTAGCTACTAGTCTTGCCTACAGCTATGGTATCTTGAAACAATTTTGCAATTAAAGGCAAAAAAAATTTTTGCAAATGTAGTCAAATGAAGTCAGGTGTTTTACTTTAAATTAAGAGTTTTTATACTGATTTTTGATAATTCAAGTGAGGGATTGACTTGATGCATCTTTGTGTCTCTAAATACATGAGACCTCATGTATCCACTGTGCAGGATGTATAGGGGGAAAGCATTTACTAAAGATGGCCAACCATGAACCAAGCAGCAGTAGCAATAATATTTTTGGAAATGTGCATATAATATATTAAAAAAAAACTGCACATATCATAGTTTGTAAGCTTCATAACTCTCACAATATTAATCATTGGAAATGTAATATCCATTTATACCCTTTACACTTACTGCGGCACAAGTCATTTAAAACTCCAATTGCAGAAGTAAAAATTTGTGGGCGTTCATCCAAGTGTTTGTGTGGGTTGTAATGTAGCTGCAGTTTCTCCTAAACGGAATGCCAAGAAACAATAAGGGAGACAGGCAAGTGTGGGAAAGGAACAGCCATGAAACTGAATGGTGGGCGGATGTTGGACGGTTAAGGAGCCCGTGGAGACATTATGTTCTTTATGAAGCCATAAAACAAAAGACTGTTGCCTTTCCCTTCATCCTGTCATCACAATGACCTTCGTTTGATGACCAGCTATCGTCGCTGGCCCTTTTAAAGGTCCAGGTAATGGATGTTTATACATGGCAGACATATACTACCACACATAACCACATCATCATCACTACATGGCCATGACGTGCTGGGCAATAATCTGCCTCAGGCTCCAGGGTTTTATGATTGACAGAACTGAATAAATCTTCTCATTTGGATATGCTGTGACAGGAATTAATTACCAGGCAATTGTGTCTAACATATTAATTTAGAGGAGATTATACAATGCATTAGCCCGACACTTATTAAGCATGGTTATGTACGCCTGCGTTTGTGTATTGAAATCGCACAGGCGGAAAATTCGGTCCAATTTGCCATGCTTGGCTCCCGTTAACACACTGCTGTGTCTCTGAAACCCTCCCTCCTTCCTCATATCATGTTCCCTCTCTCCTACTACTCTGTTCTCTGTCCTATCTCTATCCTCTGCCATCGTCTAGTTTCCTACATCTGACTGATAGAAGAATGGTGTAACCCTGGGGTCTAGTGTCATATGCAGAAATACATTTTGGCCAGGCTTGTAAAAAACGGAAGGAACTAGTTTTTTGTTCCTCCTGTCAAAAACAGCCTTTCCTCTTTGGAGCTGTAATTATATTTCTTACAGAAGGCAGACATCATCCAAACTGTCTACATCTGTTTATGGTTGTACCAAATTATTTTATATTTATTTAATTTTATTAAAGTGAATGAAATCAAACTGATGATGATTAAATTATTCATTTTATTTAGTTCTAGAAAACACTTGGACACATCTTCAGTGACGAAACCGGGGTCACAGGGTGTTTTGGGTCTTCGATCAAAGAGGAAGTGAACAATAGTGACAGTGAGTGACAGCAGATCTTGACACATTATTATGGATCTTACCACCCTACTCTGCCTCTGATTGGTTGGCTTGTTGGTTGTCTTTTCTATGCTTGTCTCAAACTGTTAACTCATACAGTAGCTCTGGTAATGTCTCTTTTCGGCAGTTTATCAACTGTAGTTCTGCGGATAAACACACCAGCCTCTTTGGCCTCTCTCAGTCTTCTGCTGGTCCTGTCGGGGTCACTAATCCCCTGGATCTGCTATTCACTGTCACAGTGTCTCTGGGTTTGCTACCGCTGGGCTGCCCTGCTGCCACTCTACCACCAGGTCTGCCAACTCTAGCTATCGAGCCCAGAGAAACTGCAGCTGCGACAGCCAGTCGTGTTGTTGTGTTTACTGGGGCAACTACGGCTCACAGGTGCTCAACTTAGAAGGACATCTAATGTCACACAGTGAATTTATCTCACATTTTTATTTTCTAGTTTTGACTAAGGAATATGATATTGTGATGAAAGCAGTCCCTTTTGATTCTGTGGCTTTATGTAAAGGTGTTCCTCTTCCTACTGATATCTCATCATCATCATTATATCTTTAACTCTTACTACATGTTTTAATCATGTAAAACGTCCAAGGTAACACTGTACAGATAAACTGATTGGTCATGATGTGTGTTCTCACTGAAAACACAAGGCCCAACTGAGAGACACATTTACAGATGGTCAATTAAAGACTCGCAAAACCAGATCCATTTCCTCAGAGTTGGAGAAAGGTCTGGCACCACTAATTGACATCCGGCTATAGGGAAGGAGAAACTCTGGCTTGTTTGTATTTCTTTTAACCAATCACAATCGTCTTGGGTGGCGCTAAGCCCAGGATAAAATATGGCAGGAGACTAACGCAGTTTCCTCATTGCTCCACACAGGTCTGATATATTAATACATGCAACAAACATGTTGCGTTTCTTCCTCTGCAAATATTAGAATGATTTTTCGCATTTTCTTCTGGAAATGTTTTTGAAATGCGACGTCTACAGTCAGTGCAAAACCACCCAGCAAGCATATGACATGAAATGAAGGAGAAAGTTGGTTGACTCTTTTTGAAAGGGAAAAGGGAAAAATCTTTTGTTGCATCTTTGAAACATGAGAGCGATGCAGACAGATGAGGGGTCATTTTATTGTTTCCACTGTATCTCTACAATTTGCCATACAGATGCATAAAAATAATGTGGCATGTCTGGTCCGAATCATGTTGTCCACAGCAGGTCTGAGGTTTTATGCTGTCCTCGACTGTAAACTGTCAAGCTGCTGTTCTGCTGGTTTTCATGTTGACTTCAAAACAACTGACAAACAAATGAAGGTATAATTGGAGGCTCTGCTCACAGTGAGAGACGGCTGCTGCATCACTGAAAAGATTAGCTGTTTGCAGGCTGTTGCTATGGTGGTGTACTCTACTGGGATGTGTGAGAGGGTGTGTTTAGTGTTTGAGTCGCCTATTATTGAATTGAATGCTTGTCGTTTCCCCAAGTATTTATCTGTGTGTATGTGTGCCGCTTTTGGTGCATTTGGTTGTGTTGCCTTTTTGCATGAATACATGTGTGTGTTTTTCTGTCTGTCTGTGTGTGTGTTTGTGTGTGAGTTCTCCAGTCTGTGTGTGTCCCTGGTGTGCTGCCAGTAAAGCGTGGCATTTTGCTTTAACAGGCTTGTCCTCCATTAGTGGCTCAGCGCTGGGCTTAAAACTGGGAGGGAGGAGAGAGGAGGGACGATGAAGACACACACACACACACACACACACACACACACACACACTCAAATTCTACTTGGATCGAGCTTGAAGAATGACATTGGGCTTCACTGTAGTTAAGCGTTGCCATTAGCTTTTCTGTGTGTTTGCAGGTGACGGACAACAAAGACTAATTAGAAAAGGCAAATTCGGAAGAACTTGCAGTTGTGAATGCTGGCTGTTGAAAAGCTGCTAACAAATGCACATTGCTGGCTGTAAAAAACTTTGAATAATGTCAAAAATATGTCGAAAATGTGGAATATTTTAGGGTTTGTTGAAAAGCTGATGGTAAATGTGCATTACTTACTTAGACTTAGAACTTAGACTTAGAACATTGGGCGACGAGTCCCCTCCATTTGTTCCAGTCTTTGGCGGCCCTTATTGCTCCGTGCCAGCTGATACCCATCTCGCTCAGGTCTTCCTTGGCTGTCTGCCTCCATGTCTTCTTCGGCCTCCCTCTCTTCCTCACTCCACCTTCTGGCATCCAGTCCATTGCCACACTTGCCGGTCTCTCTCTTGGCAGTCTGAGTACGTGTCCCGTCATTCTCCTTCTCCTTTCGGAGACAATGTCGGACAGTGCAATCTTCAGGATGGATCTGAGGCACCGTCGGTGGAAGACGTCCAGCTTGTTGGTGATGCTGGCTGTCTTCATCCACGTCTCACAGGCATAGGTCACTGTTGGCATGACCACTGACATGTAGAGGCGTAGCTTGATGGCCGTTGTGATGGCTTTAGACGACCAGATGTTGCGGAGCCGTTGGAACACTCCTGCAGCTTTGCCAATTCTGTCACTGACGTCTTTCTCCACGTCTCCTGTACTTGAGATGTTACTTCCAAGATAGGTGAAGTCGTCAACATACTCTGTCATGTCCGCCTATAGTGAGTGGTGGAAGGTGTTGGACTTGTCCAACGGCCATGGCCTTGGTCTTTTCTTGGCTTATCCGTAGTCCGACTTTTTCTCCGTGCTCATGGAGGTTGTTGGTCATCTCCTGGAGTGCAAGCTGAGTATGACTAACCAGAGCCAAGTCGTCCGCAAAGTCCAGGTCGGTTAATCTGCCCCCTCCCCACTTGATGCCAAAGTTTGCCCCGGTGACGGACTTCTTCATCACAAAGTCAATGACAATTATGAACAGTAATGGTGACAGGATGCAACCCTGTCTCACACCGGTCACAATGTCGAAGTCGTTGGTTGTGCCGTTGTTAGTTTGACTCTGCAAGTAGAGTTGTGGTACAGCGACCTGAAGATGTTGATATACTTTGGTGGTATGCCATATAGCTGGACGATCTGCCACAGTGATTCATGGTGGATGCTGTCGAAAGCTTTCTTCAAATCGATGTAATTGACCATGAGGAGTGTCTGATGTTCTTGGCACTGTTCAATGATGTTGCGAAGTGTGAAGATTTGCTCGGAGCAGGACCTCCCCTTCCTGATGCCAGCTTGTTCTTCCCTTAAGATGCTATCCACCTCGTCTTTTGGGCGTTGGAGCATCACACTGCAGAATACCTTGCCAGGGATAGACAGCATTGCTGGCTGTAAAAAGTGGAATACCAATAACGTATGAATGATGTGGAACATTTTAAGGTTTGTTGAAAGGCTGACGCCAAATGTGCATTACTGGCTGTAACAAGATTGAATAATGCCAAGAATATATGAAAAATGTGCGATATTTAAGGTTTGTTGAAAAGCTGACGCTAAATGTGCATTGCCGGCTGTAAAAAGTATGTTTGTTGAAAAGCTAATGCCAAACTGAACGGCTTGGAATTTGCATCTGATGTCATGAGCAGTCATAATAGTGGGGTGAGAATGAAAGATTCAAAATGTACTATAAGCTGTGAGCCAAACTGCAATGCTGAGTTGAATTTGTGTCGAGAAGCAGCTGATGGAGTATGAAGAGATGTTACAGCGGGAACACCAACATGAATGGAACTGAAAAGAATTAATCTCATAACGTATCAAAGATGAATATTTAAATCTATTCATTGATTTATACATTATGATGTGTGTGTCTGTTTGGCATTTGAATGGAGAGGAAGACAAAGGGGGAGGAGGTAGAGAGAACATGTAGAAGAGGAGGAGGAAGAGATGGGGGAGTAGGAGGAGGAAGAAGTCAAAAGATGAGGAGTTTGTGAGAGAAAGACAGAGAGAAGCCCCAACGAAGGCTTGCCTATTATGCCGCCTTTGTTTGTCCACACTGAACCAAGCAGCGCCGGCATGAAGCCACTCCTGTATGTCATTTCATTTCTGATACTTTATATTCCACTCCAATACATTTCTGAGGCACTTCCTTTTTTTTAACTTTTAATCCACTACATTTGTCTGACTGCTTTAGATGCTAGTTAGTTGATCTGGAAATCCAAATTAATGATACAAAATTTAATCAACAAATAAATTAGGAAGTATTTCTGTAGGTTTAGATAAGACTTAAATAATACTGGCAGGAAATTCAACTATTCGAGATTAAATAATTGAAATTAGCCCCAGTGTCACCATCTGCAACACTACAAAACACATGAATACACTATTAATTAAATGGCAATATAATTAATATTCTTCTGAAATTGTTTAAACCTCAAAGTGTTACTGCTTGTACGGATAAGAAAAGGTGAATTTTTGATGTAAACATAAAAACGACTGTACATTTCCTATCAAGTGAGGGAACTTTGACTGCAGTGAAAAAGTGCAGCTTCTCAGAGAAATTAAATTAGTTTTTAAAGCATTTTCATACATAATGGTCCTTACATGGTCAAGGATATGTTCTCCTCGGGTGGGGATCTGAACATGCTGGTGGAATTTGGGTAAAACAGTTCTCAGACATTAGCTAGAAGGAGGTTTTGTAGAGGAACAGCTCTTGATTCAAACCGGGTCAGCTTAGCTCTGAATCAGCCTCTCTTTCCTCTCCTCCTGATGTTTTGTCCCTCTGGTCTGACTGGCCGCTCGACAGATGCTGCTGGTGGAGATCCTCTGCAGGATGCTGCAATCAATCCAAACACCAAACTTCCTTTTCCAGTGTTGATGAGTGCATCTCTATCATAGGCTAAACATGTTTCAGTGAGAGGGGGCATAGTGATGGTCTCTTTTAAGTAAAATACAAATCAAAGTAGATTATGCTTGTGGCTACCATGTGATTGACAGGTCACTACCACAGTGTTTCCTCTGGTTTTCAGTCAGATCCAATCAGGATCCGCAGCTTCACCCAAATATGGTGACTACTGGTTCCAACAAACCAAGATGGCACCGGCCATAATGCCATACCTGAGGCTTCAGTATCGTAGCCCATAAACCAATGGGTGATACTATGATGGCTCCGTCCAATATTTATTATACAGTCAAACTGATATCCATCTTTTCAAATTACTCTGGGTAAGACCCCCCCAAAAAAGTTAATTAAAAGCCTGTTTCCCTAATTTGCTGGCGTGTTCCTCTAAATGCTTCTTCAACTCCATCATCATCCAATCATCCATAACTGGTTGCGTTGTAATCCAGTCAGTCCATAGCAGGTCATAATATAGGCAGCCAAACCAGTAACACACACAATATACACAGTACACTGCATTGCCTCGGGCCAGATACTGTACTTCATAAATCCAATATTTACTGCCAGCAAGGAAGCTGTCAGTCAGACACACAGGGACAGTTCATCACACCATTAGAGACACCCTGACATCCCCTGCTGACTGTGTGTGTGTGTGCGTGTGTGTGTGTGTGAGAGAGAGAGAGAATGTATGGACATGTATTTGAGACTGGGATGTGACTTCAGTCAGAGTTTGATGAGAGAGATGAAGTGTAATTACTTTTTTAAAGGGGAGAGAAGTGAGATGAAGCAGCATCAAGGACATATTTAGACCCTCTTAACTTAAAAAAACACAAATTACACAGATTTGTTTTTTAAACATAACTAAGTGACTTTCTAATTTAAATCCTCCACCAAAATCCACTGTTTTGAAACTCACCCTCTTAGCTATGGATAACAATACTGTATAGCCAACAGGATGTTTTGTTTCTCCAAAAAACTGTATAAAACATGGACATCTCTGTGATACCAATAGCTGCCATTTTGAATCTCAGTGTGGTGGCTGTAGTCTTCGCCATCTTGGCAGTGCCTACTCAAAAAAAAAAAACACATCCTTAATCATGCATAACTTCAAACCTCAATACAATATCAGCAAGTGAGTTATATAAAAAATAGCTAGAGACCAAAACCGTTGTTTGTGCCAGGCTGAAATTTTTTATATTTCTGCTGGAAAGTTGGACTTTTTTATATTTGGGTCAATGGGGATTGACTCACTTTTGTAACACGTGCTGAGAGAAAAAACAACAAAAGATTAACACAGGATTTACACAATCATCTCTCGACACATTGTTCAGTGAAAGTGCAGGCTACAGGCCCGACAGTATGTCAGCCAGAACATTATCCCTGCCATGGACTTGTCTGACAGCATCCACATTGAGGGCCTGCAGGTGCAAATCCCAACTCATCAGACATCTGGTTTTATTACGCATTTTATGCAGGAAAACAAGGGGATTATGATCCATATAAACGATCACAGGAATTGTTAACTTTTCCAAACTCTGTGAAGTGATCCTCACCATTAGCTTTATCAGCAAGCAGACATGGGGAGCTCCATACACTACAGCTGGACCCAGCAATGTCGTGTTGCACCATAAACTCTACCTGCTGCTTAAGATGATGACTTAATGTATTGTACTTAATGCCGAATTTACATTAAGACACCAGTGAGTTAAAATTTGCCATGGCTGTTTCACAAATTTGATTAAGTTTCTGCTCATGATGCAACAACTCTTAAAATAACTTGATTTGTAAGGGAGTCCGGGATATTGCCTTTACTAGTGACATTCATCTCTTTATTGTGTGGTCCATATCCACGACTTTCACACAAACACACAGCAGCTGTATTAGAGACCCCCATAAATCTGTCATTTTACTGCTTTAATAAGAGCTCAGCTCCCATTGGCTCCCATGTAACTCGAACCCTGGTTGTGAATCACCAACATCAATATCGTGCTTCAACAGATATCTTTGAGACGGAAGATAAGCAAACAGTGTTTTGATAGACTCAGTTAACTGAACTAAGTAAAAGCGTTGAGGCCCAGAGGGATGCGACAGACGAGCAGGGAGGTTTCTTGAGATCTCAGAGTTTGACAGCTTTCCCTTAGCCAGTGTCGCGGACAAACCCACTCACTCACTTCAGCACTGGACAGCTCCCCCACAACTTTTACTACCAGCAGGCTAACAGACTGTGCTGCAACTTCAGCACCGGACAGCGCCACAGGGGTCACCTGTCTCTGAACTGGACTTTGCATCCAACTGAGCCAGCTCCACCTCACAGTAGGATCTTAACATGTTAATGTGATAGAGGCAGTTTCTACACTGGCGATCTGGATTGGTGACGGGATAGTCTCTGTCCCTGACCTTCTCCTGAACTAAGTAGGGGCCAAAATAGTAAGCCTGCAAGCACCAGAACTTTGTCACCAGGCATGAACTCTCTACTTTTATCATGTCTGTCAAACCATCCCTTCATCCTGACATGCGCTGCCTCAAGATTGCCACTAGCTATTTCACAAGCTCGACACAGTTTTACCCTGAAGTTACTGACATAGTCCAGCAAACTTTGCCTGTCCCTTCGCAAAACCACTTCTCCCTCAAACGCTTCGAGGGAACACTAACTCTGATGGACTAAACCCAAGAGACTCCTGTACCACTTCCCTAATGGCAAACATCTGCAGGTGAACCCCCTCATCCCAGTCCTTTTCAAACTCAAGACAGTAAGTGCGCAGCATGGTTTTCACTGTCTGGTGAAAGTGCTCAAGGGCGCCCTGACTCTCAGGGTGACATGCACTGGAATGACAGTGTCGAATTTTATCTGCCTCAACACCTGACCAAATTCACGCAATATAAAGTTTGAACCTTGGTCTGTTTGTACTACCTTTGGAAAACTAAATAATGAAAAGAACTTCGACAAAAAGCTTTAACAACTGGTGTTGTAATCAAGGGCAAGGGAAACACCTCAGGAAACCGAGTGGATGCAAACATCACTGTCAACAAAAACTTGTGACCAGCCTTTGTGCGAGCAAGGAAGCCACACAGTCAACCTAAACCCATTCAAATGGCTCGCACACTACTGAGATCAGATACAGCATTTACAAATGAGCAAGCCATCTCTCACAAAGTCACCCATTGACAAAGTTTCAACTTCTTCTTCATCTACTGCGTCTACAAACAAAGGTAAAACAGACAATACCAGAACTGCTGTGTGAGTTAACAGTTTAAGTCAAGCATAGAAAATGTAACCAACAAAGCCAACCAATCAGAGGAAGAGAAGGGCAGGTCTTGCGAGAAGATGAGTGGGATCCATCATAATGCGCCATGCACTGCAACGCTATACTAGTGACTTGGTCGGTGTCCTGGTGGAATGAAACGAACTCTCTCAGATAGTTAATCCTCAAGATAACAACAAAAGGACAACGTATCTGAGTATGAGCGAGAGACAGGCACAGAAGACCTCATTGTGTCCTGTTCTTCTCGTGGATTTAGCAACAAAAAACTTGTCATGTCATTGCAGGTCAACCTGCATAAGAGAGACTGACCCCGACCCAGATATTAGCCAAGACCCACAGACACTACACACTATGCTAGCCGAAGTAAAGAGGAGCTGCAAGCAGCTAAGATGAAAGCCCACCAGACTGGAGAAATGTAGCAACACACTGACAGTAGGTGCTTTATCCTGTTGCCAGTTATTTTGCTGCACAATTTAAAACTACATTTTGGAAATGTTTGTATAGAAGTGTAGCATAGAATATAGTACATAGAAGCCAAAGAGATGGTCTGTTGTAATGTGTCACTAATTAACCTCTAAGAAAGTCTAATAAGGATCTAACAGGTAGGAAATAAAGGTGGTCTCTGTTTTATTTTGCAGTACAGTTTTTTGTAATGTGTTGCTAATTAACCTTTAAGAATAATTAATAAGGGTCTAATAAGTAATTAGCAACTACATTAAATAAAGCCTGTCCGTGTTTTGTCTGACCATTATTATATGGCACTACATTTGTCAAATTACAGTCTGTGTGTCTAGGGTAAAATTGCATGTAATCTAATTTGGCTCTGATATGGCTTACTTTTAAAATATAGTGGGACCTGATGTTTTAATGTCATGCATTTACCCTGACAGAGCAATGCCGTGATAATACATTGCAACTGCTGTGAAACCAAACTGTCCACTTGATAAATATACAGTAAGACTAATATTGACTCTTTACAGTAGTGTGTAGAGTTGGTTTATCAGCTTGTTAGCAGAACAGTTGCCTGCAGATTAAATTGGGGCTGGTATAAGAGCCAAAAGGACTGACTAAGAGATTAACAGCAGGATTATTTTCAGTTTGCGTATTAAACCACTGATAGAACTTCTAAAGCAAGGGAGAAAGAAGTGGAGGAAAAAAAAAACGCTGATACCACTGATTATTCTCCATATTATGATGTTCTATTTCCTGCTACGTTGTTAATGTTTGTACTTGTGCAACATGGGAGGATTCATCAGTGTGCAGCTCATAGCACAAAGCAAAAAACAGCACCACAAACTTGCATACCTACTGTCTGCTGTTTGATCGTATGCTAAGCATACCAACAAAGCTACATACAACCACAAGGTTACCAAAACATTTGTGATATTATTGTCTTACCTATTTATTTATCTTTTTTCATGTCCAGAGGCAAAATGATCTTGATTTATACTTCCTCTCTTCCACAGTGTTTAAAGAGAAGAGGGGGGCAAACGTGTCTGTCTGTATTTCTTGGTGATTTGTGAGCAGAATAGGATAAACTGCAAATGTCTGTTTGCCCATTTTTTCTGTTTGTATGCAAAGCTAACTGTGAGCTTCCACACTAGTGGTTTAGTCCACTCCAATTAGTTACTGGGAAGATTTTTAAGGGGTGTTTGTGTGAGGTTTTAGTTGTTATACATCATATAATCATGCCAACACAAGAGATGAGATAATCTTTGCCAAAGCCTTGTCATAAGACGATATGGCAATCACACTTCAAAGATTATACTTCTTTTCATTCAAATGATTTGCATACTTCACAAGTGACACCAAATAATAAATGAGACCTATAATGAAGCTTTTTAGGGGGAAAAACACATTACACACATAAACACATCCCTGAAAGTAACAGATTTCATTCTAAATATATGCTTCTAGGTGTTCGCCTTGTAAAAAGGGAGAATGAAAAAAAGATTTGAAAAAAAACAGAGGAAAGGTGGAAAGAAGACTTTGCAGTCTTGCATTGTTTTTTCGCGCAAGGAGACAAATAAATGCCTGAAGACAGACGGATGAAGAAGGGGAGCAGGAGACGAAGAGGGAATTACAGAGAGAGAGAGGGAGGGAGGAGAGAAAGAGTTTGACCCTTTTCTCCTCCAGCCCTGGCTCAAACTCACACACAAGCACTTCCCTAAAGGTTAATGTGATGCTAATGTGGCCTATATTGAGAGGGTGATCATTATTTTCAGACCTTTGCTGTGCACCTCACCTGTGTATAAAAACTGTTTACAGAGGCTGAGCAAGCGTTCATCCTTCCCTCGACCTAAAGTCGCAATGTCACAATACAAAGAACGTAAAGGCTGTCTAGTCAAACTTTCAATCTTGACAGTTTAGCATCAAAACGTTATTTAAGTGTCAGTACAAACATATGCATCGTGAAGAAGGTTTCTCTCAGAGTGTTAATTTACCATATTAGCTTCTACCCGGCATTTTAATGTTGTAGTAGTCCGGGTAGTGATAAGTCATGAAGCCAAAGGGATTTCAGTATTTGATCATTGACTTACTGTCAATAAATCCCATGAAAAGACCAACAATGATGGTAACGAGTATTATCTGTGTAGTCAAAGCATGACTTATTTCCCTGTGCCAAATATTGTGATTGGTTGAAAAAGAAAAAAAAGTTGAAAGAGTCTCACTGCTGCAGTGGGTGAATGGACACATTTTTTCTATTGTGTTTCGTGCTCATCCTGATGCATCTTTCTGTAGATACCCACTTTACCATGCCATTCTTCTTCTGATGCTGCTTTTCACTGGACGACACCTGCCAAGCAATAACCTCCTCCTCTGCTGGGTCCAGCAGGAACACCTGAGCTTCACATGGTCACTCAGATGATCTGTAAAACGTGACAGATTCAGGGTTACTTGTAAGACAAATACATAGCAATATTACTGTTATACAGTAATAGTAGTACAGTAGTAGTAGTATATATACTAAAGGCTGCAACAGTTCATTGTAGCTCAAGGTAATCCTAACATAGCAGGTGACAAACCTGCACTTCTGCTGTGAGTCTGATGAGTCCAGCAGTGTGTGTCTGTGGTGGGTCACTGTCAGACAACATGCCCTGCTGGTGGTAACTGTCATGGTGTGCAGAAACAGATATTACACCAGTATCATCTGAAATATGTAGTAAGGGCAAAATTTACACACAGTGCAATAATGTATGGCGACTTTGGCTGTATGTTAACTTGTGACATGCCAAAAGCACGTAAAAACAGTATTTATAACTGTGCACAATGCCTTGGTGTTGGTTTGAATACAATGCCAGACTACAGTATGTGACCAGCAGATGTTACTCTGGAACTCCATCAGTATTCAGTATCTTACAAATGTTGAAACGCAGGCTCAAATTGCTTTTGTTGGCTTGTCAGCTTTCTCGTCTGTAACTCCACCACCATCCCCTTCCCCACCTGATATGACAGTCAGGTAATGCACATGTAATGTGAACGTAATATGACATGTATTGTCGAAACATCAGAATGGTACGAATGACGCTTTCAAATTTGAATGTATCAGTGATTTGCAGAAGGGTTAACTGCCAACATTTTATCCTGGTGACTGGGCTACAACATTTTTCATTGGAGACAGAACTGACGTGTCAAAATGGGGCAGAAAGCTTGTTTTTGCAAGAGACAACTGGCTTTTTAGTTCCAGTAACTTCAAGGTCATTTCTTCTTTATTATGCATCAGAATCCCAACCTTGTAACTTGAAGTAAAACCTCTCAGTACACATAGCACTATCCATTATATCAGACTAATTGAACTGCACAGCAGTTCCATCAAGTAAAAACTAATTATGAGAATTACAATGATATATAAAGTGAATTAGGTGTTGTATAAATCGTGAAATGTGATGTGCAACAAATTGGGAAGTTTATTTGGGTAAACAAATAAACAATATGTGTTTTTTTATTTGAATAAATTAAAATGTGGGAAGGTTAGTCTACAACAACAGACACTACACTGGATGTAGTAAATACAATTACTTCTTGTCCCGCTCAAATTTTTATTTTTCTAGTTTACCTTCAAATTCTGGCCATTTCTTTTTCTGTATTTTTTTTAAGCCAACAGTAGTTAGTGCTCTGACACGGAGGTGAACCATGGTCTGTTGCAGCAAACGTGCTACCTGCACATAATTATGTTCCCATTCGTTACATAAACAGCACTCTGCTTTATCAGCCATTTCACCAAACTTAATACTTCATTGTTTGTGTGAAAGGAAGCCTTTTCACTGTGTCACATCCTGGGAGGTATTGATTTATCCTAGCTCTAATTGCTATGCAACTGCCAACTGCTTCAGTGTTTGAGCTTTGCACTGGAGGATAAAAAGATAGTGGCTCTTGATTTGGGTTTTCTACCTCTAGGCCGTGAATCTGTTGACATTTTTTGTTTAGTTAACCAGCCTTTAAATGCTGCTTTAACCCATAACTCTTCTTTTTCATGTAAATTCCATGTCTCTCTGACTGTGAGCTGTTAATGAGAGGTGCAACTATAAAGGCAGCGCTGTCTGGATACATGGTCTGTGAATTAACTGTATGAGCAGTGTAGATTCGAATTTGAATTTAAACACTTTGTGAAATTGTTGTTTCAGTCAGACAATTTTCCCCATATGAAACATTGGAAGCCCTGAGGGGCAAGTGAGAAATTTTTTTCTGGTGCTCCATTTGAGGATAGTGTTGACGATACAGTACATGTCCTCTGTCTGCTCTGCTATCCACGCTTATTGTGGGGTGTACTTGGTCCTGACAGTAGTTTTTCTGTATAATAAAATTGAAAATTGAAACGTAAAAACACAAAGTTGGAACATTTGATTTGGCATATGAAGTTGCTTGTTGCTATGAAGGCATGAAACCTACAAATTTAACATATGTTTACGGAAAAGCCAACGTTCTTTCTTGGGTATTGGGTTGATACAGTGCCCTAACCTGGCAGATCTTTGCAGTTCTCAGTTGCTCATTGCATCCTCATTTGCTTAATATCATAATCTTTGTTCTGTGTGTTGTGGGCGTCTAATTGAATTGCTTTGATGTGTTTATGTATCTTTCAAGTGGGAGAGAGGAGCGAGACCTGCAGTTATTACTGAAGTGTTTTATTGTGGGTGAGGACACTAATTGCTAACTAAGAGCCAGTTAGTGTTGGCGCTAATTGTGAACAACAGTAGAGCTAACTGGGGAATAGAAAAGTAGGTTAAATCAGAACATAAATTGACTGAAGATAAATATGAGTCAGTTGCACAGGGCCTGGTTGGGTTGATTTCAGAAACCTAAAATACATCAGCTACACAGCGTGGTTTGAAACCTAAGAAAAGGTTTTAATGGAAAACTCTGGACACTAAAGTGTAAACATACTGTACGTTCAGTGAATCAGGTAAGAAGAGTGAAAGAAGAGTTAAACAGAGAGCCTGACTGACCATTCAGTAAAGAAGAGGGAAATACAATGACATAGAGGACGAGGAGGGAACAACTGAGAGTGACACAGAAAAATGTGAGAAAGGTCAATGTATAATGTGTGTTGTACCTGTTTGTTTGCTGTTTTGTTTGTCAAAGTCTAATGAAAAAAGTTTCACAGACAAGAGGACATGATAGTGAGATGCTGGTAGAAAGTTTAAAGTCTCAAAGAACCACATTAGCGGTCATTTGTGCTGCGTTGGTGCTACATAAGACCAATTTTACCTTCAGATCAAGGCGATAGATTTGAGCTTCGGACGATGGACTTCAGAGTTAAGTCACTAATGGTTGATTGCCTTTTCAAGCACTTCCATTCCAATGAATGAAAACCCTTTTCCCTGAAGTGTTTTGGTTTAGTTTCCATAAGATTTGTCCTGTAACCTAAAAGAACTGAAACCGACGCTCAGTTCTTTGCACGGTTGTTGATGCAAGAGGATGTCGGGAGGTACAACTACCCAGTCCAAGGTGGTGATGCTGGAGCATTTGAGTGGCTCAGGTAAGGCCTGCATCTTTTTTCTGATATTGGCAATCAAGGCATGTGTCATATGTTGGACCTTTTTAGTAGTGGTTATATCTGGAAGGTTGAGCAGTAACTAAATCTCCTAGACCTAACAACAAATAATGGTGACAGGTCAACATGCACTGTGACAGAAGATCAGAACACTTGTTGGACATTGTTGTCCTATGCAGAGACACTGTGGCTGTACTACCTCTGCCACTGACTTTTCAATGCACAATCAATGATATACAGCCTATGATCTATGAGAGACCATGATCTTTGAAGACCGACTGTATTATTTGTTCAATTTTGTCATTCAGACTAAGCTACCAACAACAGTGCATGCAGATGCAGCGGCTGTTGCTCCCTCAAATTTGCTACATTATTGTTATTTAACGTTTATATATGGTTTTGGATTAAGAGCAGGGGACTTTGAGATGATCACTGCCCAAAGCACCTTTCTGGGAGGAAAGGGAAGAGATCCATGTTGAGAACCATGCTAATCCATCTTAGATTTAAGGCTGTTCCTGGCTAATGCCTTGTCCCAGGAAAATGAAATAAACAAGTAGGACACTGGTTAGCTAAGCAATGGGAAATCAGAGACTTACATCTTTACAGAGACCTGTCTCCACCACAAAATCCTGCATCAAGCTGTTGCACTGGATGGGCAGACATTGTTCTGGACTGACAGAGTGCAGGACATGGAGAGGTGGATTTTGTGTTTATATTATTGATGCTTGGTGCTCACATGCAGTCAAAGTTGATGGACAGGGCTTCGCAGATATCAAGCTCTTAACAGGCCATAGTAGCAACACCATCTTGTTACTGCTGTTTACATTCACCCTGCCGCAAAATCAATAAACTTGTTCATGCTATGTTCTATCGTATCATTTCGTAATGCAACCCTGTGTTGTATAATGACACACAAATCATCTTGAACCTTAAACTTTTGTGACTACTCAAATGGTGAACAGTGGTGCTTTCCTGCTACCCAGAGCGGTGACATACACCTGCTCTACTCCATCCCACCCCCACACTGTAGTGAACACTGCTAATGTGGCTGATTATGACAAGATGGCCAAAGGCATGAACTGACAATGAAGATGAATCCTTTGTAGAATATGTAATTTGGGAGGACATGCAGGTTCAGCCTGCTGACCTTCAGCCGCTTTTAAGACAGGCTGCACCCTTCACAAGAGGAGGAGCCTGATGTAGGTCACAGCTGCAGACATTCAGTATAAGAGCAGTCCTTATCATGATATGTGTCTCTTTCTCCCTGCAGCTTTGCTTCACTCTTCAGGTTTTCTTTAGCAGCGAGAAAGGGGCTCCCAAGTGTTTTTGTCCCTGGGGCTTCCGGAAGCTAATTCGGTGTTGACATGCTAGCTGGAAAATACAGACTCTCTCTAGCAACAACTCGAATGCTTAGCAACTCATTCATCTTTGTTTTCCTTGAATACATTAATGAAGCAGTCCATCATTTTGGAAAAAAAACAAACAACAAAACAGTGCCTCTATCCACAAACCTTCACCTCACTTAACAGAGAATTCATGACTGTTGGCACCTTGGCCTCAGCCTGAGCTGGCAGTGCAGAGGTGTTGGAAAAGCATCATTAGCATTGACATTAGCAGCTGCCACCTCACAGCCTCTGAACTAAAAAGACGGGGAGGGTTCAAAGCCTCTGCCTCCATAAACAAATCTTTGGGAAGCGGGGGGAGTTGGAGAGAATATTTTAGAGAGATTAGGCGAAGGAGAAAAAGGGCAAAAGCCTCAAAACAAAAAAGAAATCCCATTGGCAGCACAGGGGAGTGGCTGTGTTGCTTTTGTGTCTCACATCCACTTATCCTTCCTTTTCCCTGTCTTTCTTTTACACCACAACCCGTTCGACTAATCATTGTTTTCATTTTTAAGAATTTCACTAGACACTTGAGACACTAAAACAACAACAGCTTTTATCAAAATGAAAGAGTAAATTCACCCAACAACCTTATGCATTTTTAAAGACATAGTCAAGTCAAATCAGACAGCACACATGTATTTTCTATTTCCAGTATCCATAAAAGAAAACGATCTGTTCTTTTTAATGTTGTTCCTGACAATATCTTCCTCCTATCCTCTACAATGTAGTTCTTGCATGCTGCATTGATGCTATTGATCTTGTTGCCTGCCAGCATCAAGGCCAAAAAGCTGGCTAAATACAAGGATGGGTTTCAAACATTTCTTCTATCATAGATGAGGAGTCCAAGGTGTTTCCCAGTCATTCCTTTGTACTTCTTTCATCCTTAGGATCCCCATTAGCTTCTATAAAGTGATGGCTAACCTTTCTAAGGTTCTTATAAAGCCACAAGTAACAACAAACATTGAAACATTAACAAGTCAAGAAAATGTAATTAAGACATGCACAAAGATTAGAAAAAAATTAAATATGTTATACTGGCAGCCCATACATCACATATTTGATGACATCACACACATAGAAAATAGTTTTCAGGAGGTGCTGATCATGAACCACAACATCACGTCTGCATCTCTCTGTCTTTGTTTCTTTTTTTTATCTCCAACACTGTAATTGGTTTTAATAGAGGTGATAGCCTTAAAAAGGTCACAGCCTTAAGCCTGATTTATGGTAGATGCACTTTTGATGAGTGTTGCTCCACAGAGCTGTGTAACACTTTCAATTTATGCTTTGGTGAACGGTTTATTATTATCATTAAATGAAAATTAGCTTATTTTTTTGTTTTAAATCACTTGAATTACCTTAATTCAAACTCAATGAATAACTTAAAATGGACAATTCACTTAAAATTTATCTAGATGTGATTCATCTGCTTGTGTTTTTTTTTTGTAAATGTAAATGTTGGTTTACTATTGTTTAAGAAGTATTTCACCCCAGGAAAGATGGCCCTGGCATAAAACTATGAAGTCTATGCGGTAGAAAGACACAAATATTATTGAAATTGGTGATAAATTAACAGAGAAAACAGAGAAAATCTCCCGTGAAATTCCCTTTGGCTCAAAAGGTAGAAGGTGGAAGTGTTTCAGATGCATCTCTGTACTGCATGCACAGAGAGGAAACTGATATCAATCTTCTAATCCTTCTCTGTCTTTGAATGCCAGTAAACAAGCATGTTTTGAAAAATGTCAGTGTTCCTTTCAAAGGAGCTGAATATGCAGCCCATATGGACAGTGGTGAGAGGTTGTATGTGCCTGCATGAAGCCACAGCAGCTGTGAGAAGAAAGTGGGATTAACAAAGCTGATTTAAAAGGATTAGAGGGTCCAACAGAAACCAGAGAACCACCAGGACACCTTCTGATCCACACGAGCATGCGCACGCACACACACGCACACACACACACACACACACACACACACACACACACACACACAAAAGTTAAGTATCACATAATCCTTTTCAAGTGCATTGTCACAAATTGTTTACCCCCCCATATTCATTGCGATCCAATCCATAAAAGCCAGCACAGTGGACAGATATGAAAGCAAAGGAAGAAGAAGTCAACATACATGGAGAGAGTCTGAGAGATTACTGTGGGGAACAAAAACAAAAATCAATGTGACCTGAAATGGTGGAAGATGATCACAGACAGAACAAATGCTACTGATATGGCTCATGACAGTAGAGATGCTCTGAAACTGTCACAATGTGTTCAATGTCAGTGTAAATGTCTCAAGTTGCATATCTCAAATGTGAAATCACTCTTACAATCGCCAAACCCAAAGTCATGTAATCTTTTCCAGACCCTAGAGCCCTGTTTAAGGAAATTTCCCTGCACTTATATATACCTTATATTTACCTTTGTATACTTTTGCTGTGGCACTACACAACTTAATTCACATGACGGTAAATCTTAATGTGACAGGTTTCATTGATATTCTAAACAATAGCGTGCTTCCAACTTTGTGGAAGGGTTTGTTATGTGGTGGCGGTGAGATCACTCTTAATTAGAAGCAGCAGGATGGAGATGGGTAACTTCCTTAAGTAGCACTTTACTGTTCTCCACACTTTCTTTACAACTGATAAACTCAGAAGCAAGAAAGACTGAGGTAAATGTGAGGGAACCACAGAAGTACGTTCACCAGATGATTGTACCAAGCTGGGGATGTTTTCTCCGTGGTCAATTGTTGGTTTCGCAGCAGGATTGCACAAAACTACTGAACAGGTTTCCATAAAAGTTGTCACTAATGATCTTATGGCTGAATGAGAGCAGACCCCGTGAAGCCACATTCCACTTCGTGTAGTGAAGCTACAGTTGTAGTTTTAGTTCCTGGTCTCCTGAGGTTTTAGTTTACAATGGCAGGGGAACTTACTTGGTAACAGTGGGTAAAAAAAAGCAACAAACTGCAACAACAGACTAGGGGTTTCACCAACTGGTCAACTAGTCGACAGGGTTAGCACAGAGCTGCAGCACTGGAGGATATAAGAAAACTGATGCAGTTTTTGAGCATGAAAGCACGTAAACCTATTCTAGTAGTAACCCAAAATAAAGGTATGAACGTGTAAATGAGCATATCCTTAAACTTCTGGTGCAGACTCCAAAACACAGATTGCTGTTTAAGGTGGAGATAGCTTTCTGTATTTCACCTGATTTTACCATCAGTCTGAATCTCAGTTGTACTCAGGCAGTACACTGTGGTATTATGAGATAGGATGGGCCAGGGCTACCTGGTTAGCATGCTACAGACAGCTAGATGTCTTTGACATAACATCAACATGCCTCTTCACACTATGGTGATAGCGTTTTTAAAAATGGTTTAAACTAAAAAATGCTGGAAAATGTAATGTAAAAGTTTTTAGCTGTGAAAACCTAAGCACACTTGTGGCAGCTGGTGAATATTTAATTCGGCAGAGCTACAGATACCGAGGGCTTCTGCTTACACATTAACTACATTGTTTTCGAGCTCTGTGCCAAAGCTCCAACAACAGGAAACTGCTAAATTTAAATTGTATCAGAAAAGCAAACACTCTCCATCCAGCAACACAGAGTGGCTCCTCATTAAAATTGAAAATTATTCGTATTGGTGCTGATCATTCTGTTATGTTGAATAGTGAATAACATTTGTTCTGTTGTCAAAAAAAAAGAAGACATCCTTGAGAATTGGAAACCTAATGAGTCAAAGCCACAGACGATTTTCATTGTCTACACTGCAGGATTTGATTTAAACCTCACCTGACTGAACCCTGCTACCTGCAGCTTATAGTATAGTCATACCTTAAATCATTCAGAAAACTCCCTACTGAATTGTGTATTCAGAATCACACTCACCGACTCTCCTCATTGGCTAACTGCTGCTTGACAACCAGGGGAGACCCGGGGGAAAATCTTCTCATTGCCATGGCTACAGGGACCGGGGATGACGGCACCAGCATTAATTATTTTAGCATGGGAAGTGACTGAGGTGGGTCGGGAGTGTAGTGTCAATAGTAATTAACCACTGCCTGCTCTCACGTGTCACTTCCTGTGCCCGGGGTGTGCAAGCAGGAGGTTGTGATGTTCTCCTCTAATTACTGCATGTTCTGTCTCTCTCTCTCGTCTTTGCGCTCATTAGTTTGATTGCTCGACTGAAATGATCATCAGTTTAGTTGATTGAACGGTTTTAGATGTCAGTTTTTTGCCGGTTTGATTGGGTTTTTATCTATTTTTTTCCTATAATTCATTACCTTTTCGGTTTGTTCTGATGAGGAAGTGTGAGCATTTCAGTCCTTTTGCACCTGCAGAGAGGGCCTTGAGCGTGATTTCACATCACTCATGGATAATTGTGTGGTACCATTGTTGTACCCAACTAAAATTAGGGAGCTGACTGCACATCATGCATCCATGGTCATTACTGCATTTTTGTGAGAGTGTGTCTCTGTGTGTTTGGAACTGGTGAACACAAACAAACGACAAACAAACAAACGAAAAAAAAATCCAACAGCCAAAACCATGTAAAAAGTGTGCTTGCTTTGTACAGGTTTTGTCATTAAATTCACACTACTTTAATTACTTTGCTTAGCTCGATTAGCTTAGCTTAGCATAAAGGGAGAAACAGATGGCCTGGCCAGCAGGGGCATTTCTAAGATCAGAGCCTTATGCGGGCACAGCAAATCAGTGAGAACATTTCAGATTGTTTTGTGTTAATTTCTTTTTAGAGAGTCACTTCTGACAGATTATAATTTTAGAGCACATGTAAAATAGCTCCTTCAAACCATACAAAACAATTAAGCAAGCAGCAAGTAAAGCAATGACATATATACGTCACCAATAACCAGCACTGCAACAGACCAGGCACATTTCAGTTTTGGATGGGCCAAAGTAATTTTGGCAGGTCCTTTTCAGACGTTGTTTGCCTTCCTTTGACAGAATCCAGTCTCACTAAAACAGAAATGACTGATTTACACCTGGAAGGTGACAACCACACCTTGACTCTGACACTCTTTAACTCTTTCTCTCTTTCTCAAACAGGTTTTTGATGCCGAGAGAGTTTATTATTTCGCCTTGATAGTTTCTAGGCTATTTATAACAAGCAGCACATGCCAGTATATTGCTCATATCTTAGTATTCTATCAATCCTGTTTATTTTTTGCTGTTGATTGTGAAGACCAATACAACCATTTCTTTAGAACATGTATATTTTAATTATTATATTTAAGGAAATGTCATTTTGTACTTTCCAGTCTGAATAGGAAATTAGTTTGCAGCTATGAAAATGTGCTTGTGCTACGATGCTGGGTACGCAGAGAGCAGTGACTTCAATGTGACAGTTTTGATGGATGTTAGCAATCGAAACAAACGGTCATTTCATAGACATATAAAATCAAGCAAGCAAAGCAGAACTGGTGTGTTTGTGGGGTGTGTCCCAGAGTCCCAGTGTTCAATCCGCTAGGTAAAGACTTATTTTCCCCACAATCCCAAAACGGATCATATTCAATCCAGTTCTCAACCACAAGGAAGACAACTCAGAGGTCCGCTCTGGGTGCAGAGATGAACTTTAGGTATGCTTGAGCACCCCTGACAAGACTCTATAATCGCCTGTGTTGGCCAGTTTTAAAACTTCAAAAGTGGGAGGAAATTTAGGGAGTTAGTGCAGCTAGTGAGCACTCTAAAATAATCTCACACAA
This sequence comes from Pagrus pagrus, assembly GCF_965226575.1. Lineage (NCBI taxonomy): Eukaryota > Metazoa > Chordata > Actinopteri > Spariformes > Sparidae > Pagrus > Pagrus pagrus. The sequence continues at coordinate 24,788,753 of NC_140193.1, forward strand.
TCAGGGAGTGTGTCTTTAAAATTTAATGATGGGCAATGAGTCATCTATATGCGTGTGTATAAAAAAAAAAAAAAAAAAAGCGGGTACAGTATGTGTGTATGTCTGCAAGTGCATATACCCATCCATTTAAATGAAGCCAAAGTATATTTTTAGATCTGATGTCATATGGTGTGATGACACTGGCATTTAAATTTTTTGTGCTCATTTTTCCTGTTAAACAATGAGATCATTCCTCTAACAGAGAAGTCTTGCTCCACTCCAACATGTTTTATTCAGAGATGACATCATGTTACTGGAAGACTTTGCTTCCCTCTTCAATGAAGGTCATGTGAAGCAGAAACCCGGCTGAGTGCAGAGAGTGTGTGGTTGTGAAACACAGCCATATTTTATCTTCCAATCCTCTAAACTGCAGTTTTCTAGTTTGTGCTTCTGGTGATTTTCTCCAAACTTCTGTGAACCAGAAACCTTATTGCCCATACTGTATCCATCCACCCACCCACACACACACACACACACAAACTGTGCAGAAACAGTTACGAGCTTGGATCCACACAGATAGACACCATGTGAACACACATACCCAGTTGCCCCTCTGAAACACTCCGCTGTGCAGTCTGAAAGTTCTCAAACTGCTTTCCGCCTCCTCACCTCCTGTCTCCATGTATCCCTCCATCTTCCCATCTTTCAATCCACCCATCCCTCATCTGTCCCTCTTTTTCTCCAAAACCCTCATCTCCCACTTTGTGAGGTTTATTCTTTTTAGATTGGCTCCACTGTTTTACAATCCGAAACTACAGATAAGAAAAATTTTAATTGTTATGTTACTTGTTATATATATTGACAACCGAAAGAGGAAGTTTCCAATCTGCAAGCACGTATAATATTATTTAGAAATCAAATAACTCTATTTTACAGTAAGTAGGGGCCAGTTCTCTTTTCACACACAAGAATTAATTAGTAATCATTTGAAGAGCGCCAATTATTCTCTTTCTTCCAAAACACGGACACTTGGCTTGCTCATCACCCTTTTTGGGCTTTCCATGGTGAAGCCCCCACTGCTTGACCATGCAGCCAACAGGCATTTAGGGGTGGGAGCTTTTGTTTTTCACTTTTTACTCAGAGCTAAGCCAAGCTCCAGAATGAACTCTGAACTGACAAGAAAGACTGCAAAGATCCCTAAAAGCCACAAGCAAAGCCTGCCGTTTGATAAATAATCAATCATTTCGTAACCCTCTTTTATGTTTTCTGTTTATGTAGTTAATAGTGTATAACTGTAACATCCTTAACTGTAAAACTAAGAGGAAAATACTGAGGCTTTGAGTAGTAACAACTGTTATTGGCAGCTTAATTGGTTGTTTGCACTCACTGATGGAGATGGTAAAAGGTGGCATAACAGCCGGAACACTGCTGATGATATCAGAGTCAGTGATGATTAAAATTTAATTAAATTTCAGTTCATGTAAATTTAATCTTGGTAGATGATTATCTGCTGAACACTCGACTATTAGCTGTATAATTCACTGTAAATCAAAGATGAAATGTTAGAATGCCTTAAAAAAAAACAAAGGTTGTGTAATTTATAATTAATTTTTTCTGAAACCAACAGTCGTTCTCATCCTCTGAACTGTCCGCCAACACTGAGGTGTTTAGATCGGAACACCAAGCAGAGTCCACGTGGACTTTCCTTATCTTTCCTCTCAGCTGCTGCTCTTTCTGCTCTGCACCATCTGTCATTCATTTGAATAAATGCCACAGGTAGTTAGCGTATATTTTTTATGACTATGCCTGAAAATCTGCCACTGGTCTTTTGGATTTTGTCTTCATGTGTGAACACTCCAAGGAAGATACTATCGGGACATAAAACGACCATCTGCCACTCCTCCTTAGACGCATATGAACACACATGTACATCACACAGTACATTAGTTGTACAATGGCAGCATTGGGTTACTTTCTTGCAATTGAAGGTGGGGTGAGCGATTCATGAGAAAAATACTTGATTGGGAGCCTTATCCCCAGCAAGTAAAATACTAAGTTTTTGGGATGGCTGGTGTTTGATAAACTGGGAACAAGACTTCAAAATCAACTTTCCCTCTCCAGAATCCCCCTCTCATCCTCAAGTCCTCATCGCCAGTGGCAACCTTTGATGAAGTCAGTGCATGAAGTGTGTAGTGGACCCACCTCAGCACTGCTCATACTTCACAGCAAGGTCATCTAAGTACATTCAAACAAACATGATTTCGGGGGCCTGGTGGGACACCAGGGCCAAAAGGACAATTGACACCTTCACAGGATGGAGATGAGGGGAGTCTGGACAGATAACAACCAAGATCATTCCAAACTGATTAGAACAATAAATGTTTCTACCTTTGCAGCCACCTTTAAAATCAGTATTTAGTAACTGTTTTATTTATTTGTCATTATGCTCATCACATTCAGTTCAAACTTTTGTTAAAGTGAAACTCTCGCCAAAAAGCAACCGAGGCTTTATTTATGATTGGGTATGAGTCAAACCTTCACGTACAAGCACACTCATGACCAAAGAGGCACTTTTAAGATTTACCGTAGTTTCGTTTTGGGGCAAGCTCATTTTGAACGGGAGTACATAGGGCATACCACGACGGCATCAAAATGTCTATTTTTAGACCACTAAGAAGGCTCCACACATCATGAAACTTTACTGGTAGCATCACCAGGGTCTCTACTCATGACACGAGCAGTAAGAACATTGTTTGTGTACACAAAGTGTGTGAAAAAGACGGTTTTGAACTACTTACGCTTAGCTACTGGGACTCCGGCGCGCCGCCGCCATTCCAGGCAAAAAGTGTCGATCTCCGGTTACGTGACATCACCGGCTGTTGATGCCGTACTGTTTGTAATATGTGGCTCCCTTGTCAACATGGACGTCAGTGTTGCTTTTGACTAACGACAGAACAACGAATTATCCGCGAATTCATCTGGAAATAAGCCCGAGGAGCGTCCCACCGTTACTCTCCGTCATGATGGCCGCACTCGGAGATCGACACTTTTTGCCTGGAATGGCGGCGGCGCGCCGGAGTCCCAGTAGCTAAGCGTAAGTAGTTCAAAACCGTCTTTTTCACACACTTTGTGTACACAAACAATGTTCTTACTGCTCGTGTCATGAGTAGAGACCCTGGTGATGCTACCAGTAAAGTTTCATGATGTGTGGAGCCTTCTTAGTGGTCTAAAAATAGACATTTTGATGCCGTCGTGGTATGCCCTATGTACTCCCGTTCAAAATGAGTTTGCCCCAAAACGAAACTACGGTAAATCTTAAAAGTGCCTCTTTGGTCATGAGTGTGCTTGTACGTGAAGGTTTGACTCATACCCAATCATAAATAAAGCCTCGGTTGCTTTTTGGCGAGAGTTTCACTTTAAGGGTAAAGGAAATACCAGTGTTCTAACACCTCCCAAGCCTGAGTTATTCATTTTAGTTTTTCATTGCATTTCTAACGTGACAATACTGCCATCTACTGAGCATGTATGGGTAATTGTTTCTGCAGTTATACATATATAGGCTACGTTGAAGCAAATGTTGTAGAATCCCAGTTTCGTTCAGTCATATAGTTATAAACTATTTACTCTTTGTTTAAACAGTTATTTGCATGACGTTAACATTCTTCACGATAATTTACCTAAGAGGAATTCACTCATAAATGTTTTTGTTTTGTTTCTTTGTTGCTTTCTCTTTTGTTATATACTCCTAGTACACATATTGCTTGTTCTTGATATTTTATAATGTTGCTAACAGTCTTATACAACCTTGCGTTTTTTCCTGAATAAAGCCAATAGAACCAAAGTAATATTTTGCCATCAACCAGCTGAGACCCAAACAGACAGCCCGTCTGTAGCCAGTGAGAAGTCTGCTGTCAGACTTCCAACGCCGAACTACCATCGAGAAGAGACTTGGCAGAGCCCTTTGACTGAACCACACTTCGTCTCTGAGACCACGACGCCCAGAGTTCACCTTGGTTCCATCCATCGCATCCAGTGCTTACGTTCTGACCAAGTTCTCAACTCCGGACCAGCCTTCACATCTAAAAGTACGCTAAACCACCCTCTCAACTGCTCATGACTGGGTTGATGTCAAAGTAATATAATAAAGATAGTCCTAATTCAACCTTCAAATTTAGCATTTTCCTTCAGTATTAGTTACTGGAATCCGTAGAGAACAAATTATTTTCTCCACTATTCCCCATTTCCTCATTCAGTTCACTATCATCATTTGGACTGATTGTATTTGGTAAATATTCATGTCTGTTCAGCATTTAATTTAAGTCATTTGGGTTAATATTTACTTAGTTAATACACATTTCCATTTAGACTCAGTCATGGTTCTGTGTGTTCCTTTGAAGTGGAGAATGGAGATCAATTTAATCACCAGAGAAGTCACACTTTTAGATATTTATTTAGATAACTTAAGAAATTATTGATTTGATTTTGATTTTCCTCTTCGGAGGTGGTGCCCCTGAAACGAGAGCAAAAGCATTGAGATTCTGCTACAACTGTGACACGGCTACAGTTGTCTTGTTACTTTGAAGCTGGTTTGTGTTAAGAATGAACAACAAATCTGGTTATTTGTGTACAGTGAATGTTAGAATATTACAGATATAAGCTGGCACAGACAACATTCATCAGCCCAGCGGTGACATCTGCAGTGTTTGGTAGCCAATGAATTATCTACTAGGTATCTGTGTGTGTGTGTGTGTGTGTGTGTGTGTGTGTGTGTGTTACGAAGCATAGGCTACAAAATCTGTCTTGTTGGAAGGATGGCTGCAGGTTAAAGAAAAATCTAAAACAGAAAACAGAAAAGCTCCTTAATTCCATATGAGTCAAGCCAGGAGTCTTATTATTATTTTTTTATTCGTTGTTGTCCCTCGGGACTTCACCATTGAAATCTGCGTGTGTGTGTGTTCGTGTTTATGTGTGTAGGTGTGTGTGCAGCCACCTGCTGAGTAGCGCATAGAAACTAGACAGGGATTTTGGCGTCAATACTTCAGGGTCTGTCTGATAAGCTTGGCCTAAGGGGAGAAACTAAACCAAAATAACAACCCAGAGAAGGAGAGAGCTTTACTGTCAAGGAATAAAAAGCACATCGAGGGACAAAGATGACAAGACAGCACAACAGTGGTTAGGTCCCGAAATGCTCTGATTTTTTTTTTTTTTCATTTTGTAATTTTAAAAAAAATAAATGAAAATTGGCATTGTACATGTTCACTGTTTTTGGTGTAAACAATCACCTAAAAGCCCAGTCCAGCACTCCTAGGGTAAATAACCAAAGGACAGGGCTGTATTGTGTTTCAGATCCGTCAAGGTTCCATCACATCTCCATTATGTTGTAAACCCAATTTTCCATGATGATGCTAAGTTGTTTTGCCAACACTTTTGGGGGGGGGGGTTTCAAGGGAAAATGGCATCAGATTGCCTCTGGCTCGTGAAACACAGCTGGACAACAAGTCCTTCAAATGAAATAATTAAAAAAAATTAAAAAAACACTGACTGTTATCGCCCTCTAGCACGACACATAGAAACATTTTTTGATCTGAATCCCTCAAAGGCAGGACAACATCATTTGTCTGTGCCTTTTTAAAACTGTTCCAAATCACTGCTTGAAATATGAACGTTTTTTTGGTCTTGCAATGTTGTGGTTGAGGTTTTGGTTTGTGTTAGGAAGAAAACAGCTTGGTTAAATTTAGACAGTGTGCATGCTTTGAGTTAATAAAAAGAACTACGTACAGTTGAGGTCAAAAGTTTACATACACTTGTAAAGAACATGTACATCATGACAGTCTTGAGTTCCAGTGATTTCTACAGTGATGCAGTTATACATACTATATGTATGCAATGCCAAAACAATGAGATACAGAGCTGGTGATTATTCTCACTTTGATTGAGCCCACTCACATGACATATTGTGATGTGATTTAGTGTTCATCAAAACCAAACAGGTTGAATCAGGCGGTTGATCTGTTTAACAAAGATAACTTCTGCCTACAGTGTTAAGTGCCAAAACAAACACACTAGGATGATACTGAACCAGACGCCGGCTGATGTGATGCTTGAAAAATAGACACAATGGACACAATGGTTTCCATCCAAATGTCTTGCAAATTTTAACCAAATTTTGAGAAAATCGGCAAAAGAAACTGTTAATGAATGCTTGTTTCCATCCACTACAGTCATGCAATCAAGAGTTGGTTTAACGAGATAAGCAGTAGATGGTGCACATTTTCCAGTTGAAAAAACACTTGACCATTGCAGAAAAAGAAGGCACAACAGGATGACATAATTAAAGAGTGCTAAACCTTGAGCTTCAAACGGTGAAAAAGTGTAGAGAACACAGTGGATATATGATATTTCTGTTTGTCTCGTGTAGGAAGGTTACATCAGATATGCTATTTTTTGACTCCTCAGTAGGCGGAGGCTTTGGGCGACATTTAAGTCACATGCGTCATGTAAGTCATCATTAATTTGCCACATCTGTTTCTATTGCTCCGTTGCTTTGATCAATACAATAACTTTTCCCTCTCAGACAAGAATAAAAAACGTTTCAGCAATAGTTCAAGATTTATTTTGGGATTTTCGGTGTATTCACTCAGATATTTGCAAATTGGCATAAAACCGGTGGATTGAAACACACCTTATGTCATAGTCAAAAAAGAAGTGAAATAAAAGGATACCACTGAGAAGAAGAGAAGATGTGAACAGGCTTATATGCTTAAATCTTTGAAGTGATTCCCAATTATCACTTCTACTTTAACCTACTCCAGTCTTGTGGAAGACCTGAGGATGAAGGGACAGTGTGTGTGTGTGTGTGTGTGTGTGTGTGTGTGTGTGTGTGTGTGTGTTTTGGCTGGTGGGGCGATACTGAATAATTCAAGTGTTCTGTCCAAATTCTGTGGTGAAGCCAGGCAGAAAGAGGACAACATGCAGAGTGTGTGCGTGTGTGTAAGTGTGTGTGTGTGCATGTGTGTGTGTGTGAGGGGGCAGCAGCAGAGAAGGTCAGACATGTTGGGGGGATTTAAATGGGATTTCTTTTCCTTCAGCTTTAAAAAAGGTACAGGGGAGACACAACATTGAAACTGGGTCAAGGAAATGGGTGAAGGTGAGTGTACCCCCCACCAACTAATACACACACACACACTGGAGGTTTGGAGGATGGAGAGAACACCCTGAAAATGGAATAAAAGAAAATCGTCTCCCAGCCCATGTCGCAAGCCCCCGGCACTCATTGCTAGAAAATTCCTAAAGTAACAGAAATTGAACCAGCAACCGGAGAAATGACATGCCCCTATAAACTGGCAAAAATGACTTCTTATTTCACCAAAAATGAGTCTTGAATACTGACATCTAAACAACCTTAGATTGATGTTTTCTCAGTGTAAAAGCTAAGACCCCCATACATTTTCAGTGATGTGTGTTTTTCATCTGTGATGTACAATATCATAATGTAATAAAGCATTTTCCCTGTTACCAAGCCGACAGTATCCATGGATGCAGTTATAATTGTTTGTGCGGCTTTTTCTTTGTGTGCCTGCTTTGTGTAAAAAAATAAGAGACAAGCTCATGATGAGATCACCAGGAAGCAGTACGCTCTGAAAAAGAAAAGAAAAAAATCACTGGATGAAAGTTATTTCATCATACCAGGCACAGTGCCAGGATTTCAGTTTTGGGTGGGCCTCATAATTACATAGCTCTGTTTTTTTGTTCTTTTTTTCACTTTTTTATTTACAACAAAGAAAAGACATAACCAAAGCCTCAAAATACAAACAGACACAATCAAATGAAAATAAAACAAACAGACAAATTATCACATATAATACTAGTCATAGTATTCTCAGCCAGTGAAGTTTACAAATTACGGTCTTTTACATACTTACTCAGTCTTATCTGATTAAGTCTTACTGACTAAGTAAGTAAGTTTTACGTACCACTTTGTGATGTTAGGGGGCTCTTTGTCTTTAAAATTGTGAGGCGTGAAGCATATAAAGCAATTCCAATAATGTAGCTGAACCTAAGTTCATAGTTGAATTCTGATCCCAGTACAAAATGATGTGGATTTAATGATGACAAGCACGTAGGATCTTATTTACATTGAATAGCTGCGGTTATATGCAGTCTGTGAATAATCTTATATTGGGTCGCATAGGACTTGTTAGAAATTTTCTTTGCGTTCAGCAAAATGTTTCTCCACATCTCATCATCGAGCGGGACCTGGATCTTCACTTCAGGATGTTTTGCTGTAATCCGAATCCGAATCAGAATTCCTTTATTAGTCCCGCAAACGGGGAAATTTGTGCATATTGTTATTAATAAATAATAAATATGAGTATGAAAATTGCCCAGTTAGAGCAAAATAAAATGAGAAATGAGTTATGTATAGAGTTTTATTGCACAGTGCACAGTGAGGTCTACTGGGAGCAGTGCTGGTTGTAGAGTCTGACAGCAGCAGGAAGGAAGGACCTGCGATACCTCTCCTTCACACACTTGTGTATCAGTCTGTCGCTGAAGGAGCTGCCCAGTGCTGTGAAAGTGACCTGCAGGGGGTGGGACTCCTTCACCAGCAGCGATGACAGCTTAGCCATCATCCTGCTCTCTCCCACCACCTGCACTGGGTCAAGAGGGCATCCCAGGATCGAGCTGGCCTTCTTGATAAGTTTATCAAGTCTCTTCCTACCTGCTGCTGAGATGCTGCTGCTCCAGCAGACTACACCATTGAAAATGGCTGATGCCACCACAGAGTCATCGAAAGTCCTCAGGAGTGCCCCCTGCACTCCAAAGGACCTGAGCTTCCTAATAGGGATTTTAACAAAGATTTGACCATTTTCTTCTGTAAAGAATAAGCTTTCAATAGTATCTTTCATGTTCAAACCACTTTTATATATTGGTAGGGATTGGCTATAACTCTTAAGCTGTAAATAGCGTGAAAAAATAGTGTTTGAGGGAGATCGACTTCAGTCCTGAGCTGAGAAAAAGATTTGAGAGTCCCACCTGAAAAGAGATCTCGTATTTTAGAAATACCAGCATCCTTACATTACATAGCTATGTTAATAATGTTTGTCTTCTTTTGACAGTTTTTCAGAACCCCTACCTACAACATGCTGTGGAAGGCAACCAGCGTATCTGGTTGAATAAAACACTATTTAACTATTTTTCTAAAACATGTTCAATGCCAAGATATCTTATTATTCACCCGCGACAGTTTATATTTATAACGAGCGGCACATGCAGGTATATTGCTCACATCACGTCAGAATTGTTCAGATATTTTAGTCTGGAACAAAGCAGTGGTTATCGACATACACAAAATTACTTTTCAACAAAATGGCGCCAGGTTTTACCCAAAATGTAACCATCACAAGTCCATGAGTTGATGTTCTCGTACATTGTAAACTAAGGTAGGTTGTGTGTGTTTGTGCAGAGGCTCCTGTATCTTTGTATAGTTGTGTGTATCTACAGTATGTTTATGTATGTGTGTGTAGTATGTATTTTCCTTTGTGTGAGTTTGTGTGTGACAGTGACAAATGGAAGCAGTCTCCAGTCTATTACTAAAGTGGTTGCTGCTTTGTGTGGCAGATAATAGCTAACAATAACTGCTATGAGACTTAAAATGACTTATAATTACATTGTGCATTTCATAACCCTGTCCTGAGCTTGTTACACAGCGAGATTTGTTTCTAAGTCACGTTAACATCATCACTTCTGTGGCATTGACAAATGACCGAGTCTGCAGAACACTCAGCATGGGCAGCAACAGCACACGGTCTAATTCAATTTAGTCTAAATGTGTTCTAGCGAGGTGCTCATTATGTTGGAGGTTTGTTTGTCTTCAGAAAACATTAGCTGAAAGTAGATCCATACGCTGTAATTGAACTCCTGTGTAAACTAGGCGAACACAAGCTCATCATTCAGTGTAATGACTTTCATCCATTTCGCTGATAGTAATAGATAAGACAAACGGAAGGGGACACTGGCACACAAAGATAATTAATGTCCCCTCAGAAAATAATGCAGTGGTCAAAAACTCCTGCTGAACTGTACATGTCATCGCCTCCTACAAGCATCTGTCTCCTCGCCAAACCAATTAAATTGGGGAGTTACCAGGCTGTTTAAAAGGTAATCTGGGAGTTTCTCTATTTATCCAGATGGATTACACATCCAAATAAGTTTTAGGTCTCTAAAAGTTCAGCACGAGTGCAAAGTGATTGAAAAACCCAAATCACACCAGGTGATATCATGGAATGGTGCTTCAACAGCAGGCCCAGACGCCAAGACATTTCACATTTCGCGTTTCACATGTCTACGCAGTTTGGTTATGTTTTTGGCATCAAAACTACTTGGAAATGATCATGATTTGGGTTATGTGACATAAATAAAATATGTTTTGGCGGTTAACTTACTTTACAATTTAAGTTGTAAGATATGACACAGGATACTGGTCTCCTGGAAGAAAGTACTGTGAACTTTCTTGCTCTTTATACTATGTCACCTGACATTGTTTTGTCTATGACATGCACATGTTAAAACGCAAAGAGTGATTTTGTTGCTCTAAAGCTACAGTATGTGTTACAGGTGGAACCTTGTGGGTAACCTGTATGTGTTGTTGTGTAGCGAGTTTGTTGTGGGAATGGAGGGAGTATTTGGGAAAAGTGCCACAGCCACAGAAAAGTGCATGCTGTTCGGGGGGGACTGGCAAAGTACCCTAGCCACAAAGCACACACTTCAAAATAGCCTTGGACAAACGGCTGGATGTACCTTTGGTGTGGAACCAATTGTTTTGCTGGCCACTTACCAAACACGTTGCACAACAACCCCCAATGTATTTATGAACTGAATCAGGTGATTGATCAGGGAATGCTTTATTTACTTTGGTGATTTTGCTTTGCTTTGCCCCTTCCCTGCAGGCACACAACCTTAGTTGGAGCATGCAGTGTCCTCACACCATGACGTCCTCTACCGCTTGCCCCGCTTTGGTTAACCTAAGGTTAACCTAAGTCAGCACCAATGCACTGTACTGCAGTAATGCTGGGACATTTTAACAGGAATAAGAGTTTCTGTCACATATCAATTCCTTTAAAAGGATTACAGTCGGGCACAACTCCACACCCTTGCAAGGTGTATAAAGAAGGGAGTCATGAAGTAATGCCTCAGTTTGTTGCAGTACTACAAGAGTTGCTTCTTATTCTGTGATTTGCTCACGTTGTGTTCTCTGCACAAACCTTATGTACAAATTAAAAACTTTTGGCTCTATTGTCAAACATTTTTTCATGATCTTTTGATTATATCTCTTTAGATGTGCTGGAGGGATGTTCACTTCTCTCCTGACATTGTTACGTACACACTACCTCTGAAGAGTGATTCTCTACAATGGAGCCAGAACCCACTTACAGTCCACTCAGTGTTGTCTACCAGGCAGGAAAGATTTTGTCTGACAAGTATGGACAACTCCTACCCGTTCTCCCCTGCTGCCATATCCTGCCAGCGCGGACAACAAGCACAAGACTTTACGTTAGATTTTACGTTCGGAATGAAGATGCACTTAAAGGCATAATCAGTTAATCTGCTTCTCTCTCACAATTTTAGACTGGATCTAAGATACAATCACCATCTGTAAATTGATTACTCTGTGACATGACAGATTAGTTTAAACAGCAACTACCCTATAAGCTCTCCCTTTCTTACTCTCTCCTCTTAAAGCTTTCCATGTTCATGACAGGCATAGTGCCTTGAGAACACAGTTCTGACCAGGAATGAGCAAACTGTGCATCTAAATTCAATCAGTTGATTTGTTTTTTACCTTGTCTACTGTATATACACTGAGTTGATACGAAGTAAGGGAGCACATTGCATCTATGATACTGAAAATATGTAAGCTGTTGTAATATACAGCACAGCTTGCTATACAAGCTAAACCACCAGCAAGCTCCATTAATGTGTATCAAGTTAGACCACTTCCTCTCCCCCTCTCTGTCTCTCTCTGTCAGGCAGCTGTGTGTGTCAGTCTTGTATTGATCTGCGTCCATTAGTGGCCCAGGAGGCAGACGCTCTGTCTGTGTGTGTGTGTGTGTGTGTGTGTGTGTGTGTGTGTGTGTGTGTGTGTGTGCGCGTGTGTGTGCGCGCACGTGTGTGTGTGTGTGGGTCTGTATGAAGGTTTATCAGATACTCATCAAACACTGCTGAGGCCTCACATGGAAAACGTCACACATATGCAAAGCTTTATGAGAGTCGACCAAATTGTAAACATTATACACATGTGAATGTGTATGTGAATGATACTGATATTGATTTATTGATTTATGATGATACTTGATGAAGCACTGTAACTGAAACACAATTGTGCGGACTGATGCTTAAAGTAATCCATTGTTCAACAGTTATGAAAAACAAGGACAGACTATTTCAATCCTTAGTACCATGCTAAAGTGTACAGGGACTGGAATAACATTTTTGACTTTGACTGGCACTAAAATCTCTTACCTGAATTTCTTACAGCATGACAGATTACTATGACTTTGAAAAAGACAGAGCTTTCAGCACAGCGTGTACTTTAGAGCATGAGGTTCTGGGAACTAAGAAGTCATCTGACTGTCAAACTATGTAGCGAGCTGTGTCAATAGGCCATATTCACTCAGTGGCAATTTTCCTGGAGATCTTGAATGCTGGGATAATGTTGAGCTGCTTTGATCCAGGTTGCAGGCCTCATAAGAGTAATGATAAAAAAGATGACAGTTTGTGAAAATCTGCAGGGACATCAGGTCAAATTGCAAGATAAACCAACATATTTTCAAACTAATTAGCTAATGTTAGCATTCAACCACTTCCTAGCTAACATTACCATTTGATGACATCAAGTGCATTTCACTTCCAAGCTTAAATAAATGTGTCCAAGATGTGCGTTGATATTTTTGAATTAATTACCCCTTTCCTATTGTACTGCATAACATTGTCAAACAGTAACGTTAGCTGGGAAATGGTTGAATGCTAATGTTAGTTGGTGTCTAACAGAAGCTAACAAGGAAGTTATCTTACCTTGTAAAACGTCCTGTTACCCATGTAAATTTTCACTTTCCATTGTCTTTTCAGTTTCTGATCAATCAGAGAAGAGTGAAATGATAATGATTTGTCAGATATTCTATATTTATATGAATTGAATCCTGGAACACAGCATTATGACATTTGAGCTTCCTACTCAGACTGTGATGTCAGAAGAAAATGGCTGCCATGTGGTCTATGGTCTATGGGCGAGAGTATAATCGTATTGATCTACACCATCAGCCAGTAAGTGGCCGCGTTCAAGTCAACGTAGTAGGTTGAAATTTGCTGGTTGAAATTTCCAACTTCCGACCTGAGAGTGTTCCAGGTGCAAACAGTTGACAAAAAACTTGGCTGATTGTAACAAAAGGATGAGTGCAGACCACAGCAGTGCATCCTCCTTTCATATATAAATGAAACAGAACAGGGAAAATGACACATGAGGAAGCAGACGTTGTTATACATATTATTTAACAGCAATTTTAAACTTGGAAATGTATCTACATAATCCATTCACTTGCATAATGCAAATACTGTCTTCACCCTACCCCCTCCCCATGGGTGCTGCCATTGTTGTGTGATCTCAGACAACTGCTTCAGCATGAGGTTGGGGTAAATGGAATGAGCCCTGAGTTAACAAGAAGGAATTCTGACTTCAAGTGACATTGTAAATTGAAATGTTTGAATTTAGAGTTGTCTGAAACACAGCACATACACTATGGTGAGTTCAAATGAGACACTGGAGCTGACTGTACTTAACTCGTACCAAACTGTGACGACAAAAACAAGGTATATGGGGTTTGCATTCTCTCCCAAAAACATCAGTGGTTTTTTCTTTCCTGATATTCCCAAAACACTTACAAGCAACACCTAGAGAGCATGTACACGAGCCCCAAAGTCAATGCGAGTGTTTCTATAAGTAAATGTGTCTCACAAGTGGCTCTCAGCCAGAAACAAGCAGCCCCTCTTAAGTGAACATGATGTTTTCCCTTGACCTAATATCAGTTGTATCGACCAATTTGTCTATTTATCTGAATGCACCAGTAGTCTCTGTGCGTGTGTGTGTGTGTGTGTGTGTGTGTGTGTGTGTGTGTGTGTGTGTCTGTGTCTATGTGTGTGTGAGTGAACACAGCACTTAGAATACAACAAATAGTCGGAGCGGCTACAAGAGGCTCATTAAATTTTGATGCGTTCCTCTCTGCGCTGCTCTTATCCAAGGTAATGGAGGCTAATTACTGCTCACACATACACAGTACCGTTAATGGGGAGTAACAGAATCTGTCCTCTTGATTCAGATGACTCTTAGTACTTCCTGCACTGGAAGTCCACTAAGGAAGTTCTGTGTTTGCATATGGAACCAGGATGTGTGGATGCTTCCTGCAAGTAAACAACTTTACTCCAATGCACTAAGAAAGACTATGAAGGAGAGGATGCAAACAAGAGAGAACAAGTGAGATAAGATGTAACTATAACTGTAGAAGGTTGAACTTTGCCTACAGGCATCTCATTGTTCTGGTGTTTCCGTTCTGCGTCTGTAACATCCATTCAAATGTCACAAACAACTGTAAATTGCAAAGAGTTACGCGATTAAAAAATCCTCTAACAAAAACCTCAATTTGACTAAAGCAATTCATTGGATTATAAGGTCATACTTTTTTTAATACGCGTAATCCCCTGGTTTGTAATGGCTTAAGAATTTTTACAGTAATGGTGTAGGAGATTTATTTTTTGTTATTTTGGTTACATAAGTATAGTTTATGGTGCTGTTAGCAGCTAGACTGCCCTGTTAATATCGATGCGTTTCTCCCTTTGTGTGCATCAAGCAGAAGAGCAACTGCAGTGAAGGTTAAACACCAACACGTATGGATTGAAGAAGATTATACTGTTGGATAAAAACTAGGGCTGTCAAAGTTAACGCGATATTAACACGTTAACACAAATTCCTCTTAACACTGTTCATTTTTTTGACGCGCAATTAACACGCAGGTTATGACCCTCGGCCCACTGGGAAATCAGGAAGCAATGCAGCAGTAACGTTGTGGATGGCAGCAGTAACAAACCTCCTGGAGCAGAAGTGGATAAAGAAAAGGGTCTTATGAATTGCTAGTTCAGCTTCAAAGCCCTGCCGGATGGTTCTCTCGACAAGAACAAAGTTATTTGTATTCACTGTCGATGTGCACTGAGTTACCACCGGAGTACGTCGAGTCTCTAATACCACATGCTGGATGCAGAGACGCCTTGACAACTCTACATGTGACAAACTTTTAACAGCGATGGCTGAATGGGCAGCTACAGCTTGCAGGCTTATTAACATTGTTTAGTTAACCTTTACAAGTGTAAAGTTGAACACTACATTGTGTTAGTATTACTAAAGAATGTTACATTCAGGTCAGTATGCTCATCTGTTGTTGCTTGTTGAGCTATTGAGTATTTGTCATTGCTTTGGATTGCCGCAATAATAATAACCATATCTGCCCACTCCCATGTTGATAAGAGTAATAAAATATATATCCCTTATGGTACATTTAGAACAGATGAAAAATGTGCGATCAATTTGCGATTAATTGTGAGTTAACTATGGACAATCATGCGATTAATCGCAATTAAATATTTTAACCGATTGACAGCCGTAATAAAAACATGTTGTTAATTTTGGGGATGATTACATCTATATTTTTTCAATTAATTTTGACTTTTGGACTTTGCAATGAGTTGGGGTTGGTACAGTAGTGTTTGGATCACACAAGTTGGAAAAAATCCTACACAGCAACACACTGGAATAAGCAACCATGCAGAAATACCCAGGTTAAACAGAACAGACATGCAAAAGAAAAGGCAGTGCAGCATTGTTGTCAACAACAATGGTGATTCAGAATTCAAATGTCAACTTAATGAATAAAGCGTCAAAGCTGTTAAGCTGTGGTTAATGAACACTTCAAGAACTCCAAGAACGACATCATCAGTTCTTTCAACCTGTGCCTCAAAATATCGTTACCCTTGGGTTAGAAACCAAATGTCCTGGTGACAAAAAGATTTTTTTGCCAGTATGATAACATTAAGCTGCTTTCATCTTTGCAACTTGAAAATGATTATCAATAGTCTCATATTTAGCCTATCTTTCCATTAAAGTGACATGACTGCATGCATATTTGGTAGTTTAAAATGTGTTCACATCAGTGTTTAGGATTTAAGGTGGAATTTTGTGTCCAGAGCAGCTTTCCCTTGATCCTCTCAGTTGCTTTATCTGTAGTTTTTTGTCGGAGTGAGAAGAGCTTGTCATCTGATTTGATAAAAGTGTCCAGACAGCAGTTTCACCATCTTGCATGTCTACTCACAGCGGCCAGACCTGAACATCCTGGTCAGGAAAACAGAAATCATGTCAGATTTTGTTTGACACCTTATCAACAGCACTGGACATATCTTCTCTGTCTGTCTTTCTTTTCGTCTTTATTTCCCAACTTCCATTCCTCCCCGTTCACCCTGATTTTAAGGATTTTGCAGCCTGTACAGCAAAGCCTCTGTCTCCCATCCTGCTATTTCACTCTCATTACCGAAATTAGCGTCATTTTCAGCTTGCAACAACTTAATGATTGCTGGGAGACAAAACAGCAGAAAAGCATATATACATATACATACATATATAAATACAAGTCTACTGTTGGTGTTTTGTTTTCATCTTGTTGATCTCTGGTTATGAGCGTGGACATGAAATATAATCACTTGTTACATTTTTTATGTGCTGACATGTTTTTACACATTTGTCTTGACATTCATCAAAAACATGCTGTAAGATATTAATAAGTGCATTATATTTCTTTGATTTACTTATACAGTAAGAACCACTAAGTGTGTTGTATTCAGTTCACTTAGTAAGAATAAACTGTCTTAATCAACACAGATCATTTAAATGTCAGGCCAATTTTGAAATATCACAAATGAAAATTAGATTTGTTTCCATCAACCTGGTGGATGTACTTCTAACAATCACAAAGCTTATGCCTCAGTTTCTCCCCACTGTAATGTTAGTGTAACACCGTGACTTTTTACACCTTAAAGGGTAGCTTAAAGTGTGTTTGAAGGTCTTGGCGAGTACTAATGCAAATGTGAAAAAAAAAAAAAGGAGTTTAAAGCCTTTTGTGGCTCCAGAGGAAGCTGCATTTAATCTGACAAATTGCCTTCAGTTATGTCACTCCTTGGCTTAGTTGCATTGTGGGTAATGTAGGCACCAGGTTTTGAGAAGGAAGAAAAATGTGTGGAATATAAAAGGTTATTTATCTGGTTCTGCTTTATTAATTGTGGTTCGGAGTTGTGATATGTTGTAACAGGAGTTTGTCTCAGTGAAACTTTTCACCTCTCCTTCCTTCTCTCCAAATCATTCCTCCTTCTCCTTCTTCCTCTCTTCATTCCCAGCTTTTTTTTCTCTGACTTCCCTAAATTTGACTTGATCATGTTTCACGACTGAGCAGGTTGAATGGGTTTAGCCTCATTAATCCAGGATTTCTAAACCCAGCAGAGAGAGGCCCTCCTTCTCACTTTCCATGTGCAGAGTTGTTTAATTCGGTGAAGCCTTGTAGTTGTGACGACTTCTAAGTATATCTGAGAAGCAAAGTCTAAACACCAACTAATAACCATGCTAACAGTGGACAGTAGTGTCCTGTCCTGGTGCATTTGCTTTCCTCTGATTGGACTTGCAAGGCCACAAGGACATTTGCACTTGGTGTAACAGTATGTGAGCTGTAAATGTACTTTTTTTTTTAATTAAAGTGCATTACAGTGTGCCTTCCATTCAAACATACAAACACACTCACCCAGTGATGGCCCAGTCAATGTGATGCAAAGCTGCCCTAGCTTTTGGGAGCAAAGGACACTTTGACATGGAAAAGAGGAACCAGGTATTGAACCACTAAACCTGTGGTTAATGGACAACTCACCCCTGATCCACAGCCTGCCCAAATTTTTGCACAATATCTCATATCTTCCTGCTTGTAATCACGATTTAATTTATTTCCTTGTATCCAATAAAGTTTTTCCAGTTTCACAATCGCTATAGACAATCACAATATGCTATAGAACCAAAGAACCAATAGAACCAATATGCTATAGAACCAAAGCAGAGAGCTAAGTTTGCTTTGAAACTGCAGAATTGGTGATTATCACCAATGGATTTTCATGACAGGTGACACTTTCTCATTACATATTAATTTGATACAGAATTAATATAACAAGCTTCACTAGTGGTGCTATGGTTGTATTGTATTGTTGTAATGATAGGGTACCTGTACCTTATACCAAAAGGCTGAATGACTTGATTGTCAGCGACTCCCAAAATTACATTTATCATCATTTCCAGACAGTTGCAACAGCAACAGGCGCATTGGACCTTCATTGTTCACTCACAGTTTGGTTAGGTCTTACATTGTGGTTTACGTTCACTGCTGTAACTCTACATAAGAAACCTTTATTTTGTGCAAACATACACATGCAGTTGTATATGAATCTACACGTAATACAATTTACATTCCTACTGTTAGTTGCCTGTTCATCAACATCTACATCAACATCATTAGCATTGACAGTGATAGCACTGATATTACCAAGCTGCAGAGTTTATTCATGGTCAAACTAACCTGTAGCGTACTGTATTCACTGGCACTAGACAGCTGCTAAACACTGCTAAGACCCTCTGCTCTGACCAACAACAGCTATCTGCTCTGAGCACAGCCACTCACTCACTCTCTCTCTCTCTCTCTCTCTCTCTCTCTCTCCCTCCCTCGCTCAACCACACACAGACACACACATTACACATTGCCCTATTCCTTGAAGGAGCCCATGTTTTTAACACCACATATACTTGAGCCAATGACTCCGAATCTCCCCTCTCAAACTCTCCTTAGAGTGGATGGCTGTGGCTCAGGGGTAGAGCCGGTGTCTTATTATCACAGGGTCGCTGGTTCAATTCCCCTGTTCTGCATGTCAAATTGTCCTTGGGCAAGATACTGAACCCCAAACTGCTCCTGACGTGCTGGTCACCACTGCTGGCGTATGTATGAATTACTGAAAGTCACTTTGGACAAAAGCATCTGCTAAATGTAAAAATGCCAGCATGGAGGATGGTGTGTGACTCACAGATTCTACTATAATCATACATCATGGTCCCATCTTAGCAACTGATTAAATGTTCTAAGCACAAAAGTTTTATTATTTGTCAAAAAAAAAAAAATTCTCAACAGTGTGGCTCATCAACGTTGTCAGGAAAGGGCCAAATTAAAGTGAAGTGGAGCTTTAAGGAAACACACTGTTTGGTGTACTGTCACTTATGCATAGTAAAACAACCAGCCGTAACACATTGACGCCTTAACAAACAACAACTTGTGGGTTTAGTTTAGAGGTTTTTTAGTGACAGTATATTAGATACTGTATTATACAGTACATGATGACATGTCCAAAGTAACACATGCACACGTGACAGTTGGGGGGAGTTATTGTGACTTCCTTTTCACCTCCCATTCATTTTTCTTGTTGTTTGTCCTCTTCACTCCGCCACACTCAGTCTCTCCCATTCTCTCTCTCTCTCCTTTGTGGACCTCCCGTCTCTCCCTCCTCCCCCACTTCCTCTCATCTGTCTCTCCCTCTCTCTTCCCTCAGCAGCTTTTAATGCGATTCAAGGTGACGAGTTCACATCGTCTTCAAGGGAGCCCCTTTCTCCTGACCTACTTCTACTAGCTGCTACACACACACACACACATGCACAGACTCGTACAGAGAAATATACATCGACTCAAATATCCAAAGTAATTATTTCCTTAACAGTAAAAAAGAATATACACACAAGCATCGTCATGGTCTGAAACGTGTGCACGTATCCACACAAAGACTTGCACAATTGTTTTTTGTTCACATACACTGATGCAATATATACGGCACAAATTTTGAATAAATTAAATGAAAGAAATTATTTTAAAAAATGTATCACATCCAAAATAAATCAATATTGAAACTGAATAAATAGTTGCATAACAATTCATGTTTAAGGGAAAGAAAAAGGAAATCAACCAGACAAAGAAAATGACTTTTATTTCCAACAAAATAATATGGAAAACAACAATAGAACAAAGGAGAAAAACACATTTCTACAGAACTGTAAGTTGTGGCTAAAGGTGATATTTTACACAATCCCTGCCATAGAAATGCCAACTTGTCATTCTTATCATATTTTTGTAAATATGTGTGCAATAAATACACAGTAAATATATAAAAACAACTATTTCTTCAATAGCCAGATTTACTTCAGAAAAATGTTACCAAAATAAAAATTCTTAAATAATAATAATTTGATTTAATTTAAATTGAATTAAATAATAAAATAACAACTAAATGACAGAGTCACTGTTTAACAATCATACTATTCTACAAAGAAAATCCTGCAGGATAGCAAAACACATATATCAAGTGTGTGAAACCAGATAACTGGAGATCAAATTTGAACAAAAGCATTAATCTGATCCAAACCAAGCTAAGGGGTAAGTGGAAGTCTTTCTCCAAAACAACCCCCCTCCCCTCCCCTCCCCTCCTCTCCAGCGGGGACTTGCCTATACACATCGGGGCTTGGGGCCCAAGGGACGGCCGGGCAGAAAAAGTGTTTGCTGGTTGGCAACAGCAGCAGCAGCAGAGACACAGTGATGCCAGTGTGCAGCAGGCAGGCTGAACCAGGCTAAACCCTGCTGGCAGTGGGATGTGTAGTGAGATGCACTGACCTGGAATCTGGGATGTTAGACTAACACTGTTAAATGATTCATTGGCAACAATGTCGATTAGAGCGACACCTTCATCTTTATTTGATATCAAGGCCAAGGAGAGTAGAGGGATGCAGCAAAATAACACATGGCACGCAGTCTGACTCCCCCAAACATTGATGGAAATGTGAACGCAAAAGGTAAATGAGTAAGTCTGTTTGAGTAAGGAAGTTGATCCAGACTGCTCAGGCTCCTCAGCGGCTCATGTAGACCACATTACAGGACTGCGGTTAAACAGTGGAGATACACCGACCAACAGTGAGAGGTCGTGGTTTCACTGAGAAACTCCCATTGTGAAGTTTATCCCAAAGCATGGTTAATGCTGGGAGACATCTTTGAGATCAGACAGAAATAAAACCTGTATGGCAAGGTAGATGTTGCAATAGTTTGATCTGGTGTGTACTAGTATACAGGCAGAAAAGGTGAATGTCTGTCTCTGAAGGACAATTTATGTCCTTCAGAGACAGTCAGACTGAACATAAAGCAACATTTTCCATTTGATTTCTTCCCTTGTTTGTGCACTTTTTCCTGCTAGCCTGTGCTGCCAACTGCACAGACATTGTGTGTTCACATTTAGGAAGTGCATTCAAACAATGGGTTGTGCAGATGTGTGTCACTCAAGATAAAACTGTTTAAAATGTTTGTGGATTTGGATGTTAGGGTAGAACTAGGGTAGTTATTTGTAAGTGCACTTCTGACCAGTCCTTCTGACTGAGCTCCATGAAGGCCAGAAGGGCTGGTGAATGTGACACAGAGGCATCACTGGTGTGGGTCGCAGCTGTAAACAAGCCTGGCCAACCGCTAGAAGACTGGCAACTAGTAACACCAGCTGGCAACAACTGACTCCAAACATACACAAACAATTCCTGACAAAACTGTGTGCGGGGCAGATGTGTGCATCTTCACACACAGTTTCTACTGTGTGTTGATCATGTAACCAGCATGCTGTAGGCCATGTGGGCCTGCATGCCAGAGCTGTGTGTGTGCGTGTGTGTGTGTGCGTGTGTGTGTGTGTGTGCAGCCAGACAGACAGACATAGAGGGAGAAAGGGAGACAGAGGGGTGAATGAAGGGTCAGATAAAAAGGAATAAATGGAAACTGTCTCCTTTTCTCTCCATCAGTCTCCAGGAGGATTTCCACACTTCCCCCCTCTTGTCATTCTGGCTCTGAGGCCATGTTCACACACGTGGATACATTTGAAATCACATCTTTTTCTCACTCCATTTTTTCATTTTTTCCACACTAATGTGAACTAAAACTGTTCTTCAGTGTGGAAGAATCTGAAGAAAAAAAAAAACAGCTGCATTGTGAGTGAGGACAACTAAAATTTTCTGAAACTGGCAGTTAACATTCACAGACATGGGTGGAATCTTCTGTGAGTTGATTTGAGATTTATAGATCACAGACGTGTAAGTTACATATGTGAAGGTTTTTTATTTTCAGCATCTTTTACACAGGCACAGTCTTGAAAATAAGTTCAATAAATGTGTATTTTGAGCATTTTTGGTGCTTTACACTGCCGTCAGACAACCCTTTCCATTGGGACTACATTCCCTCAACCGTACAACGTCCGTATTCCTACACACAACCACAGCTGTGCCTACCTGTGTTATATTACGCAGCTGTCTGATGACAATGTAAAGCACCAGAAATGTTCAAAATATAGCATACACTGAAATACATATATATGTCTTAGGTGGTACAATGCTCTCCTTCTCCACACAGGTGGAGAGCTGATGGTCATCTACTGCAGGAAATACTGACAAGGGATAAGTATCTCATCCAACCTCATATCAAAATACCCAAGCTATCACTTCAAAATAATAGCTCGGGTCAACGACTGAGAGAAAAGTGTTCAGAATAAGTTAACAACTTAGAGAAACTGAAACATATTATGTGCAATACTCTACTTTCTACTTCTTTTCCCTCCTTCTGTCACTCTTTCTGTCTCTCGGTTACACACACAGACACAGGCATACATCCTCAGATACCCTCACATACCTTCTCCGCTGTGCATTCCAGCAATAAGTGCATCCAGTGATCGTGTAATCAGCTCAGCTGACCGTAGCCTGGAAGTGTTGACTGTAGGCTGAACAGGCCTACATATTAGGTCCCAAATGCATGACTTGAGACAGAGATCAGCTTGTAACAACTCAAAAGCGGATGAAATGAGAGTCGATGCAGGGACTTGTCCTTGTTGTCTCTGAAAAAGAAGCCTGCGCCAGCTGGAGAGAAGGAAGGTAAGGTGAAGGCAAGGCTTGGGCCTTGTTGAAAACATCTTTAAGGTCATGATAACATGGAGAACCTTAGAGAGGTCCGGATAATCTGTCTTGAAGATGGGTGTTACAGATTAAGGTGTCTCAGTGGCAGTGGAAGGCACGGATCTCAACTGTGGAGATCTGGGGCATACATGAGGGAAAACAGTCCTTGAAACATCCCTCACCCCACTCAGTAATTACCCCAGTGGACCAGTTGATATGGGGATTGTGCAGCAGCGACGGTGGCATTTCAGCAGCAGAGGTGCGCTGCTGCTAAATCCATATAGGTGAAACCCTGCCTGTTGCGTGCCCCATTGCACCCCCTAGTTTTGGGCTACCCCAGGTTGGCTAAACGTGATCCCCATATAAACTGGTCCACTGGGGTAATTACTGAGTGAGGTGAGGGATGTTTGAAGGACTATTTTCCCTCATGTATGCCCCAAATCTCCACAGTTCTGCTCTGTGCCTTCCATTGCCACTAAGAATGAATTTTTAGTTTTTTCACAAGAGGAGAGCAGAGGAGGAGAAGGAAGAGAGGAGCGGAGAGGGCTGTGTTTTATTTTACAGTTAGCCTATATTACTTTGCACTATGGATGCTTCATATAGCTACAGGTCAATTAACACACCTGGAAGTGAAAGCATATACATGGAAAAGAAAGGACACACTCTTTGAACTATAGGAACTAACGTTACATTATTTTGTGCTGTCACACACTGCTGTCAGTAAAGCATACAAACAGTCTCATAACTTCAGAAACTAAAGTTGTATGTTTTCTCGCTACTGACACTCCATATCTAGACCTTTCACATACACACGAGTAAAGCATTAAGCATATAAACAAGGAACTTTGCGCTTACCTGAATATTTCAGCTCAACGATTATAACAAGCATCGGGTAAATGTCTACACTGAAGCAAGCAATGTTGAAAGCGGATTCAAGACAATCATTCAATCATCAGGGGGGAAAAAGTGTCCTGCAACTTGACACAACAGTAACGTTACAGAAAATGCAGTCATGTGATGGGAAAACGCAAATAAGATCTAATTAGTGAAACATTTGGTTGATCCATGTTGATATAAAGACAGTAGGTATTCCACATGGACCAACTGTTTTCTTCATCCTGGCTCAGGGCCTTACTGTGTGCGAGGGGCACTGTGACACTAGAGCTGTCAATCAAAGACAGTCCTCAGAGATATTAATGATTATTTAGAGAGGATTCATGAAGGATCAATATAAATGTAAGTAATTTTTTTACTGAAAATGCTGTTAAATTTGAGTAAATTAGCACAGAGGTGATGCAAGTTAATTCTAGAAAAAAGGATAGTTAAGAATGATTTTTTGTAAAAATGAATGACTCAATTAATGTTAGCTAGCCACACCCTGTTGCTATAAATGGTCACCTAGTGGGTGATAGGAGTCACACAAAAAATAATTGTGTTTTTGTCAAATCACATACAAACCCCAGGGGGGCAGAGGGGGCATGACCCCCCATCCTGGGAAAAATATGATTCCCCCCCTGACAGGTGAAAGTTTATCTGCTCAGTGTGTCCATGGGCAGTGATGATCTGAATAGGCTCTGTGGGATGAGTGACCCTGTATACAACCAGCCTCCCATCAAATGTGCTGGTTTCTAGGGGTTGAGGGAGTGCACACACATCTAGTTTTAGCAGATTAGCGAGCTGTCATCTCATAAGAGGGAGAAGGCTGAGGTGGAGGCAGTCTGGACAGTGGGAGCATTGCTGGCGGATATGCTGACACAGGTGAGGGAACAGGTGTAGCTGCTACTGGCCGCAGTACCACCGGGAGAGCAAAGGGAGCTGAGCCGAGCGGGACCAACAGCTGCTGCGTCTGATGCAGTCCCTCATGTCTAGCGTTGATCTCCTGAAGGCTGTGGCAGATTGAAGTCAGCTGGTCCTCGTGCTGATTAAGAAGCACACCTTGAGAACGAATGGCTGCTCCAAACGTTGCTGAGTTGGCTGGATCCACAGTGTGGCCAGTTCGTACTGACAAGATCTGACAAGCCAGATTAGGACCCAAATGCATGACTCAAGACAGTTCAGTTTTAAAGGCAAAAAGCCTTTACTGAAGACAGGTTTGGTACACAGGAGATCAGTCAGTGAAGCAAACAAAACACAGGGAACAGGCAGAGGCAAAAGTCAGGATTAAAAAATGGATGGACCTCCTACAGAATTCTACAAACACTTCGTGGACATATTGTCAACTACAGAAATCAAAACAACCTCCATCATACCCACCCACATGAACACCGCTGTAATGACACTACTATTAAAACTCCATAAAGACCCAACCCACCCATCAAGTTATCGCCCCCTAATTAATAAACACTGGTTTAAAAATGATTACAACAACATTAGCAACAAGAATAGAGACAGTCACCACGCTACTTATCCATCAGACCAGACGGGCTTCATCAAAAACAGACATGCTTCAGACAACATCTGCAGACTCTTCAATTTAATCAACATTCCACAACAAAAACTAAACGAAACCGTAATCGTATCATTAGATGCAGAAAAAACATTCAACGTAGTAAAGTGGACCTTTTTTATAGCACCCTCCATAAGTTTGGCTGTAGACAGTCGTTATAAACTTATATCCTTGTCAGATACCTCAAACCTCATACCACAAAATAGGAAAAGGAGTTTGCTCTGTCTCCCAACCCTGACTTCTGGATACAAATCAATAAAACATCTTCTCCATGACCACTAACACAAATTTACAACTTGTACAATATTAAACTTTACCACACATCACCCATGGGAAAATGTTTAAAATGGGTTTAGCTAATACAGATATCTGTTCACAATGCACTTTGGGTAGCACAGATGATTATTTTCATGCCACTTGGGCCTGTCAAGCAGTTCACTCATTCTGGATAGCAGCCACGGAAAAACTCTCCTCTATCTTGGGCTGCAGGGTCCCACCATCCCCATCGCTTTGCTTGCTGGGAGACTTGACACAAGTCACTATCCCAATTAAAAACAGACACCCATTACTCATTTGTCTAACTATCACCAAGTAAGTAATCTTTTAAAACCGGGAATCGAAAACATCTTGCCAAATCACTCACTGGATCAACTTACTTACAGAATATATCTCAACAGAAGGAATAAAAAAATACAGTATATCAGTCTTTAATGACACCTGGAGAACATTTACATCTTATCAAAACCCCAACCGGAATCCAACCCAAAACCAAAGGCACGTAAATGACCACCTAGCCCACCCATTACTAACAAACACACAGTTAATTCTTCATTCATGCATCTACCTCATCTCTCCTTACCCACTTTCATCTGTCAAGACTCATTTTACACACACATATTATTATTATTTTCATTATTAGTATTATTATTACTATTATTATTATTATTATTGTTATTATTATCATTATTATTATTATTATTATTATTATTACAGCTACCTTCTCTATTATTGTTATTATCTTTATAACTACAGTATCCTAACTTTACACTCATAGAATGTATACAAACAATACAAACAAAATTCACAGCACACCTGCAACACACACTACAACACTGTTACCTCACCCCTCCCAGCCTCCGGTAGGCTAGGTAGGTAGGAGGAAGGATGGAGTTTCTCTTTGTTATATTTATTTTTTCCCCCGCTTTTTTCCATATATGAGTATATATATGAATATATACTGTATATATATATTTACTATAATCTACTTATTGTTGCTACACCTTTCCTTTCAACCGTCCCAGTTACTCCCAATCCCTACTGCCTTTCTCTGCGTCCAAACAACCACACACACACACACACACACACACACACACACACACACACACACACACAGACAGAGAGAGACACACACATACACAAACACACATATACACATGTACACACACAAACCGCCTTTCGACACACTCCACATACAATGCAATATAGAAGACTCCACAATAAAACGAGTTCATGTGCAAAGTTTAAAGTTGTTCAACTGTTCAAACTTCTTTTGCTACTATATTCAACAATAAATACCTCAGTTTGGAATGATTTGTTTATTTTTATGATTTACTGTATTCATTTAGTCAAGAT
This sequence comes from Pagrus pagrus, assembly GCF_965226575.1. Classification (NCBI taxonomy): domain Eukaryota; kingdom Metazoa; phylum Chordata; class Actinopteri; order Spariformes; family Sparidae; genus Pagrus; species Pagrus pagrus. The sequence continues at coordinate 24,815,938 of NC_140193.1, forward strand.
CTGGAAACTACTGTGAGTTGGGGAGGCAAAAGAGAAAAGAGAGAGATTGCTCTGTTTCGGACTCCACGCCCAGCAGCAATATCAGCACCATGGAGAGCACAACGGTGTCAGTCTCACCATATGTCTTATTCCTCAGTCTTAACACTTGTGCTAATATAATGTAATAAGTTGTTTTGTGGGCCGGGCTGGGTACAGTTTGCTGATTACCACAATTTGGAATGGGTTGGGCAGACGGGTTAGGTGGGTGCAGGTCATAAAAAAATAGTTTTCCCTTTCTGATGTATGAATTTCCCTGAAAGACTCCTGTAACTGTTCTGCTGTAGCTACAAGTTAGCTCTGTTTGCTGACAGTCCTCAGAGAACCATTGAGCTTTTCAGGCAACAGAGCCAGGATCAGCAGCCTCTACAGACAAGGCAATAAGTGCTATGCAGGGGCATACGAGTACATTAAAAGACATTAAAATTGCATTTAAAATAACATTTAACAAGTTAAGAAATAGGTTTGTAAGTTCAAATAGAATAGGTTTAAAAGAGACAAGACTAGAAAATAAAAGTCACTGTGCAGTTCAAAGCCTTGAAATTGCTTCAGTGAAAGGCAGTGGCAAACAGAAAGGTCTTCAGCCTTGATTTAAAAGAGGTGAGGGTTGGAGCAGACCTGCAGTTTCCTCGGAGTTTGTTCCAGATGTGTGGTGCATAATAACTAAACGCTTCTTCTCCACGTTTAGTTTTGACTCTGAGGTCATCAGGTACAGGTCTGCTTTCAGTCCCCAGAGGTCTGGATGGTTCGTAATGTAGCAGCAGATCAGAAATGTATTTTGGCCTGAAACCATTCAGTGCTTTATAAACCAACAGCAGGATTTTGAAATCTATTCTTTGACTGACAGGAAGCCAGTGTAAAGATCTGAGAACTGGAGTGATGTGATCTACTTTTTTTGTTCTTGTTAGGACTCGAGCAGCAGCGATCTGAATCAGCTGCAGCTGTCTGATGGAGAGTCCTGTAAAGACACCGTTACAGTAGTCGAATCTGCTGACAGCACGACAGAAGTGGAGAGACAGAAGGCGATGTTGACGGGGGAAGCTAAGGAGAGAAAAACAGGCAGTGACGGAGCAAGACGCATGAGACAAGAGTTAATCTCAGACTGGCTTTTTTTTGTTTTTGTCGTTGATGACAGCTACAGTACATTCAATTACGGCTGCCCGACAGACACAGAGCTACACTTGTTGCTGTTGAATAGTAAGTAATACTAGCTGCTCACTAAATCACATGTCTTGTGTTGTTGCTTGATGTTTGTTTGTGTTAGCAAAATTGTCAACTGTCTAGTTTTTGATTATAAGCTAAGTCAGCCCATTTCAATAGAGGTTTAGCTGCTAGCATGAGCAAAGTGTTTTTATCTCCTGTTCAGGTTAATTTACCACCAACTACCACTGCAAACTTTGACTGCCACATGGCAAAAATGCCTGAGAATGTCAAGTTTAGTTTGAAGTTAGCATGTAGCATTACATCACATTTGACAGATTGTTAAAGAAACCTTGGATTTGTTTTTACGTCAGTTGTGATGAACTCAGAAACGGCGGAGGGCGCCAAATCGCACAAAATACTTTTTACAATTAGTACATGATGTTGCTGTAACACCTACACAACAGACACCTATCTCGAGGTGTTCGATGCTGTGAACTCTCTCAAGATGTAAACACAGGACTCTTGGGATTTAAGTGCAGGTAAACAGGAACATCTCCGCCTACCAGTATTCCTCCCTACTGCACACACACACTGTGACAGGTGGAGGGACTGGACTCTGAGCCTGACTGAGACAAACATCACATGAATATTGTCGTTCTCTGTTTACACACACATACATGGACGCCACACAGCCCACTGAGAACACCCTGAACTTGAACACATGACATAGCTTATTACAGGGGATTTGATTTGAAGCGGTGGAGCCACAGATTGAACAAACAAGCAAGTCTGCTCGGCTCATATCTGGTGATAATACAGCAGCATCCACTGAGCTGCTCATAATACCTCAGCAGACACACACCCGTTTGGACACATGTTCACACATGTACACACACTGGCAGATTCACAAAGGCTGAATGTGAAAACAGTAAACAAGGCAAAACCAAAGGAGGTTTCAGGGGGGAAATGGGGAAATAGCAGGATGAGATCAAACAGAGCTAAAAGAAAACTCAATTTGACATAATTGTGACTTCAGTATGAAAATTAGATGGGTCCTTTTCTTGAACTAAAAACTGTTTTCAAACATATGTTCTGTGCAGTTAGATGTGTTAACAGAATGAGAATGGACCTGTAAAGTGAAAACAGACCAGCAAAAAGTTATTTGAGGGTTTTTTGACAGTTTGTGATGTTCTGTGGTTGATCTTATACAAAATTCAAGTACAGTAAATGTAGTGACTAAAATAGTAAAGCATCGAAGCACACCAGCCACCAAAATACCAAACCGGTGCAGGACAAGAAAAACATTTGGTGAGCCCTGAGAAAATACATCTTTGCCAGTGCAAAGCTCTGCTGTGCTGTCTGAGCCCATAAAAAAAAATCATTACATACAGTAGCATAAGGTTATAAGGGCAGTTTAAACTTATAAACCTTTATCGGCGAGCCGATTAAATCGGCCGATTATAGCCCGTTTGAGACTAATCGGTAATCGGCCAAAACTCGCAGATTGTCGCCGATATGTTCAGAAATAAAATGCAGGGAATAAGACTTGGTTTGACTTTGAAAATGTTCCCCCATTTGAAAAGATCCCCCGACATTAGGCTATTTATCCTGTAGAGGGCGCACCGACCTCATGACAAACTCCATCCACTATCCACTAACCACCTCACACCACAGCAGAGTGACTGATCTGGAGCAGGCAGCGGCAAGGACGCACGGAGGAGAGCGGTCCGCCTCAACGGTAAATGAACAAGTTTGTGAAGTAAACAATAAGTCAACAAGTTTCAATTCAACCCACTTCACGATGTTCCCCGCTGTGTTGGTCTCGATCACGCCGAGTTAACGTTTAGGCACGATGTAATATGCAAGCTAAAGTTAGAATTAGCCATCTGCTATTAGCCTTGCTACACATATTAGCCGTGCCAGTAACGGTAGAATAAACATAACAGTACACATTACGTAATCGACTAGCTACCTCTCTCACTGAGGCAGCTGCATGTCTCCAGATAAGACCGGAGCAAAATGAGTAACGTGAGTTAAGACGGGAGGCACCGACCGGCGGAGGGGAGGGAGGGAGGGGGGGGCGAGTAGTTGAAAACGCTTTTCTGGTCCGAGTTTGATTTATGATAAATCCGTGGTATATTACTGAGATGATCAGTCGGTCTTCCTGTCGGCGTGAAGAGCAGCAGCTAACGGTGCCTTGTTGTAGGCCTAATGTTGGATGGTTGTCATGTTAATATGCTGCTTGACTCAGCAATAAAAAGGATTGAAATTATTTTTCTGCCTTTAATTCTTTGTAGAAGTGTCTGAAAGGCTCAAAAGCAGCCATTTGTTAAAAAAAAAAAAAAAGTAAATATGTAGATATATTACTTAAATTAATAAAATTTTAAAACTTTATAAAAAAATTGAAAAAATCGGCCGATTAATCGGTTATCAGATTTTTTTCCCCCTAATAATCGTATCGGCATCGGCAAAAAAAACATTCATTGTGGTTTCTTATGGTATGATGCATGAAAGCCGATGATTGTCGGGCTTTTTTATTAAAACACTGTGAGTTTGTCTGTGAGCTACAAGAGACACAGCAGCTGTTGCTCTGTTTGAAGCCAAGTACTGTGCTACTGGAATGATTACCTTAATTACCAATAACCTACCTAGCTTTTTTCAGGAGAAATGTTTTGTCATGTGTGAAACAGTGTCACATTTTCAGGAGAAAAAAAAAACCCTTTTCTATGCATGTGTGAAACTGAGTGAAAAAAAAAAAGTTTTGGCAGGAGAAAAACATTCTTAAGTACACCACTACCCCATGTTTTAAATAGGACTAAAGGCATTGATGTTTTCTCCATGCACACTAATCACAAGATACATCTATTGCGTGTTAGTAGATTATGTGAAGCTATTGTCAATGTCTTTCCTGCCCCAACCACCTCATGTCTTCAGGGCGGGGACCGGCCCACGTCAAAGGCCTCAGGGGTCTGCGGCGGTGTTAGCAACCCACCCATCTTGAAACACGGACCAAGGAGTCTAGCACGCACATGAGCCAGAGGTTGACATGACAGCAGGGTTTCACCGAGCCCATGGCATCCCTCTGCACATCATTGCTTTGGCGTGCACTTAACATAGCTTGACAGCCTGGGTTTGCGTTTTCATGTGGACAGAGATTTTATTGAATACTGTTGGTGTGGACAGGAAGTTTTTGGAAACAGGAGGAGGGAAATAATGCGTTTTTAAAAATACCCGTGAACATATACAGCTCCATAGAGTGAGTGACACCGACAGGAGCAGCAGAAGACCGGGGGAGAGGTCAAAGAAGTTGGTGTGTTTGATCCATAATAATGCGGCTCAGAAGGAAAAGAAGGAAAAAGTATTGCGAGGGAATGCAAAAAAGTAGTCTGAAAAAATTCATGCCATAACCCAACGGGGCTCCATAGAAAAAAAAACATTTTTTCTTGGGATGTCTTTTTTTTTTACACATTTCACAGATGGCAAAAAGAATTAAGGAATTTATAAAGATTATCTAGGCAAAGAAATGTTTTTCACCAGTTTTCAAGTCATAAAAAAAAAAAAATGTCTTCACTTGCTCCTCAGGGCTTCCAACAAAAGACTTAAATTGCTTGTGTCATTATATATCTTTTGTGTTACAATTTTAGGTCACGTGAGAATAGCTAGCCAGTGACATGTTAAAATATTCTGTTCACATGTGGAGTTGTGATTTTCACCTTTCATTTCACATGTAAAATCAGAATGTTGTTGTTGGACACATGACAAGGCATAATAAGGGAATTGAATGTAATTACTTCAAATGTATTCCACAGAAGCCTGTATATAATTATCATCCACCTTCTTTTGCATCATTAATTATTTAGTTTGGTGCCAACAGCCTGTTAGCAAAAGTTTTGTAACCTGGTACCTGTCTACAGCTCAGGGGTCGGGAACCTCTGGACTAATAAATTATTATTCAATACAAACCTGTGTCCATATCTGTGCTTGTGGTTGGTAGAAGAGTTGCAAGAGTGGTGCAAGACTTTGCAGCCACACGGCAACATGTTATCAAGTTAAGACATACTGTATGCAACCATATGGAAATCAGTTTGTAGTCATTTAAATGGTGTCCAGTCAGACTCTGTCTCTGGTCCCAGCATCATGTTCATCATCTGCAAATGTCCCCCAATTGTGGGACTAACAAAGGATTATCTTCTGTTACTGGAGGTGAATAGCAGCAGATCATGTGGTGGAGAAACAAACCCAAACACGAGGCTGATAAAGACGTTCACCGAAAAGGTTGACTGTCCCCTTGGGTGTAAGTTACACACACACACACACACACACACACACACACACACACACACAGTCGCCTCGTTGTTTGGTGAGCTTGTGAGAAAGATTTGTCAGATTTGCTGCGTTCACACCTCTGATCAATGCGACAAATTTCTGTGACGAAAGTGACTCTGACTCCTGATGCCCACCTCTTCCTCTTTCTCACCTCCTTTTCGTCATGTCTTGCTGCTCCTCTTCTTCACTTTGTCCCACACTTTATCCCTCTTGTTTTTTTTTGGCCCCTTCATCACCCTCTCTTCTCTCCTGTCCTACCACCTCCTTATTTCATCCACTATCTATGCAATGACTTCCCCTTCTACATCTATTCTTTTGACTTCCTCTCATTTCTCCTCACCCCTTTTTCGGGTTAACTCCTCCTCTTCCACACCTCTTTTCGTTTCTCCTGCCCTTCGTCCTCTTCTCTCCCACTCCTCCTCTCCCTCCTTTTCTTGTCCTCACCTCCTTCAGCCTCCTATAGTCCTCATCATCTTGCTTAATCTCCTGCACTACCTCTCTCCCATCATCTTCGTCCTCACCTCCTGATCTTCCTAATCTCCTCCTCTACTATCTTCTCCTCTTCCTCCCCCTCAAGTCCATTGATTATTACACTTCCTTCTCCTACATCTAAAGGCTTCATCTCCTCCTCCTCCTCCTCAGCGACCTCCTCTCTCTTATTCTGAAGTTCTCCCTTTTACTCACCTCCTCTAATTCCTCACCTCATCCTACACTTTCAATCAATCAATCATTTTTTTATTTGAATAGCGCCAGTTCACAAGTCATCTCATGACACTATCTGCCCCCTCTTTCTGTTCACCTCCTCTTCCACCACCTCCTCTTCTCTCCCTTCTCTACCCATTGTATTTTCCATGTCAGCCTCCCTCACCTCTTCCTCCTCACTTCTTCCACTTTCTGGCTCTTCTCTTGAAGTTCTTCATCTTTCTCATCAATTTAGCCCCCCTCCACCTAACCATTTTTTTCTCTTTTCTTCCACGCCCGTCCTCCTCTTCCTCTCCCTCAACCCTTTTCTTCAACTCCTCCTGCCTCTCCTCCTCCATCTCCACCTCCTCCTTACTCTGTCCCCCTCCCTCTTGAGCCTCCAGGTCCTCATCACCTCCACCTGTCAATCTCCTCCTTTCCTCACCTTTCTCTTCACCTTCACCTGTTCCTCACCTTGTCATGGCTTTTGTGTTTTCTTTTCTCCTCCTCTTCCTCTCTTCTCTGTCTCCTCCACTACCATATCCTCTTTGTTCCCATTCACTCTATAATTGTTCCTCTTTCTTTCTCAATCTTCCTCTTTCTCACCCCATCCTGTGCTGTAGTACTCCTTTCATTTTTTCTACTTGTTTTCCTCCGCCCTGTCATTTTCTTACCACCATCTTTCCTTCCTGCCCCTCCTTACTTTAATCTCTCCCTTCTCACCTCCTCCACCCTTCCTGTATGTCCGTCTCCGCCTCATCACCTCTCCCTAAGTCACCTCACTACTTCCTCTACCTTTCATTCCTGCTTCCTGAAACATAAGGCTGAAACTCTCGCACAAGCCACGGCTACATGAAGTTACATAATGCATGAACTCCCCTCCTCTCTTCCTCCTCCTCTTCCTCGTTCTCTAATCTAATCAAATATAGAGCGGAAACTGTCAAACAAGCAACATTGTTAGTTTTAGAAGCTCTACACTGGTTTGGTTACATATTACATGAAAGAACCTCCTACCAAAATGCTTGAATATGGAAATAACTGCTTTGTGTTGTCTTCGCTGTAATGAGCTCCCCGTGTGCCACCGCCACATCTGGGCCATTAATAAGGAATGGGGGAGGAGGAGGGGAAGAGGAAGGGGGAGGAGAGGAGAGGATAGTGGAACAATAGAGGACACATGAAACAAAAGCAATACAGCCGACAGCGATGCCACGCTTTGAAGCATCTCCCAGTGGGTGTATGCATCTCTCCTGGTGTGTGTGTGTGTGTGTGTGTGTGTGTGTGTGTGTGTGTGTGTGTGTGTGTGTGTGTACACACACACAGACACAAACATACTCACAGCATCCACAAATGCAGAATAAACAACAGTTTGTCACTGTCAACTGCAAAACTCACTGAGGCAACTGACTCCTTGCAAGTAAGAGTTCCCAAAATAAGATGGCACACACACACACACACACACACACACACACCTACTATTGTCATTTTGAAGGATTCTTCACTGGTTTGAACTTTTTTTCACTCAACCTTGAATCTTAAAGGTCCTATTTGTAAAAAAAAATATCTTGCGTCTTACTCCCAATTCGTCAAAAACGGATGCTTTGGGATGGCGCCTGGCCCGTCCTACAATCCCATAGCAGTTTTTGAAACCCGGAGCGTCATTATTTGACGAGTTGGGAATGAGACTCCGAGAACCACTAACCAGGGGCTGGTTCTCATCGAAACCTTCAGGCGATGTGGTCCTGTAGTGCTTTTCCTCAATACATTCTTCCACCGCCCTCTCTTGTTGCTCAGGGTTAAAGTCCCAACACTCTGAGTATAAATTAAGTTAATATACATTCATGGCTCACTAATTATTGTTTAGTCATTATTCCTTATCTGCCAATCATATTAAGAATTGATAGTCTGTTATACAATTCATTTTGTCTTGAATTGTCTTCAGTGTTGGGTTTTCCTCTATTAGGCAGTGTGCATTGTTTGTAAGGTTTAGTTTTTCACTGAAGCTTTTTTTCTTTAGTTCTGGTCAAAGGATTTGTTGAGCTTGCTGTTGTCCCTGGGTGAGCACAGCTCTTGTTGAGGAGGTGTTCAAAGGTTAGCCTGATCGCTAGGATATAATGTTGGCAGTTCTGCAAACCCTTGATTCAAATTTGTACGTGTCACGTAGGCCACATACCATATTGACACTACTACAAATCATGTCATATCACATCCACATTACATATTTATTACATGACTGTCATATTGGGAGGTGCAGGGGATGGTGGTGGAGTTATAGCTGAGTGAAACTACTAGACATTTGACGAGGGACCACAGCAGTTCAAGATTTGCAAGCATGACACCAGTGGATATTTTTAAGGATACCTTTGGACAATGTTGAGCCGTGTTTGTGGCAACCAAAACAGGTATTTTAAGCTAAAATATGTTTTCCAAACCCTAACCAAGTATCTTTTGTTCCTATACTTAACCAGAGCATAAGCACAGTGTTGGGACAACATTAAATTGAAAATTGAACCCAAAGTAACGTGAAGTTGCAACTTACCTCTGGTTTGCAGAAATGTACATTGCCTACATTTATTCTGGCAATTGTGTTGAAAGTATCCACTTTAATCATATTATTATCTTTTTGTAAAAGTGGAATTTCACCTCTGTAAAGATGCTCTTTCCATGAAACTGGGCTCTCCACCAATACAGAAGAAAGATTTGTTTTTTGCGTGTCTGGTTTCAAGCTGGGAGCAAAGCCTTTTCCAATCCGTATGTCTATGGAGAAGGACATAGAAAAAACATGGTACATTCTGTATCTCAAACAACAGCCCTAGACTGGGAGGCTCTTGGTGCAGGCCCTATGAAGGTTAACATTGTTTATGTGTACACTTCCCACATTGTAATGCTTCAAAGCCAATTTAAAATCAGCAGAGTAAGGGTAAAGGAACTGGTCTACATTTTGGGAAATGTTGTTTAGTCCATACAAAATCTGAAGCGTAAGAATAACAATCCAAGGTGGGGTTAGTTGCTGGACTATATCTTGGCCAGGAGTGGTTGTGTCCTTGAGTCTCTACTGGTTGCCTTGCAGCTCTGTTAATTAGTCAGTTTTATACATGCTGGTAGATGCAAAAGCAAGACAACTGACAAATTACAGATGACTGTATTGGTAACCTATTGACCTACTGGATACAAACTACTTCATCATGTTCAACACTTCTAATTTGGAGACCGTGCACTGTCTATATTTTGGATGCAGAAGAATTCAAGGTACACTGAAGCATCAGTGCCAACTTCCTTAGCTTTGCCAAGCTTCTCTTGTCCAGCGATCTTCTTTCATTACCCACCAGCTTAACCTTTGAGTGTAAGACAGCACATCTGTATGTGAGTGTGTGTGGTTCTGTGTGTAGTTCCCTCCCAGTATGTACAGTATCCAATTAAAACCCAGTACCCAATTTACATTCTGCCATCGCTGCTGCCAGGTGGCTGAGGGGAACAGAGCAAGGGAGAGAAAGGCTGAAAGGCAGATAAAGTCCTCTCCTCTAATTAAAACTGAAACAAGGTTTCAGTTTGAAGGTGCAGGGCACTTTTTCTCCAAGGCTTTATCTAGGTCAGCATGGCTGTAAAGTGACATTCAGCAATACAATCAATGGGAGTATGTGATCTTAAATTTAAATTAGAGTCAAAATGATTCCCTTGTGAAGTCAAACTCTGGTTTATACACAAGCATCACCAGCATATATTGACATTTATACAGTCATTACTTCCACAGTTCATTGCACAACTTCTTAACAGACGTACACCGAAGTTCCATTCTGGCAGGTAACAAGAAGCAGCTGCTAGTGGCGCATGTTGAAAGAGGTACATTGTCATCCATACCCAGGCCAACAGCATAGTTAGCATAAAAGAAACTGAAATGACCTACTGCATTTTTTTGTCAGTTTTTTTATGCCTGTAGACGACATGATTTTACTCATGACTTTTTATTATTTTATTTTGGTCTTATGCAGGCTGCCATCTTTAGAGAAACCCTTCTTCATAAACACAAGTATGCTACCTGCCCGGTGCCAAATGGCAGACAAAGTTTGCAAGTAGCTAGTGAAGAAAACATTTAGCATTAAGAGATCCAGATATTTCCCCTCAACAAAATTTTTGGAAACTAAACCTGAGTTAAAAGGAGAGTTTTTGTTTGCCAACATGTTTACCGTGACAATTTTATGAAGTGATAATGTGTCAGTGTTGTGTTTAGACTGGTTGCCCTGCAACTGATGGTCAACAAATGAATTAATTCAGAGCCTAAATAAAACCCCTTTGCGCTGTGTGCCTCACTTTGCGCCCAGATTATCCACTGTTTAAAAGAAAAAAAGTAAAATGGACTTGGACATGGCCTAAATGCACGAGCGTCTTGCGCTTAGATCATGTGCTATAGACCATCTAAAAAGGGCCTTGGAATGAGAGCAACTAAACTAAAACCCAAAACCATGACAGGTCAGAATACTTGGCACCTATGACGTTTTAATGTTATTGTGTAGAAGGGTGCAACACTATTCTCTATTCCCTTACATAAATGATGGTCATGCTCATGAGGCCTTTCCTGTTTAGCTTGAACCTTTTTAGCTTGAACCTGTTTAGAATGTTAATGGCAGAAATGATATTTCATGATAATTTCAACAAAAATGCAAGATCCAAATTACTGTTTTTGACTTTTTTGGGCAAGTGGTCATAGCGTATGCGGAATATACCCTCCTATAGTTGTACAATCCAACTATAATGGTTTTGTGGAAGCAGCCCTTTCCTAGCCTCCACATCATCCACGACAGTAATTGTATCTACAAATGTACATACCTTACATAATGTAAAGAGAATTGTTTTTTCTGAGGATGTTATATTTTAATTTACTACACAGCTTCCAAACTGTTAAATAAACTAGGTTGCATTGAAATGAACTAATTTTTCTCTTCAGCACCATGGACAGCAACATTTCAAAGCTCTAAACAGTGAAGCTCTGATTGTTCATAGAAAGATTCAGTGAAAATCTCCTCAGTACACTTTAACTTTAAATTATGAAACAATGGTGATAAACCTCTCCAGGGAATTCTGGTCTTGTCAGGTTACATGACATGTATCAACATGCGACGTGGTCTCCCGTCAGAGAGCCCATGTGGAGCCCAGAGTGGATGTACTGTTTTGCAGCTGCCTTCTTGTGTCATCACTGTGTTCACATAATGAACATACAGTACACAACAATATCCGTCAGGACTTCAGCTGCTTCTCACCTGTGATCAAGTCTCTTTTCCACTGTGTGTGTGTGTGTGTGTGTGTGTGTGTGTGTGTGTGAGTCTAAACGGCTGTGTATTCTACTTACAAAGCCACAGTGCTGTATTATTCATCAGCCTGGGGAGAGGTGCTGTATACATCTCATCTCTCCCCCCACGTGTACTGATTGTCTCTGCTAATTTTGCCTTGTATAGACAGGTGAAATGCAAATGCAGTTGCTCTGAAATGCATATTTTAACCAAAGAAAATGGAAGAGAAAAAGGAACTCGTCAATCACATGCCATCTGTGTTACTGTAGGATGCACTCATCTACTTTCTTTTTATTGAAAAATATTATGAATCATATTTGTTTTGAGCTAAATAAGGCTTTTATTAAGAATTGCTGCAAAAACAACAGCAGTCAGTTTTTCTGACAAATCTCATCTAATACCATGTAATCAAAAGGCGGGGTCAAAACGGTTTTACCATTTACCATTGGTTATCATTGTCCTCCGCATTATAGGTTGTTTTGTGATTGTTTCACACTGTTTTTTCTTTTGATAATGTTAAGCATATCTTTTTGGAATCAGGCACAGGTTTCTATCACATCAGTTCACCTCCAACACAGCAGCATGGCATCAACAATTTAGACACCTACTTGGGTGCCTCGACTACAGTTGCACTGTCGCACCTTCGCTGCTTCAAGTTTCATTTGGCTGCATGTGTGCTTCTTCTGTGGCTGTGGCCACTCTCGACTTGCCTATCTCTAACCAATAATAAAAACCACTTCAGCTTTAACGCCCATCAACATCCGAAATTCGATCATATAAATCTTCTCATTAACAACTTCTCCTTACCTACCTGCTTCACAAACGGCAGCCGCTCTTCCTTCTAGGTCCCGGAACCTTGCCATGCACATAATTTCTCAAGGTCGGTCAGACTTTCCTCACCTGCTGTCACTGGATCCACATACCGTCACTTCCAAAACAGTCGCCCTCGAAAGCTCATCCAAAGCTGAAACATCCCCCGGAAATGCCTTTTCGTGAACTGGAATGGCATCACCTTCTTCTATGAAGACCAACTGTCTAACCCACACAACATTCAGCTCTTCACTGATGCTGCCCCTTCTGCTGGTTTTGGGGTTTCTACAGCCAATGGTGGTTAATCAAATCAAATCAAATCAAATTTTATTTGTATAGCCCAAATTCACAAATCACAGTTTGCCTCAGAGGGCTTTACAATCTGTACAGAGATGACACCCTCTGTCCTTCGACCCTCGATTCGAGTGAGGAAAAACTTGCCCCCAAAAAAACCCTTTTAACAGGGAAAAAATGCGGAAGAAACCTCAGGAAGAGCCACAGAGGAGGGATCCCTCTCCCAGGACGGACAGACGTGCAACAGATGTCGCATGTACAGAGCAGATCAACGAGATCACAATGTATACAATTATAATAGATGGTTGACAGGAATGAAAGTACATAAAGAGGTATTACAGCAATAATAATGAAATGCACATAATGGAAATGTGACTACTAGTAATAACAGTAGTAGTGGTTAACGGTAAGGATAGTGTAGTAATGCATTACAATAATAGTAGTGAAACGTATGTAACAGAGATATGACTAATATTAGCAACAGTAGTGGTGGGTGTCAGGCAGGGCCATGGCAGTAGGCGCATCCACGATCCACGACCCAGGGGCGGCCAGGATCCATGAGAGCCTGTAGGACTAGAAAGCACAAGGACTCCGGGGAAGAAGCGAAGTCAGTGACATGCAGAGATGGGGCATGTATACAGGCATAATGTATACCGATGGAGAGGGGAGGAGGAGAGAGAAGCTCAGTGTGTCATTTGTCCCCCGGACTGGGCCTATAGCAGCATAACTACGAGCTGGTCCAAGACAGGCCTGGGCCAGCCCTAAATATAAGCTATATCGAAAAGGAAGGTCTTAAGTCTACTCTTAAAGGTAGAGAGGGTGTCCGCCTCCCAGACCAAAACAGGAAGATGGTTCCACAGAAGAGGAGCTTGATAACTGAAGGCTCTGGCTCCCATTCTGCTTTTGGAGACTTTAGGAACTACAAGTAATCTTGCGGTTATAAGCCAAATGGGCACCCGAGGTCTCAAGTTCTTTCAAAAACCTCTTCAACCATCTTTGTCAGTTTTCAAAATCGACCCCCATCGTAATCGTCGCTCTCCTGCGGTGACACAAATGGTCAAGAAAATCCATTCCCCTTCACTTCAATAACACCAACTCCCGGTCTCTCGTCCAGCCACAATACCCTACATTCTAGCCTCCTACCTTGCCATCTAGTCCACACTCCAGAATCAACAATCCCATCAGCCTTCTTTGGTTTCCTTCGGTGCTCAGAGTTCAACACACCATCTGCTAAATTCAATCCTCATCTCCATCTCTCCGTGTCTGACCTCCACTGCACCTAAGCCCATACGAGTCACTCACACGTCATATGCAATTCAGAAAATCTCAAAATGCTTCGCCTTCCAACCCCTCCGTCATCACATAATCTAGTGAAGTGCCTACCCGATACTACTTTCTTTCCCAACTTAGGCAGGTTCTAACCTTGTCCGGGATTTCCCCCAGTTTATTCCCAGCCACTCCTTCCATATTGGAGCAACCTCGATGGCCCCAAGCTGAGGGGTCCCAGAACACATGATTAAAGCCTACCAACATTACATCTGCTCCCATTTCCAAGATCTCCACAATGCCTAGTCTTATCTCTGTCTTTGAGGGAGCTTTTTTGGGGTCTGCCAGCACGGGAGCTGCCGTTGATCCCTAAAGAAGCCTGCCCTACATCGCAGCCACTCAACACTTCATAAACATTGCACTCGTACTCAATTGCCTTCATCAACATCTTATTCATATTCCGCCTCTATCTATAAACTATCATGTACATCTCATTGATGGTGTTGTCCTTGCTCATGAACTACATACCATATTCAATGGGCCCTATTTTCTAAGTTTCCTGCAGCATCAAACCAGCGGGCAGAAATGTGACAGAGTCAGTAGGACAGACAGAGGCTTTTCCTCATGTAAGTTGCCAAAGACACTACCATTTACCACGTTACTGTTGTTTAGTCCTGTAACGTTGCTTTGCGGGTCATTTCTCTTTTATTTGATGGGTGAAGGGTGTGTTTAGCTGTCAGACTGTGAACACCATCAGATCAGCCTCTTCTGCAGCTCTGATACTACCTTCGGAGGCGCAGTAGAGCCGCAGCGAAACTTTCCCCCGTCTCCGCATCTGAAACATTCACACAGAGGACGATGTGGAGAATTGGCGCATGATTCCCACATTCAAAGGGCAGTGTGAATTGGGCTACTCTGAAAAAGAGCTTGTGAAATAAAACGTATGATGACCATATGGGGAGAAAAGAATAACGTAAGATCCATTTTTTAGGATGATTTTCTTATCAAGAAGATAAGAAGAAGCTGAATGTCTGGTCTGGAGGAAAGGCAGCCCTATTTTCTAAATATTTTATACAGTTTATGTTTACAAGAAGGAGGAGAGTTTCAGTCTGTACTATATTTTTTCAGCATTCAGAACAAATTTGCACTTGTTACCTACAGATTTATTTCAACAATCTCTGCAGGGTGAATGTGTGTGTGTGTGTGTGTGTGTGTGTGTGTGTGTGTGTGTGTGTGTGTGTGTGTGTGTGTGTGTGTGTGTGTGTGAGTGCGCGTGCGTGCGTGCATGCATGCATGCGCAATGGTAACAAGCCAACAAATCTACTTTGCTTTTACAAGACACATTGGTCACAATGTTAAAATCTATTCAGGTGCTGAAATACACTGATGTGTTTTTACCAGGTCCTCTTCTCACTTTTTCTTTCGTCCGGGTGAGTTATGATCACACCCCTATGCACACATCGCATATGCACACAAACACAGCTCAGCCTTGGTCAAAGCCCCAGATGGCTGTAAATCATCTTTTATGAGCAGGACTTGATGAAAGTGTTTCCCTGGACACAGGTTTTTTGCCCTCTGGCAGGCTGTTGGTTTATTTCTCCACACACCAGCACCTTGATGTGCCATCTCTATCATTCTGCTCTGACAAGGACCAGATACAAGAAATAGACCATGTCAGATGTATATGAATTATTCAGATTTGGCAAAAAGCAGGTGCACAGCTTGATGCAAATTTTGAGAATTTTCAAATCTGAAACTGTCACTGTTGAACCGAAAAGATATCACAACTTGTAAAGATCTTGATATAGTGGCCGATTCAGTGATACAGTTTTTTTAGTGTCCTTAATAGCAACATTAGGTGCCTCCATAAACAGAGATTATGTGTCTTGACAAAGTGTGATATGTTATGTTTGGCAAAAAGGTGGTGAGGACCCAAATGCAGAAACACAGAAGGTTGGCAAAATTTGAGGTGGTGTTCATTGGGAACGGCCTTTCATTCCGACACCCCTACATTCCGAAACACCGCTGTTCAGAATCCGACTTTCAACTTCCAATTACTTCCCAATAGGGTTAGGCTTAGGGTTAGGGTCAGGGGTTCCACAGCCTTTTTGGAATAGCGGGGTCTTTGGAAAAATTGGGAAACCACACCATTACGAAGAATGGAAGTCTATTTTCGGAACAGCAGGGTTTCGGAAAAGCAGGGTGTAACCGTGTTCATTAATCATTATGTTTGGGAATGTGATCATTGAAACGTTAAGACAATAGTGACATGAAACCTTGCTACATAAATTAACTTACAAGTAGCTTAATTTGTTAACTCTTGGATGGATTTTTTAACCAAAGATCCCCTAAACAATCTTTCTTGAAGGAAACTAAGGTTAGCAACTGATGAGGTAACCACGTGACGTTACTGCAGTGGATCCTGTAATTACCCTAATCCTAAGTCACTTCAATTTATCATTGCCATGAGAAATTTTTGGTCACACTGGCTGTAGTGAGCGTGTCACTGGGAAAAGTGAGCTCCTGCTACTCTCTTTGCTGACTTGACAACTCTGAGAAGAAAGAGTAGAATGCAGGAGGGAATAGGCTGATGGAGACAGAGAGGTCTGCAGTCCTCAGAGACTCAGCCGTGCTTCAGACGAGCTCTCTGAGAGGAGACAGAGATAAAGAGGGGAGAGAAAGATCGAGATGGAGGCTGATAAACACAGAGTTTGGGGGTATGAGGGGAGAAGTTGATTAAAAGAAGAAAAAGGAAGCAGTTTGGAAGAGATACATTTGGAAAAGAGAAATGTGCCCAAAAAAAATTTTTTGGGCGCTCCTCTTTCTTCTTCTTTAATTTGCCAGCAGCTCTCTCTGACAGTGACCCAGGGGTGTAAAATAATGGTGCTTTGTCTCTTTCATTCTCTTTCTCTCCTGTCTCTGCTGCTCTAATAGACCTCTGAACAGACTTCCAAACATACTGTTTTAGATGGTCAGCCTTAACAATACTGTTATTGATGGGGACAGAGAATGTAGAAATACATTCTTAATAATAGTCATCACCTTCACTTTATGCATGTCCTTATGCTGCTGATGTGAAAAAAGTTTTTTAAAAGCTTAAGGTTTTCTTTGTCCTTTTGAAACAGAGTTAATGCACTTGTTGGTAGACAGATCTAATACAACCTTCTGCATGTTAATACATGAAACAAACAGAAATGTCATATTTCCATCATGTGTTCTACTTTGTGTTATTAACAGTTTGAGGATTGGGTGGTACTCTTACTGTGTCATTGGCCCTCATTTATCAATCTTGCGTGAAAACGGGTGCAGATCTGAGCGCAGAATTGGTCTTACGACAGGACACACGTGTGATTTATGAAACATTCGTATCTGACCAATCCCAGCGTACGAATGATCGGGTCTTGATAAATGCGGCGGCTGAATTCGATCGTCATTAACATGTTACGCCCTTAAATATTCCTGGTTCGGAGGCCTCGCCCACTGAGGTCAAACATGGAGAGAAGAAACACTGGCAAGAAGAGAAACTTTTCCGAGATGGAGAGACAAATAGAAATATGCAGTTTATTGGCCTCAGTTGTCGGCGCACTTGAGGCAATAAATAACACATTAAAAGAAATTAATGAAACTCTAAAAAAGCCTTAATAAAATGTTTAAATGACTAAATGTTTTCCATTGTCTGTGTTTAGTATGCCTTTAGCC
The DNA here is from genome assembly GCF_965226575.1 of Pagrus pagrus. Taxonomy (NCBI): domain Eukaryota; kingdom Metazoa; phylum Chordata; class Actinopteri; order Spariformes; family Sparidae; genus Pagrus; species Pagrus pagrus. The sequence goes on from NC_140193.1 coordinate 24,833,475, forward strand.
AATTTCACCTAGAATACGTCACATTACTGATTAAATACTGCAGAGCATTTGCAAGAGTTTAAGGTACTTTACGTTCTAAAAGCGATGAATGAGGTCCTGTCTCCTCCGTATAGCTCCAAGTGGAGGCTGTGCTGGCCACGGTTCCATGGGCATTGGCTCATCTGGCTGCGCCGGCACATCAAAAGGCACTCCATTCACTATTGCAATGTTGTGCAAAACTGAACAGGCCAAAATAATATTGCACACTTTCTCTGGGGTATACAGCAGCGTTCCCCCTGCTGGTCCGAGACAGAGCCACCTGCCCTTCAGCAACCCGGAGCAGCGCTCCACTGTGACCCGTGTGCGTGTGTGCGCACTATTGAATCTGCGTTCCTGCTCTGTAGCAGGGTTTGCCAGCGGGGTTATTAGGTATTCCGTGAGAGGATAACCCTTGTCACCTAGAAGAACCATACCAAAATGTTTATCATCTGATACCTTGTTTAGTTTAATGCAATTTATCTAGGGTAGCTACTTACCGAGGAGATGACTTTGGCTCTGCAGTGCGCCCTCCTGCAGCCGCGCGCCAACACAGCTGTTTTGAAATATAAAAACAGCCACCGGCCACCTGGCCACCACGTTTAAAAGTGATAGCTTGGCATCACAAATCACCTGTACATTTATCGAGTGGTAGTTTTTGCGATTGATGAATGCGTAATCATTCATGGATGGTGCCTTCAGACGCACACGAGTGCAATCAATTGCTCCAACCACATTCGGAAACCCAGCAATCTCATTAAATTGCCTTTTTGTATTATTATTTCAAATTTTAATGTGCAATAATTAGTTGTTATGTTAGGCTATTTAGCCTATCATATTGTTTTATTTTACAAAAAAGTGCTATCAGTAAAAACGTGGGCTTCGTTTTAACAATCCGTTTTGATCTGTTCTAAATATGTGACTGCTTATGCTTAATGGCAGCTGATGTTTGTTTAATAATTATTTTCAGACTCAGCCTGATTTTGCTGTGCTGCACCGCAAATCCACGGACTCAGATTTGCGTACACGAGCTCAGACCTGACGTGAGATCTGATCGTAGCTTCCGCTCACGTCCAAATTGATAAATGCCGAAGCTTGCGTGGAAATGGTCGTACGCACGGTTTTCTGCCGTACGTTCGTTTGATAAATGAGGGCCAGTGTGTTGTGTCCTCTTCTTCTGCAATGTTAAAATGGATTTCTGACCTGACTTCTGACTCATCTCAATGAACCAACTCCTTATAATCACATAATTATAGTGGATGGAAACAACCACTTTCATTTCCTTTTGCAGATTTTCTCAAAATTTGGCTTGCAGTATATTTGGATGGAAACCTGGCTATTGTAAGTGATTTTGAATCTTTTGAAACCAAAGTCAATGAAAAATACGATCAACAAAGTGATTATTAGTTATGATATGAATCAGTCAGTGAGTGTATACCTGCACATTCACTCGGAACTGACTGAGAGCTGAACTGAATTGACCAATGAAGAAATTGTTTAAGGAAATGATTCAGTTCAGCCATTCACCCAAAAAATGTGTTCTTTTGAACAAAACATTCCCGAACAGCACAACACTGAAGACAGGATACGGCAAAAACAACAAACCTTCCCAAACAGAAAAATGGTTAACATGAACACGATGTCAGACTGAATAATGAAGTGAAGTGAATATACGGCCATTGATGTCGGCTGTGTTACATCCTTCCAAGTGCACAGTCTACGAAGATGATTCCCTCAGGGGACTGAAGGCCCGAGGGCTAGATCTGCTTCTCATTCTCCTCAAAGATAAGGGGGTCCTTTTTAGCTTGTAAAGCTAGAAATTTCCAAGTTTACCACCAGGAATTAGCATTTAAACCAGTGGCAGTCCTAAGTAAAAGCAACATCAGCAAAATGAGCAACAACAGAGGAAGGTCAGTACCAGGTGTGACTCAAGTGTGTAGTGAACTCCTGTTTGGTGTCACCATGTGCCAGCATTGCACCTGTGTGTGGGTTATTGTGTGAGGAGGCATCCACAGTGGAGCAGAGCAATTTGTTTTTTGTGATGCGTGACCTGTCACATCAGAAAAGCCTTGGGCTGAAGTTGCAATCCAGTCCTTTTTTATCCCATTCTCACAGTGCCCCCAGTCTCTAATTTCAACAGAATTATTACATGATGCCTATCAATCGTGTATGTAATGGCTTTGTGGTGGAGGCAGGGTGTTTTCAGAGCTGGCTGGGGGCACAGAGGATAGACTTAGGTCCCTCTGTGCCTGCTATAGCTCTAATTATTTAAATCCTGCGATGGCTTTTTCCTCGGACCAGTTCATATGATGTGTTTACCAGTGACTGATGACCACCTGAATGCAAATCTGGTATCTTTTTAAGATCTCAAGCACTTTTGGAAGACTTTTGAATATATCAACAATGGGTCAATAAACAGTCTGGAACTATGAACTTTGAAGACAACAGACATGCACAACCAATATCCAGCAAACTACTGGGAACTTTTAATGTATTAGTGTAGTATCCTCTTCAACATGCTGCTCAGCCAGAGTGCTGAAGTTAGCTGCTGCTGCTGCACAGACTATTTATTTTATATAATACTGAACATGTCATGGGTCCAAATTTCAACAGAAGTGTGACACTGCACCTCCTTGGGTCCTCAGCAACAAACCTGTAAAGTGTGAAGTAGTTTGGATGAATGGTTCTCAGGATATGTAAATAAAATACAGAGACGAGAAGATTCCTTGCTTTTTCTTTAGTTAGAATTCCATTCTGATCCTAGGCTGTTATTTCTGGTTTGTTGTTGAATGATTTGCCTGCATCGTGGGACTTAAATTTAAATGAATATCCATTACATTCATGCTCTTGGAGTCCATGGTGACTTTCCCACACTGGTCCAGAGGTAGAAGTCCATTTTACATCAACCAGAAAACACTGATTCGCTAAAGCTCATAGGTGGAGCAATTGTAATAACACAGAAATAGAAGTATGGTTAACTGATGGTGTAATTACTCTCATTGCTTGAAGGGGGAAACCACCACCTTTCAATGACAGCCAGACAGCCCCACAACACACAAACACACACACACACACAGAGAAAAACCCACATCAGCTCTTCTAGCTAGGACAAGGACACATCTTGTATTGCATATTGGCTTGGTCATTGAGCTGCCAAACTACCATCAATTTAGAGGCTAGACAGACATACACGCACAACTGTAATGCAATGAATGGCTTAAAAGTTTTATTTGCAAATGCCATAAAGTTTAGATGCTAAATGGTATTGGCCCTTATTTTTCAGTGTCCATTAATACAAATCTTTGACTGTTAAATTGTTCCTAAAAGGTGCATTAGGTGATTCTCGAGAAAGAGTTTATTATATTGGTTAATCGAAAACATGAGTATTTTTTGACGACCTGGAAAAGAGACTTGACGATTGGTTCTTGGTGTTCCATCTGAACACCAAGAACCAATCGTACAACAACCCAAGATGTTGTACAGCCTGGGAAGAGACTCAGTTTACTGTCTTTCTCAAGAATGGTCTATTGCACCTTTAACTGCCACATGGGATTTTCTGATATATCCTAAAAGACATACAATAAAAATGTGGTAACAACATATTAAATAAAAAAACATGGACAGTGAATAACAATGGTAGCACTACCTCTATTCTATTTATTCTTATCTTCTCGTTGTTTCTGTTGCTCTGTCACCTGTCTCTCTCACTCCACCTTCGTTCTTTGCAAACTTGGCAATGGGTCAACAAATTTCAATACAGGAGGGGAACTGTTCCTCTGAGCCTCTCCCTCCTTCTAGCTTTGTTTTAGTAAAGGCTAATTGGGCCTCATTAACAGTGTAGCAACCTTCAGCTCTTAATGATGTGGAACTTTTTGGTATGGCTACAGGCTCAACAGAGTTTGGTGACGGGATCAAATTAGGGAGGTGTGGACACAGTGCTGAGGGGGAAGTGGCGTTTACTTCCTCATTTTGTTGTGTTTGCTGTTTGCTGCCATTAAAGTGTACCCAAAGGAATTTCAGTGAGATGCATTATGCAGGTTGCCCTTTAAATGAGACACTTTTCAATTCTGTACAACCTACATGAATCAAATGAAGGTTAAATTAGTCAAACTGACCTCTGTCTTGTATTATCTGTGTAAATGTTAGGAAGGGTGCAGTATCAAACAACGTGGCCAATTTGTTATATTTGAGATCACAAAATTTTGTTTGTACATTCTCTTAACCACAGCAGAAGGATGTATCAGTGTTGAGACAACTGTGGCCAAATCCAGATGTGTTTGAGGCCCAACGCCTAATTAAGAAGAAGCACAAAAAAAACTTTTCAGCGTCTGCTTAGGATGCAAACTTTTATTCATCAATTATTTTTTATATTTAATGTTTCTTAATTTTCAGATACATGTAGTGAGATTTGATATTATACTGACCTAAAAAATTGGACAACTTCCTGATGTGACGATCCTCAGCTGAGAGCTTTATGTGAATATAATATAAAAAGTGTGCTCAGACTATAAAGGTAAAGTGAATGTTTTTATCAACCATTATTATCTACATTTAGGCCCCGATCACACAGACACTTGTTGCTATAGTTGAGGTCGCTTTAAAAACACCTTGAAAAAGCATCTTTTGTACAAGACAGCATGGTGCGCCTGTGGAGCCAGGTTGCGTGCTCATCAATCATATCCATAACCATCATATGTGATTAATGGGAAAAATGCTGTGACTCCATCCCTTGCACTGAAAAGTTGAACATGTTTCAACTACTAAAAACAATTAGATAAACACAACATGTTGCGAAGAAGAGGAGCACCTGCCAGGCACATTGTATCGTAGGAAAGAAATTGTTTTGCTGGTGTTCCAAGCAACACATCTCTGTGTGATTGGCCCCTTATTTATTCTTAAATTTTGTATCTCTATTTTACCAAAGCAGCAGATGTTGTATATATTTGGTGGTTACCTGACAACAAGAATAAAAAGATTTGTCTATAAAAACTTATGTCTAGTGTTTTCAGTTGATATGCCTCTGAATTTTCCAGCCCCTACTGAATCATCACTATTACCCTGATCAACTTTTCACAGCAGATGTTTTGACTTGTCATGGTAGCACCAATGTTACTACTAACATTAAAACTGCTGTGAGTGATACATTTTTTATTGAAGTAAGTGTTTAATAGCTCTGTATTCCAACAGTAATCTGTTATAGTGTTTGGTGAGTAACCCATGTCTCTACTCCCCCAACTCATGCAGTGAAAGAAAAGAAATGTCCTGTTATCTCAGCGCAAAGAGCAGGATCCTCTTATTTCCTGCTATGTCTGGCGATTACCACTGTGCATTAATGGAGTGACGTAGAGAGGAGGGAGGGAATTGCAAAATGGACAGGAGGTCTTACAGCAGCTTTAACAATGGCTCTGTTCTATTCAAGTGTCCGAGAAAGTCATGACAGTGTTACAATTATTCTGAATGAATAATACCAGGATCCTGAAACTGAAGCAGCCAAATGGCATTCATCCATCATTAATTTGACTATTTACACCTGTGCTTTTCTGACTGTAATATGTCAAAAAAATAAATCTGTTAATAAGGCAGAATTTCGTGTCAGTATGTCAAGTTGCCTTGTCATTCTCACTGTGTGTTATTCTGAAATATTCTATTTGGCAGTCAGCCACCTTTTTCACATCTTCAGATTCCTGCTTTACCTTCAGTATCTTCACCTGCAGCCAACCTTCCACCACTATTTTTCCTGGCCTTTAGATCCAACAGCTGCAAAAAGCATAATTAACTTTAAAAAGTGCAGTTAAAGGTACAGTGTGTAATATGTAGTGGCATCTAGCAGAACAGAATATAATATTCAATTTTAAGTGTTTTAATTAGTGTATAATCACCTGAAAATAACAGTTGTTGTGTTTTCATCACCTTAGAATGAGCTGTTTATATCTCCCAACATGGAGGTCGCCATGGTGCACCGCCATGTTTCTACAGTAGCCAGTGGACACACCTGGGACTTTTTTTTCCTCCAAGTGAGGAAATAAAATGTTCACAGTTTGTATAATCCAGTTGAATGTTGAAATATTGAAGTGATGAATTGCCAAACCTACTTCTATCATTGTGACATATATGTAATGAGCTGGGCATGGACAGTATAGCCCTGTCATTCACTTTCATCCAACCTACACACTTCAAACAAGTAACTAAGAGTTACAGCACAGGAACAGAAGCAGCAACTGTGTTTAGGACCTTAGGAGTCAACAAATTATTGACATATATTCATTTAAAATGTGACATGTCCAGGCTTTGCACACAGAGTTAATTAAGAGTTTCTGCTCTCACATTTTCACTGGCAAAAATATTCACAGTGGGAAAAGCATTACGACAAAAGTTGCACAGCAGCAGCTTTGAATACACTATCAGCCTACCTTGTTGCAGTCAGGCTGTCTGTTGTAACCCACTCCAAAAGTGTCCCGTGCCAGGCTTTGCGCGAGCATCACGGTGATAAATACAGACACCCATTTTCACAAGTTAAAGATAAGGATAAGTTGAAAACTAAGCTTGGCTATTGGAAGTAATTTTTCCTAAATGACCTTTTCTGTAGTGAAAGTATGGACTTTTTTTTGTTTTTGCCTGAAACATGGCAGCAGAATATGGATTATACCCATCTGATCGAACATTGTCCTGCTGACTGCTCTTTTATCAGTACTCCCCGGTTGACAGGCCATGGTGGTGGTCTTGCAGTAGTCTTTAGAAATAGGTATACATGCCAGCTAGTACACACAGAGCCTTTTTGTTCTTTTGAACTGCAGCTAGAATCAGTAAACTAGTCCCCATTCTTTTGTATTTTAATTTACCGTCAACCTGGCCCACTTGGCTCCTTTCTAACTGATTTTACTGTTTTTTTAATCATCCATCATAAAGTTGGATAAGATGTTAATGTTTGGGGATTTTGATTTTCATATTGATGACACTAATTCAATATCTAAGCCATGTGTAAAAACAAAGGATTTATGTGTCAGTGATCACAAATGTATATTATGCAACATTAGCACTCAATTGGAGACTCAGCCTTCATCTTCCTACCACTTGAAACGCTCCCATTTCCTGATTGAGGCCGCAGCTGTAAACTTCTCCATGTTGTATGATTGCAATAATGTTTTAAATGTTTGTAATATTGACACCTTTATCCAATCTTTTTATAATCATTGCTCCCTGGTGCTGGATAAAGTGGCTCCCCTGAAACTTAAAAAGATCCCCTCCAAAAATCCATCCCCATGGATAAATTAAAAATTTGAGGTTTCAGGTGGAAATGTCGAAAAGCTAAACACCTATGCAAAACCACTAAGCTTGAACAGGCTGCAGGCTGCATCTCGGAGAACTTATGGTTGACCCTCAATGATATGGTGAAGGCTGAGAGAGCTTCTCTCCAACCTAATAACTTCCAAAAAGAAAAATCTCAACAATAGTGTCACTCCCACCACTTGTAACTTACCAGTCTTCACTAACAGAGACTGCAATGGCTTTCTTATTCATTTTATAGACAAGGTTGTTAATGTCAGGGCAAATATCTCACCCACATCCAGTACTCTCACTGAGTTTTTCCAACCCATCCATCTTAAAGTCCCTTTCTCCTGTGTCCATAGATAATATTTCAGCCTTGCTAGGAAAATGCAACCATACTCAAGCACTTCTGATATCCTACCCACCGCTCTGCTTTAAAGGTTTTTAACACAATTGGCCTGTGCATTACCAATATTTTTGTCAGGATTTGTCCCGAGTCATTTTACTTGCTTGCCTTCTAAATACATGATATATAAATACTTGATATATTACATACTGTACCTTTAACTTTCCATAAGAAAGTGTGTTTTAATCTCAATAAAGCAACAAACATTTTTTAAGGTTTTAACAGCGACAGATGAGGTAAATTAGTAAGACTGAATAAATTAGTCTGTAATGCTGTTGCAGTGTTTAAACGGTTATCAACTCTCTTGGATGTCTTTTAATCTATGCTTATTACAAGGTTGTTAATATAAAGCGTTAACCTTCAGTCCCATCAGACGGAAGTCAGCCAGCCCACTCCAATTCACCCTTAACAATGACCTGCTTACCCATTCATTATAATTAAGGTCGCTTTATCCTGCCTCAGTACTCTTTCTCTGGATGTGTTTTTTTCCTAAAATCCTGTCAATTGACATACAGAATTTAAACATTGAAAGGCTTAATGCTGCTCCTATTGTACCTTAAAGCATTTTGAAAAGGTAACTTTTCAGGGGTTAAAACAGTGAAGTGTGGATGTAAAGCCAAAACAGAAAGGAAGGAATATGCTTTCGAATTTATCTGAAACAGTGCCGACATGGTATTTGCAGAGCCTTGAGCTCCTCTAAAAGAAAATTCACTAATCACAATCCTCAATCCAACCAACTCTTTATTCTTTCCTCTTATGAAAACCTGCAATAGAGTCTGTTGTGTTACCCAGACATCCGTCTGTTTGTAAGCTGGACTGATTGTGATGTGAAGTCTGTTAACACCCATCACACACTTCAGTGTGAGCACCCTTCAGAAAATGACTGGCTGCCCTTCTGCCCACTCAGACTGTCAGCTGTAATAACATTTAACCATCCCGCTCAATGGGCCTGCAAAGTGTGAGTGTCTCTATGCAGGTGTGTGTGCAGCGTCAGTTTGTGAATAGAGTGGCAGTATTTTCAAATATTTATTACATGTAAGTCTATTCTGACATCTGGTAACATATATTAAGTGGTTCCTGACCTTTCAGGCCTGTAGAAATGGATCCAGAAGCCTATTCACATCCTTTTTATTGTGTGAGGCCTATTGTATCTTTCTCCTTTTATTGTTACTTGACATTTGGCAGTTTCACTCTGAAGAGGTCAGAACACAGTGTTGAAAGAGTTTTTTTTTATCCATTTCTATTCAGCTTTTTTCTTTTTTCATCAAAATATTGCCAAAATACATTCAATGTAGCTGCTATCTATTGTGCTGTTTAGTCCTACAGTATCTGGTGTAATCTGTACAGTGGCTGGTCTTGGTCCTGTTGACTGGACCTGTGAAAAAGATGCTGTAGGATATAAATAATGGAAGTCCCTTTGTTTGCTAGTAACCTGGACATGTTGTTCATTTAAGAATATACACTGTTTAACACTATTATTTACAATTTAAGTAACAGCTCACACAAAAATGAATGAAAATGTTATTATTATCTATTCAAGTTAGGTGTTGTTTCTAGGTCCACTACACATTTCTGGAGCTTCAAAGAAAAACAGCTTTGTAGCACTCTCTTGACCAAACTCAAGTAGACAGGGACTTTTTTTTAGGTAGGATAGGGGTTTTATTTTATTTAGTTTGTTTTTACATTTTAAAACAAGTCCCCATCTACTTCAGTTGTTTGGGAGAATGCTACAAAGCTGTTTTGTGGACTATGAAACTAACCCGACTTTCAATTTGATAGGGGGGGGTGAGAAGATGATGACTAAATTTTCATTTTTGGGTGAACTGTACCTTTAAACTCATACAAATTTGCTTCACAAATTGTTGGCTGTCTGAGGACAATTTCCTGGAGATAAACTTAGAAATGTTTGACTTTATAATTTGACTGAGGCTGCTTGAATGCACAATTAGTTTTGGCCTTTCTGAGGTTTAACCATCTTATCATAATGGGGGGAGGATGTCCAGCTGAGGCCTCATGTTCTCTGAAGGATAAACCATTGTGGGCCCTGTGCCTCAAGGATCCAGTGCCTAAGCTGGGCTGTGGCAATGGGCATCCATCAACTGGTAATTTCTTTGCTAATTCTTCTGCAGTTTACATTAACAAAGTGAAAGGGACAGATGGAAAAGTGGGTAATAGTGAGGTGAACTTAAGCAGGGCTAAGCTCTTTATCGTTATTATGTATCTTGCTCAGCCTTGTAACAGTGGAAGTACCTGATTTCACGTCAAACACTTCAAATGAAACATTTGAATACAAGCAACATATAATGAATAAAGATGTAAAATATTTTTAAAAAAAACAACAACACATACTGATTATTTTAACTTTATACCCTCTCAACACCTAGCCCAGACAAAAACACATTACGTTGGACTTACCAACTTACAGTATCTCATCAATTGTACACCCAAATCATGTCATCACTATCCTTCCTCATAATGATCACATTGTTGCTAATGACATAGTTGATTTGAAAATCGGTTTCTTGGTAACTAGTGTACAAAGCAGAGGTCTCAAACTCCAGGCCCCCGGCTATGTCCTGCCTGCCCTCCCCATTCATCTGGCCCATGACCTGATGTCAAAAATGTAATTGGAAATGATTCTCAATAACTTCTCAATTAATATCTTTCCACTGAGGCTTTATTATGTGGTTTGCTGTTGAATTAAACCCACAACTCAATCACTATTTTTATTTTATTTTAGGTTAAAATTATTTTTTTTTGTTGTGACAGCGCTGAAGCTAAGGTTTAGGTTTAGGCAGAAAAAGAACTTCGTTAGGGCTAGGAAAAATATCACGTTTTTGCTTAAAACAACGGTTTTGTCATCAGAAACATGGCTGGAAAAGACATTCATTAAAATTACCAGGTCTCACTCTGAAAGCTCGCAAGAGGTTTAGTTCCTGCAAGAAGACGACACTGGAAAAAGTTGGAGAGAGGAGTTTAGAATTAACTGCCAACAAGAACTCAGAGGGAGACTTCTCCTTGAACGAGACTTGTGTTTCTGGTTACAAAAATACAAGATTCATGCTGATCTTTAGCCATTTGACTTTGGAAAATGGTTTAAAAACTCAAAAAGGCCAACAGGTAAATAGAAGGGGTAAGAGCTTTGGCATCTGAACACATCTCTAAAATTCAGTGTTTTATTATTTTTCTACCACGGGCATTTGCAGTTTTTCATTCCCTGTAGATTTTTAACATTTCCTCCTGACCTTTACAAAATGACCAGGAAATGGGGGATGTATTCATTTCCCTTTTCCCATTGTTGCTTCTTCCTCCAAATTATCATTTGACCTTCACTGCTGTCCGATTTCCTGCTCAGTAAGGAAGCTCAAGTGCAGTCAGCACACATAAAGTTGAAAGACTGGACTTTGGTATTTACTTCAAAAATATAGCCTAAATCACTTATAAAATGGGTGTTTGTAAAAATGTCTTCATGTAAAAGCAAATAAATGAATACTATCTCTTGAATAGTTGATGCTTTACTCACAGTATCAATACACACAACAGGGATTGACTTTTTTTTAAATTAAATTAAGACTTTAAATGATCACATTTAGTTATAAGTCATCATTTTATTTCAGTAGTTGTATATATTAGACAAAGGAAAACCTCTAAATTAATTTGATCAACTCATATAGTCTCAGATCTTATGGTTGTCATCATAGTAAATTACTGATGGCTGATTTGTACTTCTGCTGACTGATTTATTTTTTTTCTTTGGATGTTCCTGTTATATATTCATTCAACAGTGTTGCATTGTAATGTCAAATTGATAAACATTTACTATGAGAAGACATATAATATGTGACAAATATTAGAAATATATATAAAATTTAGGAGAAGAAGAAGAAGAGGAAAACATAAACAGATCTCTTTTTTTTGCGTAGAGCAACTCCACACTGTCTCCTACTAGTGACCACACTGTTAGCTGTGATTCACAATAAGTTGTGTACTGCACAGTGGGTGTGGACAGAGCAAGCTGCCGCCATGACATTGCAAAACAAGCAGGATTATCAGCCTGGGTGTGGCTAAATACTAAACAATCTCTCAACAAAATCACGCAACAATAGAGAGAAGTGACATGGATGTGTTTTCTTTTAAAAAACGTGTGTGGGAATTACTAAAACGCGAGCGGGTATTACTAAAACGGGCACACAAATGGCAAGTGGCTCCGGAGGACGAGTGACCCCGACAGGAGCAGTAGAAGACTGGGAGAGAGGTCGCGTTTTTGGTGTGAAGAGGTGGAGTACTAACTACACAGCCAAAAACAGACACGTTTGAGTCAAGTATAGACAGTGCAACCAACAAAGCCAACCAATAAGAGGTGGAGTCGGGCTGGTCTTATGAAAACTCAAGTTGGATCCGTAATAATAATAATGAGTCTGTGTTCTTGAGCAGTATTATTGCACCCTGCTGTTCAAACAGAACAATACAAAGACAAGGAGAGATAGTAGAACGTACAAAATAGAAGTTGAAATTTCAACAAAGTTTGATAGGAAGACTATTGTGGAAAGAGATGACAAAACCCAAACCCTGAAACCTCCATCATGGCAAAACAAGCTCACTTGTTCAAGGAAGCACATCATGTAGCTTCAGAGGGCTCACTGCTGTTTTGAGACGTCACTGTATTGAGCGTTTACATAAAGTCTGCCTTGCATTTTGTCTGCCTTACATGTTCTTATACAGTTTTTTTCTGTTAGATTTTTCATTGCAAGAATCATTTGTTTTTATTTATACCTTTTTCACTCGTACTGTACTTAGTACCCTGACTTTATTATGTGCAAACTTGATTCTTCCTAAAATATCCTTCATGTCTCTTTAAGCTGAAACTTTGATTAGTCAAATGTGAAGGACTTTGGGCACTATAACAAGTCCAGAGAATGAATCTTTTGCCCACAGTTATTTTTATGAGGGCGTGAAAAGGTAGATATTAGATTTAAATTTTCATGTGAGCTATTTGAATTCTTGATTTGACCACATTTTTAACCATCTTTATGCTGCTCCTTTCATCACATCTCTATAAACCTCATTGGCCCAACAACTTCCCAGGGAGCCAATGGAGTGGAGGAGGTGAGTACCGCCCTGCTGAACGCATTTTGTGAAAACAGTCATAAATATCATTGTAATGCTTTTAGTTTTCAGTTTTTGTTGCTGTTGTGTCAGTAAGGTCTATTGTCATTTTGGAGGATGTAGTTGATGGGCTCCCATTAGTGGATATGCTTTCAGTACAGGTGGGCCAACATTTCACATCATCGCACCATGCACCATGATTTTGGATGATTTATTCAAAGTGTACTGAAGTTTAATGCAGGTGTGACAATCCAGACTGCTGCAATGCTGTGTCTGATGTAAGGATGCTTTTTATGGTTGCTCAGAGGAAATGGAGGAGGAGATGTTGTCTCACCTTGAAAGAAATGGCATCGAAGTAAAGGTGTTTGTTGTGCCGTTTATACATGTTGTCTGTATTGATATTCCATTTAAAGTTCTAATTTATTTGTACTAAGAAATTCAATAAAGGATATCAGAGATGTCTATCATTGTTTTGATATGCGACATACTTGCATCACTGTTCGCCACCTGTGTTGTAGTGAGATCAACAACAGTGAATGAACACAGCCCCAGAGGTTCTTTTACTGAGAGATGTAATGTCAATTTTCAAGCCTGACTAATTGACAAATGTGTTTTAGTCCAATCCTTGATATCTAAGGGGTGCTCTCTACAGGAGCAAACCAAAATGCCTCTGGACTCAATTGGATAGACCTACAACCAATTAGAGCAACAAAACACGGCTGTAGCGCTGACTCATCCAAGTCAGGGTCGTTCCTGGTTTGTTTTTATGCAGGAAAAAATGCCCCCGTGTCATGATTCCATTTCTTGTTGTTCTTGTTTCCTGTTTTATTTTGAAAATGTTGCCCTCATGTGCTACATCTAGCTTTTCAGTTCCTCCTTCCAGTGTTTTTCCATTCCGTTCCCTCACCTGTCCTTTTCCCGCCTCACTCCACCTGTACCTGATCCCCTCGTTAGTGTGTCTTTGTTCTCCCTTTGTTCTCCCTCATGTCTTTGTCAGTTTGTTCTGTCTTCCCCTGTGATGCCACCCTCTGTTTCCCACCTGTGTCATCATCAGTATCTTCTCCAGTGTCTCCTTGTGTCTCCCCATGGTATGTTTCTGGTTTTTGTTTCTTGTTGTTTTCATTGATTTGTACCGATTTGTGTTTTTCTGGATTCCTTGGTTTCTTGTATATTCAGCTTTTGTTAAATAAAGCATGCCTTTTGTTCCCCAATCCTACCACTCATGTGTTGACTGCATTTGGCTCCTCACCTTTTTTAAACCATAATTGCAACACCACCATCTCACAAATAATCTTGTATTACACCTAAACAGTACACCACAATGTGTTTTATTTAAACATTTAATGGCCTAGTTTGAGAGTTTGAGTTTTGTGAGCCTGGATGGGCCTGCAGACTGGATGCTATAAGTCTTGTTAATATGGACCACTATTACACCCCATATTAGAAGGGTTGTGATTGGCCCAGTACCTGATCGATTGGATGCAAATCTTCCTAAATGGGAGGGTGTCCAAACCAGACATCTGCCAAAGCAAACGAGCTTGACAGATCCGCCTGGTTCCCAGGCAAAGAATATTTACACTTTTAAACTTCTGAGAAAGTTGCTGATCCAGTGATAGATAAAGAAGTTAGTGTTTGTGTTTATCCAAGAGTTTGACAGTGTTTCTTGGGTTGAAAGTAATATAGCCATATTTTGTCACAAGGCAATAAAAATAATATTCATTGTAAAGATAATTTAATTGAATCTATGAAGCTCCACTTTGTTCTCTAATCAGGGTGTACGCCTGTGTGCCAAAAATGATCCACCTTGAAGCTAATTTTGTCCAGTTTAAAGAGGAGCTGCTTCCCCAAGGAGGTCAACAAGGCTCTGCTCACCTTCCACTTCCTCCATGTCTACTGGACCTACTGTTATGTGAGTGGTTTAATACACACATGCACGCACACCCAAACAACCTCCATCATTCAGTCACTCAATAATTTAATTAACATCACAGGGAGGTTTATTTTAAAATTATGCAGGACAGTAAAGACAACCTTCTTTGTAAAATATAGGCTTTTATAGAACAGAAAAGGTAGCCTTTTTTTACCCTCAGGTGCACATAAACTACACGTTTGGAACTTTTTTAAAATACAAAAATGCAAACAAGGAAATTATCAGTTGTCAGTTGCAAGAGGCATGCATGTCGTGCATCCCTTTTTGGTGTACGATTTGTCACTGACAAAGTATGGTGTTTGACCGTGGCTCAGTGAGTGATGAAAGGGTTGGCCAAGGCAGTCAAGTAGTGTTTGCTCATTGGCTGTTGGCCTGCTATTTTGTGTTACTGCTACCTGCCCTTCTATGTCCAGAAGTCACAAAAGCAGAGTCTTGGTGGAGTTTATTTCATCCATGTGTATCTGTATGCAACATATGCAGACTCACATCACTCATGTTAGATTTATATGCAAGTTCAGTCAGTTAACGACACTCAGAAAGAGTGAGAGTTCAGTTCTGTGGAAAAACATTGGCTTTGTGTGTCTGAGAGGACAAAAGAATATATTATCAAATCTATCTGTATAATTGTGCACATGGCCTTACTTGCACTATTGGTACCCTGTTGTCCCCAGTCTAAACTGAACTTGACATCTGCTCTGCAAGGGTACTTAGAGAAAGCAGACTGGAGAAAAACAGGAAGGGAACCTGCTGCTGCTGACTGAGCAGCTGGTTAGTTTAAGGAAGTGCTGTCATCAGCCAGTGACTCATGACAATTCCTATGGACTGGACCTTTTAGTGTGGGAGTAGTAAGCCTGTATGTGTATGCAGTATGGAAAGGGGAGGAATAGCAGTAGAGTCATTTGTTTTAATTGTAACATCTAATGCCATTTTTCCATTACATCTGCTGGCCTGGCTCTACTCATGTGGCAGCCCAGCGCAGTCTGGGTTTGCATTTCTACCACAACTGGGCTAGCTGCTTGAAGTTGTGTCTTATACCAATGACGCACTTGTGCTGATCCCTGCAGTACTATCGAAAGAAAAGAAACCACTAAAAAATGGCTCCGCCAATTCAGTTACAAACATGTTTTATTTCAAAACTTCACAACAAAGGCCCCCCATTATTTAGTCATTTGAAAGATTTTTTATTATGAAGCAGCATTACAGAAAACGTGTTTTCACCAGCAGTAACTAAGTATGTCTCTACGAAACAGCTGAAAATGAGCATGATGAAACAGTAAAACACAGCAGATATTTGAAAGTGCCAACAGGACAAGAGAATCTAAAATTATTCAGTTAGAAGATACAAGAGTACTGAGAGCTGAACACACAGACTTATAAATGTCTATCTCTAAGGTTTCCTGCACAGACATAAGTTGAGTATCGATTTTAGGGGGAGATGGGTGCTTGTAATGGGTTGACTGCAGTTGTAAGTTGTCATCATGGCCCGCTTGGAGGCAGGGCGAGCACGGCTTGGCCCTACTCCAGAGCAGGTCCATCGCCATACCTCTGATACTATCTAGTGACTGAAACCTTTTCAGTTCTATGCTGCTAAAGTAATTGCTGAAAAATGTGCTTTCCTGAATACCGTCATGAAAGCTGAATGTAGCTATGCTAGGATTTTTTTTTTTTTTTTTTTTTTGTAGTCACAGAAGTAGCTAACAATTAATCTCGTTAATGAAGCTTCCTGACTTACAAGATGCTACTATTTGAGCGTGTCTGTGACGTTAGTCTAAACCAGTGGCAGCATAGCTGTCTGTGCAAGCCCTAACTATAAGCTTTATCAAAAAGGAAAGTTGGACAAGCTGTAAGAGAGCTAAATGGAGATTCAGGAAGATGCTAGTCTAACACAGTCTGGACAGGTGCATGCTGTCTTTGTATTAGAAGCAGACAGAATGTGGCATTACGTTAGAGCTGCAGCCTCCCCTACATTCCCTGCAAGGAGCAGTACATTTTTTGCACACAGCATGACAATATGGCAGGTGGTGAGGACAGGTGGGCTGTGTGGTGGAGCTGTCACCTGGACAGGCTACAAAACCACAGTACACCAACTCATCACAGCTGTATTTGTACATAAATAATGTAAATTACACACAATTATTTTACTGTATTGACATGCAACTGCACCAACCTGTTTAACATGAGAACAAAAACTACACCATATAAAGGAAGTTAACAGTAGAGGCAATGGAGTGGCACCCTGGTCAAGTTGGGTCAGGCTGTTCTTTGAGAGGACAGTCAGACAGAGGCAACCAGTCAGTACACCTGAAAACACCTGTGTATTTGGTGAGCATGATTTGAATAACTTAACTTCCAAAACCTTGTGCAACACCAGGGCTTCACATCCTCTCCTTTCTAATCAACACTGTTACATAATAAGTGACTGGACATTTTATTTTCTGCCTCTACTAAGATCCAGCCCATTGAAAAAGACAAAATTCAGAAGCCTCCAGTTCAAATAGTTTATTTATCAAACAATGTAAACTTGCTTGCCTGCATTATTTTCGTAGTTTCAGTTCTCATGTGGAGACTTCCTCACAAACCAATGAACATCAACAGGAGTTTTACCTGATTCCAAAAAAATCTGGGACATTTTGTAAAACAAATCAAAACAGAATGCAATATTTTGCAAATCCCTTTTTTAAAAAAAACAAACAAAAAAAAAAAAACCCTATTCAATTAAATACAGTACGAAGACATTATGATTAATGTTCAAACTGATGAACTTCATTGTTTTTTGTAAATATGCACTCATTCTGAATTTGATCCATTCTGTTTTTATTTACCTTTTACACTATCCATGCTTTTTAGGAATCATTTTTGTATCATTTTCATGTTTTAACATAATGCTGGGGGCACTGAGGCAGTCAGAGTGAAGAAGGATTTTTTTTTTTTTTTTTTTTTTTTTTGCCTGAATAATTTATGTTTTTCACTTTACTTTAGGATACAGAGGTGTATAAAGGCTCAGTGAAGGAGGAAATGATGCAATGGCAGAACAGCTTGCGGGCTCACGGCTCAGCAGACTGGGTCATCATCATCATCATCGTGGAGGCTAACGGCAACAAGAAGAAGAACAAGACCAACATCCTGCCTCGGTCATCCATCATGGACATGCGCTGCAACTTTTGCAACAAACAGAATAACAGGTGAGGAATCGTCCTCCCCATGAATGAGTTGATTTGGGTTAAATAGGCAGAAGACGATGAGAATGGCAGACTGACTTCCCTCACAAGACACTGTCAAGCCCTTGTTCCTCCTGTTGTTGTTGTTGTTGTTTTTGTTGTTGTTCCTGTTAAGGTCAATGTCCTTTGATGCAGGTGTGTGGTGCTGTCGGATCCTCTGAAGGATTCATCTCGGTCTCAGGAATCCTGCAATTCATTGCTGCTTAAGCAGCGAACTCAGCTCCTCATGTCCTTCACCAAAAACCTGGCCCACTTTGAAGACGACATGCGTACGCTCCGAGAGAAACGCTCTCAGCCCTGCTGGAGCCTCTGTGAATACTTCATGGTCTGTTGACTTAAAATGTCATACAATTTTAATAAATTATCAATGTTGACTTCCCAATAATCAGTTGTTAAGGCAGCAATTAAAGTAATTGCTGAAAAATGTGCTTTCCTGAATACCGTCATGAAAGCTGAATGTAGCTATGCTAGAATTTTTTTTTTTTTTTTTTTTTTTTTGTAGTCACAGAAGTAGCTAACAATTAATCTCGTTAATGAAGCTTCCTGACTTACAAGATGCTACTATTTGAGCGTGTCTGTGACGTTAGTCTAAACCAGTGGCAGCATAGCTGTCTGTGCAAGCCCTAACTATAAGCTTTATCAAAAAGGAAAGTTTGCTCTTAAACATAGAGTCCGCCTCCCAAAGGACACTGGAAGATGGTTCCACAGGAGAGGAGCTTGATAGCTAAAGACTCTGCCTCCCATTCTACTTCCGGAGACTCGAGGAACTTATCCATTAAGCCAGATGACACTAATCAGTGAGCTAAACATCAGGCATGTATTAAGGACATAAACCTGGATGACCTGCAATTTTCTGCTTCTAAACTCAGACAAAACAGAAGTTATTGTGCTGGGCCCTAAACATCTTAGAGACAAGTTATCTAATGATATAGCTACTCTGGATGACATTACTCTGGCCTCCAGTACCACAGTAAGGAATCTGGGAGTTATCTTTGATCAGGATTTGTCCTTTAACTCCTATATAAAGATAATTTCAAGGACTGTCTTCTTCCACCTTCGGAACATTGCAAAAATCAGGAACACCCTCTCAAAAAGATGCAAAGAAATTAGTCCAAGCTTTTGTTACCTAAAAGCTGGATTACTGTAATTCCCTTTTATCAGGCCGCCCTAATAAGTCTCGAAAGACTCTCCAGCTGATCCAGAATGCTGCTGCGCGTGTTCTGACAATAACTCATATTACATTTCTCCCATATAGCCTCTCTGCACTGCCTTCCTGTAAAATCCAGAACTGAATTTAAAATCCGCCTCCTCATATACAAAACCCTTAATGGCCAGGCACCAGCATATCTTAAAGACATAATAGTACCCTATTATCCCACTCAAAAGCTGCGCTCTCAGGATGCAGAGTTACTTGTGGTTCCTAGAGTCTCCAAAAGTAGACTGGGAGGCAGAGCATTCAGCCATCAAGCTCCTCCCCTGTGGAACCATCTTCCAATGTCAGTTTGAGAGGCAGACAAGAGTAGACTTAAAACTTTCCTTTTTGATAAAGCCTATAGTTGGGGCCTGCACAGGCTCTTAGCTATGCTGCCATAGGTCTAGACTGCCGGGGATTTCCTATGATGCACTGAGCTTCTCTCTCTTTCTCTCTATCTGTGCACATTCATGTCTCATTTATACATGTTACTAACTTGGCTTCTTCCCCGGAGTCTCTGTGCTCTCCCGTCTTGCAGGTTCTCATGGATGGTGGTTAGCCCTGCTGCTGCCGTCCTGCTTGACTTCTGCTACCATTATATATATTATTATTACTATTATACCTTTAGTATGATTAATATCCATATCTCAATTAGTAAAGCGATTATTACTGCTGTGGCTGCTGTATACTCCCTCTCTCTCCCACTGCGTCTCTCACTCGTTTCTCTCCCTCTCAACCCAACCAGTCAAAGCAAATGACCGGCCACCATTGAGTCTGCTCGAGGTTTCTGCCTGTCAAAAGGCTTTTTTTTTTCTTTTTTTTTCTCGCCACTGTCGCCAAGTGCTTGCTCATGTTGCTTCACTGTTGCGAATTGGCGCTATACAAATAAAGATCGATTGATTGATTGATTGATTGATTGATTGATTGATTGATAATTCAGAATAAGGAAGAGGAGGCTTTATTGTTTTCAAAGTCAGGTGAGAGAGACCAAGAATAAGGCTTTCGCATGAGTTATAATCGGGTTTAGGATTGATTAATAGGCTTGTGTCAAATATGGCTGCAACTCCACCTCCTCGGCCAGTGTCTTGAGGAATTTCTGTATTAATATGACTGGGAGGAATGGAGTTTTTTGCAAAAGTACACACCGATTCAACATTAATTTTTGTGACTTTCAAGAGACGTAAGCGGGAGTCATAAATGGCAACATGTGTTACAATCTTACCAAATTTACGATTACTCTTAGCCAGCAGTTTCAGATTTTAATTACTGTATTCTTTATCCAATGATATTGTGCCAGTCTATAGAAATTGCTGTTGAGGCAGAGCCATTATGGAGACTTGGATTTGTATTTGGTGACTTCTGAACTTCAAACAAATACCTGCCTGCTGTTTTGATCAGAGCTTATCCCCTTGAATGTTTTGATGCCCTCTGTGATCAACCCCTTCATAACCAGTATGAACCAGCACATTTCATATTCTGGTGAGCAGTAAAGAAACACCACTGGCATCATCACACTCTGTGGATACACACAAACACACATACAAACACCCCTATATGAATGCATGCAAACAATGTGCACACATCTTCCCGGCTACTCTCCTCTCTCTTGTTCTACCTCTTATAATATATTTTCAGGCTGTTGTGTCTGCACCCACAGGAATCATGTAATTACAGCTTGTCAAGGCTTTTTGCATATTCAAATGTGTTGAGGAGCGAAGCTTGCCATGGCTGATTATCTAATGTGCATATTCACACACCTGCATATTTATGCTTGTGTTTGTGCATGTCTGAATTCCCTCATACCTATGCACAACTACATTTCAGATTGTTAGCCAGTTTATTCCCTGCCAAGAGATACTATCAGCCTACAAAATAAAAGATTATGGAGGCCAAGTAAACACTAGGTGCACTGAGACCCTTCCAACTCTGCAGCTTTATCACATCGGCACACACAGATGCAGAGATTTCCTTTAAGGGCTTCTTGGATCACACGAAAAACATATTTTAGCACTTAACCTCAGTGGACATGCACAAACTTCCAGTTTTACTTGCAGTTCAAGGTTTTCAGATAGAGCAGACGGAGCAGTTTTCAGAGACTGCTACTTCCCTAGTGCAATGGAGCCAAATGGAATTTAATTCAGATCGACATTTAAAACTTGACAGAAATGTTTTCTCTTTTCAGAAATAATGTTCCATTTACTCAGAGTAATCTACTAACCTCATTAAAGACCTTTATCTGAATAAATGGGACATCACTTTTGGAATCACAAGCTGCTATTGAGTTTTTCAAATGCACCACACATTAAATTTCACTTAATCCACTGTATTGTGTCTGAGACAGAAATCTCAGCAGCAGACAACAATGAAATAAAAACAGACTTTCCACATGGCTTTTCAGTCTTTTCAGTCTTCTAGAAACATCTCATCTTCAAAGATGAGATTAAGATTAATTACATTGTCATTTTAGAAAGCACGGTTGTATAACAAAACTTCATGAGTGTTATCTCTTACCTGTATATGGTAGTGGAGGTCTGGTCAGGATGATTTTACAGCAGGTGACTTGAACCTGCCGTCCTCTGTGCTGAAGGGGCGCTTAATACACCAAACCCTTCTCCCAAAAGGTGGTTTCTGAATGTGTAACCTATTTCTGTTAGGACAAACATCCAATGTACTGACAGCGTTCACTGTGAGTTAGCTAGCTACCAACGTACACACCAAATTTGTATGTGTGTGTGTTTGTGTGACAGCATTGCTATGATGATAGACTTTACCAGAACTCTAGTTACTTTCATTTTCCGTAAGTTTTTCTCCTTGTTCATATAACACACAGCTTCGACCTAGTCGCAGATTTTTCTATTGAAATATTTTCAATTGTGTGGACAAAAGGAGCAACACGTTCTCAACCCCAACTCGCCAAATACAGCAGCTTGATCAGTGGCCTTAATCTTCAGACTATACCTATATACCTATGCCCAGACTCTACCTAGCTCTCTAGTATCAGTTTTGCATGTGAAAGGCTCCACAGTCAAGTTAGCAATAATACATATGCCATGTCTGATGAGATTTTCAAAATAAAGCTTACTGTCAAACAGTTCACATTATGACTTTTGGACTGTTATAAACAAAAACACTGCGGTTTAGTAAAGTACAAAAACTACTTGGTTAGGTTAAGGAAAAAATCATACTTTGGGTAATATATGTTCAATCCTGTAACTGCCTTAAGGTTAATAACGTAAATGTCACTTCATATCAAATCAGTCTTGATTCTTGGTCACTGTCAGAGTGGGAACCTTGGTCTCCATGGGGAAGGTCCAATGTACTACCCCAACTGCCTCTCTGCCTTCTACTTCGCTCACTCTTTGTACTGCTCCAATAGAGGGATGGTTTATGAGGTAATGCTAGAGGGCTACAGTGTCAAACTCCCTGTAGAAGTGTAGGGCCACTAGCCAAGCTGTTGTATTTGACTGTCATTGGTCTTCCATCCACATATTTTTGTGTACTTTTAGTTGGTTTCCATGGTTTAAGTCAGGGCCCCTAGGTTGCAATTAAGGGAAATTGTATTCCTTCAGCATCCAATTACAAAACAATTTACTAGAGTTTTCTCCAAATTCACTAAAGCTCTTGTGGCTGAAGGGGAGCAAATTCCTGGTTCCCCAGGTTGAAAATCTGCTGCAAAGGCTGAAACAAGAGTAGAGGCTGTTATAATAACATGCTAATGTCCATGGTCTTGGAATGCAATACTAACACGCACAACTTCTTCAAGTGTCCACATACTTTTGGCCTTGTAGTGTATGAGGGGTGGCTGATACCAGTTCTATCAATTTTAGACAAAGGAAAATATAGTGGCATTATATGAAGTGCCCAGTGTGCCAGTGGAACCCTGGTGGGTCGGCTGCTTCAGAGAATTAGTTATGGCCTGTCTTTGGAAGCTGCTTTAAATGGACTTGTCAATGAGAAAACACACAAAATACCCCCACAAACATTTATATTGCTTAAGGCTGAAATATGGGAAGCAATGAGCCTTTCATAAACCCAATTGCTCTCCTAGTGTTGAGTCATCACACACATTAATGACAATTTCAATACCTTCATTAGCACAAGCTCACAGGCTCACATACACACACACACACACACCCACACACACACACACAATGACAATGTGTGCAATAGCAGCAGTTTTAATATTTCTACCCTAATTGTTATGGGTGATATGACTCGTGGCTGTTCAGAGCTATTGACTTCAGCTAAAGACACATTATTTGTTCAAGTCATCGTTAACAACCTTCAATAAGGGTCACTGAAGGCAAGTGTGTGTGTGTGTGTGTGTGTGTGTGTGTGTGTGTGTGTGTGTGTGTAATTGACTTGATTAACAGTAGAAAGGAGAGCAAAATGAGTGTGTTTGTGTGTGTGTAAAAAAAAAAGGACTTAAAGCACATGGGTTTGTATGTCTGTTGGTGTATTTGTAAGACAAATACATTTTAAAAGTGTTCATGTTAAATACGGTTATCAAAACTGCAGCTAAACAGTTCAAACCCTCATGCCTCCTTCTTTTCTGTTTAAAAAAATGGGCCTTAGCACCACCATCCGATGAGGGGAGAACTGGGTGGGTAGACAGTTTTGACAGACATGACATTGACAGAATCTTCAGCAGGTCAGGTTTGGCATCCCCAACTAAATGGGACTGGTGTTAAAAAATCAAACATCTTTATGTTTGGAGGACAAAAAGAGCCACAGCAGTCCCTGGTACAGCCTGCTAATGTTAATGTAAGGACACTGTATGCATGGGACATACGTGTATTGTATTAAAATGGGATCATGTCAATTTAGATGGATGGGATATTGGATTACACATGAGGGGTACTGTAAAACTGATCAATACTTAAATGGTTTTAAATGGATGACCTTGACGTTGAACTGGATCTAGACAGGGTTCCATTCACAATGCATCAATGTTTTATCATTGTTATAATCTGGAAACATCACTGGGTTCATTGCTTCACTGTAGATTTTTTTTTCCTTTCAACCCAGCAACCCATTTAACTTGGATATGCATTCTAAATAACGTCATCTAGCAAAAGCTACCTTCATTCCCGGTCATGTAAACCATGGAGAGTTCAAAACTATGTGCCCCAGGTCAAACCCTCCAGCTATTTCCTGGTGCACCAGTTGGTGTCAAGATGAAGACAAGGTTGTTTCTCACCATAGATTGATTCTATGTTAGAAGCAGTTTTGCTAATGGCTTTCTATGGTTTTCTCAGGTGCGGTGAATATACAACCAGATCTCTCTCCTTTAATCTCCAGCATGATCTCACACTCTCTGATTTAAACTTTCAAGAGCACATCTATTCCATATTTCTGAAACACTCAGACTGACAGATCTTGCCAAGGCCCTCAAATTATCATTGCAAAAACTAACTCAACCTTTTGTCCTTTGTCTTCCATGATGAAATTCCTGTATCATCGCCCTCCAATCAACAAGTCGGCCCTGTTTGTTGTTGATGGTTGCAAACCTATGACAAGATCCTGGTTCTCTTTAAAGCTGCATGATCTCTGCCTGAGCAGCCTGAGCCTGAGCTCTCCATCTACCTACCTACTCATTCAAATCCTTTGGCCGCTGGTCATCCTCTGCCTACCAACGCTACCTCAGAGAAGTAGAAAGAAAGAAAGGAGAAATAATTGAAATCATAATTACTGATAAAACCCTTTCCAAGCTGTACAAACTTTAACCTGACTGACCATACAATGTCCCTCACCATTGCAAAATGTGAACGTGGGCATGGAAAAAACCATGTGTATTATGCCGCCTTACACGATCAAGAAATCCAGAAATGTGAGAGGGCCATCTATGACCAAAACGACACAAATAAGCCACAAAAAAGTCAGTGAAGTGTTGTTCTCTGTTGTGCCGCGACTACACTACATCATAATGACGTACGTACAAGAGGTAACCTTGCTCAGGAGCAATGTGAGTGCAGGAAAGTGGGGTACTGGGGAGGAGGGAAAATCATGCTTTGGCATGGTACAGAGCAACTAGGCCAAGTGTGAGCGCTCTATGGGACGGCTGTGGCTCAGGGGTTGTTCTGTCTCTCAGTCTTGTTTTGTTAGTATATTCTGCACTTGAGGTTTATTTTGTGACACATTCCAGCTATTTTGCTCTTTAATCCGGTAACTGTGCCTTTAAGAGAAGTGGATTTTGAGTTTGTTGACAACCACTGCCATCTAGTGGCGTAAAGCAGGAAGTGAGTTTGTTTAGGGAGATTGAGTATAACCGAGCTCTCCTAACATGTCGTTCCTGTGTGAAGTCTGCTGTTTTCCTCACCTGTTGCGCTTGAGAAGGTCATAATCTGTAAGTTCAGTGCAAAGATGCTTGATTATAGACGTGTATTGGTGCTTGCATTTCGTGTTATTACAGCCGATATGCTATTCAAATCAGCAAAAGCTACGTGTTATGATTTAGCCTTTTGGTCGCTATTCAATACAGGATCTGTTGCTAATGTTAAGAACGGAAATTGGTTATGTTACACATTGCAATAGTTTTGAATGTGAAATGTATATTTTTACACTGGAACTGAATGCTCTTTATTCTGTTTCTGGTGTCACAGTTTTACAAGTGAGAAATGGTGCATCAGTAAAGCTCAGAAAAATGCTACAAGTGACTCACGAATGGTTACTGAAGCCATTTATGTTTAGCTCGCTGTATACGCTAAAGCACTCAGTTTAGCCGAGGGCAGAAGAGTAAAAAGATTTGTCTACGCATGGAGTGCATTGTCGGGGTCCTGAGACTTTCCACGCCAGTGAAAGCAGACATGTCTAACCACGGAGACACCCCTCCGCTCTCCCAACTGGAAGTCAGGTCAAAGTGCAGCTCAGCTTCATCACGCAGGTCCACAGCTAGCCTAGCTACAGCAAAAGCACAAGCCGAGGCTGAAGCCGCCAGCACCAGAGCAGAGTATGCCAAACGCCAAATAGACATGGAGGTTGAAAAGGCACGCATCGAGATGGAGAAGACTCGGCTGGTGGCTACTATGAACGCCCTGAAGCAAGAGGGAGAGGCAAAAGCAGCGCTCGCAGCAGCTAAGGTCTTGGAGGCTGCCTTTTTGGACCAAACAGAGTTTGTGGAGCCGCCAGATGTTCCTGTTACAATAGGCATGGTTGCCAGCCGCACTCAAGAATATGTAAACACTCACTTCCATAACGACACTAATATGGATGAGGACACAAAGCCTGATAAAAAGTGGGACATAAACAACACCAACAACGTCGGGCCAAGCATGCCAACAGCAATGGCACATGTATGTGAGTACTCCCCCAGCTCTCCATGTACCAGACACCCCAAGCATCCACCATCCCATTCGTCCAGCCATATCAGAGCAGATTATCTCCATCTTCGCGTCAACAAACTGATGTATCAGACCTTGCTGTGCTCCTCTCACATCGTGACCTCCTGACAGCAGGACTCAGTGTTTGATAACAGGCCAGAAACCTACATAGCATGGAGACCTATGTTTCGCAACGCTACTGGAGATTTGAACTTGAAATGCTGCGAAGAGCTTGATTTCTTACCAAATGGCTGAGCGGTGAGTCTCTCCAACATGCCCTGAGAATTAGAGCTGTTCACATTAGCAACCCAGAAGCAGGTCTTCAACGTTTATGGCAAAGACTCGACAGAAATTATGGCTCACCAGAAGCCATTGAAGCTTCTCTATTCAATTGCCTGGAAAGCTTTCCCGAAGCTGGTCATAAAGACAGTCACCTCCTGCAGGAGCTTGCAGATCTTCTCCAAGAGTTCGAAGCAGCTAAAAATGAAGGGTATTTACCAGGCCTCAGCTTTCTCGACACTTCAAGAGGAATAAACCCAATTGTGGAAAAGCTCCCAAGTGGCCTGCAGGAGGCGTGGGTCAAAGAAGGGTCGAAATATAAGAAAGATCATAAAGCTCACTACCCGCCTTTCTCCTATTTTGTCCAGTTTAGAGAACAGACCCCAGCTTTATTCTGCAAAACTGCGGCACTGCACACATGAAAACAGAAAGGCCGCTAGTGAGACCAACACGGTTCAAAGTTCCCGTCACAACGAACAAAACACAGGTCGGTGCAACTAACAATGACTCTCCCTCTCTTGCCCTAATAAGCAGTGTCCAGTACACAAGAAGCCACATTCACTCACCAAATGTAGAGGGTTTAGAATGAAGACACTAGATGAGAGAAGGGGCCTACTAAAGGAGCTGTCAATCTGCTACAAGTGTCTCTCCTCAACAGAACACAGGGCCAAAAACTGTAAGGCTGTTATTCACTGTGTAGAGTGCAACAGTGATTCACACATTTCCGCCATGCATGCTGGACCACCCCCGTGGGCAGATGCAGGCCCTGACACCCTACCAGGGGCACATGGCGGGGAGCTGGATACCCCAAGCCCCACAGTGACCACATCCAGCTGTACTGAGGTATGTGGACAAGGACTACAGGGGAAGTCTTGTTCTAAAATTTGCCTGGTAAATGTGTACCCCTGCTCAGCCCCCCATGAGAAAAGAAAAGTGTACGCAATCTTAGATGATCAGAGTAACGCGTCATTGGCCTGCTCCACCTTTTTTGATATGTTCAACCTACATAGTGAAGCCCTCCCTTACACAATGAAAACATGCTCTGGAACAGTGAACACACTAGGGCGCAGAGCTCACGGCTTTGCAATCGAGGGCATAAACAGAAAAGTGTTGATGTCACTACCCATACTTACGAGCACAATGGAGACGTGTACAGTACCTGGCCAATGTCTTCTGGGGACGATGGAAGAGGGAATACCTCAGTGGACTACAACCTCGTCGTAAGTGGAGAACACCCAAACCCAACCTACAAATAGGAGATGTTGTCCTGCTTAAATATGGGCAAGAGAATAGGAATGACTGGCCTCTTGGTGTTGTTGCAAAGACCTTTCCTAGCCAGGATGGAAGAGTGAGGAAGATCCAAGTCAAGATAGTCCGCAATGGCAAACAGAGACTGTAAATGAGACCTATCAGTGAAGTCATCCTGCTGGTAGCGAAGGACCACACCTGAAAGACATATCCTTTGAAAACAGTGGGTGTGGGTTATTAGGTGTGACATCCTACTGATGTCAGAAGGGGAGTGTTCTGTCTCTCAGTCTTGTTTTGTTAGTATATTCTGCACTTGAGGTTTATTTTGTGACACGTTCCAGCTATTTTGCTCTTGTTTTAATCCGGTAACTGTGCCTTTAAGAGAAGTGGATTTTGAGTTTGTTGACAACCACTGCCATCTAGTGGCGTAAAGCAGGAAGTGAGTTTGTTTAGGGAGATTGAGTATAACCGAGCTCTCCTAACATGTCGTTCCTGTGTGAAGTCTGCTGTTTTCCTAACCTGTTGCGCTTGAGAAGGTCATAATCTGTAAGTTCAGTGCAAAGATGCTTGATTATAGACGTGTATTGGTGCTTTCATTTTGTGTTGTTACAGCCAATATGCTATTCAAATCAGCAAAAGCTACGTGTTATGATTTAGCCTTTTGGTCGCTATTCAATACAGGATCTGTTGCTAATGTTAAGAACGGAAATTGGTTATGTTATGTGCAATAGTTTTGAATGTGAAATGTATATTTTTACACTGGAACTGAATGCTCTTTATTCTGTTTCTGTTGTCACAGTTTTACAAGTGAGAAATGGTGCATCAGTAAAGCTCAGAAAAATGCTACAAGTGACTCACGAGTGGTTACTGAAGCCATTTATGTTTAGCTCGCTGCATACGCTAAAGCACTCAGTTTAGCCGAGGGCAGAAGAGGGGTAGAGCCAGTGTCATGTTATCAGAATTTATTATTGTTATTGAATTCATTATTGTTAACTGGTTCGATTCCTCTGCATGTCGAAGTGTCCTTGGGCAAGATACTGAACCCCAAAACTGCTCCTAATGTGCTGGTTGGCACCTTGCATGGCAGCCACCGCCATCAGTGTATGAATTACTGTAAGTCGCAATGGACAAAAGCATCTGCTAAATGCCCTAAATGTACATGTAAATGAGTGCGGCCTAAGACTGACCAGAAAGTCACTCTGATCAGAGAGAACTTTGCACCCCTGTTGTGAACTTCTGTGTCCTGATCAGCGAATAAACTCATCTGAACCAGCCACAGAATTGGACCTGAAGGATCAATTTTTTTCTTCTACAGCTGATTGATGAGCGGACCAGCCCACAGTTGTGGGAGACAGGATGAAGCGCCACACTCTTTCTCCAAGCAAAGCATCTGCGACCCACTTAGAGTTCTGTTGTCTTTTGTTTTCCCTTTTTAGGGTGGAGGCCCGGTAGTCGTGTTTTCATGGCTTTATTTGTTAGTTTAGCTTATGTAGTATTTTTTCCTTAGTTTCGGGGGCTCATTTTCGCCAGGTTTCCATTTTCTCATAGCTTTGGTTAATTTGGGGTATTATTTGTAAATAAACACTTTATTTTGCAAACTTGTTCTTGGGTATGGCCTCCTCCAGCTGTTTGTTTTGGTTGTAGCCGGGGAACTCCCTATCAAAGGCCTGGGCATGATTTAGAAGAGGGAAAAAACAAATAGGAGGAGAGGGGTCATGGCTTTTGACTTTGTCCAGACTTACTATAATCTATCATACTTTTTTAAACATTTTTTGTTCAATTTCCGGCTGCCTCTAAACTACTCGCCTTCAAACTTCTCCAACATATAATGCCAAAATCCCAGTACTTTTTTTTTTTTCTTTTTTTGTCACCCCTCTATCTGCAGTGTGTCCTCCCATGATGTGCTTATCCTAGCATGTCTCATAATATGCTTTGTTGCGTCTCGTCATGTCTCAGTTGTTAAGTCCTGCCCTTCAAGTTTGGTACAGTGGTTGGCTATGAATATGGTAAAGACCAGCCCAAGTGGCCAGCAACACTACTTTCAGTATGAATTGGAGACAAAACACAATGCTATAGTGGCTTTTATTTATCTAAAACTGACACTACTCTAAAAGTGAATAACGTCTTCTACAAAGTGTCATATTAACCATAGCTTCATCCTGCCCTTTTTTGTTAACTCAGAAGCCATAGTTAACATCTGTCATTTATTTTTTTATATAGCCTACACTTGTATCTTGTGTCTTGCATCTTTGACAGCTGATGATTATCCAGGATGTTCATCACTGCCTTGAAGGGGCCCAAACTGTCAGTCACCCATTGTCTTGAAAATGAATGGGACTTTAACTCTGGAACCCAAGACGCCTGTTAAACTCCTCCTCCATCGCCACCACAGTGAAAGTTACATCATCTAAAAGCTCCCCGCTGTGTCCTCACTGTGCTGTTTTCTGCCCCATGAACTCTACCACCCTGATCTTTCTTTCTGCCTCCTTACCTCCTCCATCATTATTCATCACCCTCTCCATGTCCCAGTTCTCTCTCTGTTGCTCTGCTCTCCTTTCCCTCCATTTCTCTTTCTCCCTCCCTCCTCCCCTCCCTCTGTCGCCTCAGGAAGAATTCAGCACCAACTGACAGTCTGATTTAGTTCCAATACCAACCTCCCATCTCTCTTTCTCTCTCTCTGTCTCTCCCTCTCTATTTCTCTCTAGAGAGAGGGTGTTGCACATAAATCTCCTCTGTAGCCATCTATTACCTTCTACATTCGAGCCCTGACCTAATTCCTCCCCGTCTCCAATGTGTCAGTAGGTCCAGGATATAGTGGAGCCAATGTAGTTTGTCTCCCTCTCTCTAATCCAGACTAAGTCTTTTCTGTGTTTTATGGTTCATAATTGTACCAACACTATCTCATATTACCTCACACCTCTAATGTAATATGTCAAATAGCCAATATATAGTTAATTTCCCTAATCGCCTCCTTTTTTGTCTCTAGAGAAGCAGCGTGTGTTAGTGTGTGTGTGTGTGTGTGTGTGTGTGTGTGTGTGTGTGTGTGTGTGTGTGTGTGTGTGTGTGTGTAAAACGATGACAAATTATGTCTTTCACTCTTATCAAAAATGATTGCATCAGTACTGCAGTTTAGCTGGATGATAAAAAGGGGTCAACTTTTTAAGAGGTCATTATCAAGATTTATTTTTCGACATTCCTAAACTTTACCACCCTCTTTTGGGTCTGAGTATTAGTGTTAGTTACTGATAAGAATCTATTTCCATCACTGCACCAACAGCGCAGTCAAAGACCGATATATTGAGACAGGGCATTGTTTGGACCCCAAAACAGTAAATATTACCAGCCCTGGAAACCCAGAGCTGGATGTGGGCCCTTTTTCAGGATGACTGGATGACTGGATGACTTCTTATGTTATGACTTTATAGCACTTCTGACTGCATATGAAATTCTACTTTATTAGACAATTCATTTTAATTAACATATCATCATCAGTTAATCAGAAAAGCTTAGTTGCTCAGTAGTTAACACTTCACTGAAATAGACAGAGTAAGGTGTAAAAAAAAAAAAAAAAAGAGTAAGGTGTTATTTTTCTAACTTAATTGGCACAAACGGAATGTAATATACAAAGAGAACAACAAGAATGTATGACACAAATATAGGAAAATAAAACAACAGCAAACAAGGACAAAAGAAGACAACAAGATAAAGGGTACAGCATGGTAAAAAAGACATATTGTGTAGTTATAGATAAATATTACTTTATTTAAATACTGTATATTAGGACATGACCAAACATAATGTAATGGATCATCACTAACGTTGGTGTACTGCTTCTCACCTATGATTATACATACAGTTTGTCTTGTTTTCTATTTTTTTTTTTTTTATGAATGATTTAGTGTTTTTGCACCTAATGTAGAGGTAGAAGGCTGGCGAACAAAAGGCATCTAGAATCCATCTGAACTCAAAAGGGGATGTATGCTGTTGATATTCCTGTTCTTTTTAGTCCTTTGGTGCATTCAGGTGGAGGCATGCAATGGTCAGTGGCAGCTTGACAGGAATGTTTAATCTACAGTTGAGTAAGCAGAAGCAAGAATGTCAAAGTAAAAGTGGATTCACATCTTTTTAAATACCACTTTTCTATATCTCAGCCAAGCACAAAACCTTTTTTGGGTGATATTTCAGCTTTTTCTCAAATATCTAGTATTTCCTCCTATGTTTTTTAAGCTTAAACTGATTGTGTGCATTGAAGTGGGTGGAAACTCACCATTGACATGACTTTTCTTGTGTGAATTTCAGGAAAGGATAATATCAGTGTTGACAGGTGATATTTCAGTATAAGTGGAGGAGAACAAAAGGTATTTCTAGACTTTAGAAGAAGGTCTAGGGGTGAAGGTTGGCAGATTAAAAAAGAAGGAAATAGGTTGACAGGGACAGAGGGGTAGGTGGATAGGAAAAATGGAGGATGAGTAGGGAAATGATTGAGTTTGGGTGAGACAAGCAGATGGAACAGAGGTGAGCAAAGAGAGGAGGATTGGAGGGAGAATCAACTCAGCACATAGTGAGGGGGGGAGAGGGGGAGGAAAACTGTGCGTGTGTGTGTTTGTGTGTGTGCGTTTGTGGTCTTGTTCTTCTATCTTTATGAGGACCAGTTTGATTCTGATGATATTCAGGACTTAATATGAGAATGTTTTGTCCAGTCTTAATTTCTTTAAAGAGTGCTCAAGGGTTAAGACTTGGGCACAGAGTTAACAGTACCATGTTCAGTCTGAACCACCATTCTCCTCATTTAATCTCTTTGTTTGTCTCTTTTCTTCTCTTTCCAGACAGTTCAGATTGGCAATCAAAACTCCTCTACATTAGTTCTCAACACCGGAGCCTGGCTGTGTGCTCAGCCCCTTCCTTTTCACACTTTACACCTTTGACTGCACTCCCAGGCATTGAGAGAACTCTTTGGGATGTACTGTATGTGGACAACACCCCCATCATCATGTGGCGCACAGAGAACAATCAACTGCTCAAACCTAGGAGCTATTTGTTGATTTTTCAGAAAAAAGACACAAAGATTCACACCCCTGTCTACATCAGTGGAGCTGAGGTGGAGCAGATGAACAGTTTTGGGT
This sequence comes from Pagrus pagrus, assembly GCF_965226575.1. NCBI lineage: Eukaryota > Metazoa > Chordata > Actinopteri > Spariformes > Sparidae > Pagrus > Pagrus pagrus. Next base: position 24,866,577 of record NC_140193.1, read on the forward strand.
TCCTGGAAATCAACATCACAGAGAACCTGTCATTTTAATTGCACAACATAACACCCTGTAAAATAAATAGCAAAAAAGGCTTAAAACTTAAAAAAAAAAACTTAAGAAGGTTAAATTCCAGAAGCAAATTCTTGTAAACTTTTACAGAGGAGCAATAGAAAGCATTCTGACCGGAAACATCAAAAACTGGCCTTATTTGTGCATGGCCCAGGACAGGAAGGCTCGACAGTGGGTGATTAAAACCTTCCAGAACATCACTGGTAGCCATCTACAGAGTATCAGTGATATTAGTGAAGTGGGTGTCTGCACATTACAGGTGGGACAAAATATCTATAGCAGCAATATATCGTCTTTCCTTGTATAATACCCATTTCAAATCACTGGCGCCAAATATCGATATTTTGATTTAAAAAATAAGGCACTCTAAACAGATTTCCCTGCCAATTTGACTCCCCTGCGTTGCTACTTCATTGCTCCTCGCAGTAGGGACATGAATGAGGGACACGTGAACGGTAGTTAACTGGCCGAAGCAGAGGAAGTTTACAGTGGGATAATACCGGACAGCAATGTGACGAAAGTTACGTTAGGAGACACCCCAGCCACATTTAATAGGATAAACAAAATCGATAAAGACTACGCCATATGCAAGAACTGTCTGGTAAAAGTAAAGTACACGGGTAACACCATGAAAATGCAAAGCCACTTGCAACGCCACCACCCTGATCTCCTCATTGTGAAAGTGGCTAATACTTACGTTGTAAGTCAACCTGCAGCGGTGAATGCAATGTTTAATGGAAAGCTTCCTCTCTCATCCCGAGGGCTGCCAGTATTACAAAGTCCATCGCTTGGTTTAGTTGCAAGGACCTTCACCCGCACAGCATGACCAAAAATGAAGGTTTTTGTCAAATGCCGAAAAAGCTATTCCAGCTCTTTATGATGAGACGAGAGGAAACGTGGAGGATGTACTCTAGTCGGCAGAGACAATTGTGCTCACCTACAATGAATGGACTTCAAGGGCCATGAAGTCCTACGTGACAATTACTGCCCATTTTATTGATAATGAGTGGGAAACACACTCCTACATGCTACAAACAAGGGGAATGCACAAGACTCACAGCATGCTGATCAGTTGCTGTTCTTGAAGAAGTACATGCATATTTGAGGATGAATTTAAATGTGCCCAAGTTTACATAATCTTGGTTTCTTCAAAGCACTGAAATGTTCTCAGGTTTATGTAAAGCAAGATGGTAAACTGGTTTATATGAATGAACAGTTGATAGGTTGAAAAGCAGTTAAATGTGCCCAGATGTACACAAAAAACAAGTTTGTCATACTTTAAAAAGTTGAACAATACAATGTGTCAAGGTTTAAAACAGGTTTGTTAAGCTTCTAAAAAGTATAAGCATAAAATGTGTACAGGTTTTATAACACAAATTGGTTATGCTTGAAATGTGTATTTCATTTTTACACTAATTTGTTTTCATAGTTGTTATATAGTCTATAGTTCTGTACATTTAATTAACATTTAATTTAATTAACAGATTGAAAATCTTTTTCTGCTGAAGAACTGTGCTGTTTTCTAACAGTTTGGACTTGCCAGTTTATGTGATGGCACATGTGGACACTAGCAAGTGTCAGTCAGTGTGTTTGTAAAAGAGGGAATCTGCTAAGGCATTATGCACTTTTGTTCAGTGTTTCATCTCAGTTTGTGTCAAATTCTGTGAAACTGACCAAACTGCAGTGAATAAATAGACATTTTACAGGCATTTTGTATTATTCAGTTAGACAGATATCTTGATGTATTATTATATGATTGTCTTGCAATATATGAATTATCACGGTATCGCTGTATCATGATATTAACGGTATCGTGGACTACATACCACGTATCGTATCGTGAGGAACCCTGTGATTCCCACCCCTACTGCACATAGTCCAAACGACACTAAAAGACAACACCCACCCCAGTTGTTCATCCTGCTGCCATCTGGAAAAAGATACAGAAGTCACAGCTGCCATACCACCAGACTATAGAGTAGCTTCTTTCTTCAGGCTGTGAGATTCCTGAACTCATCTTAAACACTCCACCATACTTTTTTTTTCCTGTGTCGCATAAAGGGGTGACAACTTGTATTTCGTTGTACAACCGTATGTTGTAGAATGACAAAATAAATTAACATTGAACCTTCATCTTTTTTATCCTCTCATCTTCTCATGCTCATTTCCGATTTCCTTTTCCTTTTCTCCTTCCCTTTACTAAACAGCCATGTTTCCATCACACATCTTCATGCAAATTTTGAAGTATATCGCATTAGACGTATTAGACGCTCTGACGTCCTTCCACATCCACGCGTGACGTAGCCATGTAGCCTACACCGCTTCATCCTCTGACAAAATTACACTTTACATAGCCTAGTTCATTCGCTCAAAACTGTTTATGGAAATGCAGATTCACATTTTTTTTTGCAGACTTTCAAAAGTTCACTTAAAATTTGCTTGAAATTTTGTGGAAACATGGCTAATGTTTCCTCTCCAATTTCCTTCAATTTCCTTTTCCCTCCCTTCTTCACACATCTGATTGCTTCTTCTTTCTCCTTTTTCCTCTCCTCATCTCTCCCTGCACTGATGCCTCATCTCTTCATCATGTCATCTAATCTCTACCATTCACACCTGGGCTAACCTAGCCCTAGCAACCCACCTCGAAGGCCTACTCTTTCATTTTCTTTTTTTAATCTCCCTTCTCTCCATTATTTAAACTTGTGTTATTCTTGTTTCTATTCTTATTGATTCTTTTCTCATTTTCTTTTCCGCCTTACCCTTGGCATGGTTTTTGATTTCCTCTCATTTCTGCTTCCTTTTTTCCTCTCTTCTCTTTGTTTCCCTTTTTTCTCTCCTTTTCTTCTGGTTGCCTCTTTTCTCTCCTCTCCTCTCAGAAATATTATTGATGGTCTACTATTCTCTGTTGCAGACAGGAAACAGAGACCCTTGCAAAGAGTGAAATAGCAACACAACCCCTCAGGCAGGTGATCAGGTGAGTGACTCTGTGTGTGTGTGTGTGTGTGTGTGTGTGTGTGTGTGTGTGTGTGTGTGTGTGTGTGTGTGTGTGTGTGTGTGTGATGGGATTTGTGCTCAGGTTGGAGTTATGGTGGTTGCGCTGATATAGGCAAAAAGTAAAAGGGGAAAAAAAGAGGTAAATAATTATTTTTCTCTAGTTGGATGAGAGGTGTGTGTGTGTGTGTGTGTGTGTGTGTGTGTGTGTGTGAAGTAACTGTGGACTCCTGCTTCCTCCAGCCCCAAAGGCCTCTCAGAATAAATGGATTTTCTTTTTCTATTCTAGGACGCACTAGACCTTATTTCCTTCTCATTCTCCTCTCTCTTTCAATCTCTGTCTCCATCTCTGTTCTCCCCAAGCTACAAGAACATGCTCACAGATGTTTTAACCCTGAGCTCTATTATCTCACAGAGTACCATTAATAGACTTTAATTTAATTTCATAATACTTTATTACAGGAGACTAAAAAAAGGAGCTGAACCAATCAAATCAAGGCAGATATCCCTCATGCTATACATAAAATAAGTAAAGTTAAAACACACCGAACGGATGAGAGCAGACACGGATTGTGTTACAGAGGTCCCTGGGCAAAAAATCTTGGAGCAACCTGACAGATAACAACATCTGTAGATTTCTTCTGTCATACAGGATTTTGTTTTGTGTCTAAATGACAAATGGAGACAGCATTTTTTTTTAATTGGTCCAGTACTGAGTGAGACTGCTGCAGTGAACTGTAACCATGTTGGTGGGCTCTGCACCTCATTCATTCTAATGACAGTTGTTCAACTTCTTCAGGCTTCTACATTTGTGGGCCCATAGCACCTGAAGATTAGAGTTTTCTGAAGGAACGAATGGTGCAAAACTAATTTTCGGTGGTAGAGCAGTGGCAGGGCATCCTGGTGGCAGCCTGCCTGTCCATTCTACCTAACAAGCCCAGAGACATTCTAATAGTGAAGAGGGGCTCTGGAAGATGAGCGACCCAGATGGGAGCAGTAGAGAACCGGGAGAGAAGCTGAAAAGACTGGTGTGTTTACCCACAAAAGTACAGCTTATAAACTGCTGAAAACAGACATTACCAGAGTTACTGTGTGAGTTAACAGTTTGAGTCAAGCATTGACACAGGTAAAGTCAGTCAAAACAAAAAACACCACTGAGTTTCATTTTGAAACCTTATCAGCTAGTGATGTGCTGTTTCCTCTGAGCTAATTAAAGAAATATTTAATAGCATAGCATGTTAAAGTCAACATGAAAAACAGGACTGAAATGATTACAATTGTGAATTTGACTTTTTAAATTCTGGTGTAGGCGTTTAGGAGTTGTCCATCTGCTCTGGCTCTCAGCAGCCCTCAAGCCTGGAATCAAATCTACAGACAGAGAGAGAGACAGGCAGAGGCTCTTGACATTGTCCAGAGAGGGTCCATCTCCCAGTGATCTCCATGGTGATAACTGCATTATGTCACATGTAAGAGCAGCAAGTAAAGATGTGAATAGAGGAGGGAGGCAGAGGAAGCTATCAGTTTCATCACAAGCACATTCAGATATGAGTTACAAGTAAAGTAAAAAGGCACATGTATGCTAAATATGCACATAGGGTATATATATAATAGGTCTATGTTTATATTTAATGTGGAAATAATATTTAAATTACAAATCAGTACAGTAAAAAACACTACAGTGGATTGGCTGACAGGTGGTGTTAAAATGTTGTAACTCTCAAACATAGTTTTGGTCATCAGTTTGATCAAACTGCTGAATAAGTGAAGCTCCACTCATTTTACATTCCTACAAATGACAGATATGCAATGTTCAAATAATGTAATGACATAAGACCCTGGGACATTTTCCTGTCATGTTTGTGTGGACAAAACCAAATGCTTTTCACAAGATGTTGAGATAATTCCAGCTGTGTTTATAGCGACAAAGCCAGGTATTTTATGCCAAAACTTGTTTTGTTTTCCTAACCCTAACCAAGTGTTGTGCCTAAACCTAACCAGACCATAAGCACAACATTGTTACAGCATAAAATTGAGCCAGCTAGGCTTAGGGAGTAGCAGAATACATGTAATGGGATTACGTAATTAAGATAAAAAAATATATATATATATTTTAAACACAACTATATGCTGGTAAATTTACAGAAAAAAAGGTCAAATTAAATTACAGATAAAGTCTTGGTCAAAGGTTTACATTCACTTGTAAAGAACATGTATATCATGGCAGTCTTGAGTTCCAGTGATTTCTACAACTCTCATTTTTCTGTGATGGAATGAGTGGAATACAAACTACTTTATCACAAATAATATGATAAAGTTTGGTTCAATAATGAATTTCTTACAGGTCTTCTGAAAATATGACCAAATCAAAAATATACATACAGTATTTCTAATATTTGGTTAAATGTCCCTTGGTCATTTTCAACTCAATTAGATGCTTTTGATAACCATCCACAAGCTTCTGACAGGCCCCTTGCTGAATTTTAAACCACTCCTCCTTCTGACAGAATCGGTGAAGTTCAACTAAATTTGTCAGCTTCCTGGCACAGACTTGTTTCTTCAGCACAGTCCAAATGTTCACGATGGGGTTCAAGTCAGGACTCGGGAACACTATTCCAAAACCTCAATTCTAGCCTGATTTAGCCATTCCTTTAACACTTTGGATGTGTGTTTGGAGTCATTGTCCTGTTGGAACACTCAACTGCACCCAAGACGTAATCTTCTGGCTGATGATTTGGAGATAATCCTCCTTCTTCATTATGCCATTTACTTTCTTTAGTGCAGCAGATCGACTGGCAGCAAAACAGCCCCACAGCATAACACTACCACAACCATGCTTGACAGTAGGTATGGTGTTCTTGGAGTTAAAGGCCTTACCTTCTCGCCTCCAAACATATTGCTGGTCAGTGTGGCCAAACAATTGACTGTGGACACCTGTTTTCCAGCAGCTTCTAATTGATTGGTGGTTTTTGGTTGACTCTTGACCATCATGACCAATTTTCTCTCAGCAGCAGGTGATAGTTTGCATTTTGTGCCATGCACTTTATACTAACAGTTATTTGTACAGTTGATCGTGGGACCTGTAAGTGCTTTGAAATGGCTCCAAGTGACTTTCCTGATTCGTTCAAATCAATAATGTGCTCTTTCAGATCAATGCTGAGCTCTTTAGACATTCCCATTGTAGTGTTGGTGGCTGAGTCTAGTGGGTGTATCAAACAAAACTATTAGAACTGGCTGAGAAAAGTCACCAGCTCTTATCAACCATAATCGCTCAGAAGAAATGAAGAGGCCATGCTACAAAGAAATTTGATTCACACAGCTTTCTATAATCACCAAAATTGATCATTAGAGTTACTGTATGTATATCTTTGAGCCAGCAGATTTGGTCACACTTTCAGAAGACCCATAATAAATTCAGATGACCCATAATAAATTCAGATTTGAAGCAAACTTGAGAGCTGTAGAAATCATTGGAACTGAAGATTGCCATGATACACATTTTCTTTACAAGTGTATATAAACTTTTAACCATGACTGCACATTCAATAAAAAAGGGGATTACTAACAGAATTAAAATTTTTAAGTAAAGAATGATATCCTAGATTTTAACTATGCACGTACCCACACATGGCAACACCTCGAGCCTCTCACATCACTCTTGTCTTGAGTGAAATGAAATACACATTATCAAGATCTACAAAAAAGTCCTTGTTGATATTTCTTTACTCTAGTCTTTATTTGCATATGTGTTATATTCGGACTTTGTTGTTTTTTGTGGCTGTTTTCATGTGCTTGTTGTGTTACAGAGGTGCACTGGAGAGGCTGGACGGGGTTTTCCCTTGATCGGAGCTGTTGACGTTCACAAACACATGCAACACATCTTGGTAATCAGTGGCAGTTAAATACCCTGGTCTTCACTCTGCTCGCTGCCAGATGATTTCGTCAGATCAGTGTGGTACATGTTCTCACAATTAGCGCTCGACTTTAGTGTGTGTTTCTCTTGTCTCACACCTGAGATTTAATGTTGCCTTCTCGTTCCTTCTCCAGTGTTCAGACTTTCTCTGGACCTGCTCCACAATCAGCCCGCTGCTCAGCCTCCAGCTCCTCTGTTAACCTACTCTCCGTGGGATTCCCTGTGCACTGTAAAAATTGATTTTGGAGAGAGGTAAATATAATATATGTAAATCATATAACATTTAGGCTACTTGATAATGGTAGTCAGCCAAGGAATTATAAAGTAATGGGTAAATTATACACATACTACCTATTTATTAACAGTAACAACTGTGTATAGAAAAATAGGGTAAAAAAATAAACCCAGAACTCGGAGTCCTGTGCTCCAAATTGCGCATGCGTCAGACGGCGTGTTTGACTGAGCGGGACGCGGGACACAGGAACTCTTCACCGCCATCTTCCTCTCGCTGCCGGCAGCCATCGAACTTCGGAAAGGAAGGTAAGCTATTTGCATAAGCCTATTGGTGTGTATAATAGCGCGAATGCAAATTATATTTTATGAAATGATGAGATATTCCACTTCACTTGTATTCGGCGTGCGTCTGTGTTACATGCCATTACTTGAACCGAAAGTTTGAACCTGTGCTACCGGCCGCATGGCTGTTTTACCGTCTCGACCTCTTTTATATACAGTCTAACAGTCTATATGGCCTGGACACATCGCTGGAGAAACACCACTGAGTCACTAACTCACTCAGTAAACTACCCCTCTATTCCTCCTCCACACAAACCGGCTCCGCGACGTGCTGCTTTCACACACCAACATGTCGCCAACACCTGAAATGCCTCATGTGTATTCTTTTCACCCGTTAGCTCCGTTAGCACGGCTAGTCGGGCTCTGCAGGTCCGTTTATAAACAAAATGAATAGCCCTACTAATTACCTCCATGCTTGTGTACTGCTCACGCGTGTCTCTGTTGTTAAAGTTTAGCGTTACTTCAGAGTTTCTTTCTTTCTTTTTTTTTTTCCCCAGAGTTTTATTTTTACAATGGGACTCATGTAAACATAGCACACGTCTTTTCCGGTCAGTCGTCATGGAAACATGACGCTTATCCAGTGGTGCTGAGTTTTGACAGAGACGTTGGTTTCCATAGATATATATATAAAGGCTAGATGTCTCGTCCGCGTTGCTGGCCAACGGAGTTGAACGTCCGCACAGGTCGGCCATCTTGGTACAGGTAGCTCGCTCACCCATAACATTGTGTTGGTAATGAAACATGTACTTTTTAAATAACCATAACTTGCTCAATTTTCAACCGATTTTCAAACGGTTTGGTTTGTTATAAACATCAAAGATGTAGTTATGACACTGCATACTTATGAATAATTATGTTATGTTCTAAAAAATAGAATAATGTTCTAAAATAGGTAGACTACAATAGGCTATACATCAAGAAATGCTGCATGTTGAAATCCCCACCCTGTACAGAGATGTGTTTATGACACTGCATACTTATGAATAATTGAGGCCTTGAGACGAATAACCATACAAGTCCATATTTCCAATTTTGAATGAAAATATTTTAACACAAGAAGAGGTTGAAAGTGGATGAGTTTTTAAGAGGATTTGAGGATTTTCACATTTGCTTCCATTACTATTATTTTTGAAAAAGCTTAATATTTGAAAAAGTTGAAAAGCTAAAAAGCTGAACAGTTCAAGGCTGAAAGAGCTTAAAAAGCTGAACATGTTGATAGTTGAACAGTTTCTATAGCTGAACGTATGCTGAAGCAGTAGTAAAATGAAATTTGAAAAATTCCCCATAAGGATGAATGAGAAAACACCTCCCAAACACCTGCAGGTCTAGCCAAAAGTCTAATGGTTATGGTTAAAATATGTATACAGTGAGCAACAGGAGACATTGCTGAACCATGTGATGTATTTTTTATTTCTGTAGAGTGAAAAATGAGGGCACAAGAGCGAGAGACAAAACCGGTACCGTCTGCTCCACTCCAGAGATTTAGGCTCAAAATTTACACTGCAGCTTATGGGGGAGTTGCTGGAGCGCTTGTCGCTCGAGGGCTTCTACAGCCAAAAGTTTAAGTCCTACATCTGAAATAAGACCATCATCTGAAAGCCAACAAGATTTCCCACATTTCTATGTATATATTGTCTATGTGAAGTAAAAGATGTGGGACCCAAATCAAGCTGAACAGAATTTTTTTCTAAAGTTTTTGCAGCTGCTCTCCACTCTAGCGATGATGTCACCCACTCTAGCTCACGCAATACACACCCATTATAAACCCAGAAGACGAGTTAAAAATCCTTTAAACTAAAACTGTGATGATTTCTTCGAAGAGAAAAGATGCGATTTCAACATGTTCAAGCATCCAGAATTATAACCACGTTAATGACGTTTGTAAGAAACCAAACTGTTTGTAAATCCGTCAAGGTTTCAGCGAGATAAGAGTGTTAGGCTGGATTGCACCAACAAGGTTTAACTTAATCTTAGATTAGCCCTAATCAGAGATTACTAAAACTAGGTTTAAAATGAGTTAATCCAAGTTTAAAATTAAGCAGAGCTCTGTTGCACCATTTAAAATTAATCTCAGTTTAATAAAACTCAATTTATCTGAATTTAAACTTAGTTTAAACTGATTTAAATCAATAGGGATAATTGTGGATATCGAAATTAAAATTAATAATTAAATATGCAATTAAATATATAGGCTACATCGGAAGCGTGCTGTCAGGAACCCGGATTTATATAAAAAAAAGAGCGAGACTGTTTCAACGGGTGCTTTTCCGATTAAACGTTACATTGTTGCTAGCCAGCAAAAACGTTAGCCTAACGTCAGATCGGCAACGTTACTATGGCTCGGCAGAGGAGTTCAAACTTTTCTTCCTTCGAGAAAAACTTGCTGACTGAATTAATGGATCAATATGGGGAAATTATAGAAGACAAGAAAACGGACAACAGCACGGTGAAAAAGAAAGATACTGTTTGGCAGCAACTGGCTGACAGTTTTAACGGATCGACCGGAGTGAAGGAGAAAAGAGACGTTGCTCAGCTTAAAGCTTGCTGGAAAAACTTAAAAACGAAAGCCAAAAAAGATGCGGCGACTGTGAGACGAGAGATGTTCATCACAGGAGGAGGTCCTCCGCCAAAGAAATATGATTCACTGGTGGAGAAAATCAATTCCCTCATCCCGCAGCAGATGGAGCCATTGCAAAATCCGTATGACGACGACGGCATCTTGGACCAGCTCACTTCAGACTCACCCGGGGAAGATGGTAAGAAATCCAGTCACGCTTTACTGACCTCAGTCAATAATCAGTTATTTGTCCTATCCAATTAATTTGTTTTTTCGCCATATATTTTGTTTTTTGTTTTGATAGAGTTCATTTTAACACTGCGGCCAGTGCAGCAAGAGGAGCATCTGCAAGACGGTGCAGCTTCCTCTTTTGTATTGTCATCATCCTCCTCATCTGATTTGAACAGCTGCAGGAGAAACAAGCGACCCTACGTGACACACCAGGAAATTTTTGTTTTAGAGAAAGAGAAGATTGAAATGGAAATCGAAAATGCCATACTACAGAAAGAAGTATTAAAGCTGCAGAAGGAAGTGTTGCCGCTGAAAAAAAAGAAGATGCTTACCGACAGTTTCACCCTTGATGCCACTTTTTTATCATAAAATGAGAATATTTTTCACTGATTTAACATGTAGCCTACCCCTATTGTAAAATGAATGGTAATTAAAAAAATGTATAGCTATCTGCACTGAAATATTTACAAAAAAATTTCTATTTTTACTTTTCTTCAATGTGCATCTTCTCTGTGCTTCACAGTTTGAAAAAGACACTTATTGACAGGTCAAGCTACTATTAGTTTATTGATATTGCTTAAAGCAGTATTCAACCAGACATAGTTGGCAGTAATTCAATTATTATGTGGAAATTGACTTTTCACCACAATGTCAGCAATTATTTACAAAAACATGTATTTATATAATTATTCAGAAAAGTGGTTCTGTATTAGAGTTTGCCTCACAGCATTCCCACTTGGATTGGCATTGTGCTCCTGGTCATCCTCTCTGTCCTCTATGTCCTCATGTAGGTCCTCATCTGCTTCAAAGTGTAGCTCATCTCCACGCCTCTTTCCAAAGTTGTAGAGAACTGCAACTGCGACAATGACGGTCAAGGTGGTGTCCAGCTTTGTGCGCAGTCCATCTTTAATGCAGGGAAACCTTCTTTTCCATGCTCCAAAGAGTCGTTCTATCACTCCTCTGGCTGCAATGTGACGGGAGTTGTACCTTCTCTCTGCTGGTGTTTGAGGGTTCAGAAGTGGAGTCATCAGGTATGAGCGGCATGGATAACCATTATCCCCAAGGAGATGGCCCTCATAAGCTTGGTTCTCGAGGATGGCACAAAGCTGACTGTTGTCAAAGATCCTGCTGTCATGAGTTGATCCTGGCCAACGTGCTACAATGTTGGTTATTTCAGATTTTTGATCACACACCACTTGAACATTGATGGAGCAGTATCCCTTACGGTTGCGGAAAAGCTCTCCATTCACACCACCAGGATTCTGTATCGGGATATGTGTGCAATCAATAGCACCCAGCACCCCTGGAAATCCAGCTCGCCTGTAGAAACCAGCAGCTGTTTCCACTGTTGGAGAGAATCGGATGTACTGGTTCTTCAGAGATGCAATGGCCCGAGACACTCTGCTGACAATACGGCAAACAGTTGAGTTGTGTAGACCGAACAGGTCTCCATCCACCCTCTGGAAACAGCCAGTAGCGTAGAACCTCAGGGCAACCAGGAGTTGTAGCATCGGTGGTACAGCTGCATTTCTGTCACTGCCATGTTTGACAGTTGGTCCAGTCTTCCTGTTCAGCTCCAAAACTGTTTCCTTGGTAAACCGGTATCTCACCAAAAATTCCTCCTCATCGTAAAATTCAAGAGGATTGAGCCTGTCTCTCAGTTTTTCTTCGAGGAACTTCATTATTTTGCTCTATCCACCTCAAAAATGCAGCCATTGTTAAAGTTAAACCTTCCCAACTGTCAGTTTAAAATTAATTCTCGATCACAGTTTAAATTGGAGTTTAAAGTTCTGGTGCAACAGAATTAAATTTAAACTTGGTTTAAAGTAAAAATTAAACTGAGGTTTAAAGAGAGGTTTAAATTTAATCTGTTTTAATTTTAAACTAGGTATAAAGTTTGGTGCAACAGAATTTAAACATAAACCATGATTTAATCTGATTTTAAAGTTAAACCTTGTTGGTGCAATCCAGCCTTAGTGTTTGTGCAGATCACTGACTTTACCTCAGGTTCCACAGATCCAGCCAGAGAGCTAACCTGTACCAAGATGGCCGACCTGTGAGGACGTTCTAGACTCCGCCGTAAGACATCTAGCCTTTATATATATCTATGTTGGTTTCAACCAGAGTGAAAACAAACGTGCACAAGCTGTGAAATGAAACTAATCATCACTGTATCCCGCCAGTATGTGTGAAAACACCCACTGTGACTGCACTTAAGTTTTTAAAGGAATTGTTGTTCATAGGCCAGTCAGTTATAGGCCATTGGCCTAGTTTATCATGAGTGGGATCAAGTAAAACATTTTATTTCGAATTTTATTTTTATTGGGCAACGTTGGAATGTCAGTGCTTAATAAATATTTTCATAATTTTGTAATAGATGTATTCTTTGAAGCATGAATATTAATTTATGCAACTGCAATGCCTTTATTTTAGTGAGGTACAGTACACAGTCTGTTATTTCTGTATTTCAGACCCTTGTCATGTATAACAGTTTGTTTCTGGGGACGCCGCTCTGATGAGAGGAGCACAGAGGAAAAGAGTTTAAAGAGAACATATGCAGGATATTTACCTTATGTGTAATTGCTAACTTCATTAAAGAGCTTCAGACTAGTTGTAATGTTTGATAAATGCCTCGTAACTTGTGGCTCCTTCCACATTGCGGCTGAAAACTAAACCTGCATGATCAGAGCTTCTGACAGATATGACAAAACAAATACACACATTGTAACATGTATTGCTAAATGATGCAATTATAAATAGATATAAGTCGTGTTTTGATAAACATTATATTTCCAATTAATTTTTTAACTTGTAAGCCGTGTAATAAGCAGGATAATGTAGTCGGTTGTTATGGAGAAATTATTATTTCTCCATAACAACCTCCGTACCATATTTGTCTTCCCAGATACATGTCTGATCATTTCTCTTGTGTAATATCTTAGTATTTTTCTTCTTTCTGTTTCAGGCAGAGTCACTTTGTATGTGGACCCTCACTAATGTTTGCCCTCTCTTCAGGTCCTCTCGTCTGTCCTCCACAAGCCTGATAGACCACTCCCAGTTCAGGGGACGACCTACCCACCCCCCTGCTGTATCCTGTACATTGACTTAAGGTATGTTTTATAAATACAATAAATCACATTGACCTTAAAGGTGTATTTACCTTAATCAAAGGCCCCAGTTATGGAAAAATGAACTGGAAATGCAAGTTGTGTAACTTCACAACATCAAAAAGTATATGTAAATCTTTGAGTTCCACTAACAGTCTTTTGACTAAATTGTATTTCCCTACAGTCACAGAGCATTGAGGAAAAAAAGGGATGTAGTTGTCTGCTGCCTCATTGAATACCTGGGTGAAAGACAAGAGGATATTTTCCATGACTGCCAGATAGGCTTGTCATTGATAACAGGTGACTGATTAACTCAAAGATCCTCATGTCTTCCTCTCCTCCGCTCTGAACTCCTCATTTTCTCTGCTCTCCTCTCCTCTTCTTTTTTCCTCTCATTTCCTCTGCTCTCCCCTCCTCTTCTCTGCTCTACTCGGCTCTCCTCTAGTATCCCCTCTTCTCCCCTTCTCCTTTCGTCTTCTGTCCACTCCCCTTTGCTCTTCTTTACTCTGCAAGATAAACCGAAATGTATTGGAACAGCATCTTCAATAATATACGTAAATTAAAAATGTGTATGCTTTTTGTTTCTTTCTTTCTTTTTAACATGTAGGAATGTGAGGACCACACGGACGAAACAATGAAAGTGATTGTCATGCACACTGTCATGGCCGAGGAGGATCCATCAGATGTGTGTATTGTGATTGAGGGAAACACAGTGATGGAAGGATGTGGAAGCCGAACGAAAGCCTGCATTCTGTTGATGGGACTGATATACGCTCTCAATCTCGAATATTCAAAGCAGCTGAAGAAAACTTTTCAAAAACTTTTTTTGGAGCTTGGACACCCCCCACCCCTCCGCCCCCCCACATTACCAATAAGGGTACAGTGTCCATTGTTGGTTCTCATTTGTTTAGCTATTTCTGATTCAATTTTCCACTCTGCTTTCTTTCCACTCGGTTACATGTCTCAGATGTCAGTGTAGCACTGTCCATTAGTTATTTATTTAATGAGTTAGTTGGTTATTTAGTGAATAAGTTGTTTATTTGTATTTATTTATTCATTTAGTTAATTAGATAGTGGTGATCTGACAATCAAAGGAAGAATCTGTGGTTATGGTGGCTTGTTGGTTAGATCTGTGGTTTCAGACGCGATCAGTAAAGAGCAGCCGTCAGGATCAGAGCTCTGAAATATGGAATTAAATCTACCCAAAAAAAGTAGATGCAAATTGTTACCTCAGATTTATTGGGTAAATTCTATGTTACTTTTTTCAGTGTGCCACTCACCCAGCGCCACTGTGATTTACCTCCACCTCATCCCCAATGGAGCTACTAGCTCAAGCCTGAGCATTCCCTGTATTTAATACCCTCCAATCTGCTTGTCTTGATGTCTCCACTTTTTGTTGACAAGATTACGTCTATTAGAGCACACATCTCAGCCCCTTCGTATGAGCCACTACTGTCACCTGCCCTGCTGTTTTTAACCAGTTTGAGCCTGTGTCTCTCTTCTAAAAGGATATTGATCATGTGAAAACTTCAGGTTGTCCCACAGATGTTGTTCCAGCTTGCCTTTTTAAAGAGATTTGGGAGACTATTGAACCAAACATCCAAATAATTATGAATAGCAGTCTCGCTTCAGGTGTTTTACCAGCAACTTTTAGACATGCAGTAGTGCAACCACTGATCAAAAAGTCCAATCCGGACACCTCAGTCCTCTCAAATTTCAGACCAATTTCTAAACTCCTGTTTCTTTCAAAAATCTTGAAGATTGTACTTGCACAATGGCAATCTTTTTTAGATATGCATGGTGTTCTTGAGGTGTTCCAACCTGGTTTTAAAACCACTTCACAGCACTGAATCTGCACTTTAAGAGGTTTTAATGATCTGTTATTAGCTACTGACTCCGGCCATTCTTATGCCCTTAGATCTCACAGCTGCATTTGACAAAGTAGAGCATAGTACCCTCATCTTTATCGATTCTCGGGCCAAGCCTTTTCTCCCTTTACATGCTCCCCTTAGGGTCCATTTTGTGCCATTGTTTTGCAGATGACTCAAATCTACCTTCCTTAGAAACAAAATGATGCCAACTCAAAAGCCAGCAATTTTAAATTTGACAAACAAACTCAGTGATTAAATCTAGCTTTTTCCAGCTGGGGCTTTTATCCAAGGTCAAGTCCTTTTTGTCATTTAGTGATTTTGAAAAAGGGTTATACATTTATGTTGGTGCTAGTGTGGCAAGAAGTGGAGTTTTTAAAGTTAAAGGGGGGGGGGGGGGGGGAATAGAGATGAGGGAAGGAAACTAATTTAGGGACCAACAACGCCACCTGGGGACTTTCACCCCAGGATATGAAAACCAAAATAAACCAGGAGGATGCAAAAAAAAAATATAAGGGCACAGGGTTGAGACTGATGAGGCAGAAAAAGGCAAATATTTTTATTAAATAGTGAAGAAATCAAGATTGAACCTAAGAAAAACTGGAACTGCTGGAAAAAAAAAAGATTTCAAACACAGTAAGAAAAATTATTTAACAAACAATCTAAAAAAGCCGCCTATAACAATACTAAAACTCTAATGACTAACAGAAAACTAAAATCGGTGGGCGGGGACCTCAGTGGGAGGCAGACTACTGGGAAAGTGCCCCTTCTCACTAGTCTGGGGTGCAACACTACAGAAACTACAAACAAAACATGCACTAAAAGTGCCCCAGTGCCTACTTGCATGCAACAGGAGTGAGGTTCTCACCACGGTGCCTAGCCTCCCACCTGATGACACCCAGGCCGCACTGGAAATCAAAAAGAAACTTGAAACTTACCAAAACAGAACAAAAAGTTAACAAAACCAGCAACCCAATTGATAATTAAACAATATCTCCACACATACACACAAAGTAAGGTGTCAAACAGAAATTTACTTAAAGTAAGCAAACTTAATAAATCTGGACCAAACAAGCAAATCAAAACCACAAGATTTGAAAAAAAAGGCAACAATGGCCAAAATAAAGCAAAAGCATTCAATGATGACTAAATCAGAAGAGTGCAAATAAGGCCAAAACAGATGAAAAAGCTGGTCCAAAAGGAAAAGAAATAGGAAAAAAAAAAGCAAACCTAACAAAAGCAAAACAGAACAGCAGGTGAGCCTAAAGCACAAAAGGGCACATGTTAGTGGAGGGGGAAAACAACTTTAAATCAACCAGAAACAAAAATGGGGACTCACCACCTTCAGCAGGCAACCACCAACAGGGACCAGCAAGAGGCTGAACTGAGCCAGCTGAGGCTTTTTATACTGCACCTGGGCAGGGGGAGGAGCTAAGGGAGGAGTCTTGCTGGACTACCTGGGTTGCATTCACAACCTTCACTGAGGTTCACTACACTGGCTCCATCTCACACTTGCAGTTGGTCAAAAATGTGGCAGCTCATCTTTTAACAGGAAAGCGAGAGCACGTTTCCCCTGTACTGGCTTCACTTCACTGGCTCTTTGTACGTTTTAGGATGGATTTTAAGATTTTATTATTTGCCTATAAATCCTTGAATGGGCAGGCTCCAACCTATCTCTCTGACCTTTTACAACTACATGCTCCATCAAGGTCACTCAGGTCTGCTAACCAGTTGCTTTTGGTTGTCCCCAGATCAAGGTTGAAGCACCAGGGGAGATCACGCTTTTGCAGTTGGAGCCCACAAACTCTGGAATGAGCTGCCTCTACATGTTAGGCTGACCTCTACACTGCCTGTTTTTTAAATCACATCTCAAATCTAATTTTTATTCATGGCTTTTGATTCAGTATGAGTGTTGCCTTTCTTGTTCTTATGGTCTTTGTCCATGTCAAAAAGCAAATTTTGAATCAAGCTTGGCTGGTTGAATTGAATGATTGTTACAAATAGGTGTGGCCAGGGGCAGATAAATCCAGCCAAACTGTTGCCTAATTTGATGCCAGGTTTTCAAAGTGGTAATGACTACAGGGTTAGAGGAATGTTGTTTAGGTTTAAATGGAAAGCTGTTACACACCAGGTCCTTTACATACATACATACATCTTGGACTGTGTACGCTGATTATTTGTTACCTGTATTTTTTTGATTTATTTAACTATAAAAAATATTTATTTTTTTTTATAATGTAGTTTTATGAGCAGGGAGGGGATTGCTGTGGGGTCATAGGGGTATAATGGGAGGATACTGCTGTCTAAAAAGGAAACAATTAATCTGTAATACTGTATCATATGTGCAGATTATTGGATATAATCTGGTTACAAAAAAGGACTATAAATACACTGTAAATCAGTGCTAATATTTCTCACTGTGGGCCGAATGTGAAATTAGACTACAGTTTGCAAGCACATTAACCATAACAACATAATAAGGGGATAATGTATCAATGTTGTGTTTACACCTTCTTTTATTGCCCCCAAGTGGTAAAAAGAAAAATGACTAGAATAAAGATTAGTATCCACTAAATGATTGGTGTTGAGGATTTGGGATTAGAGTTGATTTGTCACTAATCTTTGGAAAGTAGATGGCAGATTTGCAAATTTATTGTGGAAAAAATATTAGAAAATTGTGGATGACAGCATGGGTAATCATAAATGACAGACACAGGAAGTGTCTATCAATCAAAACAACTTGATATTTCAATATTAATGAATTCAACAACAAAACAATTATGCTTGTTGGCTGATCTAAGTGTCCTTCTATCCACCTGTTTTCATGCACTTTTCAATTCATGCATGAAAAACCTAGAGTGGACATGCTGGAAACTTTAATTTGGCAAAAACCGTTTTCAGCTTGGCTGAAGTGGAAATGTTTGTTTAAAACAAAGTACATTTGAAAAAAGTGATTACTGAATTAATCTTGACTTACATACAAGTTTGTGATGCAGAAAAATTCTGGTGCTAAATTCTTGTCAAATTCTACAGAGGAAGGATAGAAAGTAGTCTGACTGGAAATATCACAAACTGGCATGGTTTGTGCACGGCCCAGGACAGGAAGGCTCTACTGCTGGTGATTAAAACCATTCAGAACATCACTGGTACCCCTCTATAGAGCATCAGCGGTATCTGTGACATATTGTAAAATATCTGCACAGACACCAAAAGGTACTAAAAGAGAACACCCACCCTAGCCACAGTCTGTTCACCCTGCTGCCATCTGGCAATAGACGCTGCCATACTACTTGACTACAGAGCAGCTTCATTCCTCAGGCTATGAGACCCCTGAACCTATCCTCAACCCTCCACTATAAAAAGTAGTTTTTTGTGTAGCATAGAGAGATTACAATTTACATTTTATTGTTGTAGAATGATGAATAAATTAACCTTTAACCTTAAATGAACGGTTGAACGGTTGAATGGTTTAACTGGTGCTCTTTAAATGACATCATCACATCTTGCCCTCTTCTTCTGCATTGCTTAAATGGCGTCCAACCGCAGAATTAGCGCCACCAGCTTGTATCTTGATGGGCTTGACTCTACTAAAAATGTAAAACATAAAAGTGATTAGAATGCCCTTGTCTCTTACAGAACAACCTCCCAAAGAAGCATCAAAAAGTCACGTTTTTATTTTTTTATATTTATTTTACATCAATTAAAACAGAATGTACAGAGTACTACACAGGAAAGAATGATTTCATATTTTTGTTTCAATTCTACAGGGTAACAAAAGCCAAAATAACCTCAAGTCATTCCCTTTACTGATTTGTAAAAGGAATTCATAGTAACAGGGGATCAAGTGAGCCGATTTACCCTCTGACACTTATATAACTGTAGGTCAAAACAGACGTGCACTTCCTGTCATGGAGTTGTCTCCAAAAAATATGGCAAAAGGGCGCATTAACCTGAACTACAGTAGGTCAGTGACCTTAAGAATCTGACGATCTGATACTGTTATTAAATGCTCATTAAAATCATATTTGTGTCAGAATTAATGTGAATGTGTTATGCATCAGCTTGAAGCTGGAGCTTAGCCAGAGCTCAGCTGTATGGTTTATAATTAATACTCCAACTGCCAGGGCCCCTCCCACTGTGAACACACACCTGGACGCACACACAGATGCAGGCTGTAGGGTCAGGGGTAATGGTGTCACCTCTGTCTGCTGTGTTTCTGTGTATTTGTCCATGTGAGTGTGTGTCAGTGGAGCCTGCTGTCACCTCATTACAAGACACCATCGGCCACAGCTCACGCTGACATCCAAGGGCCATATTCACAGAGTATTTTATTTTACCACCAGGAGTTCTCGGAAATGGCACCAAAAAGTTCTAAGCAAGAGTTTTTCCTCTTAAGACCTGTTCAGAAAGCTGCTGGGAGCAACTTTTACTGACGAGTGGAGAAGACCGCACTAAAGAGTCCTCTAAAAGATACAATACATGTTCTGTGTTATTATCCCTCTATTCTATCAAATGTTTCTTAAAAGCATTTGAGTGTTTAAGGTCCTGTCTTTTCACTTTCTGTAAAAAACTAAAACATGACTCATCCTGAACTCATTGGCACATACAGTACATATATTCATTAGCCAATCAAACCCTCCCATGGTTAAAAATAATTCGTTCTGAGGTGTTTCACTAATCATGCCAACAAAGTTGTGAATTTTGAAGTATATTGCATAGTATGCATATTTGAGATGATGTAAATGCCAGTTTTGGGTTGGATTGAGGGTAATTCCCTCATTCCTTTACCCTCTGGAATGAGGGGATAAAGGGTAAAGGATAAAGGGATGAGTGGCTGAAGGGTGAGGGATGAAGGGTTGAGGGGTCATGAAAGGAATGTACATCGGACTAGTGTTGGTTGGAGGTGGGAAGACAGAAGGGAACCAGGGGAGTTGAGACTCTGATTAGGGCAGCCATCTCTTAGTAAGTCCAGATTCATTTCCAGATATGCCCCAAAGAATACATCGGGTGGACAGATGTGCGTGGGCATTTCTGATGTAATTTTTTCATATTTACGGATGTAAGTGAGTAAGCTACAGAAAACCACCGTCCAAGAATTTGAATGATGTGGTCAGGGATTGCCTGCTTTTTTAGGCAGAAGAGGCAGCTCCAATGCAAAATGAATGTCCTAAGTATAACCCTGGGGAAATTCTAGATAGATAGATAGATAGATAGATAGATAGATAGATAGATATACTTTAATGATCCCAAGCTGGGAAATTAAAGTGTAGCAGCAGCATTACACACAGAGACAATGAAATAAAAAGAACAACCTAGACATATTAACATAGCAATATAACATGTAATATAAAAAATGTATATACATAAAAAAAATGTATAAAAATGTATAAATAAGCAGTATTGTTGTATAACTAAGCAGTAAAATAAAATATAAGGTGCAGTGAACAGATAAGGTGCAGAACAGTGTAAAAACATATAACGTGCGTAGAGACTGTATGTTATGACCAGAGTTTTAGCTGTTATTGTAGTGTGATGGCATGTGGCAGGAAAAATTTCCTGTATCTGTCCCTTCGACAGCAGAGCTGAAGCAGCCTGTGAGAGAAGGTACTCTGCTGTCTGTCTACTGTGTGATGGAAAGGGTGCTGATCATTGTCCATGATGGATTAAAGTTTCTTCATCGTTCTCCTCTCCACCACGGTCTCAAAAGAGTCCAGCCTGAGACCCAGTACAGAGCCAGCCTTCTTGATGATTTTATCAAGTCTGTTAGTGTCGCTGGCTCTGATGTTGCTGCCCCAACACACAGCAGCAAAGAAAATGGCGCTGGCAACAACAGACCGGTAGAAGATCTCCAACATCTTGCTGCACACGTTGAAGGATCTCAGCTTCCTCTGGAAATAGAGTCTGCTCATCCCCTTCTCTTACACAGCCTCGGCATTAGTTTTCCAGTCCAGTCTGTTATCGATCACCACTCCCAGGTACTTGTAGTCATCCACCTCTTCCACCACCTCCCCCCTGATCTGTAGTGGCTGTGAAGGCATCTTCTTCCTCCTGAAGTCAATCACCATCTCTCTGGTCTTGTTGACGTTAAGCCTCAGGTGATTCTGTTCGGACCACTCAACAAAGTTGTCTACCAGTGTCCTGTACTCCCCCTCCTCTCCCTCTCTTATACACCCGACAACAGCTGAGTCGTCAGAAAACTTCAGGTGCAGTTTACTGCAGGTAACACGACTCAGAGTCGTACTGAAAGTCAGTGGTGTATAAGGTGAAGAGGAAGGGAGAAAGCACAATTCCCTGTGGAGCTCCTGTATCACTGGCCACCACATCAGACAGGACACTGCCCAGACGGACAAACTGTGGCCTGCCTGTCAAGTTGTCAGTAATCCAGGAGATCCATGCGTCGTCAACACCCATCACCTGCAGCTACTCACCCAGTAGCAGAGGTTGAATGGTGTTGAAAGCACTGGAGAAATCAAAGAATGTAATCCTCACAGTGCCTCCTGGATCTGTGTAAGATCTGGTGAATGTGGTGGAGAAACTAAAAACCTGTGGCTACTTTGCCTGTCTCGGAAATAAACAGAGGGTCTTGGGTGGATGCTTGACTGCCAAGTCTCAAGTTAACATAGTCATGGATGGGTTCGTATGGACTTATGCATGAGTCTGTTCGAAAGAGGTCGATGGGTTGAGGTAGACCAGACTGGTTGGCGTTTGAGGTGGAAGATGAGAGTATCAGAAGAATGAATGGAAATGTCAGAGATGGTTGCGTGATGGGAAGGATGGAAGTCAAGGTTAGTGGTTGTGAACCGTGAGAGTAATGCAGCAGGTTAGGAGGTCTGAAGTGAAGGGTGAACATTTTGGTGTAGGACGTGGTTCAGCCTTACAGACACCTTTTATTAATGTGCTGATGCGTAAATGGGTCAAGGCTGGACACAGTCCCCCTGAGGACAGGGTGACCCTGAGGTATGATACGGATGGCGTAGAAGAGGTGACTTGGCAGCGAAAAAAGTGCATCTGTAGGCCAGAGGGAAGTTTGAATTGAGAAGGGAAATCCTGTGGATTTTCTCAGGCAGTAGGGATGCTTGGAGTGAGACAGAGACGAGGAAGAAATTCTAGGGATGTGCTGTGACCTTCTGTTTTCTCTGAGTAGAGGGGAAGTCCAAGTACGTGGAAAGTGGAAGTCAAGGTGTCGAGACCATGTGACGGTTGCAATGAAGGTGGTGCGGCAGTCATCCAGTAGATGGATAAAGTATGGGAATTGGTAGTCGTTTGTCAAGAGTGCTTTGTTTCGGGCTGCTCTTGCATCCGAATGTCAGATGCACTGAAAAGTAGTATGCGCCCTTCCAGAGGCCAGAGGATGTCAAAAAGATGCAGATAGTTGGGATGAATTGGGAGGACTTTGAAGGCACTGGTGATGTCTGCCATGGACCAGGTTCCTTGGCCAGGTTCCTTGGTCTGCGAGACGAATGAGGGCAACGGTGTGGTTGATTGTTGTGTATTGCATGGAAAGGTCTGGGCTTGGAATGAGGCTATTGATGCTTGGGACAGTAGAATTGTATGAGAGGTCTATAATGAGTCTCTTCTTTTCTTGAATATTTCCTGGTTGCTATTGTTACGCCAATGGGGTTGACCCTGAATATTTCCTGGTTGTAAGGGGTGAATGTGGCTGCAAATTGTGACATGTTTAGGAGGTGTAACTTGCAAACCTGGGTGGAAGCCATGTGTGAAACTTTGTATGAGGAAATTAGTGAACTGGCAGTCAGGGAGTTTTTTTTTAAGGCAGTGGATAATGTATCGATGTTAACTGGGGTGCTGTGATACTTGTCAGGACAGGTGTGACATGGGCTCCACCACAGAAGGAGCAGGTGTGGAGAAGACAACAGCTTGAAAGATTGCATCCAATGTAGTTGTAGTTGTTGCATATAGTCCTTCTGCCCTGTGGACTGGTCTTCCCCTTTTATCCATGTCTCTGGGAAGAGGGCCAAGAGGGGCTGGCTGGGTGGTGGTAGTTTTAGAGGTGATGGACAGTGGGGTGTTGCAGGTGGCAGGCTGCAGAAAACAGCAGCGGTTCTTTTGTTTGGAGCTGCAAGGCAGAGAAGTGGTGAGGGGACATGCTTAGGACAGATGGGATAGTGCACTGCACAGGTCGCTGTTCAAGGAGGCACTGGCTGCAAAGACACAGCAATAGAACTCGGGGGCAAGTGCAGTATGTTCCCTGGTTAAACTGTTGCAAGCATCTGGCTTTGAGTTCAGTGGGGCCAAGGGTGTGAGGTGATGTGAGGATTTGGATGGATGTATTGATTGAGCAAGGTCAATGTAGCTACCAGCGAGAATCTGTTAACTGACTGAGAGTGACAAGGGGGATGGGCTGGCAGATGCAACTGGGCATGTAGAAGGCATCGTTCTACACTTGTCCGTCACTGGTCATGTGAAAAAGTAGTCAAAGTGGAAGGAAAAGGATCAGTGAGCTTATATACAATTTGTGCAGAAATGGGATGAGGTATGGTCTTTGTTCTTGAAACTAGTTACAGCTTGAAACTTTATGCATTTGGATTAGAGATTTTCAAGGGGCCACACAGTTCCCAGAAACCAAGACCAGACCCAGACCTGATTCAGATGTGATGCAGTTTTAGTCAGTCTAATTGGGTTGTCTAGTTCTATTGTTAGTGGTACATTATTAATAATCATGCTTCTGCCAGGTCCTTTTCTGATCAACATTTAATTTTGGCATCAATTGGCAAAAAAACAATTTCCTAATGTGTTGATGCAGACCGATCGCATTCCCAGTTCATCAAATACAGATGTTTTATCACACCTCTCAGCATCTCATAGAGACACACAAGGTACCCTGTTGCTTCTGTGTGAGACACACCAGACTTTCTACTAACTCCAATGGAAACTTACCCAGCAATATTACAGATTTAGAGCAAGCTCAGGTAACATAGCATAAAAAGTGACAAAATCAATGTAAAGGTTGCTATTGAATAGTGAAACTGCATTTAGATTGGTTCCCTATAAGCCTCGCTTTCACCATGCAATTTTGTCTGTTGGCATAAAATGTCCCAAGAAAATGAAGGCTGACTGGTGATCACGTCAGGCTGGCAGCCTGATACCATTTATATATGCCTTCACATCTCTATTTTTTAACTGAATGAATGAATGAGTTTCCACATTAACTTACATATCTAAGTTATGTTCTACCATACTTACGTACCATATGTAAATACATTACACATGTAATATATCATCACGTATGTAACATACTTATTTTAGCCTGAACCATGATCTTTTCCCAAACCCAACCAAGTAGTTTTGGTGCCTAAACCTAACCTAAGCAGTGTAATGACACAGATGCTTGTGTTACTAGGCAGGATAAAGTGTGATTCCACTATCATTGATTAGGTGGTAGAGTGTGTGTGCCAAATGTATATGAGCATGACAGGACTGTAAAAGGATTAGAAATATGGGAACCAAGAAGTGTGTGTGTGTGTGTGTGTGTGTGTGTGTGTGTGTGTGTGTGTGTGTGTGTGTGACAGAACATTAGTCAGAGTGCTTGTCGTATCACTGTACTTAGTATGGAGGTCAGTGGAACGATGAGTCTTGGTAGGTTTGAGGGAGAATAAGCGCCTAACTGTCATCTTCACCACTCACATCATCATCTACTCATATTGGTGTTGTAAAATGTGGCCCAACATAACTTGTCAATGCTTGTTGGCCTTCTCTCCACAAGTGAGATGTTCAGCTGGATCTCAATTTCACGTCTGTGTGGTCAAAGTTGGATTCTGTACATGTTTAGCCTACCTTAGTACAAAGACTGGCAGCAGGGGAAACAGCTAGCCTCAGCTAGGCTCTGTCCTGTTCAAGTTAAACAATGCTGTAAGACCATTGATAAGGTTAATTCCCCCATTTGAAATAAATGAGGAGGTGGGCTGGGAGTGTGTATGTGCCCGAGGACGCCTGAGTAATATTGATCTTGATAAAACTAAAGCTCTGTTCCTTATTCTATTATTCATTGGCTAGTGTTATATTAGTGACTGACACCATTATAATCCAAAGCTTTGAAAGGAGAAGGAAAAAAGCAAATAAAACCGGTATTTTCATGGTTCTGTCTTCTCATACAGCACTGCTTGATTAATTGATCTTTTTGCATTATTATAAGACAATTATTATGACATCCCAGATCAAGAGTTTTAATCAATAGTATGAGATAAAGTGATAATTAATCTCATTTTCTTTATGTGCTTCCACTAGCTAATAAATTACTTATCGTCCAATTATTTCAGAAAAAAAGGGGTTAGGTTGGGGTTAGGGTTACAAATTTGGTTCCCTAATATAATAAGACAATTTTTATCTGGAGAGAGCAATTTTCACAGTTGCAAAATGGTGAGGACCCAAATGCAGATACAGAGAGATTGAAAGGCAGATTGAAAGACAAGTGAGCTTTAATTATTGCTCATAGTATAAAAACAAATATACAAAATGCAAATTACAAGAGGTAAGCAACAAATGCAGGCAGAATAAAGTGCATAAAGCAAAGGCTGTCCAAAAAGCAAGGCAGTCAAAACTGGAAAGACAGTAGGGGCACAGGAAGCCACAGGTAGACACAAGAAACAGAGTCATAAGCCCAATGGCTGGAAACGGGGCAGCTGGGGATCATGGGCGAAAGGCACAGGGGCTGGGAGCCAGGTTAACCAGGAGGCAGGGCTGAAGGGCGAAGCAGGTCTTTATGCAAGGAGGAGCACTGCCTGATAATAATAAATATTCATATATGTGAAGAGACTGTCTGATCACATGTTAATGTTTCTTGATTATTCACAATTATTAACAATGATTTCCCATGGTAGGAAACACAGATATTTTTAAACATGCAACATTATTTATTTCTGTTAATCTCAATCTGTGTTACACTTCTTGGTTAAAGAAAGGTGAGGACCCAAATGCAGACACACACGGGAGGCAGAAATAAGGGAACAAAAGGCGAGCTTTATTAAATAAAGCTGAAATACAAAAAATCAAAAGAGCCAGGGAAACCAAAAATGAGTCACAAAGGACAACAGAGAAAGTAGCAACAAAAAGCTTCAAATAAAGTGCAACAAAGGCAAAGTACAAATCAATGAAAAACCAGAAACATACCAGGGCGAGACATGAGGAGACACGGCTGGGAAAGACAGGGCAGCCAAAACTTTGGTGCACCCTGATGGGCTTTGAGGCGGAAGTCATTTTGCAACATTAGGATTTCAATTTCCACCTGTCCAGCATCCAAGTTAAACTTTGCACTTAGTTGCTCAGCAATGCATGTCATGTCCACTTGCTTGAAAGGATTTGAAATGAATGACACGCATGGCTCAAGTTGATCAAAGTTACAAAACCTGTTCTCAAACTCTTGCCCAAGTCTGTTTATGACTTGAGCATACTTTTCTGCAGCTTTGTCAAAAGCCAGATGCACAAGCATTGTCATTCACTTTTTTTCTCTGTAAATGCACAGAGAAAATGTTCATCTTCGCTTTAAATGTGTTTACAGCGCTTATCATGTCAGCGATATGGTTCAGTTTCCTAGTTATGTCTGTGAAAAATGCAAGGTCAACTATCGACTATGTCCTCAAGCAGCAAGGCATTTTCCCCTTTGTATTGCATGAACTCTTTGATTTCACCCAAAAGTGACAAAAAACGCTGCAAAACTTGTCCCCTGCTGAGCAATCGGATTTCTATGTGTAGTAACAGGTCACCATATTCAGCTGACAGCTCCTCCAATAGCACCTTGAATGTCCAGTGTTGTTTGGCTTTGGAGCGGATGCTATTATGATCTTCACGACCGGAGTCATCACAAGATCAAAGCCGGTCACTTTTGCACATATCGCCTGCTGGTGAATGACACAGTGGTAATGTAGAAAATTTGGGAAGCCTGTCAACTCTGAATAGCGCAATGAAGCCTGCATGTCGGCCCGTCATGGCGGGCCCAGTCACCGACACCAGCTTTTTCAATGGTACCTTTTTCTCCACAAAGAACCTCTTCACAGAGTTGTAGATGTCAACTCCCCTCATTGTTGTCTTCGGGGGCAGTAGTGTCAGGAGTTCTTCTTTTGTGGAGAAATCATCAAACACCATTTGGATAAACATCATCAGCTGTGATGTACTGCTGCTGTCCACAGACTCGTCGCACGCCAGGTGGGTAGTTAGCTTGGAAGCTTTTGTGACACGTACTTTAGTGTGTCTCCACATTGTGCCGCTTTGCTGTCGCCACAGTCACCCTGCAAAATGATAAGTTTTCTTATGCTTTTCTGCCATGTTTTTCTTTAGTTTTCGGGGGTAAAAACCACATCTAGCTCCCCATCGTAGCTGCGCCCGGTTACCTGTCTCAGCAAAGATTGAGATGGAACTTTGACGTCAAACAAGGTCAGAGTTCATATATACATAAAACATTTTTGTTTTTAAAATTCTAAATTCAATATTGTATTTATATGTTTTTATATGTATTTATTTTTATTTTTTTGCGGGCGCTCATGCCGCCCCTCCACAAATGCTGTCCATATTGCCCATATGAGGAACCGCCCCTGCCTCCATGTCATAGCCAACGTTACCCTGACTGCTATTAGGAACAGGGATGAAATCCTCAGACCTTACACTGGTGCAGTGTGCCCTGGGTTACTCCTAGTGCAGGACAATGCCCAGCCTGATGTGGCCGTGTGGGAGTGTGTAAGCATTTTCGGCGTGATTTTGAATCCAGCCCTCAGTGGTTGAGGATTTTGGTTTCCATTGACCGTTTTTACGTAATTTTGTTCTCAACAAAAATTATACAATGTACCTCAGTAAAGCTTTTCAACTTGAATAATTCGTTCATCCAGATCTGAGGTGTGATTAAAGTGTTCCCTTAAATTTTTTGAGCAGTTCTATATCTATATCTATACCATATCATAACTGTCACTACATTCGTATCTTAATGATATCCATCTCATATCCTTTATACAGTATAGCTTTCATATATTGATGTGTTATCATTTTTTTATTAATAATAGTGGTTTCTCAATACATTTCCTAAGCCATGAAAATGGAGCAGAGAAAGGAGAGGAGCACTCAGAAGGTTAAGTTTGAAGATTAAAAGTTTAAGGAGAGGGGAAATTAGCAAAATACAAAAATGGAAAAGAAGGAATGGAGAGAGAATGAGGGAGCAAGTATAGTTGAAGTCAAGGTGTTAATTACCATTCCACTAAGTCTTTCTTTCAGTCTTTACAACTCTCTTTTAATTTCACTGAGAACTGGCTCTCTCCAGCATGTGCAGGTCATAGCTCTTTTTGGTGGCTCTCAGTTTGAAGAGGCTGGCCCCGCTGTTGTCAAATTTAAAGGAAGCACTCAAGAGCAGCCCTGGTCATGAGGAACACCACCATTTCTGTGTGATGGTGAGATGGGCCATTATAAAATGGTTTATAATGCACTGTATTGTACTTGTAAGTGGATATAAGGTTTTAATTGATGTAGCTGTCAACAACACCTCTAGGAGGTAGCGGTTTCTTAGAGCCTTTCCTCTGCTTTGACCACCTCAGTGACCTCTGAGGCTGCCAGCTTGCTCATGTCAGAGTCACTTAATGGGGCTACTGCAACTTCCGAGAGGGATGTCCTGGACCAAGATGGATTCAACTACCCAGGAGGACAACAAAGATATTTGTGAGACCTTATACCAGTATGCATAAGTTTTGTAATTCTGACAGGACAAATGAGCAACCTACTGACAGACATTGCAGATTCATAAGAATGTGAAAAAAAAAACTGCTTCAAAACAAACACAAAAGATAAAGGTTCAGCTGGCAGCAGAACAGGATTTGGACAAGACTGTCTGGTCAGAAAGCAGCAACTTTGTTGTTATTAAATGTCTTTCTTTTATTGTAATTTTTGTAAAATTGTGGTAAAATTTTGTTGAAAGGACCGATTTGTAAGAATTACCAACTCATCAAATACTGACGCTTTGGGATGGCAGCCGACCAGACCTACAATCCCAAAATGTCAGTATTTGACGAGTCGGGAATGAGACTCAAAAAGTTTCTTGCAAATTGGATCTTTAATGGTAACCACAGACACATTCTGAAAGATTAAACAAACGAGACAAACTAACTTTGGCTCTCCATGCCCTGAAGTGATGTCTCCCATTGTCTCAGTGTGATTCAGTGAGGACATCAGGTATGCAATTAAGTTGAAATTCCACAGACCAAAAAAGTTCAACTTCGGTTGCAATACCTGTGTTAGCTGAAATGAAAAAATTAATGAATTACATCAGAAAAAACAGACATCTGAACATATGCATTTCCATGACGACTGGAAATACATCTGCTAAGGAAACTCGTGTGACACGTGCTATGTGTTTTGACAGCTTTTTGAAGGCCCTGAGATTGATGAGATGTTTTCTCAACTTCTCAACGTCTGAAGACTCAACTTAGAACCTTATCATACTGATCATTTTGTTATTCTGAGAGCCTTACGACTTTAAGTGCGTCCTGATTGGGGCACTAGAGAAAGGTCATGTGAATGTAAGATTGTTATTCACTTTCCTTTTTTGTTTTTGGTCTTAATGGCCCAATCAGTATTTTAATATTTTTTGACAAAAAATTCAGACATAACTGAAAGAGTTTGAACCTTAGATAGATGATCTGCATTTTGTGCATTTCATTTGTTTTCAATGTAAATACATGTATGTACAACAAATCTTTGAGTTTGTAAATGATGGCAGGGTTCAACATCTGTTCTGATTTTTATTATGGGGCGACGTCGTTGGTCATCAGGACATGTCCTTATTTGACACACTTTCTCCTAAATAGCCTTATGGAAGGATACAAACTTGCTATCAAGCCCTACACACACACACACACACACACACACCATCAAACCAGTAGATACAAGACAGCTACAGCAGTTTAAGCTGAAGCTACATTGCCCCCTGCTGACTGATGGAAGAACATTTCCTCTCAGCGTTGGACGTCTTCCTCTTGATTAATATAAACATTTGCTTTAAAATGTATACAATATCACTCATTATGAAGAATTGTGTGTGTGCTAAATTAGTTGGTAACCCAGAAGCAGGATAAAGCTGCTACTGTTGGGTATTTCTAGATCAATCTGTTATATGTCTTTAACTGCTAGTGCAATATTCTCCTCCAAAATGTAAAAAGTAGCATAAATTGATTTGTTTTTTGGTCCCTTTTTTAAATAACTGTTTTATTAAATGTCAACCCCTTCACCATAGGGGTTCGTTTATAGTCTCTTAAAGGAATAGTTCACTCTAAAACAAAATTCAGTCATTATCGACTCACCCACATGCTGGTGATAATTTCGGTGTAGTTTCTCATTCCTCAAAGTGCAGCTGGAGACTCGCGGGGGTACCCTCCGGCAACGATAATCCATATACGAGCTTAAGTGGCGCCCGGGAGAAAATGTCCATAAAACTACACAAAAACGCCGTAATATTCCTCCATACTGCTCGTCCGCTGCAATCCAAGTGTCCTGAAGTGGCGACATCCAGAGTTTACTCGAAACGACGTCATTTAGTACATATTTACAGCCTAAACAGTCACTATGCTATGTTTACACGGAGGCACGCTCCGCGTTCACGCGAGTCTCCCTCGCAGCCGATTGCACTACGGAAGCCGCGCCGGACAAGATGAACGAGACTCGCGATAGACACACCGGTATTTACTCACTGCTGTGAGCCACCGAGTGACACACAAACACAAGGGGGATCTGCTGCACTGGTGGTTTGAAACTTTGACACTCACAGCAGGATGTAAATACCGGTGTGTCTGTCGCGAGTCTCGTTCATCTTGTCCGGCGCGGCTTCCGTAGTGCAATCGGCTGCGAGGGAGACTCGCGTGAACGCGGAGCGTGCCTCCGTGTAAACATAGCATAGTGACTGTTTAGGCTAGAAAAATGTACTAAATGACGTCGTTTCGAGTAAACTCTGATGTCGCCACTTCAGGACACTTGGATTGCAGCGGACGAGCAGTATGGAGGAATATTACGGAGTTTTTGTGTAGTTTTATGGACATTTTCTCCCGGGCGCCACTTAAGCTCGTTATATGGATTATCGTTGCCGGAGGGTACCCCCGCGGTTCTCCAGCTGCACTTTGAGGAATAAGAAACTACACCGGACTTATCACCAGCATGTGGGTGAGTCGATAATGACTGAATTTTGTTTTAGAGTGAACTATTCCTTTAATGAAGGGAATAATTTCATAGCTGTTTTCTGGAGTCAGAGAAGCAGCAGATCTTAGTCGGTCCAGTCTGATGTGTCTTGACATCCTCTTCAATGGGACAAATGCTAGCATGGCTAGCGGAAACAAGCTTGCTAGCACAATGGAAACTCCTGAAGCTGGGGCGCCTTTGGCAATGACCATCATGACAGATCTACAAGCCACGTTAGAGAGGGTTATGCGCAAGATGGCTCAGGTTAGCAGTATTCTGCAGGATCTGCAAGCAGATTTTTTCGGTGATGAAAGCCTTGCAGGCCAAAATGGAGACAGATGTGCTGATGTTACATTGCTGACAAGCTAGAACAAGCGGATACCTGCATTAGGGAGCTTGGGGTGGTGAATACATGGTTTGATAAAGAAGTTAAAAAGAGAGCCCGACAATATGAGACAGACGTCTTAATCTTCATCTTGTTTGTGTGAAAGAGCGCTCCGAAAATGGTAAGCTAAGGGAACTTGTGAGAACCATCATATCCGACACACTGGTCATTGACCTGTTAAAATAAATTGGGTAGGTCAGGTGTTTTACAGCTGTTTTTCTAGTCAGAAACATGGAGTTGCAATATTAATCCATAAGAAGCTAAACTTTATATTGTTAAACCAACATAAGGATGAGGAAAGGGAGGTTCATATGTTAGGAGGCTAAAATTAATGGAAGTAAAGTAAATGTATGCAATATATATGCCCCAAATTTAGAAGATCATAATTTCTTTTATAACATCAATAAACTTTTAGGTAAGATTGGCGATGGACAACTAGTACTGTAGGGAGATTTTAATTAGGTTCAAGATGGCATACTAGACAGATCTACCTATGGCAAAAGATCTGGCACCTTGCATGGCAGCCTCTGCCATCAGTGTATGAATGTGTGTGTGAATGGGTGAATGTGCATCTCAAAATGAAAGAAAAGGAGCTGTCATTTAACTATAGTGACAAAATAGAGGCATTCTTTTTTAAGATTGAACTCCCTCAGCTTTCATTGACCAGGCACAGGAGATTGATGCACCAATCACTGAATCAGAGGTTAGGGCTGCCAGTCAGTCTATGAAAACATGTAAATCTCCTGGACTGGACAGCTTCCCTATAGAATATTACAGAAATAACATACACGTGCTAGCACCTGTTTTGACCAAGGTCTACATTGAAACAAGTATTTTGGGATGCCTCCCTGACACTTTTATGAATCCTTAAGAAAGGCAAGGATCCATTAGATCCTGGAAGCTTCAACCGATTAGCTTAGTGAACGTGGACTGTAAATTGCTTGGGTTTTGTCTATGAGTCTAGAAAAAATCTTATCAATGTTAATCCATTCAGATCAAGTGACCTTTGTTAAGGGGAGGTCCTCTTCTGATAATCTTAGACGGCTACTTCATTTGACATGGCTCAATCACAATAACGACATACCAGCTGCTGCCTTATTGCTTGTGCTGAGAAGGCATTTGATAGGGTTGAGTAGAGCTTTTTATTCAGTGTCTTGGAAAAGTTTGGGTTTAGGAGGGGGTTTCTTAGTTATATTGAATTATAAATCTGTGTTCTGCAGCCCGGGCAGTGGAGCCTGTGTCCTGAGGGGAGCCACTCAAACGCTGGGAACAGAGCGTGGGAGGGGTCCTGAAGGATCCTGCGCTATCCTCAGTGTTTTGCTGCTTTAACTAGCTTTAACTGAGCTCTTCTTGGTGATGGGGACCACTGTGGAGTGCTTCTATAGCTGGGGGACTGTGTTGCTATCCATGGATCGTTGAAACAGGAGCTGAAACACGCCCCCCAGCTGCTCTGCACAGCACCGCAGGACACGGCCACTGATGTTGTCTGGGCCAGGTGCTGTTTTCTCCTTGGTCTTCTTGAGGGCTCTCACCACCTCCGTGTTGAAGGAGAGTTCAGCTGCTGCAGGCTTGAGGGAGGAGATGATTGCTTCTAGTCGGGTAGTGTTGTCTGTCTCGAATCTTGAAAGAAAGGAGTTGAGGTCGCCGGGGAGGGATGCTGGGCTGCTGCCGGCCACCTGGATTGTGGGAGCAGTGTTAACAGCTGCCATGTTCTTGATCCCTTGCCTGCTGAGCGGAGGCTCCCTTGTGTGGATTTTTCCTCCACCTTGTTCTTATACTTTAGCTTGGCATTTTTTATGGCACACTTTACCTCTCTGTTTACCTCCTTTTTTTCAGATTTGGTGCCAGTGAAAAATACTCTTCTTTTTCTTGAGAATTTCTTTGAGTTCTTTGGTTATCCAGGGTTTATTGTTTGGGAACATCGTTACTTTTTTTATGTTATCCACTCAAAAGGAGATGTAGGAAGACAGTGTCCACTTGCTCACTGATAACTGTTGCTGGAGGGGGCAAGAAGGTTGTCCCAGTCTGTGGATCTGAAGCATCCCTGCAGAGTTGCAATGCTGTCGTTGGTCCACTGCTTGATGTTTTTGGTCACCTTCTCTGTCCTCCTTATAGCCCTGGTGCCAGCAGGATGGTGTTGTGGTCAACAAGGCCAAGGGGGGGAAGAGCAATTGATCGGTATGCATCTGGAACGGAGCGCACAGTGTTTACATTTCTCCCTCTTTAGTCTGGCCCTAATTCCGCCATTTTTCTTTCCCCTCCTGGTTGCTTTTTGTTGTTATTTGAGTCCCATTTTTTTGAAGAGTGGTCCCGTAGTATTTCCTCCTCAGGAAACGTGTAATAATGCCTTGAAGGGGGTAAAGTAAAGCGAGCCGCAGCAGAAAGTCTCTGGTGTAGGTGACTCGCAGCCCGTCAGGAAGATTGAGATTGCTATAGTCAGCTGAGATAACCTCCACAGACAGCTAGAAAAGCAGAAAAAACAGAGTCCAGAAAGGCCCTCGGGTGTCCATGCTGAGACCAGTGTAATTTTCCAGGCAGCATGAAGTATTCCAGCAGTAGAAACTGAAAGGCTTTCACTGAAAAGGCAGACTCAAAGCAGAGATGCGAAATAAAGAGGGCTCAAACCCGAATAAATATTGGGTCATCGTTTGAACGGTGGCGAAAGCTCCGTGAAGATATGGACCTGAAACGCGATGCTGATACAGAGGAGTTTTTGTCGAACAGGTAATCTTTCGTCTTTATTGTGGATGTTGTGACACAGATAACTTTTATGCCGATGCTGGCTCATGACTGTGAAAGCTGCCGTTAGTTTTTTCCTGTGTTATTAGACGGTGTCAAGACAATTTCTGTCTTTGCAATATTGTCAACACTTGTTTACTTGTTCAACGGAGACGTTAGCCTCTATGCTAGCATTGTAAGCTAAAATTGCTATCATGTTTACAGCAAATCGGCCTATTTATTTGCTCGTGGCAGCTAAATGAAGCAGCAAGTAATGCAAGTAAGATGAATGGATGGATGAATGAAACTCTCCGCTTCATGTTGGGGTTTCATTCATCCTGTCCGGATTTATTTCTCCATAACAACCTCTTGCCTGGTGACTACTCAACTGTTTTGCTAACCCTCCTC
The DNA here is from genome assembly GCF_965226575.1 of Pagrus pagrus. NCBI lineage: Eukaryota > Metazoa > Chordata > Actinopteri > Spariformes > Sparidae > Pagrus > Pagrus pagrus. The sequence continues at coordinate 24,901,543 of NC_140193.1, forward strand.
CCGGTCTTGTCCATTTGTTTTCAACGAAGCCTTTGCTAAATTAATATGATGGATTATCATATACGCATTACGATGTGTGCATTTGTGTGTCTTATCTGTCATAAACAAGAGATTACGGTTTATGGGGCCCGTTTGAGTCACAGTTTACCCTAAAAGGTGGATCAGATTCATGGAGATATCTGCAAATAAGAAGTAGTTTGGGGAGTGTAATCAAGCAATTACCTGGGGAAGATGATATGGTACAGTCCTACTTTAAATTACCTAAAAATAAACATTCAGCCTCCACATTTTTTAAGATAATTGCAAATGCATTGTATGGCAATTATGAGAATCTTAGGCTAAAATGGCAGAGGGATTTGAATGTGAACATTGACAAGGACTCAAGGCCAAAGATCATTTCCAGTGCAGGCTGGTTCACAAGAGAAGCCTCAGGCAAATTTCTACACTAGAAGTGTAGAAGTGTAAGTAAGATATGTCATATGAGCCTGACATTATATTTTGGATAAATGTATTTGCCTTTGGATGCATGTCTCTCTTTGATATCTTGAAAATGTAATTTTCTTTAAATTATTATGGTGTAAGGACGGGCTCTCTCTTTTATTTATTTATTAAGACTTTTGTTTAGTTACCGAGTTTGATCCCTAGAGTGGGTGAATGGATTACTTTTTCAAAGACTGGTATTGTGCTGGTGGACTAGTCTGTGCAGTCTGGTTTTTCAGGATGGCTGAGTCATACTGACTTCACAGGCTTCATCCTGACTGGTATTGATTATTCATTTGTCCTTGACTGTGCACATGTTGGAGAGTGAAGCAGCAACAAGTGGATGAGTGGAGGAGAAGCAAGCGAGTCCAGTGTGTCCAATAACATCTAAACTCTGCTCATGACACCGGTGTGTGTGTGTGTGTGTGTGTGTGTGTGCGTGTGCGTGTATGTATCCATTTGTATTATTTGAAGGCTTAATTTGCAAACACTGATATCGCTGTCATATTTTGTCTAAACCATCTTTTTGGTGTGCAATGGTAACATCATTAAAACTTTTAAAACTTTTAAATAAAACATTTTCATAAATCATGTTATCTTTTATTGTGCACTCAAAAGCATATCAATTAACTGGTGTGTTCAATAAATTTTATGTTATATGGTATGAACTGTGTGATGTCACCTAAATGTCAAAACAACCAGCTTTAGCTTTGTTTGCAAAGTCAGTAGCCTACTTGTGTATTTGTGAAGGTAAGAATGTAACTAACTAATGATCAAGTTAAAATAGGTTTCCTGCAATAATAAACTGGGCAGAACACTTCGTTTCTTTTCCTGAGAACTTGGTTTTATATCAAGGATCTATTAGATCTCATTTTGATCATTACCATATCTTTCTGATGGCATTTGTTTTTTGTAAGTAGAAAACTGAGACAATTTAGGTGAAAATTGATGTTATCTGTGTGTTGCTTTCCACTAGTTCATCTGAGTATCGTCATTCAGATACATGTATATTTGTCTTATACATAAAGAGAATCCTAATAAAGTGACTCAGTGTCAACTACAGCCATACTAGCAAATCAGCAGTTCTTTGAGTTAAATGCCAAAGGCAACATGCTAACATGAACACAGTTACAAGGCTAACATGCTGATATTTTGCAAGCATTATGTTTCCCATGTTCTCCTTTCTATTTTAGCATATAAGTACGCTGTATTTGCTAAATGCGCTGAATACATAGTGCAGCTGAGGCTGATTGGAATGTCATTTATCATCAAGGAATCAAGGCAGTTACTATTTATTCTGAGGAGAACATGTATTTCAGAACAAAATTTCATTGCTGTCCATCCAACAGCTGTTGAGACATTTCTCTTAAAACCACAAATGTGAATCTCACGTCCAGTGTTGGGAACGTTACTTTTAAAAAGTAATTAGTTATAGTTACTCGTTACTTCTCCCAAAAAGTAACTGAGTTAGTAACTGAATTACTCCACTATAAAAGTAACTAGCTACCAGGGAAAGTAACTATTGCGTTTTTTTTGTTTTTTTTTGTTTAAATATGTCTAAGAATTTTGATTTTTTTCTAAGCGGGTTTCACAAGCCAGTTGCATGGAGTAGAACTGCATAGACAGGTACCTACACACAGCCTTTAATACTTATTGCACCTCAACAGACCACAACTGGTAGACATACTGTACTTCAAGTATTTTCTTCATCACAAAAATACACAGTGTAACATTATGAAGTGCTTTTAACTCTCTGTACATACTGTAGGCTACTTCAAGTATTTCCTTCATCAAAAAAATACACAGTGTAACATTATGAAGTGCTTTTAACTCTCTGTACATGCTGTACTGTTTAAGTATTTTCTTAACAATAAAAGTGCACAGTTTAAATATGGAGTACTTTAACTCTCGTTGAGAGATGCTTCATTAGATTAGAGTTGTTTACAACGGACGTGGACAAACACTTCGCTCTGGGACATAATGTACACTTCAGATGTACGTTCTTGCCTTTTACCTCAAGGAGATTTAAGTAGTGTCTGTACTTCCACTTTGAAAACGCCATCTTTCCCTCCGGACTCGCCATTGCTGCAGCTTACCTCTGCTAGTTTGTGTGTGTGTGTGTGTGAGGCTGCTGTGTGCGTGTGTGGTTTGTGTGTAAACTGAACACTGCCTCTGATTGGCTTACGAACTCTTACTCTACCTTAGCCAATCATCATCACTTATGCGGTTGTCTCGGCCCTCCCAACTCAGCTTTGCAGCTCCTGTGGCTGAAAGCCAAGTCGGATGACAACAGCTTCAACGAGCAGCTTCAGTTTATAACGCGCCACATTTAATTGTCGGTAACGGCGTTGTAAAGATGGAAATAGTAATTAGTTAGATTACCCGTTACTGAAAAGAAGAACGACCGTTAGTAACGCCGTTTATTTTAACGTCGTTATTCCCATCACTGCTCATGTCACAAGAGGAAAAATCGGGTTCACTGACGTCATTAGGGTTCATCCTCAGGGGACCTTCGTTATCAGTCCCAAATCTAATGGCAATCCATACAAACAATTTCCCCCCTGGGATTAATAAAGTATTCTGATTCTGATTCTGATACAATAGTTGTTTTTCGGGTCCAAAGTGATGGACTTACTAACACCTTTACAGTTTTTCCCAGACCCAGTTGTAAATGACATTTAATTGTTTCTAAGAACATGTTTTCATTTAGTTTACTGAAATTCTCTGAAACCAGGTTATTGTTTAATCAATTATATTAGACATTAAATGTGGGACTTTTATTTTGAAAAGCGTCTCGATGTGAGCAGAAATCATCCGGTGTTCCTGTAAATAGTGTGTGTCTGCGTGCTTAAAGTGATGAAGACAATGATTTTGTGTACTAAGCACCTGGCTGATGTATCGCTTCATGTTATGTTTGTTCTTAGTTTAGATCGCGGTAACTTTTATAGTTTTCTACAGTTTATAGCTTGTTTGAGCTAGTGGGAATGCTAATTAGCATTAGCTCAGCTATCCTGTCGGGTCAGAAGAACGGGGATGAGGCTGGTCGTTTCATTTCTATATTTACATTAATAATACAATAATTACATTTATTTTTTATACCTTCTTTTTGTTATAGCTCTTACGGTGTGTTCAAGGTACAAGGCTACAACAAAAAACACTTTGGACCATCAGTTAAAAGAGAGTCTGACCATCTTTCAGCCGGGGATGCTACAGTAAGAGCTTTACCTCATCGGTCCCACGCTGATGACCAAGGACAACTGCAGAGGGACTTGATGTGATGGTCAAGGATTGTGTCCCCCACTCACAAAATGGAAGCATCAGCAAACTTACCTCCAGAGGACAGAGACTCTGACCAGGAAATGGATAAGGACAACAAAGAGGAGGAACTTTGTTTCTCTGGTCGCCTACGGAATCCCACGGAGAGGATGCTTGCATTTCAGAAGGAGGAGGCTCACAAAAAGGAGAAAAAGTTGATTCACATTTATGAACAATGGAAGACCCAGGCACGCAAGGCTAGAGAGCAGCTAAAGTTAAACATTCCTGAGAGCGATATTGCAACTCTTATAGACACACTAGAGGAAGGAAAGAACAATGTTATAAACATGTATATAGAAATCAGAGCTCACCTCACTCCATCCAGTCAGACAAGACGTAGTATTGATGCCTGTGAGGCAGTAACAAAGGACATTGTTAAGATTTCTTTTGAAAGGATATCAGGCATTGATGGAGAATTTGATAGTGAAGCAGTAAAGCAACGCCTTCATGAGCTTTTTAACAGAGATTATGCTCGCTCCATCTACGGATCCACAGCTTCACGTGCAAGTCAACACTCCAGTAAAGGTTCCAGCCAACACTCTGTCATAGCAGCAAAAAGAGCAGATGCTGCAGCGGAATTAGCAGCAAAGGAAGCAGAGTATGAAGTGTTATTGGAGCAGGAGAGACAAAAGGAAAAGATTCAACTCCTAGAGGAACAACAAAGGAGAGAACTTGAAGCTCAAAAACGTGAGTTGGAAAGATTAAAGACAGAGAAGGACATAAGAGCTGCACGAGCTAGGTTTACAACCTATGATCAGGAAGTAATGCAGGAAGCTAGTGTTCATTCTGCTGATCACTTCAAGGGAACAACAGTATGTGTATCCTCAACAAACTGTGTCTTCAGCTCTCATCCGGCAGCCTACTAATGTCACAGTGGCAGCATCACCTGCACAGACAGATGTGAGTTATCTTGCTCAAGCAGTCCAAGATAGCATAACTCTGAACAGGCTCCCAATGCCAGAACCATCTGTATTTACTGGTGACCCAATCCAGTTCATTGAGTGGATTTGATTGATTTGATTTTTATTTATTTAAGTGTCATGCACATCTTTTTGTGCCCAGCCCGCATGGGCTTACAGGACACTCATTATTTAAATACATTCAAAGATAGCTTTGGCGTGTCATTTTGGAGGAGAGCGAAAGAAAATTACCAAACAAAACAAACAAAGAAGAAGAAAACAAAACAAAACAAAGCAGAACAAAGCAGAAACAAACACACAGAGCACAACAGATCAGGAATAAACAAACAAGCTTCCAGAATATAGAACAGCAAGCAGCAAACGTGGGATTGACGTGGGATATAATACACCCTGTCTTAATTTCCAAGCTCCATCAATGAATCTAGCTAGAGCATAAATCTCCTCGTTAAAAAGCCAACACAACATATCATATTCAGACATCCAGAATAAGTCTGGGTTCTTCATCTGGGCTTTCTCATACAGGGAATGTCTCAATTTATCATACAGAGGACAGTGGAAGAGAAAATGCAACTCATCTTCAACAGTGCCAAGGTCACACAGAACACACAAGCGCTGCTCTTCTGGTATACCCTTGAACCTTCCTACTTCAACTGCCAAGGGCAAAGTGCCACATCTCAGTTGTGCGCAGAGGGACCTCTGTCTCCTCCCCAAGTTTAACATTAAATATGACTCCGTACAATAATTTTCTTTGGTTTGAACATAGTTTCTAAGTTTAGGTTTGCTCCAGATCTCCTCCTTCCATTGTTTCTCATAGAGATTAACTAACTTTTGTTTAATTTTATTTACATTGCATTGCAAATTATTGGCGAAGACATAATACAACCCAGAGAGAGAGAATACAGCAGATGCATCTCTGGACCAGGGAAAATTGTTGGCTCTGTCCCAATTAAATATCTTTTTGGTCAGCCTTTCATCTGACATCTGAACTAATCTATTCCAGAGCCGAACTATTTCATACCTCTGCATTACCAGACATGGTACCCAGCCAGTGTCCCCCTCTACAGCACATTTGGCAGTGAATTTATGAACACCAAGGTAACATCTCAGGGCTCTGCTCTGGATAGCATTACTCTCAGGTGACTCCCCAAATCCCCATACTCCAGCCGCATAAAGTAAAACTGAGCCTACCATTGACTCAAAAAGCTTGGAAAAGGTTAAGAAACCAAGCTCGGGACACATTTTTATTTTATTCATTATTGACCCTAACGCTCTTCCAGCTGACTCCCTCTGAGTTGTTCATATATTCATTAAAAACAAAACCAAGATACTTATAAGAAAAAGTATACAACAGGGGTGTTGACCCAAACTGAAATATATGGCTACTTTGCTGCACATAATTATTTCTGAAATGCATAATTTGTGTTTTTTCATTATTAATAGTAAGTCGCCACTTAGTACACCATAAACTCATAATATTTAACATTTTCTGTAAATTAATTTCCCCCTCGGCAATCAGCAGAATATCACAGCATATAACAAAATACTTAAATTTAATTCACCAACACTTATACCAAGCTTAGCTTGTTTGATTTCTTGTGCCAAGTCATTTATATAAAAAGCAAATAAGGTTGGGGAAAGGACATCTCCCTGTTTAACTCCAAAAGGAGTAGGGAACCATTCAATCCTAAAATTATTTAGCTGAACACAAGCAACTGGATCTTTATATAGGGACTTTATCGCATTATAGAATTTACCCCCAATACCAGCAGAAATTAATTTATATTCCAAAAGGTCTCTGTTTATCCAATCAAAGGCTTTCTTAAAATCAACAAAACAAGCAAAAGTCTCTTTATGCTCTTGTAATCTTGCTCTCACAATAGAGGATAAAACATAAATATGGTCGATACATGCCCTATTCTCCCTAAAACCATTTTGTTCATCCACCATCACACCCCTAGACTCCAAAAAAGTATTTAGTCTGTTGTTCAGAACACCTGAATATAATTTATACACTATGTACTTATCAGGCTGATGCCTCTGTAATTTAAAGGGACTCGGGGATCAGCCTTTACAGATTTGGGAATAGGTTTGATAGATTTATTCCAAGCTGATGGAATAATGCCTTCCTGAAAACATTTCTGGAATAAACCATGTAAGAACCATAACATATTGGGAGATTTAAGAGCCTCATTAGGGATGTCATCAACTCCAACAGCTTTATTTAATTTAGCTTTATTGATAACTTTCTGCACCTCCTCTAAAGTAATGTCATTATTCAATATATAATCAGAGCAATACGTTACATTATTCATATTCTCCAACTCACATTTCAATCTACACAATTCATTTAAAAAATGGTCATTTAATGGTGTGAGATTATTGCCTGCATATAGATTACAGTAATCCCTTTCCCATTGCTTGAGTATTAAACCAATTTCAAAAGAAGATTCACCATCATCCTTTAAAATTTCAAGTGGAATACATGTACTCTTTTGAGGTCCAAGTTTATTTATTTATTTCCAAAATTGCTGTGAGTTTCTGCTTTGTAATTGCTCTACCCGCAAAGCCTGCCCTCTTCTGAAGCATCTTTTGTAATACCTCAGCTTTCTATCAAAATTAAATCGACACATTTTAAATTCATCTCTCAAAATCCTTTTCTTATATTGCTCCTTACATTTAAGAAACAGTTTTTCAGATGAACGCAATTTTTTCCATAATTCATTTAGCTCAGTATTCCAATATGGATGCTCGTTCTAAGACACTTCCTCTGGCCTTGTTTTTTAGATGTTCCACTCTTATCCATCTCCTTGTACAGCAGATCACAAAAACGATCATAACACAGGTTAACATTATCTTGTTTTTCCCGGTCCACTTCCAGACAATGTAAAATTTCAAGGAGAGCCTTACAACACATCTCAGAAGATAAAAAATTCACAGGGAAATTTCTGTTTCGTCTCTTAGCCTTCAACTCAGAATGCACACTTTGAGGATTATTAATTGGGCTCCCCGTTTGAAATCGTAAACACAAAGTAGAATGATCTGGCAGTCTACTGCGCCCATCAATCAGGCTAAGAGCTTGCTGTCCAGCCATCGCAACAAGGTCGGAGGGAGTATAAACATTAAATTCAATACATGTATTTATGTCAACAGGGGTATCACAATATAATCCACTTCAGCCTTTCCTCTGGCAGAAACAGAAGTAAAATTATCATTCTCAGGGTTTAACCTCCCGTTAAGCACACAGCATTTTGAGTCTTTCAAAAAATCAATGAAAACTCCCCCATGACTGTTCACACCTGTGTCCAAATTCACTCTCGGAGGAATATCATCTTCTTCCACACAAGTCTCTCAGGTCTGCGATGCGACTATTAAAGTCACCGCAGATATAAACAGAATCTACCTCAGATGAATAAATCAAGGCTATAAGGTGACTGAAAAATAGATCAGCATTTCGGCCCCATATTGACATTTCTGGTGATAAATAGCAAGAAATTATAATGAAAGCATAGTCTGACAGACGATGCTTAAAACATAAACAAAAAATTCCATCATACGATTTATCTGCTATGTTAACTTCAAACTGGTCAAAGATAGTGTTCTTAACAAAAAAGCCAACACCACCGGAGGCTTTCACCACTTTCCTATGGGCGGTGCGGTTTTGACCAAACCATATAAATCCATCCATTTCGGGTACATAGCAAGATAAATGGGTCTCGTTCAGACAAATAATATCTGGATCGAGACAACGGAGCAGTACTTTCCTAAGTTTACAGTTATGTTGAGTCCATCCATTCACATTCCATTGAACTAAACGATATTGTTCATTTGCAGGCTGGGCATGTTTACCTCAGACCGGCCCCTCTCCAGCTGCGCTCCCCGTGGGTGCCCGCTTCACCAGTCGGCCATTCCTCGCCACATAGAAATCCTTCCCGGCTGGGTTAGTGGGAAGTGGAAGGCTTCCTTCACATCGCTCATAGATAAAAAGAACATTGCTTCAGCTGACAAATTGCATTATTTGAAAAAATATGTAGGAGGTCCAGCTCGAAAGACACTTGATGGAATATTTTATAGAAGCGATGAAGAGGCCTATAAAGATGCATGGAACCGTCTCAATCAACGGTATGGTCAGCCCTTTGTTATACAGAGAGCATTCAGAGAAAAATTAGCAAACTGGCCAAAGATCCATCCAAGGGATGCAAAGGGACTCAGGGCATTTGCTAATTTCTTACACTCATGTCAGGAAGCCATGCCTTAGGTCAAAGGTCTTGACATTTTGAACGATTGTGAAAAAAATCAGAAACTGGTTCAAAAGCTACCTGACTGAAACTCAAGGACAGTTAAAAACAGGTTTAAAGCCACCATGTATGTTTTGTCAAGACAGCAAACATCATCTTCATCGCTGTCCTGAGTTCAAAGGGGAAGCTCTGGAGGAACAAAGGAAATATGTGAGAGAAAAGAAACTTTGCTATGGCTGCCTGTCAGGTCAGGCCATAATGCCAAGGACTGCCGCAATAGACATTCATGTGATAGCTGTAAAGAAAGACATCCTACGCTTCTCCATGATGACAACTACACTAAAGCCAAAACCACATCAGTCTCAAATCAAAGCACCACAGAGGAAACAGCAACCACATTGTCTCTCAGTGTGGAGACTAAAGAACCACCTACCACTACTTCAATGATCTTACCAGTGTGGGTTTCCTCCATCAGTAATGCAGGTATGGAAAGGCTTGTTTATGCTTTGCTTGATACCCAAAGCGATACAGTCTTCACTGACCAAGAAGTTAGCGGTAGTCTACAGACTAAAACACATCCTGTAAGGCTGAAGCTAACAACAATGACAGGAAAGGATCATTAATGCATAGTCAGAGAGTGTCATGTCTGAGAGTGAGAGGTTACAGCTCTACAATACCCACTGATCTGCCTCCTGCTTACACTAAGGATGTCACACCACAGTGAGGGATGTCTCGTCCTGGTTTTTTTTGTCTTGTGAATTTCATGTTTTATTTTGAAAAGTAACTCTCCTCTCGTTTCAGGTCACTTGCCCTTCCTCTTGTGTCACCGGTCTGACGTCTCCCCCGATCCCTGATTGTTTCCACCTGTTTCCCATTACCCTGATGTGTCTTATAGTCCGCGTCTCCCTTTGTCCTGTGCCAGTGTCTCATTTGTTCGCGTGCCTCAAGCCCTATGGTACGGTGGCCCTGAAGTGCAAATCACAATGGCAAATCAGAAATCACAACAGCACATCAGAAAACACAACGGCAATTCAGAAAACACAACGGCAAATCAGAAAGCACAACAGCAAATCAGAAAACACAACAGCAAAACAGAAAACACAACAACAAAACAGAAATCACAACAACAAAACAGAAAGCACAACAACAAATCAGAAAACACAACAACAAAACAGAAATCACAACAACAAAACAGAAAACACAACAACAAATCAGAAAACACAACAACAAAACAGAAAACACAACAACAAATCAGAAAGCACAACAACAAATCAGAAAGCACAACAACAAAACAGAAAGCACAACAGCAAATCAGAAAACACAACAACAAATCAGAAAACACAACAACAAAACAGAAAGCACAACAACAAATCAGAAAACACAACAACAAAACAGAAAACACACCAACATTAACCAAACCGGAAAAGGTAGGTACCCTCGGGCGACATGAATCGTCACTGATTGGTCCGTCCTTTGAACCGGAAGGACAGGGTTTACATGTTTTCAAAACAAGAGCGCTGCCAGTGACGACATACACGCTGCTATTACAGTTTTTTTCGATTGCTAAGACGCATTGGTTGAAACTGAAGCGACATGTTCAAAACTCTTAACGCAGTCTGCATTTCCATCTTGCAGCTCAGCTCAACAGTTAATCTCATGCCCAAAAGTGTGTCTCACCAACAAAACACTTCATACTTGTCTCAAAAGAAGCTCATTCAACAAAACACTAGCACATTGTCTCACTTTGGAAACACACACAATCACTCTTAACAAACAGAACGACAAAATACTAACAACAAAGAACATTGCATCAAATACATCTTGTATTTCAAGTTTGAATGATTTTTGTCAAGTAAATCAGTATTTTAATAGGATCTTTTGCACTTTAATGGTTCTAAATTATTGTATATGCTGTAATATATTGCAACAACACTGAATCAGGAATGCAGAGATTTATTCAAGAACATTTGTGCTTTTGCACAAGTACTTCAGGACCATACAGAAAATAAAGATTATATAAACAGAATAATGCAGAATCTGTAGAATACAAATTACAGTAAGAAATACAACAACAAAAAAACACATGTATACTGTAATATTCAGACCCTGTCATCTGCATTCGGCCACATGTTTTCGTCGACGTCACATCTTATATCTTCTCTGGCAAGGCACCTAGGGTAGAATCTTCTTGAATGTCTGATCCATCCCTGGCAGGCTTCTGGAGAAATATCTCCACAACCAGCATTCATTGCATCGAGCAAGGAGAGCTGGTTGTGTGGAGAGCGATCATAAACCTTCCACCTCCATGCTGAAAAAAATTCTTCAATGGGGTTCAAGAAGGGCGAGTATGGAGGCAAAAACAGCACAGACATTCTTGGATGTGCAGTGAACCATGCAGTCAGTGCAGCAGAGTGGTGGAATGCCACATTGTCCCACACAACAACAAATGTTGTATTTCTTGCCCTTTGACCCATTTCCCCTGCAGGCACAAGTTGAATATAGAGGTCATCTAAAAAAGTAATGAGCCTCTCTGTGTTGTACGGCCCAATGAGAGGTTTATGCAGAAGCAAACCATCATTGGAGAGGGCTGCACACATTGTTATATTTGCCCCTCTCTGGCCAGGTACATCAACTGTTGCACGTTGCCCAATGACATTTCTTCCTCGTCGTCTTGTTTTTGCCAGGTTGAATCTATGCTTCATCCACGTATACCAATTTATGTGGAATTGGTCTGGCCTCCATCTCCATTACCGTCTGAAAAAAAGGAAATTCATGGTTTTACAACACAACACACACATGTCCACTTGGTTACTCATTGAACAAACATCTTACCTGAACATATTGATAACGGAGTTATTTGACACGTTCTCCATTCCTTTCGAAAGGTACTTTGTACTTCATCCTAACTTTGTTCTTCTCAAGCACTCTGGCAATTGTTGTAGTGCTGACGGTGGTCACATTGGCAAAGGTTGTGCTGTCTCCCAGCACTCTGTCCCGAATTTCCCTCAACTTTATGGCATTGTTCGCAATGACCATATCAACAAGAGCGGTTTCTTGGACATCTGTGAAAATTCGGCCTCTTCCTCCTGCAGGTACCAACCTATGCATCCTACATATATAGTACAGCAATATAAAACACAAAATACTGTCATCAATATATTTCCCAACTTACAGCTGATGTACAACATAGATTACTTTATTTTGTAAAATCTGGCTCAATACAGTAATTGTGGGATGCATGTCTTACCTGTTAGTTTGCAGGAAAAGTCTCATAATTGATCCAACTGTTGAACGCTGCAAGTTTGGCTGCACCCTTAAACCAGCCTCTCTATATGAGTGAGTCCATGATTTATCACATGGTCAATTACTGTGGCCCTGATTTCATCAGAGACCACAGCTCTTGGTCTTCCTCTCCTTCCTCTTCTTCCTCTCCTGGCTGCTCTTCTCTCTCTACCAACTTCATCCGCTGCTCTTTGATCCATACTTGCACAGGAAAAAGAATCAGAAGCCACTCCTTTTGTATATGCTTTCTAATGAGGCCAAACGCAGATCACCTGAATCAGTTTTCAGCTGAAAACTACCATCAGCTGTTTGGAATTGCATCTTTGTTTTATTTATTTTTACTGTATTGTCAATGTTTTGATATCATTTTCAATAGATTTCTGGCTGCAGCAGAAATTCCCTGTGTTTTTTCCCCTATCATTCTGTTTTGAGTATGTTTTTAACTGTTTTGAACAAAGTGTGTTAGCATTTGAAAAATGTGCTGTTAAAGCATAGTGTTTTGCAGGTGTGAACTAGTGAATGAGAAAAGACTTCATCCATTTCGGTGACTGTGGTCACTGAATGCACTTCGTCTGAAAGCAATGAAAAGTGAGACACAGTTTAGCCCACATGCATTTCTGTTTCGCAGACTGTGTTAAGAGTTTTGAACATGCCTCTTCAGTTTCAACCAATGCGTCTTAGCAATCGAAAAAAACTGTAATTAGAGACATGTATGTCTCGAGTGAGGCCATTAGAACGTGGGACTCCAGTGGTCTACTGGGACTGGACCATAGACTGTACACAGTCAATGGACTGGACCGTGGGACGCTCAGACCGGTGTGTTGTTCCTCACCATGGATACCGAGCAAGTCCGAGCAGGTGGCCACACAGCAGAAATGTACCGTGGGAAATGGTATAACACGGATTATTAAGGAAAATGTAAATTAGATTTATTATTTCGTTTTGGTTTCCTTGTTTATTATCCTATATTTTCTGTTTTGGGCTGAAAATAGGAAAACAAACACCAGTTTTCAATGTTTGGTGCATACAGAAAAACAGAAAAACGGAATATTGACTCGTATTTTCGTTTTTCGTTTGCCACACTAAATAGAATTGCATGATCAGATACATGTCCTGCATCAAAGTATTCTTTAATAGCAGCGTGTATGTCGTCACTGGCAGTGCTCTTGTTTTGAAAACATGTAAACCCTGTCCTTCCGGTTCAAAGGACGGACCAATCAGCGACGATTCATGTCGCCCGAGGGTACCTACCTTTTCCGGTTTGGTTAATGTCGTTGTGTTTTCTGTTTTGTTGTTGTGTTTTCTGATTTGCTGTTGTGCTTTCTGTTTTGTTGTTGTGTTTTCTGATTTGTTGTTGTGTTTTCTGATTTGTTGTTGTGCTTTCTGTTTTGTTGTTGTGATTTCTGATTTGCCGTTGTGTTTTCTGTTTTGTTGTTGTGTTTTCTGATTTGTTGTTGTGTTTTCTGATTTGTTGTTGTGTTTTCTGTTTTGTTGTTGTGATTTCTGTTTTGTTGTTGTGTTTTCTGATTTGTTGTTGTGTTTTCTGTTTTGTTGTTGTGATTTCTGTTTTGTTGTTGTGTTTTCTGTTTTGTTGTTGTGATTTCTGATTTGCCGTTGTGATTTCTGTTTTGTTGTTGTGTTTTCTGTTTTGTTGTTGTGATTTCTGATTTGTTGTTGTGTTTTCTGTTTTGTTGTTGTGCTTTCTGATGTGTTGTTGTGTTTTCTGATTTGTTGTTGTGTTTTCTGTTTTGTTGTTGTGCTTTCTGATGTGTTGTTGTGTTTTCTGATTTGTTGTTGTGTTTTCTGTTTTGTTGTTGTGATTTCTGTTTTGTTGTGTTTTCTGATTTGTTGTTGTGTTTTCTGTTTTGTTGTTGTGATTTCTGTTTTGTTGTTGTGTTTTCTGATTTGTTGTTGTGTTTTCTGTTTTGTTGTGATTTCTGTTTTGTTGTTGTGTTTTCTGTTTTGTTGTTGTGATTTCTGATTTGCCGTTGTGTTTTCTGTTTTGTTGTTGTGACTTCTGTTTTGTTGTTGTGTTTTCTGTTTTGTTGTTGTGTTTTCTGATTTGCCGTTGTGTTTTCTGTTTTGTTGTTGTGATTTCTGTTTTGTTGTTGTGATTTCTGTTTTGTTGTTGTGTTTTCTGTTTTGTTGTTGTGATTTCTGTTTTGCTGTCGTGTTTTCTGATTTGCTGTTGTGCTTTCTGATTTGCCGTTGTGTTTTGTGATTTGCCGTTGTGTTTTCTGATGTGCTGTTGTGATTTCTGATTTGCCGTTGTGATTTGCACTTCAGGGCCACCGTACTATGGTCACAGTCCTTGTCTCATTCTTGTTCAAAGCAACCAAGTTTGTATTTCTAATTTTTTTCTTATTTCCTCTTAAGTAGAGCGATTTTTTTGTTGTAAGTTTTTTCCCTGCTTAGTTTTGAATTCAGACTTTTTCATAGCCCTGTATTCCTCCCTCTGTTGGAGTGATTTTGTGTTCATAAGTTTTTTTTAGTTCAGTTTGTAGTGTAGTTTAATTTTTATAGCCTCTGCCTTTTTCCTCCTTTGTGGAGCGCTTTCAGTTGTACTTTTTCATAGTGAATCCTCAGGAGAATAGATTAGTTTCAGCCTTTTCTTTTTCCTCCCTTGTGGAGCGATTTTCTGTTTTGTTTTATTTTGTCTATTGTGTTTCTGGTATTCTAGTTGTAGTGAGGTTTATAGCCGGTTATTTTGTCACTCTGCTTTAAGATCAAAGAAGAACATTTTCAGAATAAAAGCCTGATTGTACTGATAACCCTCTGCATCTGAGTCCTCATTCCGCCCAGGCCTGACAAAGGACAGTATACCAGTGAATAGAACACACATTCCTACCTGTGACACGGCACGGCACTGGAATCATCTAATCAAAATAGCAGATGAAATCCCACCACAGCTGGAATGTGAAGTCGGTCTGTTGATCAGCTACAATTGCTCAAGGGCACTGGCACCACGGCAGGTAATCCTTGGAGAAGATAGTGAACCATATGCAGTTCGGACAGACCTAGGGTGGAGCATTGTAGGCTGTTCATCACCACACTATGACTCACCAACCCTTACTAATATGTGCCACAGAGTTGCTGTCAAAGAGCTTCCTCCAGTGACTCCAGCAGAGGCATGAAGGGTTCTCGCGTCTGACTTTAAAGATGCTAGCAAAGACGGAAAGACTGTGTCTCAGGATGACATCCGCTTCCTGGATGTGTTAAAGGAAGGAATTCAGAGGAACATTCATGGACATTATGAGATGCCACTCCCCTTTAAAGAGAGATCCTATCTCCCTGACAATAAGCGACAGGCCATGGTACGGCTCAGTCACCTTAAAAGAAAGCTGGTGAAGGATGACAAGTACAGAGAACACTGTGAAGTTTATGAATGAAATCATCAGAAATGGTGAGGCAGAGGAAGTTCACAATCAAGGGAAGGAAGGAGAGAAATGGTATATCCCCCACCACGGAGTTTACCACTCCAAAAAACCTGACAAACTCCATGTGGTTTTTGATTGCTCGGCCAAGTACAGGAGAACTAGCCTGAACGACCATCTTCTGTCAGGCCCAGACCTGCTGAACAATCTGAACGGTGTTCTTCTCAGATTCAGACAGCACCATATTGCACTGATGTGTGACATAGAAAAAATGTTTCATCAGTTCTATGTGTATGAAGCTGACAGAGACTATCTACGTTTCCTCTGGTGGAGAGACGGTGACTTTAATGTAGAGCCACAAGAATTCCGAATGCAAGTACATCTCTTTGGTGCTGCGTCGTCGCCAGGATGCGCTGACTACAGACTGAAACAGCTCGCTAAGGACAATGAGATTCAGTTTCCCCTTGGCTCACGGTTCATCATGAAAGACTTCTATGTTGATGATGGTGTCGCTAGCATAGCAAATGTAGATAATGCTATTCAGCTAGCACAGGAAGCCCAGAAGCTCTGTGCTATGGGTGGTCTGAGACTGCACATGCGCTGGAGAGCATACCTACATCTGAGTGTGCTACTGAAGTGAAAGATCTTGAGCTGGCTTTCAAGGATGTGACTTTGGAGAGAGCCCTGGGGATCCACTGGCACATTGAATCAGACACTTTCAGATTTTGTGTCTGCTTGAAAGACCAGCCCGCAACACGACATGGGATACTGTCCACGGTTGCCTCCCTTTACGACCCGCTGGGGCTTGTTGGTCCCTTCCTGCTCATGGGGAAAAGGGTGCTTCAAGAAATGTGCAGACATGGCACAGGCTGGGATGATCCCCTTCCCAGTGAACTACAACCAGTGTGGGAGCGCTGGAAGAATGATCTTGCAAATCTAGAGAAAATCACCACGCTGCTATGTGCCCCCTGGTTTCGGACAGATCTTGAGAAAAGAGCTACACCATTTCTCTGACGTTCCACTGTGACATCAAAGCTGCACTGTTGGATCCACTGTGACATCACAGTTGGTTACATTGTTCTACTCTGACGTCAAAGTTTCACTGTTTGATCCACTGTGACATCACAGCTGGTTATGATTGTTTCTCTGTGATATCAAAGCTGCACTGTTTGATCCACTGTGACATCAGAGTTGGTTACATTATTCCACGGTGACATCACAGTTGGTTATGTTGTTTCACTGTGACATCACAGTTGGTTATGATTGTTCCACTGTTACATCAAGGCTGCACTGTTGGATCCACTGTGACATCACAGTTGGTTATGTTGTTCCACTGTGACGTCACAGTTGGTTATGATTGTTCCACCGTGACATAAAAGCTGTACTGTTTGATCCACTGTGACATCGAAGTTGGTTATGATTGTTCCACCGTGACATCAAAGCTGCACTGGTTGATCCACTGTGACATCACAGTTGGTTATGATTGTTCCACCGTGACATAAAAGCTGTACTGTTTGATCCACTGTGACATCGAAGTTGGTTATGATTGTTCCACCGTGACATCAAAGCTGCACTGGTTGATCCACTGTGACATCACAGTTGGTTATGATTGTTCCACTGTAACATCAAAGCTGTACTGTTTGATCCACTGTGACATCGAAGTTGGTTATGATTGTTCCACCGTGACATCAAAGCTGCACTGGTTGATCCACTGTGACATCACAGTTGGTTATGATTGTTCCACTGTGACATCAAAGCTGTACTGTTTGATCCACTGTGACATCACAGTTGGTTATGTTGTTCTACTCTGACGTCAAAGTTTCACTGTTTGATCCACTGTGACATCACAGCTGGTTATGATTGTTCCTCTGTGACATCAAAGCTGCACTGTTTGATCCACTGTGACATCACAGTTGGTTATGATTTTCCACTGTGACATCAAAGTTGGTTACGTTATTCCACGGTGACATCACAGTTGGTTATGTTGTTCCACTGTTACATCAAAGTTGGTTATGATTGTTCCACTGTGACATCACAGTTGGTTATGTTGTTCTACCCTGACATCAAAGTTGCACTGTTTGATTCACTGTGACATCACAGTTGGTTCTGATTGATCCACTGTGACATCACAGTTGGTTATGATTGTTCCACTGTGACATCAAAGTTGTACTGTTTGATCCACTGTGACATCACAGTTGGTTATGTTTTTCCACTGTGACATCAAAGTTGCACTGTTTGATCCACTGTGACATCAAAGCTGCACTGTTTGATCCACTGTGACATCATTGTTGATTATGTTTTTCCACTGTGACATCAACATTGCACTATTTGATCCACTGTGACACCACAGTTGGTTATGATTGTTCCACTGTGACATCACAGTTGGTTATGATTGTTCCACTGTGACATCAAAGCTGCACTGTTGGATCCATTGTGACATCACAGTTTGTTTTGATTTTTCCACTGTAACATCACAGCTGGTTTTGATTGATCCACTTTGACATAAAAGCTGCACTGTTTGATCTACTGTGATATCACAGTTGGTTATGATTGTTCCACTGTGACATCACGGTTGGTTATGTTTTTCCACTGTGACATCAAAGTTGCACTGTTTGATCCACTGTGACATCAAAGCTGCACTGTTTGATCCACTGTGACATCACAGTTGATTATGTTTTTCCACTGTGATATCAACGTTGCACTATTTGATCCACTGTGACATTACAGTTGGTTATGATTGTTCCACTGTGACATCAAAGCTGGTTTTGATTGATCCACTGTGACATCAAAGTTGGTTATGATTGTTCCACTGTGACATCACAGTTGGTTATGATTGTTCCACTGTGACATGTTTTGATGGCAAACACTACAAGCAAACATTTCCTTTTTTCATGGACTAGTTCATTTTGAGATTTTGAGTCTTTTTCTAGAGTCGTGGAAAGAAAAGTCCAAATTACACATTTTTCTTTGGAAAATCTATGCAAATTTGCACACTTTTTATTCGATAATGCATCATTTGCATATTCAAACAAAAAGAAAAATGCTGAAAACTTGTACTATAAAAAATAAATTGAAATATTTAAGAAAAAAACATTTTACCCTATCAAATGCATCATCTTTAGGGCTGTCTATCACTGGCTTATGTTTGCCTTGCAGTCTCTAGCACTCGCAGACATGATGTCATGACAGTAAAAACGTCACTGTAAACGTACTGTAAGTACAACTGAAACCTGTGAGGGCTCAGATTCCTAGTCCAGAGGGTGGAAATTTGGATTCAGCCCATTTTGCTTCCTCCGCACCCCAAACTCTCTACATCTCTCTCACACTAATTACTACAACCTGACAGCCTCTTGCGGTTGCTGTGGCGACTGGCTGTCGTCATGGCAACCCCAGTGGTATGTCTGGCTCAGTGAAGGGAGGTGGTAGGGGTGATGGGTGGTGGGGGCGTTATCAGGCAGGAAGTTGAGATAAGAGAGTTAATTTCTCCAGAGTAGCTGGTCTCCCTCATTGGAACATTTGAACCAGGAAAACAGTGTGACATGAAAAGGCTAAGACGTACTTTGTCTGCATTTACGTATGTCCAATCTAAATCTTGTGATGTGTATTTTTTTTTATCAATGTGAAGGTTTAAACTGTTGATTTTTACAATAAGCCATGATTATTACTTTCCAAAACTGAGCAGTAAATGGCAAGAAAAATATGCTTGCATGAGGAATATTACAAAAAATAATTTGTTGCAGCCCTAATTCTGCAATTCTCACAGTTTTTTTTTTTTCATATTTGATCTATGAACGTGGGTCACAGTCTAGCACAATTTCCTATTGTAAGTAATGTTTTAACATTGCACCCTGCAGTATAGTATCCTGCATAGGACTTTTTTGAGATGGTTGTAAAACCTGAAAAAAATAATGCTACAATCATATTTCTTAGCATACTAGCACACAATACTAGCTTCCTAGTAGTGGATCGATCCACACCGCATACTAGCATACAGTACTGGCTTCCCAGGAGTGGACCAGTCCACTCCTGGATATGCAGTGTATGTACAAGGGCGGTCCAATGGCAAGAACTTTGCATTGCCACTGGACCACTGCGGCGGCAGCGAGTCATTCACCTGGAAGTCGGTCCAATGGCAGGAATTTGCCATTCACGTGCTGTCCATGAGGTGGAAAGTTCCCTTCACTACCTTGTTTCAAAATGCCAGAGGCTGTTCACCTTTGAGACCTGCTGCAGATATGCGTACAGCTTGGCACAAGATTTACACCTTCTCCCATGGATTTTCAAGGGCCAGCGAGTGCTCATCAGACGCCATGGAACTGCAAAGCTTTCCAGGGCACGGACCCCTCTCTCAGGGCAAACCCATTACAGGGTGCCCTGCCCATCACAAAGAGAAGACCAGCTCTTTTGAGCTAGCGCTGAGATGGAGATGAGCTGCAGGAGCTCCCGCCATCAAGGACACCATGCCCAGCCACTGCAGGAGACTCATAGCACAGACACACGCCCTACCTTATGAGTAAACTCATGGTAGAAGTCACAAAGGAGAGTACGATCCAGGGTCAGCTTCTTCGAAATCCGGGAGCGTTGCTCCGGACCTTAACCATCCCAATCAACATGATACTGGAAACCCCTACCCCGACGTGGGATATCCAGGATCTTGTTGACAGTGAATGCTGCAAGGTCATCAATGAGTCGGGTGGGCGGTGCACAGTGACTTGAGGGCAGCACGAGTGGACCTCCACACCTCCTGGCAGTGATAAATATACGCCTGGACAGATGCAACAGCTACATCCAGCTCCTGAGCAGGAAATAGAGGAGGCTGAAAGCCATTAACAGCCATAAAAGGGGACATACCTGTGGCTGCGCTGGTGAGGGATTTGTGGGCATATTCTACCCATGGCCGATGGGAGCTCCAGGAGGAGGGGTTTGGGGCTGTGTCACAACGGAGGGTAGTCTCTATGTCCTGGTTTGCCCTGCTCTGTCTTGCCATTAGACTGCGGGTGGTGTCCTGAGGGCAGACTGGGGTTAGTGGCTAGTGCTTCGCAAAAGCCCTGCCATGCCTGGGATGCAAACTTGGTTGTTGGGGATGGGCAGAGGTTGCAGGAGGCCGGCAGGTGGGCGATGAGAGTTTTTGTCTTTAGGGCATATGGAACAGGCAGCCACAAACTCTTAAGTGTCCCTGGAAATCCTCGGCCACCAGTAATGTTGTTGTAGGAATAGAAGGGTGCGTTGGAAACCAGGGTGACATGAGAGTTTAGATGAATGTCCGGAACAAACAGGCGGTTGACGGGACTGGTACCAGGATCAGGTTGGATGTGCTGAGCCTCTTTAACAATGGCGTCCATTTCCCAAGAGGGGGCGCTGACAACAAAGGGTGGAGGCAAAATGGTCTTAGGCTCGGTGGTGGAGGAGTCAGGGGAGAAGAGGCAGGAGAGGGCATCTGGTTTAATATTCCGGGAGCCGGGTCGGTAGGAAAGGGTGTAGTTAAAGCAGCTGATAAATAAATACCAGTGAGCCTGTCTGGAGTTCAACTGTCAACTCTGTCAGCAGAGCATGTATTTCAGGTTTTTATGGTCTGCCCAAACAATAAAGGGAGACTTGGAGCCCTCGAGCCAGTGCCTCCATTCTTGCAGCACCAGAACCACGGGCAGCAGCTCCCCATTTCCCACATCATAGTGTCTTTCCGCCGCGGAGAGGCGTTGGGAGAAGAAAGCACAGGGATGAAGCTTTTGATATTCACAGTTGTGCTAAGAGAATGGCTCCAATGCTGGAGTTAGAGGCGTCAACCTCCACCACAAATTGACGAGAGGGATCAGGATGCATTAGAACAGGGGCACTAGTGAACAGGTTCTTGAGCTTGAGAAAAGCTATCTCAGCCTCAGAGGTCCACCAGAAGGGAATGCTGGTGGGGGTTAGACGGGTCAGGGGGACTGCCACCTTGCTGTAGTCACGTATGAACTTTGTGTAGAAATTGGCAACACCCAGGAACTGGGCTTGGGAGGCATGTTGGACTGAGGAAGTGGGGAGGCGTTCTTACTTAACTTACCTCTTGAATATATCTTGATTTTTTTATAAATTTTTATTCTGGTGTCTGCATTATGACTAGCACTCATTATGAAGACATGGAGTGAAACGTGCGGGCACTGTTACTGCTTTTATTTTGCAGGCTTTGATCATTTATACAATCTATATCTGCAGGTGGTGAGGATGTAGTGGTTGAGGTGATTGGAGAAGGCAGACTGTGCTGTAAGACAGCGCTGTCTCCAGTGCGCTCCTCGATCAGACAGCACAGCAGTGTTTAAACAGTGTTGGGGGTAGCGCATAAGTAATGCATTACAGTAATATAACATGTTACTTTTGTAACGTAACAGTAATACATTTCTTTTACAGAGTAAAAGTACAGCAACAGAGTAAAATAATGTGCTACTAATAATATTTCAGCAATATAGAACTGCAGTTATGTCATGTAATGCGTTACAATCCATGTTAACAACTAAAGTGAAGCGTTTGTTTTTTTAAGGATCCATCCACACCGCCCATGACCACATTAATATAGGCTATGCATGTGCTTATAGCCAAGCCTATAAGTTCTTTGCTAAGTCTTTGTGTGACTGAAAAGAGCTGTATTTCGGAGGCCTAATGATGAAGCCTAATCCTCAAAGTGCAAACTTTGATCCTTTGTCGTCCTGCTCATCCCTGTGTCCAAGGTCATTTGTTTACTTAAAAAGATGTAGGCTATTTAATTGTTGTATATAGCTTATTTGGGCATTTTGTTGAAAGTACCTAAAAAGTTGTGTAATGCAATATGATACTATAAAATGAAGGTAACTAGTAATATATTGCATTTTGAAAGTAACTTGCCCAACACTGGTGTTCTATCCAATCATTTTACACATACATACTATACAAATACTAGAATCATACTTGGTATTGGAAGACATCACTGGAAACACAGACATCATCGTGTAACAGCACTGATGAAATATCTATCAGACTTTGATTTGAGATTTGGCTTTGCTTTTATCTTTTACAATTGAGAGGTGCTTATGGAATAGATATGACTCACTAAAAGCGCAACTACACATAACACGGGTCATTTGAATGTTTATGGGAATCTATGATTAATGTGTGGGCGGCTTCAATTCACCACCTCACCATCAGCGTCGCCAATTCCCCTTGCCTTAAAAATGTTCATACAAATGGATCAGAGTTTGCTTAGAAGTGCGTACATGCTCCCATCAAGTGGGAAGTGGCATACACCTCTTTCAGGCCCCATTTTGTTTGTATGCAATGGTTAAAAATGAGACCCCTGGTCAGAATTTGGATGAGACACCACCTGAGAATGCCAGGGGCTGTAAGGTTATTCTTCAAATCTTTCACCAGCAGAGGCTGCTGTTCTGCATTTAGGGGAGACAAGACCTATTGATCAAATTAATGTAATTAATTATTAATTAATACATTAATTACATGCACCATAAAAATAATCATCAATAATCGTGGGGGCAGAAAATAACATTGGTAAAACAAGGCTTAACATGAATGGATTTCAACCACAATTCTCTTTAAAAGGTTAGAAGATCTGTGCAACATCTTGGGTTTTGTCTTGTTTTTTACAATCACCAGTTTTAACCAGCAGGAGGCCCCTGTGAGAACAGTGAGGAAACGCTACCTAACTTCTGAAGTGGCTGCAAATTTTATCCAGATTTTACAGAGCACTCCTGCCGAAATTTTACCAGCACCCTGTGACTTAATCACTGACAACTTTAACAATAAAATAAAGTCAACACTGGACTCAGTGGCTCCACTTTTAATTAAAACAATCAAAAAAAGACCTACACCCCCGTGGAGAACTGAGGAAATTAAAAAACTCAAAAGGGAATGCAGGAGTGCTGAAAGGAGATGGAGGAAATCAAAGCTAACAGTTCATTATGAAATACTACGTGAACAACTCAAATCTTACAATAACACAGTCAAAAAGGCAAGAATCTCCCACTTCCAAAAACTAATCCATGATCATAAAAATAATCCCAAATTCTTATTCTCCACAATCGATCTTTTAACAAACAAAAATTTTAAAAGGTCCTCCAAGACACCAGACAACGCCCTCTGCGAGGACTTTGCAGACCACTTCAGAAGAAAAATCAATGACATCAGATCCAGTCTTTTATCCCAACAGGTTTTAAGTGTCGACACACCTGGATCATTGATTTCATTGATTTCACCTATGGAAAGTTTTGCCCTGGTTGATGCGAGGACACTTGGTAGAGTTTTCTCCCAGGTAAAGCCCACAACCTGCCTTTTAGATCCAGTTCCCACACCCTTTTTTTAAAACATTCTATGGATTCTTTGAGGAACAACTGTTATATATGGTGAACTGCTCCCTTCAGACAGGTGTCTTCCCCACCTCCTTTAAAACGGCGGTGGTGAAGCCCCTTCTGAAGAAGAGTGATTTAGACCCCAATGTTTTAAATAATTATTGGCCTGTATCCAACTTACCATTTTTAAGTAAAATTTTAGAAAAACTTGTTCTTAATCAAGTAAATGATCTCTTAAACTCAAAACGTATATTAGAAAGCCATCAATCTGGTTTTAGGATGAACCACAGTACAGAGACAGCCCTTTTAAAGATTTTAAATGACATGAGGAGCAATTTAGATAATCATAAACTCACAGTGTTGGTTCTACTGGATCTAACCGCTGCCTTCGATACAGTAGACCATCACATTTTATTAAACAGACTGAGGAACCTGGTCGGCCTCTCTGGTACTGTTCTAAACTGGTTCACGTTCTACCTTACTGATCGACGTTTCTTTGTAAGTATGGATACATGTTCCTCGAGAATCCACGAGACAAAGTGTGGAGTTCCCCAAGGGTCAATTTTAGGTCCAACTCTTTTTAATCTTTACATGCTGTCCCTTGGGGACGTCATCAGGAGGCACAGCATCAGCTTTCATAGCTACGCTGACGATACGCAGCTGTACATCGCCGTGTCTCCTGATGACACAGGGCCAATTGATGCCCTTTTTAACTGCATTTTAGATATTAAGTCATGGATGGCAGCAAACTTCCTGCAGCTCAACCAGGACAAAACAGAGGTTTTAGTTATTGGTCCTGAAGGCCAGAGAGAAAAACTTTTACCACAGTTACAGGATTTTAAACCATCACAATCTGTAAAAAATCTGGGCGTGATTTTTGACTCTGAGCTCACTTTTATTCCGCACATCAAAAACATAGCAAAGATAGGTTTTTACCATCTTAAGAATATAGCCAGGGTCCGCCCGTTTCTCTCCCAGGCCAGCGCGGAGGTGCTGATACATGCTTTTATCTCTCGTCGTTTAGATTATTGTAATGCCCTGCTCTCTGGTCTTCCCAAAAAGAACACACATAATCTACAATTACCACAAAACTCAGCCGCACGCGTGCTGACGAGGACCAGAGGGCGGGAGCACATTACACCAGTTTTAAAATCGCTGCATTGGCTCCCCGTGCGCTTCAGGATCGATTTTAAGGTTCTTTTATTAGTTTTTAAATGTCTTAATGGTCTTGGGCCTTCTTATTTATCTGAACTTACTTTTACTATATCAACCCTCGCGGACCCTGAGGTCCTCCGGCGCTGGCCTTTTAACGATACCACATGTAAGAACTAAAACACACGGGGAGGCGGCATTCAGTTATTATGGCCCCCGATTGTGGAACAGCCTACCGGAGAACCTCAGGGCTGCAGAGACTGTTAATGTTTTTAAAAAGAGGCTCAAGACCCACCTTTTTAATCAAGCTTTTAACTGAGCTTGTTTAACTCTTTTTAATTCCATTTATGCTCTTACCCGTATTCTTATAATTTTTTATTATTCTTTTCTATTTTATACTATTTAATTTTACTTTCTTAATCGATCAGCTTTAGCCTTTTTCCCTTTTACCCTATCCTACCGTTTTGTTTTTCCTTAATGTCTTAATCGTTTTTATTACTTCAGCTTTTAGCTTTACACTTTTATCTTATTTTTACTGTTTTAATCCCTCGCATTTCCAGTGTTTCCCCTAATGGGGGGCTACCACACTGGGAGTTGTTTTTGGTCTACCGATGGTGGTGCTGTCCCGTGGACGGTTCTGGCCTGGGTGCCTAGAGGGCTTTGCTCCTTCGTGTGGAGCCTCCTGTGTGCCTGGGCTGGGGTGCTCCCTGTGGCAGCGCCCCCTGCAGTCATGGACCATGATTTCTGTCAGTGTGCGTGGCCCCCAAACGTAGCTTCTTCACGTCTCACCTCAAGTCTCGGTGCCCAGCCATGTCTCCTCAGTTACAGCAAGTGTAGGTGTGTGGGTGTGGGTGTGGGCGTGTGTGTGTGTGTGTGTGTGTGTGTGTGTGTGTGTCTGTCTGTGTGTATGCATTTATGTATTTATATGTGTTTATTTGTGGGGGTGGGAGGGTTGGGTTTTTAAGGTTATTCTTTGTGGTTCTCAGTTTTTCTTTTGTTTTTATCCTCTGTGAGGCACTTTGTGTTGCCATACAAATAAAAAAAAATAAAGTTAAAGTTAAAACATTTAGTCTAGTACTATGCGGTGGATGGGAGACTATCAAACCACCTGTTCAACAAGCATGTATAAAAGGTGGTGCTTGCAAACTGCTCTTTGGGATTTTAACCTGTGATGCTTTGTTTTTACAGTAACGGAGGGTCAAATAGTCATCACTTCCCACAGTAAAACAAATGACGGAAGAGATCTTAATGGAAAAACATGACCAGTCGAAGTCATTCTAGAAGAATTTTTTTAGTGAAAAACTAATCAATCCTGAGATCAGAGTCGGAGATCCTGACCTCTGATCCTGAGTGCATCATCAACAATTCAGTACCTTTTAAAGTGATAAGTTTTATGGACATATGCATTTCTGTGTCAATTTCGGAATTTATTCTTTTGTCTAGTTGAAGATATTTATTTTTTGTTACCCTGCTTAGAATTGGCACAAGATTGGCTGATTTTAAATTTTGATAATGGTCCCAAAGAAATCTAGAAACAAATCGCTCAGTGTATTACATTTATTGATCAATTCCCCCCTTATACAGTGGTTGGGGCCGCAGTGGTTGAACATGCAGTCGTGGGGGCCGCTGTGGTCGGAGCCGCAGTCGTTGGGGCCGCAGTTGTTGGGGCCGCAGTCGTTGGGGCTGCTGTGGTCGGAGCTGCAGTTGTAGGGGCCGCTGTGGTCGGAGCTGCAGTCGTTGGGGCCGCAGTTGTTGGGGCCGCAGTGGTCGGAGCTGCAGTCGTTGGGGCCGCTGTGGTCGGAGCTGCAGTCGTTGGGGCCGCAGTCGTGGGGGCCGCAGTCGTTGGGGCCGCTGTGGTCGGAGCTGCAGTCGTGGGGGCAGCTGTGGTAGGGGCTGCAGTCGTGGGGGCCGCAGTTGTTGGGGCTGCTGTGGTCGGAGCTGCAGTCGATGGGGCTGCTGTGGTCGGAGCTGCAGTTGTAGGGGCCGCTGTGGTCGGAGCCGCAGTCGTTGGGGCCGCAGTCGTTGGGGCCGTTGTGGTCGGGGCCGCAGTCGTTGGGGCTGCTGTGGTCGGAGCTGCAGTCGTTGGGGCAGCTGTGGTCGGAGCTGCAGTCGTTGGGGCCGCTGTGGTCGGAGCCGCAGTCGTGGGGGCTGCAGTCGTGGGGGCAGCTGTGGTAGGGGCTGCAGTTGTTGGAGCTGCAGTCGTTGGGGCCGCTGTGGTCGGAGCTGCAGTTGTTGGGGCCGCAGTCGTCGGGGCTGCTGTGGTCGGAGCTGCAGTAGTTGGGGCAGCTGTGGTCGGAGCCGCAGTCGTTGGGGCCGCAGTTGTTGGAGCCGCAGTCGTTGGGGCCGCTGTGGTCGGAGCCGCAGTCGTTGGGGCCGCTGTGCTCGGAGCTGCAGTCGTAGGGGCAGCTGTGGTCGGAGCTGCAGTCGTTGGGGCAGCTGTGGTAGGGGCTGCAGTTGTTGGAGCTGCAGTCGTTGGGGCCACTGTGGTCGGAGCTGCAGTTGTTGGGGCCGCAGTCGTTGGGGCTGCAGTTGTTGGAGCCGCAGTCGTTGGGGCTGCTGTGGTCGGAGCTGCAGTCGTGGGGGCCGCTGTGGTCGGAGCCGCAGTTGTAGGGGCTGCTGTGGTCGGAGATGCAGTCGTTGGGGCTGCTGTGGTCGGAGCTGCAGTTGTAGGGGCCGCTGTGGTCGGAGCTGCAGTCGTTGGGGCAGCTGTGGTCGGAGCTGCAGTCGTTGGGGCAGCTGTGGTCGGAGCTGCAGTCGTGGGGGCAGCTGTGGTCGGAGCCGCAGTCGTGGGGGCCGCAGTTGTTGGGGCCGCAGTCGTTGGGGCTGCTGTGGTCGGAGCTGCAGTTGTTGGAGCTGCAGTCGTTGGGGCCGCTGTGGTCGGAGCAGTCGTGGGGGCAGCTGTGGTAGGGGCTGCAGTTGTTGGAGCTGCAGTCGTTGGGACCACTGTGGTCGGAGCTGCAGTCGTTGGGGCTGCAGTTGTTGGAGCCGCAGTTGTTGGGGCCGCAGTTGTCGGAGCTGCAGTCGTTGGGGCTGCTGTGGTCGGAGCTGCAGTCGTTGGGGCCGCTGTGGTCGGAGCTGCAGTCGTTGGGGCCGCTGTGGTCGGAGCCGCTGTGGTCGGAGCTGCAGTCGTTGGGGCCGCAGTTGGGGCCGCAGTCGTTGGGGCTGCAGTTGTTGGAGCCGCAGTCGTTGGGGCTGCTGTGGTCGGAGCTGCAGTTGTAGGGGCCGCTGTGGTCGGAGCTGCAGTCGTGGGGGCAGCTGTGGTAGGGGCTGCAGTTGTTGGAGCTGCAGTCGTTGCGGCCACTGTGGTCGGAGCTGCAGTTGTTGGGGCCGCAGTCGTTGGGGCTGCAGTTGTTGGAGCCGCAGTTGTAGGGGCCGCTGTGGTCGGAGCTGCAGTCGTGGTCGGAGCTGCAGTAGTTGGGGCCACAGTTGTTGGGGCCACAGTCGTTGGGGCTGCTGTGGTCGGAGCCGCTGTGGTCGGAGCTGCAGTCGTTGGGGCCGCAGTTGTTGGAGCCGCAGTCGTTGGGGCTGCTGTGGTGGGAGCTGCAGTTGTAGAGGCCGCTGTGGTCGGAGCTGCAGTCGTGGGGGCAGCTGTGGTAGGGGCTGCAGTTGTTGGAGCTGCAGTCGTTGGGGCAGCTGTGGTAGGGGCTGCAGTTGTTGGAGCTGCAGTCGTTGGGGCCACTGTGGTCGGAGCTGCAGTTGTTGGGGCCGCAGTCGTTGGGGCTGCTGTGGTCGGAGCTGCAGTTGTTGGGGCCGCAGTTGTTGGGGCCGCAGTCGTTGGGGCTGCTGTGGTCGGAGCTGCAGTTGTAGGGGCCGCTGTGGTCGGAGCTGCAGTCGTGGGGGCAGCTGTGGTAGGGGCTGCAGTTGTTGGAGCTGCAGTCGTTGGGGCCACTGTGGTCGGAGCTGCAGTTGTTGGGGCCGCAGTCGTTGGGGCCACTGTGGTCGGAGCTGCAGTTGTTGGGGCCGCAGTCGTTGGGGCTGCAGTTGTTGGAGCCGCAGTCGTTGGGGCTGCTGTGGTCGGAGCTGCAGTCGTGGGGGCCGCTGTGGTCGGAGCTGCAGTCGTGGGGGCCGCTGTTGTTGGGGCCGCAGTCGTTGGGGCTGCTGTGGTCGGAGCTGCAGTTGTTGGAGCTGCAGTCGTTGGGGCCGCTGTGGTCGGAGCTGCAGTCGTTGGGGCCGCAGTTGTTGGGGCCGCAGTTGTCGGAGCTGCAGTCGTAGGGGCAGCTGTGGTCGGAGCTGCAGTCGTGGGGGCCGCTGTGGTTGGAGCCGCAGTCGTTGGGGCTGCTGTGGTCGGAGCTGCAGTTGTAGGGGCCGCTGTGGTCGGAGCTGCAGTCGTGGGGGCAGCTGTGGTAGGGGCTGCAGTTGTTGGAGCTGCAGTCGTTGGGGCCACTGTGGTCGGAGCTGCAGTTGTTGGGGCCGCAGTCGTTGGGGCCACTGTGGTCGGAGCTGCAGTTGTTGGGGCCGCAGTCGTTGGGGCTGCAGTTGTTGGAGCCGCAGTCGTTGGGGCTGCTGTGGTCGGAGCTGCAGTCGTGGGGGCCGCTGTGGTCGGAGCTGCAGTCGTGGGGGCCGCTGTTGTTGGGGCCGCAGTCGTGGGGGCCGCTGTGGTCGGAGCTGCAGTCGTGGGGGCCGCTGTTGTTGGGGCCGCAGTCGTTGGGGCTGCTGTGGTCGGAGCTGCAGTTGTTGGAGCTGCAGTCGTTGGGGCCGCTGTGGTCGGAGCTGCAGTCGTTGGGGCCGCAGTTGTTGGAGCCGCAGTTGTTGGGGCCGCAGTTGTCGGAACTGCAGTCGTAGGGGCAGCTGTGGTCGGAGCTGCAGTCGTGGGGGCCGCTGTGGTTGGAGCCGCAGTTGTAGGGGCCGCTGTGGTCGGAGCTGCAGTCGTTGGGGCCGCAGTTGTTGGGGCCGCAGTCGTTGGGGCTGCTGTGGTCGGAGTTGCAGTTGTTGGGGCCGCAGTTGTTGGGGCCGCAGTCGTTGGGGCTGCAGTTGTTGGAGCCGCAGTCGTTGGGGCTGCTGTGGTCGGAGCCGCAGTTGTAGGGGCCGCTGTGGTCGGAGCTGCAGTCGTGGGGGCAGCTGTGGTAGGGGCTGCAGTCGTGGGGGCAGCTGTGGTAGGGGCTGCAGTTGTTGGAGCTGCAGTCGTTGGGGCCACTGTGGTCGGAGCTGCAGTTGTTGGGGCCGCAGTCGTTGGGGCCACTGTGGTCGGAGCTGCAGTTGTTGGGGCCGCAGTCGTTGGGGCTGCAGTTGTTGGAGCCGCAGTCGTTGGGGCTGCTGTGGTCGGAGCTGCAGTCGTGGGGGCCGCTGTGGTCGGAGCTGCAGTCGTGGGGGCCGCTGTTGTTGGGGCCGCAGTCGTTGGGGCTGCTGTGGTCGGAGCTGCAGTTGTTGGAGCTGCAGTCGTTGGGGCCGCTGTGGTCGGAGCTGCAGTCGTTGGGGCCGCAGTTGTTGGGGCCGCAGTTGTCGGAGCTGCAGTCGTAGGGGCAGCTGTGGTCGGAGCTGCAGTCGTGGGGGCCGCTGTGGTTGGAGCCGCAGTCGTTGGGGCTGCTGTGGTCGGAGCTGCAGTTGTAGGGGCCGCTGTGGTCGGAGCTGCAGTCGTGGGGGCAGCTGTGGTAGGGGCTGCAGTTGTTGGAGCTGCAGTCGTTGGGGCCACTGTGGTCGGAGCTGCAGTTGTTGGGGCCGCAGTCGTTGGGGCCACTGTGGTCGGAGCTGCAGTTGTTGGGGCCGCAGTCGTTGGGGCTGCAGTTGTTGGAGCCGCAGTCGTTGGGGCTGCTGTGGTCGGAGCTGCAGTCGTGGGGGCCGCTGTGGTCGGAGCTGCAGTCGTGGGGGCCGCTGTTGTTGGGGCCGCAGTCGTGGGGGCCGCTGTGGTCGGAGCTGCAGTCGTGGGGGCCGCTGTTGTTGGGGCCGCAGTCGTTGGGGCTGCTGTGGTCGGAGCTGCAGTTGTTGGAGCTGCAGTCGTTGGGGCCGCTGTGGTCGGAGCTGCAGTCGTTGGGGCCGCAGTTGTTGGAGCCGCAGTTGTTGGGGCCGCAGTTGTCGGAACTGCAGTCGTAGGGGCAGCTGTGGTCGGAGCTGCAGTCGTGGGGGCCGCTGTGGTTGGAGCCGCAGTTGTAGGGGCCGCTGTGGTCGGAGCTGCAGTCGTTGGGGCCGCAGTTGTTGGGGCCGCAGTCGTTGGGGCTGCTGTGGTCGGAGTTGCAGTTGTTGGGGCCGCAGTTGTTGGGGCCGCAGTCGTTGGGGCTGCAGTTGTTGGAGCCGCAGTCGTTGGGGCTGCTGTGGTCGGAGCCGCAGTTGTAGGGGCCGCTGTCGTCGGAGCTGCAGTCGTGGGGGCAGCTGTGGTAGGGGCTGCAGTTGTTGGAGCTGCAGTTGTTGGGGCCACTGTGGTCGGAGCTGCAGTTGTTGGGGCCGCAGTCGTTGGGGCTGCAGTTGTTGGAGCCGCAGTCGTTGGGGCCGCTGTGGTCGGAGCTGCAGTCGTGGGGGCCGCTGTGGTCGGAGCTGCAGTCGTGGGGGCCGCTGTGGTCGGAGCCGCAGTCGTGGGGGCCGCTGTGGTCGGAGCCGCAGTCGTGGGGGCCGCAGTTGTTGGGGCCGCAGTCGTTGGGGCTGCTGTGGTCGGAGCTGCAGTTGTTGGAGCTGCAGTCGTTGGGGCCGCTGTGGTCGGAGCAGTCGTGGGGGCAGCTGTGGTAGGGGCAGCAGTTGTTGGAGCTGCAGTCGTTGGGGCCGCAGTTGTTGGAGCCGCAGTTGTTGGGGCCGCAGTCGTTGGGGCCGCAGTCGTTGGGGCTGCTGTGGTCGGAGCTGCAGTCGTGGGGGCCGCTGTGGTCGGAGCTGCAGTCGTGGGGGCCGCTGTTGTTGGGGCCGCAGTCGTTGGGGCTGCAGTGGTCGGAGCTGCAGTTGTTGGAGCTGCAGTCGTTGGGGCCGCTGTGGTCGGAGCTGCAGTCGTTGGGGCCGCAGTCGTTGGGGCTGCAGTTGTTGGAGCCGCAGTCGTTGGGGCTGCTGTGGTCGGAGCTGCAGTCGTGGGGGCCACTGTGGTCGGAGCTGCAGTCGTGGGGGCCGCTGTTGTTGGGGCCGCAGTCGTTGGGGCTGCTGTGGTCGGAGCTGCAGTTGTTGGAGCTGCAGTCGTTGGGGCCGCTGTGGTCGGAGCTGCAGTCGTTGGGGCCGCAGTTGTTGGAGCCGCAGTTGTTGGGGCCGCAGTTGTCGGAGCTGCAGTCGTAGGGGCAGCTGTGGTCGGAGCTGCAGTCGTGGGGGCCGCTGTGGTTGGAGCCGCAGTCGTTGGGGCTGCTGTGGTCGGAGCTGCAGTTGTAGGGGCCGCTGTGGTCGGAGCTGCAGTCGTGGGGGCAGCTGTGGTAGGGGCTGCAGTTGTTGGAGCTGCAGTCGTTGGGGCCACTGTGGTCGGAGCTGCAGTTGTTGGGGCCGCAGTCGTTGGGGCCACTGTGGTCGGAGCTGCAGTTGTTGGGGCCGCAGTCGTTGGGGCTGCAGTTGTTGGAGCCGCAGTCGTTGGGGCTGCTGTGGTCGGAGCTGCAGTCGTGGGGGCCGCTGTGGTCGGAGCTGCAGTCGTGGGGGCCGCTGTTGTTGGGGCCGCAGTCGTGGGGGCCGCTGTGGTCGGAGCTGCAGTCGTGGGGGCCGCTGTTGTTGGGGCCGCAGTCGTTGGGGCTGCTGTGGTCGGAGCTGCAGTTGTTGGAGCTGCAGTCGTTGGGGCCGCTGTGGTCGGAGCTGCAGTCGTGGGGGCCGCTGTGGTTGGAGCCGCAGTCGTTGGGGCTGCTGTGGTCGGAGCTGCAGTTGTAGGGGCCGCTGTGGTCGGAGCTGCAGTCGTGGGGGCAGCTGTGGTAGGGGCTGCAGTTGTTGGAGCTGCAGTCGTTGGGGCCACTGTGGTCGGAGCTGCAGTTGTTGGGGCCGCAGTCGTTGGGGCCACTGTGGTCGGAGCTGCAGTTGTTGGGGCCGCAGTCGTTGGGGCTGCAGTTGTTGGAGCCGCAGTCGTTGGGGCTGCTGTGGTCGGAGCTGCAGTCGTGGGGGCCGCTGTGGTCGGAGCTGCAGTCGTGGGGGCCGCTGTTGTTGGGGCCGCAGTCGTGGGGGCCGCTGTGGTCGGAGCTGCAGTCGTGGGGGCCGCTGTTGTTGGGGCCGCAGTCGTTGGGGCTGCTGTGGTCGGAGCTGCAGTTGTTGGAGCTGCAGTCGTTGGGGCCGCTGTGGTCGGAGCTGCAGTCGTGGGGGCCGCTGTGGTCGGAGCTGCAGTCGTGGGGGCCGCTGTGGTCGGAGCCGCAGTCGTGGGGGCCGCTGTGGTCGGAGCCGCAGTCGTGGGGGCCGCAGTTGTTGGGGCCGCAGTCGTTGGGGCTGCTGTGGTCGGAGCTGCAGTTGTTGGAGCTGCAGTCGTTGGGGCCGCTGTGGTCGGAGCAGTCGTGGGGGCAGCTGTGGTAGGGGCAGCAGTTGTTGGAGCTGCAGTCGTTGGGGCCGCAGTTGTTGGAGCCGCAGTTGTTGGGGCCGCAGTCGTTGGGGCCGCAGTCGTTGGGGCCGCAGTCGTGGGGGCCGCAGTTGTTGGGGCCGCAGTCGTTGGGGCTGCTGTGGTCGGAGCTGCAGTTGTTGGAGCTGCAGTTGTTGGGGCTGCAGTCGTTGGGGCCGCTGTGGTCGGAGCAGTCGTGGGGGCAGCTGTGGTAGGGGCTGCAGTTGTTGGAGCTGCAGTCGTTGGGGCCACTGTGGTCGGAGCCGCAGTCGTTGGGGCCGCAGTTGTTGGGGCCGCAGTCGTTGGGGCCGCAGTCGTTGGGGCTGCTGTGGTCGGAGCTGCAGTTGTAGGGGCCGCTGTGGTCGGAGCTGCAGTCGTGGGGGCAGCTGTGGTAGGGGCTGCAGTCGTGGGGGCAGCTGTGGTAGGGGCTGCAGTTGTTGGAGCCACTGTGGTCGGAGCTGCAGTTGTTGGGGCCGCAGTCGTTGGGGCTGCTGTGGTCGGAGCTGCAGTTGTTGGGGCCGCAGTTGTTGGGGCCGCAGTCGTTGGGGCTGCAGTTGTTGGAGCCGCAGTCGTTGGGGCTGCTGTGGTCGGAGCTGCAGTTGTAGGGGCCGCTGTGGTCGGAGCTGCAGTCGTGGGGGCAGCTGTGGTAGGGGCTGCAGTTGTTGGAGCTGCAGTTGTTGGAGCTGCAGTCGTTGGGGCCACTGTGGTCGGAGCTGCAGTTGTTGGGGCCGCAGTCGTTGGGGCTGCAGTTGTTGGAGCCGCAGTTGTTGGGGCCGCAGTTGTCGGAGCTGCAGTCGTTGGGGCCGCAGTCGTGGGGGCAGCTGTGGTCGGAGCTGCAGTTGTAGGGGCCGCTGTGGTCGGAGCTGCAGTCGTTGGGGCCGCAGTTGTCGGAGCTGCAGTCGTTGGGGCAGCTGTGGTCGGAGCTGCAGTTGTTGGAGCTGCAGTCGTTGGGGCCGCTGTGGTCGGAGCAGTCGTGGGGGCAGCTGTGGTAGGGGCTGCAGTTGTTGGAGCTGCAGTCGTTGGGGTCACTGTGGTCGGAGCTGCAGTTGTAGGGGCCGCTGTGGTCGGAGCTGCAGTCGTAGGGGCCGCTGTGGTCGGAGCTGCAGTCGTGGGGGCCGCTGTGGTTGGAGCCGCAGTCGTTGGGGCTGCTGTGGTCGGAGCTGCAGTTGTAGGGGCCGCTGTGGTCGGAGCTGCAGTCGTGGGGGCAGCTGTGGTAGGGGCTGCAGTTGTTGGAGCTGCAGTCGTTGGGGCCACTGTGGTCGGAGCTGCAGTTGTTGGGGCCGCAGTCGTTGGGGCCACTGTGGTCGGAGCTGCAGTTGTTGGGGCCGCAGTCGTTGGGGCTGCAGTTGTTGGAGCCGCAGTCGTTGGGGCTGCTGTGGTCGGAGCTGCAGTCGTGGGGGCCGCTGTGGTCGGAGCTGCAGTCGTGGGGGCCGCTGTTGTTGGGGCCGCAGTCGTGGGGGCCGCTGTGGTCGGAGCTGCAGTCGTGGGGGCCGCTGTTGTTGGGGCCGCAGTCGTTGGGGCTGCTGTGGTCGGAGCTGCAGTTGTTGGAGCTGCAGTCGTTGGGGCCGCTGTGGTCGGAGCTGCAGTCGTTGGGGCCGCAGTTGTTGGAGCCGCAGTTGTTGGGGCCGCAGTTGTCGGAACTGCAGTCGTAGGGGCAGCTGTGGTCGGAGCTGCAGTCGTGGGGGCCGCTGTGGTTGGAGCCGCAGTTGTAGGGGCCGCTGTGGTCGGAGCTGCAGTCGTTGGGGCCGCAGTTGTTGGGGCCGCAGTCGTTGGGGCTGCTGTGGTCGGAGTTGCAGTTGTTGGGGCCGCAGTTGTTGGGGCCGCAGTCGTTGGGGCTGCAGTTGTTGGAGCCGCAGTCGTTGGGGCTGCTGTGGTCGGAGCCGCAGTTGTAGGGGCCGCTGTGGTCGGAGCTGCAGTCGTGGGGGCAGCTGTGGTAGGGGCTGCAGTCGTGGGGGCAGCTGTGGTAGGGGCTGCAGTTGTTGGAGCTGCAGTCGTTGGGGCCACTGTGGTCGGAGCTGCAGTTGTTGGGGCCGCAGTCGTTGGGGCCACTGTGGTCGGAGCTGCAGTTGTTGGGGCCGCAGTCGTTGGGGCTGCAGTTGTTGGAGCCGCAGTCGTTGGGGCTGCTGTGGTCGGAGCTGCAGTCGTGGGGGCCGCTGTGGTCGGAGCTGCAGTCGTGGGGGCCGCTGTTGTTGGGGCCGCAGTCGTTGGGGCTGCTGTGGTCGGAGCTGCAGTTGTTGGAGCTGCAGTCGTTGGGGCCGCTGTGGTCGGAGCTGCAGTCGTTGGGGCCGCAGTTGTTGGGGCCGCAGTTGTCGGAGCTGCAGTCGTAGGGGCAGCTGTGGTCGGAGCTGCAGTCGTGGGGGCCGCTGTGGTTGGAGCCGCAGTCGTTGGGGCTGCTGTGGTCGGAGCTGCAGTTGTAGGGGCCGCTGTGGTCGGAGCTGCAGTCGTGGGGGCAGCTGTGGTAGGGGCTGCAGTTGTTGGAGCTGCAGTCGTTGGGGCCACTGTGGTCGGAGCTGCAGTTGTTGGGGCCGCAGTCGTTGGGGCCACTGTGGTCGGAGCTGCAGTTGTTGGGGCCGCAGTCGTTGGGGCTGCAGTTGTTGGAGCCGCAGTCGTTGGGGCTGCTGTGGTCGGAGCTGCAGTCGTGGGGGCCGCTGTGGTCGGAGCTGCAGTCGTGGGGGCCGCTGTTGTTGGGGCCGCAGTCGTGGGGGCCGCTGTGGTCGGAGCTGCAGTCGTGGGGGCCGCTGTTGTTGGGGCCGCAGTCGTTGGGGCTGCTGTGGTCGGAGCTGCAGTTGTTGGAGCTGCAGTCGTTGGGGCCGCTGTGGTCGGAGCTGCAGTCGTTGGGGCCGCAGTTGTTGGAGCCGCAGTTGTTGGGGCCGCAGTTGTCGGAACTGCAGTCGTAGGGGCAGCTGTGGTCGGAGCTGCAGTCGTGGGGGCCGCTGTGGTTGGAGCCGCAGTTGTAGGGGCCGCTGTGGTCGGAGCTGCAGTCGTTGGGGCCGCAGTTGTTGGGGCCGCAGTCGTTGGGGCTGCTGTGGTCGGAGTTGCAGTTGTTGGGGCCGCAGTTGTTGGGGCCGCAGTCGTTGGGGCTGCAGTTGTTGGAGCCGCAGTCGTTGGGGCTGCTGTGGTCGGAGCCGCAGTTGTAGGGGCCGCTGTCGTCGGAGCTGCAGTCGTGGGGGCAGCTGTGGTAGGGGCTGCAGTTGTTGGAGCTGCAGTTGTTGGGGCCACTGTGGTCGGAGCTGCAGTTGTTGGGGCCGCAGTCGTTGGGGCTGCAGTTGTTGGAGCCGCAGTCGTTGGGGCCGCTGTGGTCGGAGCTGCAGTCGTGGGGGCCGCTGTGGTCGGAGCTGCAGTCGTGGGGGCCGCTGTGGTCGGAGCCGCAGTCGTGGGGGCCGCTGTGGTCGGAGCCGCAGTCGTGGGGGCCGCAGTTGTTGGGGCCGCAGTCGTTGGGGCTGCTGTGGTCGGAGCTGCAGTTGTTGGAGCTGCAGTCGTTGGGGCCGCTGTGGTCGGAGCAGTCGTGGGGGCAGCTGTGGTAGGGGCAGCAGTTGTTGGAGCTGCAGTCGTTGGGGCCGCAGTTGTTGGAGCCGCAGTTGTTGGGGCCGCAGTCGTTGGGGCCGCAGTCGTTGGGGCTGCTGTGGTCGGAGCTGCAGTCGTGGGGGCCGCTGTGGTCGGAGCTGCAGTCGTGGGGGCCGCTGTTGTTGGGGCCGCAGTCGTTGGGGCTGCAGTGGTCGGAGCTGCAGTTGTTGGAGCTGCAGTCGTTGGGGCCGCTGTGGTCGGAGCTGCAGTCGTTGGGGCCGCAGTCGTTGGGGCTGCAGTTGTTGGAGCCGCAGTCGTTGGGGCTGCTGTGGTCGGAGCTGCAGTCGTGGGGGCCACTGTGGTCGGAGCTGCAGTCGTGGGGGCCGCTGTTGTTGGGGCCGCAGTCGTTGGGGCTGCTGTGGTCGGAGCTGCAGTTGTTGGAGCTGCAGTCGTTGGGGCCGCTGTGGTCGGAGCTGCAGTCGTTGGGGCCGCAGTTGTTGGAGCCGCAGTTGTTGGGGCCGCAGTTGTCGGAGCTGCAGTCGTAGGGGCAGCTGTGGTCGGAGCTGCAGTCGTGGGGGCCGCTGTGGTTGGAGCCGCAGTCGTTGGGGCTGCTGTGGTCGGAGCTGCAGTTGTAGGGGCCGCTGTGGTCGGAGCTGCAGTCGTGGGGGCAGCTGTGGTAGGGGCTGCAGTTGTTGGAGCTGCAGTCGTTGGGGCCACTGTGGTCGGAGCTGCAGTTGTTGGGGCCGCAGTCGTTGGGGCCACTGTGGTCGGAGCTGCAGTTGTTGGGGCCGCAGTCGTTGGGGCTGCAGTTGTTGGAGCCGCAGTCGTTGGGGCTGCTGTGGTCGGAGCTGCAGTCGTGGGGGCCGCTGTGGTCGGAGCTGCAGTCGTGGGGGCCGCTGTTGTTGGGGCCGCAGTCGTGGGGGCCGCTGTGGTCGGAGCTGCAGTCGTGGGGGCCGCTGTTGTTGGGGCCGCAGTCGTTGGGGCTGCTGTGGTCGGAGCTGCAGTTGTTGGAGCTGCAGTCGTTGGGGCCGCTGTGGTCGGAGCTGCAGTCGTGGGGGCCGCTGTGGTTGGAGCCGCAGTCGTTGGGGCTGCTGTGGTCGGAGCTGCAGTTGTAGGGGCCGCTGTGGTCGGAGCTGCAGTCGTGGGGGCAGCTGTGGTAGGGGCTGCAGTTGTTGGAGCTGCAGTCGTTGGGGCCACTGTGGTCGGAGCTGCAGTTGTTGGGGCCGCAGTCGTTGGGGCCACTGTGGTCGGAGCTGCAGTTGTTGGGGCCGCAGTCGTTGGGGCTGCAGTTGTTGGAGCCGCAGTCGTTGGGGCTGCTGTGGTCGGAGCTGCAGTCGTGGGGGCCGCTGTGGTCGGAGCTGCAGTCGTGGGGGCCGCTGTTGTTGGGGCCGCAGTCGTGGGGGCCGCTGTGGTCGGAGCTGCAGTCGTGGGGGCCGCTGTTGTTGGGGCCGCAGTCGTTGGGGCTGCTGTGGTCGGAGCTGCAGTTGTTGGAGCTGCAGTCGTTGGGGCCGCTGTGGTCGGAGCTGCAGTCGTGGGGGCCGCTGTGGTCGGAGCTGCAGTCGTGGGGGCCGCTGTGGTCGGAGCCGCAGTCGTGGGGGCCGCTGTGGTCGGAGCCGCAGTCGTGGGGGCCG
The DNA here is from genome assembly GCF_965226575.1 of Pagrus pagrus. NCBI lineage: Eukaryota > Metazoa > Chordata > Actinopteri > Spariformes > Sparidae > Pagrus > Pagrus pagrus. The sequence continues at coordinate 24,940,146 of NC_140193.1, forward strand.
CAGTTGTTGGGGCCGCAGTCGTTGGGGCTGCTGTGGTCGGAGCTGCAGTTGTTGGAGCTGCAGTCGTTGGGGCCGCTGTGGTCGGAGCAGTCGTGGGGGCAGCTGTGGTAGGGGCAGCAGTTGTTGGAGCTGCAGTCGTTGGGGCCGCAGTTGTTGGAGCCGCAGTTGTTGGGGCCGCAGTCGTTGGGGCCGCAGTCGTTGGGGCCGCAGTCGTGGGGGCCGCAGTTGTTGGGGCCGCAGTCGTTGGGGCTGCTGTGGTCGGAGCTGCAGTTGTTGGAGCTGCAGTTGTTGGGGCTGCAGTCGTTGGGGCCGCTGTGGTCGGAGCAGTCGTGGGGGCAGCTGTGGTAGGGGCTGCAGTTGTTGGAGCTGCAGTCGTTGGGGCCACTGTGGTCGGAGCCGCAGTCGTTGGGGCCGCAGTTGTTGGGGCCGCAGTCGTTGGGGCCGCAGTCGTTGGGGCTGCTGTGGTCGGAGCTGCAGTTGTAGGGGCCGCTGTGGTCGGAGCTGCAGTCGTGGGGGCAGCTGTGGTAGGGGCTGCAGTCGTGGGGGCAGCTGTGGTAGGGGCTGCAGTTGTTGGAGCCACTGTGGTCGGAGCTGCAGTTGTTGGGGCCGCAGTCGTTGGGGCTGCTGTGGTCGGAGCTGCAGTTGTTGGGGCCGCAGTTGTTGGGGCCGCAGTCGTTGGGGCTGCAGTTGTTGGAGCCGCAGTCGTTGGGGCTGCTGTGGTCGGAGCTGCAGTTGTAGGGGCCGCTGTGGTCGGAGCTGCAGTCGTGGGGGCAGCTGTGGTAGGGGCTGCAGTTGTTGGAGCTGCAGTTGTTGGAGCTGCAGTCGTTGGGGCCACTGTGGTCGGAGCTGCAGTTGTTGGGGCCGCAGTCGTTGGGGCTGCAGTTGTTGGAGCCGCAGTTGTTGGGGCCGCAGTTGTCGGAGCTGCAGTCGTTGGGGCCGCAGTCGTGGGGGCAGCTGTGGTCGGAGCTGCAGTTGTAGGGGCCGCTGTGGTCGGAGCTGCAGTCGTTGGGGCCGCAGTTGTCGGAGCTGCAGTCGTTGGGGCAGCTGTGGTCGGAGCTGCAGTTGTTGGAGCTGCAGTCGTTGGGGCCGCTGTGGTCGGAGCAGTCGTGGGGGCAGCTGTGGTAGGGGCTGCAGTTGTTGGAGCTGCAGTCGTTGGGGTCACTGTGGTCGGAGCTGCAGTTGTAGGGGCCGCTGTGGTCGGAGCTGCAGTCGTAGGGGCCGCTGTGGTCGGAGCCGCAGTCGTGGGGGCCGCAGTTGTTGGGGCCGCAGTCGTTGGGGCTGCTGTGGTCGGAGCTGCAGTTGTAGGGGCCGCTGTGGTCGGAGCTGCAGTCGTTGGGGCCGCAGTTGTTGGGGCCGCAGTCGTTGGGGCAGCTGTGGTCGGAGCTGCAGTCGTAGGGGCCGCTGTGGTCGGAGCTGCAGTCGTTGGGGCCGCTGTGGTCGGAGCTGCAGTCGTTGGGGCCGCAGTTGTTGGAGCCGCAGTTGTTGGGGCCGCAGTTGTCGGAGCTGCAGTCGTGGGGGCCGCAGTTGTTGGGGCCGCAGTCGTTGGGGCTGCTGTGGTCGGAGCTGCAGTTGTAGGGGCCGCTGTGGTCGGAGCTGCAGTCGTTGGGGCCGCAGTTGTTGGGGCCGCAGTCGTTGGGGCAGCTGTGGTCGGAGCTGCAGTCGTAGGGGCCGCTGTGGTCGGAGCTGCAGTCGTTGGGGCCGCTGTGGTCGGAGCTGCAGTCGTTGGGGCCGCAGTTGTTGGAGCCGCAGTTGTTGGGGCCGCAGTTGTCGGAGCTGCAGTCGTAGGGGCAGCTGTGGTCGGAGCTGCAGTCGTAGGGGCAGCTGTGGTCGGAGCTGCAGTCGTGGGGGCCGCTGTGGTCGGAGCTGCAGTCGTGGGGGCAGCTGTGGTAGGGGCTGCAGTTGTTGGAGCTGCAGTCGTGGGGGCCGCTGTGGTCGGAGCCGCAGTCGTGGGGGCCGCTGTGGTCGGAGATGCAGTCGTTGGGGCTGCTGTGGTCGGAGCTGCAGTTGTAGGGGCCGCTGTGGTCGGAGCTGCAGTCGTGGGGGCAGCTGTGGTCGGAGCCGCAGTCGTTGGGGCTGCTGTGGTCGGAGCTGCAGTTGTTGGGGCCGCAGTTGTCGGAGCCGCAGTCGTAGGGGCCGCAGTTGTTGGAGCTGCAGTCGTTGGGGCCACTGTGGTCGGAGCTGCAGTCGTTGGGGCCGCAGTTGTTGGAGCCGCAGTTGTTGGGGCCGCAGTTGTCGGAGCTGCAGTCGTTGGGGCTGCTGTGGTAGGGGCTGCAGTTGTTGGAGCTGCAGTCGTTGGGGTCACTGTGGTCGGAGCTGCAGTTGTAGGGGCCGCTGTGGTCGGAGCTGCAGTCGTAGGGGCCGCTGTGGTCGGAGCCGCAGTCGTGGGGGCCGCAGTTGTTGGGGCCGCAGTCGTTGGGGCTGCTGTGGTCGGAGCTGCAGTTGTAGGGGCCGCTGTGGTCGGAGCTGCAGTCGTTGGGGCCGCAGTTGTTGGGGCCGCAGTCGTTGGGGCAGCTGTGGTCGGAGCTGCAGTCGTAGGGGCCGCTGTGGTCGGAGCTGCAGTCGTTGGGGCCGCTGTGGTCGGAGCTGCAGTCGTTGGGGCCGCAGTTGTTGGAGCTGCAGTCGTAGGGGCAGCTGTGGTCGGAGCTGCAGTCGTGGGGGCCGCTGTGGTCGGAGCTGCAGTCGTGGGGGCAGCTGTGGTAGGGGCTGCAGTTGTTGGAGCTGCAGTCGTGGGGGCCGCTGTGGTCGGAGCCGCAGTCGTGGGGGCCGCTGTGGTCGGAGATGCAGTCGTTGGGGCTGCTGTGGTCGGAGCTGCAGTTGTAGGGGCCGCTGTGGTCGGAGCTGCAGTCGTGGGGGCAGCTGTGGTCGGAGCCGCAGTCGTTGGGGCTGCTGTGGTCGGAGCTGCAGTTGTTGGGGCCGCAGTTGTCGGAGCCGCAGTCGTAGGGGCCGCAGTTGTTGGAGCTGCAGTCGTTGGGGCCACTGTGGTCGGAGCTGCAGTCGTTGGGGCCGCAGTTGTTGGAGCCGCAGTTGTTGGGGCCGCAGTTGTCGGAGCTGCAGTCGTTGGGGCTGCTGTGGTCGGAGCTGCAGTTGTAGGGGCCGCTGTGGTCGGAGCTGCAGTCGTTGGGGCCGCAGTTGTTGGGGCCGCAGTCGTTGGGGCTGCTGTGGTCGGAGCTGCAGTTGTAGGGGCCGCTGTGGTCGGAGCTGCAGTCGTTGGGGCCGCAGTTGTTGGGGCCGCAGTCGTTGGGGCAGCTGTGGTCGGAGCTGCAGTCGTAGGGGCCGCTGTGGTCGGAGCTGCAGTCGTTGGGGCCGCTGTGGTCGGAGCTGCAGTCGTTGGGGCCGCAGTTGTTGGAGCTGCAGTCGTAGGGGCAGCTGTGGTCGGAGCTGCAGTCGTAGGGGCAGCTGTGGTCGGAGCTGCAGTCGTGGGGGCCGCTGTGGTCGGAGCTGCAGTCGTGGGGGCAGCTGTGGTAGGGGCTGCAGTTGTTGGAGCTGCAGTCGTGGGGGCCGCTGTGGTCGGAGCCGCAGTCGTGGGGGCCGCTGTGGTCGGAGATGCAGTCGTTGGGGCTGCTGTGGTCGGAGCTGCAGTTGTAGGGGCCGCTGTGGTCGGAGCTGCAGTCGTGGGGGCAGCTGTGGTCGGAGCCGCAGTCGTTGGGGCTGCTGTGGTCGGAGCTGCAGTTGTTGGGGCCGCAGTTGTCGGAGCCGCAGTCGTAGGGGCCGCAGTTGTTGGAGCTGCAGTCGTTGGGGCCACTGTGGTCGGAGCTGCAGTCGTTGGGGCCGCAGTTGTTGGAGCCGCAGTTGTTGGGGCCGCAGTTGTCGGAGCTGCAGTCGTTGGGGCTGCTGTGGTCGGAGCTGCAGTTGTAGGGGCCGCTGTGGTCGGAGCTGCAGTCGTTGGGGCCGCAGTTGTTGGGGCCGCAGTCGTTGGGGCTGCTGTGGTCGGAGCTGCAGTTGTTGGAGCTGCAGTCGTTGGGGCCGCTGTGGTCGGAGCTGCAGTCGTGGGGGCAGCTGTGGTAGGAGCTGCAGTCGTTGGGGCCGCAGTTGTTGGGGATGCAGTTGTAGGGGCTGCTGTGGTCGGAGCTGCAGTCGTTGGGGCCGCAGTTGTTGGAGCCGCAGTTGTTGGGGCCGCAGTTGTCGGAGCTGCAGTCGTTGGGGCTGCTGTGGTAGGGGCTGCAGTTGTTGGAGCTGCAGTCGTTGGGGTCACTGTGGTCGGAGCTGCAGTTGTAGGGGCCGCTGTGGTCGGAGCTGCAGTCGTAGGGGCCGCTGTGGTCGGAGCCGCAGTCGTGGGGGCCGCAGTTGTTGGGGCCGCAGTCGTTGGGGCTGCTGTGGTCGGAGCTGCAGTTGTAGGGGCCGCTGTGGTCGGAGCTGCAGTCGTTGGGGCCGCAGTTGTTGGGGCCGCAGTCGTTGGGGCAGCTGTGGTCGGAGCTGCAGTCGTAGGGGCCGCTGTGGTCGGAGCTGCAGTCGTTGGGGCCGCTGTGGTCGGAGCTGCAGTCGTTGGGGCCGCAGTTGTTGGAGCTGCAGTCGTAGGGGCAGCTGTGGTCGGAGCTGCAGTCGTAGGGGCAGCTGTGGTCGGAGCTGCAGTCGTGGGGGCCGCTGTGGTCGGAGCTGCAGTCGTGGGGGCAGCTGTGGTAGGGGCTGCAGTTGTTGGAGCTGCAGTCGTGGGGGCCGCTGTGGTCGGAGCCGCAGTCGTGGGGGCCGCTGTGGTCGGAGATGCAGTCGTTGGGGCTGCTGTGGTCGGAGCTGCAGTTGTAGGGGCCGCTGTGGTCGGAGCTGCAGTCGTGGGGGCAGCTGTGGTCGGAGCCGCAGTCGTTGGGGCTGCTGTGGTCGGAGCTGCAGTTGTTGGGGCCGCAGTTGTCGGAGCCGCAGTCGTAGGGGCCGCAGTTGTTGGAGCTGCAGTCGTTGGGGCCACTGTGGTCGGAGCTGCAGTCGTTGGGGCCGCAGTTGTTGGAGCCGCAGTTGTTGGGGCCGCAGTTGTCGGAGCTGCAGTCGTTGGGGCTGCTGTGGTCGGAGCTGCAGTTGTAGGGGCCGCTGTGGTCGGAGCTGCAGTCGTTGGGGCCGCAGTTGTTGGGGCCGCAGTCGTTGGGGCTGCTGTGGTCGGAGCTGCAGTTGTTGGAGCTGCAGTCGTTGGGGCCGCTGTGGTCGGAGCTGCAGTCGTGGGGGCAGCTGTGGTAGGAGCTGCAGTCGTTGGGGCCGCAGTTGTTGGGGATGCAGTTGTAGGGGCTGCTGTGGTCGGAGCTGCAGTTGTAGGGGCCGCTGTGGTCGGAGCTGCAGTTGTAGGGGCCGCTGTGGTCGGAGCTGCAGTCGTTGGGGCTGCAGTCGTTGGGGCCGCAGTCGTTGGGGCCGCAGTCGTTGGGGCTGCTGTGGTCGGAGCTGCAGTTGTAGGGGCCGCTGTGGTCGGAGCTGCAGTCGTGGGGGCAGCTGTGGTAGGGGCTGCAGTCGTGGGGGCAGCTGTGGTAGGGGCTGCAGTTGTTGGAGCTGCAGTCGTTGGGGCCGCTGTGGTCGGAGCTGCAGTTGTTGGGGCCACAGTTGTTGGGGCCGCAGTCGTTGGGGCTGCAGTTGTTGGAGCCGCAGTCGTTGGGGCTGCTGTGGTCGGAGCTGCAGTTGTAGGGGCCGCTGTGGTCGGAGCTGCAGTCGTGGGGGCAGCTGTGGTAGGGGCTGCAGTTGTTGGAGCTGCAGTTGTTGGAGCTGCAGTCGTTGGGGCCACTGTGGTCGGAGCTGCAGTTGTTGGGGCCGCAGTCGTTGGGGCTGCAGTTGTTGGAGCCGCAGTTGTTGGGGCCGCAGTTGTCGGAGCTGCAGTCGTTGGGGCCGCAGTTGTCGGAGCTGCAGTCGTTGGGGCCGCAGTCGTTGGGGCTGCTGTGGTCGGAGCTGCAGTTGTAGGGGCCGCTGTGGTCGGAGCTGCAGTCGTGGGGGCAGCTGTGGTCGGAGCTGCAGTCGTGGGGGCAGCTGTGGTAGGGGCTGCAGTTGTCGGAGCTGCAGTCGTTGGGGCCACTGTGGTCGGAGCTGCAGTTGTTGGGGCCGCAGTTGTTGGAGCCGCAGTTGTTGGAGCCGCAGTTGTCGGAGCTGCAGTCGTTGGGGCTGCTGTGGTCGGAGCTGCAGTTGTAGGGGCCGCTGTGGTCGGAGCTGCAGTCGTTGGGGCTGCTGTGGTCGGAGCTGCAGTTGTAGGGGCTGCTGTGGTCGGAGCTGCAGTTGTAGGGGCCGCTGTGGTCGGAGCTGCAGTCGTTGGGGCCGCAGTTGTCGGGGCCGCAGTCGTTGGGGCTGCTGTGGTCGGAGCTGCAGTTGTAGGGGCCGCTGTGGTCGGAGCTGCAGTCGTTGGGGCCGCAGTTGTCGGAGCTGCACTCATTGGGGCAGCTGTGGTCGGAGCTGCAGTTGTTGGAGCTGCAGTCGTTGGGGCCGCTGTGGTCGGAGCAGTCGTGGGGGCAGCTGTGGTAGGGGCTGCAGTTGTTGGAGCTGCAGTCGTTGGGGCCACTGTGGTCGGAGCTGCAGTTGTAGGGGCCGCTGTTGTCGGAGCTGCAGTCGTAGGGGCCGCTGTGGTCGGAGCCGCAGTCGTGGGGGCCGCAGTTGTTGGGGCCACTGTGGTCGGAGCTGCAGTTGTTGGGGCCGCAGTCGTTGGGGCTGCAGTTGTTGGAGCCGCAGTTGTTGGGGCCGCAGTTGTCGGAGCTGCAGTCGTTGGGGCCGCAGTCGTTGGGGCTGCTGTGGTCGGAGCTGCAGTTGTAGGGGCCGCTGTGGTCGGAGCTGCAGTCGTGGGGGCAGCTGTGGTCGGAGCTGCAGTCGTGGGGGCAGCTGTGGTAGGGGCTGCAGTTGTCGGAGCTGCAGTCGTTGGGGCCACTGTGGTCGGAGCTGCAGTTGTTGGGGCCGCAGTTGTTGGAGCCGCAGTTGTTGGAGCCGCAGTTGTCGGAGCTGCAGTCGTTGGGGCTGCTGTGGTCGGAGCTGCAGTTGTCGGAGCTGCAGTCGTTGGGGCTGCTGTGGTCGGAGCTGCAGTTGTAGGGGCCGCTGTGGTCGGAGCTGCAGTCGTTGGGGCCGCAGTTGTTGGGGCCGCAGTCGTTGGGGCCGCTGTGGTCGGAGCGGTCGTGGGGGCAGCTGTGGTAGGGGCTGCAGTTGTTGGAGCTGCAGTCGTTGGGGCCACTGTGGTCGGAGCTGCAGTTGTAGGGGCCGCTGTGGTCGGAGCTGCAGTCGTAGGGGCCGCTGTGGTCGGAGCCGCAGTCGTGGGGGCCGCAGTTGTTGGGGCCGCAGTCGTTGGGGCTGCTGTGGTCGGAGCTGCAGTTGTAGGGGCCGCTGTGGTCGGAGCTGCAGTCGTTGGGGCCGCAGTTGTTGGGGCCGCAGTCGTAGGGGCCGCTGTGGTCGGAGCTGCAGTCGTTGGGGCCGCTGTGGTCGGAGCTGCAGTCGTTGGGGCCGCTGTGGTCGGAGCCGCAGTTGTTGGGGCCGCAGTTGTCGGAGCTGCAGTCGTAGGGGCAGCTGTGGTCGGAGCTGCAGTCGTAGGGGCAGCTGTGGTCGGAGCTGCAGTCGTGGGGGCCGCTGTGGTCGGAGCTGCAGTCGTGGGGGCAGCTGTGGTAGGGGCTGCAGTTGTTGGAGCTGCAGTCGTGGGGGCCGCTGTGGTCGGAGCCGCAGTCGTGGGGGCCGCTGTGGTCGGAGATGCAGTCGTTGGGGCTGCTGTGGTCGGAGCTGCAGTTGTAGGGGCCGCTGTGGTCGGAGCTGCAGTCGTGGGGGCAGCTGTGGTCGGAGCCGCAGTCGTTGGGGCTGCTGTGGTCGGAGCTGCAGTTGTTGGGGCCGCAGTTGTCGGAGCCGCAGTCGTAGGGGCCGCAGATGTTGGAGCTGCAGTCGTTGGGGCCACTGTGGTCGGAGCTGCAGTCGTTGGGGCCACAGTTGTTGGAGCCGCAGTTGTTGGGGCCGCAGTTGTCGGAGCTGCAGTCGTTGGGGCTGCTGTGGTCGGAGCTGCAGTTGTAGGGGCCGCTGTGGTCGGAGCTGCAGTCGTTGGGGCCGCAGTTGTTGGGGCCGCAGTCGTTGGGGCTGCTGTGGTCGGAGCTGCAGTTGTTGGAGCTGCAGTCGTTGGGGCCGCTGTGGTCGGAGCTGCAGTCGTGGGGGCAGCTGTGGTAGGAGCTGCAGTCGTTGGGGCCGCAGTTGTTGGGGCTGCAGTTGTAGGGGCTGCTGTGGTCGGAGCTGCAGTTGTAGGGGCCGCTGTGGTCGGAGCTGCAGTTGTAGGGGCCGCTGTGGTCGGAGCTGCAGTCGTTGGGGCTGCAGTCGTTGGGGCCGCAGTCGTTGGGGCTGCTGTGGTAGGAGCTGCAGTTGTTGGGGCAGCAGTTGTCGGAGCTGCAGTCGTAGGGGCAGCTGTGGTCGGAGCTGCAGTTGTAGGGGCCGCTGTGGTCGGAGCTGCAGTCGTGGGGGCCGCTGTGGTAGGGGCTGCAGTTGTTGGAGCTGCAGTCGTTGGGGCCACTGTGGTCGGAGCTGCAGTTGTTGGGGCCGCAGTCGTTGGGGCTGCAGTTGTTGGAGCCGCAGTCGTTGGGGCTGCTGTGGTCGGAGCTGCAGTCGTGGGGACCGCTGTGGTCGGAGCTGCAGTCGTGGGGGCCGCTGTGGTCGGAGCCGCAGTTGTAGGGGCCGCTGTGGTCGGAGATGCAGTCGTTGGGGCCGCTGTGGTCGGAGCCGCAGTCGTGGGGGCCGCAGTTGTTGGGGCCGCAGTCGTTGGGGCTGCTGTGGTCGGAGCTGCAGTTGTCGGAGCTGCAGTCGTTGGGGCCACTGTGGTCGGAGCTGCAGTCGTTGGGGCCGCAGTTGTCGGAGCCGCAGTTGTTGGGGCCGCAGTTGTCGGAGCTGCAGTCGTTGGGGCCGCAGTTGTTGGAGCCGCAGTTGTCGGAGCTGCAGTCGTTGGGGCTGCTGTGGTCGGAGCTGCAGTTGTAGGGGCCGCTGTGGTCGGAGCTGCAGTCGTTGGGGCTGCTGTGGTCGGAGCTGCAGTTGTTGGGGCCGCAGTCGTTGGGGCCGCAGTCGTTGGGGCTGCTGTGGTCGGAGCTGCAGTTGTTGGAGCTGCAGTCGTTGGGGCAGCTGTGGTCGGAGCAGTCGTGGGGGCAGCTGTGGTAGGGGCTGCAGTTGTTGGAGCTGCAGTCGTTGGGGCCACTGTGGTCGGAGCTGCAGTTGTAGGGGCCGCTGTGGTCGGAGCTGCAGTCGTAGGGGCCGCTGTGGTCGGAGCCGCAGTCGTGGGGGCCGCAGTTGTTGGGGCCGCAGTCGTTGGGGCTGCTGTGGTCGGAGCTGCAGTTGTAGGGGCCGCTGTGGTCGGAGCTGCAGTCGTTGGGGCCGCAGTTGTTGGGGCCGCAGTCGTTGGGGCTGCTGTGGTCGGAGCTGCAGTTGTAGGGGCCGCTGTGGTCGGAGCTGCAGTCGTTGGGGCCGCAGTTGTCGGAGCTGCAGTCGTTGGGGCAGCTGTGGTCGGAGCTGCAGTTGTTGGAGCTGCAGTCGTTGGGGCCGCTGTGGTCGGAGCAGTCGTGGGGGCAGCTGTGGTAGGGGCTGCAGTTGTTGGAGCTGCAGTCGTTGGGGCCACTGTGGTCGGAGCTGCAGTTGTAGGGGCCGCTGTGGTCGGAGCTGCAGTCGTAGGGGCCGCTGTGGTCGGAGCCGCAGTCGTGGGGGCCGCAGTTGTTGGGGCCGCAGTCGTTGGGGCTGCTGTGGTCGGAGCTGCAGTTGTAGGGGCCGCTGTGGTCGGAGCTGCAGTCGTTGGGGCCGCAGTTGTTGGGGCCGCAGTCGTTGGGGCAGCTGTGGTCGGAGCTGCAGTCGTAGGGGCCGCTGTGGTCGGAGCTGCAGTCGTTGGGGCCGCTGTGGTCGGAGCTGCAGTCGTTGGGGCCGCTGTGGTCGGAGCCGCAGTTGTTGGGGCCGCAGTTGTCGGAGCTGCAGTCGTAGGGGCAGCTGTGGTCGGAGCTGCAGTCGTAGGGGCAGCTGTGGTCGGAGCTGCAGTCGTGGGGGCAGCTGTGGTAGGGGCTGCAGTTGTTGGAGCTGCAGTTGTAGGGGCTGCTGTGGTCGGAGCTGCAGTTGTAGGGGCCGCTGTGGTCGGAGCTGCAGTTGTAGGGGCCGCTGTGGTCGGAGCTGCAGTCGTTGGGGCTGCAGTCGTTGGGGCTGCTGTGGTAGGAGCTGCAGTTGTTGGGGCAGCAGTTGTCGGAGCTGCAGTCGTAGGGGCAGCTGTGGTCGGAGCTGCAGTTGTAGGGGCCGCTGTGGTCGGAGCTGCAGTCGTGGGGGCCGCTGTGGTAGGGGCTGCAGTTGTTGGAGCTGCAGTGGTTGGGGCCACTGTGGTCGGAGCTGCAGTTGTTGGGGCCGCAGTCGTTGGGGCTGCAGTTGTTGGAGCCGCAGTCGTTGGGGCTGCTGTGGTCGGAGCTGCAGTCGTGGGGACCGCTGTGGTCGGAGCTGCAGTCGTGGGGGCCGCTGTGGTCGGAGCCGCAGTTGTAGGGGCCGCTGTGGTCGGAGATGCAGTCGTTGGGGCCGCTGTGGTCGGAGCCGCAGTCGTGGGGGCCGCAGTTGTTGGGGCCGCAGTCGTTGGGGCTGCTGTGGTCAGAGCTGCAGTTGTCGGAGCTGCAGTCGTTGGGGCCACTGTGGTCGGAGCTGCAGTCGTTGGGGCCGCAGTTGTCGGAGCCGCAGTTGTTGGGGCCGCAGTTGTCGGAGCTGCAGTCGTTGGGGCCGCAGTTGTTGGGGCCGCAGTTGTCGGAGCTGCAGTCGTTGGGGCTGCTGTGGTCGGAGCTGCAGTTGTAGGGGCCGCTGTGGTCGGAGCTGCAGTCGTTGGGGCTGCTGTGGTCGGAGCTGCAGTTGTTGGGGCCGCAGTCGTTGGGGCCGCAGTCGTTGGGGCTGCTGTGGTCGGAGCTGCAGGTGTTGGAGCTGCAGTCGTTGGGGCAGCTGTGGTCGGAGCAGTCGTGGGGGCAGCTGTGGTAGGGGCTGCAGTTGTTGGAGCTGCAGTCGTTGGGGCCGCTGTGGTCGGAGCTGCAGTTGTAGGGGCCGCTGTGGTCGGAGCTGCAGTCGTAGGGGCCGCTGTGGTCGGAGCCGCAGTCGTGGGGGCCGCAGTTGTTGGGGCCGCAGTCGTTGGGGCTGCTGCAGTCGGAGCTGCAGTTGTAGGGGCCGCTGTGGTCGGAGCTGCAGTCGTTGGGGCCGCAGTTGTCGGAGCCGCAGTCGTAGGGGCCGCAGTTGTTGGAGCTGCAGTCGTTGGGGCCACTGTGGTCGGAGCTGCAGTCGTTGGGGCCGCAGTTGTTGGGGCCGCAGTTGTTGGGGCCGCAGTCGTTGGGGCTGCTGTGGTCGGAGCTGCAGTTGTAGGGGCCGCTGTGGTCGGAGCTGCAGTCGTTGGGGCCGCAGTCGTTGGGGCCGCAGTCGTTGGGGCAGCTGTGGTCGGAGCTGCAGTCGTAGGGGCCGCTGTGGTCGGAGCTGCAGTCGTTGGGGCCGCTGTGGTCGGAGCTGCAGTCGTTGGGGCCGCTGTGGTCGGAGCCGCAGTCGTTGGGGCCGCAGTTGTCGGAGCTGCAGTCGTAGGGGCAGCTGTGGTCGGAGCTGCAGTCGTAGGGGCAGCTGTGGTCGGAGCTGCAGTCGTGGGGGCCGCTGTGGTTGGAGCCGCAGTTGTAGGGGCCGCAGTGGTCGGAGCTGCAGTCGTTGGGGCCGCAGTGGTCGGAGCTGCAGTCGTTGGGGCCGCAGTTGTTGGGGCCGCAGTTGTTGGAGCCGCAGTCGTTGGGGCTGCTGTGGTCGGAGCTGCAGTTGTTGGGGCCGCAGTTGTCGGAGCTGCAGTCGTAGGGGCAGCTGTGGTCGGAGCTGCAGTTGTAGGGGCCGCTGTGGTCGGAGCTGCAGTCGTGGGGGCAGCTGTGGTAGGGGCTGCAGTTGTTGGAGCTGCAGTCGTGGGGGCCGCTGTGGTCGGAGCCGCAGTCGTGGGGGCCGCTGTGGTCGGAGATGCAGTCGTTGGGGCTGCTGTGGTCGGAGCTGCAGTTGTAGGGGCCGCTGTGGTCGGAGCTGCAGTCGTGGGGGCAGCTGTGGTCGGAGCCGCAGTCGTTGGGGCTGCTGTGGTCGGAGCTGCAGTTGTTGGGGCCGCAGTTGTCGGAGCCGCAGTCGTAGGGGCCGCAGTTGTTGGAGCTGCAGTCGTTGGGGCCACTGTGGTCGGAGCTGCAGTCGTTGGGGCCGCAGTTGTTGGGGCCGCAGTTGTCGGAGCTGCAGTCGTTGGGGCTGCTGTGGTCGGAGCTGCAGTTGTAGGGGCCGCTGTGGTCGGAGCTGCAGTCGTTGGGGCCGCAGTTGTTGGGGCCGCAGTCGTTGGGGCTGCTGTGGTCGGAGCTGCAGTTGTTGGAGCTGCAGTCGTTGGGGCCGCTGTGGTCGGAGCTGCAGTCGTGGGGGCAGCTGTGGTAGGAGCTGCAGTCGTTGGGGCCGCAGTTGTTGGTGCTGCAGTTGTAGGGGCTGCTGTGGTCGGAGCTGCAGTTGTAGGGGCCGCTGTGGTCGGAGCTGCAGTTGTAGGGGCCGCTGTGGTCGGAGCTGCAGTCGTTGGGGCTGCAGTCGTTGGGGCCGCTGTGGTAGGAGCTGCAGTTGTTGGGGCAGCAGTTGTCGGAGCTGCAGTCGTAGGGGCAGCTGTGGTCGGAGCTGCAGTTGTAGGGGCCGCTGTGGTCGGAGCTGCAGTCGTGGGGGCCGCTGTGGTAGGGGCTGCAGTTGTTGGAGCTGCAGTCGTTGGGGCCACTGTGGTCGGAGCTGCAGTTGTTGGGGCCGCAGTCGTTGGGGCTGCAGTTGTTGGAGCCGCAGTCGTTGGGGCTGCTGTGGTCGGAGCTGCAGTCGTGGGGACCGCTGTGGTCGGAGCTGCAGTCGTGGGGGCCGCTGTGGTCGGAGCCGCAGTTGTAGGGGCCGCTGTGGTCGGAGATGCAGTCGTTGGGGCCGCTGTGGTCGGAGCCGCAGTCGTGGGGGCCGCAGTTGTTGGGGCCGCAGTCGTTGGGGCTGCTGTGGTCGGAGCTGCAGTTGTTGGGGCCACTGTGGTCGGAGCTGCAGTCGTTGGGGCCGCAGTTGTCGGAGCCGCAGTTGTTGGGGCCGCAGTTGTCGGAGCTGCAGTCGTTGGGGCCGCAGTTGTTGGGGCCGCAGTTGTTGGGGCCGCAGTTGTCGGAGCTGCAGTCGTTGGGGCTGCTGTGGTCGGAGCTGCAGTTGTAGGGGCCGCTGTGGTCGGAGCTGCAGTCGTTGGGGCTGCTGTGGTCGGAGCTGCAGTTGTTGGGGCCGCAGTCGTTGGGGCCGCAGTCGTTGGGGCTGCTGTGGTCGGAGCTGCAGTTGTTGGAGCTGCAGTCGTTGGGGCAGCTGTGGTCGGAGCAGTCGTGGGGGCAGCTGTGGTAGGGGCTGCAGTTGTTGGAGCTGCAGTCGTTGGGGCCACTGTGGTCGGAGCTGCAGTTGTTGGGGCCGCAGTTGTTGGAGCCGCAGTTGTTGGGGCCGCAGTTGTCGGAGCTGCAGTTGTTGGGGCCGCAGTCGTTGGGGCCGCAGTCGTTGGGGCTGCTGTGGTCGGAGCTGCAGTTGTTGGAGCTGCAGTCGTTGGGGCAGCTGTGGTCGGAGCAGTCGTGGGGGCAGCTGTGGTAGGGGCTGCAGTTGTTGGAGCTGCAGTCGTTGGGGCCACTGTGGTCGGAGCTGCAGTTGTTGGGGCCGCAGTTGTTGGAGCCGCAGTTGTTGGGGCCGCAGTTGTTGGAGCTGCAGTCGTAGGGGCAGCTGTGGTCGGAGCTGCAGTCGTGGGGGCCGCTGTGGTTGGAGCCGCAGTTGTAGGGGCCGCAGTGGTCGGAGCTGCAGTCGTTGGGGCCGCAGTGGTCGGAGCTGCAGTCGTTGGGGCCGCAGTCGTTGGAGCCGCAGTTGTCGGAGCTGCAGTCGTAGGGGCAGCTGTGGTCGGAGCTGCAGTCGTAGGGGCCGCTGTGGTCGGAGCTGCAGTCGTAGGGGCCGCTGTGGTCGGAGCTGCAGTCGTTGGGGCCGCAGTCGTTGGGGCTGCAGTTGTTGGAGCCGCAGTCGTTGGGGCTGCTGTGGTCGGAGCTGCAGTTGTTGGGGCCGCAGTTGTTGGAGCCGCAGTTGTTGGGGCTGCAGTTGTTGGGGCCACTGTGGTCGGAGCTGCAGTTGTTGGGGCCGCAGTCGTGGGGGCCGCAGTTGTTGGGGCCGCAGTCGTTGGGGCTGCTGTGGTCGGAGCTGCAGTTGTAGGGGCCGCTGTGGTCGGAGCTGCAGTCGTTGGGGCCGCAGTTGTTGGGGCCGCAGTCGTTGGGGCAGCTGTGGTCGGAGCTGCAGTCGTAGGGGCCGCTGTGGTCGGAGCTGCAGTCGTTGGGGCCGCAGTCGTTGGGGCAGCTGTGGTCGGAGCTGCAGTCGTAGGGGCCGCTGTGGTCGGAGCTGCAGTCGTTGGGGCCGCTGTGGTCGGAGCTGCAGTCGTTGGGGCCGCTGTGGTCGGAGCCGCAGTCGTTGGGGCCGCAGTTGTCGGAGCTGCAGTCGTAGGGGCAGCTGTGGTCGGAGCTGCAGTCGTTGGGGCCGCAGTGGTCGGAGCTGCAGTCGTTGGGGCCGCAGTTGTTGGGGCCGCAGTTGTTGGAGCCGCAGTCGTTGGGGCTGCTGTGGTCGGAGCTGCAGTTGTTGGGGCCGCAGTTGTCGGAGCTGCAGTCGTAGGGGCAGCTGTGGTCGGAGCTGCAGTTGTAGGGGCCGCTGTGGTCGGAGCTGCAGTCGTGGGGGCAGCTGTGGTAGGGGCTGCAGTTGTTGGAGCTGCAGTCGTGGGGGCCGCTGTGGTCGGAGCCGCAGTCGTGGGGGCCGCTGTGGTCGGAGATACAGTCGTTGGGGCTGCTGTGGTCGGAGCTGCAGTTGTAGGGGCCGCTGTGGTCGGAGCTGCAGTCGTGGGGGCAGCTGTGGTCGGAGCTGCAGTTGTTGGAGCTGCAGTCGTTGGGGCAGCTGTGGTCGGAGCAGTCGTGGGGGCAGCTGTGGTAGGGGCTGCAGTTGTTGGAGCTGCAGTCGTTGGGGCCACTGTGGTCGGAGCTGCAGTTGTTGGGGCCGCAGTTGTTGGAGCCGCAGTTGTTGGGGCCGCAGTTGTCGGAGCTGCAGTCGTAGGGGCAGCTGTGGTCGGAGCTGCAGTCGTGGGGGCCGCTGTGGTTGGAGCCGCAGTTGTAGGGGCCGCAGTGGTCGGAGCTGCAGTCGTTGGGGCCGCAGTGGTCGGAGCTGCAGTCGTTGGGGCCGCAGTCGTTGGAGCCGCAGTTGTCGGAGCTGCAGTCGTAGGGGCAGCTGTGGTCGGAGCTGCAGTCGTAGGGGCCGCTGTGGTCGGAGCTGCAGTCGTAGGGGCCGCTGTGGTCGGAGCTGCAGTCGTTGGGGCCGCAGTCGTTGGGGCTGCAGTTGTTGGAGCCGCAGTCGTTGGGGCTGCTGTGGTCGGAGCTGCAGTTGTTGGGGCCGCAGTTGTTGGAGCCGCAGTTGTTGGGGCTGCAGTTGTTGGGGCCACTGTGGTCGGAGCTGCAGTTGTTGGGGCCGCAGTCGTGGGGGCCGCAGTTGTTGGGGCCGCAGTCGTTGGGGCTGCTGTGGTCGGAGCTGCAGTTGTAGGGGCCGCTGTGGTCGGAGCTGCAGTCGTTGGGGCCGCAGTTGTTGGGGCCGCAGTCGTTGGGGCAGCTGTGGTCGGAGCTGCAGTCGTAGGGGCCGCTGTGGTCGGAGCTGCAGTCGTTGGGGCCGCTGTGGTCGGAGCTGCAGTCGTTGGGGCCGCAGTTGTTGGAGCCGCAGTTGTTGGGGCCGCAGTTGTCGGAGCTGCAGTCGTAGGGGCAGCTGTGGTCGGAGCTGCAGTCGTAGGGGCAGCTGTGGTCGGAGCTGCAGTCGTGGGGGCCGCTGTGGTCGGAGCTGCAGTCGTGGGGGCAGCTGTGGTAGGGGCTGCAGTTGTTGGAGCTGCAGTCGTTGGGGCCACTGTGGTCGGAGCCGCAGTTGTAGGGGCCGCTGTGGTCGGAGCTGCAGTCGTGGGGGCCGCTGTGGTCGGAGCCGCAGTCGTGGGGACCGCTGTGGTCGGAGATGCAGTCGTTGGGGCTGCTGTGGTTGGAGCTGCAGTCGTTGGGGCCACTGTGGTCGGAACTGCAGTCGTTGGGGCCGCAGTTGTTGGAGCCGCAGTCGTTGGGGCCGCAGTCGTTGGGGCCGCAGTCGTTGGGGCCGCTGTGGTCGGAGATGCAATCGTTGGGGCCGCTGTGGTCGGAGCTGCAGTTGTAGGGGCCGCTGTGGTCGGAGCTGCAGTCGTGGGGGCAGCTGTGGTCGGAGCTGCAGTTGTAGGGGCCGCTGTGGTCGGAGCTGCAGTCGTGGGGGCAGCTGTGGTCGGAGCCGCAGTCGTTGGGGCTGCTGTGGTCGGAGCTGCAGTTGTTGGGGCCGCAGTTGTTGGAGCTGCAGTCGTTGGGGCCACTGTGGTCGGAGCTGCAGTCGTTGGGGCCGCAGTTGTTGGGGCCGCAGTTGTCGGAGCTGCAGTCGTTGGGGCTGCTGTGGTCGGAGCTGCAGTTGTAGGGGCCGCTGTGGTCGGAGCTGCAGTCGTTGGGGCCGCAGTTGTTGGGGCCGCAGTCGTTGGGGCTGCTGTGGTCGGAGCTGCAGTTGTTGGAGCTG
The DNA here is from genome assembly GCF_965226575.1 of Pagrus pagrus. Taxonomy (NCBI): domain Eukaryota; kingdom Metazoa; phylum Chordata; class Actinopteri; order Spariformes; family Sparidae; genus Pagrus; species Pagrus pagrus. Next base: position 24,956,643 of record NC_140193.1, read on the forward strand.
CAGTCGTTGGGGCCGCTGTGGTCGGAGCTGCAGTCGTGGGGGCAGCTGTGGTAGGAGCTGCAGTCGTTGGGGCCGCAGTTGTTGGTGCTGCAGTTGTAGGGGCTGCTGTGGTCGGAGCTGCAGTTGTAGGGGCCGCTGTGGTCGGAGCTGCAGTTGTAGGGGCCGCTGTGGTCGGAGCTGCAGTCGTTGGGGCTGCAGTCGTTGGGGCCGCTGTGGTAGGAGCTGCAGTTGTTGGGGCAGCAGTTGTCGGAGCTGCAGTCGTAGGGGCAGCTGTGGTCGGAGCTGCAGTTGTAGGGGCCGCTGTGGTCGGAGCTGCAGTCGTGGGGGCCGCTGTGGTAGGGGCTGCAGTTGTTGGGGCTGCAGTCGTTGGGGCCACTGTGGTCGGAGCTGCAGTTGTTGGGGCCGCAGTCGTTGGGGCTGCAGTTGTTGGAGCCGCAGTCGTTGGGGCTGCTGTGGTCGGAGCTGCAGTCGTGGGGACCGCTGTGGTCGGAGCTGCAGTCGTGGGGGCCGCTGTGGTCGGAGCCGCAGTTGTAGGGGCCGCTGTGGTCGGAGATGCAGTCGTTGGGGCCGCTGTGGTCGGAGCCGCAGTCGTGGGGGCCGCAGTTGTTGGGGCCGCAGTCGTTGGGGCTGCTGTGGTCGGAGCTGCAGTTGTCGGAGCTGCAGTCGTTGGGGCCACTGTGGTCGGAGCTGCAGTCGTTGGGGCCGCAGTTGTCGGAGCCGCAGTTGTTGGGGCCGCAGTTGTCGGAGCTGCAGTCGTTGGGGCCGCAGTTGTTGGAGCCGCAGTTGTTGGGGCCGCAGTTGTCGGAGCTGCAGTCGTTGGGGCTGCTGTGGTCGGTGCTGCAGTTGTAGGGGCCGCTGTGGTCGGAGCTGCAGTCGTTGGGGCTGCTGTGGTCGGAGCTGCAGTTGTTGGGGCCGCAGTCGTTGGGGCCGCAGTCGTTGGGGCTGCTGTGGTCGGAGCTGCAGTTGTTGGAGCTGCAGTCGTTGGGGCAGCTGTGGTCGGAGCAGTCGTGGGGGCAGCTGTGGTAGGGGCTGCAGTTGTTGGAGCTGCAGTCGTTGGGGCCACTGTGGTCGGAGCTGCAGTTGTTGGGGCCGCAGTTGTTGGAGCCGCAGTTGTTGGGGCCGCAGTTGTCGGAGCTGCAGTCGTAGGGGCAGCTGTGGTCGGAGCTGCAGTCGTGGGGGCCGCTGTGGTTGGAGCCGCAGTTGTAGGGGCCGCAGTGGTCGGAGCTGCAGTCGTTGGGGCCGCAGTGGTCGGAGCTGCAGTCGTTGGGGCCGCAGTCGTTGGAGCCGCAGTTGTCGGAGCTGCAGTCGTAGGGGCAGCTGTGGTCGGAGCTGCAGTCGTAGGGGCCGCTGTGGTCGGAGCTGCAGTCGTAGGGGCCGCTGTGGTCGGAGCTGCAGTCGTTGGGGCCGCAGTCGTTGGGGCTGCAGTTGTTGGAGCCGCAGTCGTTGGGGCTGCTGTGGTCGGAGCTGCAGTTGTTGGGGCCGCAGTTGTTGGAGCCGCAGTTGTTGGGGCTGCAGTTGTTGGGGCCACTGTGGTCGGAGCTGCAGTTGTTGGGGCCGCAGTCGTGGGGGCCGCAGTTGTTGGGGCCGCAGTCGTTGGGGCTGCTGTGGTCGGAGCTGCAGTTGTAGGGGCCGCTGTGGTCGGAGCTGCAGTCGTTGGGGCCGCAGTTGTTGGGGCCGCAGTCGTTGGGGCAGCTGTGGTCGGAGCTGCAGTCGTAGGGGCCGCTGTGGTCGGAGCTGCAGTTGTTGGGGCCGCTGTGGTCGGAGCTGCAGTCGTTGGGGCCGCAGTTGTTGGAGCCGCAGTCGTTGGGGCTGCAGTCGTTGGAGCTGCAGTCGTGGGGGCAGCTGTGGTAGGGGCTGCAGTTGTTGGAGCTGCAGTTGTTGGAGCTGCAGTCGTTGGGGCCACTGTGGTCGGAGCCGCAGTTGTAGGGGCCGCTGTGGTCGGAGCTGCAGTCGTGGGGGCCGCTGTGGTCGGAGCCGCAGTCGTGGGGACCGCTGTGGTCGGAGATGCAGTCGTTGGGGCTGCTGTGGTTGGAGCTGCAGTCGTTGGGGCCACTGTGGTCGGAGCTGCAGTCGTTGGGGCCGCAGTTGTTGGAGCCGCAGTCGTTGGGGCCGCAGTCGTTGGGGCCGCTGTGGTCGGAGATGCAGTCGTTGGGGCTGCTGTGGTCGGAGCTGCAGTTGTAGGGGCCGCTGTGGTCGGAGCTGCAGTCGTGGGGGCAGCTGTGGTCGGAGCTGCAGTTGTAGGGGCCGCTGTGGTCGGAGCTGCAGTTGTAGGGGCCGCTGTGGTCGGAGCTGCAGTCGTGGGGGCAGCTGTGGTCGGAGCCGCAGTCGTTGGGGCTGCTGTGGTCGGAGCTGCAGTTGTTGGGGCCGCAGTTGTTGGAGCTGCAGTCGTTGGGGCCACTGTGGTCGGAGCTGCAGTCGTTGGGGCCGCAGTTGTTGGGGCCGCAGTTGTCGGAGCTGCAGTCGTTGGGGCTGCTGTGGTCGGAGCTGCAGTTGTAGGGGCCGCTGTGGTCGGAGCTGCAGTCGTTGGGGCCGCAGTTGTTGGGGCCGCAGTCGTTGGGGCTGCTGTGGTCGGAGCTGCAGTTGTTGGAGCTGCAGTCGTTGGGGCCGCTGTGGTCGGAGCTGCAGTCGTGGGGGCAGCTGTGGTAGGAGCTGCAGTCGTTGGGGCCGCAGTTGTTGGTGCTGCAGTTGTAGGGGCTGCTGTGGTCGGAGCTGCAGTTGTAGGGGCCGCTGTGGTCGGAGCTGCAGTTGTAGGGGCCGCAGTTGTTGGAGCCGCAGTTGTCGGAGCTGCAGTCGTAGGGGCAGCTGTGGTCGGAGCTGCAGTCGTAGGGGCCGCTGTGGTCGGAGCTGCAGTCGTAGGGGCCGCTGTGGTCGGAGCTGCAGTCGTTGGGGCCGCAGTCGTTGGGGCTGCAGTTGTTGGAGCCGCAGTCGTTGGGGCTGCTGTGGTCGGAGCTGCAGTTGTTGGGGCCGCAGTTGTTGGAGCCGCAGTTGTTGGGGCTGCAGTTGTTGGGGCCACTGTGGTCGGAGCTGCAGTTGTTGGGGCCGCAGTCGTGGGGGCCGCAGTTGTTGGGGCCGCAGTCGTTGGGGCTGCTGTGGTCGGAGCTGCAGTTGTAGGGGCCGCTGTGGTCGGAGCTGCAGTCGTTGGGGCCGCAGTTGTTGGGGCCGCAGTGGTCGGAGCTGCAGTCGTTGGGGCCGCAGTTGTTGGAGCCGCAGTCGTTGGGGCTGCAGTCGTTGGAGCTGCAGTCGTGGGGGCAGCTGTGGTAGGGGCTGCAGTTGTTGGAGCTGCAGTTGTTGGAGCTGCAGTCGTTGGGGCCACTGTGGTCGGAGCCGCAGTTGTAGGGGCCGCTGTGGTCGGAGCTGCAGTCGTGGGGGCCGCTGTGGTCGGAGCCGCAGTCGTGGGGACCGCTGTGGTCGGAGATGCAGTCGTTGGGGCTGCTGTGGTTGGAGCTGCAGTCGTTGGGGCCACTGTGGTCGGAGCTGCAGTCGTTGGGGCCGCAGTTGTTGGAGCCGCAGTCGTTGGGGCCGCAGTCGTTGGGGCCGCTGTGGTCGGAGATGCAGTCGTTGGGGCTGCTGTGGTCGGAGCTGCAGTTGTAGGGGCCGCTGTGGTCGGAGCTGCAGTCGTGGGGGCAGCTGTGGTCGGAGCTGCAGTTGTAGGGGCCGCTGTGGTCGGAGCTGCAGTTGTAGGGGCCGCTGTGGTCGGAGCTGCAGTCGTGGGGGCAGCTGTGGTCGGAGCCGCAGTCGTTGGGGCTGCTGTGGTCGGAGCTGCAGTTGTTGGGGCCGCAGTTGTTGGAGCTGCAGTCGTTGGGGCCACTGTGGTCGGAGCTGCAGTCGTTGGGGCCGCAGTTGTTGGGGCCGCAGTTGTCGGAGCTGCAGTCGTTGGGGCTGCTGTGGTCGGAGCTGCAGTTGTAGGGGCCGCTGTGGTCGGAGCTGCAGTCGTTGGGGCCGCAGTTGTTGGGGCCGCAGTCGTTGGGGCTGCTGTGGTCGGAGCTGCAGTTGTTGGAGCTGCAGTCGTTGGGGCCGCTGTGGTCGGAGCTGCAGTCGTGGGGGCAGCTGTGGTAGGAGCTGCAGTCGTTGGGGCCGCAGTTGTTGGTGCTGCAGTTGTAGGGGCTGCTGTGGTCGGAGCTGCAGTTGTAGGGGCCGCTGTGGTCGGAGCTGCAGTTGTAGGGGCCGCTGTGGTCGGAGCTGCAGTCGTTGGGGCTGCAGTCGTTGGGGCCGCTGTGGTAGGAGCTGCAGTTGTTGGGGCAGCAGTTGTCGGAGCTGCAGTCGTAGGGGCAGCTGTGGTCGGAGCTGCAGTTGTAGGGGCCGCTGTGGTCGGAGCTGCAGTCGTGGGGGCCGCTGTGGTAGGGGCTGCAGTTGTTGGAGCTGCAGTCGTTGGGGCCACTGTGGTCGGAGCTGCAGTTGTTGGGGCCGCAGTCGTTGGGGCTGCAGTTGTTGGAGCCGCAGTCGTTGGGGCTGCTGTGGTCGGAGCTGCAGTCGTGGGGACCGCTGTGGTCGGAGCTGCAGTCGTGGGGGCCGCTGTGGTCGGAGCCGCAGTTGTAGGGGCCGCTGTGGTCGGAGATGCAGTCGTTGGGGCCGCTGTGGTCGGAGCCGCAGTCGTGGGGGCCGCAGTTGTTGGGGCCGCAGTCGTTGGGGCTGCTGTGGTCGGAGCTGCAGTTGTCGGAGCTGCAGTCGTTGGGGCCACTGTGGTCGGAGCTGCAGTCGTTGGGGCCGCAGTTGTCGGAGCCGCAGTTGTTGGGGCCGCAGTTGTCGGAGCTGCAGTCGTTGGGGCCGCAGTTGTTGGAGCCGCAGTTGTTGGGGCCGCAGTTGTCGGAGCTGCAGTCGTTGGGGCTGCTGTGGTCGGTGCTGCAGTTGTAGGGGCCGCTGTGGTCGGAGCTGCAGTCGTTGGGGCTGCTGTGGTCGGAGCTGCAGTTGTTGGGGCCGCAGTCGTTGGGGCCGCAGTCGTTGGGGCTGCTGTGGTCGGAGCTGCAGTTGTTGGAGCTGCAGTCGTTGGGGCAGCTGTGGTCGGAGCAGTCGTGGGGGCAGCTGTGGTAGGGGCTGCAGTTGTTGGAGCTGCAGTCGTTGGGGCCACTGTGGTCGGAGCTGCAGTTGTTGGGGCCGCAGTTGTTGGAGCCGCAGTTGTTGGGGCCGCAGTTGTCGGAGCTGCAGTCGTAGGGGCAGCTGTGGTCGGAGCTGCAGTCGTGGGGGCCGCTGTGGTTGGAGCCGCAGTTGTAGGGGCCGCAGTGGTCGGAGCTGCAGTCGTTGGGGCCGCAGTGGTCGGAGCTGCAGTCGTTGGGGCCGCAGTCGTTGGAGCCGCAGTTGTCGGAGCTGCAGTCGTAGGGGCAGCTGTGGTCGGAGCTGCAGTCGTAGGGGCCGCTGTGGTCGGAGCTGCAGTCGTAGGGGCCGCTGTGGTCGGAGCTGCAGTCGTTGGGGCCGCAGTCGTTGGGGCTGCAGTTGTTGGAGCCGCAGTCGTTGGGGCTGCTGTGGTCGGAGCTGCAGTTGTTGGGGCCGCAGTTGTTGGAGCCGCAGTTGTTGGGGCTGCAGTTGTTGGGGCCACTGTGGTCGGAGCTGCAGTTGTTGGGGCCGCAGTCGTGGGGGCCGCAGTTGTTGGGGCCGCAGTCGTTGGGGCTGCTGTGGTCGGAGCTGCAGTTGTAGGGGCCGCTGTGGTCGGAGCTGCAGTCGTTGGGGCCGCAGTTGTTGGGGCCGCAGTCGTTGGGGCAGCTGTGGTCGGAGCTGCAGTCGTAGGGGCCGCTGTGGTCGGAGCTGCAGTCGTTGGGGCCGCTGTGGTCGGAGCTGCAGTCGTTGGGGCCGCAGCTGTTGGAGCCGCAGTTGTTGGGGCCGCAGTTGTCGGAGCTGCAGTCGTAGGGGCAGCTGTGGTCGGAGCTGCAGTCGTAGGGGCAGCTGTGGTCGGAGCTGCAGTCGTGGGGGCCGCTGTGGTCGGAGCTGCAGTCGTGGGGGCAGCTGTGGTAGGGGCTGCAGTTGTTGGAGCTGCAGTCGTGGGGGCCGCTGTGGTCGGAGCCGCAGTCGTGGGGGCCGCTGTGGTCGGAGATGCAGTCGTTGGGGCTGCTGTGGTCGGAGCTGCAGTTGTAGGGGCCGCTGTGGTCGGAGCCGCAGTCGTTGGGGCAGCTGTGGTCGGAGCCGCAGTCGTTGGGGCTGCTGTGGTCGGAGCTGCAGTTGTTGGGGCCGCAGTTGTCGGAGCCGCAGTCGTAGGGGCCGCAGTTGTTGGAGCTGCAGTCGTTGGGGCCACTGTGGTCGGAGCTGCAGTCGTTGGGGCCGCAGTCGTTGGGGCTGCAGTTGTTGGAGCCGCAGTCGTTGGGGCTGCTGTGGTCGGAGCTGCAGTTGTCGGAGCTGCAGTCGTAGGGGCAGCTGTGGTCGGAGCTGCAGTCGTAGGGGCAGCTGTGGTCGGAGCTGCAGTCGTGGGGGCCGCTGTGGTTGGAGCCGCAGTTGTAGGGGCCGCAGTGGTCGGAGCTGCAGTCGTTGGGGCCGCAGTGGTCGGAGCTGCAGTCGTTGGGGCCGCAGTTGTTGGGGCCGCAGTTGTCGGAGCTGCAGTCGTAGGGGCAGCTGTGGTCGGAGCTGCAGTCGTGGGGGCCGCTGTGGTCGGAGCTGCAGTTGTTGGGGCCGCAGTCGTTGGGGCTGCAGTCGTTGGAGCCGCAGTCGTTGGGGCTGCTGTGGTCGGAGCTGCAGTTGTAGGGGCCGCTGTGGTCGGAGCTGCAGTTGTTGGGGCCGCAGTCGTTGGGGCTGCAGTCGTTGGAGCTGCAGTCGTGGGGGCAGCTGTGGTAGGGGCTGCAGTTGTTGGAGCTGCAGTTGTTGGAGCTGCAGTCGTTGGGGCCACTGTGGTCGGAGCCGCAGTTGTAGGGGCCGCTGTGGTCGGAGCTGCAGTCGTGGGGGCCGCTGTGGTCGGAGCCGCAGTCGTGGGGACCGCTGTGGTCGGAGATGCAGTCGTTGGGGCTGCTGTGGTTGGAGCTGCAGTCGTTGGGGCCACTGTGGTCGGAACTGCAGTCGTTGGGGCCGCAGTTGTTGGAGCCGCAGTCGTTGGGGCCGCAGTCGTTGGGGCCGCAGTCGTTGGGGCCGCTGTGGTCGGAGATGCAATCGTTGGGGCTGCTGTGGTCGGAGCTGCAGTTGTAGGGGCCACTGTGGTCGGAACTGCAGTCGTTGGGGCAGCTGTGGTCGGAGCTGCAGTTGTAGGGGCCGCTGTGGTCGGAGCTGCAGTCGTGGGGGCAGCTGTGGTCGGAGCCGCAGTCGTTGGGGCTGCTGTGGTCGGAGCTGCAGTTGTTGGGGCTGCAGTCGTAGGGGCAGCTGTGGTCGGAGCTGCAGTCGTTGGGGCCGCAGTTGTTGGAGCCGCAGTTGTTGGGGCCGCAGTTGTCGGAGCTGCAGTCGTTGGGGCTGCTGTGGTCGGAGCTGCAGTTGTAGGGGCCGCTGTGGTCGGAGCTGCAGTCGTTGGGGCCGCAGTTGTTGGAGCCGCAGTCGTTGGGGCTGCTGTGGTCGGAGCTGCAGTTGTTGGAGCTGCAGTCGTTGGGGCTGCTGTGGTCGGAGCTGCAGTTGTTGGAGCTGCAGTCGTTGGGGCCGCAGTTGTTGGAGCCGCAGTCGTTGGGGCCGCAGTTGTCGGAGCTGCAGTCGTAGGGGCAGCTGTGGTCGGAGCTGCAGTCGTTGGGGCCGCTGTGGTCGGAGCTGCAGTCGTTGGGGCCGCAGTTGTTGGAGCCGCAGTTGTTGGGGCCGCAGTTGTCGGAGCTGCAGTCGTAGGGGCAGCTGTGGTCGGAGCTGCAGTCGTAGGGGCAGCTGTGGTCGGAGCTGCAGTCGTGGGGGCCGCTGTGGTCGGAGCTGCAGTCGTGGGGGCAGCTGTGGTAGGGGCTGCAGTTGTTGGAGCTGCAGTCGTGGGGGCCGCTGTGGTCGGAGCCGCAGTCGTGGGGGCCGCTGTGGTCGGAGATGCAGTCGTTGGGGCTGCTGTGGTCGGAGCTGCAGTTGTAGGGGCCGCTGTGGTCGGAGCTGCAGTCGTGGGGGCAGCTGTGGTCGGAGCTGCAGTCGTGGGGGCAGCTGTGGTCGGAGCCGCAGTCGTTGGGGCTGCTGTGGTCGGAGCTGCAGTTGTTGGGGCCGCAGTTGTCGGAGCCGCAGTCGTAGGGGCCGCAGTTGTTGGAGCTGCAGTCGTTGGGGCCACTGTGGTAGGGGCTGCAGTTGTTGGAGCTGCAGTCGTTGGGGCCACTGTGGTCGGAGCTGCAGTTGTTGGGGCCGCAGTTGTTGGGGCCGCAGTTGTTGGAGCCGCAGTTGTTGGGGCCGCAGTCGTAGGGGCAGCTGTGGTCGGAGCTGCAGTCGTGGGGGCCGCTGTGGTTGGAGCCGCAGTTGTAGGGGCCGCAGTGGTCGGAGCTGCAGTCGTTGGGGCCGCAGTGGTCGGAGCTGCAGTCGTTGGGGCCGCAGTCGTTGGAGCCGCAGTTGTCGGAGCTGCAGTCGTAGGGGCAGCTGTGGTCGGAGCTGCAGTCGTAGGGGCCGCTGTGGTCGGAGCTGCAGTCGTAGGGGCCGCTGTGGTCGGAGCTGCAGTCGTTGGGGCCGCAGTCGTTGGGGCTGCAGTTGTTGGAGCCGCAGTCGTTGGGGCTGCTGTGGTCGGAGCTGCAGTTGTTGGGGCCGCAGTTGTTGGAGCCGCAGTTGTTGGGGCTGCAGTTGTTGGGGCCACTGTGGTCGGAGCTGCAGTTGTTGGGGCCGCAGTCGTGGGGGCCGCAGTTGTTGGGGCCGCAGTCGTTGGGGCTGCTGTGGTCGGAGCTGCAGTTGTAGGGGCCGCTGTGGTCGGAGCTGCAGTCGTTGGGGCCGCAGTTGTTGGGGCCGCAGTCGTTGGGGCAGCTGTGGTCGGAGCTGCAGTCGTAGGGGCCGCTGTGGTCGGAGCTGCAGTCGTTGGGGCCGCTGTGGTCGGAGCTGCAGTCGTTGGGGCCGCAGTTGTTGGAGCCGCAGTTGTTGGGGCCGCAGTTGTCGGAGCTGCAGTCGTAGGGGCAGCTGTGGTCGGAGCTGCAGTCGTAGGGGCAGCTGTGGTCGGAGCTGCAGTCGTGGGGGCCGCTGTGGTCGGAGCTGCAGTCGTGGGGGCAGCTGTGGTAGGGGCTGCAGTTGTTGGAGCTGCAGTCGTGGGGGCCGCTGTGGTCGGAGCCGCAGTCGTGGGGGCCGCTGTGGTCGGAGATGCAGTCGTTGGGGCTGCTGTGGTCGGAGCTGCAGTTGTAGGGGCCGCTGTGGTCGGAGCCGCAGTCGTGGGGGCAGCTGTGGTCGGAGCCGCAGTCGTTGGGGCTGCTGTGGTCGGAGCCGCAGTCGTGGGGGCAGCTGTGGTCGGAGCCGCAGTCGTTGGGGCTGCTGTGGTCGGAGCTGCAGTTGTTGGGGCCGCAGTTGTCGGAGCCGCAGTCGTAGGGGCCGCAGTTGTTGGAGCTGCAGTCGTTGGGGCCACTGTGGTCGGAGCTGCAGTCGTTGGGGCCGCAGTCGTTGGGGCTGCAGTTGTTGGAGCCGCAGTCGTTGGGGCTGCTGTGGTCGGAGCTGCAGTTGTCGGAGCTGCAGTCGTAGGGGCAGCTGTGGTCGGAGCTGCAGTCGTAGGGGCAGCTGTGGTCGGAGCTGCAGTCGTGGGGGCCGCTGTGGTTGGAGCCGCAGTTGTAGGGGCCGCAGTGGTCGGAGCTGCAGTCGTTGGGGCCGCAGTGGTCGGAGCTGCAGTCGTTGGGGCCGCAGTTGTTGGGGCCGCAGTTGTCGGAGCTGCAGTCGTAGGGGCAGCTGTGGTCGGAGCTGCAGTCGTGGGGGCCGCTGTGGTCGGAGCTGCAGTTGTTGGGGCCGCAGTCGTTGGGGCTGCAGTCGTTGGAGCCGCAGTCGTTGGGGCTGCTGTGGTCGGAGCTGCAGTTGTAGGTGCCGCTGTGGTCGGAGCTGCAGTTGTTGGGGCCGCAGTCGTTGGGGCTGCAGTCGTTGGAGCTGCAGTCGTGGGGGCAGCTGTGGTAGGGGCTGCAGTTGTTGGAGCTGCAGTTGTTGGAGCTGCAGTCGTTGGGGCCACTGTGGTCGGAGCCGCAGTTGTAGGGGCCGCTGTGGTCGGAGCTGCAGTCGTGGGGGCCGCTGTGGTCGGAGCTGCAGTCGTTGGGGCCACTGTGGTCGGAACTGCAGTCGTTGGGGCCGCAGTTGTTGGAGCCGCAGTCGTTGGGGCCGCAGTCGTTGGGGCCGCAGTCGTTGGGGCCGCTGTGGTCGGAGATGCAATCGTTGGGGCTGCTGTGGTCGGAGCTGCAGTTGTAGGGGCCGCTGTGGTCGGAGCTGCAGTCGTGGGGGCAGCTGTGGTCGGAGCTGCAGTTGTAGGGGCCGCTGTGGTCGGAGCTGCAGTCGTGGGGGCAGCTGTGGTCGGAGCCGCAGTCGTTGGGGCTGCTGTGGTCGGAGCTGCAGTTGTTGGGGCCGCAGTTGTCGGAGCCGCAGTCGTAGGGGCCGCTGTGGTCGGAGCTGCAGTCGTGGGGGCCGCTGTGGTTGGAGCCGCAGTTGTAGGGGCCGCAGTTGTTGGAGCTGCAGTCGTTGGGGCCACTGTGGTCGGAGCTGCAGTCGTTGGGGCCGCAGTTGTTGGAGCCGCAGTTGTTGGGGCCGCAGTTGTCGGAGCTGCAGTCGTTGGGGCTGCTGTGGTCGGAGCTGCAGTTGTAGGGGCCGCTGTGGTCGGAGCTGCAGTCGTTGGGGCCGCAGTTGTTGGAGCCGCAGTCGTTGGGGCTGCTGTGGTCGGAGCTGCAGTTGTTGGAGCTGCAGTCGTTGGGGCTGCTGTGGTCGGAGCTGCAGTTGTTGGAGCTGCAGTCGTTGGGGCCGCAGTTGTTGGAGCCGCAGTCGTTGGGGCCGCAGTTGTCGGAGCTGCAGTCGTAGGGGCAGCTGTGGTCGGAGCTGCAGTCGTTGGGGCCGCTGTGGTCGGAGCTGCAGTCGTTGGGGCCGCAGTTGTTGGAGCCGCAGTTGTTGGGGCCGCAGTTGTCGGAGCTGCAGTCGTAGGGGCAGCTGTGGTCGGAGCTGCAGTCGTAGGGGCAGCTGTGGTCGGAGCTGCAGTCGTGGGGGCCGCTGTGGTCGGAGCTGCAGTCGTGGGGGCAGCTGTGGTAGGGGCTGCAGTTGTTGGAGCTGCAGTCGTGGGGGCCGCTGTGGTCGGAGCCGCAGTCGTGGGGGCCGCTGTGGTCGGAGATGCAGTCGTTGGGGCTGCTGTGGTCGGAGCTGCAGTTGTGGGGGCCGCTGTGGTCGGAGCTGCAGTCGTGGGGGCAGCTGTGGTCGGAGCTGCAGTCGTTGGGGCCGCAGTCGTTGGGGCTGCAGTCGTTGGAGCTGCAGTCGTGGGGGCAGCTGTGGTAGGGGCTGCAGTTGTTGGAGCTGCAGTTGTTGGAGCTGCAGTCGTTGGAGCTGCAGTCGTTGGGGCCACTGTGGTCGGAGCCGCAGTTGTAGGGGCCGCTGTGGTCGGAGCCGCAGTCGTGGGGGCCGCTGTGGTCGGAGCCGCAGTCGTGGGGACCGCTGTGGTCGGAGATGCAGTCGTTGGGGCTGCTGTGGTTGGAGCTGCAGTCGTTGGGGCCACTGTGGTCGGAACTGCAGTCGTTGGGGCCGCAGTTGTTGGAGCCGCAGTCGTTGGGGCCGCAGTCGTTGGGGCCGCAGTCGTTGGGGCTGCTGTGGTCGGAGCTGCAGTTGTAGGGGCCGCTGTGGTCGGAGCTGCAGTCGTGGGGGCAGCTGTGGTCGGAGCTGCAGTTGTAGGGGCCGCTGTGGTCGGAGCCGCAGTCGTGGGGGCAGCTGTGGTCGGAGCCGCAGTCGTTGGGGCTGCTGTGGTCGGAGCTGCAGTTGTTGGGGCCGCAGTTGTCGGAGCCGCAGTCGTAGGGGCAGCTGTGGTCGGAGCTGCAGTCGTGGGGGCCGCTGTGGTTGGAGCCGCAGTTGTAGGGGCCGCAGTTGTTGGAGCTGCAGTCGTTGGGGCCGCTGTGGTCGGAGCTGCAGTCGTTGGGGCCGCAGTTGTTGGAGCCGCAGTTGTTGGGGCCGCAGTTGTCGGAGCTGCAGTCGTTGGGGCTGCTGTGGTCGGAGCTGCAGTTGTAGGGGCCGCTGTGGTCGGAGCTGCAGTCGTTGGGGCCGCAGTTGTTGGAGCCGCAGTCGTTGGGGCTGCTGTGGTCGGAGCTGCAGTTGTTGGAGCTGCAGTCGTTGGGGCTGCTGTGGTCGGAGCTGCAGTTGTTGGAGCTGCAGTCGTTGGGGCCGCAGTTGTTGGAGCCGCAGTTGTTGGGGCCGCAGTCGTTGGGGCTGCTGTGGTCGGAGCTGCAGTTGTTGGGGCCGCGGTTGTTGGAGCCGCAGTTGTTGGGGCTGCAGTTGTTGGGGCCACTGTGGTCGGAGCTGCAGTTGTTGGGGCCGCAGTCGTGGGGGCCGCAGTTGTTGGGGCCGCAGTCATTGGGGCTGCTGTGGTCGGAGCTGCAGTTGTAGGGGCCGCTGTGGTCGGAGCTGCAGTCGTTGGGGCCGCAGTTGTTGGGGCCGCAGTCGTTGGGGCAGCTGTGGTCGGAGCTGCAGTCGTAGGGGCCGCTGTGGTCGGAGCTGCAGTCGTTGGGGCCGCTGTGGTCGGAGCTGAAGTCGTTGGGGCCGCAGTTGTTGGAGCCGCAGTTGTTGGGGCCGCAGTTGTCGGAGCCGCAGTTGTTGGGGCCGCAGTCGTTGGGGCTGCAGTTGTTGGAGCCGCAGTCGTTGGGGCTGCTGTGGTCGGAGCTGCAGTTGTCGGAGCTGCAGTCGTAGGGGCAGCTGTGGTCGGAGCTGCAGTCGTAGGGGCAGCTGTGGTCGGAGCTGCAGTCGTGGGGGCCGCTGTGGTTGGAGCCGCAGTTGTAGGGGCCGCAGTGGTCGGAGCTGCAGTCGTTGGGGCCGCAGTGGTCGGAGCTGCAGTCGTTGGGGCCGCAGTTGTTGGGGCCGCAGTTGTCGGAGCTGCAGTCGTAGGGGCAGCTGTGGTCGGAGCTGCAGTCGTGGGGGCCGCTGTGGTCGGAGCTGCAGTTGTTGGGGCCGCAGTCGTTGGGGCTGCAGTCGTTGGAGCCGCAGTCGTTGGGACTGCTGTGGTCGGAGCTGCAGTTGTAGGGGCCGCTGTGGTCGGAGCTGCAGTTGTTGGGGCCGCAGTCGTTGGGGCTGCAGTCGTTGGAGCTGCAGTCGTGGGGGCAGCTGTGGTCGGAGCTGCAGTCGTAGGGGCAGCTGTGGTCGGAGCTGCAGTCGTGGGGGCCGCTGTGGTTGGAGCCGCAGTTGTAGGGGCCGCAGTGGTCGGAGCTGCAGTCGTTGGGGCCGCAGTGGTCGGAGCTGCAGTCGTTGGGGCCGCAGTTGTTGGGGCCGCAGTTGTCGGAGCTGCAGTCGTAGGGGCAGCTGTGGTCGGAGCTGCAGTCGTGGGGGCCGCTGTGGTCGGAGCTGCAGTTGTTGGGGCCGCAGTCGTTGGGGCTGCAGTCGTTGGAGCCGCAGTCGTTGGGGCTGCTGTGGTCGGAGCTGCAGTTGTAGGGGCCGCTGTGGTCGGAGCTGCAGTTGTTGGGGCCGCAGTCGTTGGGGCTGCAGTCGTTGGAGCTGCAGTCGTGGGGGCAGCTGTGGTAGGGGCTGCAGTTGTTGGAGCTGCAGTTGTTGGAGCTGCAGTCGTTGGGGCCACTGTGGTCGGAGCCGCAGTTGTAGGGGCCGCTGTGGTCGGAGCTGCAGTCGTGGGGGCCGCTGTGGTCGGAGCCGCAGTCGTGGGGACCGCTGTGGTCGGAGATGCAGTCGTTGGGGCTGCTGTGGTAGGAGCTGCAGTCGTTGGGGCCACTGTGGTCGGAACTGCAGTCGTTGGGGCCGCAGTTGTTGGAGCCGCAGTCGTTGGGGCCGCAGTCGTTGGGGCCGCAGTCGTTGGGGCCGCTGTGGTCGGAGATGCAGTCGTTGGGGCTGCTGTGGTCGGAGCTGCAGTTGTAGGGGCCGCTGTGGTCGGAGCTGCAGTCGTGGGGGCAGCTGTGGTCGGAGCTGCAGTTGTAGGGGCCGCTGTGGTCGGAGCTGCAGTCGTGGGGGCAGCTGTGGTCGGAGCCGCAGTCGTTGGGGCTGCTGTGGTCGGAGCTGCAGTTGTTGGGGCCGCAGTTGTCGGAGCCGCAGTCGTAGGGGCAGCTGTGGTCGGAGCTGCAGTCGTGGGGGCCGCTGTGGTTGGAGCCGCAGTTGTAGGGGCCGCAGTTGTTGGAGCTGCAGTCGTTGGGGCCACTGTGGTCGGAGCTGCAGTCGTTGGGGCCGCAGTCGTTGGGGCTGCAGTTGTTGGAGCCGCAGTCGTTGGGGCTGCTGTGGTCGGAGCTGCAGTTGTCGGAGCTGCAGTCGTAGGGGCAGCTGTGGTCGGAGCTGCAGTCGTAGGGGCAGCTGTGGTCGGAGCTGCAGTCGTGGGGGCCGCTGTGGTTGGAGCCGCAGTTGTAGGGGCCGCAGTGGTCGGAGCTGCAGTCGTTGGGGCCGCAGTGGTCGGAGCTGCAGTCGTTGGGGCCGCAGTTGTTGGGGCCGCAGTTGTCGGAGCTGCAGTCGTAGGGGCAGCTGTGGTCGGAGCTGCAGTCGTGGGGGCCGCTGTGGTCGGAGCTGCAGTTGTTGGGGCCGCAGTCGTTGGGGCTGCAGTCGTTGGAGCCGCAGTCGTTGGGGCTGCTGTGGTCGGAGCTGCAGTTGTAGGGGCCGCTGTGGTCGGAGCTGCAGTTGTTGGGGCCGCAGTCGTTGGGGCTGCAGTCGTTGGAGCTGCAGTCGTGGGGGCAGCTGTGGTAGGGGCTGCAGTTGTTGGAGCTGCAGTTGTTGGAGCTGCAGTCGTTGGGGCCACTGTGGTCGGAGCCGCAGTTGTAGGGGCCGCTGTGGTCGGAGCTGCAGTCGTGGGGGCCGCTGTGGTCGGAGCCGCAGTCGTGGGGACCGCTGTGGTCGGAGCCGCAGTCGTTGGGGCTGCTGTGGTTGGAGCTGCAGTCGTTGGGGCCACTGTGGTCGGAACTGCAGTCGTTGGGGCCGCAGTTGTTGGAGCCGCAGTCGTTGGGGCCGCAGTCGTTGGGGCCGCAGTCGTTGGGGCCGCTGTGGTCGGAGATGCAGTCGTTGGGGCTGCTGTGGTCGGAGCTGCAGTTGTAGGGGCCGCTGTGGTCGGAGCTGCAGTCGTGGGGGCAGCTGTGGTCGGAGCTGCAGTTGTAGGGGCCGCTGTGGTCGGAGCTGCAGTCGTGGGGGCAGCTGTGGTCGGAGCCGCAGTCGTTGGGGCTGCTGTGGTCGGAGCTGCAGTTGTTGGGGCCGCAGTTGTCGGAGCCGCAGTCGTAGGGGCAGCTGTGGTCGGAGCTGCAGTCGTGGGGGCCGCTGTGGTTGGAGCCGCAGTTGTAGGGGCCGCAGTTGTTGGAGCTGCAGTCGTTGGGGCCACTGTGGTCGGAGCTGCAGTCGTTGGGGCCGCAGTTGTTGGAGCCGCAGTTGTTGGGGCCGCAGTTGTCGGAGCTGCAGTCGTTGGGGCTGCTGTGGTCGGAGCTGCAGTTGTAGGGGCCGCTGTGGTCGGAGCTGCAGTCGTTGGGGCCTCAGTCGTTGGGGCTGCTGTGGTCGGAGCTGCAGTTGTTGGAGCTGCAGTCGTTGGGGCCGCTGTGGTCGGAGCCGCTGTGGTTGGAGCCGCAGTTGTAGGGGCCGCTGTGGTCGGAGCTGCAGTCGTTGGGGCCGCTGTGGTCGGAGCTGCAGTCGTTGGGGCCGCTGTGGTCGGAGCTGCAGTCGTTGGGGCAGCTGTGGTACGGGCTGCAGTTGTTGGAGCTGCAGTCGTTGGGGCCGCTGTGGTCGGAGCCGCTGTGGTTGGAGCCGCAGTTGTAGGGGCCGCTGTGGTCGGAGCTGCAGTCGTTGGGGCCCCTGTGGTCGGAGCTGCAGTCGTGGGGGCAGCTGTGGCAGGGGCTGCAGTTGTTGGAGCTGCAGTCGTTGGGGCCGCTGTGGTCGGAGCTGCAGTCGTTGGGGCCGCTGTGGTCGGAGCTGCAGTCGTTGGGGCCGCTGTGGTCGGAGCTGCAGTCGTGGGGGCCGCTGTGGTTGGACCCGCAGTTGTAGGGGCCGCTGTGGTCGGAGCTGCAGTCGTTGGGGCCGCAGTTGTTGGGGCCTCAGTCGTTGGGGCTGCTGTGGTCGGAGCTGCAGTTGTTGGAGCTGCAGTCGTAGGGGCCGCTGTGGTCGGAGCTGCAGTTGTAGGGGCCGCTGTGGTCGGAGCTGCAGTCGTGGGGGTAGCTGTGGTAGGGCCTGCAGTTGTTGGAGCTGCAGTCGTTGGGGCCGCTGTGGTCGGAGCTGCAGTCGTTGGGGCCGCAGTTGTTGGGGCCACAGTCGTTGGGGCTGCTGTGGTCGGAGCTGCAGTCGTTGGGGCCGCTGTGGTCGGAGCTGCAGTTGTTGGGGCCGCAGTCGTTGGGGCCGCTGTGGTCGGAGCTGCAGTCGTGGGGGTAGCTGTGGTAGGGCCTGCAGTTGTTGGAGCTGCAGTCGTTGGGGCCGCTGTGGTCGGAGCTGCAGTCGTTGGGGCCGCAGTTGTTGGGGCCACAGTCGTTGGGGCTGCTGTGGTCAGAGCTGCAGTCGTTGGGGCCGCTGTGGTCGGAGCTGCAGTTGTTGGGGCCGCAGTCGTTGGGGCCGCTGTGGTCGGAGCTGCAGTCGTTGGGGCCGCAGTTGTTGGAGCCGCAGTTGTCGGAGCTGCAGTCGTGGGGGCAGCTGTGGTCGGAGCTGCAGTCGTGGGGGTCGCTGTGGTCGGAGCCGCAGTTGTAGGGGCCGCTGTGGTCGGAGCTGCAGTCGTTGGGGCCGCTGTGGTCGGAGCTGCAGTCGTGGGGGCAGCTGTGGCAGGGGCTGCAGTTGTTGGAGCTGCAGTCGTTGGGGCCGCTGTGGTCGGAGCTGCAGTCGTTGGGGCCGCTGTGGTCGGAGCTGCAGTCGTTGGGGCAGCTGTGGTCGGAGCTGCAGTCGTGGGGGCCGCTGTTGTTGGAGCTGCAGTCGTTGGGGCCGCAGTCGTTGGGGCTGCTGTGGTCGGAGCTGCAGTTGTTGGGGCCGCAGTCGTGGGGGCCGCTGTGGTCGGAGCTGCAGTTGTTGGGGCCGCAGTCGTTGGGGCTGCTGTGGTCGGAGCCGCAGTCGTGGGGGCCGCTGTGGTCGGAGCCGCAGTCGTGGGGGCCGCTGTGGTCGGAGCCGCAGTTGTAGGGGCCGCTGTGGTCGGAGATGCAGTCGTTGGGGCCGCTGTGGTCGGAGCCGCAGTCGTGGGGGCCGCAGTTGTTGGGGCCGCAGTCGTTGGGGCTGCTGTGGTCGGAGCTGCAGTTGTTGGAGCTGCAGTTGTTGGAGCTGCAGTCGTTGCGGCCGCTGTGGTCGGAGCAGTCGTTGGGGCCACTGTGGTCGGAGCTGCAGTCGTTGGAGCCGCAGTTGTTGGGGCCGCAGTTGTCGGAGCTGCAGTCGTTGGGGCTGCTGTGGTCGGAGCTGCAGTTGTAGGGGCCGCTGTGGTTGGAGCTGCAGTCGTTGGGGCCGCTGTGGTCGGAGCTGCAGTCGTTGGGGCTGCAGTTGTTGGGGCCGCAGTCGTTGGGGCTGCTGTGGTCGGAGCTGCAGTTGTTGGAGCTGCAGTCGTTGGGGCAGCTGTGGTCGGAGCAGTCGTGGGGGCAGCTGTGGTAGGGGCTGCAGTTGTTGGAGCTGCAGTCGTTGGGGCCACTGTGGTCGGAGCTGCAGTCGTGGGGGCCGCTGTGGTTGGAGCCGCAGTTGTAGGGGCCGCTGTGGTCGGAGCTGCAGTCGTTGGGGCAGCAGTTGTTGGGGCCGCAGTCGTTGGGGCTGCTGTGGTCGGAGCTGCAGTTGTTGGGGCCGCAGTTGTTGGGGCCGCAGTTGTTGGGGCCGCAGTCGTTGGGGCCGCAGTTGTTGGAGCCGCAGTCGTTGGGGCTGCTGTGGTCGGAGCTGCATTTGTAGGGGCCGCTGTGGTCGGAGCTGCAGTCGTGGGGGCAGCAGTTGTTGGGGCCGCAGTCGTTGGGGCTGCAGTCGTTGGAGCCGCGGTCGTTGGGGCTGCTGTGGTCGGAGCTGCAGTTGTAGGGGCCGCTGTGGTCGGAGCTGCAGTCGTGGTGGCCGCTGTGGTCGGAGCTGCAGTCGTGGGGGCTGCTGTGGTCGGAGCTGCAGTCGTGGGGGCAGCTGTGGTAGGGGCTGCAGTTGTTGGAGCTGCAGTCGTTGGGGCCACTGTGGTCGGAGCTGCAGTCGTTGGGGCCGCAGTTGTTGGAGCCGCAGTCGTTGGGGCAGCTGTGGTCGGAGCCGCAGTCGTTGGGGCAGCTGTGGTTGGAGCCGCAGTTGTAGGGGCCGCTGTCGTTGGGGCCGCAGTCGTTGGGGCCGCAGTTGTAGGGGCCGCTGTCGTTGGGGCCGCAGTCGTTGGGGCCGCAGTCGTTGGGGCTGCTGTGGTCGGAGCTGCAGTCGTTGTGGCCGCAGTCGTTGGGGCTGCTGTGGTCGGAGCTGCAGTTGTAGGGGCCGCTGTGGTCGGAGCTGCAGTCGTTGGGGCCGCAGTTGTTGGGGCTGCTGTGGTCGGAGCTGCAGTTGTTGGAGCTGCAGTTGTAGGGGCCGCTGTGGTCGGAGCTGCGGTCGTTGGAGCCGCAGTCGTCGGGGCTGCTGTGGTCGGAGCTGCAGTTGTAGGGGCCGCTGTGGTCGGAGCTGCAGTCGTGGGGGCCGCAGTCGTTGGGGCTGCAGTTGTTGGAGCCGCAGTCGTTGGGGCTGCCGTGGTCGGAGCTGCAGTCGTAGGGGCCGCTGTGGTCGGAGCCGCAGTCGTTGGGGCCGCTGTGGTCGGAGCTGCAGTTGTTGGGGCCGCAGTCGTTGGGGCCGCTGTGGTCGGAGCTGCAGTTGTTGGGGCCGCAGTTGTTGGGGCCGCTGTGGTCGGAGCTGCAGTTGTTGGGGCCACAGTCGTTGGGGCCGCAGTCGTTGGGGCCGCAGTTGTTGGAGCCGCAGTCGTTGGGGCTGCTGTGGTCGGAGCTGCAGTTGTTGGGGCCGCTGTGGTCGGAGCTGCAGTCGTGGGGGCAGCTGTGGTAGGGGCTGCAGTTGTTGGAGCTGCAGTCGTTGGGGCCGCTGTGGTCGGAGCTGCAGTCGTTGGGGCAGCTGTGGTTGGAGCTGCAGTTGTGGGGGCCGCAGTTGTAGGGGCCACTGTGGTCGGAGCTGCAGTTGTTGGGGCCGCAGTCGTTGGGGCTGCTGTGGTCGGAGCTGCAGTTGTTGGGGCCGCAGTTGTTGGGGCCGCTGTGGTCGGAGCTGCAGTTGTTGGGGCCAGTGTCGTTGGGGCCGCAGTCGTTGGGGCCGCAGTTGTTGGAGCCGCAGTCGTTGGGGCTGCTGTGGTCGGAGCTGCAGTTGTTGGGGCCGCTGTGGTCGGAGCTGCAGTCGTGGGGGCAGCTGTGGTAGGGGCTGCAGTTGTTGGAGCTGCAGTCGTTGGGGCCGCTGTGGTCGGAGCTGCAGTCGTTGGGGCAGCTGTGGTTGGAGCTGCAGTTGTGGGGGCCGCAGTTGTAGGGGCCACTGTGGTCGGAGCTGCAGTCGTTGGGGCCACTGTGGTCGGAGCTGCAGTCGTTGGGGCAGCTGTGGTCGGAGCCGCAGTCGTTGGGGCAGCTGTGGTCGGAGTTGCAGTCGTTGGGGCCGCTGTGGTGGGGGCTGCAGTCGTTGGGGCAGCTGTCGTTGGGGCAGCTGTGGTCGGAGCTGCAGTCGTGGGGGTCGCTGTGGTTGGAGCCGCAGTTGTAGGGGCCGCTGTGGTCGGAGCTGCAGTCGTTGGGGCGGCAGTTGTTGGGGCTGCAGTCGTTGGGGCTGCTGTGGTTGGAGCTGCAGTGGTCGGAGCCGCAGTCGTGGGGGCAGCTGTTGTAGGAGCTGCAGTCGTTGGGGCCGCTGTGGTCGGAGCTGCAGTCGTTGGGGCCGCTGTGGTCGGAGCTGCAGTCGTGGGGGCAGCTGTGGTAGGGGCTGCAGTTGTTGGAGCTGCAGTCGTTGGGGCCGCTGTGGTCGGAGCTGCAGTCGTTGGGGCCGCAGTTGTTGGGGCCACAGTCGTTGGGGCTGCTGTGGTCGGAGCCGCAGTCGTGGGGGCCGCTGTGGTCGGAGCTGCAGTCGTGGGGGCCGCTGTGGTCGGAGCTGCAGTCGTGGGGGCCGCTGTGGTAGGGGCTGCAGTTGTTGGAGCTGCAGTCGTTGGGGCCGCTGTGGTCGGAGCTGCAGTTGTTGGGGCCGCAGTCGTTGGGGCCGCTGTGGTCGGACCCGCAGTTGTAGGGGCCGCAGTGGTCGGAGCTGCAGTCGTGGGGGCAGCTGTGGTCGGAGCTGCAGTCGTGGGGGCCGCTGTGGTCGGAGCCGCAGTTGTAGGGGCCGCTGTGGTCGGAGCCGCACTCGTGGGGGCAGCTGTGGTAGGGGCTGCAGTCGTGGGGGCCGCTGAGGTTGGAGCCGCAGTTGTAGGGGCCGCTGTGGTCGGAGCTGCAGTCGTTGGGGCCGCAGTCGTTGGGGCCGCTGTGGTCGGAGCCACAGTTGTTGGAGCTGCAGTCGTGGGGGCAGCTGTGGTAGGGGCCACTGTGGTCGGAGCTGCAGTCGTGGGGGCCGCAGTGGTCGGAGCTGCAGTCGTGGGGGCCGCTGTGGTCGGAGCTGCAGTCGTGGGGGCCGCAGTCGTGGGGGCCGCAGTTGTTGTCTCATCTACATCGATGCCAATGTATGGCTCTTCAGGAATTTCTTCAAATCCCCACAAGTCAGCAAAATTTCCATTGTCATCATTTTCTTCGGTTGTAGCTGTGTCTGTATCTGAGCTGACAGTTGTTTGTGTTGTCGTCTGTGTTGTTTGCGTCGTCTGTGTCGTTGTCGTCTGTTCCGTTTCTGGATCAAATGGTCCAACAGGAATATCATCAAAGCCCCACAAGTCAAATGGATCTCGTTCTTCCAGAGATCTCCGAACATGATGCCTTCCAACTTTTTTATGCAACACAGGGGCACAAGCTGCGAGCACCATGCAAAGTTTCCCGGAGTCTACGTACACCACTTCAAAGCCAGAATCCTGTCAACAAACATTCTTAATGTTAGTTTTCACAATCATTTATTTAACAGTCACTTTTAACTTTTTTTGCACTTCACTAACCCTGTCTGGCAACTTTGATATCTCCACAAACAATGTAGTCGGGGTCCTCCATTTTCTCACCGAGTATCCTTGGTTAGTGAGAAACTCTGCCAAAAAAGCAAACTCAAATCGCTTAGAAACAAGTTCACAATTGTGGTTCGAGCAATATAAAGCTTCCAATCAATAATCAGTCAAATCGCATTGATGGTTTTGTTCAGGGTTTGACACACTGATGTTTGCACAAGAGCCATCAGCCTCACTCTGGGGTTTGCATGCCCCCAACCACCTCATCCTTACCAAGTTGTTTGACCTTCTTCAGTTCTGCATCACGAGGAAGCTTCACAGTGACACTCTTTGTTCTACAAGTCACCAATTGAGACGCTGCTGGTGGTGACATTACTGGATTCTCGCAGACAGCCATGCCTGTCATGTTCTCCTGCAGTAGACGGTCGAAGTAATGCAGTTTGAACGGCCAGAAGCCACATCCATCTCCACTCTGGGAATAAACAACATTGTCGTCAATTGTAGGATGCATTCATTTTAAAAAAAAGGGTCAACCTGGTGTAAATCCTATAAAAAAGTCCAAAACCAACAATGTGTTAGTTGTCTCTCAGTGCTTTTCTACTTCCTAACCACGCATCTGGATCTCAGCCCCAAGACAACTGGGTCCTACGGAAGATTTTTCAAAAGCAATGTACAAATCTAAAGTTCCCTTTTTATGAAGGAATGATGATTTGCAAAAACAGCTAGGCACTTAAGTTTTAGCAGACATTACTCCAAGAGAAATGTACTGTATAAAGACCATTTTCAGCAGGGGATAAATACACGATTAGTACACTAGTGCACATTTCCAACAGCCAAATGGCATGCATGGGATTGAGTATAGAACAGTGTGTGTGTTCATGAACATGAAGTTCGGGGACAACAGTGGTGCTCTATGACACAGGAATGAAATATATCAGGCTCTGGATACACAGACAATGAAATAAACGTTTTACCTGTATTGCTGTGCAGCAGCCAGTATAAGGAATATGGATAGATTGGTGACACTCGCCAGGCATTGACAACAATCGGGCACCATCTGTGGAAAAAAGGTTTGGAGAAACATGAGAAAATAGAATGACAGCTGTTGTCAGGGAATTGGAGACAAAAAACAGAATGTAGGTGGACAAATCAAACGCACCTTCCAGATGCAGATTTGAGTATCGGATGAGCGAAAAGCGCAGGGAAAGTGTTCCATTACTGCAGCGATACTGTGGCTGGTTGACGTCTGATGCCCCTGAAACTAGATAAGACAAAAACACAAATAGTGATGCCAGAGGAAACCAAGCAAGATTTCGAGCTGCTGTACGGGAAATCAGGCAGCTTTACACCTGTAGAGTCGTGGCAAGAGCTTGAAGGTGGTTTCAAATAATTAATGGCCGCGTTTCCCAGATTCGATCGTTCTTAAGGACTTAAGAAGGCTCTTAAGAAGGGTTCGGCTAAGAAGGAGCGCTAAGATACGGGTGTTTCCCAGATGCGTTCTTAACTGCCTTCTTAGGAGAACCTTAAGATCAAGCCAAAGAAGCTTCTTAAGAAGCTCTTAGTGGGAGCTGTCCACCGCGGTGCTGCTGTGCTGAATCAATCGATGCCAGGCAAATCGATCACCCACCTCTTTATCAGCGCATAAGTGTGTGTGTGTGTGTGTGTGTGTGTGTGTGTGTGTGTGTGTGTGTGTGTGTGTGTGTGTGTGTGTGTGTGTGTGTGTGCGCGCGCGCGCTGTCAGACCGGGCTGTCCAGGCAAAGAGATCCAACGGCCGTTGGATCTCCGCACGGGGCAGCCGGTACTTTGCCTGGACAGCCCGGTCTGACAGCACGTCCAGTGGGGAGAAGTGCTGACGCACGTATGCATTTATGTAAACCGTCTGGCTTCACGCACGGCGACGCTGTTGGTTCGCAGGGAGAATGTGCTGTATTGCAGCCGTGGTTTCTCACACGCGCGGACTTTGGCAACGCAGAGTAGCAGGTGAAGCCTCTCTGGATGAGGTTCAGCTGAGTTTAATACATCTGTTCCCTTGATATCTGTGAAATGCCACAGGGTTGTTGTTTTTTTTATGTGTAGTACTATAAACTCATATATGCAGATGTTGCGGAAAACTTAAACGTGTAATTCAATAAAAAGGTTTTTTTTTATCTACCATTTTCTCATTTTCTTTTCTTGCGCCAGTGGCCCGCAGCTATGAGCGCATTTCAACACTGAGCATTGTTTTATTATTTCGCAAAGTGGATGATATAAATTTCCCTGACGCGCTTGATCACTGAGCATTCGGTCACTAAGAAGGCTGTTAAGAGTGGGTCAGCTCGATCTTACATTTCCTTCTTAGTGAAAGATCTTCTTAAGCTAAGAGCGACTCTGGGAAACACATCCTTCTTTCACAGCGTTCTTAAGAGCGCTCCTAAGAAGATCTTAGCACTTAAGAGCTTCTTAACGAATCTGGGAAACGCGGCCAATGACAGTTATCAAAAATATATATATATTTTTTTTTGTGATATCTACACTTTTCTGGCATGTTTGGTTTTTATCATATTTTTGAATGATGCATTTTGTCAGATTTGTAAAGAAACCCTAGTTCTTGATTCAGATGATCCACCTGCCAAAGTAATGTTCATTAATCCAGTAATGGTTATAAAAAGGCAAGCCATATAAAAAAAGGACACTATGAAAGATAATTTTTGCTCAAAGACAAAAAGGGGAAGATTTAAAAAAAATACAAATTTTTTGTTTTAGTTGTTTAGAATTTGAATAAGGGGAATTGCATTACACTTCTATCACTAACTTCTGATTTTGGAACATTAGCTACATTCCTAAATCTTTGCTGTAAAGCACTTTTGTAATATTGGTTTTGAAGTGCTATACAGATAAAAGTCATGAATATAAAGCTTACCTACATTCACATCTGGAGGGGAAAAAACCTCATTACAAGCCAACTCACCCAAAATCCAGAATTTTTACCAGTTCAAGTCCTGGATCTTCTCGAAAGAAAATCATGTTGAAATTTCTATTAGATTCATGGGGACTTGCAAAATCCTATAGCTGTTCGCCAAATCCTTTTAAAAGTGTGTGATTTAAACCTCACCAGTGGCTGATTTTTCACTGGATTGGGCTGAACATCAGTGAGACTAAGTAAACTTGGCAACATGTAATCATTTAAATATTTGTTGCTGAATCGTTAGTCATCGAATTAATAACAGGAAATCATTTTTTTACCCAAACAAAGAATCTATCATTTAAAAAAATATATATAACTGTATATAACAATGGCTTTAGTTATGTGTAGTATTACAGTAATGTAGTTCTGTCACATCTACAAGTTATTTGGTCCTGCGTAAAAAGACTGAGTGCCACAGGTTTACCTAAATTTAGCTTTGGAGAGGAAAACACTTGGGTTAATTTGATGTCCTTGAAACACACATACACAGTTAATAAAACTCAAAGATGTTATATTACTCCATTGTTTGATATAAAAAAATGTAATTGTTACATTCAGTGGTTTCATTTCAACAGTAAATATTTTTACAGTGTTGACTTTAAGCTTTCCTATCTGTCTGATACCTGTTGAGCCTTTTTTACATTTGGTTGTGGAGATGTGTAATTTATGTCTTGTAGTGCCTTAGTTTGTTGCATATGGATGACGTCATCCTGCTCCATGTGCCTGGACAAAATATTCATTTTAATTCCTCAATACACATTATTTCACAATTTCAAACTCTCTGAACTAATTTCTGACATCAAAAACTTAAAATCAACTCCATAGGCTGTCTTGTGATAGTTGGCTGCTTCTTCTTCTTCTTCTTCTTCCTCCAAGTGAGCAGGACTCCATGACTTCACTATCATATCAAACTGCTTGATGATGAAATGAATTATGATTGCACTTTTTAAATAATTCTGGTTAAACTGCAATCCATTTAGCAGTAATCCATCCTAACCTGTTCCAGGTGGAATTAGACAAGACCTGCTGTATTAGTATTGTGGATGGATGAGACCAAAATCAAACTTTTTGGTTTAAATGAGAAGCGTCATGTTTGGAGAAAGGAAAACACTGCATTCCAAGAACCTTATCCCATCTGTGAAACATGGTGGTGGTAGTATCATGGTTCTGGCCTGTTTTGCTGCATCTGGGCCAGGATGGCTTGCCATCATTAATGGAACAATTTAATTCTGAATTATACCAGCAAATTCTAAAAGGAAAATGTCAGGACATCTGTCCGTGCACTGAATCTCAAGAGAATGTGGGTTGAACCACTTGTGTGCTTAGGGTCGTTGTCTTGCTGCATACAAGACAACGACCCTAAGCACACAAGTTGTTCTACCAAAGAATGGTTAAAGAAGAAAAAAGTTAACGTTTTGCAATGGCCAAGTCAAAGTCCTGACCTTAATCCAATCGAAATGTTGTGGAAGGACCTAAAGCGAGCAGTTCATGTGAGGAAAACCCACCAACATCCCAGAGTTGAAGCTTTTCTTAAGGAGGAATGGGCTAAAATTCCTCCAAGCCGATGTGCAAGACTAATCAACAGTTACCAGAAACGTTTAGTTGCAGTTATTGCTACACAAGGGGGTCTCACCAAATACTGAAAGTAAATGTTCACATACTTTTGCCACTCCCAGATATGTAATATTGGATCATTTTCCTCAATAAATGAATGGCCGAGTATAATATTTTTTTTCTCATTTGCTTAATTGGGTTCTCTTTATCTACTTTAAGTACTTGCATGAAAATCTGATGTTTTAGGTCATATTTATGCAGAAATATAGAACATTCTAAAGGGTTCACAAACTTCCAAGCACCACTGTTTATGCAACAAACCAAACCATTATAAGCTGTAACTTGAAAATGTCCAGAACCCAATGAAATAACAGGCTCAAGTCAACCGTACGGTTCTGAATTTAAGGTTTTCTATCTGTCCGTCTGTGTGTCAAGGATATTAAAATCCTCATTGGGAAAAATCTAGGGTCATTTAGGCAGGATCAAATAACTTGTAGCTGTGACAGAACTATATTAATACTACATAGAACCAACATTTGTCTACAAGAAAGTGTACACTAGTGGAGATATGACATTTTTAAAATGACAGATTCTTCGTTTGGGTAAAAAAACGACTTCCTGTCATTAAATTGATCACTGTAACCAACCATTCAGCAACAACTATTTAAATGAATACCTGCTCAGAGGGACAACTTCAAAAATCCATAACTTTAAAAGGATTTGGAGAACAGCTGCATGGTTGTGCAAGGTCTCGTGAATTTAATAGACGCTTCAACATGATCTTTTTCAAGAAAATCCATGACATGAACTGGGAGACCCTAGGTGAGTTTGCATGGAATGACGCTGTGCAAGTAGGCCTGGGTGTAAATGGGGTCTCACTTTGGTTGCCAGTGGTACTGCAACTAATGATTATTTCCATGACTGATCAATATGACAATTATTTTCTCGAATCATTAATTGAAATCAGAAGCAAGGGCGTAGAATTGGGTAGGGACGCTAGGGACACGTCCCTACCAATATTCGGCCGCTACTGTGTAGTCACTATCAATACAACCGCTGTCCGTAGTGTTTAGGCAATGATTATGGCACACAAAGGGTTAAATGTCGGTGTCTGCTAGAAGTCCCGCCTCTAACCTAAATACCGCTCCCTGATCGGCTGCCGGTTTCTCGCTAACTAACATGTGATTGGCTGTCCCCACTGTCACTCCTTCTGCTTGCCAAAACTACCTGCAAAGTGCTAGTTGGACCGGACAGAGGCAGTGCATGTTTCTGCGAGTGTAAGTTCTCAACATGCTCGGCATTTGTTCTTCCTTTGTTCTTCCTGGGTCACGTCAGCTAGATGGATTTTAATATCAGTGGTGTCATTTACATTTGTGTTTGTGTCAGTTTAACAAAATAAAGAGCAATGAAATCATGAATCACTTCAGGTGAACTTTAAGGCAACTCATTTCTAACATAATGATCAAAACAGGTACTAGGGGTCAAAAGCGGGTTTCACCTTGGAGGAAATTCCAAACCGGCACATAGGAACTTCGGTCAGTCCAGTCCTGTGGAGCTGCACCAAACTCCTCCTGGGCGCCCAGATGACCGTGTGCATACCGGTGGCTCCCTGCTTTGTTGCGCTGGGCTAGTATTAATCCGATCCAAACCCAAGCCATCAGTGGGAACGCCATGGTAGTGCTCGGTTCCGCTCGGCTTCTCTTTGCCGCCAGACCAGAGCAAAGATGCCGGCTGGAAAACTGGGACGACCGCACAGCTGTGCCATTAAATATGGCTCATTAGATCAGAAAGCTCCACAGGTGCGTTTTCACCTGGACGACACGTCGGGTTGTGGGAAGTGTAGGCTATAGTGCGGTGGATTGATACACAGTTGGTGCCGTGTTAAGATCAATTCATTGTTGATTAGTCTTTTTTAATCGGACTTGCCAAGATATAGAATAAAGTCATCTATGTCGTTTAAAGAGAATAAAGAGCCCTGACGCGAAAAGTGCAGACTACAAACATAGTTTGTCTCAAGGCTATAAAGAGGATTCGGTCTTTTAATGGTATTTGTATTTTTTTTTTTTTTTTAAATAAATATGGCCAGCCTCGGTATTTGAAAGGCGAAAGAAACAGTCACTGAGCACATGCACATTTGGAGAACTGTTGTATTGTTGCAACAATAAAGAGCTTATATGTATGCTTTGTCGCTGCTTACGTAGACGCAAATATGTATACAGTTTTCATTCTTTGATATCTGATGTAATCTTGGGTTTCTACAACCGATGATGATAATGGCCGCGTTTCCCAGATTCGTTAAGAAGCTCTTAAGTGCTAAGATCTTCTTAGGAGCGCTCTTAAGAACGCTGTGAAAGAAGGATGTGTTTCCCAGAGTCGCTCTTAGCTTAAGAAGATCTTTCACTAAGAAGGAAATGTAAGGTCGAGCGACGTAAGGTCGAGCGACAAAATACTCAGTGATCAAGCCGCGTCAGGGAAATTTATATCCTCCACTTTCCGAAATAATAAAACAATGCTCAATGTTGAAATGCGCCCATAGTTGCGGACCACTGGAAGAAAAATAAGCTAATAGTAGGGAAAAAACACGTTTTATTGAATTACACGTTTAAGTTTTCCACACACATCTGCATATATGAATTTATAGTAGCCTACTACACATAAAACAACAACCCTGTGGCATTTCACAGATATCAAGGAAACAGATGTATTAAACTCAGCTGAACCTCATCCAGAGAGGCGTCACCTGCTACTCTATATAAAGGCGTTGCCAAAGTCCGCGCGTGTGAGAAACCATGGCTGCAATACAGCACATTCTCGCTGCGAACCAACAGCGTCGCCGTGCGCGAAGCTAGACGGTTTACATAAATGCATACGTGCGTCAGCACTTCTCCCCACTGGACGTGCTGTCAGACCGGGCTGTCCAGGCAAAGAACGGGCTACCTCGTGCGGAGATCCAACGGCTGATCACTCTGGTGTCTCCACACATCCTGAGAGCAACCCACTGCAATTTCGCCCTCAGCCCGGAGATGCAGCTCCTGGCTGAGCTGCGTTTTTACGCAGTGGGGAGCTTCCTGGAGGTGGTGGGGGACGGCACCGGCCTCAGCAAGGCATCGGTGTCACGGAATGTGGCAGCTGTGACACCGATTCTCCTGCGCCATGCCCGGATCCACATAAAGTTGCCCATCACACGGGACGAGGTCCGCCAGGTCCACCAAGGGTCCCACGCAGTGGCTGGGATGATCCCCGGGTGATCGGTGTTGTGGATGGCACCCTCATTCCAATCCACAATCCCTCTCTGGTGGATCCGTGCTGTGTGGGGGGACCACGGGGTGCTGTGTGTGACTTATGCGCTGATGAAGAGGTGGGTGATCGATTTGCCTGGCATCGATTGATTCAGTTTCAGCAGCACCGCGGTGGACAGCTCCCACTGAGAGCTTCTTAAAAAGCTTCTTTGGCTTGATCTTAAGGTTCTCTAAGAAGGCAGTTAAGAACGCACCTGGGAAACACCCGTACCTTAGCGCTCCTTCTTAGCCGAACCCTTCTTAAGAGCCTTCTTAAGTCCTTAACCCGTTTAATCCCAAATTTTTCCCTGCAAAATAAGTGCATGCATTTCACTCCTTAGACCTCCCTAACATATAATATGTATGAATTTTTTCATTTCATGTTGGTTATGTTAGTGAAAATGTAGGTTTTTTACTCGGCAACAATTCTTGCCGGTGGGAAACCGCATAGTCTAAATTTACACAAATTCTTCAATTTGACTTATTTACACATGTAGAGAATAAAAATAACATGAACATGAGTAACATATTATAACTAGGCATGGTTACAAATGTGTTTAGAACTTTATTAGATACTTTTAGATATCATTTCAATGCATACTGAAGGGAACTACCAAGGACACAACACAATTACTGTATTTCATAGTCTCATAAAAACGGTTAAATAACCGTAGAGCTAAGTGTGTTTGAACTTACAAAATAAGAACTGATATTAGTTTGTAAAAAATGAAATCAATTATCTCGTCAAAGCGGTTCCTTCTTATTGCATTTGAGATGGCTTCGTTGTAGACATCAGGGTCATATGGCCAATACATGTGCCTCCGTGGTACTGAACTGTAGCCATATGCGAGCAGAACCCCATAAAAACTCAGCAACTCATCCATGCTCAGATCAAGTGCCTTCCCTTTGGTTTGAGTAGAGGTTTGACATCTCAACAGTGAGCTCCCTCAGAGTAGGAGGATATATCAAAAGGAACAAATCAACAGGGTCAGATTTAGTTTGTTTTATGCAATCTGCTGTAGTTGAACCATAGGTCACAAAATCTGGTATACCGGATGTGGCTGGGCGTTGTGATCTTTTTTTCTGGGTTCTTTTTTGATTGGGGATCTCATTTTCCTCAGGGCATCATCTTTTTCTGGTTAGTGTTCTGGGTTTCTGGCTGGACACTGTGGGAGATTCACCAAGGTTACACCCTGCCTTTGCGAAACCCTGCTGTTCCGAAAATAGACTTCCATTCTTCGTAATGGCGTGGTTTCCCATTTTTTCTAAAGAGCCCGCTATTCCGAAAAGGCTATTGGAGTACCCCTGACTCTAACCCTAACCCTATTGGGAAGTAATTGGAACTTGAAAGTCGGATTCGGAACAGTGTTATTTCAGAGTGGAGGGGTTTCGGACTGGAAGTCCGCATTCACCAACTAGCTGCAATGGGTTTTCTTCAACACCAAATGCTGCCGGAGTGAGAGATGAGGGAGTGGGGGAGTTGTGGGGGCAGGGAGGGTTCTGGGGGTAGTTCTGGATTTATCAGGTTAAAAGCTTTCTCATCCTCCAGATGCTTCACCATTCAGCAGTCTAGCAGGCCTGTTTCGCCTTGGTACTCTCTATCTGAGCAGTCACTATCACAGTCACTTTCAATTGCATCTTTTTCAACTGTAGGAATGACTGTTATGTAGCACAACTCACTTTGGGGTTCTTTTAAGTCTAGAAGATCCAAAACCTCCAATAGTTTTAAGGTGTGTATAGAAAAACATAGGAAAAATAGAATAAACAGCTAAAACTTTTGACACCTAGCATAACGTGATGACTATGTGTTATGCTAGCGGCAACAAATGTTGCCGTGGTTACATTTACTCATTTTATGATCAAAAGATTTATGCAGGCATATAATTCTCATTATATATCAGTAGTAGACCCTTTAAATAATATATGTGCAAAATATTTCACTTATATCTGTTAATTAAGGTATTTTAATTACTTCCTCTTGTACAAGTTTGAGGCAGACATTTCCCGCCAGCGGTGCAAACAGGAAGTGAAGAGGCCTGGTCATGTGACCATTCACACTAGTTACATGACATTGGTACAAATTAGAGGAGACAACATATTCTTTCATTTAAAAACTTGCATTAGATGCCAAAAGCAAAACAGCACTTTTTAGAGCTTCCAGAAGTAAAAAAAAAAGAGTGGCAACAATTGTTGCCGGTGGGATTAAACGGGTTAAGAACGATCGAATCTGGGAAACGCGGCCAATTTCGTTACCAAACAGTCTGGCCATCTCAAATATGATTTCCGATTTGAGTTGGCTGATATCTTTGACATGTAAAAGGTGTCTATGTAATAGTTACTTCACTAAAAGCGCCACTACAAATGACACCGCTGCATTGAATGTTTATGATAACGTGGATCTATACCGCGTGAGATTCATTATAATTCCTATCACGTTTAATTTCTGCAATCTGCTTAATCTGATCAAGTTTGTTTTTAGAGATCACAACTTTTCCGTTCGCCTCTTTCAGGACCCATTTTGTGCGTAAGCACGGTTTATAGATGAGACCCCATGTCAGAACATGGATGGGACCCACCTGTGAATGCCAGGGGCTGTATGGTTTGTCTTCTAATCTTTCACCAGTAGAGGGTGCTGTTCCTCCTTTAGTGGAGATAAGACTTGATCAACAAATTCAAATATTAAAAAAATAAGGCCTACTTAAAACCGTAAACACATGGATGAGTCAATACATGGTTGTAATTAAATGGGAAATAAACATGTCTTCAACTTCTACATTTATTTACACATAAGTCCAAACCTTAGTGTAAACCACATTCGATTAGCAGTAAGAACCAGGCAAAAGCAATAAAAGACTGATGTGCAAGAGAGTCTTATTATAATACCATGTTGTTTGCGAGGTAAAAGTGACCCTATATGTGATTTTTCTGTATTATTTTTACTATTATAAATTTTATTTTATCATGTAGTCTCATGAAGATTAAGATCTCCTGAGAAGAGATAAATAGATTTATACACATCAGGAAAGTCACCTGGGGCCATAGCAAAGCAACCTCAGTTCACAAAATCTTAAGTGGAAACAATTGTTGACAAGTACAATACTGGGAACAGGGGTCTCTGCCAATTTCTGAAAGAAAAGAAAAACTGTGTTGTAACATTTTATACTAGAATGCAAAACAACACCAAAATGAAACTGGAATTTATTCAGATTACTCAGAGAACTATGGGAGATAAGGCTGTGGGCTTTTGAAAATTGTTCTCCCAAGTCTTAGATATCAAATTTTGTGAACAAGAACAAGATTTGGGCAAAACTGACGCCTATATACTTATATATTATACTTATTTTTATACTTATTATTATACTTATATAGTTTTTCTGTCTTTACTGTATATATGCCTATATTTTTACTATATATTTTATTTGGTATACTTTCCTTTTCTTACTTTGCACTAGTCGTTTCTACTGACCAGAAGAGAAAGCCATTCACAATTTCATTGTACATGTGTATAGTGACAATAAAGGTATATTCTATTCTAATCTGTCCCACTGATTTTGAAATGTTGATAACTGTTGCTACAGCAGATGATTAAAAGCATCTTGAACAACACGAGCCGTGTTTCCATAAAACATGAGAAATTTAATGGAAACGGCAAAATTGTAAAAAAAAAAAAAAAAAAAAAAAAACTTCCTCTAATTCAGAAAAAAAGTCTGTATGCTCACTTGAGGTGTTTTTTGTCTTTTGCAAATCAGTTGATGCGCAAAATGTTTGATGGAAACAGATTAGCCGAATATACTGACGTAGTGAACATTCAATTCACATGACGAATCAGTTGTTTCCGCTGTCTGCATTATCATCATTGCATTTCTCCGTCGTCTCCGGACAGCATGTAACATGGCCAACACAAGCTGACATGCAAGAACAATTACTACTTGCCCTATCAAAAGTAATTCCTGAAGACCTCTCTCCATCTTGTCTCCTGGTTTGTTTACCTCTAGCCTCTATTTACTTCACCGCATCATTTCCACAGGTAGCTTAAAAAATACACTAGTGGAGCCTCAGTAATGATTGAGAGGGATTACTTTGATTTTCCTATAAAGTAATGTAAAGATGCCACTCATTCTGCCTTTTAGTGAAAAAAAATATGCCCACCGATACAGTAGGCACTAAGCACTTAAGATATCCTTGATATTTTCTGTTGATGAAGGTTCGGATTTACACCCAGGTGTCCACATACCTGAACCAGTGGCTATAAGCAGTTCCTGTGAAGGTAATCAAAGCTCTGCCCTCAACTTCCATGTAGAGGTTGGCCACTACTGGGGACACCAGTGAGTCCATGGCACAGCCATGCTTCCATCTCTGGTTTTATCTTGTTTACATTTTTTTTATCTTGTACTAGTGCAGTGGATGGGAGACCGCAAGCACAACCTTTATACATGCTTGTTCAGCAGGTGGTTTGATAAATAGCTCTTTGGAATTTTAACCTGTGATGCTTTGATTTTGGCGTAATGGAGGGTCAAATAGTCATCACCTCCAAAAGTAAAACAAATGAGGGAAGAGTTCGTAATGGAAAAACATGACCAGTCAATAAAGTCAGTCTAGATGCATTTTTTGAGTAAGAAAATCAAAACAGCAATCAATTAAATATGTATTTTTCTATTACGTTAAAAAGAAAGGCAAGAAATCCTGACCTCTGATCCTCAGGGCATTGTCAAAATTTCAGTACCTTCTAAAGTGTTATGGACATATGCATTTCTGTATCCATGTTGGAATTTGTTCCTTTATGCAGTTGAAGATTTTTTGTTACCCTGCATAGAATTGGCACGAGATTGAGACCATGAACAAAATTAAATCAGCCAAAGAAATGTAGAGACAAATTGCTTAGTATATTACATTTATTGAACAATTCCCCCATTATACAGTGGTCGGAGCTGCCGTGGTCGGAGCCGCCGTGGTTGGGGCGGCAGTGGTGGGGGCCGCCGCCGTCGTTGGAGCGGCAGTGGTGGGGGCGGCTGTGGTCGGAGCTGCAGTTGTTGGTGCAGCAGTCGTGGGGGCCGCTGTGGTCGGGGCTGCAGTCGTTGGGGCCGCTGTGGTCGGGGCTGCAGTCGTTGGGGCCGCTGTGGTCGGGGCTGCAGTCGTTGGGGCCGCAGTTGTTGGGGCCGCAGTTGTTGGGGCAGCTGTGGTCGGACCTACAGTCGTGGGGGCAGCTGTGGTCGGACCTACAGTCGTGGGGGCAGCTGTGGTAGGGGCCGCTGTGGTCGGAGCTGCAGTCGTTAGGGCCGCAGTTGTAGGGGCCGCAGTCGTGGGGGCTGCTGTGGTCGTACCGACAGTCGTTGGGGCCGCTGCGGTCGGAGCTGCAGTCGTTGGGGCAGCTGTGGTCGGAGCTGCAGTCGTGGGGGCAGCTGTGGTAGGGGCTGCAGTTGTTGGAGCTGCAGTCGTTGGGGCCACTGTGGTCGGAGCTGCAGTCGTGGGGGCCGCTGTGGTTGGAGCCGCAGTTGTAGGGGCCGCTGTGGTCGGAGCCGCAGTCGTGGGGGCCGCTGTGGTCGGAGCCGCAGTCGTGGGGGCCGCTGTGGTCGGAGATGCAGTCGTTGGGGCTGCTGTGGTCGGAGCTGCAGTTGTAGGGGCCGCTGTGGTCGGAGCTGCAGTCGTGGGGGCAGCTGTGGTCGGAGCCGCAGTTGTAGGGGCCGCTGTGGTCGGAGCTGCAGTCGTGGGGGCAGCTGTGGTAGGAGCTGCAGTCGTTGGGGCCGCAGTTGTTGGGGCTGCAGTTGTAGGGGCTGCTGTGGTCGGAGCTGCAGTCGTTGGGGCCGCAGTCGTGGGGGCCGCTGTGGTCGGAGATGCAGTCGTTGGGGCTGCTGTGGTCGGAGCTGCAGTTGTAGGGGCCGCTGCGGTCGGAGCTGCAGTCGTGGGGGCCGCTGTGGTCGGAGCCGCAGTTGTAGGGGCCGCTGTGGTCGGAGCTGCAGTCGTGGGGGCAGCTGTGGTAGGAGCTGCAGTCGTTGGGGCCGCAGTTGTTGGGGCTGCAGTTGTAGGGGCTGCTGTGGTCGGAGCTGCAGTTGTAGGGGCCGCTGTGGTCGGAGCTGCAGTCGTTGGGGCCGCAGTCGTTGGGGCTGCAGTTGTTGGAGCCGCAGTCGTTGGGGCTGCTGTGGTCGGAGCTGCAGTTGTTGGGGCCGCAGTTGTCGGAGCTGCAGTCGTAGGGGCAGCTGTGGTCGGAGCTGCAGTTGTAGGGGCCGCTGTGGTCGGAGCTGCAGTCGTGGGGGCAGCTGTGGTAGGGGCTGCAGTTGTTGGAGCTGCAGTCGTTGGAGCCGCAGTTGTAGGGGCCGCTGTGGTCGGAGCTGCAGTCGTGGGGGCCGCTGTGGTCGGAGCTGCAGTCGTGGGGGCCGCTGTGGTCGGAGATGCAGTCGTTGGGGCCGCTGTGGTCGGAGATGCAGTCGTTGGGGCCGCTGTGGTCGGAGCTGCAGTTGTAGGGGCCGCTGTGGTCGGAGCTGCAGTCGTGGGGGCAGCTGTGGTCGGAGCCGCAGTCGTTGGGGCTGCTGTGGTCGGAGCTGCAGTTGTTGGGGCCGCAGTTGTCGGAGCTGCAGTCGTAGGGGCAGCTGTGGTCGGAGCTGCAGTCGTGGGGGCCGCTGTGGTCGGAGCCGCAGTTGTAGGGGCCGCTGTGGTCGGAGCTGCAGTCGTTGGGGCCGCAGTTGTTGGGGCCGCAGTCGTTGGGGCTGCTGTGGTCGGAGCTGCAGTTGTTGGGGCCGCAGTTGTTGGGGCCGCAGTCGTTGGGGCTGCAGTCGTTGGAGCCGCAGTCGTTGGGGCTGCTGTGGTCGGAGCTGCAGTTGTAGGGGCCGCTGTGGTCGGAGCTGCAGTCGTGGGGGCAGCTGTGGTAGGGGCTGCAGTTGTTGGAGCTGCAGTCGTTGGGGCCACTGTGGTCGGAGCTGCAGTCGTTGGGGCCGCAGTTGTTGGAGCCGCAGTTGTTGGGGCCGCTGTGGTCGGAGCTGCAGTCGTTGGGGCTGCTGTGGTCGGAGCTGCAGTTGTAGGGGCCGCTGTGGTCGGAGCTGCAGTCGTGGGGGCAGCTGTGGTCGGAGCCGCAGTCGTTGGGGCTGCTGTGGTCGGAGCTGCAGTTGTTGGGGCCGCAGTTGTCGGAGCTGCAGTCGTAGGGGCAGCTGTGGTCGGAGCTGCAGTCGTGGGGGCCGCTGTGGTTGGAGCCGCAGTTGTAGGGGCCGCTGTGGTCGGAGCTGCAGTCGTTGGGGCCGCAGTTGTTGGGGCCGCAGTCGTTGGGGCTGCTGTGGTCGGAGCTGCAGTTGTTGGGGCCGCAGTTGTTGGGGCCGCAGTCGTTGGGGCTGCAGTCGTTGGAGCCGCAGTCGTTGGGGCTGCTGTGGTCGGAGCTGCAGTTGTAGGGGCCGCTGTGGTCGGAGCTGAAGTCGTGGGGGCAGCTGTGGTAGGGGCTGCAGTTGTTGGAGCTGCAGTCGTTGGGGCCACTGTGGTCGGAGCTGCAGTCGTTGGGGCCGCAGTTGTTGGAGCCGCAGTTGTTGGGGCCGCAGTTGTCGGAGCTGCAGTCGTTGGGGCTGCTGTGGTCGGAGCTGCAGTTGTAGGGGCCGCTGTGGTCGGAGCTGCAGTCGTTGGGGCTGCTGTGGTCGGAGCTGCAGTTGTAGGGGCCGCTGTGGTCGGAGCTGCAGTCGTGGGGGCAGCTGTGGTCGGAGCCGCAGTCGTTGGGGCTGCTGTGGTCGGAGCTGCAGTTGTTGGGGCCGCAGTTGTCGGAGCTGCAGTCGTAGGGGCAGCTGTGGTCGGAGCTGCAGTCGTGGGGGCCGCTGTGGTTGGAGCCGCAGTTGTAGGGGCCGCTGTGGTCGGAGCTGCAGTTGTTGGGGCCGCAGTTGTTGGGGCCGCAGTCGTTGGGGCTGCAGTCGTTGGAGCCGCAGTCGTTGGGGCTGCTGTGGTCGGAGCTGCAGTTGTAGGGGCCGCTGTGGTCGGAGCTGCAGTCGTGGGGGCAGCTGTGGTAGGGGCTGCAGTTGTTGGAGCTGCAGTCGTTGGTGCCACTGTGGTCGGAGCTGCAGTCGTTGGGGCCGCAGTTGTTGGAGCCGCAGTTGTTGGGGCCGCAGTTGTCGGAGCTGCAGTCGTTGGGGCTGCTGTGGTCGGAGCTGCAGTTGTAGGGGCCGCTGTGGTCGGAGCTGCAGTCGTTGGGGCCGCAGTTGTTGGGGCCGCAGTCGTTGGGGCTGCTGTGGTCGGAGCTGCAGTTGTTGGAGCTGCAGTCGTTGGGGCCGCTGTGGTCGGAGCTGCAGTCGTGGGGGCAGCTGTGGTAGGAGCTGCAGTCGTTGGGGCCGCAGTTGTTGGGGCTGCAGTTGTAGGGGCTGCTGTGGTCGGAGCTGCAGTTGTAGGGGCCGCTGTGGTCGGAGCTGCAGTCGTTGGGGCCGCAGTCGTTGGGGCCGCAGTCGTTGGGGCCGCAGTCGTTGGGGCTGCTGTGGTAGGAGCTGCAGTTGTTGGGGCCGCAGTTGTCGGAGCTGCAGTCGTAGGGGCAGCTGTGGTCGGAGCTGCAGTTGTAGGGGCCGCTGTGGTCGGAGCTGCAGTCGTGGGGGCCGCTGTGGTAGGGGCTGCAGTTGTTGGAGCTGCAGTCGTTGGGGCCACTGTGGTCGGAGCTGCAGTTGTTGGGGCCGCTGTGGTCGGAGCCGCAGTCGTGGGGGCCGCAGTTGTTGGGGCCGCAGTCGTTGGGGCTGCTGTGGTCGGAGCTGCAGTTGTTGGAGCTGCAGTCGTTGGGGCCACTGTGGTCGGAGCTGCAGTCGTTGGGGCCGCAGTTGTTGGAGCCGCAGTTGTTGGGGCCGCAGTTGTCGGAGCTGCAGTCGTTGGGGCTGCTGTGGTCAGAGCTGCAGTTGTAGGGGCCGCTGTGGTCGGAGCTGCAGTAGTTGGGGCTGCTGTGGTCGGAGCTGCAGTTGTTGGGGCCGCAGTTGTTGGGGCCGCAGTCGTTGGGGCCGCAGTCGTTGGGGCTGCTGTGGTCGGAGCTGCAGTTGTTGGAGCTGCAGTCGTTGGGGCAGCTGTGGTCGGAGCAGTCGTGGGGGCAGCTGTGGTAGGGGCTGCAGTTGTTGGAGCTGCAGTCGTTGGGGCCACTGTGGTCGGAGCTGCAGTCGTGGGGGCCGCTGTGGTTGGAGCCGCAGTTGTAGGGGCCGCTGTGGTCGGAGCTGCAGTCGTGGGGGCCGCTGTGGTCGGAGCCGCAGTCGTGGGGGCCGCTGTGGTCGGAGATGCAGTCGTTGGGGCTGCTGTGGTCGGAGCTGCAGTGGTAGGGGCCGCTGTGGTCGGAGCTGCAGTTGTTGGGGCCGCAGTTGTCGGAGCTGCAGTCGTTGGGGCAGCTGTGGTCGGAGCTGCAGTCGTGGGGGCCGCTGTGGTCGGAGCCGCAGTTGTAGGGGCCGCTGTGGTCGGAGCTGCAGTCGTTGGGGCCGCTGTGGTCGGAGCCGCAGTTGTAGGGGCCGCTGTGGTCGGAGCTGCAGTCGTTGGGGCCGCAGTTGTTGGGGCCGCAGTCGTTGGGGCTGCTGTGGTCGGAGCTGCAGTTGTTGGGGCCGCAGTTGTTGGGGCCGCAGTCGTTGGGGCTGCAGTCGTTGGAGCCGCAGTCGTTGGGGCTGCTGTGGTCGGAGCTGCAGTTGTAGGGGCCGCTGTGGTCGGAGCTGCAGTCGTGGGGGCAGCTGTGGTAGGGGCTGCAGTTGTTGGAGCTGCAGTCGTTGGGGCCACTGTGGTCGGAGCTGCAGTCGTTGGGGCCGCAGTTGTTGGAGCCGCAGTTGTTGGGGCCGCAGTTGTCGGAGCTGCAGTCGTTGGGGCTGCTGTGGTCGGAGCTGCAGTTGTAGGGGCTGCTGTGGTCGGAGCTGCAGTTGTTGGGGCCGCAGTTGTTGGGGCCGCAGTCGTTGGGGCCGCAGTCGTTGGAGCCGCAGTCGTTGGGGCTGCTGTGGTCGGAGCTGCAGTTGTAGGGGCCGCTGTGGTCGGAGCTGCAGTCGTGGGGGCAGCTGTGGTAGGGGCTGCAGTTGTTGGAGCTGCAGTCGTTGGGGCCACTGTGGTCGGAGCTGCAGTCGTTGGGGCCGCAGTTGTTGGAGCCGCAGTTGTTGGGGCCGCAGTTGTCGGAGCTGCAGTCGTTGGGGCTGCTGTGGTCGGAGCTGCAGTTGTAGGGGCCGCTGTGGTCGGAGCTGCAGTCGTTGGGGCTGCTGTGGTCGGAGCTGCAGTTGTAGGGGCCGCTGTGGTCGGAGCTGCAGTCGTGGGGGCAGCTGTGGTCGGAGCCGCAGTCGTTGGGGCTGCTGTGGTCGGAGCTGCAGTTGTTGGGGCCGCAGTTGTCGGAGCTGCAGTCGTAGGGGCAGCTGTGGTCGGAGCTGCAGTCGTGGGGGCCGCTGTGGTTGGAGCCGCAGTTGTAGGGGCCGCTGTGGTCGGAGCTGCAGTCGTTGGGGCCGCAGTTGTTGGGGCCGCAGTCGTTGGGGCTGCTGTGGTCGGAGCTGCAGTTGTTGGGGCCGCAGTTGTTGGGGCCGCAGTCGTTGGGGCTGCAGTCGTTGGAGCCGCAGTCGTTGGGGCTGCTGTGGTCGGAGCTGCAGTTGTAGGGGCCGCTGTGGTCGGAGCTGCAGTCGTGGGGGCAGCTGTGGTAGGGGCTGCAGTTGTTGGAGCTGCAGTCGTGGGGACCGCTGTGGTCGGAGCTGCAGTCGTGGGGGCCGCTGTGGTCGGAGCCGCAGTTGTAGGGGCCGCTGTGGTCGGAGATGCAGTCGTTGGGGCCGCTGTGGTCGGAGCCGCAGTCGTGGGGGCCGCAGTTGTTGGGGCCGCAGTCGTTGGGGCTGCTGTGGTCGGAGCTGCAGTTGTTGGAGCTGCAGTCGTTGGGGCCACTGTGGTCGGAGCTGCAGTCGTTGGGGCCGCAGTTGTTGGAGCCGCAGTTGTTGGGGCCGCAGTTGTCGGAGCTGCAGTCGTTGGGGCTGCTGTGGTCGGAGCTGCAGTTGTAGGGGCCGCTGTGGTCGGAGCTGCAGTTGTAGGGGCCGCTGTGGTCGGAGCTGCAGTAGTTGGGGCTGCTGTGGTCGGAGCTGCAGTTGTTGGGGCCGCAGTTGTTGGGGCCGCAGTCGTTGGGGCCGCAGTCGTTGGGGCTGCTGTGGTCGGAGCTGCAGTTGTTGGAGCTGCAGTCGTTGGGGCAGCTGTGGTCGGAGCAGTCGTGGGGGCAGCTGTGGTAGGGGCTG
Source organism: Pagrus pagrus (assembly GCF_965226575.1). Taxonomy (NCBI): domain Eukaryota; kingdom Metazoa; phylum Chordata; class Actinopteri; order Spariformes; family Sparidae; genus Pagrus; species Pagrus pagrus. The sequence continues at coordinate 24,996,490 of NC_140193.1, forward strand.
CAGTTGTTGGAGCTGCAGTCGTTGGGGCCACTGTGGTCGGAGCTGCAGTCGTGGGGGCCGCTGTGGTTGGAGCCGCAGTTGTAGGGGCCGCTGTGGTCGGAGCTGCAGTCGTGGGGGCCGCTGTGGTTGGAGCCGCAGTTGTAGGGGCCGCTGTGGTCGGAGCTGCAGTCGTTGGGGCCGCAGTTGTTGGGGCCGCAGTCGTTGGGGCTGCTGTGGTCGGAGCTGCAGTTGTTGGGGCCGCAGTTGTTGGGGCCGCAGTCGTTGGGGCTGCAGTCGTTGGAGCCGCAGTCGTTGGGGCTGCTGTGGTCGGAGCTGCAGTTGTAGGGGCCGCTGTGGTCGGAGCTGCAGTCGTGGGGGCAGCTGTGGTAGGGGCTGCAGTTGTTGGAGCTGCAGTCGTTGGTGCCACTGTGGTCGGAGCTGCAGTCGTTGGGGCCGCAGTTGTTGGAGCCGCAGTTGTTGGGGCCGCAGTTGTCGGAGCTGCAGTCCTTGGGGCTGCTGTGGTCGGAGCTGCAGTTGTAGGGGCCGCTGTGGTCGGAGCTGCAGTCGTTGGGGCCGCAGTTGTTGGGGCCGCAGTCGTTGGGGCTGCTGTGGTCGGAGCTGCAGTTGTTGGAGCTGCAGTCGTTGGGGCCGCTGTGGTCGGAGCTGCAGTCGTGGGGGCAGCTGTGGTAGGAGCTGCAGTCGTTGGGGCCGCAGTTGTTGGGGCTGCAGTTGTAGGGGCTGCTGTGGTCGGAGCTGCAGTTGTAGGGGCCGCTGTGGTCGGAGCTGCAGTCGTTGGGGCCGCAGTCGTTGGGGCCGCAGTCGTTGGGGCCGCAGTCGTTGGGGCTGCTGTGGTAGGAGCTGCAGTTGTTGGGGCCGCAGTTGTCGGAGCTGCAGTCGTAGGGGCAGCTGTGGTCGGAGCTGCAGTTGTAGGGGCCGCTGTGGTCGGAGCTGCAGTCGTGGGGGCCGCTGTGGTAGGGGCTGCAGTTGTTGGAGCTGCAGTCGTTGGGGCCACTGTGGTCGGAGCTGCAGTTGTTGGGGCCGCAGTCGTTGGGGCTGCAGTTGTTGGAGCCGCAGTCGTTGGGGCTGCTGTGGTCGGAGCTGCAGTCGTGGGGACCGCTGTGGTCGGAGCTGCAGTCGTGGGGGCCGCTGTGGTCGGAGCCGCAGTTGTAGGGGCCGCTGTGGTCGGAGATGCAGTCGTTGGGGCCGCTGTGGTCGGAGCTGCAGTTGTAGGGGCCGCTGTGGTCGGAGCTGCAGTCGTGGGGGCAGCTGTGGTAGGGGCTGCAGTTGTTGGAGCTGCAGTCGTTGGGGCCACTGTGGTCGGAGCTGCAGTCGTTGGGGCCGCAGTTGTTGGAGCCGCAGTTGTTGGGGCCGCAGTTGTCGGAGCTGCAGTCGTTGGGGCTGCTGTGGTCGGAGCTGCAGTTGTAGGGGCCGCTGTGGTCGGAGCTGCAGTCGTTGGGGCTGCTGTGGTCGGAGCTGCAGTTGTAGGGGCCGCTGTGGTCGGAGCTGCAGTCGTGGGGGCAGCTGTGGTCGGAGCCGCAGTCGTTGGGGCTGCTGTGGTCGGAGCTGCAGTTGTTGGGGCCGCAGTTGTCGGAGCTGCAGTCGTAGGGGCAGCTGTGGTCGGAGCTGCAGTCGTGGGGGCCGCTGTGGTTGGAGCCGCAGTTGTAGGGGCCGCTGTGGTCGGAGCTGCAGTCGTTGGGGCCGCAGTTGTTGGGGCCGCAGTCGTTGGGGCTGCTGTGGTCGGAGCTGCAGTTGTTGGGGCCGCAGTCGTTGGGGCCGCAGTCGTTGGGGCCGCAGTCGTTGGGGCTGCTGTGGTCGGAGCTGCAGTTGTAGGGGCCGCTGTGGTCGGAGCTGCAGTCGTGGGGGCAGCTGTGGTAGGGGCTGCAGTTGTTGGAGCTGCAGTCGTTGGGGCCACTGTGGTCGGAGCTGCAGTCGTTGGGGCCGCAGTTGTTGGAGCCGCAGTTGTTGGGGCCGCAGTTGTCGGAGCTGCAGTCGTTGGGGCTGCTGTGGTCGGAGCTGCAGTTGTAGGGGCCGCTGTGGTCGGAGCTGCAGTCGTTGGGGCTGCTGTGGTCGGAGCTGCAGTTGTAGGGGCCGCTGTGGTCGGAGCTGCAGTCGTGGGGGCAGCTGTGGTCGGAGCCGCAGTCGTTGGGGCTGCTGTGGTCGGAGCTGCAGTCGTTGGGGCCGCAGTTGTCGGAGCTGCAGTCGTAGGGGCAGCTGTGGTCGGAGCTGCAGTCGTGGGGGCCGCTGTGGTTGGAGCCGCAGTTGTAGGGGCCGCTGTGGTCGGAGCTGCAGTCGTTGGGGCCGCAGTTGTTGGGGCCGCAGTCGTTGGGGCTGCTGTGGTCGGAGCTGCAGTTGTTGGGGCCGCAGTTGTTGGGGCCGCAGTCGTTGGGGCTGCAGTCGTTGGAGCCGCAGTCGTTGGGGCTGCTGTGGTCGGAGCTGCAGTTGTAGGGGCCGCTGTGGTCGGAGCTGCAGTCGTGGGGGCAGCTGTGGTAGGGGCTGCAGTTGTTGGAGCTGCAGTCGTTGGTGCCACTGTGGTCGGAGCTGCAGTCGTTGGGGCCGCAGTTGTTGGAGCCGCAGTTGTTGGGGCCGCAGTTGTCGGAGCTGCAGTCGTTGGGGCTGCTGTGGTCGGAGCTGCAGTTGTAGGGGCCGCTGTGGTCGGAGCTGCAGTCGTTGGGGCCGCAGTTGTTGGGGCCGCAGTCGTTGGGGCTGCTGTGGTCGGAGCTGCAGTTGTTGGAGCTGCAGTCGTTGGGGCCGCTGTGGTCGGAGCTGCAGTCGTGGGGGCAGCTGTGGTAGGAGCTGCAGTCGTTGGGGCCGCAGTTGTTGGGGCTGCAGTTGTAGGGGCTGCTGTGGTCGGAGCTGCAGTTGTAGGGGCCGCTGTGGTCGGAGCTGCAGTCGTTGGGGCCGCAGTCGTTGGGGCCGCAGTCGTTGGGGCCGCAGTCGTTGGGGCTGCTGTGGTAGGAGCTGCAGTTGTTGGGGCCGCAGTTGTCGGAGCTGCAGTCGTAGGGGCAGCTGTGGTCGGAGCTGCAGTCGTGGGGGCCGCTGTGGTTGGAGCCGCAGTTGTAGGGGCCGCTGTGGTCGGAGCTGCAGTCGTTGGGGCCGCAGTTGTTGGGGCCGCAGTCGTTGGGGCTGCTGTGGTCGGAGCTGCAGTTGTTGGGGCCGCAGTTGTTGGGGCCGCAGTCGTTGGGGCTGCAGTTGTCGGAGCTGCAGTTGTAGGGGCCGCTGTGGTCGGAGCTGCAGTCGTTGGGGCCGCAGTTGTTGGGGCCGCAGTCGTTGGGGCTGCTGTGGTCGGAGCTGCAGTTGTTGGAGCTGCAGTCGTTGGGGCCGCTGTGGTCGGAGCTGCAGTCGTGGGGGCAGCTGTGGTAGGAGCTGCAGTCGTTGGGGCCGCAGTTGTTGGGGCTGCAGTTGTAGGGGCTGCTGTGGTCGGAGCTGCAGTTGTAGGGGCCGCTGTGGTCGGAGCTGCAGTCGTTGGGGCCGCAGTCGTTGGGGCCGCAGTCGTTGGGGCCGCAGTCGTTGGGGCTGCTGTGGTAGGAGCTGCAGTTGTTGGGGCCGCAGTTGTCGGAGCTGCAGTCGTAGGGGCAGCTGTGGTCGGAGCTGCAGTTGTAGGGGCCGCTGTGGTCGGAGCTGCAGTCGTGGGGGCAGCTGTGGTAGGGGCTGCAGTTGTTGGAGCTGCAGTCGTTGGGGCCACTGTGGTCGGAGCTGCAGTTGTTGGGGCCGCAGTCGTTGGGGCTGCAGTTGTTGGAGCCGCAGTCGTTGGGGCTGCTGTGGTCGGAGCTGCAGTCGTGGGGACCGCTGTGGTCGGAGCTGCAGTCGTGGGGGCCGCTGTGGTCGGAGCCGCAGTCGTGGGGGCCGCTGTGGTCGGAGATGCAGTCGTTGGGGCCGCTGTGGTCGGAGCCGCAGTCGTGGGGGCCGCAGTTGTTGGGGCCGCAGTCGTTGGGGCTGCTGTGGTCGGAGCTGCAGTTGTTGGAGCTGCAGTCGTTGGGGCCACTGTGGTCGGAGCTGCAGTCGTTGGGGCCGCAGTTGTTGGAGCCGCAGTTGTTGGGGCCGCAGTTGTCGGAGCTGCAGTCGTTGGGGCTGCTGTGGTCGGAGCTGCAGTTGTAGGGGCCGCTGTGGTCGGAGCTGCAGTTGTAGGGGCCGCTGTGGTCGGAGCTGCAGTAGTTGGGGCTGCTGTGGTCGGAGCTGCAGTTGTTGGGGCCGCAGTTGTTGGGGCCGCAGTCGTTGGGGCCGCAGTCGTTGGGGCTGCAGTCGTTGGAGCCGCAGTCGTTGGGGCTGCTGTGGTCGGAGCTGCAGTTGTAGGGGCCGCTGTGGTCGGAGCTGCAGTCGTGGGGGCAGCTGTGGTAGGGGCTGCAGTTGTTGGAGCTGCAGTCGTTGGTGCCACTGTGGTCGGAGCTGCAGTCGTTGGGGCCGCAGTTGTTGGAGCCGCAGTTGTTGGGGCCGCAGTTGTCGGAGCTGCAGTCGTTGGGGCTGCTGTGGTCGGAGCTGCAGTTGTAGGGGCCGCTGTGGTCGGAGCTGCAGTCGTTGGGGCCGCAGTTGTTGGGGCCGCAGTCGTTGGGGCTGCTGTGGTCGGAGCTGCAGTTGTTGGAGCTGCAGTCGTTGGGGCCGCTGTGGTCGGAGCTGCAGTCGTGGGGGCAGCTGTGGTAGGAGCTGCAGTCGTTGGGGCCGCAGTTGTTGGGGCTGCAGTTGTAGGGGCTGCTGTGGTCGGAGCTGCAGTTGTAGGGGCCGCTGTGGTCGGAGCTGCAGTCGTTGGGGCCGCAGTCGTTGGGGCCGCAGTCGTTGGGGCCGCAGTCGTTGGGGCTGCTGTGGTAGGAGCTGCAGTTGTTGGGGCCGCAGTTGTCGGAGCTGCAGTCGTAGGGGCAGCTGTGGTCGGAGCTGCAGTCGTGGGGGCCGCTGTGGTTGGAGCCGCAGTTGTAGGGGCCGCTGTGGTCGGAGCTGCAGTCGTTGGGGCCGCAGTTGTTGGGGCCGCAGTCGTTGGGGCTGCTGTGGTCGGAGCTGCAGTTGTTGGGGCCGCAGTTGTTGGGGCCGCAGTCGTTGGGGCTGCAGTTGTCGGAGCTGCAGTTGTAGGGGCCGCTGTGGTCGGAGCTGCAGTCGTTGGGGCCGCAGTTGTTGGGGCCGCAGTCGTTGGGGCTGCTGTGGTCGGAGCTGCAGTTGTTGGAGCTGCAGTCGTTGGGGCCGCTGTGGTCGGAGCTGCAGTCGTGGGGGCAGCTGTGGTAGGAGCTGCAGTCGTGGGGGCCGCAGTTGTTGGGGCTGCAGTTGTAGGGGCTGCTGTGGTCGGAGCTGCAGTTGTAGGGGCCGCTGTGGTCGGAGCTGCAGTCGTTGGGGCCGCAGTCGTTGGGGCCGCAGTCGTTGGGGCCGCAGTCGTTGGGGCAGCTGTGGTCGGAGCTGCAGTTGTAGGGGCCGCTGTGGTCGGAGCTGCAGTCGTGGGGGCAGCTGTGGTAGGGGCTGCAGTTGTTGGAGCTGCAGTCGTTGGGGCCACTGTGGTCGGAGCTGCAGTTGTTGGGGCCGCAGTCGTTGGGGCTGCAGTTGTTGGAGCCGCAGTCGTTGGGGCTGCTGTGGTCGGAGCTGCAGTCGTGGGGACCGCTGTGGTCGGAGCTGCAGTCGTGGGGGCCGCTGTGGTCGGAGCCGCAGTCGTGGGGGCCGCTGTGGTCGGAGATGCAGTCGTTGGGGCCGCTGTGGTCGGAGCCGCAGTCGTGGGGGCCGCAGTTGTTGGGGCCGCAGTCGTTGGGGCTGCTGTGGTCGGAGCTGCAGTTGTTGGAGCTGCAGTCGTTGGGGCCACTGTGGTCGGAGCTGCAGTCGTTGGGGCCGCAGTTGTTGGAGCCGCAGTTGTTGGGGCCGCAGTTGTCGGAGCTGCAGTCGTTGGGGCTGCTGTGGTCGGAGCTGCAGTTGTAGGGGCCGCTGTGGTCGGAGCTGCAGTTGTAGGGGCCGCTGTGGTCGGAGCTGCAGTAGTTGGGGCTGCTGTGGTCGGAGCTGCAGTTGTTGGGGCCGCAGTTGTTGGGGCCGCAGTCGTTGGGGCCGCAGTCGTTGGGGCTGCTGTGGTCGGAGCTGCAGTTGTTGGAGCTGCAGTCGTTGGGGCAGCTGTGGTCGGAGCAGTCGTGGGGGCAGCTGTGGTAGGGGCTGCAGTTGTTGGAGCTGCAGTCGTTGGGGCCACTGTGGTCGGAGCTGCAGTCGTGGGGGCCGCTGTGGTTGGAGCCGCAGTTGTAGGGGCCGCTGTGGTCGGAGCTGCAGTCGTGGGGGCCGCTGTGGTCGGAGCTGCAGTCGTGGGGGCCGCTGTGGTCGGAGCCGCAGTCGTGGGGGCCGCTGTGGTCGGAGATGCAGTCGTTGGGGCTGCTGTGGTCGGAGCTGCAGTGGTAGGGGCCGCTGTGGTCGGAGCTGCAGTCGTGGGGGCCGCAGTCGTTGGGGCTGCAGTTGTTGGAGCCGCAGTCGTTGGGGCTGCTGTGGTCGGAGCTGCAGTTGTTGGGGCCGCAGTTGTCGGAGCTGCAGTCGTTGGGGCAGCTGTGGTCGGAGCTGCAGTCGTGGGGGCAGCTGTGGTAGGGGCTGCAGTTGTTGGAGCTGCAGTCGTTGGGGCCACTGTGGTCGGAGCTGCAGTCGTGGGGGCCGCTGTGGTTGGAGCCGCAGTTGTAGGGGCCGCTGTGGTCGGAGCCGCAGTCGTGGGGGCCGCTGTGGTCGGAGCTGCAGTCGTGGGGGCCGCTGTGGTCGGAGCTGCAGTCGTGGGGGCCGCTGTGGTCGGAGCCGCAGTCGTGGGGGCCGCTGTGGTCGGAGATGCAGTCGTTGGGGCTGCTGTGGTCGGAGCTGCAGTTGTAGGGGCCGCTGTGGTCGGAGCTGCAGTCGTGGGGGCAGCTGTGGTCGGAGCCGCAGTTGTAGGGGCCGCTGTGGTCGGAGCTGCAGTCGTGGGGGCAGCTGTGGTAGGAGCTGCAGTCGTTGGGGCCGCAGTTGTTGGGGCTGCAGTTGTAGGGGCTGCTGTGGTCGGAGCTGCAGTTGTAGGGGCCGCTGTGGTCGGAGCTGCAGTCGTTGGGGCCGCAGTCGTGGGGGCCGCTGTGGTCGGAGATGCAGTCGTTGGGGCTGCTGTGGTCGGAGCTGCAGTTGTAGGGGCCGCTGCGGTCGGAGCTGCAGTCGTGGGGGCAGCTGTGGTCGGAGCCGCAGTTGTAGGGGCCGCTGTGGTCGGAGCTGCAGTCGTTGGGGCCGCAGTCGTTGGGGCTGCAGTTGTTGGAGCCGCAGTCGTTGGGGCTGCTGTGGTCGGAGCTGCAGTTGTTGGGGCCGCAGTTGTCGGAGCTGCAGTCGTAGGGGCAGCTGTGGTCGGAGCTGCAGTTGTAGGGGCCGCTGTGGTCGGAGCTGCAGTCGTGGGGGCAGCTGTGGTAGGGGCTGCAGTTGTTGGAGCTGCAGTCGTTGGAGCCGCAGTTGTAGGGGCCGCTGTGGTCGGAGCTGCAGTCGTGGGGGCCGCTGTGGTCGGAGCTGCAGTCGTGGGGGCCGCTGTGGTCGGAGATGCAGTCGTTGGGGCCGCAGTTGTCGGAGCTGCAGTCGTAGGGGCAGCTGTGGTCGGAGCTGCAGTCGTGGGGGCCGCTGTGGTCGGAGCCGCAGTTGTAGGGGCCGCTGTGGTCGGAGCTGCAGTCGTTGGGGCCGCAGTTGTTGGGGCCGCAGTCGTTGGGGCTGCTGTGGTCGGAGCTGCAGTTGTTGGGGCCGCAGTTGTTGGGGCTGCAGTCGTTGGAGCCGCAGTCGTTGGGGCTGCTGTGGTCCGAGCTGCAGTTGTAGGGGCCGCTGTGGTCGGAGCTGCAGTCGTGGGGGCAGCTGTGGTAGGGGCTGCAGTTGTTGGAGCTGCAGTCGTTGGGGCCACTGTGGTCGGAGCTGCAGTCGTTGGGGCCGCAGTTGTTGGAGCCGCAGTTGTTGGGGCCGCAGTTGTCGGAGCTGCAGTCGTTGGGGCTGCTGTGGTCGGAGCTGCAGTTGTAGGGGCCGCTGTGGTCGGAGCTGCAATCGTTGGGGCTGCTGTGGTCGGAGCTGCAGTTGTAGGGGCCGCTGTGGTCGGAGCTGCAGTCGTGGGGGCAGCTGTGGTCGGAGCCGCAGTCGTTGGGGCTGCTGTGGTCGGAGCTGCAGTTGTTGGGTCCGCAGTTGTCGGAGCTGCAGTCGTAGGGGCAGCTGTGGTCGGAGCTGCAGTCGTGGGGGCCGCTGTGGTTGGAGCCGCAGTTGTAGGGGCCGCTGTGGTCGGAGCTGCAGTCGTTGGGGCCGCAGTTGTTGGGGCCGCAGTCGTTGGGGCTGCTGTGGTCGGAGCTGCAGTTGTTGGGGCCGCAGTTGTTGGGGCCGCAGTCGTTGGGGCTGCAGTCGTTGGAGCCGCAGTCGTTGGGGCTGCTGTGGTCGGAGCTGCAGTCGTGGGGGCCGCTGTGGTCGGAGCTGCAGTCGTGGGGGCCGCTGTGGTCGGAGCTGCAGTTGTTGGAGCTGCAGTCGTTGGTGCCACTGTGGTCGGAGCTGCAGTCGTTGGGGCCGCAGTTGTTGGAGCCGCAGTTGTTGGGGCCGCAGTTGTCGGAGCTGCAGTCGTTGGGGCTGCTGTGGTCGGAGCTGCAGTTGTAGGGGCCGCTGTGGTCGGAGCTGCAGTCGTTGGGGCCGCAGTTGTTGGGGCCGCAGTCGTTGGGGCTGCTGTGGTCGGAGCTGCAGTCGTTGGAGCTGCAGTCGTTGGGGCCGCTGTGTTCGGAGCTGCAGTCGTGGGGGCAGCTGTGGTAGGAGCTGCAGTCGTTGGGGCCGCAGTTGTTGGGGCTGCAGTTGTAGGGGCTGCTGTGGTCGGAGCTGCAGTTGTAGGGGCCGCTGTGGTCGGAGCTGCAGTCGTTGGGGCCACTGTGGTCGGAGCTGCAGTTGTAGGGGCCGCTGTGGTCGGAGCTGCAGTCGTTGGGGCCGCAGTCGTTGGGGCTGCAGTCGTTGGAGCTGCAGTCGTGGGGGCCGCTGTGGTTGGAGCCGCAGTTGTAGGGGCCGCTGTGGTCGGAGCTGCAGTCGTTGGGGCCGCAGTTGTTGGGGCCGCAGTCGTTGGGGCTGCTGTGGTCGGAGCTGCAGTTGTTGGGGCCGCAGTTGTTGGGGCCGCAGTCGTTGGGGCTGCAGTCGTTGGAGCCGCAGTCGTTGGGGCCGCTGTGGTCTGAGCTGCAGTTGTAGGGGCCGCTGTGGTCGGAGCTGCAGTCGTGGGGGCCGCTGTGGTCGGAGCTGCAGTTGTTGGAGCTGCAGTCGTTGGTGCCACTGTGGTCGGAGCTGCAGTCGTTGGGGCCGCAGTTGTTGGAGCCGCAGTTGTCGGAGCTGCAGTCGTTGGGGCTGCTGTGGTCGGAGCTGCAGTTGTAGGGGCCGCTGTGGTCGGAGCTGCAGTCGTTGGGGCCGCAGTTGTTGGGGCCGCAGTCGTTGGGGCTGCTGTGGTCGGAGCTGCAGTCGTTGGAGCTGCAGTCGTTGGGGCCGCTGTGGTCGGAGCTGCAGTCGTGGGGGCAGCTGTGGTAGGAGCTGCAGTCGTTGGGGCCGCAGTTGTTGGGGCTGCAGTTGTAGGGGCTGCTGTGGTCGGAGCTGCAGTTGTAGGGGCTGCTGTGGTCGGAGCTGCAGTCGTTGGGGCCACTGTGGTCGGAGCTGCAGTCGTGGGGGCCGCTGTGGTTGGAGCCGCAGTTGTAGGGGCCGCTGTGGTCGGAGCTGCAGTCGTGGGGGCCGCTGTGGTCGGAGCCGCAGTCGTGGGGGCCGCTGTGGTCGGAGATGCAGTCGTTGGGGCTGCTGTGGTCCGAGCTGCAGTTGTAGGGGCCGCTGTGGTCGGACCTGCAGTCGTGGGGGCAGCTGTGGTAGGGGCTGCAGTTGTTGGAGCTGCAGTCGTTGGGGCCACTGTGGTCGGAGCTGCAGTCGTGGGGGCCGCTGTGGTCGGAGCCGCAGTCGTGGGGGCCGCTGTGGTCGGAGATGCAGTCGTTGGGGCTGCTGTGGTCGGAGCTGCAGTTGTAGGGGCCGCTGTGGTCGGAGCTGCAGTCGTGGGGGCAGCTGTGGTCGGAGCAGTCGTGGGGGCAGCTGTGGTAGGGGCTGCAGTTGTTGGAGCTGCAGTCGTTGGGGCCACTGTGGTCGGAGCTGCAGTCGTGGGGGCCGCTGTGGTCGGAGCCGCAGTCGTGGGGGCCGCTGTGGTCGGAGATGCAGTCGTTGGGGCCGCAGTTGTTGGGGCCGCAGTCGTTGGGGCTGCTGTGGTCGGAGCTGCAGTTGTTGGGGCCGCAGTTGTTGGGGCCGCAGTCGTTGGGGCTGCAGTCGTTGGAGCCGCAGTCGTTGGGGCCGCTGTGGTCTGAGCTGCAGTTGTAGGGGCCGCTGTGGTCGGAGCTGCAGTCGTGGGGGCCGCTGTGGTCGGAGCTGCAGTTGTTGGAGCTGCAGTCGTTGGTGCCACTGTGGTCGGAGCTGCAGTCGTTGGGGCCGCAGTTGTTGGAGCCGCAGTTGTCGGAGCTGCAGTCGTTGGGGCTGCTGTGGTCGGAGCTGCAGTTGTAGGGGCCGCTGTGGTCGGAGCTGCAGTCGTTGGGGCCGCAGTTGTTGGGGCCGCAGTCGTTGGGGCTGCTGTGGTCGGAGCTGCAGTCGTTGGAGCTGCAGTCGTTGGGGCCGCTGTGGTCGGAGCTGCAGTCGTGGGGGCAGCTGTGGTAGGAGCTGCAGTCGTTGGGGCCGCAGTTGTTGGGGCTGCAGTTGTAGGGGCTGCTGTGGTCGGAGCTGCAGTTGTAGGGGCTGCTGTGGTCGGAGCTGCAGTCGTTGGGGCCACTGTGGTCGGAGCTGCAGTCGTGGGGGCCGCTGTGGTTGGAGCCGCAGTTGTAGGGGCCGCTGTGGTCGGAGCTGCAGTCGTGGGGGCCGCTGTGGTCGGAGCCGCAGTCGTGGGGGCCGCTGTGGTCGGAGATGCAGTCGTTGGGGCTGCTGTGGTCCGAGCTGCAGTTGTAGGGGCCGCTGTGGTCGGACCTGCAGTCGTGGGGGCAGCTGTGGTAGGGGCTGCAGTTGTTGGAGCTGCAGTCGTTGGGGCCACTGTGGTCGGAGCTGCAGTCGTGGGGGCCGCTGTGGTCGGAGCCGCAGTCGTGGGGGCCGCTGTGGTCGGAGATGCAGTCGTTGGGGCTGCTGTGGTCGGAGCTGCAGTTGTAGGGGCCGCTGTGGTCGGAGCTGCAGTCGTGGGGGCAGCTGTGGTCGGAGCCGCAGTCGTTGGGGCTGCTGTGGTCGGAGCTGCAGTTGTTGGGGCCGCAGTTGTCGGAGCTGCAGTCGTAGGGGCAGCTGTGGTCGGAGCTGCAGTCGTGGGGGCCGCTGTGGTTGGAGCCGCAGTCGTAGGGGCCGCTGTGGTCGGAGCTGCAGTCGTTGGGGCCGCAGTTGTTGGGGCCGCAGTCGTTGGGGCTGCTGTGGTCGGAGCTGCAGTTGTTGGGGCCGCAGTTGTTGGGGCCGCAGTCGTTGGGGCTGCAGTCGTTGGAGCCGCAGTCGTTGGGGCTGCTGTGGTCGGAGCTGCAGTTGTAGGGGCCGCTGTGGTCGGAGCTGCAGTTGTTGGAGCCGCAGTTGTTGGGGCCGCAGTTGTCGGAGCTGCAGTCGTAGGGGCAGCTGTGGTCGGAGCTGCAGTCGTGGGGGCCGCTGTGGTTGGAGCCGCAGTTGTAGGGGCCGCTGTGGTCGGAGCTGCAGTCGTTGGGGCCGCAGTTGTTGGGGCCGCAGTCGTTGGGGCTGCTGTGGTCGGAGCTGCAGTTGTTGGGGCCGCAGTCGTGGGGGCCGCTGTGGTCGGAGCTGCAGTTGTTGGGGCCGCAGTCGTTGGGGCTGCAGTTGTTGGGGATGCTGTGGTCGGAGCTGCAGTCGTGGGGGCCGCTGTGGTCGGAGCCGCAGTTGTAGGGGCCGCTGTGGTCGGAGATGCAGTCGTTGGGGCCGCTGTGGTCGGAGCCGCAGTCGTGGGGGCCGCAGTTGTTGGGGCCGCAGTCGTTGGGGCTGCTGTGGTCGGAGCTGCAGTTGTTGGAGCTGCAGTTGTTGGAGCTGCAGTCGTTGGGGCCGCTGTGGTCGGAGCAGTCGTGGGGGCAGCTGTGGTAGGGGCTGCAGTTGTTGGAGCTGCAGTCGTTGGGGCCACTGTGGTCGGAGCTGCAGTCGTTGGAGCCGCAGTTGTTGGGGCCGCAGTTGTTGGGGCCGCAGTTGTCGGAGCTGCAGTCGTTGGGGCTGCTGTGGTCGGAGCTGCAGTCGTTGGGGCCGCTGTGGTCGGAGCTGCAGTCGTTGGGGCCGCTGTGGTCGGAGCTGCAGTTGTAGGGGCCGCTGCGGTCGGAGCTGCAGTCGTGGGGGCAGCTGTGGTCGGAGCTGCAGTTGTTGGGGCCGCAGTTGTCGGAGCTGCAGTCGTTGGGGCCACTGTGGTCGGAGCTGCAGTCGTTGGAGCCGCAGTTGTTGGGGCCGCAGTTGTTGGGGCCGCAGTTGTTGGGGCCGCAGTTGTCGGAGCCGCAGTCGTTGGGGCTGCTGTGGTCGGAGCTGCAGTTGTAGGGGCCGCTGTGGTCGGAGCTGCAGTCGTTGGGGCTGCTGTGGTCGGAGCTGCAGTTGTTGGGGCCGCAGTTGTTGGGGCCGCAGTCGTCGGAGCTGCTGTGGTCGGAGCTGCAGTTGTTGGAGCTGCAGTCGTTGGGGCAGCTGTGGTCGGAGCAGTCGTGGGGGCAGCTGTGGTAGGGGCTGCAGTTGTTGGAGCTGCAGTCGTTGGGGCCACTGTGGTCGGAGCTGCAGTCGTGGGGGCCGCTGTGGTTGGAGCCGCAGTTGTAGGGGCCGCTGTGGTCGGAGCTGCAGTCGTTGGGGCCGCAGTTGTTGGGGCCGCAGTCGTTGGGGCTGCTGTGGTCGGAGCTGCAGTTGTTGGGGCCGCAGTTGTTGGGGCCGCAGTCGTTGGGGCTGCAGTTGTTGGAGCCGCAGTCGTTGGGGCTACTGTGGTCGGAGCCGCATTTGTAGGGGCCGCTGTGGTCGGAGCTGCAGTCGTGGGGGCAGCTGTGGTAGGGGCTGCAGTTGTTGGAGCTGCAGTCGTTGGGGCCACTGTGGTCGGAGCTGCAGTTGTTGGAGCCGCAGTTGTTGGGGCCGCAGTTGTCGGAGCTGCAGTCGTAGGGGCAGCTGTGGTCGGAGCTGCAGTCGTGGGGGCAGCTGTGGTTGGAGCCGCAGTCGTTGGGGCCGCTGTGGTCGGAGCTGCAGTCGTTGGGTCCGCAGTTGTTGGGGCCGCAGTCGTTGGGGCCACTGTGGTCGGAGCTGCAGTCGTTGGGGCCGCAGTTGTTGGAGCCGCAGTTGTTGGGGCCGCAGTTGTCGGAGCTGCAGTCGTTGGGGCTGCTGTGGTCGGAGCTGCAGTTGTAGGGGCCGCTGTGGTCAGAGCTGCAGTCGTTGGGGCTGCTGTGGTCGGAGCTGCAGTTGTTGGGGCCGCAGTTGTTGGGGCCGCAGTCGTCGGAGCTGCTGTGGTCGGAGCTGCAGTTGTTGGAGCTGCAGTCGTTGGGGCAGCTGTGGTCGGAGCAGTCGTGGGGGCAGCTGTGGTAGGGGCTGCAGTTGTTGGAGCTGCAGTCGTTGGGGCCACTGTGGTCGGAGCTGCAGTCGTGGGGGCCGCTGTGGTTGGAGCCGCAGTTGTAGGGGCCGCTGTGGTCGGAGCTGCAGTCGTTGGGGCCGCAGTTGTTGGGGCCGCAGTCGTTGGGGCTGCTGTGGTCGGAGCTGCAGTTGTTGGGGCCGCAGTTGTTGGGGCCGCAGTCGTTGGGGCTGCAGTTGTTGGAGCCGCAGTCGTTGGGGCTACTGTGGTCGGAGCTGCATTTGTAGGGGCCGCTGTGGTCGGAGCTGCAGTCGTGGGGGCAGCTGTGGTAGGGGCTGCAGTTGTTGGAGCTGCAGTCGTTGGGGCCACTGTGGTCGGAGCTGCAGTTGTTGGAGCCGCAGTTGTTGGGGCCGCAGTTGTCGGAGCTGCAGTCGTAGGGGCAGCTGTGGTCGGAGCTGCAGTCGTGGGGGCAGCTGTGGTTGGAGCCGCAGTCGTTGGGGCCGCTGTGGTCGGAGCTGCAGTCGTTGGGTCCGCAGTTGTTGGGGCCGCAGTCGTTGGGGCCACTGTGGTCGGAGCTGCAGTCGTTGGGGCCGCAGTTGTTGGAGCCGCAGTTGTTGGGGCCGCAGTTGTCGGAGCTGCAGTCGTTGGGGCTGCTGTGGTCGGAGCTGCAGTCGTTGGGGCTGCTGTCGTTGGGGCTGCTGTGGTCGGAGCTGCTGTGGTCGGAGCTGCAGTTGTTGGGGCCGCAGTCGTTGGGGCCACTGTGGTCGGAGCTGCAGTCGTTGGGGCCGCAGTTGTTGGAGCCGCAGTCGTTGGGGCAGCTGTGGTCGGAGCCGCAGTCGTTGGGGCAGCTGTGGTTGGAGCCGCAGTTGTAGGGGCCGCTGTCGTTGGGGCCGCAGTCGTTGGGGCCGCAGTCGTTGGGGCTGCTGTGGTCGGAGCTGCAGTCGTTGTGGCCGCAGTCGTTGGGGCCGCTGTGGTCGGAGCTGCAGTTGTAGGGGCCGCTGTGGTCGGAGCTGCAGTCGTTGGGGCCGCAGTCGTTGGGGCTGCTGTGGTCGGAGCTGCAGTTGTTGGAGCTGCAGTTGTAGGGGCCGCTGTGGTCGGAGCTGCGGTCGTTGGAGCCGCAGTCGTCGGGGCTGCTGTGGTCGGAGCTGCAGTTGTAGGGGCCGCTGTGGTCGGAGCTGCAGTCGTGGGGGCAGCTGTGGTAGGGGCTGCAGTTGTTGGAGCTGCAGTCGTTGGGGCCACTGTGGTTGGAGCTGCAGTTGTTGGGGCCGCAGTCGTTGGGGCTGCAGTTGTTGGAGCCGCAGTCGTTGGGGCTGCCGTGGTCGGAGCTGCAGTCGTAGGGGCCGCTGTGGTCGGAGCCGCAGTCGTGGGGGCCGCTGTGGTCGGAGCTGCAGTCGTTGGGGCTGCTGTGGTCGGAGCTGCAGTTGTTGGGGCCGCAGTTGTTGGGGCCGCTGTGGTCGGAGCTGCAGTCGTTGGGGCCGCAGTCGTTGGGGCCGCAGTCGTTGGGGCCGCAGTCGTTGGGGCTGCTGTGGTCGGAGCTGCAGTCGTTGGGGCCGCTGTGGTCGGAGCTGCAGTTGTTGGGGCCGCTGTGGTCGGAGCTGCAGTCGTGGGGGCAGCTGTGGTAGGGGCTGCAGTCGTTGGGGCCGCTGTGGTCGGAGCTGCAGTCGTTGGGGCCGCAGTTGTTGGGGCAGCTGTGGTCGGAGCTGCAGTCGTTGGGGCAGCTGTGGTTGGAGCTGCAGTCGTGGGGGCCGCTGTGGTCGGAGCCGCAGTTGTAGGGGCCACTGTGGTCGGAGCTGCAGTCGTTGGGGCCACTGTGGTCGGAGCTGCAGTCGTTGGGGCAGCTGTGGTCGGAGCCGCAGTCGCTGGGGCAGCTGTGGTCGGAGCCGCAGTCATTGGGGCCGCTGTGGTGGGGGCTGCAGTCGTTGGGGCAGCTGTCGTTGGGGCAGCTGTGGTCGGAGCTGCAGTCGTGGGGGTCGCTGTGGTTGGAGCCGCAGTTGTAGGGGCCGCTGTGGTCGGAGCTGCAGTCGTTGGGGCCGCTGTGGTCGGAGCTGCAGTCGTTGGGGCTGCTGTGGTTGGAGCTGCAGTGGTCGGAGCCGCAGTCGTCGGGGCAGCTGTTGTAGGAGCTGCAGTCGTTGGGGCCGCTGTGGTCGGAGCTGCAGTCGTTGGGGCCGCTGTGGTCGGAGCTGCAGTCGTGGGGGCAGCTGTGGTAGGGGCTGCAGTTGTTGGAGCTGCAGTCGTTGGGGCCGCTGTGGTTGGAGCCGCAGTTGTAGGGGCCGCAGTTGTCGGGGCTGCAGTCGTTGGGGCCGCTGTGGTCGGAGCTGCAGTCGTTGGGGCCGCAGTTGTTGGGGCCGCAGTTGTTGGGGCCGCAGTTGTCGGAGCTGCAGTCGTTGGGGCAGCTGTGGTCGGAGCTGCAGTCGTTGGGGCAGCTGTGGTCGGAGCTGCAGTCGTGGGGGCAGCTGTGGTCGGAGCTGCAGTCGTGGGGGTCGCTGTGGTTGGAGCCGCAGTTGTAGGGGCCGCTGTGGTCGGAGCTGCAGTCGTTGGGGCCGCAGTTGTTGGGGCTGCAGTCGTTGGGGCTGCTGTGGTCGGAGCTGCAGTGGTCGGAGCCGCAGTCGTGGGGGCAGCTGTTGTAGGAGCTGCAGTCGTTGGGGCCGCTGTGGTCGGAGCTGCAGTCGTTGGGGCCGCTGTGGTCGGAGCTGCAGTCGTGGGGGCAGCTGTGGTAGGGGCTGCAGTCGTTGGGGCCGCTGTGGTCGGAGCTGCAGTCGTTGGGGCCGCTGTGGTCGGAGCTGCAGTCGTGGGGGCAGCTGTGGTAGGGGCTGCAGTTGTTGGAGCTGCAGTCGTTGGGGCCGCTGTGGTCGGAGCTGCAGTCGTGGGGGCCGCTGTGGTTGGAGCCGCAGTTGTTGGGGCCGCTGTGGTCGGAGCTGCAGTCGTTGGGGCCGCTGTGGTCGGAGCTGCAGTCGTGGGGGCAGCTGTGGCAGGGGCTGCAGTTGTTGGAGCTGCAGTCGTTGGGGCCGCTGTGGTCGGAGCTGCAGTCGTTGGGGCCGCAGTTGTCGGAGCTGCAGTCGTTGGGGCAGCTGTGGTCGGAGCTGCAGTCGTGGGGGCCGCTGTGGTTGGACCCGCAGTTGTAGGGGCCGCTGTGGTCGGAGCTGCAGTCGTTGGGGCCGCAGTTGTTGGGGCCGCAGTCGTTGGGGCTGCTGTGGTCGGAGCTGCAGTTGTTGGAGCTGCAGTCGTTGGGGCTGCTGTGGTCGGAGCTGCAGTTGTAGGGGCCGCTGTGGTCGGAGCTGCAGTCGTGGGGGTAGCTGTGGTAGGGCCTGCAGTTGTTGGAGCTGCAGTCGTTGGGGCCGCTGTGGTCGGAGCTGCAGTCGTTGGGGCCGCAGTTGTTGGGGCCACAGTCGTTGGGGCTGCTGTGGTCGGAGCTGCAGTCGTTGGGGCCGCTGTGGTCGGAGCTGCAGTTGTTGGGGCCGCAGTCGTTGGGGCCGCTGTGGTCGGAGCTGCAGTCGTTGGGGCCGCAGTTGTTGGAGCCGCAGTTGTCGGAGCTGCAGTCGTGGGGGCAGCTGTGGTCGGAGCTGCAGTCGTGGGGGTCGCTGTGGTTGGAGCCGCAGTTGTAGGGGCCGCTGTGGTCGGAGCTGCAGTCGTTGGGGCCGCAGTTGTTGGGGCTGCAGTCGTTGGGGCTGCTGTGGTCGGAGCTGCAGTGGTCTGAGCCGCAGTCGTGGGGGCAGCTGTTGTAGGAGCTGCAGTCGTTGGGGCCGCTGTGGTCGGAGCTGCAGTCGTTGGGGCCGCAGTTGTTGGAGCCGCAGTTGTCGGAGCTGCAGTCGTTGGGGCCACTGTGGTCGGAGCTGCAGTCGTTGGGGCAGCTGTGGTCGGAGCCGCAGTCGTTGGGGCAGCTGTGGTCGGAGCCGCAGTCATTGGGGCCGCTGTGGTGGGGGCTGCAGTCGTTGGGGCAGCTGTCGTTGGGGCAGCTGTGGTCGGAGCTGCAGTCGTGGGGGTCGCTGTGGTCGGAGCTGCAGTCGTTGGGGCCGCAGTTGTTGGGGCTGCAGTCGTTGGGGCTGCTGTGGTTGGAGCTGCAGTGGTCGGAGCCGCAGTCGTGGGGGCAGCTGTTGTAGGAGCTGCAGTCGTTGGGGCCGCTGTGGTCGGAGCTGCAGTCGTTGGGGCCGCTGTGGTCGGAGCTGCAGTCGTGGGGGCAGCTGTGGTAGGGGCTGCAGTTGTTGGAGCTGCAGTCGTTGGGGCCGCTGTGGTCGGAGCTGCAGTCGTGGGGGCCGCTGTGGTTGGAGCCGCAGTTGTAGGGGCCGCAGTTGTCGGGGCTGCAGTCGTTGGGGCCGCTGTGGTCGGAGCTGCAGTCGTTGGGGCCGCAGTTGTTGGGGCCGCAGTTGTTGGGGCCGCAGTTGTCGGAGCTGTAGTCGTTGGGGCAGCTGTGGTCGGAGCTGCAGTCGTTGGGGCAGCTGTGGTCGGAGCTGCAGTCGTGGGGGCAGCTGTGGTCGGAGCTGCAGTCGTGGGGGTCGCTGTGGTTGGAGCCGCAGTTGTAGGGGCCGCTGTGGTCGGAGCTGCAGTCGTTGGGGCCGCAGTTGTTGGGGCTGCAGTCGTTGGGGCTGCTGTGGTCGGAGCTGCAGTGGTCGGAGCCGCAGTCGTGGGGGCAGCTGTTGTAGGAGCTGCAGTCGTCGGGGCCGCTGTGGTCGGAGCTGCAGTCGTTGGGGCCGCTGTGGTCGGAGCTGCAGTCGTGGGGGCAGCTGTGGTAGGGGCTGCAGTCGTTGGGGCCGCTGTGGTCGGAGCTGCAGTCGTTGGGGCCGCTGTGGTCGGAGCTGCAGTCGTGGGGGCAGCTGTGGTAGGGGCTGCAGTTGTTGGAGCTGCAGTCGTTGGGGCCGCTGTGGTCGGAGCTGCAGTCGTGGGGGCCGCTGTGGTTGGAGCCGCAGTTGTAGGGGCCGCTGTGGTCGGAGTTGCAGTCGTTGGGGCCGCTGTGGTCGGAGCTGCAGTCGTGGGGGCAGCTGTGGCAGGGGCTGCAGTTGTTGGAGCCGCAGTTGTTGGGGCCGCTGTGGTCGGAGCTGCAGTCGTTGGGGCCGCAGTTGTTGGGGCCACAGTCGTTGGGGCTGCTGTGGTCGGAGCTGCAGTTGTAGGGGCCGCTGTGGTCGGAGCTGCAGTCGTGGGGGCCGCTGTGGTCGGAGCTGCAGTCGTGGGGGCCGCTGTGGTCGGAGCTGCAGTCGTGGGGGCCGCTGTGGTAGGGGCTGCAGTTGTTGGAGCTGCAGTCGTTGGGGCCGCTGTGGTCGGAGCTGCAGTTGTTGGGGCCGCAGTCGTTGGGGCCGCTGTGGTCGGACCCGCAGTTGTAGGGGCCGCAGTGGTCGGAGCTGCAGTCGTTGGGGCCGCAGTTGTTGGGGCCGCAGTCGTCGGAGCCGCTGTGGTCGGAGCTGCAGTCGTTGGAGCCGCAGTTGTTGGGGTCGCAGTTGTTGGGGCCGCTGTGGTCGGAGCTGCAGTTGTCGGGGCCGCAGTCGTTGGGGCCGCTGTGGTCGGAGCTGCAGTCGTTGGGGCCGCAGTTGTCAGAGCTGCAGTCGTGGGGGCAGCTGTGGTCGGAGCTGCAGTCGTGGGGGCCGCTGTGGTCGGAGCTGCAGTCGTGGGGCCCGCTGTGGTCGGAGCCGCAGTTGTAGGGGCCGCTGTGGTCGGAGCCGCACTCGTGGGGGCAGCTGTGGTAGGGGCTGCAGTCGTGGGGGCCGCTGAGGTTGGAGCCGCAGTTGTAGGGGCCGCTGTGGTCGGAGCTGCAGTCGTTGGGGCCGCAGTCGTTGGGGCCGCTGTGGTCGGAGCCACAGTTGTTGGAGCTGCAGTCGTGGGGGCAGCTGTGGTAGGGGCCACTGTGGTCGGAGCTGCAGTCGTTGGGGCCGCAGTGGTCGGAGCTGCAGTCGTGGGGGCCGCTGTGGTCGGAGCTGCAGTCGTGGGGGCCGCAGTCGTGGGGGCCGCAGTTGTTGTCTCATCTACATCGATGCCAATGTATGGTTCTTCAGGAATTTCTTCAAATCCCCACAAGTCAGCAAAATTTCCATTGTCATCATTTTCTTCGGTTGTAGCTGTGTCTGTATCTGAGCTGACAGTTGTTTGTGTTGTCGTCTGTGTTGTTTGCGTCGTCTGTGTCGTTGTCGTCTGTTCCGTTTCTGGATCAAATGGTCCAACAGGAATATCATCAAAGCCCCACAAGTCAAATGGATCTCGTTCTTCCAGAGATCTCCGAACATGATGCCTTCCAACTTTTTTATGCAACACAGGGGCACAAGCTGCGAGCACCATGCAAAGTTTCCCGGAGTCTACGTACACCACTTCAAAGCCAGAATCCTGTCAACAAACATTCTTAATGTTAGTTTTCACAATCATTTATTTAACAGTCACTTTTAACTTTTTTTGCACTTCACTAACCCTGTCTGGCAACTTTGATATCTCCACAAACAATGTAGTCGGGGTCCTCCATTTTCTCACCGAGTATCCTTGGTTAGTGAGAAACTCTGCCAAAAAAGCAAACTCAAATCGCTTAGAAACAAGTTCACAATTGTGGTTCGAGCAATATAAAGCTTCCAATCAATAATCAGTCAAATCGCATTGATGGTTTTGTTCAGGGTTTGACACACTGATGTTTGCACAAGAGCCATCAGCCTCACTCTGGGGTTTGCATGCCCCCAACCACCTCATCCTTACCAAGTTGTTTGACCTTCTTCAGTTCTGCATCACGAGGAAGCTTCACAGTGACACTCTTTGTTCTACAAGTCACCAATTGAGACGCTGCTGGTGGTGACATTACTGGATTCTCGCAGACAGCCATGCCTGTCATGTTCTCCTGCAGTAGACGGTCGAAGTAATGCAGTTTGAACGGCCAGAAGCCACATCCATCTCCACTCTGGGAATAAACAACATTGTCGTCAATTGTAGGATGCATTCATTTTAAAAAAAAGGGTCAACCTGGTGTAAATCCTATAAAAAAGTCCAAAACCAACAATGTGTTAGTTGTCTCTCAGTGCTTTTCTACTTCCTAACCACGCATCTGGATCTCAGCCCCAAGACAACTGGGTCCTACGGAAGATTTTTCAAAAGCAATGTACAAATCTAAAGTTCCCTTTTTATGAAGGAATGATGATTTGCAAAAACAGCTAGGCACTTAAGTTTTAGCAGACATTACTCCAAGAGAAATGTACTGTATAAAGACCATTTTCAGCAGGGGATAAATACACGATTAGTACACTAGTGCACATTTCCAACAGCCAAATGGCATGCATGGGATTGAGTATAGAACAGTGTGTGTGTTCATGAACATGAAGTTCGGGGACAACAGTGGTGCTCTATGACACAGGAATGAAATATATCAGGCTCTGGATACACAGACAATGAAATAAACGTTTTACCTGTATTGCTGTGCAGCAGCCAGTATAAGGAATATGGATAGATTGGTGACACTCGCCAGGCATTGACAACAATCGGGCACCATCTGTGGAAAAAAGGTTTGGAGAAACATGAGAAAATAGAATGACAGCTGTTGTCAGGGAATTGGAGACAAAAAACAGAATGTAGGTGGACAAATCAAACGCACCTTCCAGATGCAGATTTGAGTATCGGATGAGCGAAAAGCGCAGGGAAAGTGTTCCATTACTGCAGCGATACTGTGGCTGGTTGACGTCTGATGCCCCTGAAACTAGATAAGACAAAAACACAAATAGTGATGCCAGAGGAAACCAAGCAAGATTTCGAGCTGCTGTACGGGAAATCAGGCAGCTTTACACCTGTAGAGTCGTGGCAAGAGCTTGAAGGTGGTTTCAAATAATTAATGGCCGCGTTTCCCAGATTCGATCGTTCTTAAGGACTTAAGAAGGCTCTTAAGAAGGGTTCGGCTAAGAAGGAGCGCTAAGATACGGGTGTTTCCCAGATGCGTTCTTAACTGCCTTCTTAGGAGAACCTTAAGATCAAGCCAAAGAAGCTTCTTAAGAAGCTCTTAGTGGGAGCTGTCCACCGCGGTGCTGCTGTGCTGAATCAATCGATGCCAGGCAAATCGATCACCCACCTCTTTATCAGCGCATAAGTGTGTGTGTGTGTGTGTGTGTGTGTGTGTGTGTGTGTGTGTGTGTGTGTGTGTGTGTGTGTGTGTGCGCGCGCTGTCAGACCGGGCTGTCCAGGCAAAGAGATCCAACGGCCGTTGGATCTCCGCACGGGGCAGCCGGTACTTTGCCTGGACAGCCCGGTCTGACAGCACGTCCAGTGGGGAGAAGTGCTGACGCACGTATGCATTTATGTAAACCGTCTGGCTTCACGCACGGCGACGCTGTTGGTTCGCAGGGAGAATGTGCTGTATTGCAGCCGTGGTTTCTCACACGCGCGGACTTTGGCAACGCAGAGTAGCAGGTGAAGCCTCTCTGGATGAGGTTCAGCTGAGTTTAATACATCTGTTCCCTTGATATCTGTGAAATGCCACAGGGTTGTTGTTTTTTTTATGTGTAGTACTATAAACTCATATATGCAGATGTTGCGGAAAACTTAAACGTGTAATTCAAGAAAAAGGTTTTTTTTTATCTACCATTTTCTCATTTTCTTTTCTTGCGCCAGTGGCCCGCAGCTATGAGCGCATTTCAACACTGAGCATTGTTTTATTATTTCGCAAAGTGGATGATATAAATTTCCCTGACGAGCTTGATCACTGAGCATTCGGTCACTAAGAAGGCTGTTAAGAGTGGGTCAGCTCGATCTTACATTTCCTTCTTAGTGAAAGATCTTCTTAAGCTAAGAGCGACTCTGGGAAACACATCCTTCTTTCACAGCGTTCTTAAGAGCGCTCCTAAGAAGATCTTAGCACTTAAGAGCTTCTTAACGAATCTGGGAAACGCGGCCAATGACAGTTATCAAAAATATATATATATTTTTTTTTGTGATATCTACACTTTTCTGGCATGTTTGGTTTTTATCATATTTTTGAATGATGCATTTTGTCAGATTTGTAAAGAAACCCTAGTTCTTGATTCAGATGATCCACCTGCCAAAGTAATGTTCATTAATCCAGTAATGGTTATAAAAAGGCAAGCCATATAAAAAAAGGACACTATGAAAGATAATTTTTGCTCAAAGACAAAAAGGGGAAGATTTAAAAAAAATACAAATTTTTTGTTTTAGTTGTTTAGAATTTGAATAAGGGGAATTGCATTACACTTCTATCACTAACTTCTGATTTTGGAACATTAGCTACATTCCTAAATCTTTGCTGTAAAGCACTTTTGTAATATTGGTTTTGAAGTGCTATACAGATAAAAGTCATGAATATAAAGCTTACCTACATTCACATCTGGAGGGGAAAAAACCTCATTACAAGCCAACTCACCCAAAATCCAGAATTTTTACCAGTTCAAGTCCTGGATCTTCTCGAAAGAAAATCATGTTGAAATTTCTATTAGATTCATGGGGACTTGCAAAATCCTATAGCTGTTCGCCAAATCCTTTTAAAAGTGTGTGATTTAAACCTCACCAGTGGCTGATTTTTCACTGGATTGGGCTGAACATCAGTGAGACTAAGTAAACTTGGCAACATGTAATCATTTAAATATTTGTTGCTGAATCGTTAGTCATCGAATTAATAACAGGAAATCATTTTTTTACCCAAACAAAGAATCTATCATTTAAAAAAATATATATAACTGTATATAACAATGGCTTTAGTTATGTGTAGTATTACAGTAATGTAGTTCTGTCACATCTACAAGTTATTTGGTCCTGCGTAAAAAGACTGAGTGCCACAGGTTTACCTAAATTTAGCTTTGGAGAGGAAAACACTTGGGTTAATTTGATGTCCTTGAAACACACATACACAGTTAATAAAACTCAAAGATGTTATATTACTCCATTGTTTGATATAAAAAAATGTAATTGTTACATTCAGTGGTTTCATTTCAACAGTAAATATTTTTACAGTGTTGACTTTAAGCTTTCCTATCTGTCTGATACCTGTTGAGCCTTTTTTACATTTGGTTGTGGAGATGTGTAATTTATGTCTTGTAGTGCCTTAGTTTGTTGCATATGGATGACGTCATCCTGCTCCATGTGCCTGGACAAAATATTCATTTTAATTCCTCAATACACATTATTTCACAATTTCAAACTCTCTGAACTAATTTCTGACATCAAAAACTTAAAATCAACTCCATAGGCTGTCTTGTGATAGTTGGCTGCTTCTTCTTCTTCTTCTTCCTCCAAGTGAGCAGGACTCCATGACTTCACTATCATATCAAACTGCTTGATGATGAAATGAATTATGATTGCACTTTTTAAATAATTCTGGTTAAACTGCAATCCATTTAGCAGTAATCCATCCTAACCTGTTCCAGGTGGAATTAGACAAGACCTGCTGTATTAGTATTGTGGATGGATGAGACCAAAATCAAACTTTTTGGTTTAAATGAGAAGCGTCATGTTTGGAGAAGAACCTTATCCCATCTGTGAAACATGGTGGTGGTAGTATCATGGTTCTGGCCTGTTTTGCTGCATCTGGGCCAGGATGGCTTGCCATCATTAATGGAACAATTTAATTCTGAATTATACCAGCAAATTCTAAAAGGAAAATGTCAGGACATCTGTCCGTGCACTGAATCTCAAGAGAATGTGGGTTGAACCACTTGTGTGCTTAGGGTCGTTGTCTTGCTGCATACAAGACAACGACCCTAAGCACACAAGTTGTTCTACCAAAGAATGGTTAAAGAAGAAAAAAGTTAACGTTTTGCAATGGCCAAGTCAAAGTCCTGACCTTAATCCAATCGAAATGTTGTGGAAGGACCTAAAGCGAGCAGTTCATGTGAGGAAAACCCACCAACATCCCAGAGTTGAAGCTTTTCTTAAGGAGGAATGGGCTAAAATTCCTCCAAGCCGATGTGCAAGACTAATCAACAGTTACCAGAAACGTTTAGTTGCAGTTATTGCTACACAAGGGGGTCTCACCAAATACTGAAAGTAAATGTTCACATACTTTTGCCACTCCCAGATATGTAATATTGGATCATTTTCCTCAATAAATGAATGGCCGAGTATAATATTTTTTTTCTCATTTGCTTAATTGGGTTCTCTTTATCTACTTTAAGTACTTGCATGAAAATCTGATGTTTTAGGTCATATTTATGCAGAAATATAGAACATTCTAAAGGGTTCACAAACTTCCAAGCACCACTGTTTATGCAACAAACCAAACCATTATAAGCTGTAACTTGAAAATGTCCAGAACCCAATGAAATAACAGGCTCAAGTCAACCGTACGGTTCTGAATTTAAGGTTTTCTATCTGTCCGTCTGTGTGTCAAGGATATTAAAATCCTCATTGGGAAAAATCTAGGGTCATTTAGGCAGGATCAAATAACTTGTAGCTGTGACAGAACTATATTAATACTACATAGAACCAACATTTGTCTACAAGAAAGTGTACACTAGTGGAGATATGACATTTTTAAAATGACAGATTCTTCGTTTGGGTAAAAAAACGACTTCCTGTCATTAAATTGATCACTGTAACCAACCATTCAGCAACAACTATTTAAATGAATACCTGCTCAGAGGGACAACTTCAAAAATCCATAACTTTAAAAGGATTTGGAGAACAGCTGCATGGTTGTGCAAGGTCTCGTGAATTTAATAGACGCTTCAACATGATCTTTTTCAAGAAAATCCATGACATGAACTGGGAGACCCTAGGTGAGTTTGCATGGAATGACGCTGTGCAAGTAGGCCTGGGTGTAAATGGGGTCTCACTTTGGTTGCCAGTGGTACTGCAACTAATGATTATTTCCATGACTGATCAATATGACAATTATTTTCTCGAATCATTAACTGAAATCAGAAGCAAGGGCGTAGAATTGGGTAGGGACGCTAGGGACACGTCCCTACCAATATTCGGCCGCTACTGTGTAGTCACTATCAATACAACCGCTGTCCGTAGTGTTTAGGCAATGATTATGGCACACAAAGGGTTAAATGTCGGTGTCTGCTAGAAGTCCCGCCTCTAACCTAAATACCGCTCCCTGATCGGCTGCCGGTTTCTCGCTAACTAACATGTGATTGGCTGTCCCCACTGTCACTCCTTCTGCTTGCCAAAACTACCTGCAAAGTGCTAGTTGGACCGGACAGAGGCAGTGCATGTTTCTGCGAGTGTAAGTTCTCAACATGCTCGGCATTTGTTCTTCCTTTGTTCTTCCTGGGTCACGTCAGCTAGATGGATTTTAATATCAGTGGTGTCATTTACATTTGTGTTTGTGTCAGTTTAACAAAATAAAGAGCAATGAAATCATGAATCACTTCAGGTGAACTTTAAGGCAACTCATTTCTAACATAATGATCAAAACAGGTACTAGGGGTCAAAAGCGGGTTTCACCTTGGAGGAAATTCCAAACCGGCACATAGGAACTTCGGTCAGTCCAGTCCTGTGGAGCTGCACCAAACTCCTCCTGGGCGCCCAGATGACCGTGTGCATACCGGTGGCTCCCTGCTTTGTTGCGCTGGGCTAGTATTAATCCGATCCAAACCCAAGCCATCAGTGGGAACGCCATGGTAGTGCTCGGTTCCGCTCGGCTTCTCTTTGCCGCCAGACCAGAGCAAAGATGCCGGCTGGAAAACTGGGACGACCGCACAGCTGTGCCATTAAATATGGCTCATTAGATCAGAAAGCTCCACAGGTGCGTTTTCACCTGGACGACACGTCGGGTTGTGGGAAGTGTAGGCTATAGTGCGGTGGATTGATACACAGTTGGTGCCGTGTTAAGATCAATTCATTGTTGATTAGTCTTTTTTAATCGGACTTGCCAAGATATAGAATAAAGTCATCTATGTCGTTTAAAGAGAATAAAGAGCCCTGACGCGAAAAGTGCAGACTACAAACATAGTTTGTCTCAAGGCTATAAAGAGGATTCGGTCTTTTAATGGTATTTGTATTTTTTTTTTTTTTTTAAATAAATATGGCCAGCCTCGGTATTTGAAAGGCGAAAGAAACAGTCACTGAGCACATGCACATTTGGAGAACTGTTGTATTGTTGCAACAATAAAGAGCTTATATGTATGCTTTGTCGCTGCTTACGTAGACGCAAATATGTATACAGTTTTCATTCTTTGATATCTGATGTAATCTTGGGTTTCTACAACCGATGATGATAATGGCCGCGTTTCCCAGATTCGTTAAGAAGCTCTTAAGTGCTAAGATCTTCTTAGGAGCGCTCTTAAGAACGCTGTGAAAGAAGGATGTGTTTCCCAGAGTCGCTCTTAGCTTAAGAAGATCTTTCACTAAGAAGGAAATGTAAGGTCGAGCGACGTAAGGTCGAGCGACAAAATACTCAGTGATCAAGCCGCGTCAGGGAAATTTATATCCTCCACTTTCCGAAATAATAAAACAATGCTCAATGTTGAAATGCGCCCATAGTTGCGGACCACTGGAAGAAAAATAAGCTAATAGTAGGGAAAAAACACGTTTTATTGAATTACACGTTTAAGTTTTCCACACACATCTGCATATATGAATTTATAGTAGCCTACTACACATAAAACAACAACCCTGTGGCATTTCACAGATATCAAGGAAACAGATGTATTAAACTCAGCTGAACCTCATCCAGAGAGGCGTCACCTGCTACTCTATATAAAGGCGTTGCCAAAGTCCGCGCGTGTGAGAAACCATGGCTGCAATACAGCACATTCTCGCTGCGAACCAACAGCGTCGCCGTGCGCGAAGCTAGACGGTTTACATAAATGCATACGTGCGTCAGCACTTCTCCCCACTGGACGTGCTGTCAGACCGGGCTGTCCAGGCAAAGAACGGGCTACCTCGTGCGGAGATCCAACGGCTGATCACTCTGGTGTCTCCACACATCCTGAGAGCAACCCACTGCAATTTCGCCCTCAGCCCGGAGATGCAGCTCCTGGCTGAGCTGCGTTTTTACGCAGTGGGGAGCTTCCTGGAGGTGGTGGGGGACGGCACCGGCCTCAGCAAGGCATCGGTGTCACGGAATGTGGCAGCTGTGACACCGATTCTCCTGCGCCATGCCCGGATCCACATAAAGTTGCCCATCACACGGGACGAGGTCCGCCAGGTCCACCAAGGGTCCCACGCAGTGGCTGGGATGATCCCCGGGTGATCGGTGTTGTGGATGGCACCCTCATTCCAATCCACAATCCCTCTCTGGTGGATCCGTGCTGTGTGGGGGGACCACGGGGTGCTGTGTGTGACTTATGCGCTGATGAAGAGGTGGGTGATCGATTTGCCTGGCATCGATTGATTCAGTTTCAGCAGCACCGCGGTGGACAGCTCCCACTAAGAGCTTCTTAAAAAGCTTCTTTGGCTTGATCTTAAGGTTCTCTAAGAAGGCAGTTAAGAACGCACCTGGGAAACACCCGTACCTTAGCGCTCCTTCTTAGCCGAACCCTTCTTAAGAGCCTTCTTAAGTCCTTAAGAACGATCGAATCTGGGAAACGCGGCCAATTTCGTTACCAAACAGTCTGGCCATCTCAAATATGATTTCCGATTTGAGTTGGCTGATATCTTTGACATGTAAAAGGTGTCTATGTAATAGTTACTTCACTAAAAGCGCCACTACAAATGACACCGCTGCATTGAATGTTTATGATAACGTGGATCTATACCGCGTGAGATTCATTATAATTCCTATCACGTTTAATTTCTGCAATCTGCTTAATCTGATCAAGTTTGTTTTTAGAGATCACAACTTTTCCGTTCGCCTCTTTCAGGACCCATTTTGTGCGTAAGCACGGTTTATAGATGAGACCCCATGTCAGAACATGGATGGGACCCACCTGTGAATGCCAGGGGCTGTATGGTTTGTCTTCTAATCTTTCACCAGTAGAGGGTGCTGTTCCTCCTTTAGTGGAGATAAGACTTGATCAACAAATTCAAATATTAAAAAAATAAGGCCTACTTAAAACCGTAAACACATGGATGAGTCAATACATGGTTGTAATTAAATGGGAAATAAACATGTCTTCAACTTCTACATTTATTTACACATAAGTCCAAACCTTAGTGTAAACCACATTCGATTAGCAGTAAGAACCAGGCAAAAGCAATAAAAGACTGATGTGCAAGAGAGTCTTATTATAATACCATGTTGTTTGCGAGGTAAAAGTGACCCTATATGTGATTTTTCTGTATTATTTTTACTATTATAAATTTTATTTTATCATGTAGTCTCATGAAGATTAAGATCTCCTGAGAAGAGATAAATAGATTTATACACATCAGGAAAGTCACCTGGGGCCATAGCAAAGCAACCTCAGTTCACAAAATCTTAAGTGGAAACAATTGTTGACAAGTACAATACTGGGAACAGGGGTCTCTGCCAATTTCTGAAAGAAAAGAAAAACTGTGTTGTAACATTTTATACTAGAATGCAAAACAACACCAAAATGAAACTGGAATTTATTCAGATTACTCAGAGAACTATGGGAGATAAGGCTGTGGGCTTTTGAAAATTGTTCTCCCAAGTCTTAGATATCAAATTTTGTGAACAAGAACAAGATTTGGGCAAAACTGACGCCTATATACTTATATATTATACTTATTTTTATACTTATTATTATACTTATATAGTTTTTCTGTCTTTACTGTATATATGCCTATATTTTTACTATATATTTTATTTGGTATACTTTCCTTTTCTTACTTTGCACTAGTCGTTTCTACTGACCAGAAGAGAAAGCCATTCACAATTTCATTGTACATGTGTATAGTGACAATAAAGGTATATTCTATTCTAATCTGTCCCACTGATTTTGAAATGTTGATAACTGTTGCTACAGCAGATGATTAAAAGCATCTTGAACAACACGAGCCGTGTTTCCATAAAACATGAGAAATTTAATGGAAACGGCAAAATTGTAAAAAAAAAAAAAAAAAAAAAAAAAACTTCCTCTAATTCAGAAAAAAAGTCTGTATGCTCACTTGAGGTGTTTTTTGTCTTTTGCAAATCAGTTGATGCGCAAAATGTTTGATGGAAACAGATTAGCCGAATATACTGACGTAGTGAACATTCAATTCACATGACGAATCAGTTGTTTCCGCTGTCTGCATTATCATCATTGCATTTCTCCGTCGTCTCCGGACAGCATGTAACATGGCCAACACAAGCTGACATGCAAGAACAATTACTACTTGCCCTATCAAAAGTAATTCCTGAAGACCTCTCTCCATCTTGTCTCCTGGTTTGTTTACCTCTAGCCTCTATTTACTTCACCGCATCATTTCCACAGGTAGCTTAAAAAATACACTAGTGGAGCCTCAGTAATGATTGAGAGGGATTACTTTGATTTTCCTATAAAGTAATGTAAAGATGCCACTCATTCTGCCTTTTAGTGAAAAAAAATATGCCCACCGATACAGTAGGCACTAAGCACTTAAGATATCCTTGATATTTTCTGTTGATGAAGGTTCGGATTTACACCCAGGTGTCCACATACCTGAACCA
Source organism: Pagrus pagrus (assembly GCF_965226575.1). Taxonomy (NCBI): domain Eukaryota; kingdom Metazoa; phylum Chordata; class Actinopteri; order Spariformes; family Sparidae; genus Pagrus; species Pagrus pagrus. Next base: position 25,026,330 of record NC_140193.1, read on the forward strand.
GTGGCTATAAGCAGTTCCTGTGAAGGTAATCAAAGCTCTGCCCTCAACTTCCATGTAGAGGTTGGCCACTACTGGGGACACCAGTGAGTCCATGGCACAGCCATGCTTCCATCTCTGGTTTTATCTTGTTTACATTTTTTTTATCTTGTACTAGTGCAGTGGATGGGAGACCGCAAGCACAACCTTTATACATGCTTGTTCAGCAGGTGGTTTGATAAATAGCTCTTTGGAATTTTAACCTGTGATGCTTTGATTTTGGCGTAATGGAGGGTCAAATAGTCATCACCTCCAAAAGTAAAACAAATGAGGGAAGAGTTCGTAATGGAAAAACATGACCAGTCAATAAAGTCAGTCTAGATGCATTTTTTGAGTAAGAAAATCAAAACAGCAATCAATTAAATATGTATTTTTCTATTACGTTAAAAAGAAAGGCAAGAAATCCTGACCTCTGATCCTCAGGGCATTGTCAAAATTTCAGTACCTTCTAAAGTGGTAAGTATTATGGACATATGCATTTCTGTATCCATGTTGGAATTTGTTCCTTTATGCAGTTGAAGATTTTTTGTTACCCTGCATAGAATTGGCACGAGATTGAGACCATGAACAAAATTAAATCAGCCAAAGAAATGTAGAGACAAATTGCTTAGTATATTACATTTATTGAACAATTCCCCCATTATACAGTGGTCGGAGCTGCCGTGGTCGGAGCCGCCGTGGTCGGGGCGGCAGTGGTGGGGGCCGCCGCCGTCGTTGGAGCGGCAGTGGTGGGGGCGGCTGTGGTCGGAGCCGCAGTTGTAGGGGCCGCTGTGGTCGGAGCTGCAGTCGTGGGGGCAGCTGTGGTCGGAGCTGCAGTCGTTGGGGCCGCAGTTGTTGGGGCCGCAGTTGTTGGGGCTGCTGTGGTCGGAGCTGCAGTTGTAGGGGCAGCTGTGGTCGGAGCTGCAGTCGTTGGGGCAGCTGTGGTCGGAGCTGCAGTCGTGGGGGCAGCTGTGGTAGGGGCCGCTGTGGTCGGAGCTGCAGTCGTTGGGGCCGCAGTTGTAGGGGCCGCAGTCGTGGGGGCTGCTGTGGTCGTACCGACAGTCGTTGGGGCCGCTGTGGTCGGAGCTGCAGTCGTGGGGGCAGCTGTGGTAGGAGCTGCAGTCGTTGGGGCCGCAGTTGTTGGGGCTGCAGTTGTAGGGGCTGCTGTGGTCGGAGCTGCAGTTGTAGGGGCCGCTGTGGTCGGAGCTGCAGTCGTAGGGGCCGCAGTCGTTGGGGCTGCAGTTGTTGGAGCCGCAGTCGTTGGGGCTGCTGTGGTCGGAGCTGCAGTTGTTGGGGCCGCAGTTGTCGGAGCTGCAGTCGTAGGGGCAGCTGTGGTCGGAGCTGCAGTTGTAGGGGCCGCTGTGGTCGGAGCTGCAGTCGTGGGGGCCGCTGTGGTAGGGGCCGCTGTGGTCGGAGCTGCAGTCGTTGGAGGCGCAGTTGTAGGGGCCGCTGTGGTCGGAGCTGCAGTCGTGGGGGCAGCTGTGGTCGGAGCCGCAGTTGTAGGGGCCGCTGTGGTCGGAGCTGCAGTCGTGGGGGCAGCTGTGGTAGGAGCTGCAGTCGTTGGGGCCGCAGTTGTAGGGGCAGCTGTGGTCGGAGCTGCAGTTGTAGGGGCCGCTGTGGTCGGAGCTGCAGTCGTGGGGGCAGCTGTGGTAGGGGCTGCAGTTGTTGGAGCTGCAGTCGTTGGAGCCGCAGTCGTAGGGGCCGCTGTGGTCGGAGCTGCAGTCGTGGGGGCCGCTGTGGTCGGAGCCGCAGTCGTGGGGGCCGCTGTGGTCGGAGCCGCAGTCGTGGGGGCCGCTGTGGTCGGAGCTGCAGTCGTTGGGGCCGCAGTCGTCGGACCTACAGTCGTTGGGGCCGCAGTCGTCGGACCTACAGTCGTGGGGGCCGCTGTGGTCGGACCTGCAGTCGTGGGGGCCGCTGTGGTCGGACCTGCAGTCGTGGGGGCCGCTGTGGTCGGACCTGCAGTCGTGGGGGCCGCAGTTGTTGGGGCCGCTGTGGTCGGAGCTACAGTCGTGGGGGCAGCTGTGGTAGGGGCCGCAGTCGTTGGGGCCGCTGTGGTCGGAGCCGCAGTCGTTGGGGCCGCTGTGGTCGGAGCTGCTGTGGTCGGACCTGCAGTCGTGGGGGCCGCTGTGGTCGGACCTGCAGTCGTGGGGGCCGCTGTGGTAGGGACCGCTGTGGTCGGAGCTGCAGTCGTTGGGGCCGCAGTCGTTGGGGGCGCAGTCGTGGGGGCCGCTGTGGTCGGAGCTGCAGTCGTGGGGGCCGCTGTGGTCGGAGCTGCAGTCGTGGGGGCCGCTGTGGTCGGAGCTGCAGTCGTGGGGGCCGCTGTCGTTGGAGCTGCTGTGGTCGGAGCTGCAGTTGTTGGGGGCGCAGTTGTTGGGGGCGCAGTTGTCGGACCTACAGTCGTGGTGGCAGCTGTGGTAGGGGCCGCAGTCGTTGGGGCCGCTGTGGTCGGAGCTGCAGTCGTTGGGGCCGCAGTTGTTGGGGCCGCAGTTGTCGGAGCTGCAGTCGTGGGGGCAGCTGTGGTCGGAGCTGCAGTCGTGGGGGCAGCTGTGGTCGGAGCTGCAGTCGTGGGGGCAGCTGTGGTCGGAGCTGCAGTCGTGGGGGCAGCTGTGGTCGGAGCTGCAGTCGTGGGGGCAGCTGCGGTCGGAGCTGCAGTTGTCGGACCTACAGTCGTGGTGGCAGCTGTGGTAGGGGCCGCAGTCGTTGGGGCCGCTGTGGTCGGAGCTGCAGTCGTCGGAGCTGCTGTGGTCGGAGCTGCAGTCGTCGGAGCCGCTGTGGTCGGAGCCGCAGTCGTCGGAGCAGTTGTAGGGGCCGCTGTGGTCGGAGCCGCAGTCGTTGGGGCCGCTGTCGTCGGAGCTGCAGTCGTTGGGGCCGCTGTCGTCGGAGCTGCAGTCGTCGGGGCCGCTGTCGTCGGAGCTGCAGTCGTCGGGGCCGCTGTCGTCGGAGCTGCAGTCGTCGGGGCCGCTGTCGTCGGAGCTGCAGTCGTCGGGGCCGCTGTCGTCGGAGCTGCAGTCGTCGGGGCCGCTGTCGTCGGAGCTGCAGTCGTCGGAGCTGCTGTGGTCGGACCTACAGTCGTTGGGGCAGCTGTGGTAGGGGCCGCAGTCGTGGGGGCCGCTGTGGTAGGGACAGCTGTGGTCGGAGCTGCAGTCGTGGGGGCCGCTGTGGTCGGAGCTGCAGTCGTGGGAGCCGCAGTCGTTGGGGCCGCTGTGGTCGGAGCTGCAGTCGTTGGGGCCGCAGTTGTCGGAGCTGCAGTCGTTGGGGCCGCAGTTGTCGGAGCTGCAGTCGTTGGGGCCGCAGTCGTGGGGGCCGCTGTGGTGGGGGCCGCTGTGGTGGGGGCCGCTGTGGTGGGGGCCGCAGTCGTTGGGGCTGTGGTCGGAGCCGCACTCGTGGGGGCCGCAGTGGTCGGAGCCGCACTCGTGGGGGCCGCAGTGGTCGGACCTACAGTCGTTGGGGCCGCTGTGGTCGGACCTACAGTCGTTGGGGCCGCTGTGGTCGGACCTACAGTCGTGGGGGCCGCTGTGGTAGGGGCCGCAGTCGTCGGAGCTGCAGTCGTGGGGGCCGCAGTCGTCGGAGCTGCAGTCGTGGGGGCCGCAGTCGTCGGAGCTGCAGTCGTGGGGGCCGCTGTTGTGGGGGCCGCTGTCGTCGGAGCTGCAGTCGTGGGGGCCGCAGTCGTTGGGGCAGCTGTGGTAGGGGCCACAGTCGTTGGGGCAGCTGTGGTCGGACCTGCAGTCGTTGGGGCCGCTGTGGTCGGACCTGCAGTCGTGGGGGCCGCTGTGGTAGGGGCCGCAGTCGTGGGGGCCGCTGTGGTAGGGGCCGCAGTCGTAGGGGCCGCTGTGGTAGGGGCCGCTGTGGTCGGAGCTGCAGTCGTAGGGGCCGCAGTCGTTGGGGCCGCAGTCGTCGGAGCCGCAGTCGTCGGGGCTGCTGTGGTTGGAGCCACAGTTGTAGGGGCCGCAGTGGTTGGGGCCGCTGTGGTCGGAGCAGCAGTCGTTGGAGCTGCAGTCGTGGGGGCAGATGTGGTAGGGGCTGCAGTTGTTGGAGCCGCTGTCGTTGGGGACGCTGTCGTTGGGGACGCTGTGGTCGGGGCCGCAGTCGTTGGGGCAGCTGTGGTAGGGGCCGCAGTCGTTGGGGCAGCTGTGGTAGGGGCCGCAGTCGTTGGGGCAGCTGTGGTAGGGGCCGCAGTCGTTGGGGCAGCTGTGGTAGGGGCCGCAGTCGTTGGGGCCGCTGTGGTCGGAGCCGCAGTTGTGGGGGCCGCAGTTGTGGGGGCTGCTGTGGTCGGACCTACAGTCGTTGGGGCCGCAGTCGTTGGGGCAGCTGTGGTCGGAGCCGCTGTGGTCGGAGCCACAGTTGTAGGGGCCGCAGTCGTGGGGGCTGCTGTGGTCGGACCTACAGTCGTGGGGGCAGCTGTGGTCGGGGCCCCTGTGGTCGGAGCTGCAGTCGTTGGGGACGCAGTCGTTGGAGCCGCAGTCGTGGGGGCAGATGTGGTAGGGGCTGCAGTTGTTGGAGCCGCAGTCGTTGGGGCCCCTGTGGTCGGGGCCGCAGTCGTCGGGGCCGCAGTCGTCGGGGCCGCAGTCGTCGGGGCCGCAGTCGTGGGGGCCGCTGTGGTCGGAGCTGCAGTCGTTGGGGACGCTGTGGTCGGAGCCGCTGTGGTCGGAGCCGCTGTGGTCGGAGCCGCTGTGGTCGGGGCCGCAGTCGTGGGGGCCGCAGTCGTGGGGGCCGCAGTCGTGGGGGCTGCTGTGGTCGGACCTACAGTCGTTGGGGCAGCTGTGGTAGGGGCTGCAGTCGTTGGGGCCGCAGTCGTTGGGGCCGCAGTCGTTGGGGCAGCTGTGGTAGGGGCCGCAGTCGTTGGGGCAGCTGTGGTAGGGGCCGCTGTGGTCGGAGCCGCTGTGGTCGGGGCCGCAGTTGTGGGGGCCGCAGTTGTGGGGGCTGCTGTGGTCGGACCTACAGTCGTTGGGGCCGCAGTCGTTGGGGCCGCAGTCGTTGGGGCCGCAGTCGTTGGGGCAGCTGTGGTCGGGGCAGCTGTGGTCGGAGCCACAGTTGTAGGGGCCGCAGTCGTGGGGGCTGCTGTGGTCGGACCTACAGTCGTAGGGGCAGCTGTGGTCGGGGCCCCTGTGGTCGGAGCCGCAGTCGTTGGGGACGCAGTCGTTGGAGCCGCAGTCGTTGGAGCCGCAGTCGTGGGGGCAGATGTGGTAGGGGCTGCAGTTGTTGGAGCCGCAGTCGTCGGGGCCGCAGTCGTCGGGGCCGCAGTCGTCGGGGCCGCTGTGGTCGGAGCTGCAGTCGTTGGGGCCGCTGTGGTCGGAGCCGCAGTCGTTGGGGACGCTGTGGTCGGAGCCGCAGTCGTCGGGGCCGCAGTCGTGGGGGCCGCAGTCGTGGGGGCCGCAGTCGTGGGGGCCGCAGTGGTCGGACCTGCAGTCGTGGGGGCCGCTGTGGTCGGCGCCGCAGTCGTTGGAGCCGCAGTCGTCGGAGCCGCAGTCGTGGGGGCAGATGTGGTAGGGGCTGCAGTTGTTGGAGCCGCAGTCGTTGGGACAGCTGTGGTAGGGGCTGCAGTTGTTGGAGCCGCAGTCGTTGGGACAGCTGTGGTAGGGGCTGCAGTTGTTGGAGCCGCAGTCGTTGGGGCAGCTGTGGTAGGGGCTGCAGTTGTGGGAGCCGCAGTGGTCGGAGCTGCAGTCGTGGGGGCCGCAGTCGTGGGGGCCGCAGTTGTTGTCTCATCTACATCGATACCAATGTATGGCTCTTCAGGAATTTCTTCAAATCCCCACAAGTCAGCAAAATTTCCATTGTCATCATTTTCTTCGGTTGTAGCTGTGTCTGTATCTGAGCTGACAGTTGTTTGTGTTGTCGTCTGTGTTGTTTGCGTCGTCTGTGTCGTTGTCGTCTGTTCCGTTTCTGGATCAAATGGTCCAACAGGAATATCATCAAAGCCCCACAAGTCAAATGGATCTCGTTCTTCCAGAGATCTCCGAACATGATGCCTTCCAACTTTTTTATGCAACACAGGGGCACAAGCTGCGAGCACCATGCAAAGTTTCCCGGAGTCTACGTACACCACTTCAAAGCCAGAATCCTGTCAACAAACATTCTTAATGTTAGTTTTCACAATCATTTATTTAACAGTCACTTTTAACTTTTTTTGCACTTCACTAACCCTGTCTGGCAACTTTGATATCTCCACAAACAATGTAGTCGGGGTCCTCCATTTTCTCACCGAGTATCCTTGGTTAGTGAGAAACTCTGCCAAAAAAGCAAACTCAAATTCTTAGAAACAAGTTCACAATTGTGGTTTGAGCAACAGAAAGCTTCCAGTCAATAATCAGTCTAGTTGCATTGATGGTTTTGTTCAGGGTTTGACAGGCTGATCCTTACCATGTCGTTTCACCTTCTTCAGTTCTGCATCACGAGGAAGCTTCACAGTGACACTCTTTGTTCTACAAGTCACCAATGGAGACGCTGCTTGTGGTGACATTACTGGATTCTCGCAGACAGCCATGCCTGTCATGTTCTCCTGCAGTAGACGGTCGAAGTAATGCAGTTTGAACGGCCAGAAGCCACTTCCATCTCCACTCTGGGAATAGACAACATTGTCGTCAATTGTAGGATAGTCTTTTTGAAAGTGTCAATCTGGTGTAAATCCTATAAAAAAAGTCCAAAACCAACAATGTGTAAGTTGTCTCGGTGCTTTTGTACTTGCTAACCATGCATGTGGATCTCAGCCCCAAGACCACTGGGTCCTACGGAAGATTTTTCAAAAGCAATGTACAAATCTCAAGTTCCCTTTTTATGAAGGAATGATGATTTGCAAAAACAGCTAGGCACTTAAGTTTTAGTAGACATTACTCCAAGAGAAATGTACTGTATAAAAGACCATTTTCAGCAGGGGATAAATATGCGATTAGTACGCTAGTGCACATTTCCAACAGCCAAATAGTATGCATGGGATTGAGTATAGAGTTCATGAACATGAAGGAAGAGTGCTTTTGGACAGTAGTGGCCCTCCATGGCACAGGAATTAAATATATCAGCATATGGATACACAGACAATACTAAGAGCTATTCATCGTTGATTTGGGTCTTTTTATCTGCATCCTTATCCTTTAAGGCTGCATTTTACCTGTATTGCTGTGCAGCACCCAGTATAAGGAATATGAATAGATCTGTGACACTCTGGCAGTGACAACAATTGGGCACCATCTGTGGAAAAGAGGTTTGGAGAAACATTAATTCCCTGACAACAGCTACATTCTATTTTCTAGAGACAAATGCATACTGTAGTTGGATGAATCAAACGCACCCTCCAGATGCAGATCTGAGTATCGGATGAGTGAAAAGCGCAGGGAAAGTGTTCCATTACTGCAGCGATACTGTGGCTGGTTGACGTCTGATGTCTCTGGACTTTTCCCACTTACTGAAATGACTGAAAATAGGAAATGCGGTCAGGTGACAGTAATAGGCAAACATTTGTCAATGTGTCAAAAAACACTCATATCTGTATATTTATGAAGTTAGAGCCAGAAGACCAACAGAAACTGGATATAGCCTAGCTAGACTTGATCTTTGCAAAAGGGGGCCTAAAACCTGCCTTGACACCTCATCACCAAGCTCACATCTTAAATTTGCATGTTGCAGCATCTTCTTTATCCCAATTTAACTCCCAACAAGAAAACTAACTCCAATTCCCCAAAATGTGGAACATCTCCTGAAAGTAAGCAGACCTGGTGCGACAGTAAGGGAAATGTCCTAAAGTTTGTCTACTGATAAAGAAGCTGGCCCAACTTCCTGAGAGTCATGGGGCAGGTATCCCAAAAGACATCAAATGACAGAAAATTTAAAGCAACACTATTTAGAATAAGAAAGCAGATGATTCAGCACACTGTGGCAAGCAGACTTCAGTGGGGTTTGTAAGATTCTGCTGTGTGGTTTTTGTACCAACGTCCATTAACTCAATTGGTTTTGAAAGACCGAGCAGAGCATGCAGGATTATTCTGCCCAGAGGTTTAAAATAAAGGGGAGTCTGAACTTTAAGATTTAAAAAGAAAGTATTAAATAATTTTGAATATAAAAACTGACAATGAAACTTTGTGAAATCGTACTTTGAAAATGTAAAGTAAAATTGAAAACCCAAAAATGGAAAACAGAAGAGCCTCAATGTTCAACTGAAACGTTTGCATTTAGGCTACATTTATGTCAAAAAATAATTTTGCATTGGGGCCTGAGGCCTGGCCTCAAGAGTGAAATCAATTCCGGCTTGGTAAAAAAACAAGAAATGTCATCAAAGTTTTGCAGACTACAAGCTTAACATGCACTTTTTTACATTTAAAAGCCAATATTATCCGTTTTTTGGAACATTAAAAGGACGTTTAGATTGCTCCCAATTTAGCCATAACAAAGTGGATAACATGGGGCTGAAAATAAATATAGACTGCTTGTTGAAACAGAAGACACGTGTGAACAGTGAGTCACCTTGGAGGAAATTCCAAACCGGCGCAGGGAAACTTGGGTCGGTCCAGTCTTCTGGAGCCGGGACGCCGCCGTCATCAGGCTCCTCTTGAGCCTCCTGGGGGAAATGACCATGTGCATACCGGTGGCTGCATGTCTTGTTGAGCTGGGCTAGCATTAATCCGATCCAAACCCAAGCCATCAGTGCGGACGCCATGGTAGCACTCTGCAGACAGACCAGACGAAAGATGCCTTGTGCGAGGCAGCGCGCCTTTAAAGCACCTTCATTGGCTCACAGAGCTGCACAGGTGTGTTTTCACCTGGAGCTCAAATCAGGCGGCGGCGGAGGGGGTGGGGCGGTGCTGCTGTGGGATTGGCTGAAAATAAACTACGCTCAGCTGTAGGCCTGCTGTCACTCTCGTGGATGCTCTAGGCCACTACAAAACACTTGGTAAAAGGATCAATGCGTGCTGAGGGGTATTGCACAAAAGTAGAATAAAGAAATCCAGGATAATTGATCAAGCGCGGCTTGACCTAGTCTGCTCGGCGCATCCTGGCTTAATTGGTTGCACGTTTGCCGGAAAAGAGTCGCGCTTCATATTTCACGGCCGCTGAACAACAGCCCCTGATGGAGATCTATTAAGAGGTGAAGGATATCATAAGAAAAAAGGCAATAATTCCATAATTAAAGAAAGAGAGAAAGCCCGGCATACAATAGCGGACCGGCTTAATGCGTATAGTCCAAAACTGTACAATTAATAAACAGTGCTACACTGGAACCGTCATAATTAGGCTACAATTAAGGATTAATAAAGGAGTAACTTTTCAAGTCCACCAATCAACTGTTGTGCACTTTGCTTTAAATGTGGCAAGTAGAGGTGCATGTTACTCAAAATAGAGTAGGGTATGATTAAGTGCAAACAATTATCCACAATGTGTGTCATTTAATCTATTTTTCTCATGTTACGTTTTTATCTATTTTACCTCTCTATCCTTCATAAAGAACAAACTTGTCTGGACATAAAAGGACCTGGCAGCAAGTTAAAATTAAATACAAGAACATTTTGCAGGCTGGTAAGTGACTTTAAAGTAGATAACAGTGAACGAAAGAGGTGAATAGATTAGGTCTCTGCTGACATGTTGAATGTCTGTATGATTGTAGCATTTTTTTTTTTTTTTGAGGGGATCCAGGGAGGGACAGTAAGTAACAGACTCTGTCCCAGCCACAGAAACTGTCCGCTTCATACAAGGTACATATTGCAGTACTACTGCACATGGAACACAATCAAATAAATATATTATACTGTCTGACTTTGGATTTCCTTGCAGTGTCTGGGAACACGCTTACACAGTTGGAGCCACCAGAAGATGATCCGGTAGTTGACATTTCTTTTACAGACATCACAAACTGTCAGAAGACTATACGCAAAGCATCTGGAGAGACAGATAGAGCTGGCAGACATTAGAATAAAAGAAATGTAAAAATTGAGATTAAACACTGGACACTCAGTTAACTGGACCTGGAAATCCAGAAACTAGAAAGAGAAGTGAGTATTTCAGTGCACACAGTAACCATAACTGCAATACAGTGTTTTAATATGTGTTGCTTTTGCTCTCTCTATTCCAGGATCCAAGCAACCAAGACAAATGAGGACTGCCAAATTAAAAAGAAATTCAACTAGAAAACATTGTGGTGTCCTCCCTTTTTCATGAATGTGAAGTAGAATTTAAAAGATAACAACCAATGCTAAACAAAATGCACACACTTGATCCAATATAAAAAAAACTGTTGCAATTACAAACAGCCAACAGATTTAAATGAAATGACAATATGTAACATTTTAATGCAGGATCAATCAAATGATGCAACATACTTAGAAAGACCATGGACATGCTGTAAAACACATTAATTCCTCACAGGATTGACGGTGGAAATACAGGTGAATCACTAGGCTTAATCTTAGCCTGGCTGTTAGCCTGGTCTGGAGCAGGCTAGCTGCAGAGAATAAATCACCACAGTAACTTGGCCGGGTTAAGTTTGACCTGCTTTCATGCAACCGACTTGAGGCTAAATTCAGCCAGTATAACCAACATATCCCGGCTTAATCCCTTATCTTGGTTTTGTGCAATCCCCCTCTGGTTTTGCATGTTGACTGTGAAAGAATGCAAATCAATGTTATTCAGCAGTTTTGATCATTGTTGATGTTTCAGCATCTATGATAGCTTGTGTGTGTGTGTGTGTGTGTGTGTGTGTGTGTGTCTTACGCTTATGACCACACCGCCCCGAACGCACCCACTCTGGTGCAACAGGAAGCTCCCTTGAAAGTTATATTGCATGTTCGTTGCTATATTTGTGTTTTTCGTTATGAAACAAGTTATTTTAGAAGTCATTCCCCTTTTGATGTTTGGGGGACCGAAAATTCATGTGCCGACAGCATGGCGACGGATAAAGGACTGGAGAAACGCTACGAGAGACGGATCACGGTGGATGGCAACCAGGAAAAGAGAAGAGGGGGTGGTGTGTGGTGTCTGAACAGATGAAAAGTATTTTAAAAAAGAAAGAAAGTGAGAGAACATATAAACAGGAGAACGAACGAGAGTATGTATGAGGAGGACATTGGGAGGTGGTGGGAGAGTTTGAAAACAAATTAAAAAGTTGATTATAATTTACAGCAGAGAGAGGAATATGAGAGAGAGAGGAGGTTAAAGGGGGAGTGACATAAGGAGGCAGGCTGTGATTTAAAGAACTATATAAGAATTGAAGATGAACTGAAGGAGATAGAACAGAGGAGGTGTGTGGGAAGTCAGAAGCAGGGCTAGATGTGTGATTGAGGGGGAGAAATGCACAAGGTTTTTCTTAGGGCGACAGAGGACGAAGCAAAAGAAGCATTATATGGAACAGGTGGAGGGAAAGGAGGGTGGGAAGATTACTGGTTTTGTAGGGATAGGAGCCGTGGATGAAGAGGGCATGAGGCAGGTGTTGGAGAAGGTGGAAGTGAGGGTGAGCGATGATGACAGGGAGATGTGCGAGGGAGACGTAGGGACGGGACGAATAGAGGCAGCTGTAGCAGGGTTAGGTAGGAACAAAATGTCCGGGGATAGATGGTCTAATTGGGGAATTTTATCTAGAATTTAGGGAGGAAGATAAATTGTTTAGATGGATAGAAGAGAAGGATGAAATGGCATCTGATATGTCGACAGGGCTGGTTAGCATCATACAAAAGAAGGGGAGTAGGAATAGATTGGAAAACCTACAGGTCAATTTGCATGTTGAATACAGATTACAAGATATTAGTACAGGTATTAGCCAATAGGATCAAAAGAGTCAAGGCAGGGAGCACGCAGGCTCACAGTTTACCAGGTAGGAATATAGCAGACACAATAAGCAGCATCAGGGACACAATAGATTATATGAAGAATGGTGAGTTTAGACTTGAACAAAGCATTTGATAGGGTAGACCACCAACACTTATGCAGGGTGTTGGAGAAAGCAGGTTTTGGGCACAGGTTGGCTGGATGGATCAGAAGGATGTATGATAGGGCAGTTAGTTGTGTGAAGATTAGTGGCGTAGCCACAGACACATTCAGGTTAGCGAGGCAGGTGAGCTTATTATATCAGTATGTGGATGACACAACAGTCACAGTGAGGGACAGGGAAAGTATAGCTGAGGTATTAGATAGTTTAGAGCTGTATGGGAGGGCGTCAGGGGCTAAAGCTAACATAGAGAAGTCAGAGATCATGTATAGGACAGCATAGGGAGGATGGAGAGAGGGCTGAAAGCGAAGCAGGATTACTTCAGAGTGTTAGGTGTCAATAAAGTGAACAGTGAACAGCAATAGGAAGACATTAGGGTTTTGGAGGCACTCGGGGTTGGGGATGAAAAGGAAGGTGGTGGTTGTCAATGCGTTGGTTATGAGTAAGCTTGTGTATGTAATGAATATGCTGGATGTACCTGAGAGAGTGTTGAATGAGGTGGAGAGATTAGTGAGTGAGTTTCTGTGGGATGGGAAGGGAGTCAGGATAGCCAGGGAGGTGATGGAGAATGAGCATGAGGATGGAGGGCTGAAACTGATTAATTTAGAAAAGAAAAAAAAAGCACTTATGGTGAAAATGAGATATTTAAGAAAGAGGGAGGATCATATATGGAAGGTGTTTTAAAAGGGGCTATTGATAAACATGGAGGGTGTGAAGAATGGTGTTTATGGAACTGAAGAAAGGGATGTTGAGTTGAGTGTCTGATTTCTACAAGGAAGGTTCCTGGGTCTTGGGGAGAGTTTGTAAAATATGAACCGTTTTTTTCTTAACATTCTTATTCTGACCGGAGTGTTTCGGCTATGGTAAAAATAATTTAAGTTAATATTTATTTTGTTTTGTTTTGCATTCTGTTGCTTTGGGGTTTTTATTTTAGCCAGAGTGTTTTGGCTGCAGGTCCTTTAGTCAAAATGTATTTTTGTCTAGAGAATTGTTTACCCAGCGTTCAATGGCTGCTATATTCACTTTTAATTTATTTCAAGAGCTGTTTTGAACAATAGAATGAGCAGCCATGCTCTGCTTTTGTTTTTGTGTTATTATTTGTAAATAATGTACATTGTTTAGCTATTTGTATTTTTGATAATAAAAGATTTTTTAAAAAGGAAGCTGAGCAGGGTCGGGCCTGGTTTTACTTGGACAGGAGACTGCCTGGGAGTACCAGGTACTGTGACCTTTTCCTTCTCACCTGTGACCAGCAGATGGCGCTGTTCCTTCTTTAGGGACAGACGGACAGATAGACGGATGGATGGATGGCTAGATGGATAGATAGATGGAGTGGCCAGCTTTACTGGAGCACTTCATTAATCACAGTGGAAATATGACGCGTTACAGCAGACACACATGAATCACAAAAAAACAAAATCTCGTCTCATCTTTCATCAGCAGAGGGCTGATGAAATAATAGAAAAGGTTCATAAATTGTCTTTCCATTTCATTTAACTAGCCTATATTTAACTGATTTCTTATTTATTTCATTTCAATTTAATAAATGTTATATATCGATGCAATATAAACAGATTTAATGTCTATACTGCAGCTATTTTTTATATTATAATTGTTTTGTTTTCACATACGTGAAAACGCAAAAGTACGTATTTATATATAAGTACATATATAGTATATATGTATATATATTTAAATGAAATTTAAAAAAAACTTGATCGAATATTAATATAATAATATTAATATATATAATGTGTTGTATCAGAAACTACACAATTTGTTCTACACTACATTTATATTTGTACATTTTATCACTGGTCGAGAGTAATGTGTGTTGTAATAAATCCAATAAACTATGTACTTTTGAAGGTTATAAGTATTTAATTTAGGTCAGAGTCTGAAACGCTTTTTAATTACAGGACGTTTTATTGTTGCACTCTGTCGCAGCCAAACACCCGCTGCGATTCAATGCGCCAAGACAAAAGTAAAACATGAAGGAGAGCGGCAGGTTTAGTTTTGGCTGGTCCTTCATATTTCTTCAAAAGGATATCACGACAGTACTGTGTCTCTTACAGAGAAAAAGATATTGTCAGAAGTGGGATTCGAACCCACGCCTCCATTCGGAGACCAGAAGTCCCATTCACAGGAAGGTTGTACACCTTGAGTCTGGCGCCTTAGACCGCTCGGCCATCCTGACAACTATGCTCAAATGTCGGCCAGAAGGCTGTTTGACTGCTGCTCACTAATGTGCTACTGGTAAATACTTTGCTATCGTTTTGAACACAACAAAAAACTTCAGCTGCTGGATGGGCTGCTGAAGTCAGGAGTGTGCTTCCGCAGAATGTGACATCACAGTCATTAGCAGAGTGATCGTGTGCATTGACATCAGATCTAAGACACACTTTGACGTGTAGTCTAGCTACAAGTGTTAAAAGACGTCTCAGAGAGCTACGCCATGCTTTCGGTTACACTGATAATACGTGTTAGTGTTGGATTTGGTCTTTTAATGTGATTTTTCAAAGTACAGAGCTACATAATATAGCCAGTGTTAGCATTTGAAGAGAATACATAGCTCGTAACATGGTCACTGAACACACAACAGGGGAGCTGTAGTATCACAGCAGCTATAAAGAGCTTGTGTGTGCAGTGGTCCATCGATTACGGCCGGGTCGGGCCGGGTTTAACTTGGACAGAAGACCGCCCGGGAGTACCAGGTGCTGTGAGCGTCTCCTTCTCACCTGTGACCAGCAGAGGGCGCTGTTCCTTCTTCAGTGGAGTGGGCTTTGACAGACAGATCGATCAGTACAGAGACAAACAGGTAGATAGAGGCTCCACTTGGGCCCCTGGTTATGCTGCTGGGGGGCTGGGGGTTTGGGGGGGCGGCTCTTGCTTGACTCTCCTTGCGCCCTTTGTAGCCCTACTCCTCACTGCCAGATATGAATCACTTTATCATCATCATTACAGCTGTTATTATACTATATTATTTTGCCTATAAGACTCATCGTCTCTTGTCAGTTTTGTATTATTATTATTATTATTATTTTTATTATTATTATTATTATTATTATTATTGTTGTTGTTGTTGTTGTTGTTGTTATCAATAATATTATTATTATCATTATTATACTGTAGCAGTAAGACTGAATATGACTATAATCACCCCAGGCCTTATATATGTTTATGTATGTGTGCATGTGTATGTGTATGTACACGTGTGTGTGTGTGTATATATATATATATATATATATATATATATATTCTTTTCCTCCTCTCTTCACCCTCTCGCTATCTCTCTCTTTCTCTCCCACCCCTTTTCTCCTTTACTCTTCCCACCACTCAGAAGCCATACTCCTGACTGTCAAACATACTTAAACACATACTGTATACTCTGCCTAATCACTATAAGCACGACCTCTGGACACTGACCGACCACATTAATTTTAACTGTTTGTTATTGTCTGTTTTTTCTGACCATCATCGACCATTTTGTCTTCCTTATTGTTGTTTAGTGTTTGTTTGTGTTTGCTTTTATTGTTCTGTCTGCACTGTTTTTTCTTAGGTAAACTTTATCACCAATTTTTTTTAAAAAGAAGTACATAACAAAATGCAATAATAATACAATTAAGACCAAATGTAAAATGTTCAACTAACAGTGACAAGTCATAATTGAAGTGGTTTCAAATGAAACCATCTCCAGCGGAGTGATGGTCTTAACTCCCGCCGACATCACCATGGGACCTCAGTTTTTAGCTGGGTGCAAAACATTTTAGCCTCAAACGGCATGTGTAGCAGAGTTAGCGTTTAGGCTCCTTGTGGAGTCCTTGCTGCTGATACTTTTACACATTAAACATTGCAACGGTGTCAAAAGTATTGTCAGAAGTGGGATTCGAACCCACGCCTCCATTCGGAGACCAGAAATCCCGTTCACAGGAAGGTTTCACCTTGAGTCTGGCGCCTTAGACCACTCGGCCATCCTGACAACTGTGCAAAATCGGCTTACAGAAAGGCTTAAGTATTGATATATCCCACATTCCTCTTTGTGACTGTTGGGTGTCGGTGATAACACTGTCTCCTCCTTTCAAGTTTCTGACATGTTTTCGTCAAGCTTAATACGTAAAACTCAAAATAGCGGCAGCTGTTTAACAGCGGCTAGCGATTTACCAATGTTGACAGTAACGAAGGAATTCATCCACCAGGGGCGCTGTAAAGAGATTTCAAAAATACTTCCGGTGGTCATACCAGTGACTCCCCGCCCACTCCACTACATAACCAGCCCCAGTCTGTCTTATGAAACTCAAGCACCGGTGTTTGTGTGACTCCGCCGTCTGTAACTCACTCCTCACACAGACTGACTCTAAAAGATGTCGTTTTACAGGAATGCCGTCTGGTTTGTGAAAGGACTCCAAGAGTACACAAAGTAAGTGCAGCGTTTGATTTCTACTGAGAACCTGAGAGGTGAAGAGGTCAGATCTCTGGTAGTTAACTGTTTACCTGATCCTCCTCAACCTTGACATCGGCCTTACACAGTTATTGGTTAACTAACAGTGTCACACACGATCATGTGTCGTGTTGCAACCACGTTATGAAATGTCAGATTATTAACGCTGCATGGACAGAAAACAGAACAAAGCTGTGAAATGTCACTATGAGAAGCCACAGGTGGTCAGTATCTGACATATTTACATGATCGATAACATACATGATAACTCAATTTGAATAAAGTACTGTCCATTTTTTTCCACTGAATAGTTTATTTATTTATTATTATGACAGATATTTTCTATATATTTTCACTGATGCAGCACTCTGAAGGAGGAAACTGCTCCATTGAAAACAGTCATTCATGATACTATTTTTGATCTGTCTTATATTGAATTAGTGTCTCTCATAATATGATAACAATGGCACAATATCACTAAAGTACAAATACACCCTAACTTCTGCCAAATCCAAGTGAGAAATGATGGACTACAGAGTAGGGGTAGAATTATTAACAATTATCTGGGCTGATATTCAGCATTTTTGCAATTATCATCATCTCTGATTTTTCTGCCAGACTGCTGATAAAATAAAAATGTGTTACTTCGGCTCTGATGCAGCGTCCTCTCACACAGTGTCCTGTTCACAACACTATCTGACTGGTTACACAAATTAACTGCCTGTAAAACACTGAATAATCTGGATCTGCAAAGTAACTAACAAAACGATACTTTAGAATAATACTTGAGTAAATTGTACTTTATTTCATCACTGGTTGTTCTAAATTTTGACAGAAAGAGTTTCATTTTTACTGCAAATGAATATCTGTCCCACATATCAGTTTTCAGTCTCCTTGATTTCTAATAATCGGTATCGGCCATGATAAAGCCAAATCGGCGGACCCTGACTATAGAGTCATTAAATTGTTAAGCGGTTCACAGAGTTTCACAGACAGGTGAGTCAGCTTTTATTAGTGCATGAAGGTGCTGCTGAGTATTCACTGGACTGCTCTCTGATCGTCACAGGAGTGGCTATGAAGCAGCAGCAAGGCATTTTGCTCCAGCAGACCTGGATGTAAACCTAAGTGGGAGGTCCTTCATGATAACAGGGGCCAACAGTGGGATAGGAAAAGCCACAGCGCAGGAAATAGCCATCAGAGGTGAGTTTGGCAACACCACAGAAGAAGAACACTACCCCTCGCCTTTCTGTCACAACCATGTCATTGTGCTAAAGTGCAGGAGAACAAGACATTGGAACATTTGCTGTAATGTTCTTTAAACTCTACCTTTCTAGTCTGGCTGTTGATCAGAATGGAATTATTTTTATTGTTTATATATTTAGGGTCCGGGCAGCTAAGCTGCCAGGAACCTATTGTATTCCTAGGAATTCTTTCTTTCTTTCTTCTTCTTCTTCCGAGGAAGTCATACTTCCCATGGGCGAAAACTCACCAAACTTTACAGAAATGTCCGGCCCCATGCCAGATTTACTTAATTCCAAGGACATGTCAATATTCCTCCTGGGGGGGGCACAATAAGCATTTAAATTTAAAAACTTTAAAAATACCTACAAAATCAACAGTACATGCTACAGTTTTGAAGCTTTCACCAAACTGTAGCCCCAATACTGCTGAAACTTTAGTCCACTTAAACT
The DNA here is from genome assembly GCF_965226575.1 of Pagrus pagrus. Classification (NCBI taxonomy): domain Eukaryota; kingdom Metazoa; phylum Chordata; class Actinopteri; order Spariformes; family Sparidae; genus Pagrus; species Pagrus pagrus. The sequence continues at coordinate 25,044,376 of NC_140193.1, forward strand.
CATTACAAATTATGAAGTCCATCACTCAGTTTTTTTCAAAACCTGTAAAACTTGTAAAACCTATCTCCTCCCACAATTTTTGCCCAATTGTCACCAAACTTGCTAGAGAGCATCTTCAGACCGTCCTCGTTTCTCGGATTTTTGATTTATCAAAAATTAAGCCTACAGTGCATCAAAATGTTTGACTGTAAACAGTACTGTAAACATATACTATCAAATTCTTGCTAAATACATTTTCAATCTTCCTGAAAAAAATTGAGAATATTTTGCAGTCATGGTTGATGGAGTTTGGCAAATATCAGAATTTTATCTCAAAAACTGAATTTTTGAGAACATTTTGAATTCTGCTCTCATGGGAACAACTGGAGTCAATGGAAGAGTGGCATTTTTAAACATCAAATTTTCTCTTATGAAGCAAAACACTTTAAGTTAAAAACAAATCACCAACATTTCCATGCTGTCAAGATGCAATTTATGTATTATCAGATTTTTGTTCAGGTAACAGAATTTCTGACATTTTGACCATTTTTGAAATCTGCCTTGACAACAGCTGCCCGGACAGTGACTCCCTGAGTCGACAAATGAAGCCACACAGCAGGTCTCACTTCCAGCCAATTAGCTCAGTGAGTTAGGAGCTGGTGCTTGGTCAGGGGTTGTGGGTTCAAGACCCAGCAAGGATGATGATGATAACAGATCAAAATGTCAGATGTCCTCAACGTAAAACACAAGACCATTGTCCTGACGGTGGCATCACAGCAAGCCTCTAAATTAAATAAAAACAAATAGCTTGGACTGGACCATGGACGAAAGCTAACCAAATTTTGCACAAAGGTCCAGTCTCATGCCAGATTACCTCAGCTGTAAACCCAAGCCAATAGTCCTGATGGTGGTGCTACAGCAAGCGTCTAAAGTTCAAACCTTTGAAAATTCATAACAAATCAACCATACTTGCTACAGCTTCAGAACTTTCATCAAACTGTAGCCTCAATATTGAAGAAACTTTTGTACATTTAAACCTATTAAAAATTATGAAGTACATCACTCAGTTTTTTTTCTAAAAACTGTAAAACTTCTTAAACCTATTTCCTCTCTCCTCCTTTGATTTATCAAAAATTGACCCTCAAAAACTGAATTTTTCACAGCATTTTAAATTTTTCTTTCATGGGAACAACTGGAGTCAATGCAATGATGACATAGCTAAACACCAGTTATTCACTTATGGAGCAAATCAATCATTTTTAAAATTACCAACATCTCCATGCTGCAATATGTGTATTTTCAGAATTTTGTCTTGATAACTGAATTTTTTACAGTGGTTTCAAATCTGCCTGCACAACAGTGAATGGCTTACTCAATTTGTGAAGCCACTGTTGTATTCCCACTTGCCAATTAGCTCAGAGCGACAGTCTTTGGTTCCAGAAGTTGTGGGTTCAATACTCAAGTGGTCCAAAATGAACATTGTTGTCAACTGTCTTGTCTTCCTATTCTCCTGTTTGTTGCTCAGAATTGCCTAAATTTGCCAAAAATAGCCCGGACCCGACCCATTGCTGCGCAGCAGCTATAATTTATGTTTGTTTTTCATGTGTGCTGTTGTTTTACTCCTTTCTATTTCTGCTTTCTTTTGTAATTCACCCGTGAAACGCTAACTGCCGTTTAACTTTGATGCATTGATTGACACCTCATCAGCACAGCCTGTTTCAGACCAAAATGACAAGGGCAGGTCAAATTGTTAAGGTGGTGGACGTTACTGCTGTCTCATTGCAGGAGGAACAGTTCACATGGTCTGTCGGAACAAGGGGCGAGCAGAAGCAGCCAGAGATGAAATTGTGGAACAGAGTAAAAATCAGGTGAGCAGTCTGTTGCCTGTCTGTCTGTCCTAAAGGAGAGATCCCTACCCTTATTAACGTTATCATAAAAACATTTTTTAAAGATCATAGTCCTGTTTTATATTTATGCTTACATGAATCCTTACATTTGAAGACATAAGTACTCTGACTAGTTTATTCATTTATCCTGTAACTGAGTACAATGAGGGATCACTCTTGTGGACAGATACAGATACTGGATGATGTTGATAAGTATTTCTGAGTTTTAATTTGTTCGTAAGGAAACAATAATAATGCAATTCTCAGCATTACGAGCCACCAGCAGTTAAAGCTTGTTTGAGTTGTGCTCTTCTCTTTTCAACAGAAAAGGTTTGACAGTGTTTCTGTTTCCTGTTTATTGTCAGAATGTTCACATCCACATCGTCGACATGTCCAGCGCGAGAGAAGTGTGGGAGTTCGCACAGAACTTCTCACAGAGCGACACTGTACATGTGCTGGTAGGTGCCGGCAGATATTTATTTGTTCATCTGTAATACACACGCTGGTTTGTGTCGTCACTGAACCTCTTGTTCACCAGATTAACAACGCAGGCTGTATGGTGAACCAGAGAGAGTTAACTCAGGAGGGTTTGGAGAAGAACTTCGCCACAAATACACTCGGTAAGATATTTTTAAATACTTGTTCCAAAGCAAAACCTGAGTTTGGAAACAATACTACACTGTAGACATGTGTTTGACACAAACAACTTATGCCAAAGTTCTTAAATGTAAGTGTTTAAACAAGAGCTTTAATTCACACAACTATAATAAACCGTCCAGTATGAATTTAAGGAAATATTGGTGTGAATTAGGTAATACTGGGATGAAAACTTTGACCTCACATTTGGTTCTTGTCAGCTGTTTATACTCTGCAGGCAGAATTGATCGACTTTGGATTGTCAGCTATAGCAGACAAGTGTTGCTGAACCAGCCTCTGTGCTTACCTTTTTTTTTTTTTTTCAGGTACGTACATCCTCACCACAGCATTGATACCTGCACTGACGAATGTTGAAGACCCAAGAGTGGTGGGTTGAGTTTTGACTGAAAAAACACCCGTCATGTCAAAAAATAACGAGACACAAATCTGCTGTCAAAGACACTTTTTACCAGCAGACCTCTGCACGAGGGCGGACTCACTGTGTGTGTGTGTGTGTGTTATTAAAAGAATAGGATATGTACTATCTCCTGCCAGGTCACTGTGTCGTCAGGGGGCATGCTCACACAGAAGCTGAACGTGGACGACCTCCAGTTTGAGAAGGGGACGTTCGATGGCACCATGGCCTACGCTCAGAACAAAGTAAAGGAGACTGATTCACAACAACCGTACAGCTGGACAGAAGCCCCTGCAGCACGCATCTGTGTTTTCATGTGTTTTTGTGTTGTCATTTCAACAGAGGCAACAGGTGATCCTCACAGAGAGATGGGCCAATCAGCACAAAGAGGTCCACTTCTCCTGCATGCACCCGGGCTGGGCAGACACACCAGGTAAACAGAGCTGTTTAGAGCTGTGGTCAAAGCGCTGATTCACTGACCAAAACTTTCAAGGATGAAGAAAAAAGCCTCGATAAATGATCCTGACTAAAGCTTAGTTTTGCCTGTTTTCACAGACGAACAAAAATATATTTTAAAAGCTGTAAATTTGATTTGATTATCTGAAGTTTTAAAGTATCAGTTGAGCTGATTCTGCTCTAAACACAGCTGAATAACCAAAATGATAAATTACACTTAAAACGATAAACACATTCTAAATACCAGAGCAACAAAATCAAATCAGTGCTGTGTACTTTGCTGTACAGTAAACATTGCAGTTTTGTTTTTCTCTCTGCAGCTGTTCAGACGTCCATGCCTTCATTCCACGCTAAGATGCAGTCCAAACTGAGGACGGAGGCCATGGGGGCCGACACTGCGGTGTGGCTCGCTGTGTCTGCAGCCGCCAGGACGCAGCCGAGCGGACTCTTCTTCCAGGGTCGGTCTTTGTACAACTTAATGGAACTTGTGTCGTTGTTTTTCTGCTTTCACAACTTTTCATTTTGACAAGAGAAGCAGGAGTCAAAGCATAATTCATGCCACAACAATGCCACTCAGATATTTTAGCCTCTTGTAGCCAAGAGTTCTGGTTCTGCTGCACATTTATTGAATGTTTTTGTGTCAGTGCTTGGGGTTAAACTTGTTTCTAGCAGCATTGGTGGAGCCTTCAGCAGCTAAAAGACAGATACCTTTCTCAAGAGTTAAAAGGATAGTGAAAACTTCCCATCAGCAGCATGATAATGTTGGTGTATTAAATATATAAGAATATATAATAAAAGTGCAATATTTATTGACAAATAGATTTGAGAGTGGTAGACAAAGTAATGGCATACTGGAGTAAAGTATACTTCATATTTGTTCATGAATATGTTAGTTTATGATATTTTGCTTCAGGAAGGATTCAGGTTCAATTAGCAGATTTTCCTGCTGGAGTCAGAATGAATATATAAACTACGTTTTGTGGAGCCTTTAATGTGTCACTGTGGGCGTGTCGGAAGCGCACAGACCTGATATCAAAACAAACAAATGAAGGCTTCTTGTGACTTCTTCTTGGTCCTGCCGTCTCACGTGTTTTTATCACATTTCTTCCAGATCGCAAAGCGGTGGCGACACACCTGCCGCTGGCCTCGTCCAGGTCCACGCCGCCGGAGCAGGAGAAGCTTATGGCGGCGCTGGAGGAGTTCTCCCTCAAGTTCAAACCTTAATATGTCTGTAAATGGACCAAGCACTCCTCAATAATTATTAATGTTTACATAATCATGTTTCTCAAGGCTTTTTAACACATCTCACTGATTGTTGAAAGAGCAGATGTCACTAAAAACAGACTCTCCAAGTGCAGTTAGATTGTGATACTGGGGCTTTTATGTACTACACTCCAAATTAGGCCTCAGGAAAATCTGAATCGCTTTCTAGTGTATTCATCAAGCTTATGTGGAGAAATGTATCAATCACTGTGGTTTTAATAGAAATGTTTTCAAAGTGTACATTAATTTCTGTAAAATATATAGTTTAATTTGATGGTCCGGTTCAGTTTTGGTTATTTTCAAATTAAAAGTATTTATACATGGTTCTTTCTCGTCTGCGTCAGTGTGTGTGTGTCATGTGTGAAAAGTAGGTATGTAACATCTCTGGCTGGATGAAGGATACAGAGTGTGAGCTAAAGAGCAGTAAACCTTCAGGTCACGTCCAGGTCTTTTGTATGCCAGTACCCATGTGGCTCAGTCACGTCAGGTCAAAATGAAATGCTACAGGCCAGGTTCAGGTCTCACTTTGAGGCCCATCTTCGTCTACTGCTATGGTTATCTATAAAGCCATATAGATGTGGATTTTTTTGTAGATATGTCTCTTCAATTGTGTACTTCACAGTAACATACAGGACTGTGTTAAGTACCAAGAATGTTTTCTTTGGCCTCTGAAGCTCTGACGGAGACACAAAGTTGTAATATTATTCAGTAAAATGGTCAAATCATAAGCACTTTAAATGGAAATGTCATTTTCATTTATATTTTACTAATATTCACATATTCTCATCCTTTTGTGTATTATTCACTGCAACAAATGAGCTGATCACTCACATGATTTCAACAGTTTGGCAACCAATGAATTGTGTAAGTGATCCAAGTAAAAATGGCAAACATCAGCCGGATCCAGCTGTTCAGATGTTGCTGCTTTCTCTCTATTTTATATCAACTGAATCGCTCTGTGGTACAAGATCATTTTTCAGTATTTTGACAATTCGTTGAGAATAATATATAAGGCACATGCTTGGAACACGAGTTGCCTCACGTTATTTAAAAAAAAAAAAAAGGAGTCGATGTGATCTAATAAAGAACAGACTAACAATTGGTCAAGTAGGCGAACCTGCTCTTTTAATGTCATTTACACATACATGGTTACATGAATGGACACACTGAAACACACAATAATGTTGGTTATCTTTCCTGCAACTGGCCTCAGATATAGATACATAAAATGTGTTAAGGTGGTGTTGCTCTAACAGCTTCACATCTCCTGTGTACTGTTTTTAAAACCTTTAAAAGGACTACTACACCAATGATTTTGCATATTCTTGCCCGCATAAATCTCACACACTTAACATGACCACACATCTGTTCAGTTTTTTGTAGTTTATCTAATATTCCAGGCAGCCACAGTTTGGATCAAACTGTGCACAAGGCAATCAAAAAAGAAAAGGAAGAAATGTACCATGATAAGCAGTTAAGGAGCTGAATCGTCTGAAAAACACTGGTATGGTCCTTTATGGTGTCGCACACGTACCTTTCTGGGCAGCTGTGAAACTGTTGGATGACGTCTTTAACACAGCCTTATCTTTACTCTCAAGATGAAACATCTTTGGAAAATATTTAGTGGGTTTGAACATTAGAGGAGTTCACTATCTGATTACATTAAAGCACAAACACAACAATCAAATGTTTCTCTTTTTCTCTTCACAGCAGCAATTTGTGACATTTGCTTGTTCATTCCAGTGCATTGACATAAAGCCATTATACAATATTAAACAGTAACGATGAGAGCAAAATCAAAGTGTTCATTAGTTTTCTTTCAGTCCTGATACGTGTGTGCATGTGCTGCCACTGATTAGCTCGATGATATGTCAGAAACATTAAGACATCACTTCTAATAATAAATAAGCTCGTAAAACAGCTGACAGATCAGCCAGCAGTCTGATTGATTCATTTACAGATCACAAACACTGTGTGTACTTAGTTTCATCTAGTCAAATCAATTTCCTCTGCATTGATCTCAAACTTTTGATTATCCACACATTTTCTATCAACTGAGAGACAACAAAATGTTTCCCCTCAGAGTTTCACACGTTTATCCCACATGAAGATTTCAAAGACCAAATCACAGGTTTAACATTCGATGGGATCAATTTATACACATGGACACTTGGACCGGATGTTGTGACAGAGCCAGTTTTATAAGGTTAAAGGTGCAATACATAAGAATTGGCCAACAGGGGGCAGCATATCAACAGAATAACCGCTAACCGCTGCTAATTGTAGCTGTCGAAATGTTGAAACTAATATTCTTACATATTGCAGCTTTAAGACATTTGCTTGCTATCTAGTTTTTCACTCGAGGAGACAGAATTGCGCACATATACTTGAGCTGGAAACACTTGCGTAGATCTTCAGATAGCATGCAGTCTGGAGGCCTCCCTGTGTCCACACCTACAAGTACAGCTTCAAATGTTTGTGGCTTTCCACGACCCTCTATGAATTCATATGAACAGGAGATACTTCCTGAAAGTCTGCACCTCCAGTGGTTGATATGAGCTACAGGAGCCTAAACACAAACTCGTGAAGGGCTCATTTGGGGACATTAAGGGATTTCATGACACGTTCCCTCACTTTCACATGGTTGAAGAACAATTACACAAAATTAAAAGCCACTAATATAATTTGAGGGTGTTCAGAAAGTAGAAGATGATGTCTTTGCCTCTTGAACGAGTGATGTGAAGCACCTGAAACCAGGATCAGCTCATATAAATGCACTTTCAGTCCACCCATTAGCAAGACAAGTAACAGCAGATATACAAATGTACTCATGAGCACCATCTACAAGCAAAGACTGCAGCAGCTGCTACAGTGCTGGCACTGGTGCCACCTGCAGGCATAGAATTACAACTGCAGGTTCTCATGTGTCTGTGTGTTTACAGGTTGTATATTTTACATTTAAACATGTCCAAAGAGTAAAACTCCTCTCCTCCAAGTGTCACCATGTCTCCTCTGTCCTCAATGACTCTCCCATCTGTTTATAAATGAGAAGGGTATCATGTTCAGTTGTTGTTGAAACGGTTTTATAGAGCTGTTGGTTATTGCGACGCACACACACACACACACACACACACACACACACACACACACACAGTGGGAATGAAATTGTTTTTGTCGAATTAAAATGTTGTGTTTTACAAGCGTTTTACACATTAAAATGTACTCTGCAGTACAAAGATAGAGGATACTTGAAACTTGTTGCCTGTAGGTGGCGCAAGTGTTTGCTATTATTCTCATTGCAGGTAGAGGACAACATGCCCACATGAATTCACACTGATGCTGCTGTTACTTTCTTTGCCTGTAGGTGGTGCAGGACGGCAGGTGTAGAACTGAGAAAATGGCTTCCTCTCATGGAGCATCTACAGCCTGCTAAACCTAAATGAGAGCGTTTGAGTTTGTATGCGAGTTATGGTCCAGTTCCATGACGTGCTTCACATCGAAGAAATGGAAAGTTTGGGTTCGACGGTGCAGAAAGGATTCACTCGCTGCTTTGTGAGTTTCCAACATGACATTGGCAGGAATGCAATGAAAATAAGTAAATAAGGTGTCAATTCCTTACAAAGTCAAATGCCTCAACCCCTCCCAGACAGACAGACAGACACACACACACACACACACACACACACACACACACACACAGACCCCCCAGCTGAGGGCAGCCTTCACACAAACAAACACCCACAACTGTCTGTAGCCTTGTGTCAACTGAGGCCATCCTGTTCCCAGGCCTCGCCGGCCTGCTGTGTCCTCACTGTGAACGTGCAACAGCCACTGTTAAATATTATCCAGATCACATCGATATTGCTGGAGAAGCTTCTCTCTTTCTCTTCCAATTGCAACTGCTGCCGTGAAACCATCACAGTTTGGTGAATAGAGCTCCTTGCTGACTGCTGCTCGCCCACAGACCTCAGGACACCACAGGAGACATGTCCCATAACTGCACAGAGACACAGAATCAGTCTGTTAATCTAGAAGCTACAAGAGACATTTCAGTCAACTCAATCTAAATGTTCAAACACAGATGAGACAATAAACAGTCCAAAAACAATCAAAGCATGTGTTTAGATCTGACACTCATAACGACATATTGAACTCAATCCTAATTTTTATCATTTGAATGAGTGTTGCAAGGCCTCTGAAGCAGGATTCAGATTAGCAATATTTGAAAACTAAACCTAAAACTAAACTAAACCTAAAATTTCTTTTGGCAGCCAGTTCTCAACAGAAATAGCTGTTCTTGGTTTCTTCTGTCTGTAGCTGTGATCATGGAGGAACCTCCACCAAACCTCCACACTCTTCACTGATTAGCCGTTTCTCAATACCCAGTACGCCAAGTTCGAACTTGTGAACTCCCGGGGGACGGGAGGACGGGAGAACGGGAGGACGGTCTGCTCCGCTCCTCGGCCATTGCTATCACGAAATGCATTCTGAGATACGTAACTTCCCAAAGTCCACACAAGTCTCCACCGATGCATCCTCGATGAAATGGGCGGGGCAAGAACACATCCAGGGTATTCGACCGTACTTGGCCAGATGTGAACTTTGAATTGGAACAGTACTTGGTCCGGCGTTGATGACGTTTCTCAAGTCCACAACAACAGAAGTACAGAGAAGAACGCATATTGAGAAACGGCTATTGTTTCAATAACAGTAAATATTTGAGCTCCATTTGGATCTATCTATGGCTGACATGTTAGCAAACAACTACTGCCCAAGCAGAAACAGAGCAACACGATCAGCACATTGAAATCACGTTGAATGTAAGTCTGATTCACTCTCTCGTTTATTTTTCAACAGCTGTAAAAATATCTCCACTTCCTTCAGCAGCTACCTGTGAGCTGTGTCAGCTGTTTGGTGCTGAGCAGTGAGTATATCAGAGCTGCTGAGCACTGACACTCGACCACACAGTCTGTTATCCTTTTCCAACAACATGGAACCAGTTCTCTTCCAGTTTGCACACCTCATTTTAAACGGAAAAGTTGGTTCTCAGCTGGAACCAAAAATAGCAGCTATTCTTTGACCTGAAGTGGGCGTGTCCTATTCAACAGGTCATTGTGCATCGGGCTCTTTTGATGACGCACTCTTGATTACAATGGTTCTACTCGGAACTGGTGCAGGCTGGTTCTTTTCATAGCATCGAGTTTGAAATCATCAGTACTAGAACCAGAGCGTATGTGGTATCAAAGGGGCAAGAGAATTAAAACCGAAGTGCTACAAGTGATGCTTTTACACACAATGGGCTCTATTTAGACGGTCTATAGTGCTGGGTCTAAAGCACAGCGTGCTAGTGCTCTTAGGGCGTGTCCAAGTCCATTTTCCTTCCTACCAGAAGTAGAACAGCCTGGTAAGTTTAGATAAATGACATCACTTTACAGTAATACAGCCTTTAAAACCAGGAAAAGCCAACATGTCATGTCACCATATAACCATATCCAAAGACCACATACAGTCACCTGTCATCATAACGATATATACCATATATAATACCCAGCCCTAAAAGAATCCAAACCAAATTCTTCAATCAAGTTTTTAAGAAGACTCAGGCTGGATTACTTATCAAGTAAAGTGAGAATTTCTGTGTGTGTGTGTGTGTGTGTGTGTGTGTGTGTGTGTGTGTGTGTGTGTGCATGTCTTATCTGAGCCTCATGAAGACACTGTTTGTTCCCATACAGACCTTGATAACCTTGTCGGTGCCAGAGGTGAGCAGGTTTCCAGTGGTGGGCTCATAGTGCATGTAAACAATGCTGTGCTTGCTGTCGTGGAAGGTGGCCGTGGGCGCTCGACTGGAGGACACAAAGGGAACACGGCAGACTTTACTGTGAGCGCTGCAGAGAGCTGAGAGCACAAAGGGCCGGTACACTAGCACAACAGAGCACTGATTGTTACTCACTCCTCGTCAGTGATGGACTCGTGGCAGCTGTCACACACACGCACCTCGAACTCGAAGCCCATGAGGGGGATGGTGGAGCGTTTGGATGAACACTTGCCACACACGGCCTGGCCACACTTCCTACAGTGATGCTGGGGGACACAGGAGGACGTCAACATGTGGTCAGCTTTGATTAACAGCAGGAGCCGCAGAGTACAGGTGCAACGATTATTATATATCATCTATTAGTTCATTAGGTGTCAACTAGTCATTTAACATGCAGCAATTTTGGTAATTGATTCATCTTTTGACTGATGAAAAAAGTGATAATTCTCTGATGGTGATAATTCTCTGATGGTTTCTTTCGGTTTCTTTCCACCTGTGTGACAGTAAACTGAATATCGCTGGGTTGTGGACAAAACAAGACATTTGAGGACATCATTGTTTTGCAAGTCACAAGTAAATCTCCAGTTCTGGCTGTGAAGTGCTTAGACAAGTTTTTAACTTTGTGTCAGGTTTCTAAACATCTCATTTTACTGTACACTCTTCACCAAATTTAATCCAAATTTATATTAAAACAGCAACCATTATATTCACTACTTTTAAACAAACTCTATAACTTTCCAAGCAGATGAGATGTACCTTGGTGTGTTTCTCCTCTGACACATTTACTGAGATGAATGCTTTAAATGCTGCCACCTGTTGTCGTAAAGTGTTCCCTCGAGTTCATAAACATCAAATTTCAAGTACAATACAGACTCTGTGACCCAAATCCCTCACATTAAATGCAGAGTTTAAGATGCTTCAAAGTCAATGAAGCTCAACTGTGCTGCAGAAAACAGCAGGAAACACATGCACACAGCAGAGTGCAGCAGATTTACTAATGCTGAGTAAGTTCACTTTCTGTTTCTGCATAAATTCTCCTGAAATCCGCAAACTTTCAAGGATTTCAAGCACCAGTGGGAACACTGGTTTCATAGCATCACTATCTACTGACATTCTCAGTGGGGTGCTGCTCACAGAGCTGCTGTTCTGGTCCACCCTCCAGGTTTTTGTCTTTACGAGCAAATAAACAGAAACATGGAGTTCATCTCCAGAAACACCGACGTGACACTGCTGCAGAATGTCCCTGAAGATTGCTGTGCAGTCAAAAAATGGCCATTACTGTGTCCATAAACTCAAACACACACACACACACACAGACACACACACACACACACACACACACACACACACACACACACACACACACACACACACATACACACACACACACACACACACACACACACACACACACACACACACACACACACAAAGAAACACTCAGTTGAAAAGGGTAACCACAATATGAAGCTGTTCTGGAGAAGGAGACAATAAATCAGTCACAGGATGTTTGCGGGCCGTTAGTACACTGCCTGGCCAAAAACAAAAAGCCACTACCTGGATTTAACTCAGCAAATAGATAAGAGCCTTCCATTGGATTATTACTGCAGTGATTAATATGTTTCAGCTGGCAACAAGTTATTTAACCATAACTGATGCAGTGAGTAGCTTCTCATTTAAACAACCATGTCGGAAGACATATCCTGTGGTCGTGGAAAAGATGTTACTCTGTTTCAGAAGGGTCAAATTATTGGCCTGCATCAAGCAAAGAAAACAACTAAGATTGTTGAATCTACTAAAATGGATTTAAGAACGGTCTAATGCATTATTAAAACCTGGAAGGACAGTGGTGAACCATCATCTTCGAGGAAGAAATGTGGTCGGAAAGAAATATTAAATGATCGTGATCAGACATAAAAAGTCAACAGTAGAACTCACGGTTATGTTTAATAGTGAAAGTAAGAGCATTTCCACACACACAATGTGAAGACAACTCAAGGGATTGAGACTAAACAGCTTTGTAGCCTTAAAACCACTAATCACTGAGGCTAATCAATTTGCTAGGGAGCATAAAGGTTGGACTCTGGAGCAATGGAAAAAGGTCATGTGGTCTGATGAGTCCAGATTTACCCTGTTCAAGAGTGATGGGCACATCAGGGTAAGAAGAGAGGCAGATGAAGTAATGCACCTATCATGCATAGTGCCCACCATACAAGCCTGTGGGGGCAGTGTTATGATCTGGCGTTGATTCAGTTGGTCAGATCTAGGTTCAGCAAAGTTGAAGGATAACTACCGTTTTTTACAATCTGGGCCTTATTTCTAGCATAAAATATTATCATTTACTCACCCAGATAACTTTGGTGTCATTTGGAGTCGTTCGGACGAAATTAGATCCAGTGTAGCGCCGGTATATCCATATAATGCGAGTGCGGGTGCGCGCGCAGCTCAGAGACAACATCTTCCAGGTCAGAGGTAGTAGGTCAACCTACAGACCCCGGATGTTGACAACAGACAAGCCCGGACTCAGAGGGGAATAGCACGAGCGTATCGTAACAAAATATTGGTGAAATGAACTAGTTTCGTGGCAGATAATGCTCATAGAGGCTGCGCTTCGGTGCCCGGATCACTCGCATTATATGGATATACCCGGCGCTCCACTGGATCTAATTTCGTCCGAACAACGGCAAATGACACCAAAGTTATCTGGGTGAGTAAATGATCGTATTTTATGCTAGAAATAAGGTCCTGGTTGTAAAAAATGGTAGTTATCCTTTAAGTACCCAAAAAATGAGGCCAGCTCACTACCTGAATAAATTGAATGACCAGTTTTTTCCATCAGCGGATTTTTTCTTCCCTGACGGCACAGGCATATTTCAAGATGACAATGCTATGATTCATCGGGCTCAAATTGTGAAAGAGTGGTTCAGGGAGCATGAGACATAATTTTCACACATGGATTGGCCAGCAGAGTCTAGACCTTAACCCCATGGAGAATCTTTGGGATGTGCTGGAGAAAACTTAACTTTTTTGGCTGGGCAGTGTATTCTACTGTCTATACTTAGTGGTTTTTGTCTGATGATTTACAGTTACGGAACATATTATATAGGATTGAAATGAATTCGGGGTTGTCCAGTACCTGCCGCAGGCCGATCTTCTTACTGTCCCACATCTGCTTGAAGTTCCAGAAGAACGGCTGCTCACACTTCTGACATGAGTCACTGTCCAACCACTCTGGGGTCTGTGCACACAAAGAGATTCTCGAATTATCATTTCAAATATAAAGACAAATATATTTAACACACTATTTAAATACCCTGAAAAGTTGTTTTTTTCAACCTGGAACGTGTAAAGCAATTTTGCTAGAAAACAATAAATGATAATCCGAGCGCTTTAATTAGCTTAGCGTAGCTGTCTGATTTACAGAATTCCAACACAAACAGTGTAAAATGACAAATCCCTGTTATAGGGAGAGTTACATGTTGGGACTATTTCTTAACAAACATCAGCTTTCATCTGTCCAGTGCTTCAGGGGGGCACAACCAAAGCTGGCGTCCTCACTGTGACGAGACGACTTCAGGAAGCTACACACACACACACACACAGAATGCTCCTGACTTTTTATCACATAACTCCCCTCAAACACCAAATACTTTTGACTTTTCTGTTGACGTCTGAATTAGATAAGACAGCTTCAGAAGTGTGGTAACTGTTATTTTGGACTTTGGACTGAGCCAGGGGAGCAGTTTTGCAGGGTTTTGGTCCAGATTTTCAACTTGCCAACAGATTTTGGAGATCTCCGACAAAAAGCCCCAGATCAGACACAGATCACTCCCGAGACCGACCGTCGATATGTGTGAACTGCACACAATCCACAGTTCTCTCTGACATATCGCCAGCACCTGCTGAACATCTAGCGGGCAGAATGTGTGTGTGTACTCTTACTGAGCACAGTCAGGAGCTTTCTGAACCCTCTCAAGTCTGATCAGGCATCTATTTGTATGAAACAGGCACAATAACAGCATATGGTTTCAACCAGTTTCACTATTTTGGAACTGTGTCATCTGTGTTGACACTGTGTCGAGTGTTTTATGTTTTCAGTGCAAAATGAATCCTTGCTGCCCGTGCATCCTGAACCATCCTCTCTCTCAGATTCCTCTTTTACTTCCTTGTTTTGTCATTGCAAATCAGCCACAAACAACCTGGACTGTTTGGACCGAGCCCTTCCCGTGTCACGTCTCGCGTGTTCAGACCACAATGACTGCAAGACTCCAGAATACAAGAAAGAAAGTTGTGTAGTGTGAGCAGCTGCTGCAGTGCTGTAGCTAACGGGGATCCTAATAAAGTAAAGTAAAGAGACATGAGATGCCAAAATGCTGAACTTTCAGATTTGGCATTTTTTTGAAGCAGTATACATTCTGATGAAACATCATCTTTTGGTGCCACCACAGCAGAGCTGGATGTTACAGCCAGACAGAGGAGGTGGTGGAGGTACAGCAGCTGTGGCGTGTGGATGCTGGGAAATACAACATCCTGACAAGCTGATGTCACAATGCTGTGTGTGTGTTTGTGTGTGTGTGTGTGTGTGTGTGTGTGTGTGTGTGTGTGTGTGTGTGTGTGTGAGTGTCTGTGTGCGCCTCCCTGGTTGGTTGCTGTAGTGCCAACATCAGGACTGTCCTGATTCTTGTTTTTTAGTGAGCTTATGGATTTCTGTTTGATTTGATACCACATTTTTTTTAAAATAGAGTAAGACACAAAGAAACATTCAATCAAAGAACACAAACAGAATTGACAATCTGGGCCAAATAACAGAGCCTGAGGCACAACAGGACGACACTGAGGGAAAATAAAAGTGACTTTGGGTAAATAAAAAAGCAATCAAGCCGAGCTGACTGTGTGGAGCTGTGTGTGTGATTTTGAGAGAGGAACCGAAAGAACTATTTTGGTGAATTGAAATGATCTCTACAGATCATTTACTGGAGGGGAGGAGGGAGGTAAACATCAGCAGTTCATCCGACACACTCATCTGTATCACAATGTGTGCACGTCTGAAACTGGGCATGAAAACACACACTACATGTGACACATTTCCTTCACAAAGTGTCACAGTTCACAGATTGTTTGTGTGGGGTCACTGTGTGCTGCCTCCTCGTCTCGCTCACCTCTTGTCTCGTCACGTCCATGTTCCAGATGACGATGCCTCCATCTGAGCTGCAGGAGATGAGCTGACGAGTGTGCGAGGCATAGCACAAGCCCTGAATTCTGTCACTGTAGGGAGCGCACACACACACACACACACACACACACACACACACACACACAGGTATTAGACAATAACATTAGCTACTGTTGCTCTCTGTTCACGGATTCAATTTCAATCCGCTCGCATGTGTGAATTAATACTTATAATATATTATAAAGCCCCAGTAATCTTCTCGAAGAATTGATTTATATCTTCATCAATAAAATTTCAGAAAGCAGTGAAAAGTGCTAATTATAAGTTCCTGAAGCCCAAGATGACGTCTTCAAATCACTGTTTTGTCCGACCGATGTTCCGTTTTATAAAACATGGAAGAGCATCGAACATCTGAATGATAAGTATAGTATCAATGCAGTTTTCAATACATTTCTGATTTATCCACTAACTGACTAATTGTTCCATCCGTTAATTGAATATGTCAGCATTGCAGTATAAGCAGTGCACTGTCTGACTTATTATGGGATTCACTGGTGAGGAGGGGTCATTCATAGGCAAAACAAGTCTGTGGAATAACTCTCCTTCTATTATCATGTTCCAACTTCCCGTTCGACCGTTTTCCTCTTCTTGCTCACCAGGTGCCACACTGTGCACAATAAAAGGTCCTGTCATGTGTGAGTAATAATGATAGTCATAACATTTGCATAAACGGAGACCTACTGTTACACATCTGTGTCTAAAAGGGCTCATTTGTTGAAGTGATGTGCTCTTAGTAATCACATATACATATAGGTCTCTGCTACATAAATGTTCTGTATGCTGGAAGTGCTACAGAAATGCTGCTGTTGTCTGTCCAACTTTGTGACATTATGTTTTGTAGAATAAGATGCATGTCAGAAAGAGGCTGTAGTCTGCTGCATATTTTAACATTCCCTCAGAGAAAACTATGAACCTTTCAAACACAATACAACAGTGGAAACAGTCAAGAACAGTCTATCAGCACAAAATAGACAATGACAACTCCTCAGTGTTGTCCACCAGCTGAATAAGAGACACGTTCACAGCGGACGTCTGCGGGTCTTACTTGTGTCCCTGCAGTTCGATGGCGGTGCCTTTGCGTCCTCCGATGTCCCACATGATGATGGAGTGGTCCGAGCTGCCTGAGAACAGCACCCTCTGGACCGGGTCCCAGCACAGCGCTGTCACATTACCTGCAGCACAGCACAGCACAACATTCAGACACACAAACACAAATATGTGAACAAAACACATCAGCGGCACTTCACACAGAGGCCAAATGTCATCACAGCTCTGAGGAAGTGTACGTTTGTTCTCACGTCATCTGTTTTTCTGAGTACTGATATGACAGTTAATCATTAATAATTGTCACTGAATACCTGAGTGTGACAACAAAAACCTTTTACTAAACTCAACATTATTGTCCCTGAAGTCATCTCAAAACTAATTCAGATGTCTTAGTTTTTATCCTTTAATTCCAACCATCAAGCATATTCTTTAAATCCTATTGAAGGCACCGTGAAACATCACTGCCTCCTCTGTTCGATCAGATTCTACAGCGACAGTTGCAGAAGATTTTGCATAAGAGTTGCAGAGATTTTTGAGCCTTGGAGACGGTCTAAGGATCAATAAATCAATAAAATTGGTTTAATTTGATTTTGATCTGGAGACCATCAGGGACTTAAAATCCCTTTTTATCTGCTTCAATAAATCTGCAACCTGTCTGCAACTTTAACACAGCTGCTGTATGAATCCTGGAGGTTTATATGAGCTTCCTCCAATGTTTCAGTAATTAAAGACTTAATTTTTCTTTTCCTTTCCCTCCTGAAAAAGGATGCTCCTGGCAGGAAAAGCTGTAGTAATTGGCTGTTATTTATCATGTTTAAATTGTTGGGGCTTTTTGTTTGTAAAGGAATTTTGAATACAACAGTTTATAGATAACTACTACAAGTTTTTGTGATTTGCACTCAGTAACAGCTTGTCTCTCTCTCTCTCTCGACCACACAACAAAAACATTATTGTTCATTTACAGAAATGAATCAATGTTTCATTTCTGCAGAAAGGATCGGGGCGAGGCAATTTCTGTGATTTATATTTGTACAGACACCATCAGAACAAATATTGTGCAGAGATCAATACATTTGTTTCTCAGCAGTGATGTAGCTCATGTGCTATAGAAGAGGCTGAGAGCTTCATCGATGATATATGTGTTGGGGCTGCAAACATCACATTCAACATGGACAAATCCATTGATTATATTATTAATAGACTCATTCTTTAGGCTATAAGATGCAAGAAAATAATAGAAAAAAATGTCCCTGAGCTCAAGATATTCAACGCTGGAGAGAATCAGCAAAGTCGTAACTCTAGCACTCCGTGTGTGTGTGTGTGTGTGTGTGTGTGTGTGTGTGTGTACCAGTGTGTCCCTTGAAGGTGGTGACCAAGCTGCAGTTGTCCTGCTCCAACTTCAGGATGGTCACCTGACCAGACTGGTCCCCTACGAAGGCGTGTCTGGTCTCCACATCAAACCTGAACAAGATGAAGGTCAAAGAACAACAAACTGGGTCCTGCTGAAAAACTACTGGTGCATCTACTGGATCTTAATCTGTTACCACTGTACTTTCATCTGAGCTGCACACTGACCCAGTTGTGTTTACGGGTGGAAACGACTGTATAAAATGTGAGATTTGAGTCAAAGCTTTCTGTAGTGGCAGCAGATGATTCTCAGCTCTTTCACTGGACACTTACCCAGAGCCTTCCTCTGACCTGGTTCAGTCACTACAGACCATATTCACAACAGCACTGTCTGCAATGTACAACCCGAATAACCTCATTACCATATCCACTCTTAAAAAACAAAATCAATACAAATACAGTTACAGGAAACTGAGATGATATGCCATACCATTCTTTAGCAGTGAGCACAGAACTGGCAGCTTTATGTTGTCGTTGTCACATTTCTTTGACTAAAGTTTTGACTGGCCTGTTGATGGGCCTCACTTGTCAAAAAGTCTTCTGCCTTCTTGTCATTTTGCTGTTTCTATACATTTCTAGCATCTGTTGTTTCCACATAAATGAGATTCATCCGAGCATTGCTGTAGTTATGTCATTTATCCCCAGGTCACCGCCTGCAGTGGTTCTGTGCTCCTCGGGGAGGAGCTGCCCCATGGCTTCACAACTGTGATGCCTTTAATCAAGCTTCCATTTAAAAGTGATGTTTAGATGTTAGGTTACATTTAGCATCAGCTAAATTATAGACAGTTAATTACAGTAGAATTAGGCTCTGTTCAGTGTGTCAGTGCAGAAACAGCCTCATCGTCACATCTGTAGTCAGTTCGACCAAAATCATGGAACTGCCTCTGCTCTCACTGATGTTGTTGCCATGCTAACGCACATGTAAACATGTAGAGGCTAACACATGTTAGCATGTATCGGCTGGCAGGACACCAGCAGTCTAATGAGCTCAGGCTCATTGGTATGGATCAGTGTTGCTGCTGAGCACTCACAGCCTTTCATCTGGCCATTACAGAAACCTACTCAGACCGTTTCCTTGACAACAGCATGACTGATGCCTATTGTTAGCCCTTCCCATTTGTACGAACTAACTGGAAGCTAATCTCAATTGCCCTGTCTTCTGTTGCTGTGGCCTTAAAATAGACTGCTGTCATAATAAAAGGCAGAGATTTTCTCACAGTCCAGAGCACCAAAGATGGCTCGTCACTTCCCATCGGTTACGTCTACTCCACTCCATTTAGCAGGAAGCTTAGCTGTCAGGTTCATTGAGCAGACTCAAGGGCAGAGTAGAAAAAAAACAGAGCAGGAGCAGTTAAAGGATACTGTAGTCCTGAGACCCAGGCGGCGGTGCGATACGTTCCCAGCTGCTGGCCGCTCTCTGAGCAGTGCCAGGTGAAGTTTTTGTCCTGGCTGGTGCTCAGGAGCCACTCCATCTCCAACACAAACAGCACCACGGTCACTCTGCCGAGATGAGCTGCACACACACAGAAACACAACACATGAGTTCATTTTCACAGGTAGGATGGTGTCAACTTTTTAAAACAGAGCAAAACAGATATTTGAAATGTATCACACATGACACATATTCAAGAGTTTAGTTGTAATATGACTCTTGCTCCCTGGTTTGTATCTGCATTCATACAATGAAAACCTCAGATGTCGTTGAGGCTGTAAAGGAGGCAGGTGCAGATCAATCAGTCATACTCAGGTCCAGTGAGTTATACTGGATGAATTATGAAGAAAACATTCCTCAGGCTGCACAGTGTTTGAACCATTAAGTGCACAGAGCTGAGCAAACGGCCTGTTACTGCCTGTGAAATGAAATATACACTGTTACATCGCATGTTCCAACCATTTTAAAGAAGTGACAGCTTTAAAAATAAGCTTTCAAAGCTATGAGCCTAATATGTGTCAAAAACCAGGCCACTTACTTCTGTTAATGATGATGTCACACATGGGGGAACGACGCAGTAGATGTCCATTTTTTTGGCATTTTTTACCATACCATCAGTTTATCAGTCTCTTAAAATAACATGCCTCACAGAAACACTGTACATAATTAACTGATAATTCCCTGCTTCTCATGGCCAATCCTGATTTCACATTTTTGTAATTCATGAAGAAGTCCCTCACCTGTAGTTCATGCACACCTGAGAGTTAGAAAGGTTCAGATGTAATGAGCAAAGACGGGTGATTTAACATCCCACAGCTCTAATAACATTTGCTTTGTTCAAAAACTTTTTCCCTCCTCTCTGAACTGCTGTAGATCATCATGTCGTCTCCCTCTGAAACTGTCAAAAACGTCTACTCCAACATACAAAACCACGTTTGGTTCTGTAGTCTACACTGCGTGGTTCTACCCAGCTCCAAGAGTTCTTTATCCTCTTCCTCTCTGTGTTTATTGGATCAGACACCAACCTTCAAGGCTCAAACAGCTGCCTACTGTACAGGAGTTTGTAAATGGAAGTGTCAGTGATCCATCATCCCTAATTTTAAGAAAGACAAGCGAAGAGAAGAGTTCCAAAAATAAACCCAACAATGGTATCTTTGGTTCTCTTCCGGACATGTGAGACATAAACAGGCTTACACACACACACACACACACACACACACACACACACACACACACACACACACACACACACACACTTCCTGTCTCACCCTGGTATGTGCGTGCTGGGGTCATCTTATTGTAGTCTTCTGACAGGAGGAACTCCTGAAAGACAGGACATGGAGGGAAATGTTCACACTGGCTGAGCTTTATGAAATACATCTCTAATATGTGACAGTGTTTATATTTCAGTATGTGCACAGTAAGACCTGAACATCCCTTTAAAATGTGATTATATTTGAAGCGGAGGCCTTCCTCCTGCAGAAAGAGAAAGGCTCTCCAACTTCACTTTATTAAAATGAAAATGCAAATGACCGAAATAAAACAGTGCAGGCCTGTGAAGAGGACAGTGAAAAGAAGAAGAGCTCTTCATCTGCCACTGTGCTGTCTTCTCAGGCCAACACCCAGTTTAAAAAAACCCTTGTGGGAACTTTGTTCTGAGATAAGTCGAAACAAAACCCGGGCAGTACACTACGACTTGTGTCACACATGTTTGTTGTACAATCTTAAAACCTTTAAACAACCAGTCCACCAGGAAGAAGTCTCACCAGCAGCCGGGGATGAGGCTGGAGCAAAAGGAAAACCACTGGGTCAATTTGAAATGGGACAGTTTAGTAGATTAATCTGCTTACTATAATA
Source organism: Pagrus pagrus (assembly GCF_965226575.1). Classification (NCBI taxonomy): domain Eukaryota; kingdom Metazoa; phylum Chordata; class Actinopteri; order Spariformes; family Sparidae; genus Pagrus; species Pagrus pagrus. The sequence continues at coordinate 25,065,802 of NC_140193.1, forward strand.
ATTCATTTCATTTTACACTTATGCAGTGCTTTTCTAGATACTCAGAGACGCTTTACAAAGGAAACAACAAAACAAAAGCGCAATAATCCATGAGTAAAGGGAACGTATGAGAAAGGGAGGAGGAGAACAAAGTTCATCAGAGGTTGTAAGCAGTTTTGCAGAGGTGTGTTGTGAGGGACTGTTTAAAGGGGAGGGAGAGGAAGAGTGTCTGATGGGAGCGAGCTCCAGAGGAAGGGAGCGGCAGTGGAGAAGACCCTGTCCCCCGAGGCCCGGTGGTTGGTCCTGATGGGGCGGTGCCGGCAGACCTGAGGGTGCGGCCAGGATCGTGCTGGTGAAGGAGCTCAGTCAGGTAGGGGGGGAGCCAGGATGGAGGGATTTATAGGTGATGGGGAGGAGTTTGGAGTGGATACGTTGGGGGATGAGGAGCCAGTGGAGGTTATGAAGTTTCTACGTATTACATTAGCTCGTAATATTAACATGTGGAAATGTCAGGGTTTGATAGATCGTGCGTGCAAATGGAAGTCGTGGTATCATTCTCTGAGGAACCTGAATATCTACAGCACATTTCATGGCAGGGCTGTCACAGCATCAGATGTTAACAACACCATTACTGTTGCCAAAACAATTGAGAATGGCGATATTATCACGATATCTACTCGCACAGCCGGTGGAGTATCTTGTTCTCTGTCGACACCTCTTCAACAACATTCTGCACAGCATTAGTAGCTACAAACTGTGGCGGTAGCAAGCTAGCTAGATACTGTGTCTTCTTAAATCTGATCCAGACATTCATGTCCCCCTCAGGATCATTATAATGCCTCCGGTCATCAAGTCAAACATTTAAAAGTATATAGAGCGTAGTTATGCTACTGCTGAAAATCTACCTCAGTGAAAATGATGATTCATATCAGAAGTATCTGACTAAACCTGAGAGAACCATAACTCTGAAAGTAATGACGGTTCAACCTCTACACAAGAGAATAGAGAGAACTCAGAGGTTTCCTCTCTCCCTGAGTGACAGCTCACAGCGACATGACGAAGCTCTCATTCCAGTGAACACACTGAAACATTCCTGCTGCGCTGGAGAGCAGCCAGCACTCTGACCAAAATACATACAAATCGAGCTGCATTCCCCTTTATGTGCTAAATATCACAAGATCCTCCAAACAGATGATGCAAACAGTCTTTAGAGGAGTAATGTGTGGAGAGGAGCGGGCTGGAGGTTGGACTTACACAGATACTTCCAGTGTCCATCCCCACGGACAGCCTCCTGGTCTCTGGGTTGAAGGACATACAGGAGCTCGGCGCTGGAGACACAAAGCAGAATAACAGTGAACATCCTGCCTGTGCGTATGTGTGCACGTTACTGTTCACTTCCCAGGATCAGTGTGTTTCTACGCTGATGCAATTTCTGTTTCAATGTTATTCTCCTCACATGTTTTTAGAAAGACTGACACATTTATATAATGTCTGGAACAAACTCATTCTTGACTTTGAAGACAGAAAAAATATCTTTTCTTTGTCAGCTTTTCTTAGTCGGAGTTTACAGCTCCGTTTGCTGAAGTTTCACACTTCTGTCACAAGTTCACAACTGAGCAAACTAAGAAAAAGACCATGAGGTGTCACTGAAAGCTCTAGTAGAGCTGCAGTAGGGAGCGGGGCACTGTTGGCGACTCAAACTTGCTTTTAAAAACTACAGTGATATTGTTTCGAGCGTGACTGATATAAACCTTTTTAGGTAGATACTACTAGCATTATCTTAGAGTCTAAAAAATGTGGTAACAATATACTGGCTGATATTCTGTAATTAACTAACACACAAACATAAACTTTACTGTCTGTTGGTCACACACTCTTTAAAAACAACCTTAAACAGAACTTTTCTGGAACATTTCTGGAACACCAATCGGCTGACATGTGAGATAAAATCAGCTGATATTATCGGTGGTTCAAATACAGCATGTGGCTCACAAGCATCATTGAGCTTGATGTGCGTCTCCTGTCTGATGTGACCTGGATCAGGAACAGTCCTCCAGCTGTCTCAGCTAGACTGTGGTGTTTTTTCCACTGGAAGGTGTGACTGTTTTAACTCATGACTCAATATAATCTTTATAAGCTATGAAATCTATATGTCGCCTGTGGGTGTAAATGTGAACATTAATGGTTGTCTGTCTCTCTGGGTGCACCACACCTCTGGACCTATGTCCCCTGCAGCTGCTCAGAACACAAAGCATCTCTGACAGCTTTACTCTGATCATGAATCAGCGAATGACACGTAGTGACTGATAACATGACATGGGTGTCAGTCATCTTTTCTGCCTGTCCACCAGAGTTGTTAACCTACAGCAGGGTCAGCAGCAGATCCCAAACTTTTTTAGATGTCCTAAAATGCGATGTGGATGGCAGGCGTAAACATAGCAAGTTCTGTGTTTTAAAATGAAAGACGTATGAGTGTGGATGTCGCCTCAGGCAGGGCGTGGTTTTCTGTTGACAGTCAGCCTCGCTGCAGTTCTGTGAAGCAGTTTCAGTCTTTTCTCTGCTCTCCATGTTTACTTGAACACATTTTCAGTTAAAATAGGCGACAACTAGTATTATTTATGTTCGTTTTTTGGTTGTTTCTTTTTTTATTTTTCACAAACACCTTAAAAGGTTTGGGGAGTATTACTATACAAACTACACAAATGTCTAGTGAAATAAAAATTAAAATCACACCATGGAACTGCAGGGGGTTAAGAAAACTTAAGAAAGTCAAACAAGTCATGAACAGGATAAAATCAATGCAGTCTAATATTGTGTTTCTTCAGGAAACACACCTGATGTACAATGATGATCTGAAAATTAGGAGGAGGTGGAGAGGCAAGGTCTTTTCTGCATCAATTAACTCTCAGGCTAGAGGGGTCACTACATTGGTGCAGGAGTCAATACCTCTTCAGGTAAATAAGGTTATTAAAGATAAATTTGGACGATACCTTATCATGCAAGGAAATTTACTAAAAGAGCAAATTATCTTGGCGAACATCTATGCACCAAATACAGATGATCCCAACTTTTTTCAAAATGTATTCCTTATTTTGTCCACTCTTCCTGGTAAATGTGTGGTGGCGGGCGATTTTAACTGTACATTAGATCCGGCGAAGGATAGGAGCTCTGGAGCTGTAGAGTCTCACATTCGTAGTAGGGCAATTAAACAACATTTCATGAAAGAATTGAACTTAATAGATATCTGGAGGGAAGAAAACCCTGACGATTTAAAGTTTTCGTGTTACTCAGGTGTACACAAGTCCTATTCAAGAATTGACTTCTTTTTGATATCTGCAGAGCTAAGACACAAAGTCAAGGAATGCTCTTATGATGCTATCCTAATTTCAGACCACGCTCCAAATTCATTGGTATATCAGGACTCAAAGCTAGTGAAAGACACTAAGATTTGGCGATGCAAACAAAAATGGTTGGCTGACCCCGGCTTTGTCTCTTTTCTGGATGAACAAATCAGTTTATATTTTGAAACTAATACAACAGAAACTTCAGCAAGCACGAGATGGGAGGCCTTTAAGGTTTTTATTAGAGGCCAAATAATCAGCATCACAAGCTCTAAAGCAAAATTGACTTTTCAAAAGGCAAAAAACTTAGAGACGAAAATAAAGGAGATAGAAAATGAGTATTATCAAACAAGGTCATCAGAATCTCATCAAAATCTATTGCTGCTTAGAGCACAATACAACGAATTATCTGCGTCAAAAGCGATGGCCAGTCTGTTGCGACTTAAACAGTCCTTCTATGATCAGGGGGAAAAACCTGGGAAAGTTCTTGCATGGTGTCTCAAGCAGCTACAGAGCGAAAGAGCTATCACCTCACTGCAGAGCGATCAAGGAGAAACCATTGTAGATCCAACAGAAATAAATGAATCCTTTAGGAAATTTTATGAGGGTCTTTATAGTTCAGAAATAATTTATGAAACTACTAAGTGTTTTTAGATAGTATAAATATACCCAATGTACCAGAAAACTTTAGGACTAATTTAGATAAAGATGTTACACTGGAGGAATTGTCTGCTGCAATTGATAGCATTAAACCAGGAAAAACTCCCGGACCTGATGGCCTCCCAATTGAAATCTATAAAAAATGTAAAAATAAATTGCGGACCCCAATTTTAGAAATGTTTACAGAGTCCTTTCAAAATGGCACCTTACCACTGTCTCTAAGAGGAGCATTAATTACTCTGCTCCCGAAGGCAGGTAAACCAAGTAATAAATGTGAAAACTGGAGACCTATTAGTCTGCTAAACGCAGATTTGAAAATACTTTGTAAGATCTTAGCAAAAAGAATCGAAGAAATAATAACTAACATAATTGGGGGGGATCAGAACGGGTTTATTCGTGGCAGACAAGGCTTCCATAATATCAGAAGGATTTTGAATATCCTTTACCATCAAAAGGGGGCCCCAGACACCGCCTTACTGTCACTGCTGAAAAAGTGTTTTGACTTTGAGTGGAATGGTCTTATTTGTTCGAGATTCTGGCACGCTTTGGTTTGGGAGAGAATTTTTGCAATTGGATAAGATTACTCTATAAGGAACCATATGCACACATTTTGACTAACAGTAATATCTCAAAAACTATAAAAATAAATCGAGGGTGTAGACAAGGGGACCCTTTGTCTCCATTGTTGTTCATAATGGCAATCGAACCTTTGGCAATTGCAGTGAGGTCACATAATAGCATTTCTGGAATAGCTATAGGACAGACGGAGCACCGTTTAGCTTTATATGCTGATGACATTATTGTTTTTCTCAAAAATACCAACAAATCCATCCCAGCCCTGCTAGACTTGATTAGGGAGTTCGGTAAGATTTCCGGTTACAAGATTAATAAATCTAAAACATCCATTATGTTATTAAACCAAGTAGACAGGGGAAATCCAACTAATGTAGTTGCACAATTTAAAGTCGTCAATTGCTTTTCTTACTTAGGCATTCAAACTGTTCCATTGCTTAACAATATCATAGAAACTAACTATAGGCCAGTTATGCAAGAGATCTCAAATTCTTTGGATAGATGGACGGCTTTACCAATGTCGTTAATGGGAAAAATAAACACTCTCAAAATGAATGTACTTCCTAAACTTTTGTATTTATTTCAAAATTTACCGCTGCCACCACCAAGCAATTAATTTTCTCAGCTGAAGACACTTTTCATCAAGTTTCTGTGGAACAATAGACGCCCCAGGCTGAGCCTATCTTTGTTGTACTTGCCTTACGATAGAGGAGGGCTTAAATGCCCAAACCCACTATGGTACTACTGGGCGGCGCAACTGAGAACACTGATGTTCTACTACTCTGAGGAGAATGTGCCACTGTAGAGAGAAATGGAAGGTGATACATTGAAGCTGCCTTTGCCCATTTACCTGTACTCAGCTAATTTTAAGAAACTCAAAAATAGCACCAAGAATCCTGTGGCTAAAAATATGATTAGTGTGTGGCATCAAGTTAAGAAATATTTCAAAGTAGTTGACTTGCTCTCATTATTTAGTCCGATATGGGGAAATGATCTCTTCCCCCAAGGAGGAGGTGAGGGGGGGTTTAAAATTTGGGCTAAACAGGGGTTACAAAAAATAGGAGATCTTTATAGTCCTGATGATAATCATCTGTTGTCTTTTGATGAAATTATTGTCAAGCACGACATAGCTCGCAGCCAGTTCTTTAGATATTTACAACTGAGAGATTTTATTAGAACTCAACAAAGTCAGTCCTAGTCTATCAACACTTGAAGAAATGATGGTGAAAGACTGCCAGGGAAGGGGCTTGATCTCCAAAATATATAATGACCTGGTTGGTGAATCTTCAGATTCGTCAATAAATAAGCTCGAGTCCTGGAGAGCGGACCTACAGGAGAATATCTCCATTGAGGAGTGGGAGAGGGCATGTACCAAAGCACAATTACAAACAGTGAACACACGTTTAAAATTTCTGCAGTACAACTGGTTAATGCGTTCTTATATGACTCCAGTTAAACTTAATAAATTCAATAATGCCATACCGGATGTTTGCATAAAATTTGACAAAGAAAAGGGCACGATTTTCCATTGTTTGTGGCAGTGTACTCAAATAAAGAAATTCTGGGAAGAAGTGAAGCAGTGTATTGAGGAAATACTAGAGATAAAATTACATTTAGAGCCAAAAATATTTATTTTGGGTATCTACCCAACTAATTGTAATATAAGAAAGAATCATCGTTTATTTTTAGATATAGGCTTGTTGTTGGCGAAGAGAGTCATTGCAATAGCTTGGAAAGAGGTGGATAGACCAAGGATAGGTAAATGGCTTTCAGAATTAAGAGCAACTCTGCCCTTAGAAAAGATCACGTATGAAATTAGGGGTAAGCAACCTATTTTTGATAACATTTGGGGCCCCTTTAGAAATGTTCTTGTGAATAAAGACTTGTCTGGGTTGGTGGAAAACATCTGGTGATGATCCATAAGTAGCCCTCTGCAGTTCATTTTGGAAAAATATTTACTGTCTGGTGTTGATTGACCACTATCTAATTTATGTGCAGTGCACACTTGTGAGTATGAGAAGTATATGGTTGACTTTATATTTATTCTCCCCCACCTGTATATTTTATTTTTTATTATTTACTTTTTATTTACTTATGTAGTATTTGTATTATTATTTCACTGTGTATTTAAGTTCCTTTCTCTCGTTAGTGATTTATTTTATTTATCTGTGTTGTTGTTTTGTTATTATGTCTTGATTGGGATTTGATAACATGGGTTCTGCACAGTTTGGGGCAGATGTTTGGTGTCCGAGTGGTTATATGTATGTGTTATTATGTCTGGAAATAAATAAATAAAGATACTGTTGGAAAAAAAAAAAAAAAAAATAGGCGACAACACGTTATCTGCATGAGAATCTGCAGCTTCAGGTTTAAAAATATCTGATAGTGTCTATGAGGAGGCTGGATCTCTCTCAACCGTTGAACCACTTTGGATAACAGCAACCTGTTGCAATTTCCTGGATCTGTCAGCAGAGGTTTAGGAAACGGTTCCAAAGTCACTGCAGTTTGACCTCATTTAAAGTTACCAGATAAACAGATGCTCTTACGTGGTTTAAACTCTTTCTGAGATCAGATGTCGACTCAGGAATGAGCTCCTTCTACCCATCTGTATGAACTTTAAGTCATTTCAGTCCTGCCTCAGATAAAAGCTGCTGTAATATATTCCTGACAGTGGCGATTACTTTGTGATCTTTTTCACTCTAATGTCAAAGTGTAAACGTTTCATACGCACAGCCTCTGCTGCTGCTGTTGTAAGCTACAGATCTTGCTGATGGTAGCACGGGATTTCCTTCAGTTGCACAACCGTTCGCAAACAGTGTGACGGACGTGCAGCACTGCAGTATTGGAGGCAGCACAGTGAAGGATAGTCCAGGAGCAGAATCTAATTTCAGGAGCAATTAAACTCCACGTTTTCATGTCAGTCTGAGCGTGTGTGATTCATTCTGTTAGTCATGACGGGGAGAGACACTCAGAGGAAGGAAGTCAACAACAACAGGGTACCAGAAGAAGTTACATACTCATGTACTCATACTCGTACATATTCATGGCTTATCTGATTACGCTGAACAAGCTGAATAAGCTCATCCTCTGCCTTTGTTTGAAGATATTACAAAGAGCACGTACAGTCAATAAAGTAAGCAGGAGTACTTACAGGACAGTGTGTGGTGCACACTGGGCCAGTACTGACCGCTGTCTCTCTTCAGCCACACCCGGATCGTCCTGTGGGGTGAAAACATGACTTTAACTGAGAGCCCTCATGGTGCCTAAAGTCTTCATGTGTTACATTGTCAGCCACTCTGAGCTGTGGCTGATCAGTGGGCCCCACTTTTCTTTCATCACCACCCCTAATCACAGAGCTTGTTATTAACATTCACATAAAACAACAGCAGGGAAAATGACCTGAGGCAACCAGGCACTGGCTGTGGGCCTCCTCCACAATAATATCTGTAGTGCTGTAACCGATTAGAATAATATATTCATAAAAATTTAAAAAACTTCACTCCCAACACTTGCAGGCCTTGTTAAACTGAGCCACCTGAAGACACTGACCGACATACTGAATGAGATGGGGTTCCTGTTACAGATGTGTGTGTATATGAAATCGCTGGTTGTGCATCTTTGACTTTTTGATCTGTGACACGGAGGCTTTACACTTCACAAGTCTTAAATTAAAACCTTTGTATGCTGATGTTGTCAGATGTGATGTGATGATGCTCTTTACTCTACCTCTACACTGTCAGAGCTAACCCTAACCCTTCCCCGTGCCTGCGGATGCTCAGAAACATGTGAGCTAACATTTTCTGGTAAGACACCGAACCAGGCCGAGGTCCAGGAGGACTGACAGTCGACTTTTTGATGGACTACTAGTCTCCAAGACTTAGACCTGACCTGATAGCATGTCTTCAATCCCGAGTGGTAAGTCTCTGCAGACACTTTCCATGAGTAATTTTATAGAAAAAAACCCCCAAAATGATCTTATTTCAGCTTCTTAAATGTGAATATTATCATTATTGTGTGTATATATACACACACACATATATATACATACATATAAACATATATACATGCATATATACATATATACACACACATAACAACTAATCAATAACTAAAGATTACAGGTTTTAGTGAGCATTTTCAACATAACGAACGAGACTGTTGGCTGTGTAGTCTTTATTATGACGTATTTTCACAGTCTGATATTTAATTATTTTGATGACAAACTGAGACTTTCTCAAGTTGAAAAATGATCTAAAATTGACAAACATCATATGTGTGATTAATGACACAATTCAAACAGGATCAAAAAATGATTTGTCTCTCTGCGTCACCACCAGACATATTTTTTAATGTTGTCAGACACTTAGAATAACATCCTCAGCTTGTCAGCCTCCAGTCCAAAACCTTTGGTAGGTGTGACTCATTTCAACATCAAAACATTTAAATAGACAGGCCAGTTATAAAAAAAAATACCGGAATTTCCATTTAAGTAAATGATTGACAGATTAACCAACAATGGAAATAAGCGTTAGCTGCAGGCCGAGCTCACATAACTCAGTGACAGCACATGAATGAGTAAATATAAGTAAATATAGAAAACACAGACGTAACGGGTAAAGTGACACACAGGACACACAGCCTTTGAACACACAGAGGCTCACACACACCCCCAGGCACTCACACATGTCAATAGACTGAACACACACACACACACACACACACACACACACACACAGTCACTGTGGCCCAGGGGAGATTATTATTATTATCAAACTGGGAGGGTGAGGGGAGAAATTGGCCTGCGGGCAGCAGCCCAGTTTGGGGTCCTGACCCCAATGTTGAAACTGCTGTGTCCATTAAAAACATGCTTTAGCTCCTACTGCCATTAGAGTCTGTGAATGGGTTCATCTTTTATAGCTAGCTAGCTGAAGTCAGCTGCTATTAATATGTTAAAATCTGATTAAAACAAATAAATAAACATGTTTCCAGAGATGAACTCACAGGGTCAATGGTATAAAAATATTAGTTTATTTTAATGAGATTAAAATAAATAAATAAACATGTTTCCAGAGATGAACTCACAGGGTCAATGGTATGAAAAATTCTGTTGATTTTAATGAGATTAAAATAAATAAATAAACATGTTTCCAGAGGTGAACTCACAGGGTCCATGGTGTAAAAAGCAGCATACTGTCGTTAACCAGCATGACTGTGTCAGCTGACATGAGACGTTTTCTTCTATAACCATGGACCATAAACTGTTGGACCGTCTCTACACAGCCGCAGGCGGCTTTATGCAGCCAGACGGGGGCATGAGCTCCACCACAGACCGACAGGCGCGGGCATACCACCGGGCAAAAGCAGGGCAGTATAAACGGTATAAACTGGGCTTTACAGGCTAATTTGCGGTGGTGGTGCTGCAGCAGCAGCAGCAGCAGCTCAGAGCTCACCTGTCCTCGGACACGCTGATAACACCGTCCTCTTTGGGGATGATGACCGCCGTGCCCACTACATCTTGGAAAGCCTCGATCTTGCTCAGCAGACATGGCTTCCGAGCCTGCGGCTGGGGCTGAATCTCGGCCGCCATGGGTCGGTGGTGCACAAGCCTCCGTCTGCGGTCCCGGCTCCGAGAAACATAACCCACCCCGGTCCGACCGCACAGCCTCGGCTAAAGGCTGCTAGCTTCTGTCAGCAGGTAGCACACGGTGTTGTGACGGCTGTCAGAGATGATGTCAGTCAGCTGACAACACACACTCGCACCCGCCTACACACCGAGCACTTCCTCTCAACAAAATAAGACTTCCTGTCGAGTCTCTACATTATATTTTCAAAATAATAGCGTCATCTCTGAAACACTTTTTTTTTAAAACCCACAACTTTCAGAAGTGAAGAGAAAAAAACTCTAAGTCTGTTTTAGCAATAACATCTAAAAGTGCCATGCAGTAGAAAGTCATATGAGTGAGTCCTTATCATTACATACCAGGTTATTACTATTCTAATAAGACAACCTTTATACCAGGGTTATAAGGTGCACTATTTAAAAAGTATTCCAGTGATTTAGTATTACACTTCTCACTCACTTCGCATACAGTTTGGGGGACTCAGAGAAGACACATACAGTAGATGATTTAATTGTTAATAACTAATTTATTCATGCTTTAAAGTCACATTAAAGGTCATTGCAAAGGAAAACTTTTGGGTTTATGGTAGCTGTTGAAAATCCTCCTCCAGAATCACACTTTGTCTTTTTAGCTAGCACTTCATCAGAAAGCCCCTGAAATGGATCATTTTCCTTCTGGGAATGGGCTGCAGGGCGTCTGGACCGGTATTTACAACTTAGAAACATTTACAGTTGCAAACTTGGTCAGATACTGTCCAGAAAATCTTTTAACATTTATACCTGCAGATGAATGAAAGTTGGACACCTGTGATACCAAAGTGAATTACTGTTGATCAACAATTCTAGATGAGTTGGTCATGTATTTAGAAGATCAAACTCAAAGTATAAATTTGGGCTGTTTGTTAGTCCCTGTTTTCACTGGTCTCATAAATACAGCATATGATGCCCCTTAGTTCAGGTGCTTTTATTTTGAAGACAAATCACAGGAAGTCGTATTTTTAAGCGCATTCATGGTAACTTCAAAGATGTATCGCAGTGACGGGCCTGTGACGGACAAACACAATAATCAAGGCTCTATTGACAACACGACATAGTACTTCCGGGTATGACTTTCATACTAAAACCATTCCTGACAATAACTCGTTTAGCTAACGTTTATGATCCAATCACAGTATTATCATGAAACAAAATTCACACAGATTATGTCTTCGTGTTGTGTGGATCTGACAGATCATACAGTATGAAAACACCTCTCCTCAGGTAGACTGTCGAAACACAAGGACAATTACTTCCGGTCAAAATGTGTCTGAACTTCAGAATAAAGTTCTAAAACAAGTAAGCTATATAAAAACTATGACTAAGTTCTTGAAGGATTTTTTTAAGGTCAAAATCTTTGGAGCAATAGTAGAAAAACACATCTTATCTAAACAACATATTAGATAAATATATATTAAAATCTAACAATTCAATAAAGGAACCATAAAGATGTTGAAATAATAGAGAAGTAATTATTTATATTGAGGATATGCAATTTCAGTGTTTACTTTAATCAAGGTGACTAGTGTATTGTTATGGCAAACTTCAGATCCCCCACTACAAATAAAAGAAATGCCACAATATTAAAACATTCCACAACAAGTAAAAGTACTGCATTGAAATGTAAATATGAATATGTAGATAAGTATTATTAATACTCGCTGTATCAAAGTAAAAAGTGCTCATTAAAGACAATCTTTCCTGGAGGGTTATGTTACTGTTTGTATTAGCAGATTATTTTTAATAAAGGATTAACACGCAAAGCAGCATTTTAATGATGCCGCTGGCCAAGGATGGGCTAACCCAGAATGCTGCATATTATAAGATGATCAAATGTTTTGTATGTAATATCTTAATCTGCAAAGTAACTGACCACAGATGAATGATACAGTATTTGTTCTCAAATACACTGAATCCAGACTGTGGCACAAGTGAAAGTACTTCAGTATCTCAAATGTTGTACTTGGCGAGTGAAAGACTTGATTAAATGTGGGCTAGTGGATTCTACTTTCCAACACTGCCTCTCACTGTTTGCCATATGCTGAGTGTACAGTTTAACCCGCCATGATCCCATTACACCAGCCACAGAAGTGATTTTATTGTGAAAAACCTGTCAGTGACACACCGGAAGGTGAAGTGTTTGTGTTGCTCCAGAGAACTATGTCAAAGAACTGGCAGGAGACCTTCCTCCTCTCTGCTATCGACTGTCACCGGATGGTTTCCTCTTATTTTTGCGGAAGTGATGATAATTTCCAAGGAGCCACATTATGTCAATTGTATTGCACAATCGTCCATATGTGTGTGTGTGTCGGTCAGAGAGGATCCTTAAATCAGCCACGATGATGTGTGGCGTGTTGGGAATGTGTGAGAATGAGCTGAGACCTATTACCTCACATGACGACATGTTTGTTACAGAGAGGAGGCAGCAGCACAAGCCTGCACCACTCTCATACACCCCACTTATAAAGTCAAACTCATGGTTTTTAATGTACCACTTCCAGCCAGTATGATGCTCACTGCACAGTTGGGAAAGAAAAGGCAGGGTATAGCCATCTTAGAGCTGCAGGGTGTGTGAGTGCGTGTGCGCGCATGTCAATCCCTTGCAGCGAGTGTTCAGATAAAGCTGTCCTCCTTCACAGAAAGGCCTGCTTTATTTGGTCATCACATGAAAACCGGGAGGCAGAGCGTCAACCGGTTGTGTGTGTGTGCATCTGGGCTTAATATTTCACTGCTCTTTGTTTCATATTGTCCGTCAGCTGTGTCTCTGTAGTCTCCAGGCCTTGTCTTTCTCAGTAGCCCACGCCCGTGCACAGGATGAAGTAACTGCTGATTATGTAATGAGCTGCGAGGACAGACACAGGCCCGGTCCTGACTAATACCTGCTCGGGCATCGACAGTAACGCTCCGGACACCAGCGCGTCGCCGAATACATCGCATTCTTAAACACATATTGCATGTACAGGATATTTTCCTCGCATTCCTGCCTCTCGGGCAAGTAAGCATGCGCGTGAGACACTCCGCTTTGGCCTAATTTGGATATGGTAATGAGGGGCTTGAGACAGCCAATGGGGAGCGAGTATATGTACATGTGACGCTGAAGGACCGCTTGGGAGGCGGGGTCAAACGCGGAGCTTAGGTTAAAACCAGTGGAGAAGGCACAGCGCATTCAGTGTAGGGAGAAGTAGGGACTCACTATGAGGGGGAAGTTTATAACTATAAAACTTAGGAATATTTGCAAAATATAGTAAAAATTATCAAAATCCCTCGTGAATCCATAACCTGCCCCTAGGGTGTGAGGTTTTTAGTTTAGTCCGCCCGGAAAGGGCTTCTACACTCACTATTCTTACACTTTTTTGAAAGAATGTGGGAGACAGACAGTTAGCCAGCTAGCTAGCTAGCTGAGAGGTGATACAGGCGGCAGGAGAACAAAAGATTTTTTTTGCGTTTTGGCCGGTTGTACTGACACCAAGTCCATGCAGAACGTGTCATTACCATCACAATGCCCGTTTTACTTTTTCTGATAGACACGTCCGCTTCAATGAACCAGCGCACCCATCTGGGCACTACCTATCTGGACATAGCAAAAGGCGCTGTTGAGACTTTTATGAAGGTACTGTAACCACGGGACACACTCATGTTGGGAGATCCCGAGCGGGATCGTTGTTGCTGTTGAAGCTCGCCTGTCAAACATGATCTCTCGATAACCGTCAATAATTGTCTACTATCTCCACAGCTCAGAGGCAGAGACCCGGCCAGCCGAGGGGACCGGTACATGTTGGTAAATTTTGAAGACGTTCCGTTCGGGATCAAGGTAGAGTTTGTTTTCGGCTCATGTCCAGCTTTACATTGTCCCTCCATCGCTCCACCACGTTGTGATCACTACATCAATTGTGTAGAGAAAATCTTCAGGAGGAGCTTTCATACCCCTTTTAAAACATGGCCGACATTTTGTTTCAGTGTGAGCAGCAAGGAACTCTGGGTGTTATTTATACAGCGAGGTGATATCTGTGGGGAGGGAGGGAGGGAGGAAGGGGGGAGACTAGCTTACTTTACTTGTTTAGACCAAATTGTCACTTTAGTCTCGGCACACATTGAGACTCTGTAATGTTTAATCCCTGGCCAGTCACTGCCTGTCAGACACACACCAGCTCCAGGCTGCACTGCTGTCACATTATTGTCTTGGTATAGAGGAAGTGACCTATATTTGTGTTTTTAATAATGTGCTGACTGTTGTTAGAAGTTGTCTGGTGGTCACCACAGTGGGGCATCATCTTTGTATCCTGCTTGTTATTAACTAAATGTTTTGTTTTGTTTTTGAAAGGCTGGATGGAAAGAGAGCCACGCCACATTCATGACAGAGCTGAGGAACCTCCAGGCAACCGGACTCACATCTATTGGCCAGTCCTTGAGGACCGCTTTTGATTTACTCAATCTCAATAGATTAGTGACTGGGATAGACAACTATGGACAGGTATGTAGCTCTGAAGAAGGCAGAGAAGAAACTCAGGCTTATAAAGTGTTAGAATAAGTATAATAAGGTGCTGTTTGCCCACACAGATGCCCCCTCCCTCCTCCTATCCCCAGTCTTACAAGCATCAACCACCAGCATACTGTGACCCCACACACTCATGACACAAACATGACCGTAACGAGACAGGAACGCCTCAGTAACCCTTATTGATTTCACCATTGATCTGGTGACTTTGTGCTCTAAATCATGGATAGCTACATGCTAATATTTTTTTTAGATGTATAGAGTTTAGAGCTGGTCATTAGCTTTGAAACATAAAACCCAGAGAAGTGCATGATGTGTTTAAAATGTGAGGCGCTCTAACAGCCTTGGAGGGATAGATGGTTCATGAAGTCTGCACAGATGTAAGTTAGTGTTCTAGTAGGTACCTAAAAGTAATGCACTACATGACAAATTTGTAATATTTAGAAGGGTAATAACATTCAGTTTTGTTGGCAGGTTTTACAGAGGTGTTATTTCAACGTAATGGTTAATTTGGAGGTGCTCAGTCATAAATTATATAAATGAGTGCAACAAAATATGTAAAATCAGTGTGAAGAGTCCATCTTCAGAGTGACCATAAAGGTGAATTACACCTCTTCTTAACAAAACCTGAACATTCCTGCCGTCAATAAGGTACGATGCATTTCTGTTTGGACTGCATCATGTCTTTGAAAGGTAGACCTAAAATGACAAGTGAGTGTAGGCGACCTTTTAAACTTTCTATTATAATCTGAGTTTATATTGTCTTAATAATCATATTCTCCAGATTTAATGACTCTTGTGTTTTCTGATGCTGAGATTTACATATTCGTAAAGTTCTGCAAATGTGAATATTTTTTTCTGTTTAAGCCGAGGGCAAACGGATCTATCTCACCAGAAAGTAATTTAAATATTCTATATATCACAAGATGATCAGTGTTAAAATATTGAAGGAAAATCTTTACGATGTGAGACTGCAGGCTCAGATTTTATTTATTGTATTGCACAGCTGTTTTAATTTGTGAATTTGAAACAAGTCCGTCCCTCAGCTGAACAGCTGGAAGCTACACTCACATTAATTTAATTGGGACTGAATATGGCATACAGATATTCTGTGAGCCCACAAAGTCTGTAATCAATTCAATATTACTGGCCCGGCTCCGAACAGTGCCGCCTAATGACCTCAGTTCAGCTCTGCTCAGATTTCCAGTTGAGGGCGGTAGTTGTTGAAACCAAAGCTGTGCTGGAGAGGCTGTGATGGATAGAAGTTGTGAGATTGCGTTTTACAGTTTACTCTGGTGTCTGCAGCAGATGATAAAGACGTCACCATAGAGATTGTCCTGTCAGACAGATACCGGTGATATTATTATTAATATGAGCTGTAAAGTCCGGTCCATACCAGTGTGACTGCTGCACACCTGTGCTTCATATTGAATCTGGACGTGTTTCTCTGTGTGGAGGTAAGTCTGAGGGTGGAGCAACAGTTAATAATTCACCAGCACTTCCTGAAGATTCCCTGCCGTCCTGGGTAATTCATACATATAACATACATGATACATGTCAGATACTCTCAGGGAGATTGAGTATCAAATGATGTGAGGCTGGACACAGACACACGCCTGTTGACACAAACACATGCTGAGGTCAAGGTTACCTCCTGCAGTGGTCACCAGTGACCTCTAATGACAGGCTGGCAGCATTTATAATTTAATGACCCCCTCTGTCCTCTGTGCCTTCTCACAGCTGAAAGGAGGTCAGTCTCAGAATAAATGGCACACTCCCCTCTCCCTCTCCTCTGACATCATAACCCATGTTGTAATTACTACTAATTACTGCTGTTTGCTTTTCTATATCCTTTCAAAGGCAGTGCTATAATAACTGAAGTTAAAGGGCTGCAGTTACTTTTATTATTTTAGTCTTATTTGTCAAAAATGATCCGTCCTTATGTGGAAATGATTCATGTAAATCAAAGTTTCCCCAAAGTTTACAGCTGCGTTTATCCAAAAGCAAAAGAAATCAGTTTATAATCATAAAAATGAAAGGGGGCAAATTCTAACAGATGAGAGGCTGTAAGTGTTTGGCACTTTTGTTTGATTAATGACTTGAACGATCAGATTTATAGAAAATGTTGGTGCTTCACATCTGTTGTCGGCTGTTTCCTGTTGTTGTAGTTTATGTAATTACTCTTTTTGTGTCCTTTCAGTGAAGCTTGGCCAGTTTGTTAGACAATAAGTGGAGCAGGTGCACTTCAGCTTTGAATTAATTAATTGTTTGAGTCATGTTGACTCTAATAGTGATAGTGGAAACCCTGTATATTCTCTCTTTTAGCAGCACCCACAGTCATGTGACTACAGCAGAACATGTTGGTGGTAATTATAATTTCCTGTGAACTTGGCAACATGATGTGAAACCTTTTCAGGTGGAGCTCATTTCTGTGAGCAGTCAGAAGTGATTGAGGTTCATCAGGGCTCTGATGACTACACACACTTCTGTCATGTCACAAGTAGAACTGTGTCTGTGTTTTTCAGCTGTAAATCAAGGCCAATCCAAAGTGATGCAGCTCGTGCTCTGTGTTTGAAGCGTCCTGTATAATAAGTCGACAAAGGTCTTAGCTCATACAGAAAACTCAACTTTGATTTGTCGTCCCTGTGCTACGAGTGCTCGAGATGTTCAGTGGGGTAGAAAGCTATGGAGGGAAAAACAAAGGGGAGTAAGGCTGTGGGGGAGTTAATATTGCCCTGGAGTGCTTCTCTCTACAGTAACAAAGAGCCCTCCAGGTTGCCAGGCATCTGAGATGACTCTCCCCTGGGAGATGTAGAGGAGTACGGGGGTAGAGAGGGAGCCAGCCAGCGGGTAATCCTGACTCTGATCACAGTTTCATTAAGAGAGGAGAGGATGAGAGTGAGGAAATGATATGACCGCTGATGTTTGGCAGCAAGTTAACATGTCAGCCGGGTGATAAACAGGGCTCAGTCTGGCTTTGTGTCAGCACAACAGAGATCCTGTGCTTTAAGATGGACTACTTAGACGACCTGTGAAGTCACTAAAGATGATTGGGGCTGCAGTTAACGATTATTTTATAATTGATTTATGTGTTGATTATTGTGTTGTTTAAATTGTATTATGAGGAACTTTTTACTGATTATGAAATGGTCTCAGTTTAATACAGATCCCTTTTATAAGCCCTACATAAGCGAACAAGACTATCAGTGAGAGGACTGTTTGATTCTGTAACGTTCTTAATGTCATCGGGTTGGATAAGTTATAAAATTAAAACAATTTTTTATGGATCAGTGCTGATGATGAATTGTGGAGGGAAGGGCTGCTCTGTAGTCTGTTGGTGCAGCACTCAGTCTACTCATTTCTCCAAAGGAGCCGCCACAATCCACAAATACTGATGATAATTTCTTGTAGTAGCTTTAATCTTTTGGTGTGTTAACCCGTCACATGGTTTGTTACACAGAACCATCTGGGAACTGTTTGGAAACAGGAAGCCACTTTCATAAAAAATACTTGGCAGGTGATTAGGCGGATCATCTGTTTATTAATGTCTATCACAGGCTAACTTCAGCCAATCTAATCAACAGTAGGAGAGCTCTACCCCCAGTGGAACCAAATCAAACTCTTCTGAAGTCAGTGGAGAGAAGAGCACAGACATGTTTTCCATCTAAAAAAAGCCCTCAGTGTTGTTTCTGCTCTTTAATGAAATAAAAGCTCTGATGGAACTGACGCTATAGCAGCTACGCTCGGCCACAAGCACGTAGCTTGGAGCCTGACCAGATGGACTGTGAGATCATGTGGTCCTGTGATGCCACCCAGTAAAGCTGTCTTGTAAGGTAATTGGTCCGTAACGTAAGTCCACGGTGATGTCATCACATGGCTTGTTTCTCCTGTCAGTAAGTCTAAAGGTGTGTTCACTTTGTCACACATGAGACAAACTGGAGTCGGTGACGTTGATGCATTGTTGCTTTAAGTCTGACTTAAACTATTAAATATCAAAATAGTTACTTTTTTTCTCTTAGTTAACTTATTGATTAACTGATTTGAACCCTAACCCACTGGACTGTAGACGGCACCATTACAGGATTATTGTCAATACAGACTGATACTGATGTGGCTGGATTTGCTAATAGCATAGCAACAGTAGAAGCTAACCTGGATGAAATCAGCACTCCTCTGGCAGGTCAGCCTCATTGCTAACTCATTAGTGTGTTTTTGGGGCAGGTTGTCATGGATACTAACCGTTTGGTGGATGTTGGTGGTGTCCTGCTGTGTTTGCTCTGGGCTGTGTGTGAGAGTGGACAGATCCATCATTCACCCTACAGGTAGAGTCCATTAATAAGTGCCCCTCTGTCAGGACAGACCGGCCTTCATTGAGCCTCAGTGTGGCTCCTGGTGAGGTCCAATTTGCTGACTGCTTTCTGACAGGACTTGAGCTTTTCCACCCAGTTATTCTGTGGCCTGTGTGCAGGTCCCACAGGGCTAATGCACAGTGATAAATGCAGCACTGCTCCACTTTCATTTTATCGGTGTGGAGCGTTGGTGTCATGAAATATTTTGGGGTGTAGCAGAAGAGAGGTTTCACATGAAGTGAACATGCACACTGACACTGCTCTGTTCAATCTGTGCTTTCACCGTTTTCTTTTTACTATTCCCTCGAGTTCAGTTTCTCCCTTTCACACACCCCCTCACTTAAAATAGATCTTCTGTAAGTTATCTATATAATGATTATCTGTGCCCATAAATACACAGCTGCGAAATTCCAACATGAATGTTGCTGTTGGCTTCTGTTGCTTCAAATGCTCTTAGTTCTTTCTAATTTTGACACAGCTTCTGCTGTTCTTGTGGTTTAGTTTCTAAATTAATAGTGAATGTCCCTTTGTTTCTCTCTCTGCAGGGGAGGAATCCCTTTTTCCTCGAGCCCGCCATCATCATCGCCATCAGCGACGGCAACAAGTTGACCAGCGGAGGCGGAGTCCAAGACGAGGTCAGCCAAAATATCCAATCAGGAGAGCTTCCTGCGTGGTTGGACGACATCTGATCACACAGCCACACAGACGATGTTCACATTAGCACAAGCATCAAACTCTGCCCTGTTATCTGTCACTATGGAGGTTAAAATGAAATCCACAGACTGTAAGGCAAAAAGGTCCAATGATAGTGTCACAGCTTCATAGGTCACTGGTCTTACTGTCAGCTACCACAGTCTTTGATATCATCACTGTAGAAGAAAGATACAAACTGTCAGCTTTAGCTGTTGAGTCATATCATGATCAGGGTTATTTTTAATATCAGTTATCCTGCAGATTATTTTCTCGAAATAATCATTTGATGTACAAAGTTTGAGAAGAACTTCCCCAACCCATTCAGGTGACTTGTTTTATGTGTTCAACAGTAAAAGGCCAACATATCTTAAATTTACCATCAGAACATCAAAACCAGCAAGTCTTCACATTTTAGGACCTTCAACCAGTTTTACTGAAGTGACTCGAGAAATTATTCTCATCACTGATGAGCTCGGGCGACATGGCCTTAAGATAATATCACAACATTTTTAAGATATGTTGTGATACAGTTTACATCTTGATCCCTCCTCTAAAGCACTTCGTTAATGTTTTGACAGGGCAACAAAATCAAATACTTTAGTATTTTTTTACCAAATGCTGCAATATTAAATAATACAACAATATTGTAGGGATGAATATTAGGACTCACAAAATATATCACAAAATACTAACACAATGAGATTTTTGATCAATAATCATAAGTAATATGGATATAAATGTGTAAAGACAAGTGTTAGAACAAGTAGAACAGTGTGGTAAGTTCAGGAAAAGACATCACTTTACTGTATTGAGCCTTTACAACCAGGAGAAGACAACAGTGATAACATATCACCATATAACCACATCTAAAATCTGATATGAGATATCGCCTCATATCACGATAATGATATACAAATGATGTATCGCCCGGCCCTAACCTCAGGACCCACTACCAGTGAACGTTTTGGCTCACCCCTCTCGTCTTGAAAATGTGAAAGAGTGTAGAAAGACCTGTTATAAGGTGTACAGGTGTACTGTACACGTCTCTATCAAGAAATGTAGTCAGTGTGGTGGCTTGAGAAGGTCAAACACACACAATTAAATCCTTGATTCTGCAGCCTCAGTCTAATTTGTGGCTTCTGTGATAATTCCAGCCTTGTGCCTATTCAGACTGGGTGATGTTTTGTCAGGAAGTCTGACTTCAAGAGCAGCTCTTCAGTTATTTAAAAGTCAAGGCTGCCCGCGAAGTGCCAGAAAAATCATGAGAAAATCGGTATCCATATTAGTGAGGCAGTATGATGGAGAGAGAGAGTGAAGAGGTGATGCATCAACACTGTGACATCTAATAATAGCACTTGGGTTAACAGTGGGTGTCTGCCTAAATGTTTTAAGAGTTAATTGTTGTTGTTTAATTATCCACCATGGATTTATATTCTTCATTTCAACCAAGGAATGAATTCAGTCTTCTGTCATGCTACATATCATGTTTTATTGTCACAGTGATATGTTCTGGATGTTTAGATAAAACAACCCAGTGGGAATACATTGAATTAAATACCTGCATCATCAATATTCCCATAAAATATCCTTGTCATTGATTAGCACTTGTCTAAATAAGTGTTATATTCCTGGGAGAGCAGCCTCCACCTACGGTTGTCATTGGTGGTGTGTTGTGTACAGTATGTGGATGTCGTCATTGTGTCATGAACACTCAGGCTTCTGTTTCTCTGCCCCGTCCAGCTCCACCTGCCTCTCACCACCCCGCTGCCAGGTAGCGAGCTGACCAAGGAGCCCTTCCGCTGGGACCAACGTCTGTTCGCTCTGGTGCTGCGTATCCCCGGCAACGCTTCGGTTGAGCCCGAACCCCTCGGTGGCGTCCCGCCTGACGATTCTCCCATCACCCCTATGTGCGAGGTCACTGGAGGTAGGCAGATGGAGCACAGGCTGGTGTTTGGTTATTGAACTATTATACATGTTTGTAGAGTGCATTGCTTAACCGGGCTCTCCATAAGTTCTGCACAAGCTTAGATCACTTGTCATGAGGAGTCCTACATGGCCTGTGACAACAATATAATGTTTGAAAATATTATTTTTACCTCGATTCGATTCAGGTCTTAAAACATGTGTCAGAAAACCTGTGTTATAAACTTGGCCAGTGGAAAGATCAGGATATTTATCAAGCAGGGAAGGTTAAATGATGCCAGCTATAGAGAGCTGTCGGGATGACGTATATTTGTAGCTAACTGAAGTTAGCATCACATTGCATTCCCTCTGGGATTTTTAAATTGGATATTGGATTATTGCAGAAAACAATCTCTGTGACAAACACAAGTTTATGATATTTACATATTTTGTTCATCAAGATAACCTTCACAGATGAACACCACTTTGTGATTTTTGAAGTGTAAATTGAATCTCTAGCAGTAAAATGCTAATGTTAGGTTATAAGCGGACTACATCACAGTCACATGACTTTAACTCTAACTTTACAACTTTTACTATACACATTTTTTATAAACTGATCAATGTACTTTGTCTAATAAGATGTTTAGTGGGGGTGACGTTTGAGTAGTTGGTAACTTAAGTCAGCCTGTAAAGACGGACTAGTGAGTAGATGAGTCTCCGTGTTGCTAACTTAATTCTGGGTTTTGGAACTCATTTCTGCAGCACTCTATGAGGTTGCATTGGGAAATGTAGGATCCAGTGTTTCTGGTGCTTGACCCAGGTGGTTTATCAGCCTCTGCTGCACTGATATTGAGCATTCTTTCTTTAAGTACACTGACAAGTGTCCAGACCATATGGACGTGCAATAGTGAATAACTACATTTTATTCTAATAGTGAGTCATTAATAAGCTAAACCATGACTGAATTATCCTGAGCATCCTTTGAGTTTATGACTTAGTGTCTCCAAACAAAGAAGGATATTTAGATGTCTTAATTGCTGCAGTTAAGTTGGTGACAATATCTTTTTTTTTGTTATTGTATCATAACTAGAAATATGCCCAGCACGCATTGGCTTAAGCAACTAATTCAGCCAGGTCCAGCATGTAGCCCATACATTTTCAATTAGTACTACAAACACTTGAACAATTAAGAAACCAAATTCATGTAATGTTACAATGATAATAATTACATTTAATTACATACAGGCCTTTGTGTCTTCAGCATTTTTAGGTAATTAATAAAATGTATATAATTCTAACCTGCAAGAGAAATAAAAGTAAAGACAACAGTGTTTTTCAAGAGTCACAGACAGCTGGCTGACATAAAGGCACGGCCGTTAAACAAGAATGGAAACTTTTTGCTCATCTGTACACCTGAATATTTGTTTGACTTGTTATTGTTCCCAACTGTTATTTTGTGGAGCCAATCTTTTGTAAATGGATGCTATTATAACCTTATTTTGGAAAAGCACCACAGACATATTCCTCATGGGAGGGACTGGAGCCTAATGTCTGCAGCAGAGCCTGGTGGAACATGCTGGGACAGGCTCGGAGTATTTATAAGGGCAGATCAAAATAGCTATTTGTTAAATGCATCATGGCTCAGCTGATGAATCATCTCTGTCAATACAAAAAAAGGGGAGAATAAAGTCTCAACCAGTCAGTTACAGGTTTGAACAGCCAGTACAGACACAGCTCTGTCTCAACAGTCAGCAGGTCTGCTGGAGCTGCTGTGGAGGGTTGAGTGCTTTGCTCAAGTGCACTTAAGGATTAATTGTTGATTGAGGTTAGAAAGCTCAGATTTTCCCACCTGGTTGAGTATTGGAGCTGTCTGTTTCTCATTCAAAGGCCAGTCAGGAGACTTTCAGGCTGATGATTTTAGTCTGTAACTGGTTTAGAATAAGACAAACCCAGAGTAGACCTCCAGTCTCAGTCCTCATGCTGCTTGTGGAAGCAGCTGTCAGGAGGAACAGACTAGAATGATGCTGATGGCAGGTTAAGATTCTCTCTCACACACACACACGCAGCAGAGCTGTGTGTAGCAGTCAGTGGTGCTGAATGCAGAACATGACACAGCTCCATTGTCACTGACTGGTCGACAGGACATGCTGCCCGCCCGGCCATTACTGCTGATGGCAGAACTGACACAAAGCCACAGCCTATTGAAACGGCAGAGTGAATGGGTGCATAACAAGGTCATTAGAGGTCAAGTTGGAGGCAGTAAAGCTGAATTAGACTCATCATCAGTTGTAAAACAATGTGTCTGATTCGTGTGACTGATGCTGTGACAATAAAGTAAAGCAGATGTAACATCCAGTAAGTGTAAAGGACTGATACCATAAAGATCAGTGCAGTGTGAAGTACCTACAGTCAGGCACTGCAGTCTGAGAGTACTCTACATTCAGTTACTATCATGTGATTTTCTCAGGAATATTCTCAAAGTGAGGGATTATTTCATGGTCTGGTTCGGGTTGTGATGGGTCTGCTATGAAGTTAAACTCCTGCATTTGTTTTCCTTTTTCTCTTCCGTCACAAGACGAGCAACATTCAGGTCGTAAATTATCTGTATAATAGTGGTACTGATCTTTCTCAGAACGTCCTGATTTGATTAATTTTGGGTCAATTGAATCCCCCAGAGGTTCGGATACTTTAGATGATGACACAAATAGATGTCAACGTGATTCTCAGAATTTATGCTGAAACACAAATGACGAATTTTGATTCCACAAGAAAGAAGCTACTATATACATCACTTTACCTTTTTGTCCCCCTGTTATAACGTAATTTATCAAAATAAACTGCATCATTTATATCTAGTAACCACAGTTTACACATAACATTTCATGCAAATGTACGCACATTCCTGCACACACCTATCTTGACATTGGATCATTCAACTTTCAATTACGGCTCATTTACTGTGTGATTCAGCCATCAAGCTTTGATAAAGCCTCCGTACACCACCTGCCCAGCACCACACCTCACACAGACACAGTTAGAGATGAGCTGGTGAACACAGAGGAGCTTTAAGCAGCTAAAGAGCCGGATATTTTTCTCAGGTGTTCCAAATTAATTCCAAAAGTTTGATTCTGATGGAAGTGTTCTGATGTTAACACCCTGAAACATTTGCTGGAACAACTAAAACTTGTTCAACTTGTTTCACTGCCCCCTAGTGGCACAAAAATAAATGAATGCAAGACTTACAGGTAAGCTGAATATATTTGAAAGGATTCAGCTTGAACATGTTGATCCAATAGTCTATTCATATTCAGTTAAAATCCCAGAAGAGAGTTTCATCTACTTAAATGTCCAGGTCTACATGTTAATGTTACTGTGTCTGTGTTTGTGTGTGTTGCAGGCCGTTCCTACAGCGTGTTCTCTCAGCGTATGTTGAATCAGTGTCTGGAGTCGCTGGTGCAGAAGATCCAGAGTGGAGTGGTGATAAACTTTGAGAAGACGGGGCCCGACCCGCCTCCTTTAGAGGGTAACACACACATTTGTTTGTCATTGATTTCTCAAAAGGCCTTTTTAACAACAGCTGCTCTGCATCTGTTTGATTAGTCGACGTCCTCTTTGCTCTCTCCCACTCACTGCTTCTTAATCCTCTCTGAGCTTTTCTTCACAAACTGCTGATGGATCTCACCGCTTAAACCCCCGCCTTTACGTTTTAACTGCCCACAAGCTCTTACAGTTCATCAACATCGTTTTGTTGTTTTCGTTCTTCACAAACGCCTTCTTGTCTTTAGCCGCCGATGCTTATATTTCCTGTCAAGTCTAACCCTTTCCTCTGCTCCGTATGCAGATGCTCCAGCTGAGGTGCTGAAGTCCGGTGTACAGCCATGGCATTGTTGTCACAAGCTGATCTATGTACGACCCAACCCTAAAACCGGTGTCCCCATTGGTCACTGGCCCATCCCTGAGGCCTTCTGGCCGGACCAGAACTCTCCAACGCTGGTGAGACCCACTACAACCGAATGATTTACCAGAAAGCATTTGCATGGTTTGATCATGCGGATTTCATACTGTAATACACCATAAAATCTCTATTAAATTTGTTACATACATCTTTTGGATATTAGCTGAGTGTGTTACTCATGACCTACAGCAACAGCAGAATAATCCTGGAGAATACAAAACTTAACTCAAATTATTATCATATCTAATTTTTTTTTCAAATATTTGTGTCACAAAAATCCATATGTAATCAAGATGCAGTGGGTCAGGCTTAAACAAATTCACTGTTTGTATACACGGGCTCACCACACAAAGAGTCGGACGGTTCCTACAATAATAATGGAGCAAAGAGGAAGTAGTGAAGGTCGTAAAGCTGAATTACCCTGCCGCATGTACTGCATAATATACCAATAAAGGCACAGCACTGGAAGGTAGCAACACAAGTGCTTACAACACTGCACTTAGCCCAGGCTAAGAGAGCTGTTAGCCCCATGCTATGAAAGCTGTTAGCCCCAGGCTAAGGGAGCTGTTAGCCACAGGCTACCCTCCAGAGCAGGGTTAGCCCCAACTTTGTATGGTTATCCCCAGAAAATCAACTAAACACGGGCTAAGAGGTGCCAGTGTGAAACAGGTCTGCAGTAAACTTAGTAGTAAGACGACATTAACAGCTGCGTGTTCCAGTAGAAGTGCAGTGTGAATCATTTACACCTGGGCTCAGGTTAACCCTTGGTTAACAAGCAGTGTGTAAAAAGAGGCTAAATTATTCCAGGGTCAAGTGTTAGCACAGGGCTAGAATGTGCAGAATGAAAAGCCCTTAAATTTTCTCTGTCATCAGGGGTGCAAATTATTCACATCTCACACTAGTTTACAACGAATGTATACATTATCTGGCAGTACATTGTATGTGGCATGTTTGCAGTCTTTTGTCATTTCATTTTGAATTTAAATTATCATATCGCAAATTGAGACTAAGCAGTAAAAACAAAGTAAAAACAATGGAAAGTTGTTAATTTCTAAGACTTTATCTTTAAAAAATGACACAAACTTGTGACAGAAGCCACACTAACATCATTAATATCACAAAAATAAACATTTAATGTCAGAATGAGCAGCCCTATTTCTCATGTCCATGTTTCGTGAGAACATGAATGACATCAACACACACATAAAAATGTGCCTGTGTGTCATAGGTCATCTGGTCAAATCTGCAGGTTGAAGTATGAATATAAAGATAAAAGTATAAAGTTTATGCAGACAGGCTGAAAAGTGCATTATTCTGTGTCCATGATCATGATTGGAGAAGTGATGCAACATGTAGACCACCAGAGTATTTACATCTCCCTCTGTGCCCCCCAGCCCCCACGCTCAGCCCACCCACATGTCCGTTTCTCCTGTCTGGACGCGGAGCCCATGGTGATAGATAAGGTGCCCTTCGATAAGTATGAGCTGGAGCCGTCGCCTCTCACACAGTACATCCTGGAGAGGAAGTCCCCACACACCTGCTGGCAGGTACGGCACAACATGAAGGACTTCATTATGCTCTTAAGTTTTACACTTGGTCAGTCGATGATAATTGACTTCTGTCACACGGCTGGGTACTAACAGTGGTGGAGTGAATGCATCATGACATGTTCCACCATATTTGCTGTGCACTGATGGAGAGAATATGTGTGAATTTAGAGATTGAGAACATGAGTCAGTCACTGAGTGAACGGCAGTGGTGATCCGTCATCATGTTAAATGATCCAGCTCAGATCTTGTACTTGAGTAGAAGTAGCAATACCACAATGTAGAAATAATCTGTCACAGGTAAAAGTCAGGCAATTAAGATTTTACTCAAATGAAAGTGCTCATTATGTAGAATATTTTAGTATATTTATAGTATATTTAGTATATATTAGTACTTTAATTGTTGAAGATGGTCGAGGTGGTTTAACTACTTTATATAGCTTATCTGCTAGGTAGCTTGAGGATCAATAAAGTTTTATCTTAATCTTTATGATATCTTGTTTACTGAATTTATTGATTAAACTTTGTATTACTAAACTTAATCTGCAACAGTAACTGATAACTAAAGCTGTCAAGTAAATTTAGTTAATAAAATTTACATTATTTGTCTGAGTGGAAAAGTACCTTAACATTGTACTTAACTACAGTACTTGAGTAAATGTATTTAGTTACTTTCCACCACTGATGTGATCAAGCTAAGCTAATGTTAGTGTGCCAACATATATCAGGCTAATGTTACCATCCAGAGGTTTTAAAAAAGATGCTAACATGCTAAGTGAAGGTAAGCTAACATGCTAACATCTAAAAGAGGATAAACCCTGTCTGATTTGTTTCCTCTCTCCTCTGCTGCCACCTTCAGACCATGTTTTAACTGTAACAAGGAGCGAAAGCAGTAAAGTTTTTCATTCATCCCCCAGTTTAGTTTGTTGCTGTGCATCCTCACGGGGCTGTTAGCCTGTCTGTAAATGTTTACATTTATCGAACTGATGGCACACAAAAACATGAATGTAAGAGCTTCCTGAATATCACAGTAAGACATGCACAGCTTTCACAGGAGACGTCCTCTTCACCCACACTGAATGTGTGACAGGTTACTGGAGGTGAAAACATTAGATCAAAGATCACAGAGGGAGGGCTGAAAGGGTGCTCATCTATTTAAAGAGACAGCATCAGGTGTGTGGGTGGTAAATCCTCATGATGGTTAGAGCCCAGTGATTCAGCAACTCAATGAACCAGTAGCAAAGACAAACTACATTTCTGTAGGTCTGAAGTTTGTTGGTTTCTGGTTGAAGAGTCCTGGTGTCATTTCTGTCTGTCTGTCTGTCCATCTTTCAGGTGTTTGTATGTAACAGTGCCAAGTACAGTGACATGGGCCAACCGTTTGGCTACTTAAAGGCCAGCACAGCTCTGAACTGCGTCAACCTGTTTGTGATGCCCTACAACTACCCAGTGCTTCTGCCACTCCTGGGTAAGACTGATGGAGCCATGTCCCAGTGTCTACTATATGTGCTCCGGTCTGCTGTGACATCATCACCTCTGGCTTATATACTTCATAGTTGAGAGGAGACTTAGCACCAATATTAAGTCCCCGTAAATCAACATGGTTATATGTGCTTATATAGTGAAAGTATTATTATCAGTCAAGACAGTAAATTCATTATTAGAAATTGGGATGGGCTTGAAAAAATGGAATTAATCTCTGAAAAGGTGTAAAATAACTTGTAATTGTGTCACAGTGGGACAGTGAGCCTCTGTTTTATGATTTACATGTTGTCTTATTCAGTCTAAAGTCATTTATTTTACTTTCTTTCTTATTGCAGACGACTTGATCAAAGTGCACAAGTTCAAGCCCACCATCAAATGGCGGCAGTCCTTTGAGAACTACCTGAAGACCATGCCTCCATACTACATCGGGGTCAGTGGACCTGACTTCATTCTTCAGCTCTTCACTTTTTATTTATGTGATTGACATGCAAAGAACATGAGACATTGTGCCGGTCTTAAATCTGCATTCTCTCCACAGTCCCTGAGGAAGGCTCTGAGAATCATGGGAGCACCAAACCTGCTGGCCGACAACATGGAGTACGGCCTGAGCTACAGCGTGGTCTCCTACCTGAAGAAGCTCAGCCAACAGGTGAGAAGCCTGGATGTTGCAGAAAGTCTGTACAGCTCTACTTAAAGGATTTAAGGATTAAAGGATATTACTCATTTTTAAATTATCACAACATCCGATAGAAATACTTATTATTTATATATATGGTTGAAAAACACGTTTATAATCAGGGTGTTAAAGTAAGGAAAGTCAATATCGGATTCATCCCTGCTAAAAAAAAAGAGACTTTAATAATCCCGAAGAAAATTGTTGTTGACTTTGCTACAGAAATGTTACTGTACAATAGAAAAACAGCAACAACCAGTGGTCAGGGTCACACACTGGTCCCAGTTTAACACTATAATTATAAATATTACTGAAATATACAAAATATAAAGTGTTTCAGGAGTTAAATGCAAAAATCAGTGTCTAGTACAATAACCATACCCAACCCTAGTGTGCATGTTATTTATATTGTCTTATAAATCATGTGACTGAATGTAGGCTCACTTTAAATGCACCCAGTCAAGTCAGAATCAGTTGGGTTTATTAAGTAGGTATTCAAAAACAAGCAGTTTGACTTTAAGAATATTGGTGCCTAATGATAAACATAGTATGAGAAAAGTACTGCAAGAAAAGAAGCATAAATAGAAAAATGTAAACTGACAATAACATGAAAACATACAGTATAAAAACACATACTGAATGATCATTATTGAAATGAAAGCTGTGCAGTTTTTGTGCAGAAATGTGCTCATTTCATGTTGAACAGGAAATGAGCAAAAGTTCACGTTGTTAAGTCTAAAGAATATTTTCAATGTGCAGTTTTCATGTAACTCATTTTCTCTCTTCTCCAGTCAAAAATCGAGTACGACCGCCTGATTGCCCTGATTGGTAAAAAGCCTCCACCAGAAGCCGGCATCAAGGTGCGTTGGCGGGGCGGTGGTATTTCTCTGGCCCAGCGCCGGGACTTCATCCAGCAGCTGCAGAGTCTCTCAGGAGAGGGTCCTGCTCTGCCCTTGGAGCTCAACCCCAAAGAGTTCCAGGGCTTCCACCTGGCACTGCTCAACAAGGTGAGGCTGGGGTATTGTTAATATTTCCTGAGGATACACAGCTTGAGTTATTCCGTCATGATTACAGACATCAACATTGCCTGTACCAAGCTGCAATCAGTTGGACAGTTTTTCAACTCGAGAGCGGTTCTGTGTTTAAACTTCTCTTTTAGTCATCACTTTCTGCTCAGACTTCCCATCCAACAGTCCTCCTGAGGCGTCTATTCAGATGTTTTTTGTCATTTGTTTGGGATCTTGAGGGCTTTAGCCACCTCTCTGACTTTTTGTGTGTATCCACTCTGTTATGGCCGAAGTGTGACAGTATTTCAACAGAAAATGACCATCTTTCCTGACTTATATGACGGCCATATTTCAACCCAGTCCCTCCCTTTTCTCGCCTGTCTGCCTCGTGTCCTCACCAGGGCTTCAAGCCGCAGAGTTTTAGAAATCCCTACGACATCCCCCGCAGCCACCTGCTGGACCAGCTCAGCAGAATGAGGAGGAACCTGCTCAACACCAGCGTCTGTAACCTCCGAGGGCAGGACTCGGGTAAGTCCATCTGTTTTCCACTCCCATTGTTGGGTTTGGTCATGAGTGTGCTCTGTTAATCCTGTAACCACACCCAAAAATGATGTCAACTGCTGACGCAGCAAAAAGAAAAATGTTACATTATTATTTGAGGGGAGAAAGTGTCAAACTCTTCATGTTGAATGTCCCCGTCTCTTGTCCAGACCAGCTCCACAGTGTGCCAATAGCCCAGATGGGCAACTACCAAGACTTCCTCAAAGCTGCTCCTCAGCCTCTTCGAGACGCAGACCCTGAACAGCCCAAACGTCTGCACACATTCGGCAACCCCTTCAAACTAGACAAGAAGGTGAGTCCCACTGACTCCTGACCCTGATCCTCTTCATGAGGAACCCACAGATAAAACATGTCAACTAACCATCTCCCTCTCTCAGGGCATGATGATCGACGAGGCGGATGAGTTTGTGACGGGCCCTCAGAACAAGGGGAAGAGACCAGGAGACAGCAACAACATGACGGGTGGAGGACCCAAGAGACGGCGCTGCATGTCTCCTCTGCTCCGTCTGGGCCGGGCCTACACCCCTCCAGTAACGCCTCCCGCCAGCCCTCGACCATCATCAGGTCAGATTTCTGTTTAGACTGTGATACATGTACAATAAGGTGTCTGATTAACTGAGCTGATGACGGTTCCGAATGGTTTCAGTCCCTGCTCAGTCGTAACTTTTAGTGACTTCAGTCCTGAAGCCAGTTCTGCTGACTCAGCTCCTCTGAATCACTCAGGATTAGGCTCTTCATACACACAGCACCAGCCTGCTCTGTAAAATCTTACTGTCTTCAAAAGAATTACGTTTCCCTGTGGTTGGTAGGGAGGACATTTTCTACAAATATAATGATAAATCCTAATAGGTATTCTTGTAATCTTTTCACTTTAGATAATAAGCTTCTCTGTTCGATAGTGTAATTAAAATGTCCCCTGTGGAGTTTTTTGTAAACACTTTCTCACCAAAACTCAGTGTGTTTCATTGAGCTCAGACAAACATGTTCAATGCATTTCCTTTCTCATAAAACTTGAAGCAAAGCTGCACCTCTCTCTAAATTTTGAACCCTGTGATGTTTACATCTGTTTACTTCCTCTTCCTGGTCTGTGCTGCCACCTGTAGATCTGTTGGACCTGTGCAGATTGTGTCACACACCTTCACATTTGTTATACTTTAGACCAGAGGTCACCAGTTGGCGGACCCGGACCTATAACCAATAAATTATTGAGAATTGCATTTTAATGGAGCATTTCTATATTAACTGGCGCCACTTTTCCAGCCTTTACAGTACTGGTTTAGTGGCCCACGAAAACTCACGGACCTATTGCATGCGGCGTAAACCAACTCACATGGCGCAACGTAGCCAATCAAATCGGCGCATTCGAACACCCAGGGCGACTCGAGTGAGTGAAAAAATACACAAAGACATCTGTTGGAGGAAATGCGAATCAGAGGAGAGGTATTTCACATGTCATGCTGTACAAAGACAAAAGTGGACAACGAAAACAGAGCTTTTAATCGAGAACGGACTCTAACATGTTGATTCTTCCCATGGGCAATTGAAATAAAGAATGTTTGGATCAGTAGACTTTGACTTTCAGTCTTTAAAAGACATTATATTATTATTATAATTAGTTAGCCTGTTTCTTATGCCTCAGTCATGTCATATTTAAGTTACCATGAATACCAATTTATTCCTGTCAGGGTTGTTCAAGTCGATCTTCAAAGGTGCATTTTGTATGAAAGGTAGATGAAAAGTTAAATAACTACCATTACGAACACAATGTGAAGAAACAACAGTGTTGATGATGATGTCTACGTGTGATGTTGCAGAGACTGTAAATACACATCTTGAGTTGTTGGATGATGTGAACGCTTCGTAAACACACAGGTAACTTTCATGTTTCTACATGAAGTGAACTGAACAATAAATGACTTTCTTTATTTCTGAAGGTGAAGACATGGACATGAATGACGGAGCACCTGAACCAGACCTGATCATCAACCACCTGAGTGAGAACCACTACGGCTCAGACAGCCTGGAGGAGGATCCTCCTTCGGGACCTGCTGACCACCAGGAGAACCACATGGCCACAGACCCCCAGGACCTCCTGCACGGGGACGAGGAGGAGAATGGGCGACCCCAGGCGGAAGAGCTGCCGCCGGGCTGCGAGGGAGGAGCGGAGCTAGTGCTGGGGGAGGATCAGCCGCCTCGCTACCTGTCACCTGCAGCTCTGAAGAAGCACATTCACACTGAGACGACAAAGGTCAACAACGAGCTGAGGGCGCTCATCACCAAGGAGATCAGAAAACCTGGCAGACGTATGTATCCAAACATGGTGTGTGGAGGGGGGGCAGCCTACATGCAGGCCTGGATATTGATGGATATTCTTTGATACTGTTATCGATGCCTAAGCAACACTTTTTTGAAAACCACAGAAGTGAACCCTTTTTCTTGGCAGTGGAGCTTTGTTTTGACCTCAAGGTTGTTTTTCTCTAAAAAAGCAAGCTGTGGATTGAATTTGGTCCACATCAGTGATGTAGTCTGCATCATAAACAGTTGAGATGCTTCACTCTTTTTTCTCCTAAGTATATTATATACTGAAGTCACTGTCATTATATAATGTCCTTAAATCTGTGATATTTCTTTTCTGCAGTTTCTTGTTAACCATCATCTGATGTAGACACCACTGTCAGTTATCTGTGATACAAGGATACTAACTAGGTTTGAAGCCAAAATGATTTAAAAAAATGAATGAATCCTTTTCATTTATTAAGCACTGAGTCAGTCAAAGAATGAATCAGGAGATGAATCCATAAGAGAAGTTATCATTAGTTGATGCTAGAATGAGAATGACCCTAATAATCAGACATTTTCTGAGAAGAAATGGCAAACATGTATATTATTGATCATTATCAATGATTATCATCGTCAATCATTATTCTCCTGATTGTAGAGAGAAGTGGATTAAGGTTTTCAGCCGTCCTAGAAACAAGTCATTAATCCTTGATCACTTGCTCTTTCTGTTTCAGACTACGAGAAGATCTTCCTCCTCCTAAAGCAGATCCAGGGCACTCTGGACACCCGACTAATCTTCCTCCAAAACATCATCAAAGAGGCAGCCAGGTACAGAGTTCAACCCTCCTCTGACATCACAGTTTTACGTCATCACCCGCTATCTGACTTGAGCTGTGAAGGCGTGGAGTTCTGGTTGTGTGTTTCTAGATCCTGTATCAACTATCTCTGCCCTCTAGGCCCTCCCTTTTCTTCAAATAAAGATCAATTCTGTGTCAACATCTTGATCCTGACACAAGAAAAGCTCACCATGAGAGAATGTTGCTCTAACTGCACGGACCACAAACTGTAACGTTTGCTTTTATCGTTTGTTCAAAGGTTCAAGAAGCGTGTTCTCATCGAGCAGCTGGAAAACTTCCTGGAAGAGATCCACAACAGATCCAACAACATGAACCACGTGGACCCGCTCTGAGACCAGCTCATTCCCAAACTGAACTCACTGATAATGAACGTGTCAACCCTCCACATCCTTCTCAACCCGCCCCTCTGTACTGGGGCCCAAACGAGATGAGCCGAGCCGAGCCTGCATCCAGCCCTCAGACCGTCAGCTCTGCATTGGACTCTCTTCATTATGTCGACATGTTGATCGTCCTCTTGGTTTGCACACAGAGTTGATTCTCCAGATATCTAAAAGGGGGAAGTGAGGGAGCATTCTGTTGCTACGGATGAAGTGTTTGCCTACTCGGTGAGCAGGGTTATTTGTCTGATCGGTGAGCCCGTCCTGAGGCGTTCCCTTTTGATTATCCTCCTCCCTTATTGGATTCTCCTTTTTTAAATGACAGACGACAGTGAAAAGTCTCTCAAACAAGGAGGTGGAGTAAACGAGGGAGTGCAGAGGAACAGATGGCAGCCTGCGCCTGGATGTTGCGTTCAGTCATGTTTTTATCTGTGATGACGTTACGGTGTAGGGAAGGGTTCAGGTTGTGTGTGTGTGTTGTGTGTGTGTGTGTGTGTGTGTGTGTGTGTGTGTGTGTGTGTGTGGTTGCGTGTGTGTTTTCAGCCAACTCAGGGTCAAACGGGATCCAGTGCACATGCTCACGAAACACTTCTCTTCCCTCATGCCTTTTCATTCATTCACTTTCCCTTCCTACCAGGTTGTTATGTTGTGTGGGACGATGAGTCTGTCATCCTGTTGAAATGTACTGTCTACACTCCGCTCACTCAAGCACTCCTCTGCTATGCTCTTTAATGACTTGGCTCAAGTATTTAATTGGTTAACTTGTGGTTCAGTTTAAATCTTGTATTTGTCGACTTGTGGTTTTCCCTCCAGACTGACACTTGATATTGAGTCGTTACTTAATGAATAATCACAGATTTTCCGCGACGTCAGGAGACTGTAAACTTAAAAAAGTCTGTGTCTTTTGCGAAGAGACCAACACAAAGTAAAACGGTTTGTAATGATGCAGCATCATTGGTGACAGATGTTGAAACACAGGGACACAAAGCTCAGGAACTAACACTAGTGCATCATAATCAGCAATAACATTGGAGCTACTTTGACCCCACTTTTATCTTTCTTTGAGCCTGAAATGGCCGATATGCAACACACACCGTCGTCCCCTGGAGTGTTGATGAACTGAGAGCTCGGATGCCAGTTTGTCCTAACGTGTGCTGGTCGCTGCCAAATAACTTCACCCCAGCCCCCTAAACTCCCACATCCGCCATGAATCTCAAACCAACTTCTTGTCCCTGAACCGTGAATGCACTTGTGTACATTTGAGAATGTTTATTTAATGTAATCTAAAAGTGAAAAACCACATTTTGTTGCAGGAGGTTGCTTTCCTACAATCTTTA
Organism: Pagrus pagrus; assembly: GCF_965226575.1. Lineage (NCBI taxonomy): Eukaryota > Metazoa > Chordata > Actinopteri > Spariformes > Sparidae > Pagrus > Pagrus pagrus. The sequence goes on from NC_140193.1 coordinate 25,101,532, forward strand.
TGTTTTTTGTCAGGCCGGTTCAATTTTCTCAAATCTACATGAATAATCTGAAGTGAGGTGGAGAGGTCAAGAGTTGATTTGTGATTCAGAGGGCAGCCCTCTTCTGCTCCCTCCCTCCTTGGACAGGGACCAAAATCTGCCATACTTGTCTTTGTTTGTGAAGAGGCCGCTACCAAAAGAGTATTTTGAATACACTGTAAAGATGTAAATAACCCTAGAGTACTATTTAAAGAGAATGTTCAGTGGAAAACGGCCTTTTTGTAAGTATTTCCATGAATAAAGTTTCTATTTTACACTGTGAAGGGCCATGTAAATAAAGTGTTCTGTAAACATGTGACTGGACGCGTTTTTGTCCACGTTTTGTGACATCAGCCAGTTCACAGAAGAATTGAGCCAGACACCCGGAGTGTAAAAACATGTATTAAAATTTTATTTACAGACATGTACAAAAATATTGTCCCTCTTCCTGAAGTGTCGTGGACCCTCCTGCTGGTCCACTAATAAATACCAGTAGTGAAATAGGGGTTGGGGTAGGAGTGTATGCGTGAGAGGTGTTTGGGTCTTAGGGTGCCTGGTCCGCTGGATTCATCACTCGGCCCATGAACAAGATGGATCCTGAAATGAAGAATACAATGTTAAAGTTAAATGATTGGATTTAAAGGATCATACCAGTGTTTTTGCAAACTTAAATTCCTAAAAGACACTGAAGAATATTTGTGATCATAAAATCTTTTTAATTCTATGATGGAAGTTCAGCACATTCATCAAACTGTCCACTAGAAGTTACCAAATCAGAAATGTTTAAATCCTACAAATAGGACCTTCAATTGCAAATCATGCAGAGTTAAAGGGAAACACCACCAGTTGAACACATTAAAGTGTGTCTACAGGAATACTACGGCATGAAAAGGCTCCAGAGGAAGCTGCACGTAATCTGCCTCCAGTGATGTCACTCAGTGCTCAAGTTGCATTGTGGGTAAAGTAGACCACCAGGTTTTGAAAAAGAAGATGGCTTTTGATCATTTGTTTTCAAACTGTCCATAATGAGTCCAACAGTGTCATATGAGTGTAATGTTAGACCAGTGGACTGCTTTTCATAACCTGGTGCCTACAGTTACCCACAATGCAAGCCAGCCAACTCAGTGGCTGACACTATCATCACTGGAGGCACTCTATCAGATTACATGCAGCTTCCTGTGCAGCCACAAAAGGCTTTATACTACAACAACATTCACATATGCAGTCGTACTCCCCTGCACCTGTAAATACACTTTAATGTGTAAAAGTGGTGGAGTTACCCTTTAAAATTGTTGCTGGCCATTTTGGGAAGTTGTTGGATTTAATTCTTCTCTGTATGCTACTTCACACAACTTATCTACTGTTATGTTAATTTTAAACAGCGCCCTCTGCCGACTGGAATGGGAAGCAGTTTGATGTGTTCTCAGTGTAAAATAAATACCTGTGTTAATCTGTCGTAGAAGAAACAAGAACGGCCGGTCCGCCTTGAAAACAGGAGCACGGGATCGTTTGAGTAGCACCATCGCTGCAAAATTAAGACATAATATATTTTTAGCCATAAGTCTTTATTCTGCATCAAGCAATGTTTGCAGGCAAGTAGAATCATGTTAAAGTAACATGTCTCTATAAGTCCTGTCATTATTACCCGTAGCAGCAGCTGCCTTTGTCCCATCTTCTGTCACCTCCATTCTCACTTCATGGACGGCATCAGACACATAAAGGCTCTCCTCCACTGCAGGAACAAACAGTGTCAGAGTCAGCTGCCAGCAGAGCCACGCTTATTGCATATTCAGTGAAAACCTGACAAACTACTTTTATAGAAATCCACACACGTTGTAGTGAATGGATGTACTGACCTGATATTCCTGTGAAATCAGCTGCTGTGGGGTTAAAGGCGTCACTGATGCCCATGGCAGGAAGCACCGACCTCAGGTTGAACTTGTTGTGCATCCTGAACCTGTGAACAGCAGACAGATCATGGTTTGAGCATCAGCTCCCTCCTTGCTGATAAAAATGCTAACAGTCTCTGTGACAGGTGCACGGATTTTAACCTGGGTAAGAAAATGTCCATCTTGGTTCTGCGCAGGCCGGTGTCCCAGGAGGCCAGCTGACGAGCAGTGAGCTGGGACTCGAGGGTGGACAGCGGCGTCTTCCTCTCGCTGGGCAGGACCACCTGCAGGCTGAGGGAGCGGCCCAGGTACGGCAGCTCCAACACGGTGTAACGCTGATCTGCTGCTGTCCTGAACTGACCTGCCAACAAGGGACATGAGTTCAGGTGTGAGTGTCATTACTTTTGCTATTAGTCAATCATCCGTCCATCCATCCATTCATTGTCTGTAACCGCTTATCCTTAACAGGGTCACAGGGGGTGGGCTGGAGCAGATCCCAGCTGACACTGGGCAGGTGGCCAATTGACAAGTCACCAATCAATTAGTCTTAAAATGTCTAAAATAGTGCTTAGTGCTTGTTCTACCTGGTCATTAGCCAAGACCCAGAAGATATCAAATTTACACTGAAAACTGAGTTTTAGCCATGCTCGCTACTTGGCTCTAGGAATCACAATACTGGTGTGTTTGTTGGTTTGTTGGTCCCAACTGAAATATCAATATCGAACTATTGTTTTGGACTGATAGTCATGGTTTCTATAAGATGGAGTCTGATAACATTGGACATTGAGTTTTTCTGTAGTTTTCAGTGAAATACTACACAGATTGTCATAAAAATATTCACATTCCCTCAGTGTGAACTGAAAATACTTTGGTGAAGCCCTGACATTTTATCTGGTGCCATCCTCAAAATATCAATTTGTCCAATAAAGTAGCTGTAGTCCTACTGGTGTTTAGTCAGTGGGTGATTTAATCAGCTGTGTGTTAAATTATCGTCTTTTTCAATGATGGAAGGATGGACGGATGAATAGATGGGTATGTGGTTGGATGGATGGATGGGTGGATGAATAGATGGGTGTGTGGATGGATGGTTGGATCGATGGATGGATGGATGAATAGATGGGTATGTGGTTGGTTGGATCGATGGATGGATGGATGAATAGATGGGTATGTGGTTGGTTGGATCGATGGATGGATGGATGGATGGATGGTGGATGAATAGATGGGTGTGTGGATGGATGGATGGATCGATGGATGGATGGATGGGTGAATAGATGGGTATGTGGTTGGATGGATGGATGGATGGGTGGATGAATAGATGGGTGTGTGGATGGATGGGTGGATGGGTGGATGGGTGGATGATTAGATGGGGGTGTGGTTGGTTGGATGGATGGATGGATGGATGGATGGCGCCTCTTACCAAAGCTGACCTCTGTAGCCTGGTACATCATGGGCACCTTGATGGCGGTCCCGTCAGACAGGGTAAAGGGCAGGTTCTGGGTGTTGGTGAACAGGAACTGCTTCTGCCAGACGCCCCTGAACACCACAGTGTTCACCAGGGCCATCTGCAGCCGGTGACCCCACCACAGGGCCTCTGCCTGGACCTCGCCTGAGCCCGACAGCTCCCCGCTGCTGCTTCCTGCTTGGAGGTGCCACGTCTCATCTGGGAGGTAACAGGGGAAGGGTAACATTTAGTCATCGTTGAGAAGTCAGCAATCTCTGATCACCAATCTACAATCTACTGACTGTCATGTATCTTTAGAAACAACTGTAAATGGTCCCATCACATTGTATTTGTATTGATGAACAGGATAAGAAAGCTAATCTTCTGTCTGACCTGTAGACATCTTCAACAATGATAACAAGAAAATGTTGCTTCATGTCAGCGATCACATACTCCTCTGAGAATTAGAATTAGAGAAGTTAATGCTGCCTTCATTGTTTGTTCATATGTTTGTGGTCACAAGGGGGCAGAGGAGCTCTACAGCGAACTACAGCAGAGCCCTGACACAAACACAAACTATTTATGCTAGACAAAGATTCAGTGTGCCCAGTACATAGTCTGTCAAGTGCACTATGCCAAAAACACCAGGATGTCCGGCTGCATCCACTCGTATTTGGCAGTCTGCAAGTCTGCAAGTTCTTCTGGCTTCTCTGACCCACAAGTGTAACGTCAACATATTTTTTTGCATCTGGTGTATAATTATTACGGACTGCTCTGGGTGTATGAGCAAGATGTTCAAAATGCAATGTTATAATGACCTAGTATGTCCCAACTGGATGCAGTACTTAAGGGCAGCTGCTGTACGGACTAAAAAGAAAAAGTAAGAAACTGTTGCCCTTTAAAGTTGTTCTGGCCGACAGGAAGCTGCTGCAGAAGCAGAGCTAAAGTCTCCTGTCTGCTCGCCAGTTCATTCTGAGAGAAAATATGTGGGTCTGTAGGTACTACCAGCTGTTGCTGCAGGGATCATAGTGGGTTTATTAGAGCTGAGGTTGAGATGAGGTTAATCAGAGCGGTGAGACTGAACCGAACCGGTAATGTGCACTAAGTCCAAAACAAGGAGCTAAATAAGGCTGATGAGCTGAGTGTGAAAAGCATCACAGGGCTGCAGAGCTGAGGATTGTCATTGATGAGTGGAGCTCTCACTGCTCGATAGAGCCGTCCTGCTCACCGTGGTTGTTTCTTGCTCGCTCCAGCTGGCTGCGGGTGTGGTTGGGATGACTGAAGTTGGCTCGGACCACGCTGGTGTTGGCCCAGGCTGCTGCGTGTTGAGTGAACTCAGTCAGGAGCTGGACGCCGCTCTGGATGAACAACGTGCAGGTCTGCTGCAGCCACATCCCCTGGCTGGTGTTGCTCACGTCACTCTGTGAATGCAACAGGAAGTCTTGTACCTGGACATCTGCATGAGAGGGAGACAAAGAGGACGGGTGAGACAAGGTAGTGTGTTGCGAGCTGAAGGATGTTTATTTAAAGGGACGGCCTCAGTTTGAACTTTTCACCATAGAGCTGCAAACCACTCAAATAATGGAAATTGTTTACCTCGTTTAGAAGCATTTTAAGTTTCTAACAATCATTTGTTGTCAGTCAAGGTCAGATCATCAGCCACGTCAAAGACCATTCATTCACACCACTTCCACAAAGTGCAAGAAAATGACTTGTAAGAATGTTCACAACAGACTGAAATGGATTCAGTCCAGCGGCTTCTAGATTACTTAAGTTAACTGAAGTTGCAGCATCTCCCTGCAGCACTGGGCACAACCAGCTGCTCATTTGAATTAATTTAAGGTCATTCAACACTTTCTGTCTGTGTGCTGAGACCACGGTCACACACCACATAACACACATAAACTCATGAGAGACTGATCCCAACTGAAGTCCGTCGCTCATGACTGTAGACCTTAAATAGTCTGTCAAAAAATGGCCTTCAGTCTGTTTTACCAACATGCAGATTCATGACTTTGGAGCAGAAAATTAATCTGCTTTTTTTTTTTAACAATCCAGTTGTATTTATCAAGTAAACATGCCAAACACAGGCTGCTTCCAGCTTCTAAAGTGTGTCAATCTTCTGCCTTTCACTGTTTTATATCATTAAACTGACTTTGTCACCTTGAGCCCAGAGTGACTGTGTGTGAGTTACAGTTGCAACAATGAGTCAATTAACAGATTCTTGATTTTGACAATCGTAAATGAAGAGTCTCTGGGTTCTGCACTCTTGGTCGGACAGAATTAGACATTTGAAGGCGTCACTTTGGGCTTTTCTGATATATCATAGACTAAATTAATCATGAAAAAAACAGCTGATTCATCGATAATGAAGAGAATCGTTACGGCTCTAATTAGAGCCCAATATCATCAGTCTCTATCTCTGACTGACATGTGAGATCACATCCTGGAGGAAACGCAAACAGCAGCTCCAGCTCTCATTTTGTTTGTAATAAACACAATGACCTCTCGACCCCGAGGCTGAGGCCGGGCTGCAGGAGAGGTTAATGAGATTAGAGCTGGTGTGGAGGCAGGTATTATGGCTCCAGACACCACTGTGCTCTGCAGGGCCAAACGCAGCAGCAGCAGCAGCACCGCTCCACACCACCTGGTACCAACAGCACTGAGGGCCACCAACAGCTCTCACAGCAGGAGGAGCAGCTACCTGAATTCATCTCCATGTCAAATGACTCGTACCGTTCACGTTGTATCCCAGTGTCCCCTCCAGCTGAGCCAGCGTGTTGCCCCTGGCGCCGAGCTGCAGCAGCCCCAGAGACAAGGACACGCTCACTGGTGACACGATCAGGTTGGAGTTGTTCTCTGTCTCGGTGAGCGTCTGGTAGAGGCTGACGGCGAACCTGCTGTGCAGCTCTCCCATGCTGTCCTGAAGGCTGCCGTCGCAGTGGCTCCTCTCCACCAACCAGAAGCAAATGAAGAGTGAAGTCACCGGCAGGCGACACATGGCCTCAGTGCTGCAGGAGGAGAGTGTCCACAGGGTGCAACAGGAGGCCGAAAAACTAAATCCTGTCAGCAGAAAATTATTAAAAAACAGTGAGGTCAGTGAGGTCAGCCAGCGTGTGATGATGTGATGCATTAAACATCAGTTTTCATCGCTTCATATATGGGTTTTGCAAACATATGCTGTACATGACATATGAAGAAACCTGGGAAATAATCATTTCAAACACAACATGTTTATGGAGCATCATTCATAACTCCCAATATGATAATATAGAGAAATGGCTCCAGGTGCGTATTGTATTATTTAAACTTCTTGAATACATTTCTTCAACTGCAAATCAAATTTAAATGATGCATTAAAACTGAAAGTGTTACATACAGTAGATCACTTAACATGACCGTCAATAACGAGAGAAGCTGCAGCAGCTTCATTATAAACAGATTTATGACATTCTGTCATTATATCAGAAAGAGATAGGTTTGGTGGTGGACAGTTCAGCTATATATGACAGATATGTGTAGGCACTATATGATCTCTGTGATGGTTCATCATCTACTGTCATATGATGCAAATATCCCAAAGCAGAAATCCAGAAATATTAGCCTGTAGACATATCACAAGAAGAGTGGAGGAAAGTAACTAAGTACATTTACCAGAGTATCATACTTCAGTTCATTTTCTAGGTATTTTACTTGAGTGAGTGGATTCTCTGCAGTAGTTATGAAGCGAGCCTGAATGTTGTAATGTTACAATTATAATATTACATCATCTAACACTCGCATAATCAGCACTTTGACACTTGTAGTGTACATTGCTGAGGACACTTCAGGTGTACCTCCAGGCCTCCTGAAGTTTAAGACTTTGAACTGTTTCTCATGTAACCTTGAAGCAGGAATATTCCCACTGAGACTCTAAATCTGTGTGACAGCAGCCCAGAGCACTGGAGCACTTGGTTAACACATGACTCACACCTGACGACCGCTTCACGGATGTTGTGATCATCTGTGTCTCCCCAGTGAATCGCTGAGATAATCTCGGATTATTATGATGCTCTGTGGTTTGATGTGTGAGCTCAGTGAAGCGCTGACAGGCGCAGCTGTGCTCCTACCTGCGGACAGGTGAGGTAGTATCCGTTTGACTCCAGCTGTTCTGTCAGGCTGCCGCCAGACCATCCAGCCTGTGCAGGGCCGCTGTGTCCTGTGTGTCCCCGGCTGATGTCCCTGACTCAGTCCTGAGCTGTCAGTCTGTGGTCCGGTCCTCGGGTCGTGTCTCTGTGAGGCTGGCTGTGGTCATAAGACCTGTTTAAAGGGGAACGCTGCGCGCCGTGTTCGCGGTCTCCGTCGGCGATGTCCGTACCACTCGTCCGGGATTCCTGCAGCCCCGGGGCTATAAGGAGCCAGGCGGAGGGAGGCATGTCACTGAGCAGCAAATCCCAAACCGGGCAGGGCGAAGGAAAAACACCCACATATGCGCGCAAAGCACTGCACAGCACGACACGGCACGCATGCACGTTCTCTATAATGTTATGCGTGTTGTTGTGGGTTGTACTTGTAGAAACAGGAAAACAAAGACACAATATTAAATGATCATGAATGTGTTATAACCTATAGCTTTAAATCAGTGGTTCTGGTTCTCACAGTGGGGTCCGGGACCTCCAGGGGTCCTTGAGGTCGTTTCCGGAGGTCCCCAGCAAAAAGGAATCATTTAATTTCTTTAAAGTTCATCCAAATGTTACACGCTGACAGAGTGTGTGACTGTTTTGGGTTTCATACACTTTCTGTAAAAACCTAACAGTATAATTCTCCTCAGATGGGGTCCAGACTGTTCTGAGTTTAAAATACAAATTTGAGTCAGAGCTAATGTGGTGAACTGAGCCTTTAAATGGCCCTGCAGCAGAGAGGCCTCGGTGTGTTCACTGACAGTGCTGAAATGTTAGTTGGATTCATGATTTAATTCCTGTGCATGTGATGAATTTACAGGAGGAGACAAGATGCTGTCATTGCTGGTAGGGCAAAGTGAATTAGGCAACACAGGGGTGTGTGTGTGTGTGTGTGTGTGTGTGTGTGTGCGTGTGTGTGTGTGTGTGTGTGTGTGTGTGTGTGCGTGCGTGCGTGCGTGTGTGCGTGCGTGTGTGTGTGTCTGCAACATGTGTGAGTGAGTGCTTTGAGCTCCATCAAGTTTCATGACTACCTTTGGTGCTAAAATGAAAAAATCCCAGCTGTTCAGACTCTGTCCTGTGTGTTGCCTGACATTTAATGGTCCTGGACTCCTGTCATCACCATGAGGTGACATACAAACACCTGTATTAACCAGCCCGGTCACACAGAGCATGTGATAGGCTTAGACCTGCATATCCACTGGATCAGTCCGTGTCAGCGTCAACTTCTGCTTATAGGCAAGAAAAGCAAACACAGTGCAGCACAGTAAAGTCCGGGTAGGGAGGGGAGGAGGTCGGGTGGCTCGCTGGTGTTTGTGTCAATGTGAAACCAAAAGTTTACGTAGGTGTGTTAACTTAAATAACATGATCTTGTCTTAAACCTAACCAAGTACTTCTGTTGCCTTAACCTAACCAAACTGTGACTGTCTACTTAAACCTTTTCCTGTAAGCTTTATGTTGGAAGTCATAGCAGACATTTCATATTATTCCTAACTGACAAGTTAACTTCAGCGCAGTCACTCAACAGCAAGGAGGCAGGGAAATGACAGTTACAAGGTGTTTATTATGAAAAACAATGGACAACACATTAAAGATGGCTCGAAGCATCGCAGCACTTACTGGAATCAGAAAGGCAAGCAGCCACATGGAGGTGGAGGACTGTGGACTGGTGACAGGCTGCTGGTGTGGCTCTGCTCTGACTCAATGCACACACACACACACACACACACACACACACACACACACTAAGACATCCGTCCTCTTATACAAGTCGTTTGTCCTTTTGTTGCCATGATCAAAAGACATTTGTGCTGTGCGCGTCACACTGCTGCGTCAGCGCCAGTAATTGGTGTCACTGTGTGGAATGTAGACTCAACTCATCACATAACAGCATCTCAGCCAGCGGGAAGCAATTTATTAATGAATGAGAGAAAGTGACACTACAACGTACAAAGCATAAACTAATAAAATCTAATCAGAGTCAGACAAATTAATGATGGGAGAGTGGAATGGAAGTCCATCCCATAGTTGTTGAGACATTTCACTCAGACGTGATGCTAACAGAAGAGTCAGAGGTTCACCAGTCATCAGGATACATCCTCTGAGGACCATGAATGACCCAGTAAAATCCAATAGTTGCTTGGATAGTTCAGTCTGGACCAAAGAGATGAGATGAGATGTCAGCCAAAACACTTCTCCTTAATCCACTGACTCGAGTTAGGTCTTTCAATTCTATCATTATCTGCTCGTATCAGCATTTAATGTGGTTATTCTGAATGTATATAAAGAAAATAATAACAATAAGTGATATAAGTAATAAGCGATAATAACAAAATGCTTTACAAATCTGAAAAACACACAAAGTGAATTAAACAAGCTCTTAGCATATAAAACAGAAAACACATCAGAGAGTAAAACACACAATAATAAAGCAGATCAAGTCACTGAGAGGCAGCTTTAAGACAAGTGTGTTTTCAAAGTGATTTAAATGATGAGACTGAGTTTGTGTTTTTACTGATGCCAGGGAGCAGCTCATGAAAGCCTCCCTCCTGCTGCAGCTTCTGTCATTATGCTGCTCTGAAGGAGGCTGAGTGAGAATAACCAGCTGACCAACAGTCTCTGAACGGGATGTGCGTGAATGTAAATAATAGATTAATACAAGTAAAACTGCCACACAGACACTTACAGGACTGACCAGATGTTTTAACTCCGAATTATTGTTATATAGAGCTAGTTTTTGCTAAATCTGTGTTTTACTTGTGCGCCATGGAGACGATGAACTGTCAGGACGCACAGCTGTAATCCAACAGGGCACGTTCCTCGGTGGGCCGCTGGGCTCGTTTGTTTTGATGGATGAAGCTTGAGTTATTGTGTCCGGAGCTGGTGCAGACACATTTAGACCTTTCAGTTGAAAATCTTTCACATTAAATGATATTTTCTTCCCCCGGATATTTCTTATAACACACCGACAGATCAGTGTTGTTCAGAACAACACAGCTGTGTCCGACTGTTGTGTTCAGTCATCACACAGCTTGTATGTGACATGTTAATATGTTTCACAACATTGATGTTTTACACTCGTTAGCACCGTCTTTTAAAATTATGTTTGAAGGGAACAGCTGTTTATCACGCAGCTGTGTGGGACTGCATGTGCGCGCCCTGCGTCTCGGGCGGCACCATCTCCTGTTCAGCCCCGTGACATGCAGCTCATGAACTGTGACGATGATGAGTGACAATCTGCTGTGTAGTGCAGATGAGAGGTTACTGTGCTTATTTTCGATAACTCATCTGGTTGGTTGTGCATGATCTAATTAACGTATCCAACATTCACTGTGCGTAACGGCGCATGTAGTGCAATGCACGTCATGTGGTAGTTGAGTGCTAGACTTACTGACCTTACCTAGTCCCGTCTACGTTTTCTGATTCCCTCTGTTGTCCAATTTCCCCCCCCATTTTGAGCGTTTTCATCCAAATAAAAGCAGGAAGAGCCAACAGTTAGAAAACCTTGTTCATATATGATTAAATGATTAAAATGATTAATTATAAAATTATTATTAATGTCAAGTCTCACTCAGCAGTAATTCAAAGACTGTTGCTTCCACTCACTCTGTTGTACTTTCTATCTTTACGCAGGCTGCACCAACCTGCAGCACCAGGTCTCTACATCCAGGATTACCATGACGACAGTGGGGGTGCAGACCACATGAGAAGGATGGAAGACTACAGGACCGGCTGGAAGGTGGTGGTCACCTTCCTTCAGTGGGCACCCGGCCCAGTAGACGTGTGCATTAAAATCACCAAGAACGAGCAGCTGATCAAAACGAGGCAGTGATTTCTGGGCTGATTTTAAGGAACCATAAGGGCAGGGGCTCAGAATTATGTTGTGATCGTGAAGAGATCAAGAATGAAATCATGGCATAAGAAAGATTTATTACCAGAGGTCTTATATGAAGAAGAGCTGCATTGACGCAGGAAGGCACAGAGTTGTGATGAAGCTGGATATGACAGGAGTTGACCGCAGCGGTTTGTCTTCTACCACACATGGCAGATAGAAAATGAAGACTTGTCTGTTGCCCTGCAGTTCACCTATAATCAATGTGCTTTGGAGTGATCTCCCCTCAACTGTCCCTCCTAATTGGGGACATGACAGTCAGCAAAATAACTGTGGGCATTTTTTCCCATGGAGGGAACATGATTGGTAGCCATCAGGTATTTGGCTGCTTTGTCTGACGGGGAATTCCGGCCATTACTGGACTTGACTAATTAGTGGAGCCATGGCTTGGCTTCATTAAACGGAGTCGCCACATTCTTTAAAAACGCCCCGACTCCGGACACAGGAATGTGGATTTTGAAGGACTGGGATTGAGGAGATGAGATGTCACGGTAGCTGACCAAAGACAAACGTTTGAAGAGACGCCACCATAAACAGCAGCTTTCATCTTGGCCGTAGTGAGGCCTCTGGAGGAACAGTTAGTACGTTAGAGTTCATATTTGTGATTTGTGCTCTCTGGCTGTGATCCCTGGACTGACTGCAAAGCAAACTGCCGCCGCTCTGAGGGGTCAGGATGGAGCAGAGCTCACACAGGACCTGCACACTCAACATCATCATTGATCTGTGCTGACTGTGTCCTCTCTCCTGCTTCATGACAACCTGCTGATATTGACAACACAGTCAGTCAGTCAGTCAGTGCTCTCCGAGCAGCCTGTTCGCCCCACAGTTTGGTTAGCTGCCATGTGGTTACGGCCAGGCCAAGCTGAAGCAGCGGCCCAGCATGCCAACCATTGTACCAGGCTGAAACATGGACAACTACTGGATGGATTTCCATGAAATCTGGTGCAGACTTTCCTGGTGTACCTCGCGAGGCAGCTGGGTCTGTGATATGACGTGAACACGTGATCTACTGGATCCATCCTGCCCGACTCAAAGCTACGTGTTTTTGACTGTTGGGACCAATCAGCGTCTGAGAGGAAGTGGTAGCTGTGGGCGTGGTTTAGGTGTGACGACCAGTGAGGGAAGCGACTGTTTGAAAACAACAATGGCTGCTCTTATAGGAGCCAGAGAGTTTATTTCATTGAAAGAGGAGCAGAGAACAGTTGAAGGCTTCTCTCAGTAGAAACGATACTTTCAATATTTTCTCGACTGACTTTGGTAACAGTTTGATTCACTTACTGGTGGTGGCGCTCTCTACTGCGTCACGTAGCTCGACATCTGATTGGTTGAAGTTAGCCCATTACAGATGGTGATACTCGGATGCTTCGTCCATTCACCTGCCAACTGTTTTTCAAAGTGCCTGAACTCCTTTTCCTTTCCTAACAAACCATCAGGATCTTTGATGATTCCACAGACTGAATCCAGATGACTTTAGTGACTCTCTGACTGTTCCTCTGGCCCCGCCGAAGGGTCCACATGTTTTGTTTCAAGTACGTTGTTTTAATAATTATTGGATGGATTATAATTTTCCCCACAGGAAGAATTGTAAAATCCTCTAATCTCTCTTCTAGCTTCATCATCATGTCAAAATTTTAATTTGTCCAATAGTTTGTCAAAGACGATACTGACACTCCCATCAGCCTCAGCTTTGCTTTGTATTTAATGTGGGTGAGCATGCTAACTTGCTAAACTGAGATGGCAAACATGGTGACATGTGTCTTTACATTGCTATGCTAGTGTTAGCATGTAGCTGTGCCTCAATAAAACTGGCTGTAGGCTCTCAGTCTTCTTTATTTATTTTCAGCTGCATGTTTCTGCTTTTGAAGTCTGAGAACTTTCAGTCCGAGTCGTGAATGCGGTCAGACTCCAGTCCAAGTCTCCAGTCTGCAGTCTGTGTGCACTAGAGTACATCCTTAAAACAGCTTCAAGATGTTCTATCACTGTTGTTACAACTTTACGGGTACGTTCTTCATGACGTCTGCGTTCTTCTCAACATCCTCATGAACTTTTCAGAACATTGTAATCAGAACGTTTCACCTCTATTAATATATATATATCTGTCGAAACATCTGCACCAACACTGAAGAGGAAATGTTTCCTGATAATTATCATGGCATTATCTTGGAGAACATTAAGAGATGTCTGTCTGTATTTGGTTTACAATATTATTAAGATGAAACAGCATTCATCATTGGTACATTTCTAATTCTTTAAATCTTTAGTATTTTAGCCACACCTCCTGAGAGAATGTGGATTTTGCAGCATTGCTTAGGTTCAGGAGTTAATCAAGTGATGCATTTCGCTGAAATGTCCTTAAAATTAATACTCATAAGTGGTTGTGCATGTCACTGTGTTTCCAGGAGCTTATCATGACTCCCTGAGAGTTTTTCCTCCCATTGGTAAATCTGTTCATTGATGATTGTCTGTGTGACTCTGCGATGCCTCCGCCTTCCTCCACACGGCAGCAACTTAATCCCTAACTAACGGAGACTGTCCCCAGGCTCTCCATTCACACCGCTCACCCCAGTCCCCTCTCCACCAACTGACCTTTGACCTGGCAGGGAAATGATAATGAATGTAGGAGGAGGAGGAGGAGGGGGCAGTTCATTGACCTCAGGAATTCTCTGCGGTTTGTGTGTTATCCAACAAACAGAAAAGTATCTTGTGAGGAAATTTTTATGCAACAGCCATGAAGAACAAAAAGAGGAACAGTGAAGGAAAAGAAGAGGAGATAAAGTTAGTCCCTCACTTCACCTAACCTCTGTGATCCTGATCACCAGTCTCATAAAGCTGGTTGTCATCTGGCTCTGTTGACTGGGTCTTCTAATCCATATATGAGCAGTTTAATGTGAACAAACAAACAATCATGGTAGATGATTAACAGTGTGCAGATTTTTCTTCTAGTTTATCTCAATTATAATCACAAAGTCGCCTCGTGTTATTCACAGCTTCACGTCCTCACTGTGAAGAACCTTAGCACAGTTATCAATGCAGCTGTAAGTGTCATTGTCTCCCAGATGATTCTGCTGTCGACAAAGCAGGGGAGGTTACCATGGTGATCTACCCCGGTGACAAGTGACCCCTCTTCATGATACTACAAACCTGAGCTAAGCCCGAACCTAGCTGGCTAACCTAATCTCGAAATACCTGGTTTTGTCACCACAAACACGACTAAAAGATGTCTCGAGTCTTCACCGTCAGCCCTCCACCTCACCATATGACAGTCAGGTCATTATGTAATGTGAGCCTGATGTGAGACATATTGTCGAAATGTCAATATGGTACTTAGCCTATGACATAATATTAACTGCCAACATTTCAGCCCTCTGACTGGGCTGCTTACTGCTAAGTACACTGAGTTTTACAGCAGCTTGTATAAATGAATAGAGTTTTAGCAGCAGAGATGCACTGAGCCCAGTCAGGCTGTGATTCAGCTTCACCTCCAGTGCCCTACTTCCCTGCAGGCTCCGGGGCCTTTGGGAGGGATTAGAGGGGATGCTGGTGTGCAGGCCGGGCCAGGCTGCAACAACGCCAACAGCGCTGTGAGCCGGTGTCGCCAGAGCGATCTGCCAGGTACGCCACGGCGGATTAGAGCCACTAGTGCTGGCACTGTGAGAGGGGCGACGTGAGGGGACGCGGCCCACGTAGCCCTCACCTCGCAGGAGCACGGCTCTGGAGCACCATGGGAAACATGTTGGTGGTTGTTAGTCTGAGCACAAGAAGAAGGAGGGGACTGTGAAGACAGCAGCTGATCAACACATTAAAAACACGTGGAGAAATATTCCTTGAATTGATCTGAAATCAATTCTGCTGTGACAGGGAGGAGAGACCTGCAAGGACAGTGTTCGAACAGTTCCAACTGTGGAGGGCTGTAAGGAATCAGGTGAGTGAGGTGTTCATTGTTTCTGTTGCACTACAGCTCCATCTGCTGCCATCTGGTCCTGAAGTGAAAGCTGTCTTCATCTCAAGGCTCTGTTTATATCTGTGACAGTCGTCCAATCACAGGAGCTCTCTAGAACATCTGCACTCCAGACACCCACCAGATTATTATCAGGTTTTTAAACAGTAAGTGTCACTTCTGTCATAAAAACACGACTGACATTTGAATTCAATCATGTTTCTTTTACGGAGGAGTCCCACTTAATGACTTCTTCGCTCATCAGTTGATCTGTGACACTGACCCCACCTGAGCAAGAGTCGATGTGATTGTAGTTTAAGATGAGACTTTAGTGAAATTCACCTGTTACAGCAGCTCATGAGTCAGCAGCTGAGGGACACCAGTGATGAATGATGCATTGAAATAAAACAAGACGAGAATAGAATCACATAAAGTAAAGTAATAATAGTACCTACACAGTCTATTCACATATAGACATGACTGAGACGGACAGTTTCACACACACAGTGTATATAAGTATAAATGTATAGATACAAGCTGCACAAATGTATTTCATTTAAAATTGAGACAATAGGACTGAGCAGAATAAAAGCAGGAACTGCACGAGACAGTTTCACTGCATGGAGGATGTTCTGTATATATTATATATTAACTGTTTATTACCTGCTCGTTCCGTTCTCCTCCTTCTGTTAGTATTATTATATAAAGGATACATGTATTTTATTTTTTTTTATCAAATCATCATTTATAGTTTGTTTTTTTTAAATGAGCTGAGCTAACACCTGCATCTTTACATCTGGTACTACTAGTAACAGACGTATCAATACATTTACCTTGTACTTGTTCCTTAAATGCTTCTTCTTCCTGCACTCACTTTGTCAGACAACACCAGTTACATTCATTTATTGACGTGTGATAGTATGTGGCCCTGTGAAGGACATCTCCTGTGTTGTGTTAAATGCTTCATGGGCATCTCTTTTTAAAGAAGATTAAGGCTACACATTGAACTAAAGCTGTTACTGTACAAAACAAGTGTAAAGTATCTCTGGATCTGAGCTCACAGACTGATCTGTTTTCCAGATGTCGTCATGTTGAAGCCACACATCACACCACTCTGTGTGCTGGTGGGCTGATGACAGCCAGCATGTACTATTATTGGATTTCCCCCTTCAGACTGTGGAATACCTCACAGGGAGAATCACACCTGTTATGGTGCTCAGACTGAGGAGACTGAGGCTGAGCTGACGCAAGAGACACTACACACCTCTGTGACACAGCTGACACACAATGATGCTGCTTCAACCAGTCCTGAAGACCTTTAGGATGGATTATCTGAGTTTATTCATTTAGAGAGCGGTTTAAAATCAAGAAGCAGCTCTTTAATGATGATGTAAATCCTATATTCAAATGAAATCTTTAAAGTTTAACACAAGAGGGCAGCATTGTGTCACATTAAAGACAGCTCGTGTTCCTCCTCGATCTCACCTTATTATTCTCTTTTCTACACTTAATCATTTATATCATAGTTTCTTCTTGTTACAAGTTTTATAGTGAAACTGTATTTTTAACCTCTCTGTGAAAGCACCTTTTTTTATTTTGAATTGACTTCAAATGTATTACCTCACCATCAACCAAACTATAAACCTTATAAAACTTTATATCTTCACATTAGGGTAAAACAGTAATGAAGTAAGTCACCCTCAGTTATTTCTTCAGGGCTTTTTAATTTGAAGGTATAATGAAGCAGCCTGTCTCATGAGAGTAAAGGAACCTTAACAATAAATAAAACAGATTCAGAGGATCATGTGTTTAAATGAACTGCATGTGTCTGCGTCTGTTGAGAAATGTTCATGGTTAAATTATCAAAGGTTTTTAAACATGTTGACAGGATGTCTGATGATTCCTGGTTACATTATGTTATAAATTATAACTAGGTTTTTGAACTCTCAGCAGAATGGCAAACTGGGCAAAGTCTAGCATTCACTAACCTGACCTGCCTGTCAGCATCTTCTTCCATCTTCTGCTGCTGATGTGATATTTTTCTATTAAATCGTCATGTGAAGAGAATGATCACTAACCCTCCAGCTCGATGCTGCTTTTCAGTTGTTAGCTCAGAGTTTAGGTTCAGTTTGTAAGTGCTAAACCTTGTTTTAGGTAGCAAACACTCTCTCACACTCTGATACTTCTGCCAACAACCAGGCAGCAGAAGAAGTGAAGAAGAATATCCAGCAGAGCTAAAAGGACAGTGGAGATCAGATGTACATTAATCGAGGGGACAGAATTACAACACTACATTAATGGTATGTGTGTGTTGTAACTTTGTCAAGGCTGGGTGTTTGTTTTTAGTTATACTGGTGGCCTACACTATCTCACACCAAAGACGGGTACATGTCTCCAAAATAATCCTGAGCTCATAGTGATACCATCAGATGGTTTATTTTCTCTGGCCAACAGTCCAAACCTCTAATGATTCTTTATTTACTGGGATTTAACACATTTGAGAAGTTGAAATCAAGAAATATTTCAGACATTAGTGATGAAAAACGACCTGAAACACAAATCCATGATCAAAACACTGATCAGCTCATTGACTGAGAGCTACATATCTTTTATAATACATCATAATGCAAGAGTTCCTTCATATGTAGTGGAGTTAAAATCTTAATAACTATATTTGTCAGGAGTATATAGAGAAGAGTATGTAGTGGGGTAACAAATACAGTAAGTCTGTGTGAGATACAGTGTGATCATGAAATGGTGAAACACAACTAAAGTGTAGATACCTCAGATTTGGATTCAAAGTCCAGTACTTGAGTAAGTGTACTCGGTTACATTCCACCACTGTCTACTTCTGAGCTGAGCTGCTTTACTTTGTGGGTGTGGCTTTAAGATCCTTCAGTTTCTTTGACTCGTGATAGAATGACATGAAATACTAAACTCGCAGTCACTTTGCTGTCATTCTAACTAACTTGACGAGGTAC
Organism: Pagrus pagrus; assembly: GCF_965226575.1. NCBI lineage: Eukaryota > Metazoa > Chordata > Actinopteri > Spariformes > Sparidae > Pagrus > Pagrus pagrus. Next base: position 25,119,847 of record NC_140193.1, read on the forward strand.
CTTTGGCCCTCTGGCTTTAAGATAATCACTGTTACACTGTTTGCATATGTTCTGTAAATAAATACAGTTTAGTATATTCTCATGTTGATGCTGGACCCAGCTGTTCAGATAAACACTTTAAATAAAATAAAATGGAGAGTCGAGGTTCTAAGGTTACCTTAAAGTGTTGAAGGAGAAAAAAGGTTTATTGAGTAGTGTTTCTGTATAGTTATGTAATTGTAATTTCATGTACTTATATATAACCTGACATTTACAAAGCTTTAATCTACATGCAAAACTTTCACAAATACATGAGAACATGAGATACAGTTTGTGCTCACTGTTAGTTTACCTATCAGACACCAGGGGGCAGAGTAGAGCTCTGAGTCCTCTCAGCTTCTAACAACACATCAAATGTAGAATTCTTGGTCCTCATCTTCTTCCTTGTCTGCCGCTGGTGCACTGATGATGCTGCAGCTGTCAGACTGGTTCATGGACACATCACTCAGTGACGGAGAAGCACTCGTGTTCACACTGGTGCTTTGGACACGTAGCCCCAACATGGCAGAGGGGGTGTTGGTGGTGAAGTTGTGTGGAGTCCGGCCGAGTGTGGCTGCCCTGTAGGCGCTCTCTGAGATGCCAGGGGAGAGGGAGGGTCCGATGTCTTCTGGTGGTGCCGATAACGGCCGAGACATTTGTGGCAGGCTGGATTTGATGTACGCAGACACTACTGTGAGGTCCACAGCGCTGCCTGGATTTACTTTGTCCCCTGTGTCCACGTCCGTCTCCTCGGCTCCGATCAGAGCGTCCACGTTGAGCCTGAAGGGCGGCATGAGGGAGTGGCTCCTGTTGAGGGAGTGGCTCCTATGGTGGGGGCTGGGAGAAGGGCCAGGAGAGGAGCAGGTGGAGCGGGAGCTGGCTGAGCCGAGGTTGGGTAGCGAGAAGAGGGAGTCGGACCGGTGACCCCTCCACTGGCTCCTCCAGCTGTCAGGGTGATGCTGGTCTGCCCACTGCTCATCCAGCTCCTCGCAGGCCTGAGGGTGAGGGCTGTGGGGGCTCTGGTGGACTCTGAGACGGGACGTCGCCCGGTGGTGGTGGTGCCGACGTTGCCTGTAGGAGGCGGAGTTGCGGGTGAAGGTGGATGGAGCCGAGGCTGATTCATTGATGGATGATGATGTGCGGCACGGATCGTGTGGGTGTCCGAAGTGTGCAGCTTGGACCTGAGCAGGGAGACAAGAAAACCAATGAGAATATAGACTGTCAAGTTTATTTACATCAGAAGTTTTACCAGAGGAAGACTGCAACAAAGGCCTCTCTCCTATTTTAGGCTGATTATATCTGATCTGTTCCTCTGAAAGATGAAAGCCTGATTATGTCACTTGTTAAAGTGATCTAGTCCTGATGGTTTTTAGGTCGCACCCACACTAGGCAATCTCTACTGTGCCCAAGCACGTTTGATCCCCAAAGTCCAGTTTGTATGACTAGTGTACCATGCTCAAGCACGATAAAACTTTTTAGACCCGGGCACGGTTGGAAGAGGTGTGCTTCAGCACGGTAAATGAAATGCTCATGCATTAGTTTCGAGTTAGTTGGTGATTCAGAGGTGGACCCAGGTTAGATTTGACAAGTGAATCTCTTCAGAGAACAGTAGATGGGTTTGCTTATTTCAAGAAATGGACTAGTCTTAAGACTACATGCACAACAAAGAACAACATTTCTATCTTTAAGGTCCCATGTTGTCTGTTTGATCATAAAGCAGGTCTAGTTTGTATAAATTCTGTGAAAAAATCACAACAGTCAGTCCACAGAGGAACACACAGAAACTGTGCTGTCAAATGAACCATCAGGACTTCTGCGAGGTTGTGATGTTACGACTATACAATCACTGCCTTTAGCCACGCCCCCAGCATGGTGGAGAAAGTTATCTGCTCAGGCCTATGAGAGATAGCCAATCAGAGCAGACAGGGCATTTTAGAAGGGTGCCCTTAAAGAGACAGAAGCTGAAATGGTCCATTCAGACAGAGGACGAATAGAGGAGCTGCAGCAGTGGACAGTTAGAAGATGAAAACTTTTTGTTTTTCACATTAACAGCATGACAAGATTGGAAATGAAATTAATAACCTGAATGAATATAATATGGGAGCTATAAATAAATAAATACCCTTTTTTTAATTTTTATTTTGTTGACTTCACTGCAAAACTAATTAAATCTAATTAGTCTGATTGAAGAGAAAAGCTATACCTTGACTTGTCATCACAGAAGAAGCACAGATGTAACCAATCACATTAATGCTGGCTCCATGAAGCGTCTCAGTAAGCCCTGACACTGAGCCAGCATACAGAGCAGGCCTTGGAAGTGGATCATCCAAATGGATTGCACTTCTCATTAATGTTACTGATTACAGCTGTGCTTTTCCTGCTGTCACATGTGAAAGTGTCTGCTGTTAAAAGGCTCTCTGATAGTTAAAGACTTCAGCACCACAGTATTACAAATACTTACTCTTGATTTTAGAAAGTCATTGAAACAAGTTGAGTCAGCCTGTTTTTAAGAGGACAGAGCTTGTATATAATGAAACATTCTGCAAAGGTAAACTTGAGTTCAATTGTAAATTGAACTGACTAAAACTGTGTGTACACACAAAGACCGAAATACGCACACACATTGTTTACGTCAGATTTTAAAGGCTGTGCTGACCTCTGATTCTGTTTCGTAAACCTCAGCGTTGAGAAGGCCACATGTGTTCATTTACATCATGGAAGTAAAAACAAGAGTTTATATATTAATACTTGTGCCCGCTCCACCACTCATTTATTTAACAAGTCTTTCCTCAGTGAGGTATCAGAACAGCTGTCGTTGCATGGTTTGGTTCTTCACAGACAGATATGGTAAACCATCAGCAGTGATATTTCAGTTCTAATTATGAAAGAAATAATCAATGATTAATTATAGCACTAATATTGAAATGGGCACATTGCTTCATAATTGAGTGGAGACTTTGAACATGTCCCAGTCTCCCACAGGTCTGCCTGGTTTGAAGAACTTTAAAATAACTTTCATCTTGGATACGTAAAAGTGTCATTGCCTACAGTCAAGTATGAACCAGAGTTCTGCTCACTGGTAGATTTTGTTGTTTGATACAAGCACAATCTTAAGAATACAAAATATTTAGGGATGCAAGATCGACCCAATAACAGGACATTGTAATGATTATTTATAATTCTGATTCTGAAGTTGGTTTTCTGTCTGCCATTATCACAGAGAAGACGAAGAAGAGGCATGGGAGGGGGAGTAGAAAGACAACAAGCACAGCACGCTAGTGGGTCCAAGAGGTCGTCGTCCACATGGACATTTTTGTTACAGAGGAAATCAACACTATAGCAATTTGCAATACATGTTCTGCAAGGGTTCAGAAAGGAGGGAAAAAGTCTGTGGGCTTTAACACAACAAATCTCATAAGTCACTTATAAAGTCGTCATCGCCACCAAAGTGTATTAAAGGAGGATGTTTGCCACACTAAAAGAGATGAGTGCTCAACCGCCTACACTAGTGCCTACACAAGAGGCAAAACTGCAGGAGGCCAAAAGCAATTACCAACAAAATCACAGAATTTATGCACTTGAAGACCAGCCCTGTTCTGCTGAAGGAAGAGGATTTCGCCTGCTGATGGCAAATATGGAGATATTCTCTCTTGACACTGTTCCTTGTTTTTGTGGGTACAAGTGATGCCAGTTAGACGGTTAAAGCTCTGGAATAATAAATCATTCATCTTTACTCACTTCAGCTCAGCCTTTTTCACCCTCAGGTGCACATAAACTACATGTTTGGAACTTTTTACAATACAAAACTGTGAACACGGTTATTGGTTGCAAGAGGCAGGTAATTATCAGTTATCAGGATTGGTTGAAAAAAATTGTGCATCCCTAACAATATTACGCATGGGCTTGTAGGTTCGTTCTTTAAACCTTTAAAACCTTTTAAACCTAAAAGAATACATTTCTGGTCACATATTGTTCTTGTTTCTAGAAGGGGCTGCGGCACTGTAACTCTCCCATCTTTGTTGTCCTCCCTTAGAGGTAGTTAACCATGAGGTCACAGGGGTCACAAAGAAATGAGGTACTATTCACGACTATTAACCTCTCCCTGTAGGGGAGCAGTCCTCACGCTACGTGCAGGCAGTACAGTGACAGAGGAAGGGGTATGAGGGAACAAAAAAGGGTTCAAAAAGCCCCCACATGCTCCCTGTTCTCAGCCCGGACACTTTATGAATCACACAGGCAGCTGGAGAAACCATCAGCATCCAGAGGAGCCCCATGTGTATCACACCTTCACTCAGAGTACAGACTGCTGCTGAAAACCACAACTCTGCAGCCTGATGATCATCCACACAGCAGCAAGTCTGCAGAACCAATATGGTGAATTCCCCTCTACTCTGACACAAACACAGAATATTCTTTTTTAACATGTCGGGCAGCTGCTGCAGTATTCAGATCACTTTCTCATCTACGTTTTCCTTCTCCCTAAGTCTTAAAATGCACCGCTCCTCCTCCTCTCACTGCTGATAGCTTCTCCATGTTTCTGTTCTCATGTCGTCCACCATTTCAACCGAACAATACAAACAGCAGCGGTAACTTTCAACACTGCAGCCTCAAGACTATTATTTCCAAGAGGACGGAGATGCCGGAGAGTTCGCAGATGTTCAGAACAATAAATATCATGGAGGCAAAACATGAGTTCAACTGTGATTTACCACCTCCTCATAACAGACGTCTGATTTTTAACATCAATAAATGTTCTCTCCAATCATGAAGGACAGGAATATTTATCAAGTGCATATAACTTTAAAACCAGATGCATCATCACAGATTCATCATACGAGGACTTTATACCGAAAGAACTGAAACATCTGCTGATTCAGTATGAGAGCTTTCTGCTTTTCTTTGACTTTGGATTGTTGTTATGTAAATACATCATCTTTGGCTCTGCAAAGTTTTGACTGACAATTTATATCCATGTCTATCAGCTTAATTGATTAATCTTAAGAAATAAGCAATGTGAAAAGGTGAGTAAAAGGTGCAATCGGTAAGAATTGGCTACATGCTGAATTCATACTCAAAACAACTGCTGCTAACTGTAGCTGCTGGTAGCTATTTAGCTCAGTTAGCAGCGCAGCTAGCGGTCTGGACTGTGAGCTCAGAGCACTGGGGGAATGTTGGAGCTATGGAGTGAGACTGGCCACCGCTAGCTGGTTAGCATGCTAACTCCAGCAAATATCTCTGCAACACGATACATACTATTATTTCTTCACATTCTGTCGATAATTTGAATGTTTGCGCCTTTAAAAAGTAAAGTAAAAATTATCAACACCACATATTTAGAGCCAAATACTAATAATATCATGCTCATCACAAAAATGTATAAGTACAAATAAAAGGGCTCTATAGCCATGCTCGTGGCTCTCTCGCACTTTGAGCTAACTGCTAATGTGGGCATGCTAACATGCTCACATTGACAATGCTAAGATGCTGATTTTGTGCAGGTTTAATATTTACCATGTTCACAATCTTAGTTTAGCATGTTAGCATGCTAACATTTGCTAAGTGGCATGAAACTCTGATGGGAATGTCAACACTATGGAGAGTTATTTGAACTATATTATGTAATATATTTTTTAAATAATATCAATACGGTAGAAACCTTTTTTAAAACGTAAATACAGTAAAATATAAAGATTCTTTATACATAGGCAAATGAAAATGGTGTGATAACAGTCAATTTTCATCAATGCCTCCAGGTGGCGCTATATCAAAAGTCTGTGGATCACCACAACAATACATGAGTGTGTGTGTGTGTGTGTGTGTGTGTGTGTGTGTTGTACTGAGACCAAAATCACAGATGTCAGCTTCACTGAAGTCAGTGGGATTCATTCTTTGTGGATCATGAACGTTTGCACAACGTTCAAGCCAACTCATTGAACAGAAAATACAATACAGCACAATGAAGCTGTTGACTGTTGACAGAGTGTCTCCATAGCAACAGAGTGGAGCTCGTTAAAGGGACACCTGTTAATGTGTCTTGTTGAGTGGACTCTGCTGATTGAGACCAGCTCTCTCATGACCTGTGTCTGTGGACAAACAGTGGGGGATGTCGAGGACTGCTTCCTTTCATAATTGAATTTTTGGTTCCCTCATCATCCCTCAGCAGCTGTTTATGGTGAAAAAGCTGAAGATACGCAAACAACACACACATTATTTGTGTATGTGTGTGTGTTGTTATTGGTGTATCTGTGTGTGATGTTGTTTGTGTGTCTGTGTGTGCTATCTACTCCAGTTATTTGTGTGCATGTGTGAGTGAAAGCGTGTTCCTGTGTCTGCTAATGCAACGTGACAGGATCTGTCCAGTGTCTTCCGCGAGGGCAACGTGCTACAATGCTGGTGAGGAGCCGCAGCAGGGGGTGCTGGGTAATGAGGTTGTTGACATGGCGATGATCAGACCCTCACTCTTGTAAGCTTTAGTTATCTGGGGATAAGCAGGGTCAGCCAGAGATCTGACCTCAGTGAGCCAAGTACAGCACAAATGAACATGTCCATTTGCGCTGTCCGGGTTCAATTTAAGTGAATAAATGTAGTAATCTCAATTGGCATATTAACTCCCATTTGACATTGAGACAAATGTAGAAAATAATAGATTAATTGATTAATTGATGATAAATTGTCCATAACAGGCCACAACAGCAAAAGTTTACAACAATGTTTCCATTCCACGGTGCTTAAAGATAAGGTGAGAGGACGTATTTGGTGTCTGCAGCGTCATTATGGTGAGAGTCCCGTTCATGTTCTGTAGAGATGATGTAAGGTGACTGACAGTCTCTTGGATGGGTAATCAATATAAAATATGTGGTTCTTTCATAACAACTTTAAGTACAAAACAATCAATTAGAACTCCCAAGGTGCTCTTAGCTGTGAAACATCCAATCGTGAAGCTTAAAATCTGACAGTGTGCAAACAGCTGAAGCTTTGACCTGCTGCAGTGTTTAATGAAGCATTCAAATGAGCTGTTTCCAGCCCTTGTGCTAAGCTAAGCTGCTGCTGAAGCTTTATATGTACCATACAGAGCTGATATTCAAACTGCTTGATGTGAGACATGGTGATACCCCCGCTAACCACTGACACAGAGTAATCCAGTGTGCTACAGTGTGGAGCAGCACATGACTTGAGTCCAGGTGGCAGCATATGGTCCATTGTCATGGCAGATTAGCTCATTGTTTCCCTTCCAATCCCAGTAATGGACTGCTGCTTAATCGGCTTCAAAAAACTACTGATCTGCCACCGCCTGGACACACACCCCCTCTGAAACTGATACCCTCCAAACAATGACCAGTGAGTGTGCTTTTTCTGATGGCAGACAACTTTGTAAGATTATTGTGAGACATGCAAACTTTCTACAGTCTGAGTGAAAGATGGTTGGACGGGTGGATTAAAGAATCTCAGTGCTGCTCTGTCTCGTCTGCTGTATGAATTAGTTATTTTTGGCTGCATCCCTCTCTGAACCAGTTTGTTCTTGCTTTCCCTCTCTCTGACTTTTCTCCCTGTTTGTTTTACAGATCGTAGACTGAGCCAGTAAAACTCTGTGGTTACTTTGTCCTGTAACAAGATACCTACAGTGCTCTGATTGACAATACAGTGTCATAGATACGAGTTGTTATTTTAACAATAGATGGAACGAAAATAATCAAACTTTTACTCATATTTAAAGGAGTTCTGAGGAGGGTTAAGTTGTTTATAAAAGGCCGCATGGTACCAAAATTAAATCACTTGTTCCCTGACCTACGGGCTAACTTTTTATTCAAATTCATCCAAATTCAAGTAGTTTTTGGAGATCAACAGTGTAACATGGTATAGTATAATATAATAGTATAATAATATAGTATAAGTATATAACCAATTGCTATTTTAATTTTTTTTATAATACTCTCTTTTATATAACTGCCTCCAATTGAATTTGAGTGTCGCTCAAAAACCCCAACCAAGATGGGGTGAAAAAGCTGGTGTTGATGGCCCACTGGCACCGGGAAAAAGTCTCACCTGCAGCAGGATCTTGTTTCCATCGTAGTCCTCTGTTTGCCAGCGGACCTCGCTGATTGGGCTGCAGGGGTGTGGCAGCAGGGGCACCAGTGCCCCGACATCTCGTACCCTCACCTCCATCACCGCTGACTCCAGCACCACCGGACTCTGACCTCGTGGGAGCCTCTTAAACGACAACTGGATCTCCATGTCCGGGTTGGAGTACACAACAAAGAAGCAGAAGTCCTCCTTCTTCTGCGCCACCCTGCGCTGAAGCAGCAGCTTGTAAAGCCGCACCATGTCCACATAATTCTCATGTTGGCAGTAAACAGTAAATCGCACAATTTCTTTCCCATAATGAACCTGCCGCACAGCCCAGAGCGGTGTGCCCGGAGAGAGAGTGAAGAAGTCCTGACTGCATGGCGTCAGCGGTAGCATCCGCCGGCCATTGCTGACTTTCTCAGTGTGGTGGTAGCGCCAAGGCGGCCTCTGCAGGATGTGATGCAGCATCAGTATTTGCTCCTCGCCACCGTACGCATCCTGCAGAAAGAGGATGACTGCCAGGGCCGGCTGGCAGGCAGCACCTAGGCTGCCGTTCTGATGGTGCTTGGGCCGAGGCCGCCCGGAGACGGAGGCCCGCTCTGAGACTTTGAACAGCTGCAGCTCAGGGTGGACCCATGACAGGACTGCATCAGCAGCACGCTGCAAGAACTTTCCCTGGCCGGGGTCGGCGATGAGGTGGATGCTGACAAGGAAGGGATCCTGGAGCTCACCCATGGATAACTCACCTCCACAGACAACAACATCAAGACAAGATGGGAGAGGGAGGGGAGGGAAAGAAGAGAGGTGGGGTGAGGAAGACATGAAAGACACGGGGAAGAAGAGAGACAGTTAAAATCAGCTAGTTAAACTGAGAAAACCAAACTAGACATTGTTACAGGTGTGTAAAGTAAGCCTGTATTAAAGATCCTGGTCCTGGCATAGAAACTATGATGGAGGTATGGTTGAGGTTGGAGTAAGGGTTAGATCTGGTTAGTGACATCACTCTACTGGTTTGTTCATGTAGCGTTGATCTGCTAGTCAAAGGTCATGTGAAGTTTGGAAATGGAAGTCAGAGGACATGAAATACTGACATCTCTACGCTTTGGATGAAGAAATAGATTGCGGACGCCTTCAAATTGATCACGATTTAAACTCTCCCCGATGGGGCAGATTGTCCCCCCCTCCCCACTCATCCAGATTTAACTCCTCCTTTCTCCCAGTTTCTATGTGTAAATGGAAAAGCTGGAGGTCTGGTGGTGTCTACAGTCTGACAGCTAAACAGATCCTTCATTCATCAAAAAAAAGAGAAATGTCCCACACTTCAACCCACAAAGCCATGTTACAGGACCAAACAACAGTAATGTGGTAGCTGGTAGTGTCTTTGGCAACTTATATGAGGAAAAAAATACCACATCCATACGGGGAAAAGCATTCATCATCCTGTCTCTCCTACTGACTCTTCGTCAGAGCAAAAACCTTTAACTCACATGTCTTTGTCGCTTTCCACTATTGTGTTGTTGAAGTTACTGTCGCTGGCAACTTGTATTTTTTAAAAAATCACTGTGACTTTAGTGAACTTTCCCCCAGAAAACAGCATCAGTCCATGCGAGTTAAAGCCAGACAGGGTCTGCTGTTTACTGATGGTGATTATGTAATAATGTAGTTTAGAGCAATAAACGTTACTTTGTCACTTTCCACAATGCATGGTGGGTCAGGGTCTCAATCACAACACATTATAGCTGCATCCATATGGTTTTAAACAGTTGGCCGATGCATGTTCAGATTAACAGAATGACACTGGAGCGGCTTTAAGCCGGTGCTGCTTGGTTCAGTGTGAACAAACAAAGGCGCCGTAAAGGTGAGCCTTTGTTGCGGCGATAATGCAGAGTCTCTGTGTGAAAATGGCTTATGTTTACCTTTCTCCCCAATTTCCCCCTCCTCCCCCTCTGTTCCAGCAGACCCATGAGGAGCAGGGCTCCTCTGTGGAGGCTCATTAGTGCCATTAGGAGGTCATTACTGAAGCCCAGAGGAATGTTCCAGACCACAGCGGGAGCGATGCATTCAGGTGTAACCTCCCCCTGAACTCCTGACCTGGATCAGCTCGGCACCCTGGCTCAGGTACGACACAGCTACACTGAACGTTCCAGACTTTCTCATATTCATCCACTGTTTTCATTCTTCATGTTACATGTACACACTCCTGCTATATCTCCTCATCTCCATGTTCCCTCCGTCTTTCTTTCTGGACTTCTTTTCCTCTGGTCTTTATCTCACTTCTCAGGGGACTTGTCCCATTTTGTCTCAGCTTTGAGGCAGTTTGGGAAAGGACACACAGTCCTCTTGTCCGTGGCACCACAGACTGAATCCCTCCATGAAACAGAGAGGCCAAACAGGGACAGGTTCAGTCTCATGAGTCCCGTTGGCCTTTGCAAAAGGACACTTTCTACTTGACCAAAGAGGTGACATTTTCTAAATGTTAAGATCCAGTTACAAGGAAGCAGTGCTCAAAGGTGGAACGACTCAGTCAGCTCAGGGGCCAGAGGGTGACACAAGACAGGGTTCACCATACACTTAAAACATTGCAGCTAGTGATAGCTGGTATGAAGCCCTGATATCACAAACTGATCTGAAAAGACGTTATTTACATGCTCGTGCACCAACTTCAGACAAGGTGCACACTTTTAGCTTAGCAGCTACAGCGAAGAGCTTAAAAAAGGATGTAAATAAAATCTTTTCCGATCAGTTTGTAATCTCAGAGCTTCTAGAGACTGGAGACAAGCTGTGTGAAGTGTTCCTTTAATGTATGTAAATGAAAACAAAAAGAATGTTTTGGGAGTTGAACCTTAGAAATAAATGGACCCTCAATTCAGACATGGAAAACCTGCATTAAAAAAACCCTAAGGAGTAGCACCAGAGGAGGGATCTGTCTTCTTGGATGTTATAAATGTTGTGTGCACAGAAGAGAACAAGACTGCAAAATGACAACATGGAACATGTGGAAGACAGAATCAGGACGTGTTCTGATGGTCAGGTAAGCTGGCAGTCATACAGTGAGCTGTTACAGGCAGCAGCATTACTTTACATTTGGCAATCTAATTATTCACACATTTGTTGGTTTTCATAACTTGCTTATTAAACCTGACGGACATTATCCTTACAAGCAAGTTAAGTGACGTGAATGTCAGTGATTGATTTTCTTCATAACTTAAACTTGATCTGATGAATCAGATTCAATCAGCAGCAGACAAGATGCCATCAACACTAACACAGTGTCCTCATGTTGCTCAGTGTGTCTGAAGAGATAAGTACAGCGGGATCAAGACAAACCCACAGCAGGTCGATCAGGATGCCAGGGCACAGACGTCCAGACACACACACACACACACACATGGCAGCACGCTCAATAATGACCGCTTGATCCAATTAGAATCAATGTGTCTCTCTGACATCAAGACACCAAACACAGGGATGATAGGGATCTGTAAGGGTATTTACGTTACAGCACATTGTACTGTCACATACATGCACATGCACACGCACGCACAGACACACACACACACACACACACACACACACACACACACACACACACACACACACACACACACACACACACACAAGGTAGAATAGAATAGACTCCCAGCCGAAGCAGGGACATTTAAACAAAAACATGTCCATAAGATAAAAGGCTTCAGAGCAAAGATTCATACCCATGGTGTGACGCTTACACATACAATTACATTTCAGTATATTTACTGTGGTTGGTTGTGATAAAAGTATGATTGCCCTGAGGGGAGCAGCTCATCGTCAGGGTAGAGGAGGTGTGCTGTGCCATTAATGATAGACAGGGCTTTCAGCTGTGCTGTAAACATCATCTAGATGCTTCCTCCCTGCTGTCTTAACATAGTCGGCTTATTTCTGTTTACTACAGTCAGGAGCCAGTACCAAACAGCGATATGAAGTTATGTACATTGAAGCTGGTGCTTTCCTCCTGCAGTAAGGGTTACTGTGAGGCTGGCACAGAGAGAGATTAGGTCACCCCAGTCCTGTGAAGGGCCTGAAGGGGTGTGGGTGTAAAGCTCGGAGGAGTGTGTCTCTAAGCTCTTAATCCACTCCAGTCTTCAAACTCAAGCTGATGTACTGACTCCACTCACTGCAAACCCACTCACACATGTACACAACCCTCCTCAACACACAGACACACACACACACACACAAATTTGCACATTTGTAGACAGAACTGTCTTTTCTTTACCTTCGCTCTGTTTAACCAGCAGCACATGCTCACAGCCATACATACACATGACGACGCGCCTTCAAGTGGCCCCTGCACATATGTGAGTGATTAGCAGCGAAAACTCAACTCAGGCCTCCGAGTGTGTGTGTGTGTGTGTGTGTGTGTGAAGTACTGCAGTCACAGCTTTAGCAGGCTTGGCCCTCAGTGTAAGTCAAAATAACTGAAGGAGGAAATTCAAGACGGGGCCCCTTTTTGTCGTCTGGTGAAAAGCAAAGAAAAAAGATGAAGTTCCAACTCTGGTACGTCAATGTGACCGCTGCCAAGGGAATTCAAATGTTTCAGTTCTGTAAGTTCAATAAAATCTGAACTACTTACTTTTCATCATTATAAAACACAGAACAAACACAGAAGTCTTAACTCTGACTCAGATTGTGTCTCTTTTCTATGTCTCCTATACACTTATATACCAATACATGTAATAATAATATAACAGCCTATCAATGGTGTGGGCTATAATATGAAGTTTCTCTTGTGCAGAACACAATGCAGAAAAAGGTAATGGGGTAATGTAGAATAATTAAATGCCCAGTGTTCAACAGCTCGTCCCATCTGTGTCTGTGTGCTGTTTGGTGCTGAGCAGAAAGTGTGCTGTGGTGTTTTCAGAGATTGCAACTCAAAGCTACATTATTTCCCATTTTCGACCAGGGAGGTTCAGGTGCTGGTTCAGACCCAGTGCCTGCTCTGGAACCAGTTTTCCTGGCAGAGAGCAAAGAACTGGTGGCACCAACACTTTGGAACAAAGAACTGCTGACATCAGGGGCGGTGTTATCCTGACCAAGGACCAACTAAAACTGCTTATGACCACCATTGGTTTTAAAAACCAGAGCTAGTGTAGCGTGTTCTGACTGGTCCATGGGAGAGTAAACAAAAGATTTGGACTATTTTCACTGATTGAAGCAACAGTGGTCTGAGGACCAGTCATGTCTGGATGTTTCATGCATACCAGGAGAAACATTTGCATAGAGTTGAGGTAGTCCGCCATATTTGTTCCTCGCAGTGCTTGGAAACTGGAGACATATACAGTGACTGAATGATGCGACTCTACAGTGGCTCTCATGCCCGTGGTAAAGCAAACCGAATACAAACCGGTCCCAGAACCATATATTTGAAGACATCTGCAATCTCAAGAAATGTGGAGCAGAAAGACTATGAAGCAGCTACAATTAGCGCAAATAGTCCATGGACTCAACTGGACACTAGACTTTGTACTGGGGAGCAGGCAGGTGGAGTCTGGTTGATGTCTTTCACACATACAGCTCCTGTGAGTAATATCCAGACAGTTTCAGGGTAGAAGTCCTTATGTGAAAGATGCTTCACACATTTTGTTTTTTTATGGTATTTACTGAAAAATATAAAATCAATCAGCCCGATCATTCAAGGAGTTCTCAGAGACGGGACAGAGACGCTGAGACAGTAAAGTGAGTCCGCCGCCAACACTAAAGCCTCACACAACATAAAAGCAATTAGATCAAAACTTCAAACTGCTGCTGGTTGCAAATTTGACAATTAGATCAGATGGGTTACGACAGACTGTTGTGGGAAAGATTAGAGGGAGAGGCTTACTGAGGAGACCAGAGCCAGTCAACAGAGACAGTCCAAGTTCATGATGTCACGTGACCCTTACTTTATTAACAGACATGGGACATGGCAGCTTGGTCTGAAGAGGTGCTAATGCTGTGACCCTATGTATCTCTAATTTTACACATCAACACTGTGTCAGTGTTTGGATGCTGACTGTGTGGCGTATTGATACTGCGGTCCAACACATCAGATTTGAAATAAAGCAGCTTTCAAGAGAAAATGCTGCCTTTTAGAGAGATGTGTTTGAGGGTGTTCACGTCCAAGTGTAAAAGGATGTAACACATAACGCAGCAACACAACAGAACCCAACCCAGACCTCATTAGACCAAATATAAATCGGACCTGAACAGACTACAGTCCTTGTCGGTTCTATCTCAGGTCTTTGTTTAAACATCTCAAGTTCCAACTTCAACCTTGTGCTGATTTTAAAGCCCATAATGTGCTGGAGTGGAAACATATTTCCCCGTGACTCCACTGACACTCATGAGATCACACTCACTAACTCCTTATGATGAGGGGACCACAACAAATCAGACACACAGAACTGCTTTAAATAAACATGAACACACAGCTGACTGCAGCATGTTTGCTGCCATCACAGCCTCACAGTCCAACACTTATTCTCCAGGGTGCACATATGGTAGCACTTAATCTAAGCTGTCTTATCGCACACAGCCTGGAGCTCATACACCATATATGTGTGCGTTGAGCTGTTACGGGTGGTCTTCGATGCATCAGGTGCTATTCAAATGGATTGTGCTGAAAGTGGTTTGGCTGACACACAGAGAGGATTGGCTTGTGAAAGGATCCTCAGCTCTGTCCTTTTAACACAGACGTGCGTCATCGTCCCCACTGTCTCAGTGCTCATACAAGCGTGAGCTGAAGAAAGAGACAGTGAACACAACCAACTTCAACAACACAAAGATGCACAGAAACCAGTGTGATTCAGAGCTCAGAGCTGAAGCTCATACTGATATCAACATATATGTTTTGAAATACAAACACTTGTGTAGAGTTGTGATATATGTTGTGATTTATCTGCTGAAGCTGAATAAAGCGAGTGTGTCAGGAGAGATAGTCATCTTCACTGTAACCCTTCTGCTCTGTTACACTCAGTGAAACAATGTGAACACATGAAGGAACAGAGGTTACCTGGATGTAACTCTAGTTAAACCAGAGCCATAACTCTCTGACACAAAGTGAAGTCACTGTGAGGACATGGCTCCATCATGTATATTCATTTATCTAGTTCTGCTGGGAGCTGTTAGCAGATGAGGTAAACAGACTCTAAGCTATTATTCAAAACCTAGAAAAGAAATAATAAATTTCAACTCCAAGCAAAAACACAAATAATAGTACAATTTAATATTTTAATCTTAAATCTGCAGTACAGAACTTTTTTTCTCCCTCTTCTGGCAGCAAGTGCAATCACACTGTTGACGTGTTTATTAAGAAAGCGCTATGGTTTCTGCTTCAGCTCTGGATAGTCCATCTTTTCTGGTTGACGTAAAACACATCATACCAGCGCACCAGCATGTGAAAGTCTCCACAAACTCTAGATTTAATAAAAACTCCAGTATACTGCCAAATAAAGACTGATTAAAGGTGTTATTGATCACATTCAGCCACTACATGTGTCACTCCATCTTACATTCACGTCACAACACTGCTGTTGTTCCAGTCATCTGCCCCTTCAAGCGGTTACCAGTTTGTTGTAGCTAATGTCGCTAACATTGCTAACGCTAGCTAGCTCTAGCTAGCTCACCTTACAAACACTGTTAGGTTATCTATTCACAATCAAGAATGTTTTTAAGGAGATATTATTCTACACTTTTCTAAAGGCTCTGTAGATGTTTAATTTTGGATGTTTTAACATTATCAATATGACCTTTAACTTGCCGATGATGGACTTAATCACTTGTTTGACTCATTTGGGAAGAGCCTGAATGTGATGGAAGTTCATTTATATGTAAACATGAGCCCAAACACACCTCACAGCTTTGACAGAACGACCTGAAGACCAAAGAAGACCAAGTAGTCCTGACGATCATGGACTGTCCTCCACAGTTAGCTGACCACAACCCCATCCAACATTTATGGGAGCACTTGAAGACTGAGACAGACAAGCAGTCTGTGACATCACAAGAAGCTCTGTGGATCACTGTCAGATCATGCTGGATAACATGAGGTTTTACACTAGCTTGTGGAGTCCATGCAGCTTGAGTGCATTAATGGGGACAAACCCAATCCTGAGATATTGTGACATTCATGGACATTTTCACTCAAACTGTTAAACTGATCTGTGATGACAGACTAGTTTGACATTAAAACAAATGGTGGCTTGACTGGTGGACTCCACTGTATGAACTCCAGTCTGTATATGTCTGGCTGGAGAGAGTTTCACACATCTGCATGATGTTCAGTGAATTCTAACTCAAAACCACAGACCTTGAATAGTTTTAGGGAGGAAGTAAAACTCTCACTGGTATTTATTCCACTGCCTGACTCACAGTGTGGCTCATGTACACAATTGGGAGAGGGGATCTGGAGTAACTTGCACACACATGGTGTATTGGTATAACCATTCCTGGTTGTCCCACTCTGCTGCCGTCTGAGCCCAAGTAACAAGAGCAGGGCTTCAGTCTGAATGAGCCAAGTGTTTACATGACCTGAGATACACATTATAACCCCAGTACTGATACTATTCACCACCACTCACCTGCATTTTCTCAGCAATAACCAGTCAATATAGTGACACACTGTAAATACCTCTTCAGTGTTTTTTATTGCTGCTGGCTGTCGCCTTCATAAATGTGACTGTAATTGTTTTCTAATTCACAAAAGCTCCTCTGTTGCCGTTTGTAATTAGAGCTAATCGATATCAGCCTCTGTGTTCACTGCTCACTGTCCAACAGCTGTTTCACAGCTGTATGAAGCAAATGAAACCCAAACATTTCACATCCAAAGGGTTAAACTGGGAATCCACTGGCTGCTTTTATTGTGAAGCATCCAAAGGAAATACAGTGTATTAGTGCTGTGATATGTCAACAAAACAGGACATTTTTATGACGATATAATTAATGATCATTTTCAGCAGATTTTGTCATTAGAGCATTTTACATTTTGCAAGACAATAACAGATCAACAGATGAAGTAAACAAGTCTAAAGACGTGGCCAAGTATACTGTAACAACTATTCTCTACTCAGAATGTATTCAGGTTCGATACCACGTCAGTGCTTATACACTCAAGAGACATCTACTCCTACACACAGTGTATATGTGTTTGTGTCAGCGAGCAAACATCTGCTGGTGACAGCCGCCACATCATGTGGTGACTCCAGGCTTCTGTTGGACTACTATCAATCCTCAGACATGAAAGACTCACTGAGTGTTTTAATATGCTGATGCACGTCTTTATTTATTCACTGTTTTGAAATCTGATTTCTTTCTCGGGAAGAAATGTTTTCACAGTCGCAGTTTTGCTTACAGTCACCTGCAGAAGTTGGACGCCCTCAGTCCATCTCATGATTTCCTTTAATCGTTCTTCCAAGTTTTTCAATTCTGGATGCTGGCCGGGGTGTGAACTTTCATGAGTCTACATCTGCGACTAATAAATTCATCTACAGTATATTTGGTAGATATTCAAGTGTGACAAATCATGCGTGTCATTCTGCAGTCTGTGTATGTTTCTTTATGTATTTGAGTCTGTGCTGAGGCTGTTTGTTTTGTTCCAGTCTGACCTCTCCCTCCTCCTGGTCTCACAACATTCATCACTCTGACAGCCCATCCCCTCCGTCTCATACATGTACACACACACACATGCAGAAAAACATTTGGGGCAGGGTCACAGGTCAGTCAGGCTGAATGGACACTGATCTGCAGTAACCAACAGACAGTGAGGCTGTTTGATGATGTGGGGCGGGACTCAAAGATGCTGCCCACAGCAGCTGCAGATGGCAGACATGTTACACTCACCATTTCATCTTGTGACGCTGCTGCTGCATGAAATTCAGCTTTAACTCTGACTGATGACACTACTGCAGAAGTCTCTGCATCGATAAACCTCTGTGAGACTATACAAATACAAAACTCCACAGAGGTTTCTGATGCAGAAGTGGCTGTGGTGCAGCACTAATGTTGGAAACAGACAGACAGTCATTTGTTCCATTTTCTCAACTGGTTTCAATCTTCAACACTGCAGAAACTACACTGTTTAATTTTTTATCTCCATGAAATCATTCAGTGTATAAAACACTATCCTTTACAATCTAATAAATGTCTCTTGCGTGACTAGACATGCAATTTTTTATATTTATGTGACTTTAACAAGATAAAAGTGAAAGTAAGTGACATATTTGAATTAGAATAAGTGTTAAACAGCTCTATAGTCCAACAGTAATCGCTGTTATAGTGTTTGGTCAGTAACACATGTCTCTTCTCCTGCTTATGCAGTGAAAGAGAAAGGAAATGTTCTGGTATCCCTGCCCACTTTATCCAATCAGGACAGAGAACTCCATAAAGGCGGTCCTGCCTGCTCGTGAACGCACAGAGATCAGGATCATTGAGAAGATTTTGACTTCATGGGGACTTTAAGCTGTTTCACAAAATCTTATGAGCTCAGTTTTGCTCAGCCCACTGGCATTTTTCTGTTGATAGAAGCAAGTTTATCTAAATTAGAGAATATTTTGTTTTTCATCAGACTGTAGCAGTATGGCTAGGCTAAGGAAGGCTGACTGTCAGATGCTTCACCCTCAGCAGCACCAGTGGAGGCTCCCAGTGGTTCACATTAACAGACTCATTTTAGTGCTCGTTAACTTTGGATTCACTCATATTGATATAGTTTTGGTTTCAGACTGAGGATGAGCCGCCTGCATTCTCCAGTTTCTGTTACACCAACAAGACCTACAGAAGAGTATAACCTCGGTCAGACTGATATCAATCTGTCTCCAGGGGGCTTATGGCTGGTCTGAGCTGAGGTCAAAGGTCAGGGGTTAACACCACCTGTACAAACATGAGAACCCTCTCTACCAGAACCTAAATATACCTCTGTGGAGGCAGACGACGAGGCAGACTGATGCTGTAAATGAACTGATCAGTGCCCATAGACAGACATGAATTCACACACATGGAGGACAAAAAGGAGCCACACACAGCGCTGAGAGGAGGACGTCTTCTTTATCCTTTCACATCTCTGGACACTCTGTCACCACAGCAGTTTGCATCCATCTGCCCTGTCTGTCCTTTCTGGGGTGATCATTAGTCTCAGTTTGACAAATGAACTGCGGCTGCTGCTTTCTCTCCGTCTGTTGGATGTGGATGCTTCATATACTCGGTCTCTGAACCAGTATTAGACAAAGGACTAGTCGTCCCATGTCCTCCAAACTGAAATCCTCATGCACCATTATGCACACGGTATTTCACTCAGCATCAAAGTCACTCGAAGACTCTAACTTGAATCTTTTCTTGAAGGTGGAAACAACAGACACGCCAGCAGAAGATGATGAATACAAGCTTTGAAGCCATTTTAGGGTTTGATTCAGGAAGCTCATCCAGCTACTCAGCACTGAGAATAACATCTGGAGAAGAAGCATCATCCGTTACAATGTTTTTTTTTCAACAGGCGTGGGATCAGTTTATACAATGAGGCCCTGATATTACTCAAAAAGGATGACAAACATGACTAAAAAAATGCCACAGCCCTTCACCGAGTCTGCAGTGTATCACTGCACAGACACAACAGCCACCTACTGTAGAAAATGGTAAAGTGTAACCCATGGCTAGGTCCAGTGTTTTAAGTGCATAGCATCAAGTGCTAAGGTTACATGCAGTGTAATGTACCATATAAATTTAGCTCATCTTTATCCATTGATACACATTTTTTTACCTCCATTATTTGGGGTGGCACCAAAATATCTGACAACCTCTGACCTCTCTGTGAGTAGATACCACCACAGTAAGAGTTTAGAGAACAGAAGTGAAATATTTACAGTATTTTTTTGTAATTGGTGCGAAACAACCCTTTAAACCACAGTTACTGAAAAGCTCAATTGTGGTCAGAGTGTGTGATGAGTCAGCAGGTTCTTCTCATCAGTGGGTAACTACGGTTACTGGCGGTTAAACATACATTGTGCATTTTTATAGGACGACTGTTGATCAGAGCTACATCTGAGGTAAACACACAGCTGGCAGACACACATGTATTCATTCTGACATTTCAATAAGATGTAAATCTGATTGACAAGTACAGGCACAGGCAGAATCAAGAACTGTTCGTAGTCGTGTTTTTTTTGCCTGTTCTGTTTTGTTCCAGTCCTCCTGACCTCCAGTAGAGACAGAGACAATGGTGGGCACATGCTCATCTGATACTGGAGATACACAGGAAACTGCTGGATCACTGTGTGTGTGTGTGTGTGTGTGTGTGTGTGTGTGTGTGTGTGTGTGTGTGCGTGAGTGTGGTGGTCCTATGCTTCCTGACTTGCGGGTGTGGTGCTGGTGGGATAACACACTTCCTGTAGACCAGATTAATGGGCTAATATTGGATATAATCTAATCCTCTCATTGTGAAAGGTCTGCAGTGGGAGGTCATGACACCCACATCCTCACAATTATACACACAAAACTGCACACGCACACAAACACACACACACACACACACACACACACACACACACACAATATTAAGCAGCTATGTGTTGTAGGAAGCTGATTTAGTCTCTGAGCCACACTGTACACACTTCATGCTTAACGTTGATGCATCGAAATCTGAAAGCGCCTCGGAAAAAACGTATACAACTAATTAAATCAGGGGAAAAAGCACTGTTTGACATTTTTTACAGCACACTAAGAGAGATTTTGATTTGTGTGAAATGTATGTCCTTTCCAAAGCTTTAAATGTTTTCAGCCTTTCCCTTTGCAAATGTTTTCCACTTGTGATTTTCAACCATGTGCACAATGTATAGTGTGTCACAGTAAATGGTCGGCTAACTTGGTGGAAAAAAAAAAAAAAAAAAGTCCATGCAGAGAATCCTCCCTAAAATCTGCTGGAAGCCACACACAAAATCCTCCTGTGAGTGGATTTATTGTGTCAGTGTGTATTAGGGAGATAAAGTCCGGGGCCTGATCTGAGTGTTTGTGTCGCTGTTGGTTTACTTACTGCTCGTTGAGGACAAGGGACTGTAATCAGACCTGCAGAGGAGGACAGAAAAGAGGAAAAAGAGCGAGAGAGAGGCAGAGAGAAAGACAGGACGAGAAGCAGAGAGAGGAGACAGAGTTTATATTACAGTATGAAGTACAGTCCACATGATTTACAGGATGACACACTCCTGTTTCAAATAAAGTGCTGACATCTGGCTAAACAGAAGGAGAGGTCCAGCTGGAGAGGTCACCAAGAATGCACACAGGCATGTCACAGTGGTTTCTATCTAAAGGGATAAAACACAGGGACATTTACTGTCTGTAATACTAGAACTGCAAAAACACTGTGCTGCAGGAAAATGATCACGTACTGCTATTTGTATTTTATGCTACTTGTACTGCATTCCACCATATTTTGGATCTTTAATCTTTTTACTTTTAACATTTATTTTACTCACTAGTTCATTTGCAGATTACAACACATTTTCTATGATGTGATGCCTCCACTGTATCTAAAGTCATTAACACGAGCACCATCTCAACCGGCTAAGACAATAAAATGCTGCAGAAACATTCATGCATCAGTAATAATGATATGATATGACACACTGACAAGGAGTGTTATGTAATAATTCATATATTTTTGAAACATGAGTTAATATCAGAAAACATACTTGAATACATTTTTGATTGCAGGAAATTTACTTGTAATGGACCGGTGTCGTTGCTTTTACTTAAAGGAACAGTTCAACATTTTGAATTTGCTTTCATTGCGAGAGTAAGAAGAGAAGATCAGAACACAACTTATGTGTTATGTGTGGAAATGCTGCATTCAAGTCCTATCTGAGTTACTGATTCAGAACAAACATTCACGTCAGCCTCCGTGTTGCAGTTCTGTAGCAGAGGTGTCTGACAGCGACGATATAAAGAAGTACAGAGCCAACAAACTGCTGAAACATGGCTGAAAGTCACCACCACTGTCAGTTACATGTACATAAACCTGATATTAACACACTGACACATTCAGCTGGTTTAAAGGAAGCTACACATAGTGTGTGCCTGGTTTCTTCATGAATCTCCAGCACTGTAAGAGCAGCTCATTCATGTTGTGTCAATGACCTGACCAAGCACCCAGGAAGTGCGCCAGTCAATTTGACCTAGTGGACAAAATGTGTAATTACAACGTCATGTGACGCACACCGGCCCACAAAGACTTTCCTGTGAGACTGACACTGTGAGAGATGCGGCTGTAAAATGGTGGATACTTTATACAAACTGACTTGTTTCATCACGCAACATTTGGAAAGTTTAGAAGAGCTGTACGATCATATCTCTTAGGGATAAAAGGTGCCCCAGCCTCCAACACAGTGTCAACTTTCTCCTTAATACAATTAATGATTCGATGGATGTGACTTCAAGGCTGCTGGTGAGGGTAACCATCTTGGAATAACATGTGGTTTTATAGTTCTTCCCATTCTGTTGGCATTGCATGAAGGGACTCGCTAAAAAACGTGTTATTTTGGTCGGGGGCGGCACCTTACATCGTGTGAACACTGGAAAACCTATCACTAGGAGAAGTGACAAAGCAACAAAGCATGAAGACGAACTGGCAGGGAAGACAGGGAGCACACAGACCTAAATACACAAGGGAGGTGGGGATGATAAGACACAGGTGAAACACGTCAGGGAGGAGCATGACAGTGTCACAGAGTGTCCGGTACCTGATGCACGTTCTCAACAACTGGGTCTCATCAGCTGTAACGTCGCACAGAGATGATTTTCATTTTTGGTGATCATTGCTGCTCCTGTCCCGTCAAAAACCAACATCAATTCTGATTTCTTCCTTTAAACCGGAGCCTGAGCTTTTCTCAAACCTAACCGAGTAGTTTTATTGCCTCAACTTAACCAAACTGTGGTGGGAAATTGGAAACATTCTCGTTAATACCTGAGAACAATAAATTCACAAAGTCTAATTGCAAAAATTCACCTCCACATGGGACGCCAACTGTGGTTGCCCAGACACAAGTCATGCACATACATGAGGTTAAATACACAAATGTTTGAAAACCAACGTGCACCCAGACTACTACGTCCTGCAAAACCATGCACATCTGGCTGAAATGCCGAGGTTTTAGGGGAGTCCCACTGCGTGAATATAGAGAAGTAGCCACAGGCTGGAGGTGATTAGCCTAGCTTAGCACAAAGACTGGGATGGAGGAAACAGCTAGTCAAGTGTTGTCTAAAAGGAAAGAAAAACTACACCTCCCACCTGTCACCTCTGAAGCTATGCTCCTGTCCATAGAGAAAGAATTCATACGTTTTATGATATTAAAAGAAAATCTGCGTGTGATGCAACAAGAGTAAGGAAGTGGACAGCCTGCATCTGACACATGCTATAAATCAACCTCAGCTCTCATACTACACCTCCTGAGATTATTAGTCCCACAGGAGTCAGCTGACAACCAGACAACCACTATTCCTCCACACACACACTCTGTGACTCCGTCTCTAAACTAATCAGAGCTACAGGACAGCAGGAAACAGAGGGACCAGTGTGTTTCCTGCAGCAGGAGGTTATCAATCTCACTAACAGGCATTAGCTCTGTGGAGAGAGGAATGGATGTAAGTGTGGGAAGAAGAGGTGAGCTTTGAAAGGTACGAAGAAGAAGAAGGGATGATGGGGGACTGCAGAGGAAGAGACAAATATACAGAGCAGATAATAAACGAGCGGAAGGATCCGGCTACAGGACAGAGTGAAGCAAACTGTCCCTGCGTGATCACAGACAAATGACAAAATGTGGAAAAAAGAGGAGAAAAACTTTCTCTGTAACGTTTATGACCGTGGAGTAGAGTTGGAGGTGTGGTGTGCAGCTACAGGTCTGTTCTGACGGCTCCCTCGGGTGTGAGCGTCTGGCAGCAGAGCCGCTCAGCATCTCGGCTGGCTCTCCCCGTCGAGACCACACGGCCTCGCTTCATCTCCTTCTAGAGACAATAAATACTTAGTGAAGCGAAGACAGGCAGCAGCTCGGTCCTGCACACAGGAGACCTGATGGGCTCCGAGTCAGTGTGAGGGGAGAGCTGGACACACTCTCGTTGGATGAGGGGGGAGGTGCAGGGAGAGACCCGGTCCTCATACATACATATATCTACTCCAAACAGTTTCAGACTTTCAGACTCATATGAGCATGTGATGTCCTGCCAGCTCTACAGTGAAGGTCTGGATGTGTCTGAGGGAGGTGGCTGTCATGTTTAAAGAAGGTGATGCTCACTGATGTTCGGAGATGGATCGTGAACCCGTTTCCTGTGTTGAAATCACAATCTTTGTGTGAAAGAAGAGCAAAGAACGGGACTGGAGGTTTTTCTTGACAGAAAACTTGTTTTCGCTCTTTTCCTGGCTGGCTTCAAGAGTTTGATTTACTGGTAGCGCTCTCCTTCTGGTGATCTGATTGGTTGAAGTTAGCTTGTGATAGACGCTGATGGATTGATGGGTCACCTGCCAGGTACTTGTTGGAAGTGTCTGCCCTTTAACAAAATGTACCAGCTGGTTCTTGAGCTGGAAGTGTTCACCTTTAGCTTCACCCTTCTCAGCAGCTAGTCTCTAACTGTCTGCCTGCTGTTCAGTGCTGGACAGAGAGTGAACAGACGGTTTATCAGAACTTGTTTGTTGCTGTCTGCTGCTGCTGACATCCAGGTTGATGAGACTGAACCACACGTTGAATGTTCAGGTGCTAAAATGTTCCGTAGAGTTTATGATAGTTCCCTGTGCTTTTTTTCAGTATAAGCGACCCGATTCATTCTGCCATTTAACAGCAGAGATAGACTGAAAACAGTGGATGTAGGAGCTGAACAGGAAACAGAACAGAGGTGGAGGATGTGACCTGATGGAGGTGGAGGCTCTCTGTTATCAGCTGGACGTCCCTGCTTTTCCTCTCACAGCAGCTCGTTCCACAGGGCTATCTGCTGCTGATCCCATCAAACACACACTCTCATTGTGGTGTTTGGTTCAAGGTCACAGCTCATGAGCTGCACGCTCCCTCCCAGGTGACTCTAGCCCCATTCACCTTTCAGTGCGGGAATCATGCGCCGATACTCCGCCTCGCCGTCTGTGTGAAAGTTACAGATGCAGAGAGGGGGGACAGTTTCGCGGCGGCTCTGATCCCCTTTCGGAGGTAGCATCAGGTAGTATAAGCCCTGTCGCCTTACTGCCTCTGGAAACTGTCTCTCTCACTGCGACGTTGAGCTCTACTGACCAAGACTTCAGAAAACAGCATCCCTCCTTGTGAGTGACAGCCAGACATGGTCTGATGGTGATTATGTAATTATGTAATTTAGAGCAAAAAACGTTGTCACTTTCCACGTGCATGGTGGGTCACGATCTCAATCACAGCACATTCTAACTGCATCCATATGACTATAAACAGTGTTTGATTAACAGGTGTAACCAGAGGAAACATGTTAAAATAAAAACACACGGATGTCAACGTCATGATGTGACATCCTATCGTTTCCAAATATAATAAAATATTAAATATGTGTACATAGAACTGGGTAATTTACAGTTATAAAGATTCTTCATTCCACGACGGCCTGTCGAGGGAGTCCACAGACACAAACAGAAAGAAACAATCCAGACATGACGTGTATATTCATTCCTTATGTTCTAAATTACGTCATCAGATTTTTATGGTTAAGTAAATACAAGATAATACAACTCTTAAAAACACAAGTCCTTATGATGTGTTCAGAGGGGTTGGGTGAAAGGTCTGTCACTAAAACACACACACAAACACACAAACACTCCACTACCACAGCACTACACACAGTGGTGACATACCGCAGCAGGAGCAGAGGCTCATCTTTGTCTACAGGCTGAAAACAGAGGGAACAAAACAGTCACTCAACTGTCACCCAGTGTGACTGTTCTCTCATCAAGACTGGTGATTAACTTTCGGCTGCACAATCAGTGCAACCAACAAGCCTCAACCAACAATATCAACACACAATACACACACACTAACCAATGACTGACTAGGAGCCCAGTTGATGCTCCGCTGCACACCAAGGTTCATTTAAAAAACGCTCAATTTACTGCTTCCTCGCCTCTCTGACGAGGTGAGGCTCTTGCAGTGTAATTTCTCACGTTTCACGTTCACTCTCTTTGGTGAACACACTTCCTCCACACAACACATGGTGTCGCCTAACAACCTACATGAAATCACACATTGGGGTCTGAGCAGAACTGAAGTGTGGTCTGTTGTAGGTGGGCTGCCGAAGTTTCAATCAGCCTACATGAACTTCTACTCCTTTAATTAAAAAGTCTGGATCTGTGACTCAAACTCGGAGGAAACAACATTTAGGAGCAGTCCAGTCTCATCTGTACTGCACTCACCCTCCGGTCTCGGCTCCTGAATCCACGCAGTCATCTTCTGCTGAGCTTTTCTCCATCTCACAGGCTCGGCTCAGCTGCACTCAGCTGCATTCTTTCAAAGTCGTGACGTACCCAATAAAAAGTGGCGTTCAAAGACACGGTCCGGTTCAGATATCACACTTTAAAGAGTGTGCGCGAGCTGCTGGGACTCCTGGCTGCTGACAGGCTGCCCGGTCCGTTCACTGGCTGGAGCAACAGGCGGCTGACTGACTGGCTGACTGGCTGCTACTTCACTGCGTCAGCTGCGCTCTGAGGTGATGCCTTCTGGGGCCGTCGGAAATATGACAAACCTGAGCGCGCGTGAGCGAGAATGTCAGAATTTGATTTCGATGTAAAATATTTATAATATTAATGAGGTAATAATATAAAATGTTTCCATCAGTGAATAAACAAGATGTTCTCAGAGGAAAATAAGGTCCCAGAACACTGTTTGAAGCTAGAAAGGTGGCAGGGTCCGCCACATGTAAACAAAGTAAAACTGTGTAAATTGTGTTGTCCTTTAAGGTCGGTTTGTTTATGCAGTTTATTTAGTCGTGAAAACAAAGAGAGTTTGTTTATTTAGTTTGTTTAGGCAGAAAAAAAAATCAGCCAATGAAGATCTTTCTCTGCTCATTAACATTTCTTCAACAAAACTACTACTATTTAAAATAAAAATACTTATGATGATCTAAGTAATAATAATAAGTTAATAAGTCATGATGTTGGTTTGTATGATTAGATTATGATTCTTAATTTTACATTTTAAAGTCGCAAGTTTGTCTTATTGTTGGAATTTAAGTTTTTTTAATCTTTTTAATCTGTTTTCTTTTTTCTTTTTCTTTTTTTTAAAAACTTTTTTTTGGTCAGAAATGGGCTTCCATACAGATGAGTAGTTTCGATATAAGATTTATTTGCACTTTTTCAGCGAATCTTTAGCTCACTAGAGCCAAAGCAAAGCCTCCAGTAGGCCTACTGTTTAGAATAAGTCTAAATAAATGGTAACAAAAAGAAAGAATTCTGACTCTGCCATAACCAGGAGTTCTCCTCCTCAAAGGTCTGCATCTGATTTTTATTCAAGGTCAGAGGTTGGCAATAACAAGATAACATTTAATTTTTTAAATTAATTAACATCACATCTTTCACATCTCAAGTCTCAAAATGCTGCCGTAACACGACTTTAACATCACAGGCTACTTGGGGCACCTGCTGTATGAGAAAACGGTTGAATTTGCTGATAGCAATTTAATGAGATTTTTTTGTTTAACAGACTTTTGATAGATCTATGCAGAATGCATGGGATATTATCAGGATATTATTTTAAACATATAATTATTAAAAGAGCTGTAGGGAAAGAACAAGAAAGTTATAACAGATGTAGGCCTGTGTTTTCAACTGAGGAGAAGAAGAAGGAAAAAAATGAAACTTTCCCATTTTAAACGATCTTCGCGGCCATTTCAGTACAGTTTATGAGGTGCATATGAACGCAGCATTACGTTCCTGTCACACCTTTGCCGTATGAAGCGCTGTAGATTTCAGAGTTTAAGACGCGCACCTGAATGCACCATGAAGTCCCTCTGAGTGAGTCTCCTCCAAGAGACAGCGGAGGACAGACCCGTGGACACATGAATGGAGACAACCGACACAAGAACAGGACAGAGACGACCAGCAGAGTTTTTATGAAATGACTTTCAGAACAAACTGTCAGTCTGACGAGATTTTCCCGCCAAACAGAAAATAGCCACATTTGGGGCCTGGCGGACTGTTTCTGACTCAGACATGTTATTTATTTATTTATTTTTAAAAAAGTGTGTAGGTGGAGAAACCACACTTATTATGTCAGTAAGTTCTTGGTGTAACTTGCTTGAACTCAGCAGCAACAACTCACGACTCTCTCTTCTCTGCCCAGCTGTCAAAGACAGGGTAATGAGCCACATTAATGTCAGTCATCTCCAGCGACACTGTGTATTCAACGGCACTTACAATTCATTTAATGTAATTCAAAATAGAAAAGGTAACGTAGGCTACTCAATGTATTTGTAGTATTCAATACTTTGAGAAGCCCTGCTTATAACCCACAGAGGCGATATTTGTGACGGCCATGTTTAATTCTTTACAGCTTCAGGGATGGGGGAGGACGTTTGAGTCTGGAGTGAATTAGTGTTTGGTCTCCGGGAATCTTCCCCAACTGTAATAAAACGCTGCGTGAAACTTGAACCTCAGGGATTGGGGTGGCAAGAGTGTGACGGTTTAGCGTTTGGCGTTGCTTTTTTCGAGCAGCACCTGAAGACAACGTGATGAAGTGCGGTGCTTTGGCTCCATCTAGAGGGTGGATCAGGTACCGCAGCACGTGTGTCACCACAGTTTCTGTTCATGGATTAAAACAACTATGGTTTGTGTATTAAATTAGAGTTATTGTTCATACACCGAAAACATGACGGGATTTATTATGGTGTCATGTTACTATATGTACTTAAACCTTTGGAGCAGTGGTTAGGGTCATGTTGCAAACACAATAAATACCCATAAAAAGCTTTTATTCCCAGAAGAATGTGAACTGTACTTACAATTTATTAAATATTGTACTAATAAAACGACTGTTAAAATTGAATACCTTTATTTCATTTAAAGTCATCGGTTGAGTCATCTTTTTGATATATTTCTGTATAATGTTTTTAATTGTATCTTTTAAAAGAATAAATTCTCCTTTGTTTGTTTTTTATATTTATATTTTCTATTCCTTGTGTGTTATGATTCCCCCTGGTATCCTGTTTACATGTTTGCACCTTGTGCCGGTAACAAACAAACAAACAAACAAACTGAAATGTTGAACCCAACATGACTTGGGAAGTGATGACATCATCTCCCCGCGCCACACAAAGCAGAGAGGCGGAGTCTCGTGCACGTTGATGTTTGTATGAATTTGCTGCAGACGGCTCTTCATCGGCTCTTCATCGGTTTATCGTCGGAGCAGCCTGGCTGTGATCAGAAATGTCTGTGACCGAGATGTTCAGTTACATTCAGGGCTTCCTGAGCGCCGACCAGGACGTCAGAGAGGTAACGAGCCCGCCACACAGCTGCAGGCTGCTACACCGTTAGCTAGCTTCTCACTGTTAGCTAGCTTCTCATCGTTAGCTAGCTGCTAGCAGAGCCGGAGTACCGCCAACACACAGTTTTACACCGGGCTGGTCTGTAGGGACAGGTCTCATGTTGATGGAGGACTCTGAAAGCTTGCTGTCACTGTCCTACTGTCCTGTGTGTAACGTGTTCCTCTGGCTGCTGGAGGTTAGCTCCGCTCCCCCTAACTTCATTTAAAAAACGGTCCAATTAGTGCTGTCTTGTTCAGTGGTGGAATGTAACTACTAAGTACATTTACTCAAGTACCGTACTTAAGTACATTTGTGAGGTACTTGAACATTACTCGAATATTTCTATCTTCTGCTACTTTATACTTCCACTCCTTCATTCTGGAGGAACATATTGCACTTCTACTCCACTACCATTTATTAGATAACTTTAGTTACTAGTTACTATACAGATTACATACTGCATCAGAGCCAAAGTAGAGCATTTTAACATGTATTTATTTTATCAGCAATCAGTGAAGTAGTATAAAAGATGCTGTTGTATGAAGACAGTAATGATACATGATGAACTTTGTTGCAGGATATCCGTAAGGTGGTCCAGCTGCTGGAGCAGACTGCCAGGGAAATACTTACAGTCCTCCAAAGTGTCCACCAGCCATCTGGATTCAAAGAGAGTGAGAAACTGTTGTGACTGCTGCTGAATCATGTCTGCCTCTCCAAATGACACGTTACAATCCTCATCCTTCTCTGCTCTCCCATCAGTTCCCAGTAAATGTACAAAGGCTCGGGAGTTGTTCTGCACGGTCAAGACACAACTTGCTGACCTCAAAACCAAGTTTCCTGTGGAGCAGTATTACAGGTGGGTTCAGTACACACTCTGAGATGTGACTGTAAGGGTTTCCTTAGAGGTGAGTTGTGTCTCACCTCTGTTTGTCTGACTGATTTCACTTAAGGTTCCATGAGCACTGGCGGTTTGTCCTGCAGCGCTTGGCTTTCCTATCAGCCTTTGTCGTCTACCTGGAGACTGAAACTCTGGTGACTCGAGAGGACGTGGCCCAGATACTCGGCAGTAGGTGCCAGTCAGTGTGTCAGTGTGTTACAGTAACTGAGGACAGTGGCTTCACTCTTTCTCTTCCCTCTTCACTCCACAGTTGAGGTGGTGAGGGAGAAAGGCTTTCACCTGGATGTAGAGGACTACCTGGCAGGTGTGCTGATCATGGCCAGTGAACTGGTGAGTCTGTTGTGATTGCTCTGATGTTACATGAACAGTGATTGTACCTCAGTTGTCTGGACCCATCAACATAGAAGCATACATCAGGTTAGCATGTCTTGAACTCTGTAGGGACTCTTCATGATGTAGTTTTGGGCTGTAGCAGATTAAAGCTGTGAGTCAGGAGAGAAACGTGGGCTTAGATCACACATTGACACGTCTACCGAGTCCCATTTAGAAAGTCCCATCATGGAAGTGTTAAAAATTAAGGATTAAACTCACAATTTGACATCTACAGTGACGAACGATGGCGTGAATATCCAAACCTGTAGGTGCGTCTTTCAGCCAAGTCCTAGAAAATGAGCAATATCCCAATATATAATCAGGTTATTATGATTTTTTGTGGAGTTTTGTGGTCTAAGAAACGAAAAAAATAAATATGCATCTTGACATCCTTTTAGACAGTTGATCTTTCTATATCTTTGTGTATTAAATTAGAATAGCTAGAGATGAATAATCAACACCCTAACAACTTCATAATTAAAACTTGGGGACCGACTACAAGCTTTAGATCTGTTAGTGTGTGAGTGTTGATGCTGCACATGCTGATTGGCTCAGGAGCTGCGCTCAGTCTCATAATGTTGAGGAAAACCCTGTCATGGTTAGTTTTAATGAGGCGTGCCTAATAACTCAGTGTCGTGTCTGCTGTGTAAATCCACGTTGATGGAAGCACTTAGTGTTATAACAATAGGTTAATTAACTAATAACCATTTTTTGCCGTTTTGATGATAAGTCATTAATAAAACATGAATGTCAGTATCGACTGCTTCACCCAGTTTTATATCGTCAGTGGACCAAAACATCTGCATCTTATGCATGTAGCTTCATCAGATCGGCTTTGATGGTAAACGGGTGAATGTTGTCAGTCGTATCCTGCTGTGTGCTGTTTTTAGTCCGCTGTGGTTGAACTCAGTAGCTGCTGTATGAGTCACCAGGAGCAGCACTTCAGTGCCCAGGTAAGGTGTCGGTAATCTTTGGGTAAATTGAGCATCTTTGACAGAAAGAAGTCACCTCAGGCTCTGGGAAACTGTAGTAGAAGTAGGGCATGTTTTTATGCCTTTGTGCTGGTGACAGCTGAAGCCGGGGGCAGGATGTTTTTTTCAGGTCGGTTGTTGTGATCTGAGGATGTCTTCAGGGAATTTCAGATTTGGCACAAACGTCCACTTTGACTGAAGGATGGGCTGATGATAATTAGGTCAAAGGTCATGATGATGATGACGATGAAATGGGAAAATTTGACATAAATGTGTAACAGGGTAAAATGATGAATGTATGACATCTTATATAGAAAAGGTCAAAGGACAACTTTACTGTGACATCATAATGTTCTGCAAAAATGTTGTGGTGAACCACAACTTGACTGGTGCGCAGAGACATACAACCACAAGGCAGTAATTGTAGTTTTTTTCATGCTTTAGTGATTCACTTCAATCATTTATCAAGTGAATTTTTGATAAGCAAAGAAACCTTGTGCATGTAGTCCGATTACTTTAGTGTTTAATTGGTGCTGTTGCGTCTTCCTCCAGTCACGGTTGGCGGTAAACAGCGTCACAGCAGGAGACTACACCCGACCGCTCCGCATCTCCAACTTCATCAACGAGCTGGACTCCGGTTTCCGCCTGCTCAACCTGAAGAACGACCCGCTGAGGAAGCGCTACGACGGCCTCAAGTACGACGTGAAGAAGATCGAGGAGGTGGTTTACGACCTGTCCATCCGCGGGCTGGCCAAGGAGCCCGAGTCCGGCGTGGACAAGTAGAGCTCGGACGTGGTGATTGGCTGTGGGAGACGGAGGAGGGCTGGGACCTCTACACGGCTGCTGCACCTTACTCCACCTGGACCGCAAGACCCAGGGGTGTACCTGAGGCCCCGACAGCTGAGGACAGACTGTGTGAGTGTGAATGTTGGATGGCAGTCTGTCAGAAGGGTGGCAGAGACAGTGACAGCACCCTCAACACCCTTTTAAGATCGAAGGTTCAGTTTGTAGCTGATTTTTGAAGTCTGTGTTCTCAGCTTCATCTTATTCATGTTGTTTTACTTCGACCATTTCATTTGATTTGTAACAGTCAACTTGTTTTTCTTAAATTGCGTTAGTGATGTTCAATCATTCGAGGAGACAGACGTGCAGAGTTATCGTTTCTGCCCGTTTGAGTACCAACAAAAAAAAAAGCAAAGGTGAAATGTGTTTGTGTTGTTCACCAGATCAGTCAATGCCTGGTGGGATTTCTTAGGATGCATCCAAACAGACATCCAGGAGCCTCATTTATGGAGGAAATATTTAATGCAACAATCAGGTGATTAAATCTAGAATTAGACGAGAACAACCAGTTTAACTGCATTCTCAGCACCCAGCGTGCACCTAACCTGATGTTTATAATGAGGCTCCAGGAGAGGTAGAGCCAAAGAAATGACAAAGATGCACTTCACATGATAAAAAACTCCTCTGTGATTACTTGGACTCCTTTTTTTTGTAATTTCTCCCAACAGCAAGGAAGCCTTGCCGAACAGTGCCAATAAATATGTGTGTCGTGTGAGGAGTCTTTCTCTGGAGAGAAGACGAAACACTCAGAATGTCATGTAGTGCATGCCACGTTTACTGTTTCTCATGTTTGTTCCACTTCAGGAAACATCTTTAAGGTTTGTTTCTATGATCCACGCTTCTGTTTGCTTCTGTACTGTCGTAGAGCTGGATTGTATTTTGTAAAAAATAATTCACTTTCACTCAAGTGCGTCTTGTGCTTTTGTTTCCTTGACTGATGAGTTCCACGTGTACGGTGTTCCTGTCCTAAAGACACTGAAAGTTCCTGTCGATCTGTTTCTACATTCAACATTTCCAGCTTCATTAGGCAGAAAATACAACACACGAGGTTGTGTTTAAAATCTTTTAATATAATTCACAATATATTACATTGGGGAAATAATACATCAGGTCTTTCAAATGCAAAGGAGGAAAACGAAGGAAACCGTTTGCAGCTCAGCAGTCTTTGTTTTTTTGACATTTTGACAGAGTTCATCTGAACCAGCGTCCTCCGACAGCACACGAGTGTTGGTGTGGAGTTGAGCAGCCCTGCCCTCCAAGAACACAGTGATTCACTACCTCCTCTAGTGCTACGTCATAGCAAACAGAAAACGGCATAAATAGTTTTGGTTTGAAGACTGGTTCCTTCGAACATGAAGAACTGTGAATAAACAAGACTGTAACATGTATAACAGCAGATCTAATGGAGAGCTTTTATTACAGAAATAAAGTGCATTAAACCAAATAAAGCCTTCATAAATAAACAGGGTAAAATCAGAGAGGATCAGGTGATCACAGATCATCAGCAGCCAGGGACTGTCAGAGGAATAATTATATTGTCTGTAAATTGATCTCAATCACGTACCAGCAGAGGGCAGTCTAGTCCGTATCTCAGAGAAATGCTACTGTGACAGATTGCAAATACTTCATTGTGTTTTAGCATAACAGTAATCGAGTACCAAGGCACAACAGCTCATCGCTAGCTCACATAATAACCCAAGGTTCAAACTGTCAGGACGAGACGCGTGGGCCGGTGTTTTGAGGCAAGTTTGTCACATGACCGGGGTCTTTCAACCTGCCACAAACATTTCCTGTTAATGACAATTTTAAAAAGAGCATATTTTTATTTTCAGCTGTCATGGGCATAGGATTATTTAGAAATAGTGACATATTTCAATTTCATTCAATTTATTGCAGTTAACTTTGTTGCAGCCCTATGCATGGGTTGAGAAACTCTGGACTGAACACACAGTTGGCTAAACTGTATTGTTTAAATGTACCCATGTAACATGACGTTAACACAAAAGGATGCTGTTTAAACTTCTCATTAACTGCTCTCATGGCACTGAGATCATTTCCAAAGATTGAAGCCGGATGAACACCTGAACACCAGAGAGGATCTTAAGGAAATTAAATGCATATTCAGTATTACCACTGCTACTTGTTTTGAAACTGGCAGAGATTATTGCTCGTTCTCGTTTAAACACAGTGAAACAGGAGGTCTGCTCAGCCTGTAGGAGGCTCTGCTCAGCTGCATCTCTGGCAGTGAAAGTTGCTCTACCGCCAACGTACAGTAGAGGGCGGCGCACAAACAGGAGAGGGCAGTGACAACAAACAGAAACCACTGAACAAAGCTCTGGACCACCTCTGCGTACCAAAAACAAAAGCACCCCCACCGTCTGGTATAAAAATGACATTAGAGTTTTTCTTTTTGCAGTCAGTCATGTTCAGTCATGCTCTTCCACAGACACACCTTATTTACTGAAAACTCAGCTCTCCTCCTCTGAGAGCAAACAGTCTTTACAATCAAGGCTGATGAGCACAGCCCAGGTTTTTTGGTTGTCCAATAATCAGATATTTTTTTTAATGTTAACCATCTTCATACATAATTTCATGACAGTATGGCGCACGAGAAAAAAGTGCTTTATCTTTGTCTTACCCTTAGAGACGTAGAGAAAGATCTTTTGGGAAACTGAAATCAGACAGGTTGTAACAGTGGCGTCACTCAGAAATGCTTCTTGTCGTCACTTTGTTTTTGCAGTAGAAGGACTCAGGTTATTTACAGTGCAACAGCAGTTGGTAGGAGGGTCAGTCTCAGGAGCGGCTCTGGTTCGTGTTGATCATGATGTTGGGCAACGCGTTGCGTCTTTTCCTCCAGGTGCCCAAGTCTCGAGCGTACCTCTTGATCTGATGGAACCACTGCTGGGTGCGAGATTTGTCCGATGCGCGGAAAACAAAAGATTCCCGCCGAATGTCGAGCACCTCGAATGTGTCCTCAGAGTCGGGATCGGTCGACACCACACAGTTTCCCAGACGGATGGGCTCTCTCAGCACTGTGAACTTCCCGCTGCTCTTGTCCTTGATTAGAACCAGCACTCCGTCTCGGATGCCGTCTCCTCCACCCTCCCCCTGATCGCCACGTGCCCCCACGTCGGTGCCCTGTCCTGGGGCCTCCCCAGCCCGCTGTGTCCTCACCATCAGCAGACTCTGGACATTTTGGAACTTGAGGGCCTTGCTGCCCTTCTTCACCCACTGACCGTCTGCCGGCTGGGACAGCTGGAGGGGTCCCTCCATGACGAACCGCGTGTGTTCTCTCGCCCAGCCCACCGTCTTCATCGACACCTCTCGCATCTCAATATTGATGACCTCCCGGTTTTTGCGGCTGTCGCGGCGGAATGAGCGGAGGGACCAGGTGACTCCGTTACCCTCCTGCTTGGTCTTCATGTTGATGTGCTCCAGATGGGATTCCACCCGACTCTTGGCCTCACGGAGACGTGCATGGTCGGGGTGACATTCGGGAGTGACCTTAATGATTCGGCTCAGGAGAAGGGGGTATTTAGTCACGCGTTGGAGGGGCGCCATGAGGAAGGAGCGCAAGTTCATCCGACGCAGTGCCGTGTTGTCGTTCTGGGAAACGTCCAGAAAGATTCTGAGAAGACAAACAACAGAACGTGAAGTTAAAAAGAGAGATTCTGTGCAAAACTCTTGAAACGTTGATTAGTGGGAATCACAGGACAGCCTGAGTCATGGCTGAGCTGGGCTTCTGTCTAAAAACATGAATCATTGCAGCTCTACTCTCAAAATAGAACTTGTTGTGAATAAGTGATAAGCTGCTGTCTTTTCCATTAAGAATTATACAGAAGAGCCGTGGCAGGAACGAGAGAAAGCTCCCAGAGTCACTTCTCCACCACACACAACTGGAAGAAGAATCCTTGTGTGCACCTGAGCAGTTCTTTCTCCTTCTCCAGCGTGTTGAGCATGTTGACCGAGGTGGACTGCTGCAGGCAGTAGGTCTGGAAGGCGGGCAGCATGTTAACGAACTCCAGGAAGATCTCTCCGATGTACACTGTCAGCAGGTCGTCATCTCCCTGAGGTCAGAGCACAGGAGAGGAAACGGTCAAGTCATTGTCATCCCTTAATGTGTAGATCGGTCAGTACAATCAGCTCAGCCACCAAAAGGTTTTGTGTGAATGTAGAATATGTACAGAGTTTATATTTGGCCCGCACGGATACACCGGCTCAGCACAGCAGGGATTGGGGAGTGATGAGAGTTTAGCCTCAGAGGCTGCAGGCTGATGTTTGGGTGGAAGTGCAGCTTATAAAATGGTTTATGAACAGCAGGTGATTGCTGCAGTTACAGAGAACAGCGGCTGTAAAGTGAACATCGAAGCAGAGGAGTGCACACGAGATACTGTTCTGCAGTGAGAAGCAGCATATTATGGATTTCTTGACCATTCCTGTAAAAATTGACTTCTAAACTTCATTCTGACCTTTAAAACACTGTTTGACCAAAGAATCCCACCACAGGCTGAACCGTTTGTCCTTTGCCAACCACTGTTTCCAAGGTTGTGAATGAACTTTCAATTTCATGAAAAATAAGTCTTGACTTGAGAGAATTTAAAAAATAATTCAATTTCGATTGAGAATGGTTGCAGCTCAATGTCAATAACAATGAATGTTTCCAATCTGCCCTTTTCATTTATTTAAAATTGGATCGGTCCCATTTCAATCTGTAACAGCAGCTGAGATACTTGTACATGCTTTCCTAACATCCAGGCTGTTGTAATGCAATCTGTTCTCGGACATTTCCATGACAACAAGTAGTGGTCCTTATTGGTCCAA
The DNA here is from genome assembly GCF_965226575.1 of Pagrus pagrus. Taxonomy (NCBI): domain Eukaryota; kingdom Metazoa; phylum Chordata; class Actinopteri; order Spariformes; family Sparidae; genus Pagrus; species Pagrus pagrus. The sequence continues at coordinate 25,157,341 of NC_140193.1, forward strand.
AACGCAGCAGAAGTTCAATTTTCTTCCACCACTCCCAGTGACGCTGCAGAGACCACCAGTGGAAGCAGAGTTAGCCTCAGTCCCCTCTGTCTGACTCACACAGGCTGGCTCTGCCCTACATACTTGTGAGTGAACTCTTGGGTTGTGTTGCATTATAAATAAACTGAAGAAGTTTAAAATAATCTTTTCTTTCAATAATTTAAGTATAATTTTACTTTTTGGAGTCAAAAAATGTTTTGCTAAGATGAACGTCTTTGTAGTGTGCTGTAGGCGGTGGCACTCTGATGAAACCATGCCTCACTACCTCTGTGTGAGTGTGTGTGAGAGGTCACCTGGTCAAAGGCCTGGTCGATGCTGTCCTGCAGGTGTTCGGTGAAGCGGTCGTTGACGTCTATCAGCTCCTGGACGTTACTGAACACCACAATGAGCTGCTCGGCTGTCAGCAGCCCGGCGCTCTGCATGGGGCAGTAAAACTCCTCCTTGATGATGCGCAGGTCCTCGCCGTAGCTCGACTCCGTGTTCAGAAACTCCAGGATGGCTTCCTTGCGCTCGGTGCGCAGCTTGGAGCAGCGTTCACACATGCGTTCTCCTCGCTCTCTGGAGGCCCCGTCCCTCAGTCCACAGTCTGGACAGGGTCTCTGAGCCTCCCAGGCTCTGAGGGAGGCAGACGGTCTCTTCCAGGTGCGGGACAGACCCGGGCCGATGCCGCTGTCCACCCGCTCCACCTCGGCTCCCCGGGTTCTGCGGTAACGCCGAGGCTCGCTGTCCTCCTCCTCCCGCTCATCGCTGAGGCCCACCACCCCGCTGTCGGCACTCAGGCTGCTGATGGTGCTCCAGCGGTGCTGCCCAGACCGAGTCACACCCAGACCCGCCTGGCGCTCCTCACCGGGGGGCTCAGAGCGCCCACGGATGGCTGCTGGAGCTGAGGAGAGGGAGATGAGGATGGTCAGATTCACTGGTGCTCACAATGTTTATGGATTTACTTACACACACACACACACACACGTCTACCAGCCATTACTGGTCATGTCAAAATGAATAAATGATTACAGATATCATCTTTCTCCAATAATTAGATCCCTCACCCTTCAGTCTGACACTTCACCTGTGTCAATACTGCTGTGTGTGTCTGTGTTCAAACAGAGCCACACTTGTGTTTGCTGAGCTGCTAAGACATTGTTACATTACACAAGTGCTCTGTAAACGATGCATTCGTGTGTAGGCGCCAGATATTTTTGGTAAAGACTTCAGTCAGTGTTGGTTTTATCCAACAAGCTCATCATTAGCATATGTCATACTGAATGACACTCTGTGGCCAGAGACCGAGAGCCGCTGTTGACAGGAGAGAGCTCAGAATTAGCAGGGGAACTGTGTGTGTGTGTGTGTGTGTGTGTGTGTGTGTGTTAGGTGGGGGGTTAGGACTGAGTGCAAAGGCCACAGCAGTCAGAGACAAGCATGACATGCCGGTCTTCACAGCGTTAATGTCTAAAAAAACAGGTTCAATTGGAGGTTCACTCAGGATAGAGGGTAATTCAGCTCCCTGGTGAGGTGCTGGAGATGTAATGAGCACATGGATTTGTGTAATTATATTAATTGTAATTATATTTGTGAGCAGGGAGGGCTGGATGTAGTTCTCCACAGGAAGGAAGCATCAGGTCAGAACACCTGAAACAAGCTGGAGTCCCAGCCTGTTCTGTTGTGTGTCCATGTGTGAACGTGTTCTGAGTTTAGATCGTACTGCCCAGGACTCTGAACAGAAGTGGCTGAGTGGTTAATAGGAAAGTGACAAAATATTCTGATTGTGTCCTTATCCTGAAAGGATCAAAACTCCAGCACTCTCTGAGAAATAATCTAAGTTTTACTGTGGACAGAAAAATGAATGTGTTTCAGCACTAAGCCTTTTTCGGAAGATTCTTTTTCTCTGAGAGTATCTGAGTTCTGTTCCTTGTTTAATCCAGCCACTTCCCTGCACCCACCAAATATGTTTAAACTTTGGAGTAGTGTGGGCTGCTATTTTTTCATGACCTTATTCTGAAAAATACAATAGTCCTATTAAGATATTTACGCTGCTGATGAACATGAATATTCCTGTTTACATGCAGCCATGTGTCCTCCAACACAGCCTCCCTTCCATTCTTTTAACCATCCTTAAAAGAATGATCCTTCTGATCAGAAAAGTGTCCTTACAAATTTTTAAGAGTTAGACAAGGCCTGCTCCATTTGCAAAGTGCCATGACATGACTTCTGTTGTGAACTGGCACTATACAAATAAAGATGGGTTGATTGATTGATTGATTGCATGCATCCTAATCTTGCAGTTGGCTCGGCGACACACAAGGCTGACTGTAAAAAGGCAAGACTGTGCAAAAATACTCCAACTTAGTGTATCCATGTCCAAAGAATGCTCCATAAACCTGAATAACGCGGGCACATCCCACATGTCTTAGTCAGAAGATGCAACATTTGGAATGAGGCCTAAATCAAAATGGATCGTCTGGAATATGGTCATATTCAGAATAACAGTGTGTAGTTAAACATGGTTACAACCTCTGGCAAAGAAATTATGTTTTGTTTTTTTTCTTTGGACCTTTATGCTTCTGGAGCAGCACATCTTTAAAATCACTTAAAGGGGCACTCCACCAATTTTACATATCAAAGTCATTTTGCGCTTCACACGGAGTAACAGTCGTGATTAAAGTTGTCTTTTTCTGGCTTTTCAGGAGTGAATACATCACAGCAATTGTAGTTTGGGCTTGGAGACGTCACCTTTTAACAACTTGGATGGCGCTCAGTAGAGTGCATACCTTGCCAAGGCCCTACACTCCCCTTTAATTCAATCAAGTCTAATCCAATATGAAATAACATATTTAAATCAACTACTGATTTATATTTGGGTCTGCCATCAGTCTGTACTAACTCATAGATACCAGCCACCTTCATACACCTGATTTGTTTCATCAAGATCCATGCATTATAGGTCCAGTTTGTAAGAAAGTTGATTGTTGATGTGTTGGGTTGGTAGGTAGGATCGGCCACCAAGTGTCAATATTTGATGAGTTGGGGGTGAGATGCAACTGCTGGATCTGTTCCTTTATCCAGAGCTGAAAATCAAAAATGATTGGGGTCTATTCTGTGTGAGACACATCCTCTGTCCAAGTTTGATGAAATTATGTTCAGTAGTCTTGTAATCCTGCTGACAAACCAACCAACAAGTGGAGACTGGAACAAACCTGACCTCATGTGAGAGGTAATAAGACTGTGGTACAAACTGGAGGTGTGGAGTCTGAAAGACACCATTGTTTGTCTGATCTAACAAAAACACGCTAAGCTGTTGGATCATGGGAAATGTAGTACTAGATCACTGGAGCTCTGGAGTTTAGTAAAGTTTTGTAGAAAGTTAAGGATCACCAAATGACTACTGGCTGAATGAGTCTTGATGAAGTGATAACCATGGTACCATTTACAAAGGACTTTACATCATTGTTGTACGACTCCTGAGCCATCAGGTCTTTTCTGTCTATGTTAGGCTTCAAGTCAAATATTTCAGTGAAGGCCTAGTTCATCTCAAACCTTTACAGCTCGTCCACCACAGTGAATGTTTCTCCTCCTGAACACCAACCTCCATCAAACTTGTTACAGAACACATTCGGTGAAGCCAGCGAGGTCTTTCACTTGGCGAACTCTTTCATACGTTTATTAATATGTGGGGCATCAGTTACAGTCATTCTAACTGACTCAGATTGTATTAAAGTCATCTTTTTTTTTCCTGGATGGGTCTTAAGTATTTTGACCATCATCACATCAGCATTACTGTCTACATGTTTTGATGCAGTTTGAATCCAGATGCATAACATTTTCTATCTTTAATTACGTAAGAGACTGTTCGGCCCTGAGCTTTGTATTCTTCCTAGTCTTATGAAAACACAGAGTCCAACATGTCCACACATGTTTCCTGTACTCACCACTGTCTCTGTCTCGGTCTCTGTCGCGGTCTCTCCGGTGGCTGTGGAGTCGGGCGGCTGCAGCGATCTTCATCTCCAGCTGTTTGCGCTTGGAGGCGTCGGCTGGCATGGGGTCGCTGTAGTGGGGCCGGAGACGGCACTCGCGCTGCGCCCTCACCGTCTCAGCCAGCTCATAGGCTGCGTCCGAGCTGGAGCGCCTGCAGCCCAGACCGGTGTGCTGCCGGTTGGAAGGACACGTGTGTCAATCAAACGCTCACGTTGCTATAGCAACAGATGAAAAAGGGCACAACTCTCGGAGGAGATGAGGTGAGAATGATGATAAGGGAGAAATCACAGCTGATGTATCTGTGTGAGCTCAGTGTCAACATGTTCGCTGCCATGACATCATTACATAACACATCTTGGTTATCTGTCTGATCCCCGCTGTACGACTGACAAGAATCCAAATTTCATACTGAGATGCAGCACTAATCGTCTGCCAAGTCCTGTAACAGGCTCTAAACACAACAAGGCCACACATCCAAAAATCTGCTCTGATCACATCTTAAAAACCAGCCGGCCTCAAAGACAAGAAACATCCCCGAGTGACAATTCAAAGCTGCTCCTGGCTTCTTTCTTTCTTTTAAGGTAAAGCGAGGAATTCCCCGACACACTGCAGCTTTCTGGATGGACAAACACTCCTCATGTAGATTTAAAAAATCCTTTTAGGGTCCATCAAGCCCCTGAGAGTTGACCTCAAGTGGACAGTTCAAAGGTCATCGCTATGACACCTGACCTCTCACCCCAGAGACATCACCCTCATCCTCTGCATCTGGTGATATTGGCTTTACATCAAAGATCACCTCCCAAAATGTTGACAGCTCTCTGACAGCTAACAGCTCCAGAGGAGTGAGAGGTTTTCATCGCTCTGTAGCAGAAAACAACATGAAAACACAGCTTGCAGCAATCAGGTGAAATGAAGGAGAATAATTCATGATCGGCTGAATTATCACATTGCAGCTCTTACTTTGGGAGTGCAGAGGCAGGCTCCATTGTGGAATCACCAAAATGAAGGAAAGCAAGAAGCGAACGCACCTCGACATCTGTTCTCTAAAGCACCTCCAGCCTCCATGTCAGTCCTCTGTTCTGCAGATGCACAGAGAGGAGCAGAATGCTCTCTGCAGCTGAGGCTGGTGTCAGGCTGCAGGCAGCAGAGAGCAGGGACGAGGCGCTGAGCTACCAGCAGCCAGCTGCATGAGGGGGGCTCGGTCCTCCTTTTACTGCATCGTCAGACGTCGACCTGCTGCTGAAGACAGAGCGCTGCATGCTCGCCTCAACAAATACCTCTGCATCAGTGTGTGTGAGTGATGTGTGTGTGTATGTGTGTGTGTGTGTCTGTGTGTGTGTGTGTGTGTGTGTGTGTGTGTGTGTGTGTGTGTGTGTGTGTGTGTGTGTGTGTCGCAGTCCCCCTGCTTGTCCCAGTCATCCTTGAATACCAATAGATCTGTGTGTGTCTGTGCACCACGCAGCATCGATGACGAGCGGCGAGCGAAGACGAGCACAGACGACACGTTTAAGACAGAAAAGAGGAAAGAAAATGAGAAAGAATCCTTACGCATTCTCCTGCTTCCTCTCCTCCTCCTCCTGCAGGCGTCTCGTCGCCAGCCTCGGCTCCGCAGGCTGTTGCCGACGTTGCCATGGCAACGGCGGAGGGCTGACAGTCGGTCGAGGGGGCGGTGATGTCACAGCCTCCGTCCCGGTCACCTGACAGCTTGACGGGGGCCTCGCCGGAGATCTCTGCACTGCAGCTGGTGGAGAGAAGAGGAGACGGCGTTACAGAGGGAGAGAGAGAGGGATGGGGGAGGAGGGGGAGTGAAAGGGAGGGACGAGGGGAGGAAGGGAAGGCAAGGAGAGGGGGAGTGAAAGAATGGGAGGAAGAGAAGGAAGGGAAGGATGTGGGAGAGAGGAAGGAAATGAAGAGAGAAAGCCAGAGGAGGGAGATGAGATGAAGGAGAGGAGGGATTCATTGTAATTCAAGCAGAGCTCTCTCCTCCTCTCTCCTCCTCACAGCATCCGTCATTCACTCCACCTCACTCTTCCCTCTCCAGCTCACATGCCACTCTGCTTCCTGCTGTTTCTTCTTCTGTCCCTGCCACACCCCCCCTCCTCCATCATCCCCCAAAACACCCAAATCAATGCCCCCCCCCCCCTCCCCGCCCTCCTCCCTCCCAGCAATTAGACACATCATCGGACATTAACGCCTGAACCCTCGGACCTAAGGGACACACACTGCCTGCACACACACACACACACACACACACACACACACACACACACACACACACACACACACACACAAACACACAAACACAGATCAGATTCTTCCTTCACTCTTTTGTATGTGTGGATCCATTCCTGCAGCACACAGCCAGCATGTGATCTGAGACAACCCACGAAAGCACACCGGCTGTGACACACACACACTGTGCTACACACTGAAACACACACATCCATGTACACAGACCACAGCCTGCCTGCAGGGACTCTACATGCATTTGTAAGAGAACATGAAAAACACACAGCAGAGACAAGAAGTCGAAGGAAGTGGTGAGCCTTCAGAGTAAAAGCCGCTGACCATGAACAACCATTAGCCAGCTGACCAGGGACCTTTGTTCAACTCACTGCTGATGATCTCTCCACATCATTTCCTGCCCCGTCTCTCTACTGCTGACACGCATCACAAAATTACCAAAAACTACACAAATCTGAGCAAGTCTGAGGCAGACTCGTCTCAGGATTTTAATTTGAGCTGCAATTATACATTTTTTTGGCCACAAGGGGGCAGACGAACACCGCAACACACATGATAATACCTTATAAAGTTGTTATGGTGAAAATCAAGCAGGCACAAAACCACATGTTCAATCATTTGGAGTGTTGTCCTCGGTTACCTAATGGATATAAGTCCAATATCAAATTTCCTTTTAGCTTTGTTTTGGCCTCCACGAGGGGCAAATGTGAGAATGCTGTTTCCTGCAGTTATATCTTTATAATAATCTAGCAAACAAAATATCACAAAATATCATAATCATCAATCAACATATTCACTGGGAAAATGTCCACAGGAGTTTCCAGGGTTTTTACAGCCCTGAGTGATGCCTGCAGGCATCCTTATCAGGCTGCGGGTAAAACCTCCACCAATCACAGGGCGGAGCAGGAGCATCTATGCACTGACGGAATGTAACTAAGTACATTTTCTCAAGTACTGTACAATTTCGAGGTATTTGTACTTTACTGGAGTATTTCCATTTTCTGCTTCTACTAACTTAGTTACTAGTTACTTTCATGTTGCATCAGATCCACAGCAGCATATTTTATAGACTAATTTATTTTATTAACAACTAGATTAAAAAACATGGAATCAGATTGTCAGAAAAATCCTAAATATCATACTTAAGTACATTTAATGCTTACAGAACCTGAAAAAGCAAATATCACAGCGAAGAAAGTCTGTAAATCACTTGCTGCTGCTGTGAATACACAATAATACTTGTAGGACACTTAGACAACATAACATTATTATCAACATCTGTATTCTCTCGTCTGGATTTTGTCAGCAAGAGACATTTAACATGAGGAAACCAAAATTTAAAAGATGAGCAGGACAAAAAAGGATTTTGAAAATTCTTCCATTTGAAAAACGACTTCACCATCCCCCTGAGAAAATACTTTGTTCTTTAACAGCTTTATGTTCCACGTTCTTCACCACACTGCTGTTCGGTGCTGGGTGGGTGTCCACTTTATCAGAGCTGCCTGCTGCCTGTGAAGCCACTGAGGCTCAGCAGAACAGCAACCGTGCCATCAAAACCGAAACAATGAGCTAAAAGAGGCTACAAACAGCTACTAATTCCCAGTGGGCTCCTCTCACATTACCTGTAGTCATATTGATTACCTGAGCTATAAAATAATGCACGCCTCTTTACATTTTGCTTCAGACATCATTAACAACAGGACCAGCCACCTACAGTATATCCAGTCTATCGATTATGTTTTTCAAACACGGTGAGCTTCACGGTCCAGCAGGCATGAGCGTTAATATAATATCACTGCAAGAAAATAAACCCTGGTTCCAGCAGTTTCAGAGATGATTGTATCTTTATTCAAATTAAAGCACTTTGTGGCTCAGCAGGTTTAATAGGCCCAGGGGTCACAGCCCAGAACAGACTCTCAACAGTGTCTGAGGCTGTAAAGTCCTGAAATATTGACTCCCCACAGCACATATACCTACATGTGAAGCTGATCCTGAACTCAGTGTACCGACTAGCTGTCAATCATCAGACTGCTGCTGTAACTGTGGAGACTCTTTGGATCGTCTTTGTCTCTGCTTCTTATTGTTTTATTTAAAATGGGCTGTAGCCACATCGACCATGTGTCAACAACTCTTTTCATTAATTGATACATGTTCAAGTCTTTGAAATGTTGGAATTTAGTAAAAAAAAACATCACAGAGACATCTTCAGTTAGTTTGTTTTGTCTGACTATCAGTCCAAAGATATTCTATTTACTTTGGTACAACACAGAGGGAATCATCAGATCATATTGGACAAGCAGGAATCAGAGAATATTAGCATACTTGTTTGCTAAATGACTTTACAATTAACTTAATACAGTCAATCCACTCGTTAATGGCTTGTTCGCAGTCTGATCTGCAGTTCTGTGTCCTCTGATATGGTGGTGGCTTTACATGAGGTCTCATTATTCTAATGGTTCTTACATAACTGGGTCCCTTCTGAGCTCTCTCCGTCACAAACCAGTCAGACTGCTGAACACTGCTAAAATCATTTCTCGTGCATGTTTTTCATATTAAACCTGTTTGTATTAAACATGTTATCGACACAGCAGGTGAAAGCTGGGCCGATATAATGACTTCAGTTTTGAGGGTGCAGCTCTAAGCGTTGGACAGAGTGTCATTAAAGGAGGCTCCGTCACGGAGTCACTGTCACACAGCGGATGATGCATGAGACGTAATAACCTGCAGCTTCATTCATCAGGACAGTGTGTCTGTGATAGATCACCGCTTAACACGGCACAATGTGACGCTGAAATTAGCCCGCTGTCACTTTCGCTGATGCATATATCACTGCGATGAATTCAATATATTTATCAGTGTGTGCATCGAACAAGGAAGACTAAACAGAACATGCTCCAGTGGACACACACCTCCCTCTGCACACTATACACACCTGCTGCTGCTGCTGCTGCAGTATACCGTTAACTCAGCAGGGCTGGTTCATTTCTATTCAAGCCTCCCAGGTGTAATAATATAAATACTGCTGTAATAATGCAACTAGAGCTGTGTTATGCTTTGTGTGCACGTTTGGCTGCATGATAAACTCAAACAAAGAGACTTATTGCTGGAAGTCAAATACCTCAGGGTGCAGACATCACACAGAACACCGTCATGTTTAATTAATTAATCTTCAAGTATTAAAACATTCACAGAGCCTCGAGTCACATTTAAATCACTGGAGGAGCTCAGTGTGGTGCATTCTGGGTGCTTTTTGAACATTAAAGATGAATCCACCTGGGATAAACAGCGTGGAAAGTGAGCTGCCGGAGCGTCAATGGACTCTAAGAGGGAGCTGCAGCAGTGCTCAAATGATTAGTGGAGAAAATCGATGGGGAGACGACTGATCAACAATCTGGTGATCAATAAATCGTATAAGTGATTGATCGAGCACGATGCAAAACACTCTAGCTTCTTAAAAGGGCCAGTGAGGAGGATGTAGTTACATCTAAAAACACAAAAACATGAAAAACCCTCTCAGGAGTCAGTGTTTGGTTTGTCCTTTCTGGGCTACTGTAGAAACATGGTGGACTGTGTGGAAGAGGAGCTGCTCCCTCTCCAGATACAAAAAGGCTCATTCTAAGGTAACAAAAACACAGTAAGTTAGGGTCGCCACAGTTTCAGGTGATTTTACACAAATGAAAACAAAATCATGAATTTGATATTCTATTATTGCTAATAGATCCCTCTAAATCCTGCACACTGCACCTTTAAATGTGTCCTCTGTCACTGCAAACAGAAAACAGACAACAAACTAAAATCTGTGTTTTGTGCTAATTAGCAAATGTTAGCAAAGATGGTAAGCGTGCTACACATTACACCTGCTTAGCATCAGCATGTTAGCACGCTGATGATAGCATGGCAGCCTCACAGACCTGCTAGCGGGCGATACATGTTATTCTTTGTTGAAAGAAGCAATTCGAAGAATCACATCGGCCATTTTCACCACTGGATAGGCTACCCTGCTGTAAGAGAAGTATGTTTTCCATATATGTTGGTCACTCTAGCTTGTTTCTTCATTATTTGCGTCAATTACACGTTATGACAATATTTTTAAATTTGTATTAAATATTACACTGATATGAAGAGGTAACATGGCTTATGTTCTAAATTATGACCATCTTTATATGTACTAAAATATAGATTTAATAATATGCTTACCATGTATTATCTAATATATCAACTGATATACAGTATATTACCAATGTTATATAAAAATGTATATTTTTTATTATATTTTCACAGCTAATGAAAAAATATCAGCATGTATTGTCGAATATAGACTATTTGGACTTTCTCCACAGATTAAATAGATTTTTCTTATTTTTTATGCTATTTTTATATGCTTGTTCCATAATGGATATATAGATAAGATACAGTGTAAGGCTAACCTTTAGCTGCAGCTCAGGACTGTCACGTATTGAACACACACAGAGCAGTTATTTTCTGCTGCCTTCACGCAGCAGTGCCTCAGACATCCATCATCCCTTCAGCAGCGCAGACAAAGGAGCGACAGTCAGTGGAAAGTCCTGACAGGGAGGGAAAGATATCGTCTATATCTCCCATCTCTCTGCAGGGGGTGGAGTTTATATCCTTGAACAGGCCTAATCAAGCAGCTCTTCTGTGTTCAGGCTCTAATATTTACACTGTACAAAGGCCTAGCCCCAAACGACCCCACGGAGCTGTAAAACACATCCTTCTCCTGTTTGTCCTTGATCAGAATGAACCACAGTGGACTGAAGCCTGCATGTATTCAGCCAACAGCTGACAGTTAGAGAGAGACGGTGCCAGTCTTCCGTCTGTCAGGCTTCATGCCAGCCTCTCGCCCACAGTCTCGTCTGCAGAGCCAACCCTGTTAGCTCCGACAGCTGTTATCACAATAACTGAGATAAATCGATAACACACAAAACACGCACGCTTAAACAGATGGACTCACACTTCCATACAATGCTCTGGCACTGTGACGCACATACACACACTCCACTAATAAACACACACACACCTCCACCGAGAGCTGCTACATGGCTCAGATGATCTGACTTCACCATCAGAAAAGATTAACTGGATTTAAAAACGATATGCTGATTGATAAATTACTCAGGTCTCACTGTGAAACAGAGACAACAGATATAAATCAGAGATAACTGGAGCAGGTTTGATCCACGCAGTGAGGGGAGAAGTATTCAGATTCACATGTGTGTGTTGATCATATAAGTTATACAAAATTACGTTAAAATTGTACACTACTAAGTAGAATGCAAGGGATCCTTATCAAAAATGTTTCTGAATGTTGTGTTTATGTGAAAACAGGAATTTAGCTGATCATCTCTGTTTGATTTTTAAGAACTAGATCAATATTGAAAATGATATCGGCCTCAAAAATCCAACGTTGTTTGGGCTGTACTTACAGTTCAGAAGTGTTACCAGCAGACTGTTAATAAGTATCAAAAGTAAAAGTACTCATTATGTCAAGTTACTTTACACATATCGTATCAGTGGATGTGTTGAGGCCAGTATGTGTTTTAACATATTGAAGTTTGTATGTGGAAAGTTGCACTCCAGGCCAGTAAGTGGCAGCAACATGGTGACTGCTACACTATACACCTGAGCACACAGCTGGTGTGTTTGGACAGCAGGAGGCACAACTCAAACATAATGTTAGGTGTAAGTTTTCACTGATGCAGCATGTAGAGAACATGTTACTGTTGTAGCTGCTGAAGGTGGAGCACATTTCTACTACAGCTGGATGGTTATAAAAAAAAGATTGTATTTTAAATGCTCATTATCATTTGTGTGTAAAGTCCCAATTTTAAGTATAAATTAAAAAGTCTTAACAAAAAGTACAATATTTTGTTCTTAAATTTAGTAGAGTGTGAGATTAAAGAAGCATAGAGGCCTGCAGTGATAAAAAAAAACACTATCCATTAATATAAATAACACGGTTTTTGATTTCATGAATGCTACGACTCTGCGACAAAATCAAATGTCACTATTTTTTGACAAGACACCTCGATATCAATACTATAACAATACTGTAGTGATGACTGTACACAAGATTTTTAATCAATAATCATGAGTAATGTGTCAATTATATAATGGCTGAGTGGGTAAAGGTAAGTATTGGTAAGTGCGTTCATGTGTTGTCGGGATTATTGGAAAAATGGATTTCCAACAGGGAAAATTCACGTGAATGCCCTCTCAAGTCAGAACAACAACTCAGAAAGTCTGAGAAGATTTTGGCACACTAGTTGCCGAGTTGACGTCTGAAATGATATGACACTGAAACATGGCAGACGAAGGAAACAGACCTGCTCAATTTGAAAAGCGTCACGGGATGACTTTTGTTGTGAATTGATGCTATACAAATAGATATAGATATAAAGATATATAGATATAAAGATTGATTGATTGATTGATTGATTGATTGATTGATTGATTGATTAATGATTAAGTTTCCCCAATGACACACAATGAATGGCACTTCACTGATATAATGTAAATATGATACAATGACTTTTTTCCTTTATATACTCAAAAGAAGTCAAACAGTATGATCCTAAAAGTTTAAATGCAGGACTTTCAGTATTTCAGCACTGTCATATAATCAGTTTGACTTCAGCAAAGGACAGTGATTAACACCCCTCTCCTCCCAGACCCACCTCTTCTTGATGAGGTCCAGGGCGGAGCCGATGAGGCCGTCCTTCATCTTGTAGATCTTGGCTCCGTAGCTGGACAGGTCTGTCCCCTCCAGAAGGAGCGCCGGGCAGCAGCTGGAGGGACGGTCCCAGTTCTCCCTGCTGGGCGGGAAGGGGACCGACCCAGCTGGCTCCAGACTGCTTCTCCTCCGCCTGCTGCTCCCATCCTCTCCCCACGCAGCAGAGGCTTTCTCCGGGGCGGAGCTGGCCAGGGGCTGCAGAGGTGAGCGTGGAGACGGGCCTGTGCGGATTGGAGATAACGTGCTGGTTTTACAGGGAGGTCTCTCTGAGGAGGTGTCACCACTGCTGCATGTCCTTTCACCTCTGCTCATGTCTCCCGCCACCTCCACAGAGTCTTCTTGCTGCTCCCTGTGTCCTCCGCTAGAGTTCGTCTGAGGGACAGTCCGATCAGGAGGAGGGTTGTTACTGTCTGATGCTCCTGCTTCCTGCGGCAGCTCAGCCGCAGATGTTCCAGAAACCACAGAACCGGCTGTGGACTCTTTGCTCTGCTCTCCCTCCTTCTGCCTCATCCTCTTAAACTCCTCAAACGTGGGGATGTGAAGGCGTCCCACAGGAGGTCTGCAGCGCTCTGATGCGGAATCACTCCCGTTACCTGTGATGTTGTCTGTGGTGTAGGACGTCTTCACCACTCTGGGGCTGGACGGGGAGCTGCTCCCAGCCAGGTTGGGACTGCTGTTCTGGCGTCGGAGCTGCAGGCGCCTCAGGACCTCCTGCTTGATCTCCTCAGGGCTTGTGAGGCGCATCGTGCACAGCGGCCTGGACCCATTCACGTGATGCATACCCTCCCGTTCAATTGGAGCAGCACCTGGGTTCACCTGAGGCCGTAATGGGAGGGGCTTCAGAGGCTCAACTGATGACCGTGCACTCTGGAGGCGGAGTTTATCCCTCAGGCCCTTCCTTGCATCCCATTCGTCGACACCCCCTGGAAACAGCAGCTGAGGGAAGAGTGGCAGGTCCTTCCTGGGAAGCCCATGTCTGGGGTAAAAGGCCAGGCTCTCTGGGTTGGGTACCAGTCCATGAGCCCCCACCACAGCTCCATCAGGAGGCCCGCCACACCAGTTGGTACTGGAGGTGTAGCGTAAAATAAACTCACTGTCCACGCTCCTGTAGGGGGCAGCACTGAAGGCACACAGGCCAGGATCTGCCATGGTGTTCCAGTTCAGGTTCTCCATACTCCTGTAAGGCCTGCTGCCGTTACCTCCTGTGTGGTTGCAGGAGCCCGGGGCTGGCCCATCACCTGACCCCGGCCCCAGAGGCTCCTGCCTGCTGGAGCAGTACCTCAGCCCCAGGTTAGTAAGCAGAGTGCTGCTGTTACACCGGGCCATGAGCGGGTAGGGAGGCCCATGGAGGCCCGGGTAGTGAGGGACGCCAGGTCTGTGTCGGGGGAAGGAGGACAGGGGGTCGGGGGACAGGGGGAGGTTGGCGATGCAGGGCTCCATGTCTATGACGAGGTCGAGGGGAGAGGCGCGGCCAGCAGGAGAGCCGGCAGAGGCGATGACGGAGGAGGTGGAGGGGTAGTCACATGGTGGAGGAGGCTTTACGTCAGGCATGGCTGAAGGCTGAGAGGGTGGCCCTCAGACATACAGTCAGCAGGTATGAAGATCTGCAGCCTGCAGACACACAGAGACACAACGTATGAGGATCAGATCACCGACATGAAGCAGTCATGGAGACAACAGCTGACAACAGTTTCCTCTCACTCTGTGTCCTGTTGTCTTCTTTCTAGATTTATTTGTGCATCATTTCATGCACCTTTATTTAATGAACAAGCTGCTGGTATAGATTTAGATGTAGTACTGAAGTATGTTCAGTATATTTCAGACTTGTGATCCTGAACAAAGATTGGTAGAAAAACTTGGGTTTATACGCTGCAACAGTTAGGCGAGTAATTCATTAGTCACTTCAAAGAAAATTAGTTGCCATGGCAACTGTTTTGATAATTCGTGAAGCATTTGTCAATGTCAAACACTGTCTGGGTCCAGCTTCTGAAATGTGAGGATTTTTGTGCTCACCGTTGTCATTTCTGACAGAAAATGAAGAATGAATGAAACCTTGAAGATGTTACTTTGAGTTCTGGGAAAAGGTGATGAGCATTTTTTATAATTTCTTTACATTTTATAGACTAAACGATTACGATTAATCCACAATGTAAATAATCATTAGTCGTATCTCTAGTTAAAAGTTGCTACATTTGATTACTGATTTGATCTGATTCTGAATCTGACAGTCAGAGAGTAAAGATGATCTAATGTCTAAAAACAGCCACAAAAACAAAACATTAAACGCTATCTAAAGCTGAGAAATGTTTCAAAATGACTTTTGAAGGTTTAATATTGTGATAACAGAATCATATCATGTTACTGCTGTTGTTTTATTAATGTTTCTAAGTTATTTATATTAAAAAAGCTTCTCAGTCATCCAGGTCATGGTAATTCTAAGTGCTGTATCGTAGGCAAGTGGACTTGTTTCAGTTTCTTGAAGACGTTTCGCCTGGTGAAACATACATTGTCGTGACATGAAACAATATATGTAATATGAAGGGTAATGTTGTGATATTGATTTCAACAAAACCACTTTCCCCTTCTGTTATCTGACTGTTTGAAGCCTGATAGTGCAGCTCAGATATGATTCTCATATCAGTGAATCCACAGATCAGGCTGTGGCCATGTGACAGATCTGTTTTAGGTCCTGGTCCACACACATACTGGAGTATTGGATAAGCAGAGCTCTGGACACAGAGACAGTGTCTCTGAAGCATGCTTCCTTCAGCACAATAATCACATTCATTTATAGAAATGGCTCCCTGTCCGCCCCCTCCGGCTTCTTCTTCTTTCTCTGCAGCAGAATAATAATGGAAGGATTACTGCCCGGCTTGTCAGGCTATTAAAACATGAGATTGAGAGACAGATACAAAGAGACAGACAGTGCAGGAGGAGGAGAGAGAGAGCTGGTGAAAGAGACAAAGATGAGACAGAGAGAGGAAATGAGTGTGACGCTGAGACAAGCTGTGAGCTGAGGGGACAGTAATGAAGATAACGGCTCGGCCCGCTCGGCTCTTTCCTTCACACTAATCACACAGCAGTTGTAGATTAGCCAGAAGCCGAGAGAGCCGGCAACAAGGTACTGGGTGTACTGCCGCTCTCTCTCTCTCTCTCTCTCTCTCTCTCTCTGTAATGAGTACAAATAGCATGTCGACCGCCCAACGCCCATCCTCCGTATCTCATACCCTAACCCTAACCCTAACCCTACGTGACAGTCAGCAGCGCAGGGTTAGGCCTGTGATTATGACTATGATTATGGAACAGGGACTCAGAGGGCTCATCCCCCATGCATTAGGTGAATAATGAAATCCAAATCATCTTTAGACTCGAACACTCCCTGATGCCAAAGCACGAACAGGCCGCCACGCTTCTCTGCAGCTCTGCAGTAATAGATAAATCTCCATTCCTCACCCGCTTGGAGGTAAGCAAGGCTGCAGCACAGTTAATCAGTAACTCCAACACAACAGGCACACAGATCTGATTTGTTGGCTGCTTCTTAAATGATACTGGAAAACTAGAGCTGAGGACATCAATCTGTTGATCCGAAGGGAATTTAACACCGTTTTCTCTTTTTATAAATGACGTCTTTATAGGACGAGGCTGGAGACACTTTGTGTTTTTATCATTGTCAACAAATCACATGAAAAGACCAAAACCAATCATGAGCTGATGTTATTGATGAGTTTGTTTTCACGTCTGAAGCGGTGTGTTTTACTGTGACCCACGGAGCTGCACTGCTGTTCATTCAAAACACATTAATGAGCCACACTGGTCACATGTTCCTTCATTACCATGAACACACACTGTAGTTTATTTTGCCACTCTGTACCCTCTAATCTAAGCTGTAGATTAATGGCACGTTTATCCTCATCAGGTTGCATCATACTGCATGTAGCTATTTGCATAGATATTATTTTATATATTTCTTTTCGTCATATCTGTCAGACATTATTTAACAGTATGTAATTAAATAATTTTGTTTCATTTTATAGGCTAACATCAGAGGTGCCTAAACTTTTACCCTTGAAGGGCCAAAACAGAAACTTTAGCCACCGGCTAAAAGCAAGTACCTTGTTGTGTTGTGTTGTGTTGTGTTGTGTTGTGTTGTGTTGTGTTATTAGGATGCAGAATGAAACTGTGATCCCAAGTTCCCTTAATTGACTGACTTCCTGCTCACGGTGACATTCTGCCCGCCGTGTTCAGAATGTGAAAAATGATTAATAATTAAGGATCATACATATTAAACGATCATTTTTACCTCACAAAAACATTCATTTTCATTACACACATCTAGTGGGCAACTAAAACCTGATGGTGGACCGTGGACCCCACATTTGGCAGCCCTGGCCTACATGGACGGATTATACAGTTCAAATCTCTGTCATTCTGTTTGGATATTCACAGGTATGTAGTTCATTTTCTTGGAAGTCTTTTGAAAAAATATTTGTGGATACAAAAACAAACAGGATTGTCAGTTTTTGGTTGATCTAGTGAATTAAATTCCTTTTCATCAACCTTATGTAAAAACTGTAGACCCAGACGACGAGTCTGTGATGCCATGGTAGGCACTATACCATATATTGCACAAGTTATGTACATAGAAGAACAGTTACTATATATAGTATGTTTATCTTTATTCTAATAGTTTTTATTATATTTTCTATTCAAATTGTTATCTTATTCTTCAAATATTCTCTTTGTTATTGTCTATGTTTTGACACTTACTGTTGTGCAGCTACTATTTCCCTCTGTACTGCTGTGTTACCTGCAAATTTCTCCCAAGGGGGATCAATAAAGGAACATCTTATCTTATCTTATCTTATGCTACAGTGGCGTTATCCTGACCAAGGACCAACTAAAACCTCTTAAGACAGCCATTTTTATAAACCAGAGCTAGTGTAACTGATCATAAGGAGAATAAACAAAAGATTTTAACTATTTTCACTGATTGAAGCAACAGCTGTCTGAGGATCAGTTATGTTTGGATGTGTTCATGCAAAGCCAGGAGAAACACTTGTATAGAGTCTGTGTAGTCCGCCATATTTGTTCCTAACAATGCGGGGACTGACTGACTGAATGATGTCACTCTACGGTGGCTCTCATGCCCGTGGAAAAGCAAACCGGTTCCAAAAAGGTTCACAGGTTGAACCAACTCTGAGCCAGCACTTGCTTGACTTTGGTTGAGAGGGGGCACAACGGTGCTAAAATGCTAACATAAGTATGCTAACATGCTCACAGTGACAATGTTTACACGCTGATGATATTCAGGTCATGTTTACCATCTTGATTTAGTGTGTTGGTATGTTAGCTAATTAGCACTACACACAAAGGACAGCAGAGGCAAAAACCAAATTCAGGAAACATTTAAAAGAAGTCAGCGGTGTTTTACTGATACTGAGGGGGGAGCGGTGGGCTGACTGCTATTAATGAGCTCATATGAGCAGTGGTCTCATGGAATATATCATCTGTGTGTCCATTATTATCTGTGTACTGCTGAAGAAGCGCTCACTTTATAACCATTATCATGCCCTGTGGCTATAATGGCTTTTACTTTTCTCTGTGCTCTGCCTGAACAAAGCTTTAAAGTCTATGATCAGTTTTTCATCTTGACGACTTCCTGCAACAAACATACAGTACGTGTGTGTGCATAGCTCTGATTGGAAAAAAAGAGGCTGGTCTGTGGACTTTGTGTTTAATTATCATGAGTGTGTGTGTGAACAGCAGGCAGCATGCAGCTCAGCAGGCCCGAGCCTCTCTCCCTCTCTGGTTGAATTACTGCCAGTATAAAGGCTCTCCGGAGGTCCGCTCCCTCTCTGCTCCCTCTGTCACGGAGGCTAACTGAGGAATAACTCATCCCGACCAGCGGGACAGTAAATCAGCCACCATGTCCCAGCATGCACAGGGGCTGGTTCCTCCAGATATGATGGCAGAGTGCATGAAGAAGACAGGAAGTAAATCATTCATGTAATCAGATTCACTGTCAGAGTCGCTGCATTATTAAAAACATGTGCGTCAACCTCCATCTCAACAAGTCATTGTAATATCGAGCCCTTACGTTTTAAATCATGTGGCCAAAAGTGTGTGGACGCACTGTGTTCGTGTACTCTTCATGATTTAGACGAGACCCTTTAGTTCAAATTCTGTGAAATCTTTGTGATACAGAGTACGATGACATTTTAGATAATACTGCCCTTCCATCTTTATGATAACAGTTTGTGTTTGTCCATTTCCCGTTTCAACATGACAGTTTCTCCAGCGCAAAAAGCCAGGACCATACAGAAACTGTTCTCCCAGTTTGGTCTGAATGAACCTTGGCTTGGGCTGGGCTTCACAGGGACTGTGTTTAAATAAAGAAACATGAAACACAGAGTCTGACCTCGACCCCGTCCGTCACCTTTGGGATGGACTGTGATCAGTGTTGGACCTCACTAATGCTGCTGTGGCTGAATGCGAGCAGCAAAGTTCAAAATCTGCTGGGAAGTCTGACACCAGAAGAGTGGAGGATATCAAGGCAGCAGATTCATGATCACTGTTTGGCTGCCCAAATATTTTTGCCTATGTATTGTATTTTGTCTAAACAAGGATAAAAAAAATGAGATTACTTCACTTTCAGCAGCATTCTGTAAAACAACTGAGGCAGCTGGGGACGACCTAAAAAACATCAAATGGCTCCATACAGCTCATCTGCTGTAATTCAAGTCTCGCTTTTAGCCTCGCAGCTACAGCGAAGATTTCAGTTCAAAAAAGGGCTTAAATAACGTCTTTGGTACAGGATGTTTTATTGCAATTCAATAAAAATGTTAAAATACACAAGATTGGCTGTGTTCCAGAGATTAAAACATTAAAGCATCTCACAGTTTCTACAGATTGTAATCCTGTCTGTGCATGTGTACATGACTGTGTACATGCATGTGTGAGTCAGTGTCTGTTGCTATCGGCTCATCTCTCCTCCTCTCTGACTAGCCAGAGGTTACCTAACAGCAGCATCGTGTTGCAGAGATCAGGTTTGGAAACAAATCCTCCGATTGCAGCCAGCAGTTCCTGCAGCTGCTGGCAGCGTGCTGTCTTCTAAACTTACCCCATTTTAATCAAGCTTCTCCGCTGCTCCTCTCCTCCTGCAGGTCATTGGCTCAGATCCCAAAGTGCCAGGCTTCTTCTCCTCAGTCTCCTCTCAGGACGGGAACCTGTCTGGAGTTCCCACTAAGCCAGACAGACGAGGCCCTGAGCTACGAGCAAAGAGAGAGAAAAAAGAGGAAAAAGCAGATCAATCATTGAGTTTTCTAAACATAACAACAAACCAGCGGGATGCTCTGCCAGGAGCTGCTGCTCTTCACCCTGCTGAACTACAGACAGGAGCCTCACATGTATTCTGATACTGTAAAACAAACCGTGTCCTCCTTTCACAGATTGAATTAGATGTTGAGTCAATTACATAATTAGTGTTTCTCTGTCAGGAGACAGAAGCAGATTACACACATCGCAGCAACAGCCTGCGCATAGTACGTGTGTGTGTGTGTGTGTGTGTGTGTGTGTGTGTGTGTGTGTGTGTGTGTGTGTGTGTGTGTGTGTGTTGATCAGTCAGAGGTTCAACAGCCTGCTGCTGATTATTCTCTGTCATACTTGCAAACAGTAACACACATTTCCTTCATATAATCATTCTGATCCATTTACAGATATTATGAGTGAGGGAGGAAACTGCTGGTGCCGCCCAGAGACCGAACAGGAGACGGAGTCTGAAGCTGCAGTATATCTCATTCTCATTAATGAAAATAAAACATAAATTAGACATATGACTTTGTCTAATGGATAATAACATTAAATAAAATGATCAAATAAATCTGAAAACAAAAATATAGCAAACAATAATGTAAGAATGTAACTAATAATAAAAAAACGCATTAACATTAAATAACTAAATAAATGCATTGCTTTCTCTGTTAAGAGAAAATAATCAAAAATATATATCAGTGTGAATTGTCCCTCTTAAGCACAATAAATAGCAGCAGCAGTGAAACACATTACAGTAGAGTTCAAGAAATAAATAACAGTTTCCTGTAAACACTGTGGGTAGACCGACATCAACACATTAAAGCTCTATGTCGAGTTACATTTCAAAATGTAAATATGTCATTTTACACAACAAAGAATAAAAGTAGAGCGATAAATGACACAAATTCCAAACATAACTGCACAGCTGACTGAACGTAATGTAGGCCAACAACAAAAGACACTGAGCACCAGAGGAACAGCTCAAAGACACGACTCAGCCTGCAGGACCATGAACACTCAATAAAACAAAGAGAATGACCCCCACCTCGAACACGGCTGCATCCACCACCTCACATCTTCAGCCACACGATGACAAACCAAATGTTGCCATTCAGAGCTCGGGTCACATGTTCTGTGACGTTAACACCCCCCTCTCCCTCCCCCCCGCGGGATGCTGGGATGCAGAGTGCTGTGGCTGCATCATCTGAAGCTTTGACAAGTGGCTGTCACTGAGAACTGAGCCCCCTCCACCCTCTCCTCCACCCTCTCCTCCATCCCAGGAGTGCTGATGACTGACAGGACTTCTGAAGGATCCTCCTTTTTTTCCCATGCAGCCTGCTGCTCCTCCTCTGCACAAACAATGCATCTGACTTCATTCACTTTCTGCAGATTTCAAACAGATTTCCAGTCTCTGAAATATTATTCAGTATCTTCGGCTGCTCTGTGCTCACTGGGAGAATAACCCCGCTCTGACAATCCCACTGAAACTGATAGGCTTTTCTCAGAGGGAATGAGAAATTGGCTATCGGCGCCGACTGAAGAGGCCGACTTATTTATTTCATTTTCTCTCTTTTTATCCGGCGAGCTTTTAAATCACTGAGCCAATCCCCTGCAGCCGTTCCGGCCCTTTTCATTCATCCCCTCCTGATGTCCGCTTCACAACCTCCTAAACTATGTCCAAGTGTTTCTTAGCGTAGCACACTGTGCACGCTGTCTTATTACTCATCTCTGTGTGTGTGTCTGTGTGTCTGTGTGTCTGTGCTGCAGTCTGAATGTCTTTCAGATCCTCTGTAGTTATACAGCAGAAGAGGTGATAATAATGTGCTCTGTGGTTTCTGACACCTTCAGTGTTCCCTACAGACATGCAGGCTCACGCCTCCGTCTGCCTGCTCCAGCTGTGGTGTGTGTGTGTGTGTGTGTGTGTGTGTGTGTGTGTGTGTGTGTGTGTGTGTGTGTGTGTGTGTGTGTGTGTGTGTGTGTGAGAGAGAGAGAGAGAGAGAGAGAGAGAGAGAGAGAGACATCTTAGTATGTGTTTTGCCTGAAAAAGTCATCACTTTTTCATCTTTATAATGTAAATTATTTCATACTGTGCTTCCATAAAGCAGATACATAAACAGTAAACATGTTCTGCTCTTTGTTACGAGAATCATCCACAAACATCTCGATCCACGAGTTCAAACAGCGTTCAAAAGCTAAAGAATCCAGCAGTGAGAGACATAAGAAGAAGAATACTGTAGGTGTGACTGTAAGTGTTCTTATGAAATACACATCGCCCAAATATCCAACTTGTCCTTTCTCTCTCTCTTTCTTAATTATAAAAACATGAACGTTCAGTTCAAACTGCAGATTTATTTAAATTCTGATGGACTGTTGCATTCAAGTGCAGTACAAAGAATTGTAAAAATGACTTCTTTGTGATTCCACGGCACCATTAACACAGTTCAGACCTCCACAAATAAACGATGACATGCAGAAAACTATGAATAAATGAATAATAAATAAAACGTATGCCATGAAAACATGCCACAGATATTTCAAATTACAGACAGTGGACACACGTGCAACAGTTCAACACAACCTGTATGAAGCTGTTTGTGTCCACTCTGTCTGATAAACTATAAACCATGATTCTGTTACTACACTGCCAACAGAGTGCTGTAGTAACGAGTCCTGAAACCCAGAAATCAGTTAGCATTTTGCCATGTCCGGTTCCCTCGTCTCAAAGTCTGAGTTTTTTAATGGTCTTCAGTTAAATGTCTGAAATAAGGTGTGTGGTTACCACAAGCTAAATATATTTACATGTTTTGTTCTACTATATAAAATATGTCATTAATGTCCCACAATTGAATTATAAAGCTCTTACGAGTGTTGCTAACAAGTGTGTAAGTGAGACTACTGAGGCTGTCGAGGACATTGACGATGCATGCTGTATGCATGAGTGTTTAGTGTGAAATAGCCATCTGAAGAAAGAAGAGAGCCTTCGATCTTTCTTTGATAACTGTGTTTCCTGTTAGACCCTGTTTCCCAGTGGTCTAAATAATGAACTACTTCTTAATGTGACATCATGAGGTGGGCTGTTCTGTAACTTTTGGATGAGATGTATTATCTTAGTGATGTTTTTTCCCCAGACATAGCCATCTTTTATAGTGTATTACTTCCATTTTTAGTAATTAAGTAATACTTCATCATGTGGTCGTCTCACGTAATATTTTGTCTTTATCAGCCTCTTCATAGCCTAGATTTGTGTATATACCGGCTCTCGAAGACACATTATGATTGTCTGATGATGATATGTCGGGTTCAGTCAGAGTGTTTTCATTCAATATCAGGAATTTATTGGTCCAGGTGTGTATGGTTTGTATGGTTTTCTCCTACACACCACAGGTGTGCAAGAGTTGGACTCTGTAGAACCGTGTTCCCTACCTAGTCTATACCTAATATATGATTTATGATATGTAATATATGACATGACCTAACCCTGTAACTCAAGGTATATGAAAATATGTAACATTATTTCATTCATAACAGAAAACAGATGAATTTACAACCAGAACTCTCCATGTGTCTGCTGTCTGTAAAGGACTCAGCATTAGAGGAGCTCTGTCAGGTAGCTCAGTGGTTTGACGTGACAATATTTGAATGCCTTTAAAACCAACGTGGCATGAAGTTCACCTCCAGCTGATGTGAGCTGGAGCTCAGCAGGTGTCTGAATGTGAAGCTCTGTGCTGTGAGTGAGTGAAAGGCGGGCTAACATAAGCACAGCTGGAGCGCACAGCAGGAGAGTGACAGAAGATCACTGTGAGGCTGCAGAGGACACACCGTCCACAGCGTCAGACACGCCGTCCACAGCGTCAGACACGCCGTCCACATCATCAGGCACACCAGAAACACGTCCATACCACCCACATCGTCAGACACACAAACACACCATCCACACACAATCAAACACACCATCCACACACCATCAGACACACGCATCCATTTAGTCTTTTTACCTGTTTTTTCTGTCCACACTAGCCAGAGGTTTTCTTTTCTTTTGAAAACGATCTCCTGAGGGGCTGAATGTGAATATGCCAGCCTCGACAGCTTTTGACATAAGTCTGCTCAGTCATGGCTGGGAGCTGTGAGGCAGGAAAGTGAAGAGGACAGCTTTTGAGTAACTGATCATTCCTTTGACAACAACAATGTAAACATATTGTCCAGAGAAGACAGATGGTTTGAAAGAGGAGTAAAAGAATCCATCTATGTCAAACTGAAAGACCGTCTTTGAACAGAGGAGGTGGCCTACGACATTACTTATCACCCACCTACAATGCTGTACTGAGTTCTCTCCACAGACAGCTTAACAAGCATTCACACCTGGGCTCACCTAACCCTAGCAACCCACATGAAGGCCGGTTGGGTCAACGACCCACAAGTGGCCCTGACGACTCTGAATGAGAGCCTCCTGACAGACACACATGGCTGCTGTGATATTTCACTCTGCACAACAGTCAGCCTGAAGACGGCGGACACCAGGAACTGAACGCTGACACGACGGATTTCTCTTCTCAACAGTGACTTACTGCACACTGTGACCGAGGGAGCAGAGGGTGTAAATGTACAGTGAGGCTGTCAGGTGTGGAGCTGAGGTCATGAAGTCATCATCAACATCAAATGCAAAATGTACACTATCCTATCGCTGCCTGTATTTAAATCTCACAGCCTTATTTGCATGACATTTAGCTGATACCGTGACTCATCCACACCTATACGTTTCACTCTGGTTTGAGGGAAACTCTATCCAACATCTGTGTTTGGTTTCCAAACATTTATCCCTTGTAAGCTGGAGAAATGTAAAACATTTTTTCCGATCCTCCAGAAACTGTCAGCTTGAATTCAGTCGGCAGGAATGTACCACAGAAGCTTCACCTAACACTTCTGCTCAACAATCCCCTCAGTCACTGTCTGTATGTGTGTTCAGTCGGTTGCAACTGACAAGGAGTTTTGGCACAATGTGGCTAAAGTCACCGACAGCAGCAGAGCTTGAGAGCTTAACAAGCAGAGGATTGAGGCATGTTTTGGCAAACTAATAACTGTTTGGAACATCATGGGTGAGCTTATGGATGAGAAGAAGTGGATCATGCTGCAGGAAGAGCCGACTGAGGAAGAAAGTGAGTGTGTGAACTAAAGTACTAGAGCAATTTTCAAAAGTGTAGTTAGAAAATGACTCAGCGGAGGGATTTAAAGAGACGTAAAAATCAGAGGATATAAAGTCACCACAGTCAGGGTTGTGTTTGTGTGACTTTACTGACCTTTTATATGTGATATATGTGACAATAAACACAACATCTGTGGGGTGAAACCTCTTTTAATGGACGCTACTCGCACTTTCTACATTTCAAATACATTCAAATGCACTAAAATGCTTTAGGGTACACCTGATAAAACATGAGGCCTCGTAACAGAAAACATCACTTAATGCTGATGAAGATTAAACCCAAGCAGGTCTCATCCATATCTCACATATTAATCAGAGGCGTCCTGCCGTGTTAAATATATAACGGTCCTGAGCGATGGTTTACCTCTCAGTGTGTAAGTACATCCAGCAGTTTGCCTCTTTATCTCTGTGAAAGCTCCAGTCCTGCCAGCTCCATGTGGGCTCAGCATCCGTCTATTGATTGAGATGCTTATCTGCAGTGTCTTACATAAGAAGACCTGACCGCCACCATCATTAAAGATTACTGCATACAGGCAGGTTTCATCATGAGAGGGAGGTTCTCCATTGTAACTGATATGTGCAGCACAGATAAGTCACAATACCGTGTAATAATTAATGTTGCTTTCAGGTTAAATTGTTGTGATTATTGTAATAAGTAATTAACAGTTAGTCAACTGAAACTTCATTGTTGACATTCAATTGTTTAAGTCCTTTATCAGGCAAAAGGTTTATCATAATTGTATACAGTTACATAATACTTGATGGTTGGTATAAAATACTTGATGGATTTATTAAATTACACTCTCAAGACGTCACTGTGAGCTCTGGATGAATCAAAAATATTCAGTGATGACAATAATTCAGTTCCAGCCTTATTAGCACAATAATTTAACCAGCTGAATCACTCTACATCTGAGACTGGTGAGACTTCAGTGCTGTGAGACACACACACACACACACACACACACACACACACACACACACACACACACACACACACAGTCAGTCAGTCAGTGAGGAGAGGCAAGTAATAAGAAACTAGTATCCTAATGAAGTGAAGTGGCCCTCCATCTCCTGTCAGGAGGAGGATGGAGGCAGCAGAGGGGGGAGGGGTCAGAGCTCTGAGGATCAGTGGAGGCTGAGCGTGAACTGCTACTTGAAGGATTGGTTCACAACACTTCTGAGATACAAATTAGGGAGGTGAGTAAGGAGAATGATGAAGACTGAAAAACAAATATATGGGATTGGTAGCCCATGCTGTGGCCCATGCTGGATATTTCCACGACAGGCGTGCTGTGTTTTTTTTTTTCACGTCGAACCAGATTTGAGCCTGATGCAGTTAATGTAATCTGAAGCGCTGAGTTTGTGTGACCCCGTCATGCAAAGTCCCACATGAATGTAAAAAAAGTACCCATGTATAAACTGTATGCTTACTGTTGACTTGTTGTTGGTGTTATAGGCCCTGCCAGTTTGATCTGATAGTCAGCATTTTTCTGATTAACAGAATCAGAAACTTTTGGCAAATTGCAGAAAAAATTTATTAATTTGAAAATGTGCTGCTAAGGCTCTGATGCAGCATGTAATCTGCAAAGTAACTAGTAACTAAAGCTATCAAATAAATGTTGTGGAGTAAAATGTATATTTGTAAATACATAACAAATGTAGTGGAGTTGAAGTATACAGTAGCAGAAAATGGAAATAATCTAGTAAAGTACAAGTTTGTCAAAGTACTTAAGTACAGTAGTTAAGTAAATGTACTTATCCTCTATTCCTCATTTTTACACTATATCCATTTATTTTTACACTATATCCATCTATTGCGAGCACAATGTTTATGACTGATGTGACCGAACCAGACCCAAACTCTGACATCATTTCTGAAAGGTTGTTGGTCATGTATCTATTATTTTGCACATGATGAGGCCTCACAGAAGCTTCCTGCTGACATGTGCACTGAGGAGACCAGGTTCACCAGCATCATGTGTGCTCACAGCGTTTCAGATATCAGGAGTTTCGATACCAAGGCAACAGGTGGTTATAGTGGAAAATGGTTCACTCGGGGGAGACAGGATGTGGAGCATCTGTCATCTCTGCTCGAGGCTAGTAGCTTGAGGCTACATTAGCTGCTACTAGCTAACACACCCAAACTCCAGAGAAGCTGCTGGTGGTCGAGCTGCATTGTAGGAAGTGTTATTCTGGTACAGTCACTGATTACCTGTTTATAAAATGCAGTCAGTAATATAATCCAAGTATCACAATAATAAAATAATGATACTTGATTACTTTCCGTTAACTTTTGGATTACTTCAATACCAAACCTATGCAAACAAAGACAAGAGAAAAGAAATATCAATTTTATGTTGTCATGTGTGCACATGCACTGTAAACAGTATAAATTGACTTTACTTTTAAAAGGTAAGGAAACAGATTAATTTAAATTATTAGTCTATTTTACCTTGTAACTTTGAGGAAATCGGTTCCTCGATTTTTTTCAAGTAGGGTCACTGTGTCAGATTTTACAGTGCGTGTGATCTGTAATCTAATTACATATTTATTTCGTAACATTACCAGAATACAGTTAGCTTCTTTTGTATCCTGATTACATTATCCTGTTACATGTATTCTGTTACTCCCCACGTGTGATTGTGGAGTGGACTGAGTTGTTGGGTGCAGTGCCCTTTTAATGTATGCCATACATGGGGACGCCCATACAATGCTATTAGTTGATTAAATCTGTATAAGTAAATGTTTGTGGTGCTCATGAGCAGCCAAACATGTTTTCCCCACTTTGGGAGCATGAAGGTAGGATTTCCCATTTCTAACCTCCAGCTTCCAACCAAAAATGAACACATCATGCGTATGGACAGCTACTGTAATACATGAAAAACTGGGTGATCTGAATTAGGAAAAAAGGTTTTAAAAAACTAAAAAAAAAAAAAAAACAGCTTCCAGCTTCTCTCATTCCTGCACACAGAAGCTGAAGAGTTTCTTCAAAGGCAACTCAACATTTCCATTTTCTCCTCTCAGACACATTCCCTCATGTACACACAGACACCTACACCCCCCTCACTGTTGCCATCAGCCTGAGAAATGTGGGTTAATGAGGCACCACCCGGGGGCACTGTCAGCAGCACCTCCACCACCAGGCTCATCACGAGAGTGGGCGTGGGCCTGTGAGACACTGAGCAGGGCTACATCAAAGGTGGGAGTGTGGAGTAGAGCGGGTAATTAGGCAGAATGGCTGTGGTGTGTGTATGAACTAACAGTCTCTGGGGAGGTGAGTGGAGTTGTACAGTAGAGACGGTTTACTGTAGCCGCTGAGAGCTGCTCTCTGCAGGAATCTAGTTATTTTGAGCCGCAGGGTTACTTTTAAAATCCAGTCATTGGTACTACAGATGAAGCTGGCTGTGTGATGAGTACAGTCGCAGGGAGCTGCATTAAAAAACAGAGCCACAGAGGGATCTTCTTCATCCTGCTTAAAGGTACTGGGAGGAGTGTTTTACCTCTAACAGCACCGGAGAGGAATGTCATTAAGAGCTGGTCCTCATGCAGTCAGCATCCTGCAGTTCATTTGAGGCTATTCTGCTGATTTACTGTCATGCACCAACACATGTAGGACTGTATAAAACATGGACTCTGCATGAAACATGGTTTCTTTGTGAGCCTTTGTGAGGCTCAGCGTGGCGCCTTCAGCTGTCGCCATCTTGGCACCGCCCGACTCCTTCTAACTCCTGACTCTTAAGGCAAAAATGGGCAAAGAGGTGCCAGCTAGCTAGAGAGCTAGTGGCTAGCTGTCACTCAAAGTGGCCATGTCCTTAGAGCTGCTGTAAGTGATCTATTCTCAATAAAACAAGTGTTAAATAGCTCTATATTCCAACAGTAGCAAGCAGAGGCTTAAGATTTAGGAAGGAGGATCCTCCTGTTTGCTGCAATGTCTGCTGATTACTGAGTGTTCATGTGGGAGGGGAACGCTTACTGCAACATGGACAGGAAATCAAAACGCTGAAACTAAAATTCTTCCCCTATACAGTGGTCATGAACGGGGAAATTAGTTGTAGACTGCCCTGTCCCGTTTACAATGACTTGTAGATTTGTATGGTGGAGATATGGGAAATCAGCAAACTTACTTATTTTTGTGGTCATTTTCAGCTGCAACTGTAACGTTTAAACAAGTCTTGTCAAAACATGGTGGTCCGACCTATCTGACGTTTCTGCTGTGCTTATTTGATGTTCTGTGTCGCTTTGAAGGCGTCCTTGATATCTACACAACAGAGACATCTCAGACTAACTGCTAGTTTCGGTCAAGCTGTCATTTTCTTTGAACAGGTAATTTAGGTCTACCACTTAAAGTTAGTGAAAGTGTTGTTATCAATGACATGTGAAAGCATCAAACATGCACTTTAGATGAACGAGATTTATACACTTTGAAGTAACATCACGAAATAGACAGCTAAATTGTACTTAAGCTCGCGGGTGATGAAGGGTTTTCTACAAACATTGTGATTCTAAAAAGACTAAACCGATGTTTGTTCCAGGCTGTAAACATGTTTATCTCCAGTTTAAAGTCTAATGGTCTACTGGTCTAATGGGGCTTTTCCATACCCATGTGCTGGTTCTGCTCGACTCGGTTTGACTCAACATGTCAATTACATTACAACAGGGCTACCTGCTTGAGGGTGTGTCTTTAAACGATGACACTCTTGTCTTGAGTAGTAGTAAAGGAGCAGACTAGCTGCTAACAAAACTCCATCAATTTGCCGATAAACATTTAACTACCTTTAAATTCCTCACAATAAAAGTAAACGTGCATCGTCGTGACTCGGCCACAGTGGAAAAGCTCCGTTAGGCAACTGACTCGCCAGCCTCAAGTGGCCATTGGAGGGACTGCAGTTTGTAGCACTTCTGCGCTGGCTTCATTTTCAGCTCCAGATGTTACTGCTGGGTAGAGATGCATCGACAAAGACAGCGATGTAGAATGCCAGCTGGTAACCATGGATGTTAACAACACAATGCATTTTGGTGACAGACACAGAATGTAAACAGAAAATCTCCACAGGGCACCTTTAACCTTCACTATCAACTCCCTCCACAGGTATCTGGAGCAGATACAGCAGCCGAGCTGGCAGCTCAGAGAGTGCTTGTGTGGAACCTCTATAGTCACTGTAATCCTGATGTATAGTTACATCTTTGAGGAGACACATGTCAGTCATAACATAGGTACGTGTGTTGGCTCAGAAACTACATTTATTTAAAAATGGTAATGATTATCCATGACTGTACAATGTAACAGTGTCCAGTTTTACTGCACTCCACTATGAAGTTAAATGCACAATGGAAAATAATAACAAGACTAAGTTCATGGCGTCAAAACAAGCTGCCCTGGTGTGTCCCTCTCCCTCTGTGGTTCCAGGTCATCTGGGTCTCATTCATATTTCATGTGTTGGGAGGTGGAAATACTGAAGATGAATAATACAAAGGGCAGATGACCGGAGAGCAAACACCTCCCTTCTTTTGCATGAGCAGATCCTCACACATTCAGAGAGGACAAAAGAGTCTTCTCCACCGAGGAGAGACGTTCAAAGGATCAGTCCATGTAAATGATGACCGCAGCATCATGTGATAGGAAGCCTTGTTATAAAGATAAAGAGCTCTGGAAAGACTGCAGCTCTGAAGTGGCTCTGACATTATGATTCCTCAGGTCTCTATCGACTTGATGCCGCTTCATGACCGGCATCAGCAGATGAGACCAT
Organism: Pagrus pagrus; assembly: GCF_965226575.1. Classification (NCBI taxonomy): domain Eukaryota; kingdom Metazoa; phylum Chordata; class Actinopteri; order Spariformes; family Sparidae; genus Pagrus; species Pagrus pagrus. Next base: position 25,188,605 of record NC_140193.1, read on the forward strand.
TAGCCAGTAGATTGGTGATTGTAAATATGTAAATATTTAGAGTTATTTTCAATATCTGTCACTGGATCGGATTCTGACTTATGCGGGCCGGATAATACCAGCTTCTTAAAGGTGAGGGTCTGCTGCGTTTCTTTGTCTTATGTGACAATAGCTTCGACTGTAGTTCAGACAAAACAGGCAGATTGAAGATGTAACACTCCAAATGATACCCAGGTCATGAGTCCACAGAGGCATTTCTGGAAGTGAGGGGTTGCCCTGTTTATCCACGCACTGGACGCTTGACGGACATGCCACGATAGATGACTGACAAGTGCTCTCAGACTACACAAGCTACAGGCTACACCCTCCTACAACCATGCAAACACTTCCTGGCTGCATCTGATTGGACGAACACCAATCGTGGACTGTCTGCTCCCAGATTTCGAACCAGGCCAAGGCCAAGGCAATAAGGCAGCTTGTTTGTAAAATGTATCCTATAAATCGTTTTTAAAAGTTCCTGAAATGTGTTCTGAACACATTCTGTAGGCAACGCAGATACTGAATTGTCTTCATTTTTAAGCGACAGCAGTTCGTTGGAAAGTTTTTGGGGAGTTTCTAAGGGCGGCGAGTCGCGCTGGATGTCCCTGATTTGTATAAAGTAGCCAACACCTCAAGTCTATGCAAGTAAAGAGGGGCCAGCATGACACCTGGTCTCTCAAAACGTAAAGCGGTGCTTACATAGACAATGAATGGGAAGCATGAAAATGACAGATCCTGTGGACACAACAAAAGAGTGAGAAACACACACACACACACACACACACACACACACACACACACACACACACACCTGTGGTCAATACTAGACACAATCGACATCTGCATGTCTGTGGCTCATGTTTAATTGATGAAGCAGCAAGCCATGTAATTACCCAGTGATCACAGAGGAAAACAAGCCTTGATAAAAATAGACATAATCTCAATAACTGTATGTGTGTGTGTGTGTGTGTGTGTGTGTGGGTTTCTGTCACCCAATCAGGAGAGTGGCTTTCTGTCACGCCACAGCCTGCCTCTCATATCGACTGATGCAGTTATGGATCTCACTCAGCATCAGTACCAACAGCTACAAAAAGCTCACCTTTAGAGCCACAGGTAGACACACACACACACACACACACACACACACACACACACACACACAGGCTACATGTCTTTTAACATCCTTGCTGCACTGTGGTGATTACAATCCCGCGTGACAGTTTCAAGTTGTGCTCTTTGATGGATCTTTCCTCTGAGGAGGAGAAATGAAGCGCTCCCATCATCACGTCTCATCTGTGCTACATGATAAAAGAGCCAATGAGAGTCTGATTCCAGAACAAAGACAGACAGAGGGGGAGACAAACAGAGAGAGACAGATATAACGAGTAAAGCCTACAGTTAGCTTTGTGCAGCCCGCTGCTGACATTTAAGTGATGCAGGGAAATAAGGAATGTTCTCAGGATGAGGCCACTCGCCCGAGGCGCTGCGCTCTGATGCACCGTTTCAAAACAAAAGAACATCCTCCATATTTTTTGTTTCATAAAGGTTTCATAACACGCTCAGGTCCACACAGACTGAGGCCATTAAAACTAAGACACACAGTTACTGTAGGTGTCTATCTTCCATTTTTCTGACATCCATCATTCATTCATCACCTCCTCAGCTGCTGACGTTTTCATTCAGGCAGTTTAGTGTGAAGTAGAGGGAGCTGGAAGCAGTTTTTCCACACTATAAAAATCAGTTTTTCTGTCAAGCCATAGTTTCTGTGTTGCTGGCAGGGTGAAGGACTCAGAATACTATGACACTCACTCTGGGCCAGTCTTATTATGAAGAGGAAGCATAAATCAGAGCTCAAAATATGACGTCCTTCAAATTAGGACCAGAATTCATCCAAACTTGACCCAGAATGTGAAAGCGAACTGATTTAAAGTGATGAATCTTTAATCAGCTTTCTACTAAATCTTAAGCCCTGTGCTTGCTTTGAGTGCACACACAGAATATTACACTCCATAATTTAATGTTTGTGGGTTTTTTGGAGGCACGGTTGACTTCTTCAGTTTTTATGTAACAGACTTGCTGCTGCGGTGTGATGCGTTCTGATGAGAGTTCATCCAATCCACCCGAGCTTTAGAGGTGCTCCAGCTGTCAGTCAGCTCACCTTGTCAGTGCACAAAATGAACAGGACTTAACCTTCTGAAAGCCTTGATTCCTAAAATAACTCTGCACCGTGCCTGCGAGGAGACGCCTTCCTACTGCTACTTTATTGAAATGAACATTATTTCCACTGTAAGATTTCCCGTTGGAAACTGGGATTTGTAATTAAGTTGGCCTTTTTATGTTCAGCAGAATAATTATTTGAAATGATGCAGGCGCATATACGGCTGCAACGAAATAGTATTTTCTTTATTGATTAACTTGCCTTTGATTTTCAAGGTTTATCGATTGATTAGATCTATACAATGTCAGAAAATGGTAAACAATGCTCATCATAATTTCTATGAGCTCAAAGTCACATCTTCAAACTGCTTCTTTTGTCCAACAAACAAAGATTCTCCGTTCACTGTCACGGATGGCAAAGAAAAGCAGGTACTCCTCATTTTTAAGAGGCAGGAACCAGAAAACCTTTGACATTGTCGCTTCAAACATGTTTGAAACAGTTAATAGTTAGTGATTCATTTTCTTTTAGTCAACTAACCAATTGATTGGTGCGGCTCTGGTGCAGAATGTCTTCCTTTTGGTTTTGTGTACATGTTATTGGAGGATGTCTTACTGTATTTTTGAAAGACAATATATATAATATATTAATATTTAAAGATGTTTTGTTAACTTTAAAAAGTAACCTCAACCTCTGATGTGTTTAGCGTCCCATCCAAGCCAATTTAAGGAATTTAATTTTCTACTCTGAAGTGTGAAATGTTCGGCTCCAGGAAAACACTACTGCTACTGTATATCTCGCTCTAATTACTTCACAGGGCTAATGTTTGTGCTCAGTGTCTGTGTAACTGAACACACACATACGCACACACACACGCACACACTTGCCCCCAGGGTGTTTTGTGTGTCTGTTGTTATTTCTGCAGGGGATCATAATGACATCAGCAACAGCAACACCTCCACAAACAAAACATCAACAGGCTGCTCACATTCATATCCATATGCTCACACGCGTACACAAACACACACACACACACACACGCACGATGTCTGACCTCATTCCTACAATCTGTCTCCTGGGAGAAAAAGGACGAGGAAGATGAGGAGGAGAGGAAAAAACAATATGAGGTGAAATGAGGGGAGGACATGCATGACATGATTTGAGCTGAGGTGGTGAGATGGAGAGAAAGCGGAAGACATGATAACAGACAGAGGAGGAGGAGGAGGAGGAGGAGGAGGAGAGTTTCAGGTGATTGGAGAGAGGTAGAGGTAGAGAAAGAGATGGATGGATGGATAGGTAGAGGTATCATTGCGGTCCCAGGAGTGGCGTTAATAAACAAAAGGAGGGTAATAAGGCAGCAGAGGATTTGCTGGGCAGCAGATGGCTCCGTGACTCACTCCATCACCAGGAATGAGGGGAGACAGGGAGATAAGAGAGGGTGAGGGTGGATGGAGAAAAGAGAAATAAAAACTGACGATAGAGAGAAAAGAGAGAAATCTTTAATGTATCGTCTGCCTCTCGTTAACCAGCCTGTCAATCAAGAACACAATAAACGTATTCTGTTGTGTGTTATATACCCACTAGATCAGAGGCCGCTGCTGGACGTGTGAAGAAAAGAGAAAAAATGTATCATTTATGGCTTTCTGTCAGCCACTACTGACTTCAGGCTGACTTGGAAGTTAGCATTTGGAAACGGGACTGTCCTCAGCAGAATAACACTCCACTGACTCTTTATTCAAACAGGCCAGAATATTTATGTGCACTTTGAAACATCGCTCTGTACGGCGAAGAGTGATGCCGCCAACAGGGACTTTATGGTGCATTCAAGTGCACCTCGTAAACTCAGAAATCTATACTCAAACAGTCATTTAGATTGTTTAAAACGGGGACGTTTCTGTTGTTGTTTCTTTTGCTTATTTTCCTTTTTGTTGAAACAGGTTCCACAGAGAATCCTCCATCACACCTTTGAACGGTGAAAACTTTAGATTCATTTTCTGAAGAGACTACTGTTAGCTGACAGGACTTCATCTGTTACTTTCTCGCTCATTCACTTCAGCATTTTAAAGAATGAGATGCTAAAAATCATATATATATGATAATATCCTACTCACTTCTAGATTTTAATGCATTTTTAATAAAAAACGAAATCCTTGAGTCATATATACCCAATACACACTCTGGCCAGTAAAATATATTTGTTGTCAGTGGATTTTCTCATCTACCAGTCCTCTAGCCTCCCCACTGAGCCCCACCCCCCTAAATATAAATCCCCATTCAGCCCCTGGGCTCTGGACACCAAAGAGATCTATGTGAGAAGAAATACCCACACAGTGACAGAGCTCCCTTCAGCCTTCATTTGCAATGCCCATAAAGAGCTGGTGCAAAGGATCTTCATTTTATAATGTGACTTTATAACTGATTTTCAAAATGAGAGGCCCGACTTTTACAGAATCAGAACTGACAAGAAAAGACGACATCTGATTTATTATGTGGTCACTGAGAAAATGATCTGTGACTGTATAAAATAAAAACCACCACAGTGCTAAACCAACTGTTTTAAATTCAGCCACATGTTGTGGTCGCAGCCTGCCTTCTCTCTCTAGATCAATGCTGACCCTTGACCTTGCCGAAGGCTGTCAGTGTTTTCAAAAAGCCTTTCTTGTCAGCTCATTGTCCGCTTTAACAAGGATCTATCAGAGATGCATCATGGCCCGCTTATCGACCAACCGACGGTCTCCTACAGACACCTAGAATGGATCCGTATCTGCTGAGGGCCTTCTGAATGTCATCGCATGACTCACACTGAGAGGGAGGAGGAGGGAGAGGAGGGAAGAGCCACAGAGGGGAGAGGAAAGCAGGAAAAGCCCCCTCTGCTTTCTCCTCCAGAAGCCAAGGACATGCCTGTAATTGGCTTGGACTGTATGTGAGGAGAGGAGAGGAGAGGAGAGGAGAGGAGAGGAGAGGAGAGGAGAGGAGAGGGAAAGATGAGAGTGAGGGAAAAGGGAATGGGGAGAGCCGGGGATGGGGAAGAAGGGATGAGAGTGATGAAAGGGTGGAGCTGGAGGGATGTGATGATAAGCAGCATGTAGGAGACAGAGAGGAGGGATCGTGGCGGGGTGAGCAGGAGGTGGGGTTGAGGAGGAAGATCACTGATGGACTGACAGTCAGAGAGCTGACTAGCCGGACTGTATGAACTCTGTGATGTATGTGTGCATTTACATTATGATGCAAGTGTAATATACAACAACCTGTTACTGTGTTCATCAGCTTTCTGAATGTACAATTGTCATGTATAAATTTAATCAAATAACAGTGAAAGACAGTAACTAATTAGGGCTGCACAATATAAAAAATACGGCACTGTGTTACTTTGGCAGTGCGGGCAGATAAATGGCTCCGTCTGGAAATGATAAATCATTCTGGAATGGTTAGGGTTAGTCCACTTTATCAAACCACCAAACCAGGGCCCGCTTTGTTTGATTAAAGAATGATTGTGATTGGTGGTTCGGAGCCCGATGTCACTCACATTTAAATCAGACTAAATAATGTTCTATCAGACGGACGACTCTTGTAGATTAATCATGGAGAATAAGAACCATGTGAGCTTTCCTTTCGTATAAAAACGGCAGTAAAGTTGTAGCAGGACGTGTTTGAGTTTGTTCGCCTTACTTGACTCTGCACGTCCTGCAATGTGACTGTTACACATGTGCACATTGTGTTGCCGATCCCGAAGCGATCTATAATGGATCTTACCAACTTTCAGTCCCACACATTTTGGTGTAATCATGAAGTATTGAGATTTTTCTTTTTATGAGCAGCATTTGAGCACATCTCCAACTGTGAAAAGAAACCTGACGTCTCCAAATAACATGAAGCTGCATCACAGAGGAAGGAGAAAAAGACGTTTCAAATACATTTGTTGATACTTCTGAATATTTGAAACTGTTTTAATATCAATTTCCTGCAAACAGGATGCACAGTTACCAGCCGCACTTTCTCTCTCTCTTCTCTACAGCTGCAACGATTCATTGACAAAGTCAAAGTTGATGAAGTATGATGTCAGCTTGTTAAATGTGAATATTTTCTGGTTCCTTTCCTCCTCAAATGACAGTACACTGAATATCCTTGAGTTAGGGACAAAATGAGACATTTGAGGACGAAACACTGATGGACACCTTTCAACAGTTTCTGACCCCTTAGACCCCAAAACTAAACCTCAAACCAGTTTCCTGACACACACTCACTGCTGCGGGCTTTGGAAGTACAGTTTTTCAAGAAGGAGAAGAAGAAGAAGACGACAAAGACGAAGAAGAAGAAGTAGATGAGGAAGAAAAAGAAGAAGACAAAGACGACGACGAAGAAGAAGAAGAAGACGACGATGACGAAGAAGAAGAAGAAGAAGAAGAAGAAGAAGAAGAAGAAGAAGAGATGCTTCGCCTCACATTAGTGTAGGGAGAGATTACTCACACACTGTCTGCTCTGAGCCATCAAAACGCTCTAAGCTCTGAAATCAAAGCTGACATCCAGTCTGGGTACCACTTTCTATTCTGCCCAACACCAAACAGAAGATACACCCACCACATGTTTTAATAAGAGCTGAACAACACCAGGCCCACGCAAAACAAAGAAAAAAATGGGTTTCCTGTTACTCGCTCAGACTCAAATATTCCAGAGGACAAACTGAAGAGCCGTTTAATGAGACACACATGAGGCTGGCGGCGGCTGCTGAAGAGCCAGACACACTGGACTGTATCTTTTTATCAATGGCAGATGGAAATTCCTAATTACTAACCCCAGGAAGCCTTTTGCTTGTCCTAACCGGTGGGTACAGAGATGATTAGCCTAGCGTGAACCTCCTAAGCCCCGAGTCCAAACCTCTCTCCTCCCACTCCTCAGCATCAATATCACTATGCAAACCTGCCTGTGTCAACTCAATTTATTTTCCAATTTCCCGCAGGGTGAAAGAGTAGCTCTCACTCCGCGTCCTGTCTGCCATCTATCACTTCACAACTCTGCAATCTCTGTTCATCCTCTTTTCTCTCTGTGCCTCCACCGGTGCACTCGTCTCAGCTCTCATTGGCCTGTTTCAGCGCGGCGTGTGTGGCGTCCTCCTTCACATGGAGACAGGTAATCCAGGAGGAGGAAGCTGCTCATGGTTTATATACAGTTAGTGCTGAAACAATTAGTATCAATGAGGTGAACAGTGGATTGACCGAACACTAAATAGAACCATTAAACATTTAAAGCACCAATCAATATTGCTGTATCAGCAATAAATCATGTGAAAGAGACACACAGTACAGACAATACAAGTGTTTCAGCATCCGATAGCTCAGTGTTGATGTGTTTAAGTACATTTACATCAGTCTCAGCTCTCAACAGGCAGCTGACATCATCAAACAAGCTCTGATGAACCCACTGTACAGTACCAGCTCCAGAGAGTGGACAATTTAGCAGCTATTACAAATATCAATATATCTATATTACTATCATTATTATTATTGTTATTATTATTATCATTATTATTATTATTATGTAGATTACCACTGGATTCATGGCAGAATTATTGCTTTCTTCTTTGTCAATAGACATTTTTAGAACTCCTTCTTGGCGGTATCCCACAGGAGGCTGGTGTATAAACAGATAATGAATGACAACATGGTAACAGCAGCCAGTTCACACTCCCAACGCCCCTCTAGTGCTCCAGCATAAAGAAGCGGGGCCGCTGGGCTGGTTGGACGGACATCTTCGGACAAAGATATGCTATTTGCCGATGTTAGAAAGTCTGCCAAGATACAATTTCAATTTGATTCGATACCGGGGCCTGCGATCGATGACATGATATTGTATGCCCATTTAACTCAATAAGTTACATTTATATCAACTCACAAAAAGCAACTTAAATATGTTTGACAATTTTATTACTGAACTCTTCGGTGGAAATATTATTTTATCAATGGTTCCAGACATTTAAATGGAGAACGATCTATTCTTTTTAATAAAAAGAAAGCACTGTTTAGAACGGAGCTGCGTATGGACTGAAACTGTGACACAGACGTGCCATGAGAATTTCATAATAAAGGCTTATCTTAAAGATGGCATGATAGGAATTGATGTTTTCACTTTGCATGGATGCCATTGGATTGTTGATCATTGAATCGATATATTGATCCGGATTGATGTCTCATTACATCCCTACCGCCCAGCCTCAAAGTGGGCTGTTATGAAATCTCACCAGCCAAGCCAGCACGTGTGTGCGGAAAGCCCCATAAGAGTCAAGAGTGATTAAGTAAGTTAATGTACAGAACTAAAGTAAGTTAACTTAATGACTGAATGTATGTTTTTCTCTAAACCCCAAAACGGTGACAACGTTACCAACAGTCCAACAGTCGAAATATGTCCTAATATGTGAACTGTTTGTCAGCGAGCTTTGTTTTCAAGGTTTATTATTGCTAACTTGCGGAGTCCTCCACATGTAACACTGCTGTATTTAGAAAATGTCTTCACGTCTTCAAACACTGCGCATTAATAAAAACTCAAATATATTTTTGAATCCGCCTACAAATCAACCAACCATTTATTTACTGGAGTTACAGTAATGACTTTCATATATTCATATATTCATAGATGCTGACATTATTATCATCATATTGATTCAGGCCATATCAGGGAGCCCCGGCTGCACCTCTAGCTTACAAACAAGGCCACAGACCTGCTCTCTCTCTCTCTCACACACACACACACACACACACACAAACACACCAGCACAAACACAGACACAAGGGGCGGCCGGCTAGCTGCAGAGGAATACACTATCGACCAACCAGGAATTTAACAGCCACAACAATTAATCTTGTGGGAGGCGGTTAGTGACTGTCTGTGTGTGTGTGTGTGTGTGTGTGTGTGTGTGTGTGTGTGTGTGTGTCAGTGTGTGTGCGCCTCTGAGGGAGAAATGGGGCAAGACTACAGGATGAGATTGAGGATATGTTTTGCTCAGACCGCCCTGACACACGCTCACACAGGCAGCCGTCCACAGACACACTCGAGGCTCCTCACATTCCCTCCACCTGCAGATCACATGACATCAGGAGATGGCTGAGCATCTACACCAGCCTGGATCTGTTTCTCCTCGGAGACACTTTCACCTTTGAGTTACATCAGCAGGTCAGGTGAGCCGCACAAAGAGCGGTCTTTAAAACGGCTGATATGCGGCCATGAGTGTGTGAATAAGCAAACACAAGGTTGTAAAACTGAGGTCCAACTGTCCAAAGAGGGCTGACCGAGCGATCTGTGTCCATGCAAAGCATCGCATTACACCTGCTGTCAGCCCCTGACTTTCCTCCATACAAGGCGACATGAATTATTGAGCGATCACTGCTTTGTCAACTACTACACCTCCGATTGAGCAGAATATATCCAACCTGTTTCACTAATCAGAAAACAACAAGATCCATAGAAGCAAAATGTTTCTGACAAGCAGGAACAGCAAGGGATCAAAGTATTAACTGAAAAAGAAGAAGAGAGAAGACATGCAGTCCTGTCAGTCACAAAGCAGAGCACATGCTTCCTCTGGATCTCCAGTCTTTACAGCAGCAACAACTGTCTGACTCTGCAGCCCCATCTGTCACAGAGGCACAGATACTGATGCTACAAACTCCTCACCACCAGAACAGAACAGAACAGAACAGAACCGCCAGGGCATTCACAGCGATATGTGCAGGTTTGTGTACTCACCTTTGTTATAAAGGAGTGTGTGTTTGTCAGACGGTGTGTGTAGCGAGCTCGGCAGCGCAGCAGGCAGCCTCTCCTCTCCGTCTAGCTCCCACTGCGAGCTGGAGTAGAGTGAGAGAGAGGGTGTGTGTGCGAGTGCGAGCTCTCTCACTGGCTATTGTTACAGGGGACGGAGCCAAACTGAGCATGCTCCAACATGAACAGCCCCTTGTGGTTGGCATGGTTACCGGGAAGCGGCTGTTGAGTTGTGAGGTGCTTTCTGCTCCACACACACGCACACACACACACACACACACACACACACACACACACACACACACACACACACACACACACTCAGAGAACAAAGTGCAGGCAGGTGCTGCTGCTGTGTCATCATCCTGAACACTTGACTAATCCTTTTAATTCTCTCAGTCAGAGTGAAGTGACAGCTGCTCCGTCAGATCATCACCTGGATCACACTCACACAACTTCACACAGTGTAATCCACAACAGTCCAGAGGTCTCCACACCAAACCATCAGCGTGACAAACAGCAACAGAGACGCCGGAGCTGTCACTTCAGATCGAGGCATCTCTCATCATAACCCCCTACCAGAAACATATCGAGACAAACATCACACACGGAGATGTCATGTCTAAATTAAAGGTATAGTATGTAACATTTCCACAATAAAATCCTCTAAAACATCTATATGTTGCTGAGTTGTGTACTTCCATTATGTGTTATTCCTGAATTCATGAATTAACTCAAAGTAACAGTGAGTTTCTGTCAATCGCCTCTCGTTGTTAGAACTTCCAGGGAGACAGCAGCTGACAGTGAGGGAGGAAGTGGGCTAACTTATCGTGAATAAAACTTTAATACCCTACCTCGTCTGTCAACATCTCTGCTCTAGTCGCTGTCAGATAGATTTTCATCAGTGATGCTGGTTGTTAAACAATGAACAACTCCCACGATCCCACACTACTGCAGGACGAACCCTGTCTTTTGTCATCGTTTTGACTGAGAGACCCACGCGGCAGAAGTTACATACTGTGCCTTTAAGCCTCCTCCATCTGTTTCCCGATGAGAAGGGTTTTTTAAGTATACTTGGGATATTTTATGCCTTCATTGATAAGTCGACAGAGAAACAAAGTGACATCAGGACGAGAGAGAATTGGTATGCTGCAGTTCATTGTTAGACCACCAGGGTCCACAATTTAGTTTAAAGTCTGTATAGTTTTGGTGAAGAAATGTTAATGAGAAGAGAAAGATCTTCATTGGTTGGTTTCTGCCTCAACAAACTAGTTAAACAAGCTCTTTTTGTTTTCATGACTAATTAACTAAATAAACAAACAAACACAATTTCATACTGTTTTATTTTGTTTATATGTGGCGGACCCTGCCACCTCTCTAGCTTCAAACAGTATTCTGGGACCATATTTTCCTCTGAGAACAGCTTGATTATTCACAGATGGAAAAGGTTTGTATTATTACCTCATTAATATTGTAAATATTAAAATTCTCAGTTTGAATTTCTTCTACAAAAATAAATAGTGCCCCTTTCATCTCTAACTCGGGCCCACCGGTGTAGCTGACTCCTACATGACGTAACAAAACATTTATCTTAACTTTAGACCCTTCAGACTGACCTATACTCATTTATTATTTACCAGGCAGCACACTGGTGCAAGATACTGTAAATATTTTGGCTAATGTAGGTGCATACTGTATTATTAATGCTGGTCCTCAATGAGGAGCCCCCGTTGATTAAGATAACATCTGCAGTATATATTGGTCATGTGCTGAGAGTAGTACTACTACTACAGTTCTACTACATTTGCTTTTGTGTTGTAGCCAAAACAACTGATTAAATCCTGGAGTTTGTATACACTACACTATAGCTTTGATTTTTATAGTGAACTAAATGATTTGTGTTTGTGCACATGATGCATGACTGCAGGTCTGACTTCTGCACCAGAGTCACTACTGTGCCCGGTTATTACACAAACCTTTAAACACATGAAAATACAGATTTTGGGGAAAATTAGGGGATTCTGCTTCAGTAATATAATGTTAGAAATTTAAACTTTTTCTCTCACATAATTTAAAATATCAACACCGCCCTCCAGATGAAGATGATCGTTCGAGTCTCCTCTGGTGGTCGAAGGAAGCAAACAAGGACATAGCGTGACAGCAACAAGTCTGCAGCAGGCGGAGGATGGGGCGGATCGATGGGTCATTAAAACATCCGACATTAACTCAGGAGACAGCTGCTCTTTTACCGTTTCCTACTGACAGTCAATGTTGGGTTCTTTTGACCACTTAACCAAGTGGTTTGTTATTGTCACCTCAACAAAGTATCTATTAGGACCCAACCCATGATCTTCTCCTGTCCTAAATGAGTTGGTTTTGTTAAGAAAGCTTAACCATATCGTTGTCACATCGCAAACCTGTTTGATTTTGTGATTTGTAATGATTTAAGAATGCACACATGAATGATGTCATCCTGTCAATAGATGCATCAGATAACGCTGATATGTGTCACGGACAATTGACATATATTTGTTGTGAAATTTGGAGGACGGCTCCACTGACCTTCAAGATATGAGTGTTATTGACTGTGAAGGGCAGCGTGATGCATCATGCGTCGCAGTGCATAATTTATAAGAGGAAGAAGAAGAAGAAAATGATTGACTAATCCTTCTAGTGATTATAAGATTTCTTCACCTGCCCTGAATTATGAAAATAAACGGATTAGCAGATATTTCTGTAACACCACAGCTTCACATAACACCAGAGTGATTTTAATATGAAGTTTCTATCTCTAAATCTCCTTGTCCTCATTAATATGCACACATTTATTTACACAGCAGGGAGCTCACAATCTAATCAGATCATCTGCTCTGTTGGAGGAACATGTGTCGTAAGAATGAACAATTTTAACAGGCGATGCTTCAAACACCAGCATGAAAGTTGTGTAACTGTCTCACAGAACCAAGCAAAGCAAGCCAGTGAGTTATAAGAACGGCATACTGTCACTGTATTTGTAGGGTTTTGTGTGTGTGTGTGTGTTTGTGTGTGTGTGTGTGTGTGGGGTGTGTGTGGGCATATGGAGAGAGACTTCAGGGGCGTTCCATAACCCTGACTTCCTGTGGGAATAATAGTGACGAGAGGCACCATGCAGGCATCAGCAGACGGCCTTTCATGTGTTTGTGTCTGTGAAAGTGAGCACAAACGGCTACACAATACTCTCACACAGAACACATATGGGTCACTTCCAGCACCAGCTTACTGCCAAAACTCCACTGAAGCCACTTCTTTTGTTTCACACTTCCCAACGAGCCAAAACTGAAAATGTATTTATTTTGCTCCGGCTCCGCTGTCCACCTTGAAGGCGAGAGTGAGAGCAGAGAGAGACATCAGGAGCTGCTGCAGCCATCAGCGGTGGGTGTGTTCGCTCAGCACCTGCTGCTCTGCATCTCAAGGCAACCTGCCTCCAACGTGCACCAACGCCCGAGGCTGTTAGAGCATTTCCACCATATTCAGCAGCTCCACCACACATCCAGCAATCAATACAGCAAACGCAGGAGGGCATTAATCAGGTGTGTGTGTGTGTATGGTGCACTACATGAATATACAGTGTGTAATCACTGTACCACTGACCATGATGAGATCCACTTTTACACTCATTAACAACAGACTGCATGGAGCTAAATGACTGCAGGTGCTGCCCAGGTTGTGAACAGGCAGGTGGTCCTCCTGTTGAGCAGCGTGGACAACATGAACAACAACATGACCGACCTCTCACATCAACAATCTCAGCAGAGTGGTGTGAATACTTCAACAACTTACTGTTTTGCTGATGCCATGATCTCCAGTGTGTTTACATGACTGTAAATGAAGCATCTCTTGGTTTCAGACTGATGAATATTTGATCACATCACATTAAGCACTGGGCTAAAGTGATGGGAATTTGTCATGATTTTTCCCTTTTGATCCATTCATCAAGAAAATGATCGCGTGTTCACAGCTGATAGTTAAGCTGCACTCACAATGACTTGATTGTGGTGAATTTTCATTATTGGGATAATAGTGGGTATTGTCACATGACGAGGAAAAAGCTGCCTAGCTAGCTGACGTACTTTCTTGTTAATGACTCTGGTTAATATCTATTGTTAATGACTTTATTGTTTATTCAAAATAAATCAGGAAACCAATACATAAAATCAGGAATCCTGTATTGGTTTCCTGATTTATTTTGAATAACCTAAGGGCCCGTGTCCTAATAGAGTTATTTTTCATGCTGGAAAGCGCTGGCTGTGCACTCAGGAGAGCTGAGCTAGGACTGCCACCATGGCTGAAGGTATTTCCACAAAAACGGGTTAAACTGGATGTGTGTAAATACTACAGACTCCAACCTAAAAGACAACAAAGAGATGAGGTTACCACTATTTATTTATCCATTATTTGTGCACCTGATGATTTAAGATTACTGATTGTTTTTCACTAAAAAAAGATGCGTGTCCTCTATGATGCAATAAAAATGTCCAATTTCCAAACTAAATGTAAGGTTAAAGTGATTCCAGGATGATTTAGTGCCATTTTAGTTTTTATTTTAAAGTAAAGGCATTAAAAAAGTAACTTTTAGCTCTGGTTTTGGTCTCTACCAACTTGTTCCACCTTCTCCACCAGCTACTGACTAACTGTCAGTCTGCTGTGTGGCGCTGGGCAGGAAGCGTACAGACCGTTTGTTGGCTGAAAACTGCTGCCTGCTGGTCCTGGAGACAGGACTGAGGACTGAGGCAACCAAAACAATGAGCTAAAAGAGGCTAAAGAGCTCCTTTCACATTAGATGTAGCTTTTTAATTAATTGTTCATGTCAGGAAACTCACTGTGGAGCTTGACGATTTGAAAGTGCAGACTACGTCTTACATGCCCCTGTAGAGGGAGAAGCCTTTACTGCAAGCTCTATAATACATCAGTGTGTGTGTGTGTGTGTGTGTGTGTGTGTGTGTCCAGGCTGGCCCTGTCCTGTTATCAGACCCATACAGACAGAGGTCCAGGTGGCGCTGACACCGAGGGTCAAGATGAGATGTAGCCACCGAGCTCCTCTGCTCCGCCCGGCGACAAGTGCTTGGATAATTCATGAGGGCTCCACCATTGGTTCAATAATTCAGAGAGCCCTCGCTCTGCCGTGGGTAAGTCACGGACAAGCCTTTTACTGAGAGGAAGAGGAGAGGGGAGAGAGGGAGAGACATTTGTGGGGGCTAACTCAATAAGAAGTTGCCACACCATGACTTTTTAAGGGGTTTCTAAATTTAGCAGCGCTTCATGACTCAGGGGAGGAGCTGCACGAGGAGCTGAAGGAGGGTGAGCCAGCTTTTAGTGTCGAGTCAGTAACCCTTGGAGCCCAGCAGCATGAAGCATCTCTCTGAACCAACAAACACAGCAGGAAGTGAATAGAAGACAGGCCTCAGTGATGACATTTGTCCACATTACTAGACCCACAGCCAGGAAGGCTAATAGAGTGTGTGGACGCAGTGTATCCACATAATGCAGCCCTCACTGAGGCACAATGGCTGTTACTGTTGGGAACAACGCATTGTTGTTGACCCCCTCGGCTGGAGGGGAATGTGTACATACTGAAGGGGGAGGAGTGCCTTAATACAGGACGTCGTAAAAAAAAACTCCTCTGCCAGTGTGTTTGTCTGCTTGGCAACCACAGGGGCATTGTGGGGCACAGTGCGGCCCTTTGATGGCCGACAATCAATAAAGTGATGGGTGACTGGTTGGAGGTTGATGGATGGCACAATGCACAAAGGCACACAGTGACACACATACAGGAGAGTGTCCACAGGCTGGAAACACTGAACTATATTTAAAGCATTAACTGGGTCTGTGTCCTCTGACAGGTCGGTGATGCCGGGTCAGTCTGGTCAGTCACAATCAGCTCCATGTTCTGTACTATTCACTTGTTTTCTGTGCATCACCTGTGGTGTGGAGGTGCACTAACACATCCATCTAGGGCAACATCTCTCATCTCATCTCTCATCTGCCTGGATTAAAATCAATTTGATTTACTTAATTCTTAATGAATGTACGGGTGACTAATGAAAATCTATTACTTGGATCCATGACAGTTTTATCCAGCAGCATGGCTTGGTTTCAGAAATCAAATACAATTTATCAAACCAATATTTTGGATTTTATTTCGATATATTTGATAAGCAAGTATTTGTCATGTATTTGTGCCCATCTGTGATTGACTGTCAATACATTTTTAATCTTAAATTATTAATGGTGATTCATCGATGAATCATTAACATCCCTAGTTTTGAGCGAAATATCTCAACAGCTGTTGGATAGAAGGCTCTGACATTTTCATGAAACCACTCATGTCCCCTGCAGGATGGACTGTAATCACTTTGCAGATCATTTAACTTTTCAACCAGTCAAAATTTTAAATCGTCCTGATGATATTCCCAGCAGTCTTTGCTGTATTTGTGTAAATATAAAGCTGTACTGAGCCTCCTTACAGAGGCTCTACACGACTGTAGGCTCTTGACTTGTGTTCTTACAGCAGGATAGTTGTGTGATCTCTTCCATACTTTGACCCACAGTGCTGCAGAGACAGGAGGCAGCAGGGAAGTGACCCATATTCCTCTGCAAAAACTGCTGCTTCACTCTCTCATGACATGTGTGAGTGTGCACGACCTACAGCCCCTGACACACAGTTTGATACATATACATCTAGGCTGAATGGTTATTGGTGTCATCAATAAATTCTTTGTCAACTAGCGCACAGATGATGTGGTGATGTGATGGTACAGATCCAGTCTGAAGCCCCCTGAACTGCCCACAGACTCACCTGGATAATATAAAACATGTTAATGATATTCACCATTTACATTCTGGATGATGACATCAGTACTTTGTGAGGAGAGAGGCATCCTACAACAGCTGACGGTGTTGTCAGCCCTTGAGGCTAACGTTAGCTAGCATACTACTGTTGACTCTACTACTACTGTTCTCTCTGAAGAATAGAAAACCTGATCTGTGATGACTGCATGTCCCCACTCATCCAGACTCCTTTAACCCGTTTGTTTTTTTCTCACTGCGACGTAATCTCCATATCGTTACGTCTGCGTCCCCATGAGATCACGTGAGCGCGCTGTTTGCTGTTTATTATAAATGCACCAAACCAGACACTGTGCTTCCTCTGTGTGAAGCAGATCAGATGAACGATTCACGAGACATGTGAACTACACACAGACAGACTTGTTTTATAGTTAGACTAGTTGGTATAGTTGGTTTAATTTATTCATAATGACATTATAAAATCATTATGTTACTTCTTCATAAATTTGTCTTTAATCTCCTGTTTTTCCTGATGAGGAGTTGAAACTAAATGATGTTTACATTTTATGTCAGTTTACAGTGAAATTCTTTAAAAAAGCTCAAATCCTCACATTTGAGAAGCTGGAACCACAGACTGTTTGATGAGTGACTTCAACGACTGTTACCGATGATCAAAATGTATCTTAATGTTCTGTTGATCATCAAATCAATTCATTGGCAAAAATACCAAGACCGTGTCTTCCTCCATTTTCAGTGCTAGAACATGGCTGCGTTAGTGTCGGGGTGCTGTGTGCAGGCTGATGTGCCGATCTGCTCTGCTTAGTCAGTGTCAGATATGCTGGTAGCGTGTGTGTGTGTGTGTGTGTGTGTGTGTGTGTGTGTGTGTGTGTGTGTGTGTGTGTGTGTGCTCTCGTGTGCTTTTGTATTGATCGGACAAGGCAGCGCAGTAGAACAGGTGACCTGTCTGGAAAAAGGGAAATAAATGAAAGCAGGTCCACACGTCTGCATCATGACCCATTAACCTGATCCATTATTTCATTTTCCATCAGTCCTAACAGGTCTGATAGGACGGAGAGGCGGCTGCAGAACTCCATCACACTTTGACATTTCCACGTCAGATGTTACGTAAAGAACACTCTCTGACCCATATTCTCTGACGTGTTTATGAGCGTACAGTATGTGTACACACGCTTCCTCCTGACCCTGTATCGGTTCATTTAAAGGCCCGTGTGCAGAGCGGAGCCTGTTATCGTAATCAGCATGTCTGCAGCTGCACAGTACGCTGAATAAACTCATCCCTCCTGATGAGAAGCCTTGAAATCCAATTTTCCTGTCAATCTATCCGTCTCCACAGTGTACTGTACAGTCCCTCTCGGAGCTGCGTCTCTTCTACACCATCCACATGCCTCTCTCATCAGTCGGCCTTGATTGCTCTCCTCCAGATGATACCACAGATCTGGTTAGAGCGACTGCAAGGTTATATCACTCTCATCATCTTTTCCACCACAGATATATACTAAACAGGCTCTGCTGCTGAAATATCACCACGGGGAAATAAAAAAAAGCTGCACTTTCTTTGCCATGTTAAGTAGCTTGATATTGCCACATAGCAGAACAGAGTGCCAAGAGGTACCAGCATGCATCTTGAATGAGGGTAAGCCAAACAGGAAATGCCAAATAAATCTACTGCTCTGCAGAAACACGACCGGGATTCATTCATCTGCAAAACGGACGACTCTCTTAATATTCCGCCTGAATTAATCGCCTCAGTAGACACAGTAAACACAGGGTTGTTGACACAGCGACGCAGATGGTGCACTGGACTGAATGTATCGAATCCACGGAACTGCACTGGATCATCTTCCGTCGAGGCACAGAGACACACAGACCCATGTTATCCCTCTTCTCCCGAGAGACGACAGCTCGTGAAGTCTTTGCGCTGCGTGGGAGGCGGAAATAAAAATACATTAGCCATCAAAGTTCAAGCGCGGCAGTCTTCATAGTAATAGTAAGAAGCTTGGGCGTACTTGAGAATCATCAGCATTTACACATCAATAGAGGAGGCCGGCTGAGGCGTATTATAATGCAGAATATTCAGACGGAGCAGGGCGAGGCTCTTTGAATCTCAATGACGCTGTACATGTGCAAGACGGAGGCAACAGGCGAGCGCTGTGAACTGTTGGAGGCGCTCATTGTGCACGAGGACGAGGTTCATGTCTGCATCAAACACAGTTGTGCCGAAGAGTGTAACATTATGCAACAACGGTGACATAAGTGAGACTCCAAGGAAAAGAGCTGAAGGCCAACAAGGTCGCTGCTCTCTGAATGACGGCACATGGAGGAGCCACAAGAAGAGACCTTGGGCTATCAGTGGATGAATGAGCGAGGCTGCTGCCATAAAAAGAGAGATTGTAATGTTAAACATGGAGCAAAAGAAGTGACTATGAAAAGCTTTCGCTTATTTAAGTGAAAAAAGAAGCCATTTTCTTTTTCTTTCTGCTTTCTTAAGCGACAGGGTTAAACTGCACAGAGGAAGCAACGTTGCCGGTCAGGCTGCAGGTCAGCTGTGTTTTATATCTGGAGAGCAGAGGAGCGTGTGCAGACCAACGTTAGTGCTGCATGAAAACATTCAGCCTCCTCATTCATTTCAAGGAGATCACTGCAGGGGAGCCACACAGAGGGCTGAGGCAAAAAACATGGAGTAGTGTGGCAAAAACATTAAACCTGGCTCCAGTTTTTATAAAAACTGCACTGGCCAGTCAAAGACAAGTTTGTTGTACCTCGCGTCTCAGAGTATTTTAAACTAAAGTGTTTCGGTGTCTGATAGCTTTCAAACTCATGGATCTATTAATCACATCAGTCTCCTGGGTTGTATTTCATATCTCTCTGTGCGTCTGTATATTCAGAGCCAATGATCGCTGTAGTTTGCAACAGAAGACTGTCGGTGTGGCCGTTCTCAAACGTATTCAAACGCGTGGACCCAGGCTGAGGTTGAGGACACAGGTGACTTTTCTAGTAAAGTCCATTTTTTATAGCCCAAAGTTTGACATTTTTCTCAGATGGCTTCAATATACGATGTGACGCTTCCTGTCACCGTCGTTAGACCCTCGATTTGTAAAAAGAAAAGACTAGAAAAACAGGAAAAATGAGAGAGGGAAGAAGAAAGACCACCAGCAGAACATGTGGTAATACAGCAGCAGTATTTCTCAGACAGCAGGACAGAAAGAAAAGAGTTGGGCGGATGTGCAGACCACAGTTTAATCCATATTTTACCAGCCACATCATTAAAGGCAGAGCAGACAGTCTGAGAGTCAGACTCTCCACGCTGACACTATCAAACTAACCAACCTCTCTACTGAACAAGCAGCCTGCCGACTCAGCTGCTTTCAGGATAATCCTTCCTACTGGTAAAATGTGCTCTGACCTGAATCCTGATAGTCCACCACAGGAAGGTTGTGGGCATGAACACACACACACACTCACAAGCGAGCTGAAGCCGTCTTGGAGCTGTCAGGTAGAGTAGCACAGAGGCTTTCAGTCTCATTAACATTCAGCATCTGGCTTCACACACACACACACACACACACACACACACACACACACACACACACACACACACACACACACACACACACACAGGGAGCAGAAAGAGAAATAGATTTTAAATGCCACTGCTTTCAGCGTACTTCGCTGTGTGGCATGTTCAGTTATGGTTCTTTAGGAAAAATGCTCTCAGGCAAAAACGCACTCAGTCAGAAAGTATTTTTGTTTTTTTATTTAGTGGAAGAGCCACTAATGGTTATTTACTGCAGGGCTGGCCACTGGGAGGGCTGTGGTGAGTGATTCTTGTTGTCAGAAGAGATTTTTTTTAAAAAGAAGAAGCTACAATCTGAACCTGTTGAGTCCATCAGCTGGCGTGCTGTGTTGTGGTTTCACAGAGATCAGACTGATCAGGTGATAACATGGATCCGTCACAGTGTGAGATCTTCAATGCATACAGTGTATTCTGTCATGGATGTTACTGTGAGGAAACACCTGCCTGGTCTTTTGCTTCTGAACATTCAGAAATGACATATTACCGCGATATTTCTAACAATATTACTGTCATTATGTCTGTGGCAAAGTGTTTATGACACGAAAGAATCGCTGGGTGATGAAGTAAAATCATACCTTAAAGCATCAGTGTCCTTCCAAACCGATGATGTCGTCCTTTTACTGCTTGATGGTGCTCAAATCTTGATTCTTGAGGAAAAGAGAAAAATTTGTCATTATGAGTCTTTGTTAGATCTTAGTTAGGTTAATGTGTACACTTGTTTATCTACAGGTTTGAATTCTACCATATTAGTGTTATTAAAAATGTATATATTTCAAGTTTATGTCAAGTTTCATGTTTGAAGAGACACATTCTGCTCATTTTCAGGTTCATCATTTTATTTTTGTCACAATGTCACAGATTTAAAGGCGGGACTACTGACGATGCATTCAGGAGCAGTGTTTGACTCTCACCTTTTAAACTTTCAAGATTTCTTTAAAGGTCTCCTTTAAGGCTCATTGTAACTGATTATAATATAAATGATTGTGTAGTGCTGTATTTTGATGAGGATGAAGAGAATCCTTGATATTTCCTGAGATAGTTATCGTGCTGCGAAAATCTCATACTGTTGCAACCCGAGTCTCAGTGTGGTTATGAGAAGTCCTGAGGTTTCTGCTTTGCTTCTGTACTTTTGTCTTATGTGAGCAAATTACATAAACTGTGTTGGAACGGAAATAAAGTATGTGATCTTTATTCAAATTAGGGATGCAAGATATTGGATTTTTGCCAATATTACACAGGCCAATATTTTCCAGCTCATTTTGGCCGATTGCCAATGGCGATATATGCACATATACTTTTCCACCTAACTGCAGAGAACATCAAGCTTCTCCTCAACAGTTTGCATCGAGTGCCCATGAAATGTGTCATGTTAATGGCCTGCATACGGGCAGAACTGTGCATTTCAGGCTGCAACTGACAATTATTATTATCGTTGATTATTCTGTTGATAATTTTCTCAATTAATGGTTTGGTCTATAAAATGTCAGAGAAAAGTGAGAAATGTCAATCAGTGTTTTCCAAAGCTCACAATGCCGTCATCAAACGTCTTGTTTTGTCCACAACACAAAGATTCTCAGTTAACTCTCACGGAGGAGTAAAGAAGCTGTATAATATTCACATATAATGTAGGAATGAGAGATTTTTTTCTTTCTTTAAAAAATACTCAAAAAGGTTAATTGAATATTAAAAAAGCTAGAAATGAATTTCATAGTTGACCAAAACAATTGGTAAATCTTTGCAGCTCTAGATACTTCATTTCCATTCTCACTGAGGTGCTGATCTTATCGTATATCCCTGAATCAAATGACCTGATATCTACAATAGTACAGTAATAATACAACTCTTAATCATTCATGCAGAGACACTGTTTGAATCCTTGTCTCTAAACGTGCTGCCCCTGCATCACTCTTGTTGGAAAAAACTGAATATGTGTAGTGTAACACAGGTGTTAATGGGGAGTCTGCTCCCTTTTTCTCCAGCTGAGCCACGTTTTTTTTCTCTTCCACAGGGAAAAAAGAAAGAAGTAATAAATGGACATTTGGCCAGAGGTAGAACAGACTGGAACATTAAAGCATGTAGCGTAAAGAAGAGGAGAAAAGTGGTGCAGAAAATGAGAGCGAGGTTACAAATGGTTGTCAGTGAAGGAGAGAGAAAAGGCTGGATGTGGACGGAGCACAGCTGGAGCCCTGTCTGCAGCTTTACTCATGGTTACACCACATGATGGGTGGAGAGGTCTCGCATTCAGGGAGCTTTTACCCTGCCACGGGCCATCAGCGAGGCTGCCGCTTTTAGAAAATGACTGCGCTGACAGGAAACTGCTGCTGCTGCTCACCGAGCTCACTTCAAAGACAGCGCCTCCATATTTTGTCTGATTTACTAGAAACCTGCCACACAGTCACCTAATGAGTACAAGTACAGGGTTTCCAGTGGATAGTCGATTCATCAGGGAGGTAGTGAGGGGAGACGATGTCAGGTCAGAATTAGAAACATAATTTTTAGACCACGAGAGATTTTTATGAAAAAATGAAACAATGCGTTATATTTACCTCTGTGTCACTGATTATGACCCACAGCTGCAGGTTTTGTACTATTCTATGCTAACACGAGCAGAATAATAAACTTCAATGGATTATGCAGGCTTATCCAGATAATAATATTAAGGGATGAAGCCTCATTAGAGAAGGTTACACCTCTCAGGGAACACTGGCATTAGAAATCAATGGTGTGAGCAGGTACAATACTAAAAGTGACAGGTTTCTCATGTTACAGTACTGGGTTTTTGGACAAACAAACTCTGCTCTAAGTACAGTACACAACTCGCACAGCAGTGGAGAGATGGTGCAGTTTTCACATTTCTATGGCTTGTGATCTGAAGTACTTACTATATTTATCTGCAGTATTTATATATTTGTTTCCCTGACTGTGAAATCAGATATTTTGTGTAGAAATTCAAACTCAAAATTTTAATATTTACAATTAAATGAATAAACAAGCTGTTCTCAGAGGAAAATAAGGTCTCAGAACACTGTTTGAAGCTAGAAAGGTGGAAGGGTCCACCACATATAAACAAAGTAAAACAGCATGACATTGTGTTGTCCTTTAAGGTCAGTTTGTTTATTCAGTTTATTCAGTCATGACAACAAAGAGAGTTTGATTATTTAGTTTGTTTAGGCAGAAAAAAATAAGCCAATAAAGATCTTTCTCTTCTCATTACCACAACTTCAACAAAACTACAGAGTGCTCCTTTAATTAAATGCATTCCATCATCATGTATTTTCAGTATTTTACTGGTGTAGATGGTAAAGGTGAAGCTAATTTTAGATACTCAATATACTGTTGGGTATTTTAATAAAACAATTAATTTGATCTTATTAGAAGATCATACTGTATGATTTGTCTGTTAGCCCAGTAAAGCTGACAGATAAATTCAATAAAAAGTACAATATTGGCCTCTTAAATGTAATAAAGTAGAATTAACATAAATGGGAAATTCTCAACTACATGTACTTCATAATTGCACTCATGCACAAACAGTACATGAGTAAATGTACTTGACTCTTTAAGATAAACTGAACCAAAATGTGATGAAATACACTTGACAGCACCTGATTCAGCTGCGTTTTGCTTGAAGATGCGCAGAGAGCCCGTTGTTGATGAAATATTGTAGTTTGAAACTTTCAAAAATGAACTCAAATAATAGACTGAAGAAAAATAACATTTATTATCTATTAACATTTATCTCTAGAGTCAGCTAATCCAGCTACTAGCTGCACAGTTAAAGGCGCAACAGGAAACTTTCCCCCCTGGCATTTCCAAGTGCTATTATTGTTGGCGCTGCTGGTGCAAAGACAACTGGATCGTTTCTGTTTTCCTCAGAGTCACAAATAACAACAACACAGGGCAGAACATCAGTTCACTCAATCATTTAGCCTACAATAGAAATGGATCACCAGTTAACCTTCCTTTCCCTGGGTGACGGTGCTTGGGGGCAGACAACACTGTAGTGACAGTGAGGTTTTTAGTGATGATGATTTAACACTAATGGTTTCATTACTCTATATCCATTAAACCGTGACATCAACATTTACTGCAGAATGATACATTGAAGCCGAAAAGTGTCTGTTGACACTTTAACTGAGCGTAACAGCTGATGTCAGCTCCAGTTAGCAGCAGTTAGCGACTGAGTTGGTTGGAGTATGAATTTGACAGGTGGTCGATTCTCACGAATAAAGCAGGAAACAACCATATACTATGTAAAGATAGGGTGGAGTGATGGTGCCCTGAGCCGAGAGTGACACGCCCTCCCTCTGACTGAGTACGTTTACACTTAAGGTGAGAAACATTGATTCAGAGTTGATCAGCACTGCTTAGTTTTCAGTTTGGATTGTATTTCAAGTACAAATACTTAGTTACTGTACTCATGTTTCAGGTATCTCTACTTTACTTGAGTATGTCTTAGACTTTTCCTCAAAATGTCTGAACTTTCTCCTCCTCACATTTTCAAAACCTATCAACCTATCGTCGCACATCACGCATGGCAGACGTAGTGATACGAAATAAAGACGTAGGAAGAGTTCAGTACTTCTACTTTTACCAGAGTCTTTCTTTTATACAAATATCTGAACTTCTCCTGGAGGAGAGGATGGGTGTACTGTTGACACCTCTGCTAGTTTTACAGCTTGATTTGAGTTTCATGAGCAGTGTGTGTTCTAACTTTATTAACAACGCACATTAGTTTTTGGTCTGAGATGCTGGTGCTCTCGAGTGATATCAAGTGACAGTGGATGTTTCATATTTCACCTTTAATCATCACGCGTCCAATGTGGAGTTGCTGATGTGTGTTGTTTACTGTCAGGATCATGGTCAGACACACGTGCATATTCCAAACTGATTAAATCAACTGAATATGAAATAGCTGAAGCTTGTTAATCTCTGGCGCCTCTGTCTGCATATCAAACAACCCTGCGAGGAATATCAAGGCTGAGAGACTCACGGTCAGAATCCGTATTTTGTTTGTAGAGTCTGATTCACTGTTCATGGCCTTCACAGCAGCAGTGTGAGCGTGTGTGTCGTACTGTATGTGTGTTTATTTGAAGAGATCTCTCGGCCCAGCCTCGTCAGACTGACAGAGCATGGATGCTCAGCGCTTGTATTAGCATTTTATCAGGTGACCTTCCTGCTCTCAGTCGGCCTCTTACAAACTGTTTTCTTTTCACCGCAGCCTTCACTCTCCCCAGCGGAGACACAATAAGCAGCTCTGTAGGACCGACCCTGTTCAGCTGAGATATCGCTCTCTCTCTCTCTCTCTCTCAACAACATTTACTGTCTGCAGCCACATTTTGTCAAAGGGCATAATTAACTGTTTCACCTCCAGCACCAGCTCCATGTCTCCCACAGGCAGTTTATTGTTGCCACAGCTGCCTGATTCTTAATTACTCTGCTGGTAATTAGTAGTTGTCCATAATTGGGATAGGGACTCCTGATTGTCACCCGCCCACAATGGCCTTTGTTGATTGTGTTTGTTGGTAATAGGGGGAGGACGGGTGACGGGACACTCACACACTCCATCAGTCATGCTGCCCTCATGCAGCTGTGACTGATGCTCTAACGGGACACCAGGGGATGTGTTACAGTTTATCCTCGGAGCAGCATTCAAGAACAAAGGAGGTCCTCGGGAACAACGGCTTCAATGTGTGAGGGTCAGTGCTGATTGGCTGCATCAAACACACACCCACCGTCGTCGTGGCTTAGCTTATTGCTTTTGACTTTAAATAAAAAAACCTCAAGATAGGCGAACATCCGAGACGTCTCTTCCAGTTTGAATTACCTCGGTTTTTATGCATGTGTAATCACCGAGCCTTTGAATCAAGGTGGCATTTCTCTCATCAAGGCTAAGAGGTCTGAGTGCCTTTTGATAGACGTCAACAGCAAAGTAGAGGCTTTTTATAGACTCCTGTCTGCATCGCTTCTTCTCTGTACTATTTAAAAATGTCCCGGCATGTCGAAAAGCTGCAGCTCGAGCTGTAAAACACAGAAGCGTGTGGTAAAACTGAATCGAGCCGAGACTGGTTTGCCTCCCCTAGAAGACTCGAGCCATAAAAACTGCTGGCAATTGGACATTAAATGACGGGGCTGGTGATATAGTATTGAAATCATACTTCCATTATCTATACCTGCTGATCCCGCAGAAGGTCACAGGGGCTGGAGTCTATCCCCCCTTACCCTGGATGAGAGGACACATGTCCAGTCTATCACAGCGCTGACACAGACAACCATTCACAATCACATTCACTCAGAACTAACCACTGCGCCACCATCAGGCAGATACAGTGAATACCCAGCATAATACACTGCCATGATCACACACACACACACACACACATCAGATTTTTCATCAGTTTATAAACTCAAATTACAAGCTCCACCCAGACAGTCTGTGCTGTTTTTAGTCCAACAACACAGTGTTTCTATTCTGCGTGTGTTTGTTGGACAGTGTCAGACACACTGTGCTCATATAAAGTGGTGTCGTTTTCTGCCCACTTGTACACTGTTAAAAAAAACCAGCTCATTATAACCAGAATCCTTTAATGACCACAGTAATGACGCTTAGTTAATCTTTGACTTTCTATTACTTGATTGAAGTAATTGAAAGTCAGCGGACTAAAAAATACCTGATCTCAGCCAATAAGTTAATGGACGGTAATTATACTCCATCCAGCCGAGCAGATCCTAAACCAGCACATTACGACCTCAGAGGCCCCGGGGCCCTGCCACGCGTTTCTGCTGGCTTAGCCTCACACATCGACCTGTCTCATCAGATCTACTGTTATTGACTCCTCCAGCTGTGTGTGTGTGTGTGTGTGTGTGTGTGTGTGTGTGTGTGTGTGTGTGGTCCACTTGACCTTTTATCACATCAGCTCACTGATAAGGTCCATGTAGAGCTCAGATAGGAGCAACAAAGCAACACAGTGGAGGTAAATCTATAAGAGTGTTCAGTATGGAGCTCGACATGCTGTATACTGTCTGTCACGTTCAGCCACAGAGGTAAAGAATAAGGGCTGCACGGTGTGGTGGGAAAATCATATCATTGATTGATATCATTGAATCATTCATTGATTTAAGAATATTAATCACCAACAATCCCAAGGGCAAGACTTCAGTGTTCGCTGTTACAGATTCCCAAATATCCCTGAGAACATTATGTCAGTGAACACATCGCTTCCACTGACGTGTTAGTTTGAAATAACGGAGACACGAGGAAAGACCTTGGTGAAATTCCTCCACACTCAAGAAGAACATGGAAAAGACGGTTGCAGTTAGCGCTTACGAGCAGAACTAATCAATAAGTCAGAAAACCACACATGCAAAACATTACGGAAGCTCAGCCGTAAAATGTTCCCAGGTCGTGTGGGGAACGCCTTCCTGAGAGCACCAGGACTGAATTCAAAGTGTTTTCCACTCATGTGACCCCCATGTTGGAAAAAATACTGAGTCCTTTCATCAAGTATTTATGCGCAGCGAGCACGAGCTTCATTATACAGGATCCTCCATTCCTGGAAAACAAAGAAACTGCTGCTGGTGCAAACAACACTATTTTACCGTTTTCATTAACATTATCTGATTGTGGTCTGGACGTCAGCCAGCACTCCCATCACGCTCCAGGCATTTCCAGTCACGGCTCAGATGCACCTGCCTGCTGCTGAGGCCCACTCAGCCCCAAAACACTGCACTGAAGGACTCCCCGAGGAGCTGAGAGAGTCCGGGGACTCTGGGGTGGAATAAATAACTCCACTGCCTCCACATTGTTTCATTTACTGAATGGCATCACATACAGAGGAGAGACATGAAGTGATGACAGTCTTCTGTCTGTTGCTGCAGGGATTTACACTCTCACATCTGAGGTATAAATCATCATGAGCAACAGAAACCTCCTGAGCTACAGACACCAACGTCCTGCAGGACGGGCCTACTGTATTGTCCTGCCGGGGTCAGTGAGGACAGTGTCCAGGCTGTTGAGACAATTCCCAAAGGTGAGGCCAGTTCAAGCTAGCAGCTGTTTCAGTCCTTTGATTCAGGTAATGACGTTAAGTTATTTATTCAGACGGAGCTCTGTACAACACAAACCTAACAATGAAGACTGCTTCAATACTTTGATTAGTTAATCAAAAAAATGTAATCAAGATACTGTCTTTTAAAGGTTCCCTGTGGATTTACAGAGTTTTGCACACCTTAGGGTCGACAGGTGCGTAGGAGAAGAGCGAAGGCCGACAAAATCAGGAAAAAGGTTCTCTGTGGAACTTCTGTGTTGTGCTGGAAGTCGGTCGTTAGTTTATTTTAGTGGACTCAATTTCTAAACTTACGTTAGCTACTGTTGCTCTCTGTTAGCGGACTCCATTTCTAAACTTACGTTACCTACCGTTGCTCTCCGTTAGCGGACTCCATTTCTAAACTTACGTTACCTACCGTTGCTCTCCGTTAGCGGACTCCATTTCTAAACTTACGTTACCTACCGTTGCTCTCCGTTAGCTGACTCCATTTCTAAACTTACGTTAGCTACCGTTGCTCTCCGTAAGCTGACTCCATTTCTAAACTTACGTTAGCTACCGTTGCTCTCCGTTAGCTATAATTGGAACTGATAAACATAAGTAGTTAAAATAAAAATCTTAAGGTCAATGTGGAGAATAATCAGTACAATTTACTCAAACACTGTACCTAAGTACAATTCGGATGTATTTTACTTGAATATAATATACTTCATACGTCCACTCAACAAAATGTACGTTACAACTTTAGTTCCTAGTTACTTTGCAAATACAGATTACTGAGTGTTTATAGGCTAACACATGTGACATGTAACCAATCAGACAGTGTTGTGGGCGGGACACTGACTGAGACCTGAGTGGTGACTACAGACAGACAGAGGGAAGATGCTGTATCAGAGCCAGGACAGTGCATTTTAAAAACGTTTATTCTGTCAGCAATCAGACACAAAAAACTGATATTGCTAATCAGGATAATGCTGACTATCAGCCCTGATGATTGGCCAGGCTGATAATTGGTCTGCCCTGGTCAATAGATCTCAGTATCTTTGAGGTTACTGGAGTGATTATCAGACCAAATAAGTCATCTGGAGACTGGAGATTTTTGTCTTCAAATCAATTACAGTAAATTACTCAACAACAAAGAAATTATAAATACATTCCTCTGTGATGAAAAACAGGGATATTAGGAGATCTCATTTAGACCACAGGAGCGTAAAGCTTATTTTGTAGATTCACACGTTGCAGAGTGAAAACATGTTGTGTTTAGACGATCTGTGTGGAGGTGTGATGGGACACGACGCGGCGATGACTGGGTGATAGCAGCTCAGGTACAAAGACTGCTTTAACTGGTGGAAACATTTAGCACGCGAAGGTCAGCGTAAAGCCACAGATGATCACCATTTAACACAGATCCATACACAATACTGCAACAACGACTGCTGGAGCAACAATTCTGGCTCCATCCATCACCGTCCACAGAACTAAATACTCATTTACTAATGTGTGTGACTGGTTCATGAGCAGGAGACTCACTCAGAGTTGCTTCAGCTCGTCCCATCAGAGAGGAGAAGTCCTGTGTCGGTCTGGATCAGGTTGAACACTCGCTGCTCCTCACACTGAAGGAAGGATGGGGTCTGATGGGAGCTACAGACCGGGACGGACCAGGACGGACTGGGTCAGACCGGGACCCGTACATAAACCCACACTCTGATGGGTCGGTCATTGAGTCTCCGTCCTTCCGTCCCGCAGGTTTGAGGGATTTTGTACCGGAGGATCCGGATGCACGAGCTCGCTCCTTTGCGGGGTTCTCCTTGGGAACTGTGCTGCTTTCAAGTGCTGCTCGTACATTCAAAACTCCCCGTTTCAAATCAAGAGCATGTTGTTTTTACACCCCACACCATGATAATACTGTAATAGATATACCATTTAAATAGTAGCACATCCAGAAATTGTATTCGCAAAAAATATCTTTTTGTCGTTCAATATGTATTAAAGGTGAAATAAGTGAGAATTGTTGTTGAAAACATCCAAAAAATGAAATCCTGGTGGTACACCAACACCAACAGCTCCCCCAGTTCTCTGAGCTCCCAGTCTGGACCACTTGCTGCACAGCTAAGTGAGCTAACTAGCAGCAGTTAGCGGTTACTCTGGTGATGCTGCCCCCTGTTTGTTTTGAATATTATTCTACAGGTGGCCACTTCTTACATATTGCACCTTTGTGCTACTTTTGTTTGGTAAAGTAGGCTAGTTGATCAACAAAACAGCAAATGCATGTTGGCCAGAAAACTCTAAATGGGTCTTAAACTTAACTTAAAAGTAATGCATTGCCATGATGATGCCAAAATATCTCTCAGGCTGCTCTCTTATTTTTTAAAATCAAAAGATGGGCATATAAAGAGGTTAAACCGCAATTTGATTCTATAAAAGCAAACATGCTCAGTAAAACACATTATTTTGGGTCTACAAGGTGCTCATAGTGTGCAGTTTAGATGTAAATACATTTGCAACATAGTCAGAATATGTGCTCAATCATTAAGGCAAAACTTTAAATAACATGTAGGAAAAAAGCTCAGAAACGCAGCACATAGTGTTCAGATCAGCTCTTGTGTGATGTGCACTAATGAATACTTAAAGCACGCACCGTTTACAAAGTGCACACTGCTGATGTCCTGCTGACAGGTTAGGTTTTTATGTGTGTGACTGTTGGGGACCCATAATTAATTTTCAGCCCAACCACTCTTTGTGAGTTGTTGTTCACGAGTTGTTCGTATTGTAATTGTTATATTTACGACAGCAAGTGAAGGCATCACTAGCCATACGACAAACGCTCTGTCTCTGCTCCTGATTGGCTCAGATGAAAGAAGCTGGCTGTGCGCGCACTCAGCCCATATGTCCCCCTCCTCGACCCCCTCAACACTCAGAGGGCGGAGATCCCAGACCGTGGAGGAGGCCAGTCCCCGTCACTCAGCGTGACCCGCAGCTGCTGGCTCCTCGTCTTTAACTACAGACTGACCAATATGAATGAATTAATAAATAAAGAGACTCCCCTGTGCATTGTAACAGACAGAGTATTTTATAAATAGCACAGTGAAAATATAGAGTTATACAGCCACGTTAGTCATGAAACATATGAGGTATAAGAAACAAAATACAACAAGACCCTGAAAATAGATGATTTAATAAAAAAAGAGACCGAAAACTACTCTAATATAATATGTATTGACTGTTTATCAGGGCCTGTACGTAACAACAATAATAATGATGATAAATAACATTACATCTACCCTCAGTCTTGGCTAAAATTTGTGGTGTTGCACTGGACTAGTGTATAGACTAGTGATACTATCTGTATCAGATAGTGTTTCTAAAGTTTGCTCTTCCATACAGCTTAACGCTGTGGACAACATATTAGAAACACTTTGAGATTTAACGCAGTCTGATGAAACATCACCACAAAGTACACACTCAACATGTTTAACATACACTGACAGCAGCATTTAGTACTTACTACACACACACACACACACACACACACACACATATATATGTATATATATATATATACTACAAAGAGGAAATAAATAAATAAATATCTTTTCAAGAACACAATTTATATATATACATTCTGCATGTTAAAGCAAAGGTAAGTGTCACATCTGTTGTGATTGTTGTTGTTGCTGCTGTTGTTGCTGCTGTTGTTGTGGTTGTGGTTGTTGTTGTTTTGATTGATTTTGATTGATCATTGATTTATTTTAGTTTTGGATGGTAGATCTGGATCTAACTTATATCAGGCGTGTAAAAGCAGAAGGAGGCAGCACACAGTGTGTACGACACATTGATTCACTCTGTAACACTACAGGCTCATATCTACAGTGTGGTTATGAGCGTGCACCTCTGTATGAAGCAGAGCTCCAGACTAATACATTGTTGTGCCTAACTTTCCCCTGAGGGGCTCCAGCACATAATTTTGGGGCGCCCGATGATACGTATTAATTTAATTTCTTAACACATTATAAAAATGATGTGAACAGGAATAAAAGATAAATGTTTGTCTTCTGTTAAATCGCAACACATGTAATGAATGTAAAGTGCTGACGTTTAAAGTGCAAACAAACTCGACCAATAAATAAATGGACCTCAGATAGAGTTAAAAAGCCTTATTATAACATTATAAAAACCATTAACTGAAGTAAAGAATTAAACTTTGTGGCTGTAGGAGGAGGTTTGTCACAGTATTCATTTCATCATGTTTACCAGTAGAGCAGCTTTCTACAGTGGCTGAGAGCGCTCTCTGTGCAGACTGTCGTCTTTCACCGCTGCTACTCCCTCACAACCTGGGAACTCTCTATTGTGGCTCTACCACCACAGTATTGTGAACTCTGGGATAGTTGCTTGGAAACAGTAAACCTTACCTCCCACGGTCCAGGGGCAACCACAGTAACCGATATCACCAGAGGAGAGCCACTGTTTACCTCCAGCCATGGAAACAGACCCCTGCTGGTTTCTCTTCACAGGGGATACATATACAGGGAAACAGGACTCCTGTCCGGCTCCAATCTATACTGGTCGGGTTTCAGCACGACACTGGCATCCTTAAATAGCATTGTACTTACAAAATAATGGAAAAACAATTAACTGAATTCAGGAAGACTGTGAAACAACCCAATCAAGTTCTGATAATCTCTGTTCATCCTGAGCCTCTGAATTTTCTTGCAGCTGATGAACTTTACTCTGATTCTTATGCTTTAGACCAGAGGTCAGAGGTCACAGAGCCCCAACGTTACTGGCTTTTACTCTCTCTTCTTTATTCTATTCTATCACAGAACCACCTGCACACATGCGCAAACACACAGCGCCTCATCCTCATGTGGTGTGAGTGGACGGGAGGACCACGCTGTGACAGAGTGGTGATAACACACTTGTGTAATCTGGACATTCCCCTTGTCTCAGATGTTGATCCTTTAATGTTTGAAGGCAGCAGAGCATATGGCCTTGTTAAAGTGCAGACAGGGCAGGAGTTTAAGGCTTAGGAATCATTAAGAGTTTAAAGAAAGGAAAAGAGATTATTTTCACTGCTCAGAGCGCCTGCAGCCTGTGGAGTCAGTAAGTGTTACTGCAGCACTTCATTAGTCCCTCAGTACCCGACCTGCAGGACCTCCGCACTGTGTTTCAGTTGCTCCAGATAATTCAGTAATTAGGTTTACGGCTCATACCAGTTGCTGCTCCCTTCCTGTCAGAGTTACTCCTGGTTTACTTGTCACATTTTGCTGTTGTTTCCCCCACACAATTCTCATTATTTTACTTGCAAGTTACAAATTCAAGCTGAACTTTGAACACACTGTCAGAGCTCTCACTTATCGATATAGTATGAAACTTGTTTTTTAGAGCTTATAATGCAGAAAAAGATGCTTGGAGTCATTTATAATAATTCAATTCCCAGGGTAGTTTACTGTTTCAGTGCACTGATGTATTTTTGGTAAATAAAGTTTACTGTACTGTAAAATATCCTTCCTCCATGTCCGTGTTTGCTAACTACATTCGAGTAATCATTGCAAAAATATGTATCGGCCCACAAATCAATACGTGAATCTTTCACTTCCTAATATCAGTGTTGGCATCAGCCTCAAAAATCGAGTATCAGCTGTGCTCTGAAGTAAACCAAGAGCAAAAAAGGCTTCTCCATATTCTGGATTATAATGATGTGTTTGCTTGATAAGCTTCACCTGTTATTTTACCTTTCAAAGATCTGAAAAAAGAAGACACGCCCACATGGAATCTTGCAACTTGATCCAAACTCTCAAATCTATTGTCAGTGTCATGATGAGCTGAGGTGACCCGTGGTGGACAGCTACATATATCACACACATGAATCTGAAATAATTGTCTATTTGTCATCCACAGTTCTACCATTGTGCTATCATTGTGTGTATCTACATTTTATCTTTCAGGTTTTTCTTTAGACTAAGAACACTGAACTCAAGTCAGAAACCTTGGTATTATTTTAGACTCAGACTTTAACTTCAACAGTCACGTCAAATCTGTCTCCTTGTCTGTGTGCTACCAGTTAAAAAACAGCAAGAATCAAAGGAATAATGCATGATCTGGAAAAACTGACCCACGTTTTTATTTTGTAATGGTCTATTCACAGGGCCCCCAAATACTACACTACATCAACTCTGACTAATTCAGGACGTCGCTGCCAGGGTCCTGATGAAAACTAAGAAATTTGACCATATTACTTTTGTTCTACAATCCTTACACTGGCAGCCAGTTCCTCTGAGACTTGACCTCAAAATCCTGTTACTTGTCTACAAATCAATCCATGACTCTGAGCTGAAATACATCACTGACATGCTCTTGCCTAATGAACAATCCAGAACCCTGAGGACATCCGGGACCAAGTCTGGTTGTCCCTAAATCACAGCTGAAAAAGTTTTACACTGCTGGATAAAAAGTAAATCCTCTTAGCTTAGCATTCTTATTGCTTTTATTTTTTAAAATGCTTTTAGTAATTTAGTACATTTTAATTTATTTTAATTTCATTTATCCGTGCACCTAAATATGGGAGTACTTAATGTGTTCTTTTATCATGCAATATCACTTAATTTAAACTGCACTAGTTTAATTTTGCCTTGTTTGAAATTTCACACACACACACACACACACACACACACACACACACACACACACACACACACACACACACACACACATACATACATAGAAAAGCTAGCAGCTAGCAGGTCATACAACTGTGATTTTAGCCCAAAAACCATGTGACGTTTGCCCTGAAGCTGCCCTGTCATGACATCTTGATTGACAGACGATGAATCAATCAGACGAGAGAAGAGTCCGCTGGGCCAATCATAATGAAGAGGAGGCGGGACTAAGCGGTACCAATGAGGTGGCGAGGGCTGTGCCGTACATGGTTATCGGATGAGACAGAGCAGAAAGTTTACAGCACATGAAACTGTCAGAATGAATGGGACCGCTTATTCCAACTTTGACAATCAAGAACATGTCTTGAAGTTGGGAGAGACGTTTGAGAAACACCCTAAAAGTGCCTTCCACACAGTGCGATGTAAGTGCGACTCTACGTGTGTCTGGATTTACAGTAGCTAACAGTAGCATGCTAGTTAGCTTCATGGCTAAAACTCAGTCGTTTGACGTGTAGCCAGGTTAGCTGCCTCGTCAGTCCGTTTGTATCCGCTTGCTGTCGGCCCGTTTTAACACGGTTACAGTTCTTCGTGTTCTTTGTCGTCTTCGTGAGTTGGTTAACAATTAGCTTTTAGAAAGCATCGGTGCTCCAGCTGTCAAAATGTTAGCTAATGTTAGCCTTGTGTCAGCCTGTTCACCAGCACCATCTGGTGGTACCGGAAGACAACTGCAGCACTGAGGGACCAGCCGTCGTTGTGATGGGATAATGTTTAATGCTGCTATTGTTAATATCGCACAGTAAATATGTAATTCCTCTTTTAATTCTTTCTTTATTTTGTCACAGACGACTTCAAACCAGCCTCCATCGATACAACATGTGAAGGGGAGCTTGAAGTGGGCAAAGGAGAGCAAGTCACAATCACTTTGCCCAACCTAGAGGTCAGTGTCCGTAGTTTCTGTCCAACAGAAACAGGTCTGTTGTTCGGGTTTATTCACAAATCATTGTTGAGTTGTATTCACACTTTTTCTAAGTTAAATACTGTTTTTTTAAACTTAAGATATTAACATTTTCCTACTTTTCGACAGTAAATAAAGAAACTGATATTTTCACCACCAGACTTTTATTCCTGGACTGAGTAAATGCTTTCAAACAGCCCTTATTAGTGAGAAACAACTACTGATTAAAAAAACCTCTAGATAATAATATTGTAGGCTTTATTTAAAACTCTCTGGGGAAAGGGGACTCCAACAAATGACCAAAGTATTTCTGTCTGTGTTTTTTAGGGTTCAAGTGCTCCAGTGACGGTCTTCAAGGGATCCAAGAGGCCGTACATGAAGGAGTGCATCCTCATTGTGAACCATGACACAGGAGAGTACAGACTGGAAAAACTCAACAGTAACATAGCTGTGAAGAAGACCAGGTGGGTTCATACAAATGATATGACTAGTGTTGATGAAGGTACTCCATCATGCAGGTCATGGTAATTCTGAGTGGTGTATCGTAGGCAGCTGGACTTGACTTTGACTGGTGTTCATCTTGGTTTACTATCTGTGATTTGTATTTATGTTCCATGCACTTCTTTTTAATGTGCACGTCTGGTTCTATTTCAGTT
This sequence comes from Pagrus pagrus, assembly GCF_965226575.1. Classification (NCBI taxonomy): domain Eukaryota; kingdom Metazoa; phylum Chordata; class Actinopteri; order Spariformes; family Sparidae; genus Pagrus; species Pagrus pagrus. The sequence continues at coordinate 25,225,256 of NC_140193.1, forward strand.
TTAAACTCGTGCAACGTTATAATAGAAATATTGACACAAAACCATGTGCGTTAACAGGGCTGAGGGCAGCAGTAAGATCCACTCTCGCATGGAGCAACAGACCAGCCGCCTGAGCCAGCAGATGAAGAGTAACAGCAGCAACAGCAACAAGTCATCAGCCAGCTCCAAGAGCTCTCCTCCCAAAGAGAAGACGTCTCCAGCATCACCCATGGATGACATCGAGAGAGGTAACATGGTCTCAGGCACAGAGTCTGTTCAACAAAAATTATTTTTGTTGATGGTTTTAGCACATTTTTTTCACCTGGTGGAATGGTTAGCCGGGTACGTTTATTGTTTGACCATTTGTATTTATTGAATGTGCACTCATAAATGGGGATATTTGTCCCACGTTTGTTTATGTACAGAGTTGATGGCAGAGGCGCGGGTCATGGACCAGCTGAGCAGTGGCGACAGCTCCTCAGACTCCAACAGCTCCTCGTCCTCCAGCAGTGACGACAGCTCCAGCAGCAGTGACTCAGAGGACGAGCGTAGCTCAGCACCACCCGCGGCCCCGGCCCCCGCCAACCACAGCATGCCTATCATCAACACCAGCAGCAACTCCAACAGTCGCCACCAGGAGAGTGGAGGAGGACTCATGAACACACTCAGTGAGTAGCCCTCTCAGCTCCATCTGAATATGGAAAGTAGATTATCTTGGTATCTTTTCTTTACAGAGAAGTGGACACCAGCCGGCTGCTCCTCAGCCACGGATGAAACTATGAAAGCAGAAAGAAAAATGACTCGACACTCATCTAATCTTTGTCACACTTTTATCAGCACTTTACTGCAGTAACAACAGTTTTCATTCAGATGAAGGGGAAAACAATTGAAAAAAAACATCTAAAAGTCCTACAGAATTATAAAAATTTTAAACTCGAACTCGGAAACACTGTTGGTGTGTTGTGAACTTGTCTGAAGGTGAGGAAGCGCCACAGGAATCAGGAATCGTCTGTGAAAAGAAGTCTCCCTCACCGAATGTACATCTGGTGGTCTTATAAAGTTACGTGCTTTACAACCAACCAAACATGAGAGGAGAACCCAGTGAAATGAAACGACAATAAAATACTAATGAGAGCTGAATTAATTTAGTTGAAAGATGAATGTAACCAGTGTACTTTCGTTGCAGAGAGTGACCTCCAGCTGAGTGAATCAGGCAGTGAGAGTGACTGAACAACACGAGGACGTCTGCCTGCCTGTGGACGTCAGGAGACACCGCGCACAGACCTGCTCCCTTTAACGTGGGACTGTCTTCTCTACATATCTACAAATATCATTTGTTGCTTCTGCGCCAACCAGCTTCATATTTTCTGTCACATTTGTTGCTTCGTGATGTTTATGTTTTGTGTGAAGAGTACATGTTAAAGAGATGCCTTAGCTCAGAGAGACGCGATGCGGTCCATGTAAGAGAAGCAGTAAATCACGACAAACTATCATCTCACTGGGTGCACGTGTGGTTCAACTGACCAATTACATCAGAGGCAGAATGACAGTGGTGTTCATGTAGTGGAGATGGAGGTTTCTGCCCTCCAATCAATCGTCTTAAACCACCACTGGAGTCTCTGCGGGTCAGTTTAACAATATTCAGAACTTTTGTTGTGCCTTAGTTCAGATGTCGTTAATGTTCCTTCGGTTCAGCGTGATACGAGTCTTCTGCTTTCATCTTAAAGAGTTCTTGTTTATTTGAGCTGTTAAGGCTTTTGCTTTGGATTAACTGAAAACCCCCAAAATATTTTAATTTAAAGCTGCATTAATGAAATGTTTTTTTTGTTTTGTTGTTTTGGTCACTTAATGGGAAGTGAAAAATATGAAAGATATCATTTATGTCTCATATCTCCTTTGGAAAGTTACATTGCAAAAGATGCTTATTTACACATCCAGAAGTCCCAGATCAACATTAGCATTACTTTGTGTCTCTGAGAAATTCAAGTCAAATGTCCAGTCTCCTTTTAGTTCTGCTGCCGGTCTTAGCCAACCCACTTTAGGTGCTCCATGTCCACTGTGTCACCGTACGCGATCCGTACACATGCACACAGATGCCTGCTGTGACTGGAAACGCTTCAAGAGGTCAGAAGGGTGGCTGATGATTTCCCCCCTGTCACATCGCACCCATTCATTCATTTTAATTATTCATTGTTAATATTAAGATATAGATTATTGCAGCCTTAAGATTGAAGCCTTGTATGTTGTGAAGTCTCAGTCTGATTTCTGGCAGAGTAGTGCACTAGTGTTCAGTTGACTCACTTTGGGTCATGCTTTGTAGCTTTAAACCTGCAATACTTGAATCTAATTAATTATTTATATTTCAAAATATATTTGACCAACGATGAATTGCTTAATATATTTTATATATATTTTATTAGCCAAGCAATCGGAAGTGAGAGTTAGTATGAAGTGTAGTGTGTAACAAGCCAGATACTTTGATAGTGCGCAGCAGCGTGAGTCTGACAGAACTTCATGTGCCTTCTGTTATCATCCTTCACCCTCATGTCACTGCTGACAGGAAGCTGCTGTTTATGTTCCAGCTTGTCTTTATCATCCCAGCTGACTGACACAGTCAAGTCATTTGTTGAGCCTTAGGGAGAAAGATTGCCTTGGAGCATCATTTGTAAACTATTTGAGAGAAATTTCTTTGTAGAAAATAAAGATTTTAACAGTTCTGTTTGAGGTTTTGTATTAATTATTCATGCTATGTTTGTGCCACGGTGTGTAGATGTATTATTTAACAACCTTCAAACTATCACAGTGTGTGGTCTTTGTTTTACATTCCTACACACACTGACTTCATACAAAACGTTCCTCTGATGTCATTGGTATGATGTCTTGTCAGGTTACAGCAGGAAATCCTTGGTCATCCTCTTCCTTCCTTTTATGTAACTTGTTTCCTCACTGAGTTTGTATCGCTCACGGACAAAAAAAATAAGATCCATGTCCTGCTTTGGTCAGAACACACTTCTCAAAAAGCTACGCACAATTCTCCACATTCAGCACAATCTTCGTGAATAAAATCATTTTTTTCTGCCATCTAGAACGCTAAACTCAGGCGCCAATGAAGGAGAGGGGAGGAAGAACCGCAATACTAAGGGAAGTCGTAATCTGATGACGTGGGCCACTTTGTGGTTAACAATAGTGTAACAGTGAATCAGAAACATAACTTTTTATGAAACGTGTTACAACACAGTAACATTCACTCCATCTAAAATCCATCTGATACACCAAATTTCATGGCAGCTCACTCTTTAAAAAGGAAAGATATCATTTACAATGAAAATACGTAAGAATGGCGAAACATGTATCTGGTTGACACTCAGTTTGTGGCGGCAGTGTTGAAATGTCATTTTATAGGTCATTTAACATCTTAACATTTCATCATGGACCAATTAGCACAGAGCTTAACACTCAGATACACACAAACATGCTGACCAGCATTCATTGTTGCAGGTGTTATCATTACATCTATCAGGCTGTTGAACCAACTCAGTTGTAATCATCATGTTACATCAGTTTGTCAGGTGTCAACTATCCACAGAAGTAAACATTGATATTACTAAAGTCATTCAGATGATTCAGGTTAAAGCCCCATTACACTGAGAGAGTTAAGAGAGGAGGATGAGTCTGTGAAGGAGCTCACAGCTCTCACGGCTAATCTGTCCATCAGAGGAAAACTGGATCCTGTCCCCGAACACTCCAGGGCTGTTGATGGTGGGACAGCAGGGAATCCACCAAAGGACCAGAGGAAGTGTACAAATAAATGGACATTGAAAAGGTTGGTCGCTGCAGAAACCATAAAAGAGGGCACATTGTGTCCCTGCACAGAACCTCAGAGGGTCCAAGCTTGATTATAAATGTCCCACTGACAGGCAGAGACACGGACTGAAGACTGAGGGAGGAAGTATGAGCCAGGTGCACACAAGCACAGGTAGGTCTCTACTGGCAACACTCACACCTGGGATTAATTAACTCTACAGAACATTAATAACATGAGACAGAGGTAGGAACCTTTTAATGCTACTGCTTTATAAAAGGTGCAGTATGTATGAATTGGCCACCTGTTGAATGTATACTTAAAACAAACAGGGGGCAGCACATCACCAGAATAACTGCTACCTGCTGCTCTGTGTAGCTGCCATTAGCTAGTTAGCTCAGTTAGCCATGCAGCTCCCAGTACAGAGGGGGTGTTGGTGTTTACACTGCTAGCACAGGAGATTTGGACTGGGGCAGGATAGAGCTAGCTGGTTAGCATGCTAACTTCAGTATATTTCTGCAACACAATACACGTCAATGATGCTTAGTGCTCAAACACAGTCAGAGTGGGTTGTGCATCTCAGTGTCCCCTCATTGAGATGCTATGTCATTATTTTTAGACAATACATCAGTTTACGTTTCAACAGGATCTTGTTTTCATCGCATTGGTGGTAATCAGCTTCCATAGTAATACATCCTCAGAACTCACTGTGAACAGTTTTCATCATCTACTAATATAATATCAAAAATACCTGTGAGTAACAGTACGTGTTTCTGCAAAGACATGTTGCTGTTGATTTCTTTTTATTGTGATTTCATATTTTTACATGAAATTTCACTCTAGGCCTTGAAAACAGAAAAATAGTTTGACTAAGTAAATAAATAAATACAATAATTCAAGGCCCTACTTGCAAGTTTTTGCTGGATCTTTCAGCAGCATCTTGGGGTCAGTCTCGTCCCTCTTGGTACTTTCTTATTTTTACAATGTATTCTCTTGAATGTATAAAGTCAAATCCACAAGTGCAAAATTTCTGTGATTACTGTGTTTAACTTATTTAAAATGATCCTGACTGCGTTATTTTTATTCATATAAAGATGATGCAGTCCCTGTGAAATGAGGTTAAAAATTTTCAAATTCTACACAGTTACAGTGTTTTAAAAAGTAAAGATATGGTGGTAATTCATACTTTGGTAAACGTGAAGTACACATATGAATGAGTATGAGCACTCAAGTAAAAGTCTTAAAGTATCTGATATTAAATTAACTATAGTATTAAAAGTACAAGTAAAAGTAAATAGTACATATATTTACATGCACACTGTATACTATGGGCAAGTACTGAATCTGATATTGAGCATTTTTCTGATTATTAAAATCTTTTTTTTTTATCCAAAAAAAATCAATCCATTTAAAAATGTGTTACTTTAGCTCTGATGCAGCATGTAATCTGCAAAGTAACTAGTAACTAAAGTTAACAAATAAATGCAGTGAACTAGAAAATAGAAGCAGAAAATGGAAATACTCAAGTAAAGTACAAGTACCTCACAAGTGTACTTGAGTAAATGTACTTCGTTACATACCATCTATACACAACTGATGTTGAGATACTCTTTAAATTCAGTGACTCAGGTGAAACAGAAAAGGAAGGCAAGTGTACCACAAGTTGACCCATAATATCTATAAATAAACTGTACAGTCTGATCTGTTTGTTCTGCTGCTCTCTTCAAGTTGTGACGGTATCAAAGTCCACAGTCGGTTCAGTCTGCTGCGCTGCCACTGCAGACAGGGAGCCATTATACTGAGCCACCATCACACACGCACACGCACACAGACGCACATACACAGACTCACACAGCGGGACTGTGCGGCTGGTCCAGACTGAAACAGACGGATCACACGTTGAAATGTTGAGGAGAGCTCTGCGCAGCGTCGGACTGCGACCGAACCGTCCGCAGCATGACGGCGCCCAGAGAGCGACGACGAGCTGTGGAGACATTCACCGCCGAGACGTGTCCTCCAACACCTCCACCTCCACGGTGATGGGGGACAGCGTCAAACAGAAAACTATAGACGATTTAGGCGGACCGAGTTTTCTAACCACGTTGAACTGGCTCTTTGTGAAGGGATATTTCCAAACGTCGCAACAACTGCAAGTGAGTGAAATGAGTGTGTGTGTGTGTGTGTGTGTTGTCTGGTTTACACTGACCTGACCAGACACAGAGGTCCCCTCTTAGATAGTAGAGAAATGTAGTTCCCTGTTTGACGTGTATGTGTGTTTGTGTGTATGTGTCTGTGTTGTTTGGTTTACTCTGAACTGTAGTGCACCTGTGCACTAACTTGTTATTCACCTTAAATTACCTCACATTCACTGCATTAAAGGTTCAGTTCCCCCAAATGACTAAAATAATGTTTTCTCATTAAGCCTTCTGTAGCAGTGATGCAGACAGTTGAGGGGTTGAGGTTTATTTCCTGTCCCCAGTACAGGTACAGTGGAGTCTGTTTGTATTTCAGTGTCCCTGTTGCCTCTGATCATCATTGTGGAAAGATGTCACTGTAGTTCCTTTGAAAACAGTCACATCAAGGTGTGTGTGAGACTGTTTCTGGAGAGACTCAATGCTGCTGCTGAATATTTTATGACATTCACCATCATTATGTTTGAGTTGGAGGGTTAGGGTCATAAATTATAAGGGTTTACTTCACCAGAGTAGATGAAAGCTACTGTATGAGTGCTTCACTGTTGTGAAAGATTACAGTGAAGGAGGAGCTCATGTAACAGAAACCAGAGGCTGTTTATATCCTGTTACTGGCAGTGACCGCAGGACGGGGGAGTCTCCACCTAACTTCACCTTTAAACTGACATAAACAACAGATACAGCTGCAAAAAATTACATGCACAATACAAAAGGGCACATTTTGAATATGCCTACAAGTTATTTAAAAAAAATATATAAAACATATTTATGTGAACTCCTGCTTCAAGTACACAGAACACCCCTGTTGTTCTACTTTGGACTGGTGTCTGGAAACGATGGGTCAAATTACTGTGCTCTTTTGATTGTGGATCATTTTAATCTCCTCAAAATGTTCTATCAAATCTGTTTTTATATCATGAGTTTATCTTAAGATAATGTAAGATAAGATAATCCTTGAAATTTGCAATATTGGCATATTTAAAAGAAGAATAAGACGTGTACACTATAGAGAGGAGATAAAACACAAGTGTTTGAACAAAGACGTAGCACCAACTGCCTTTATTAATGCGTGATGTAGAAACATTCATCAGGCTTTTATTCAGTTCAATTCAGGCATGTGAGGCACACAAATAAGATAAAAAAAACATGTTAGAATAAGAAAACTATCCAAACTAAATGTGTGTTTCCTTTGGTCAGTGTCAGCTACAGTATCTATAACATCACAGATACACATATATATCACAAAACCAAAATGTCATTTAAACACATTATACATCAGAAGATTGTGACATTATTTTAACAATTTATTCAAGCGGAGATGATGCAAAGTGTTTTTCTATTATTTGGGTGAACTGACTAATCCTAAAGCCATAAAGTGAGTAGATTTATAAAATGTTTCACAGCTGAAGGTCTGAATTGTTGGTAAATGAATGTCTTTATCAGATTGAACATCTAACCCGATGAATTACTCTTTATTCAAAGATAGAGCACAGTAAGATCTACGGCCCTCTGTGGAAATCAAAGTATGGCCCTCTAGTCGTGGTGAACGTGGCCAGCGCCGAGCTGATAGAAGAGGTTCTGAGGCAGGAGGGAAGACACCCGGTCCGGTCTGACATGCCCCACTGGAGGGGCTACAGAGAGCTCAGGAACCAGGCCCATGGACCTCTGACTGAGTGAGTGAAACCACTATAGATCCTCTGGCTTTACAGCTGTGTAGATGTGGGTCAGTGTCTAAAGGTGCACTACGTAGTTTTAGGGAATACATTTTAATCAGAAGAGAAAGATGTTCATTGATTTTTTAATGTTTAAACAAACTATCTCTTTGTATTTATGCATTTATTTTATCAATATGATTCTGTCTTATTTGATTATTCGGATGAGCTCACAGGGACAATTCCATTCAATTACTTTGATGTGGCAATAAAGTTTTGAATCTTGACTGAATAAACAAACATACTTTACTTTGTTTATATGTGGCGGACCCTGACACCTTTGTAGCTTTAATTTCCATTTCTAAACTAACGTTAACTACTGTTGCTCTCGGTTAGTGGACTCAGTTGTATAAACATTGAAAAAGTTAAAAATTACTGTAACTGTTCCTCCTGTCCAAACTGTCAAAACGTGTCCTCCAGATTCACCCTCTTCAGTGGACTGTAACTTTTGAAGGTACCCGCTTTATTTTTCTAACTCAGACTGCTGCAGCCTTGAAAAAGCTTTGTACATTGTAATGAATAGTTTGATTTAAAACAAGAAGTCCATGGGAACATCATTTAAGGGAAACTACTGTATTAAGCTGCTGTGTGTTTGCACTTGATGTGTAGTGATAGGTGACAGGGTTCATTAATAATGCATGGGATGGGAAAGACCAGGCTTCAGTCTGGGCTTGCAGCTCAGCTTTGCCTTTGGCTGCCATGTGTGGGTTCAGATATCATCAACAGCCTCATCATGAGGCTGAAGACGTACAGAGGGAACTTTTCTTCCCCCGAGGTGCCATTCACACCAGGCAGACCCAAACAGGCACGAGGACCATCAGTTTCTCTGGGTGACTAATAGCAGCTTATCCTTGCTGGTACACCGTTTTTCCTGTCAGACCTGTTTTGGCAGCACCCGTCATGGATGGTGACTGTTGTGACATCAGAGCTCCCGAAGAGGCAGGCTGAGAGTTAAACTCCGGCGTCTGACCTGTAAAACAACCTCAATAATTAAAATGTTTTTAAAATGTGTCAGCCATTTCCATCACTAATGAAAGAATAGTTTAGAGTAGAGAGTGGAACCAAATGTTCTCTTCTTTATTACAAGGTCATTAGATAGCGTAAATAAGGCTGGCATTGTTCTCGGTTTTTCTTATTGTCAACAAATACCACAAAACACATTTAAATTGTGGGTGGGACGAGCGAACGATGTTCGCAGGGTTCTCCCCTCGAACATTTTTAACAGAGTAGATGTCTTTTCCTATGTTCTGGGTTCTTTAACAGGTGGTTTTTATCTGGATCAACTAGCATGAGAAAAAGTATGATTACATTTGTAATTTCATCCATACACACTACAGACACTATACGCACAGAAACATATTAGTATATATTAGACTAATCTATAATAACTTTGTGGCACAGGCCCCTGTTAGGCCTAAATACTGTGTTGGCTAAAATATATTTGCTAACTATTCAAATAGCAAATAACTTCAAATCCAACACATAGAACCAAAAAATCTAATTAAATAACTGTGACACAGTTAATCACCAACAATGACTCACAGGGGTTTGGTGCTTCTGCTGTTCTTTCTTGAATACATTTCATAACCTCACTCAGTTATCAGGTGCTCAGTTGTATCAACTAATGTAATGGTTGAACTGCAGTAACAGTTACAACATTTAGAGATAATAACTTTCTAAGCAGTATATTTTGACTTTTTCTTTTTTAAAAGCCTCAATAAATAATAATAATAAAAAAAACATGACCACAACAGAAAGAAATAGTCCACCAATTCCCAAATAAGGCACCTCGTCCTCCTGTATTAGTACCCAAATCTTCTTTTTTGTTGTCTTTGGAGGAATCAGCTATATCAGGGTCTGTACACACACACACACACACACACACACACACACACACACACACACACAATGAAATGAATCGTTTCAGTTTGATCAGTGCAGGTATTAAACAACTTGATCTCATTTTGTCATGAAGCTCATTTCTTCTTATTACTCATGGTTTACAGAATGGGGGCTAAGTGGCAGCGCATCCGCAGCATCCTGAACCCTCGGATGTTGAAGCCCAAACACGTCTCGTCGTACGCAGACTCCATCAACGAGGTGGTGACAGACTTCATCCAGAGACTGGCCTGGTTGAGGGAGACCAAGGGGGGGGGAGTGGTGGTCAACGACCTGGCTGGAGAGCTCTACAAGTTTGCTTTTGAAGGTCAGCAGAGAACAAACACATGAAATGTTTTTATTTGATCAACTCCGGAAATGCGTCTGTCTTTTAGATATGTGAAAACACCTGGATTAGTAATGTAGAGGTAACTAGAGGAAGTCTACAAGAATGAAAGAAACTGCACTATTTGTGTTTCTGTCACTTTTCACAAAGAGGTTTGTCAATAATAATAATCAATAATAGAGCCTACTACAACTCAAATGTAGTTATCAAACACCTGTGACAAAGATATGTGACGGAGGCAGGATATTTTACACTTTAACAAAAAAAAAAGTTTTTAAACATGTACACAGATACCAAAATATCTGTTGTCAGCCACTATTGGCTGATGATTTATCAGTCAGGCTCTAGTCAATAATGTCTCCATCAGAACAGTTCCAAAGACACAGGACATGACAAGCAATACAAACTCATAACAACTATAACACATAACAGCAGGTACAATTTAAGGATTTTTTTCTTTATTATATTTTTAGTTATAAACCCACACCACTATGCATCTGCACAATAAACTTCTGATTTCAAAAGTCAACACAAAAATATACTGTTTGTTTTACATCAAATCAATCAAAATCATGTCTTCTTCCTGTAAAACAAAAATGTCACATGTGCTGACGTAAGCCTGTACTTACAGATTTTAACCAATAATATCATCCACCATCAATCAACCTTCAGCTTTCAGCGGTGGGAGAGTGGCACAGAGCTCAGACTTGGTTTCCCACATAAAAAAACAAACAGAAAACAAACTTCCTGGCAAAACTTTTTCCCCCACTAGTTCTCAAGTAATAAACGCAGGAGAGAAAACAATATTGATCAGTCTTAGAAAATGGTCCCTCAGGGCTTCCGTAGAACGCGGCCAGTTTTGGTTCAAAACACAAACTCAGATACCAACTGTGGACAGTTTGACAGCATGAATCCAGTACTGAGGTGGTTTAACTGCTGGGAGACAGTTACGGACTGCTCGTTTAGCCATGCAGCTAACTTGCCAGTCCTATAAGCTGACTAACATTACGCCTTGGGTTGCCAGGAGCCAACCTGGAAACAAAACCACCTTGGTTCTGTATTCTCTATCGTCAAACTGGCAGCCGTTGGTCTCAGATGGTGGCGAGCCCTGTCATCACTTAATGGTCCGTGTTCACTTTGACATGTAGCTGCATGATAACTCACATTCACTGCTAATGCTATTGGCTACTGACTGCTGAAACACATGAATATGCAGAAGCAAATACGTCTGCTGGACTTGAAGGATTCTTATTGTATCTTTTTTTTATTATTATATTACATGTTATCTCTAACACACAACTGTGACAGATGACAGAAGGATATGCTATCAGCCCTGCTGTAGGTGTCCTTGACTTTTTGACAAGCAGCTCTTTCTGTTACTTCATCTGCAAAAAAGTAGCCTCCACCTGAGATCTGAATGTTTTGTAATGATTGAACAAATATAGACTCTTAAGTGGGTCGAGCAGAGACATGCTGCTCTTTGTAGAACAGCCTCTTTCTGTATGTGCACAGGGTTAGGGATACTTTGATTTTGACACAGTTGAGTGTTTTGGCCTTGACAGCTAATTAGATACTGTGAGATAATACTGCAGGTGTGATCCTAGTACCTTATGAGTTCACAAAGGTAGGTTTAGGTACATTGGCCCTCATTTATCAAACGAACGTACGGCAGAAAACCGTGCGTACGACCATTTCCACGCAAGCTTCGGCATTTATCGATTTGGACGTGAGCGGAAGCTACGATCAGATCTCACGTCAGGTCTGAGCTCGTGTACGCAAATCTGAGTCTGTGGATTTGCGGTGCAGCACAGCAAAATCTGTCTGAGTCTGAAAATAATTATTAAACAAACCTCAGCTGTCATTGAGCATAAGCAGTCACATATTTAGAACAGATCAAAACGGATTCTTAAAACGAAAATTTAATTTAAAAAAAAGCCCACGTTTTTACTGATACCACTTTTTTGTAAAATAAAACAATATGATAGGCTAAATAGCCTAACATGACAACTAATTATTGCACATTCAAATTTAAAAAAATAATAATAGAAAAAGGCAATTTAATGAGATTGCTGGGTTTCCGAATGTGGTTGGAGCAATTGATTGCACTCATGTGCGTCTGAAGGCACCATCCATGAATGATTACGCATTCATCAATCGCAAAAACTACCACTCGATAAATGTAGGCCTACAGGTGATTTGTCATGCCAAGCTATCACTTTTAAACGTGGTGGCCAGGTGTCCGGGGGGGGACACACGATTCTTTTATATTTCAAAACAGCTGTGTTGGCGCGCGGCTGCAGGAGGGCGCACTGCAGAGCCAAAGTCATCTCCTCGGTAAGTAGCTACCCTAGATAAATTGCATTAAACTAAACAAGGTATCAGATGATAAACATTTTGGTATGGTTCTTCTAGGTGACAAGGGTTATCCTCTCACGGAATACCTAATAACCCCGCTGGCAAACCCTGCCACAGAGCAGGAACGCAGATTCAATAGTGCGCACACACGCACACGGGTCACAGTGGAGCGCTGCTTCGGGTTGCTGAAGGGCAGGTGTCTCTGTCTCGGACCAGAAGGGGGACCGCTGCTGTATACCCCAGAGAAAGTGTGCGATATTATATTGGCCTGTTCAGTTTTGCACAACATTGCATTAGTGAATGGAGTGCCTTTTGATGTGCCGGTGCAGCCAGATGAGCCAATGCCCATTGTCTCTCCATCTCCGAAGAGTTTCTTTTCTTGCCAGTGTTTCCTCTCTCCATGTTTGACCTCAGTGGGCGAGGCCTCCGAACCAGGAATATTTAAGGACGTAACATGTTAATGACGATCGGATTCAGCCGCCGCATTTATCAAGACCCGATCATTCGTACGCTGGGATTGGTCAGATACGAATGTTTCATAAATCACACGTATGTCCTGTCGTAAGACCAAATCTGCGCTCAGATCTGCACCCGTTTTCACGCAAGATTGATAAATGAGGGCCATTGAGTGCACATGGGTAATGTGTTTTTAAAGAAATAGTTTCTCATTTTGGGAAAACCACTTATTTGCTGTCTTGCAGAGAGTTAGATGAGTACATATGGAGCTACAGTTAGCAGCCAGTTAGCTTAGCTTCGCATAAAGACTTTATTTCGCATAAAGCTCACTTTTTTCATGTTTGTTTAGTTTATGTGTATGTTGCCAGACAGACATGACAGTAGTGTTGATCCTCTCATTAAACAAAAAAACCCAAAATGTCCCAAAATGAGGAGCCGTTCCTTTAACAGCCAGTTTATTAAGTGTTTGCTTTTTTTTTACTTTCTGCATATATTTCTTTTTACAGTGAGTGAGCTGTGTAATAAGACATGATAAATGACACATGAACTATATGGTCAATGCACTTTTTTATCCCGTTTAGAGAAGCCGCAGTGTGATAATGTAATTGTGAAATGCAGGGATCTGTGTGGTGCTGTTTGAGAACCGTATGGGCTGCATTAATGAGGTGGTGCCCGAGGAAACCCAGAAGTTCATCTACTCCGTGGGCGAAATGTTCAGGCTCTCCTTGATCATCGTCCTCTTCCCCAAGTCTGCCTGGCCCTACCTGCCCTTCTGGAAACAGTTTGTGGCAGCCTGGGATCATCTCTTCAAAGTCGGTGAGCAGCTCTTATGTCAACCAGTGAATCAAAGCAGTGTAGCATGTTTAATCCCTTGAACCTTGATTTTCTTTACTTGATATGATCCCTGAAGTCGCTCACATTTTTTCACTCTGTATGACGAGATCACACCCTGTAGATATATTACATTTACATGTCTCAGGCATTTCTTTCATAAAGCTATTTAATACTTGAATACGATAACATTAAGACAACATTAAAATGCAGCATGTGTTTTGAAGGCCCAGTGTGAAGGACTTAGCTGTGTGGTGTCTGATTGCAACCAACTGAATACCCCTCGCTTTAACGGAACGCCCCTCCCCCTCCCCCACAGACACTAATGGGGCATTCAGACCAAATGCAAGGCAAATTATTGGCCTATCTAGATTACATACAAAGTCAATGAAACAACACAAATAGTCCTCTATTCACGTCTATTCGCATTTGCGTGAGATTAAAATATTGAACTCAAGTGAGGATTTCATATGACGCTGTGTTGCGAAAGCCAAATTCACAATGAGGTCATGTCTTTAACGTCGCCGATGTCCGAACATTCACGAACAGCGATGGAGGAGAGGATAATAATCACTAATTGTTTCCGTTTGCGGACACCCAGAGCTGTACGATAACACATCTACTCGTACTGAGACAGGGCAAAAAAAGAGCTGACATGGAGGAAAGTGAGCGAGGAAGTCAGACTACCTGGTAAGTCATTCAGGGAACAAGCATTTTAAAAGTTGCTCGCTTGTCATCCTGTTGATAGACCTGACAAAGCATGAATTCAGACTTTTTACAAGGCGGCATTATGATGGTTGTTATTTCAGCATCCTTCTGATCCATTTATTGATCAGGTCACCGAGAAATCTCTTGCCGGGAATTGGCATTAATTCCTGGCATTAATCGGAGCCAACAGGTCATTGAACTGGACACTGGTCAGCCTCAGTTAGCGCTGGAAGCGGCAGTCAACCAGACACGGCTCCTGAAGAAGGTGCTGAAATACACCAAGCTGGGTGCTGCAGTGCATGTAACATGAGCCTAATGTTCTCTTCATGTTTAGCCTGAATGCACCATGAGAATGCAAAAAACACAATAGGCCCTCCCTCTCTCATTTCAGATAACAAAAACACAGTCATTCTCAGTTTCAGGTGATTATACACTACTACAGACATAATTAAGAAAACTGTAAAGCAGGCTCTGCATGATCTGCACCTGAGGAGTTTAAACATGTGAACACACTGTTAAACTAACATTCTGTCCAAACTGTCCAAAGATGTTAACAGTTAGGGCGCCCCTGTGAGCATGCCCCACATGTATGGAGCCCTGGTAGTGTTAGTGTTGTTTGTTCCTCGACAGCCCTCTGCCACTCCCTGTTAGAGCTCAAGCTTCATGGCCATTTTTCAGTTTGCGTTATCAAATAATTTCAAGGACCCGAGACTCCGGTGACTCCCAGAGGACAAAGTCCACCTCTGTGCAATAGAAATCTCTTCACTTAACCCATTCCTCATTTTGGTTTGCACTAACTGGGCAAATTTTCATACACATATTTATTATTTATTAATAACAACACACTGCCCACACTGTTCTAATACACTGTTCATATTGTAAATATTAGGTATGTACATGCAATGTATATACGAGCCTATTTCTATTTGTTACCTTTTGATTATATTGTGTATTTTTTACTATTATTATTGTTTATTGTAATATTACTGTCCTTTGGCTGCTGTGACACAGAAATGTCCCCGTTTGCAGGACAAATAAAGGAATTCTGATTCTGAGTGTCTGAGCAAGATCCCTCAGTGTGTTTCTGTCGCCATCTAGTGTACAAAAGTGTGGAGGCCATCTCCTCTTAGTGTCCTGTGGGAAGTGAAATTTGATTTGTGCTTCACAGCTGAAGACTTGGTGCAGAAGAAAATGGAGGAGATCCAGGAGAAGGCGCAGCTGGACCAGAGCTTGGAGGGAGCGTACCTCACACACCTGCTGCTCAGTGACCAGATGACGGTCACTGAGATCCTGGGCAGCATCACCGAGCTGCTGCTGGCAGGAGTGGACACAGTGAGTACAGACAGTGTGCATGAGGGAGGGATTCACTGTACAGTGGTTGAAATGTTGAAGCAGCAGTTTTATTGAACCTTAAATTTATACCAGTTCTAACCTAGACATCAAATCAGTGCTCACTGAGTGAGCACAGAAATGAAGCATGACATGAAATGACAGAAGTCTCTGTTGCAGACGTCCAACACCATCTCGTGGTCTCTGTACCTGTTGGCGAAGCATCCAGAGTTCCAGGAACAGCTGTACCAGGAAGTGATAAGTGTCTGTCCCGGAGACAAGGTGCCAAACAGTGATGACACTGCTCACATGCCGTATCTGAAGGCCATCATCAAAGAGACGTTACGGTCAGAGGGAATCTCTCATTTTCAATAGAATAATAATCAGTACAGACACATCAGACACCTGATTGTAGGAGCTGCAGGTTCTTTCAGGTCAGATCTGCTGTGGTCAACTATTTGTTGACCACAGGGCCATCAAACATTTGAGTTTGGTAATGATTCAACAAATATAGACTCTTCAACTGGGTGGAGCAGGGACATGCTGCTGTCTGTAGAGCAGCTTGTCAAAGTAAATATAGTCAGTCTGGCTGTAACAGACTAGTTCCCCCAGCATGCAGAATGCACATTAAAATGATGATGAATGATGCTGATGGTGAGGGCCTGGCACTAGAATCTAGTTTCCTCTAACATTTCTCTCTGTCTGACTTTGCTCAGCAGCATATTTTTTCCTCAGCAATGTTCCTTAATCAACTATTTAAGAACGCTTCCCAACAATGATATTTTCAGTGTGATCACATTGTGTTAGAGTTAGTTTTTTTGACTTGTCACTGTGTTGTCTGCTCACCAGACTGTATCCAGTGGTACCAGGAAACGCCCGTGTCACTGTTGAAAATGAGATTGTGGTGGGAGGTTATCTCTTCCCCAAACAGGTAAGACACACTTGTCTGAAGTATTCATTGGTTAATGGGAAAATGTGCTGTCTGGCTGTATTTCAATTTTATCTTGTGACAACACCAAACGTTTGGTCTGGATAGGTTTAGGCACAAAGACCACTTGGTCAGCGTTAAGAAAACATCATGTTTCGTGTTAAAATACCTACCTTGGTCTCCACACAAACAGCTGGAAATTTTTCTGAGGTCTTGTTAAAAATATCAGGTGGTTTCATGCTTAGAAAGGCAGCCTTGAACTGTGGTCACTGGCTTGTCAGCCTCCTCACCTGTAACTCCTCCACCCTCCCCTCCCCTCCACCTCCTGATGTGACAGTCGGGTCATAAACAAGGAATGTGAACATGATATGAAACGTTTTGTTGAAATGTAAACATGGTACATAGCCTATGAGACGTACATGAGATGTGTGTGTCATATTTCTGATATTTCTGACCCAGTATGCATGTTTTTATCTCATGTTAACAGTCACACAGCTGTAGGTCTCACAGCTCTGCCTCACGTGTACTGACTGGTAATGTATTAATGTCCTGTGCACATCTGACTGACACAGTGTAACAGAGTGTCCTCTCTCACAGACGCTGTTCCACCTGTGCCACTACTGTGTGTCCTACGATGAGAATATTTTCCCCGACCCTCACGCCTTCATGCCACAGCGCTGGCTCCGAGGAGTCGACGACAAGTACAAGCTGCACCCGTTTGGGTCGGTGCCGTTCGGTTTTGGAGTCCGGGCGTGTCTGGGCCGACGGGTGGCTGAGCTGGAGATGTATCTGCTCCTGTCCAGGGTAAGAACAGCTCGGAGCTGCTAACATGAACACAGATCTGCTGTCTGTCACAGCCGGTATCAGTCATTTATTCTCATTTTCATCAAAATCTATCCATCCATCCATCCATCCATCAGTCTGTATAAGCCTACATTACAGCTGACGCTGCACAAATCTGCCTGTCTACAATAAAATGCTGAAGTTATGACATTTGATCAGGTCAGAGGTTAACTTCACTGTGACTTCATAATATTCTGCTAAAAATGTTCTGGCCATTATTCAACACCACAGCTCAGGAACAGCAACTTGACTGGAGCACAGAGGCATATAACCACCTGTTCTACTATGTTTACACCACTAATGACTCCTGCAACACCCAAACCAACATATTACTACTGTGTGAGTGGGCTGATTTCACTGAAAAAGTTATTTTCCAGTGATATTGCTGGAAATCAGCAACTTTTCCAGCAGACCACACAGGATGGGCTGTTCTTCTGTTATTAGTCTTGACAGTGGAATCGATGCAAACCACAAATCAGTCATCTGACTTTGGACTGATTTAGTTAACATTAATAAAAAAAATCTCTTCATGTATTTCTACTTGAATGTCTTTCCTTTTTTATTTCACAGTTGATAAAACAGTACGAGGTGAGGCCGGATCCTACTGGAACCACAGTGACGCCCATCACCAGGACTCTGCTCTGCCCTGCGAAGCCAATCAACCTGCAGTTTGTGGACAGAGGGGTGGAGCAGGAGCCAAGAGCAGCAGAAGTCGCTCTGTGAGCTGTGTTAGTATTCACAGCGTGTCTCCGGCCTGTCACCGACCACTTGTTCATCCAGCATTCACATTTAGAGGACTGGCTGGAATGCACTTAAACTGTGGCAGAGAATAGAAGCTAACAGAAAATGTGGTAGGCTGTATAGTGAAGAGTATAACACTATATGTACAGAATGTAAACATGAATACTCATACAAAGAGTTTTCCTCTGGAGGATTTATTTAGTTTCAGTTCTGTCCAAACCTGACCACAGCAAGGCTGACTGGATCTTTTCTGTGTGTTGGTGTGTTTTTTCTTTAGTTTCCCCAGCACCAGAATACATACATGTAACTCCTACAGATTGTGTTCATATGCTTTTCTTAATGTGAACAAATGCCCTGAAAAGACCAAACCAACAATGTGTCAGTCTGTCCCTGCTGTGTGTGTGTGGCATGTAGCCGCATCGCTTCCTCCTGAAAACATAAATCTGTTCAAACGGGTCCAATAAATGTAGTTTAATGTTCTCTAAAGGGTCTTTTATGTTTAGTTTTTATGAATCATTACTCAAACAGGATGGAATAGTGTGTGTGTTGGAGACGTTAGGTGCACTTGTGATGATGTGGGAAAATAATCTACAGTGTGTGTATGTGTGTGTGTGTGTTCATGGTAATGAAGGATGATGTCACTCAGTGCGACAGTGTTGCTCATTAATGTGTTTTTAAGACTACAGCAGAGCTCCTTGACACAGAGGAATAAGATACGCATACACAAGCAACACTACTTAGTAGGATCTATTCATTGTCGGCATTCTACTTATGGGGATGTTTAAAATGTGAAAATGATTGAATATAGTGATTCCATGTTTTTATTCTTTGGCACTTAACTAATTGCGTCTTGTACATAAAGACATGTATTTTTAGGTTGTAGCAGTGTTTATAATGGTGATTTTGTCTCCAGTTTGTTATATGTATAGCCAAATGATTTCATATAATGTCTCAGTGTCTTGAAAAGACCATTAACATGAAGTTTCTAAACCACTCTAGAGCTCTCTGGAGAGATTTAAGTTTCTTTCAAACAGTGCCAGTAACATCATGGGTTTGATCTTTACCCTGTGTCATTCTCCTCTGTCTCTTGATTTTGTCTAATAAAGACATAAATAAAAAAATGTGTTTTATTGCTTGCTTGTTTCCATTGTGTGAGACTGAAGCCATGTTCCAGCTCGACCCAGAAGTCTCATTCTAAGCAGGTTTTGACTCAATCGTGTCACAAAATTAATTCTAAAAAGTCAGTATGCAGACTAAGAATCGCCTCAGTTCTGAGTGTGCTGTTGATTTGTCACTACTGTATGGAAGAGGAATCGGGCCACTGTAAAAAAAAAACTGAGTTCTGACTTTTTTCTCATAATTCTGGGCTGTGTCTGAAATCATTATCTACACACTATGTAGTGGATTACAGTGTGTATTGTGTGTTTGCCAATATGTAGTGCTGTCCAAATGTGTAGTGGGGTTTATTACACTCCGTATAGTCTCAAAGTAGAACCAAGGGTCACTAACCAAGCATTATATACCATCATGCATTGTACTGGACCTGAGTGGTGTCCAAAACCGCTGGTGTTTCTTCATTTGACAGATGAGGTGACTATATATAGTCCACTTTTTCCTCTGTCGTTAATTCTTGGATTAAAATCAGAATTATGAGAAAAAAGTCAGAACTCAGATTATTTTTACAGTGGTCATAATCCTCTTCCTTACTATTGTCCTGCAATGCAATGCAAAAAGGAAATGATGGTGCTTCTCAAATCAGCGATTGTGCTGAAACAGAGATTTTGGGAACACGTTCAAATAACAATTTGCTTTTCTCTTTATGAGGTATTATTGGCAGTTCGATTGACATCTGACATCACCCATGTTGTAGCTAAATCAAGCCTAATTAGATATCAAACTCTATGAGCCTCTCTAGCTTTTAAACCACCCACAACTGCTGAACCATGATTTAACATCACCAGATCTAGGATCCACATCAAATTGTACTCACTCATACATACCAGCCACCTAAATACAACTGATTTTATTTATCCAGATCCATTCATTATTCTCTGAGAAATGAATAAAAATGTCAAAGAAATGCCCAATCTTACAATGGTAGAAAAAGTGAGAAAAGATTCCTGGCTCCGTCCCTTTATCTGGATCCTCACCAAAAGTTAATGGGGTCTATTCTGGGCCGAGACACATCCTCCATCCAAGTTTGGTAGAAATCTGTTCAGTAGTTTTTGTGTAATCCTGGTGACAAACCAACCAACAGACAGACAGGCAGGGGCAGCTGTAGAGTGGGTCATCTAGAAATCAGAAGGTCGCTGGTTTCGAATCCCCGGTTCTCCCATGTCGAAGTATCCTTGAGCAGATAACTTAACCCCAAATTGACTGCAGTCGGCACCTCACATGGTCAGATTGCATTACATTCTTGCAGTCTTACCATATTATTGTGAATGTGTTGTAAAGCGCTTTGAGTGCTCTGTAGACTGCACTGTACCAGAGAGCACATCTAACTTTATAGAGAGAAAGAGAGAGACATCACCCCTGCAACAAGTTGCAGTGAGTCAGGACAACACGAGCTGCAATGTCAAAAATGCAAAATACAAGCGTGACCAGGTGAACACGTCTAACCTGAGAACACACCTGGTCAAACATCAAATACAAGTAAAAGCTGAAGAGAGGACTGTGTGCGATAGCCTGGACGTGTCAGTCCACTGGCACTGTGCTCGCTCATGGAGAGGCATCAACATCTTCATTGACATCTTTATGTAATTAATTAGCTCGTTGGAGAAGTTGTTATATACAGTATATATATATATACACACATGTATGTGTGTGTGTGTGTGTGTTGCTCTGTTGTGTTTTTTGGATCAACTTTAGGGACACTCAGCCTTTCATTTCTTTTAAAGCTGAACCGCTGAATGTAATGGGTTACTGTTTTTGTATGAAATCATTTAGTTTACTATTCTCTGTTATCTATATAGGTAGATCCTGTCCCAGCTGCACAGTGTGTGCAGTTTAAAAACCCATCTGAACTGTTAATATATGATTCTCCTTGGATATGCTGTGGCAGACCAGTGCTGCCGTCCTGTGGACTCTTATGGCACTACATGATTTTCCAGTTCACTAATTTAGGTTTTCATCATTTCTTTAATGGTAATAATGTGCATTAAAGATCATTTCTGTGAATGTTACAGTTGCCTCTAAAATGATCAGGAGCCATGTGCTGAGCAGACTCTGACTTATTACGCTTGTTCCACACACAGTTCTCCCTGCTCTGTAGCTGCTCTGACAGTAAAAGTCTGGACAGCTCCTCCCATAGAATGATTACTAAATCAATGAAGGTCACAGGACCGTGACTGTTGACTGACTCGTTTTCTGCATCTCCTCGCCTGTCTTTGGAGTAGATTTAATCAGTAGATCACGATGGCTTTTACTTGACTGTCCCTCATCCATGGACCTGACAGGAGGGAAAACAACAGTTAGTTACATATAACACCTCCATCTTCTCCAATAACCGACACTGCATAACATTTCTGTCATGATTAAACAGTGTTTTTAGGTCAGGTTTCTAATTATTTACACATGTATCCTGTCAACCAACTCAAACTTCATCACAAAGAACATTAACAAGACGAAGGAATGTGTGTGAGTCAGTGTGATGTGGGAGAAACCTCCAGCAAACTAAAAACAAATTATTAATGGGCTATTTCAGAGTTCATTCTCTACCTTAGAAATCCGGATTCAATGTCAACTTACTCACTTTTTCAGGGGCCTTTAACCACATTTCACAGCCGTCATCAGCAGACAAAATTAGTGGAGTTGTCCTCACATGATATAAACATCTTCAGGTGATCATACAGTATGATGAGGAGATCATGACCCCTGTCTCTGTACGAACATGCTGATCACTGTGAGGATGACTGTGTTTTGGGGAATTTGAGGTTTTGGGATGACTTTAGGAGGAGTTACACATAGATTACACGTGGTGACCTTTGAAGGATTACATTAATAGACTACACATCTTTTTTACAAAATAAGCATTTTATACTGCAGAATAGTAGTAGTGCAGAGACAATAATGTAGCTGTCAAGTCGGGCTAAATATATGCAGCGTTAATTCTGAGAAGTAAAACACACACATCCATATTTAGTGCATATTTAAGTATTTAGACATGGAAACAAACGTAGCTACCATTTTAAAAAATTGTTGCGAAGCAACCAGTGGGGGAAAGTTACAATTTTGAGGTGCTTGTTCTCGTTACTCAAATATTCCCACTGTCTACTACTTTGTTGTACTTCACTACATTTGAAAAAGTACTTTTTACCAGAATTAGTTGACAGCAGGGATGCATATTTTAAATAATGTCTTCAATCAATAGTCGGCTGCTCAGCCATCAATTATCAATTAATCATTAATAATGTGTGAAATATGTTGGACGTTCTTCCATGAGAAAAGTCTTTTAACCACTGACTTGATTCATGTAATGCAGATTTGAAGTAGGCGACATTAGGAATGCCATTTATCCAGTTGAAGAGTTAAGAGGCCAATGGTAGAATGGGCGTGATCCCTGCAGCAGTGATAGAGGAGAAATGAGAAATGAATGGTCTCCAGATCAACAGGAATTTCTCTTACTTGCCATCCCTCATATACCTCATCTTTTCAAGATGGATGCAGCTCATCAAGTTACGCACCCAGTTAATATGGGTATGTGGATGATTAGACTTCCAATTTAACAGAATGCCATCCTCTAGCTGTCCACCAGATGTCCTCAAACTGCTCCTCCTTCCCTCAACACCTGAGCCTCACCTGCACCTCACTCCCTGATCAGCCTTCAGTACATACAGCAGTTCCTCCTTTGTTCCCTGCAGGATTGTCAGCTTATGGTGCCTTTTTCTCTTTTATAGCTTCAAGCCTGAAACGTGCCTGTTAATTGTGGCAGCTATTTTAGATTCAGTCTTCGTCTTTAGATTAAAATACTTATTAATTTTAGTCTAAACGTAGACTAATTAGGCTCTGCATCATCAGCAGCTGCATGTTTTTAAACCTGTCAGACAGTTTGAGCAGTGTGTTGTGTGTACTTACAAATACTACCATTAAAATCATACTAGTGCTGACACAATTAGTCGATCAATATTTATATTCCTACCTGTTTTACAGCTCAGAAACCAGACACATCACATGCTGTGTCATCACACACACAGTGTCATGATCAGAGCTGACATCAGGCTTTTCTGGTGATTGAGCGTAACTACAAGCTGCCGGTCCAAACATATAAAGACATAAACTTGTTACAGCAGCGACACGTGAGGCTCATCACTATGACAGATAAAGTCTGATAGCCAACACTCTCATTGTCGTCCCGTCCTGTCTCTTCCCTTCAACCAAGACAACACATAAATTTAGTCATAGATTTTATTATCAAAGATCTATTTACATCTAATTTTTTTATTGAGCTGGTCATCACCATTGTCATGAAAAAAAGGTCGTTGACAAACATTTTATGTCATAGTTTTCATAAAGTCCCCATGAAACTTCTAATAGAACAGAAAGCTGAATGCCCCCTCCGGTTTGGGATCTTCTTTCATAAAAACTTTGTATGGTAGTGAACTGAGAGAGTTTGTCAATTTAAAAGATCATTTTCCAAGTGAAGTACAGCATCTCACTCACCACACCTCACTAACACCAACATGGAGCCAACTGGACTCAGCTGATATACAGGAGCAGCTCTACAAGGTTTAAGTTACGGGTTTTGGTTTGTGTTCAACGAGACAACGTCACTAACGACACTCTCGGCCATGTAGTCTTTATTATGACGTATCTTCACAGTCTGATATTTCATTAGTTTTATGAAGAAAAAATATTTGTCATAAAACTAATGTACCAAGGTGGTTTTCCACAACATGGGGCTGAGTAAGCAAGGACCGCTGCAGGCTAACAGCTAACTACATTTAGCAGCAGTTGGCACGGCAACAAAGCTACCGGTATCTGTCAACTGTCAACTCCATTAATCTCCTCACTGCTGTAACTGTCCTCCATCATCATTCTCGGAGGCTGCGTACAGCTCCAGGCTGGAGGTGTTCATTGAGAAGCAGCTGGTTTTCAGGACGTTTGCTGGCAGCTACTTTAGCAACAATCTGTCCAGCGCTGCTCCAGGCAGAGCAGCCTGAGGGCGGCAGAGAGAGAACAAGACAATATTTCCTCCATAAAACATGAAACATAAAGTGATAAAGCTGTGTTTCTGTACAGTAATCTGAATCATTATCAACTTTATGGGCCAAGTATGTGTACACAAACAAGGAATTTGACTCCAGTTAAATTAGCTCTCAGTGTACAGTGAATAGTTTTTAAACATTAAATCTAAAAAGAACATTTTGCTAAAACTTAAAAATTAAGACTTATAGTTACAAGAAAAAAATGTGCAATTGTAAGGAGTGCAGATTTTTCCACAGTATTTATATTAAAAACAGTGGCAGGATTTATTGCACTCTGACTGTTCAGTGTTCATCAGAGTGACCGCCTTGGGGACAAAACTGTCTCTGTGTCTGGTGGTTTTGGCGTGTAGTGCTCTGAAATGCCTACCGGAGGAGAGGAGCTTGAACGGTTTGAGCCCGGGGTGTGAGAGGTCTGCAGAGATGTTACCTGCCTGTTTCCTGACCCTGGACTGGTACAAGTCCCGTATGGAGGGCAGGTCGGCTCCAATTATTTTTCCTGCAGACCTGATTGTCCGTTGCGGTCTGTTCCTGTCCCGTCTGGTTGCAGATCTGAACCAGACAGTGATGGAAGTGGCAGAGGGGGACACACCTTCAGGTCCTGCAACCTTCCTGATCTTACGTCTCTGGAAGAGCGGACACATCCTCTTCACAGATCTTTAGTGCAGGTGGGAGGTCAGGGGGGGAGGGGGGCGATGATGGCTATGGGTGCAGGTAAGTGGGTGAGGGG
The DNA here is from genome assembly GCF_965226575.1 of Pagrus pagrus. NCBI lineage: Eukaryota > Metazoa > Chordata > Actinopteri > Spariformes > Sparidae > Pagrus > Pagrus pagrus. The sequence goes on from NC_140193.1 coordinate 25,250,286, forward strand.
TGTGAAAGAGTTCCTTTCAAACCTGGTGTAGAAGGTGTTAAGGTCGTCTGCCAGTCGTCACTGGGTGGGGGGATGGTCACCTGTAGTTGGTAATGTTCTACAGGCCTCTCCAAACTGATTCAGGGTCATTGGCTGAGTTTAGGTGTAAACCAGGGTTTATCGTTGTTGTGTGTGCAGAAGGTCTTGGTCTGCACACACATGTCCTCACAAGAACTGATGGAAGATGTCACAGTGTCAGTGAGTTCATTAAGGTCTGAGGCTGCAGCTTCAAAAACACTCCAACCACTGCAGCCTGTCAAAGCAGGCCTGTAACTCCAGCTTCGACTCATCCGTCCATTTCCTCACTGTCCTCACTACAGGCTTAGAAGTTTTAAATTCTGCCTGTAGGTCGGGTAGACGGAGCAGACAGTGATTACAGTGAGTCCTAAAGATGCACAGGGAACAGAGCGATAATCGTCCTTTAAAACCGGATAGCAATGGTCCAATGTGTTGGTGTCGGTGGTGGGAGGTTTGGTAGTTTGTGCGTGAGATTTGCTCTGTTAAAAAGAATGATGAGCGGGGAGTCTGGGTGTTTTTTCTCCACGTCTGTTATCTGGTCAGCCAGGCGTTGTAATGCCTCCGTTACACAGGCTTGAGATGGGATGTAAACGCAAACCAGGACAACTCCCTCAGAGAATAGAAAGTTTACAATTTATGGAAAGAGTCTCTACGTGAGGGCTGCACGACTTCTTCAACACCGTGACATCTGAACACCAGCCTTCCTTTATGTAGAAGCAGGTTCCCCCTCCAGGAGAAAAACAATGCACCTTTTTAAACATAGAAGTCGGTCGTCTGTTTGATTTATGAATTTCTCTGTGCTTAAACTAACTTAAACTAAGACTGGGTTAAAACTTTTTCATGAAATGAGAGAATTTTTTGCTTTGCAACAGGCACAGCTAATAATGGGATACTAAGCTGACTAATAAAATGATCAGAGGGCCAGAATGAGGTTTCTTAAAGGGCCCCATGTGGCCCACAGGCCTCCTGCTGAATAGGTCTGGTTTTGACCCTTGACCCTTGACAGCCTTTTGTTCCTGTTGGAATGTAACCATGTACTCAAGTACTTCATTATGAGGTACTTGTACTTTGCTTACTTTTTTTGCATGCGCGACTTTGTACACTTTCAAAGAAGAGTCAAAATTATAACAGTTCAGTTCTTTAAGCAACAAAAACAGACAGCACCAACAAAAACAGACAAACACAACAAAAATAGACAAACACAACAAAGACAAAAGAACAACATAAAACAGACAGAGAAACCAACATCAGCATGGCTGCCGGCAATCTTATGGTTAGAATCAGCTGTGTGTGTGTGTGTGTGTGTGTGTGTGTTACTTTTTAGTGTGTACCTTAAAGTGGACTTTTAAAAACTTTTTTACTACTTTACTGGATGCACCAAAAACACACACACACACACAGAGACAATTACAAAGACATTAGAGTGACACGTCCAGAGGACTTGGAGCCTCAATCCCAGTCTGCTGTGTAACAACGACACTATTGTACATGTGAGGCTGCTCCGCTGCTGCTGGTCCACCTCACTGACACCAACTTCTGTGTGGAGGTGGGCTCGAAAACAGGGATCCGGGTGATTTATTACACTGTTTGGGAGACTTCCTCTCAAGACCCGCAGTTCCTTGAGGCAAAAAGTCCACGATTGGTGGTGGAAGATTAACTTTAAGTCCGCCCGGAGCAGCATAAATGCTCGAGGTCTCACCGCCTGCCTCCAGAGCACAGTGGGACGGACTTGGATGCGAGTCAGGAGCTCCGATGCGACAGTGAAGATCTATAAGCCACCACCAACACAGCAACATGAGTAAGGTAAGTCTGTGCCCGTGTCGTTCAATTCAGGCCGATCACTGTGACTTTTTAAAATCTTCTTTGAATCACTTTTAACGCACCGTGAAAAAGTTGGAGCGAGTGTGTGCGGGGCAGACGCGTGGACAGTGACGCGGAGCAAGGCTGTAAAGCGTGTGAAGTGCGGGGCTGAGATGTGTTTTCGTGTTGTTTAGTCACACTGCAGATGTGTGGTACAGTGTCTGCAGCCTGTATCTGCTCTGATGACCAGGTGTCAGTGCGCCGCTGCCATCACTCACTACAGAGATGATGCAACAGACGCATCCTGGACACAAGTCGAGCCTCAAACACTGAGAGAAACATGACACTAACTGTCTGCAGTCACATGCGATAGTAAGGAGTTTAAAGGATCATGCCACCAAATAAAATACGCGCAAAGGACAACACCATCAATGAGATGTACATGATGGTTTATTGAGCTGGAATATGACTGAGATGTTGAGGAATTGGGAAAGGCTCCTTTAGTCAGCTTTAGGCAGAAAGCTGTGAGACATCTGTGCTGCAATAGTCCCCGAGACAGCTGCTGACACAGCTGGGTTATCCACAGTGACCAGTAGGGATGTTGATGATGATACATGATGATTCTTTAACCCCTGACTACATGTTCCTGTACACTGACAGGATCAACAGGACATTTACAGTCAGTCATACTTTTGTTATCTGTTATTTCACTCAACAATGAAATGCTTTCTAGACCATTTACTTAGCATTTGTAAAAGTTTTTATCCGTCAGTTGCAACTGCACAATAAATGCTTTGTTATTACTTTTTAACAGTGAAAACGATATTAAAGGGGCACTACCTAGTTTTAGAGAAGGAATTCAAATGCTATATATTTACAAGATAAATGAGGTAATAATACAAACTTTTTTCCATCAGTGAATAAACAAGCTGTGCTCAGAGGAAAATATGGTCCTAGAACACTGTTTGAAGCTAGAAAGGTGGCAGGGACCGCCACATATAAACAAACAGTAGGTATAGTATAACAACAGCATGAAACTGTGTTGAACTTTTTTTTTTTAATTCTTTTTTAAAAAAAATACTCTTTATTTACCATTTTTAGAATGGTAAATAAAGAGTATTAAACTGTGTTTTCCTTTAAGGTCAGTTTGTGGGATAATGTAGCAGAAAAGTTCCCAGGGTTCATCATCATGTTGTCACATGTAAAAAGAAATGAAAGCAGCAAACCGTACAAAATGTTTGCTGGAGAAATGTTTTGAATGATTAATTGATTATCACAAAATGATTTTTTAAATCAAACAGTCCATGTTTAATGTGTGAAGTATGTTACAATGGGTAAATTAATGATTAATAAACGGTATTTTAAAGGATTCTTGTTTCCTAGTCACAAATGACAGCTGCTTCATTAAAATAACCTGCTGTATATTACCTACAACTTCCCTGTGACTTCTGGTTCTTCAAAATGATTTCCTTGAGTGATTCACAGTATGAGTGGTAAACTAAGAAGAAGTGTGGTGTAAGGCACAAGCTCCTACTCCACAACGAATTATCAATCAAGTCTGTGTTAGAGCAGGTGAAAATATTGACTGAATGAACAGGTTGGTGTTAATATTTGACTCAGAGAAAAGAGATAATACAATGGATTCACAGTCAGCAGGTTTGTATGATTATGTCTCATATCATATCTTCAGTTAACAACGTTTTTCCTCTTGTAGAAACTATGTGGGACCAACTACCCGCTCAGCATCTGCTTCATCGTGGTGAATGAGTTCTGTGAACGCTTCTCCTACTATGGCATGAAAGGTATGCACACCGTCTGTGTGGACAACATGTGGTAGATCAATGCTACACAACAGGAGAGGCTTCAGGGTCTTTGAAGAGTCCTTGCCACATATTGAATATTCAGCTTGTTAAACCAACAGAGGCACATACAGCTGCAGTGTTTGTCTTCTCCACACACAGATGAAAACACGTCATACATCCAGCTTCACGCTGTTTAAATTAACACATGTGAATATTTTCAGCTGATGGACTTTCTCTTTATGTTTTCCATGTATCCATTTAATAGGTCAGCAACAAATCATTCTTATTATCAATTTATGATTTTTTATCATCTTTTAATCTAAGTGAGACTGACGTTAAAGACACCACTTAGCACTGGACCTCTTTTTAAAATGCACAGTATAATGGCACTCAGTAGAGTGCATACCTACGCCTCTTATAGTTCAGTCAAGCCTAATCCAAATCAAATAAAACTTAAAGGAGCACTCTGTAGTTTTGTTAAAGAAATGTTAATGAGAAGAGAAAGATCTTCATTGGCTGATTTTTTTTCTGCCTAAAACTAAATAAACAAACTCTCTCTGTTTTCATGACTGAACAAACTGAATAAACAAACTGACCTTAAAGGACAACACAGTTTCATACTGTTTCACTTTGTGTATATGTGGCGGACCCTGCCACCTTTCTAGCTTCAAACACTGTTCTGGGACCTTATTTTCCTCTGAGAACAGCTTGTTTATTCAATAATTGAAAAAGTTTGTATTATTACCTCATTAATATTGTAAATATTAAAATTCTCAGTTTGAATTTCTTCTACAAAACTACATAGTGCCCCTTTAAATCAGCCAGATCTGGATTTTTATTTCAATCCACATCAAATTGTAGTCACTGAAATAGATACAAGCCATTTAAATACGCCTGATAAAGAAATTCAAGTTGCTTTAAGTATTATATTTGTATTAGAATAAGTGTATAACTGCTCTATATTCCAACAGTAATCACTGTTAAAGTGTGTTTGGTCAGTAACTCATGTCTCTCCTCCTCCTGCTCATGCAGTAAAACAGAAAACACATTTTGTGGTATCCCTGCCCACTTTATCCAATCTCTACAGAGAACTCCATAAAGAGGTGGTCGTGTCTGCTCATGAATATGTTGCTGGATCTGTCCCTTTTTCTGGATCCACACCAAAAGTTAATGGGGTCCATTCTGGGTTGAAACCCATACTCCGTCCAAGTTTGGTGGAGACCCTTTCAGTAGCTTTTGTGTAATCCTGCTGACAAACCAACAAATGGACATGGACGAAAACACAACCTCCTTGGCAGAGGTCAAAATACTTGTCGATGTGAGTGAACAGTGTTGATGAAAACTGTTCATCCTTAACATAGTTTACAAAAAACTCAGTGTCTTCTTACTAGCTTTTTAAAAAAAAGTTTTTAACAACATCTCACAGTTAACAACTGAGCAAACTCTAAAACGGAGGAGGAAGAAGCTAGTAAATGGACCTTGAATAAAAAAATGTAGGTTCAGTAATTTCAGTGTTTACTACCAGAAAACTGCCCTCAAACAGCAGGAGAAGTGTTGGACAGTGTACAGAGTTAATGTTGAACACGGTCATGTGACTTCTGTTTGGCCTTCACTGTAACAGTGTTGCAAACAACCAAGCTCGGGACACAGATAGGTAGATAGATAGATAACTTCATTAATCCCAGAGGGGAAATTAGGTTATCATAGCAGGGGGTACATTCAAGTACAAATACAATCAAAATACAAGGGCAAATATAGAAACAATACAAGTACTATATACAATATACAAAAAACAATAATGTGAAATAAAATACGGAGGTAGATAAAATAAAATGCTGAGGTATTGAGGAGTAAAGGTAAGTGGAACTTAAGGTGCAAGAGGATAACGTTTAATAATAAGTTTTATTGACAGTAATAATAATTTAAAGCGCAAAAATGATTTGTGTGTTGTGGAGTGAGCATTATAAAGTCTGATGGCACCAGGCAGGAATGATTTCCTGTGCCGTTCCTTGAGGCACAGGAAATTAAAAGATTATGAACTGAGGTTTAAGGAGGTTATTGATAAAGACGGCTGTGAAACACAAGAGAGACACTGGGTCGCGGTGGTGAAGCGTTAGTCCAACAGTTTATGTGTTGTAGTGATGAACAATGCAGCCAGGCTGCTAACAAGGGCGTTATAAGTGGCAGTATCTGTCCTCTGAACTGCTCACAGCTCATGGTGGTGTGTGTGTTCACAGCGTTGCTGACTCTTTACTTCCTCACCTACCTGCACTGGGACAAGGACCTGTCCACCGCTGTCTACCATGCCTTCAGCAGCCTGTGCTACTTCACGCCCATACTGGGAGCTATCATCGCCGACTCCTGGCTCGGAAAATACAAGTGAGTCCGCAGGTGTTTCATTCATATGTGCATTAAAGGAATAGTTCAATGCAGTTGTAGTTTCATGTGCCTCATCAACAGTCTAGAAACAACGTCTCAGACAATCCACAGAACTAACTTTAAACTGTTTATATTGGATCCACTCACTCCTGAAGAAACAGTCACTGGGGGATGGTAGGTGTCGTAGTGGGGTGGGAACCACAATCATTGCAGTTAATTGACGGGTCTCTCTATGTATCTATAGTTGTATCATCATCTGCAGCATGCAAGCTGGCAGCTTGGTGCATGTGTAACACCACCTGTTAGTGAACATGACTCACTCTGGCCTCACAGATCTTGTATGTCCATAATGACAGTGTGCTCTCCACAGGACCATCATCTACCTGTCAATCGTCTACGTGATCGGCCATGTGGTCAAGTCGGTCGGAGCCATTCCCACTGTGGGGAACACCGATGTGCACATGTAAGTTATCAGGAGCTGACTCACTCACTCTGAGGATCACAGCTCAGTGCTGATACTCATTCATTTATTCTTTCACTGTGAATCCGTCAACATATCACAGATGTGAGCAGTGACACAGAGTTAGATTGTTTAAACTTGGGCTGCCCCCAACCAAAGGAAAAAAGAAAAACGTTCATGATATTTCTTCATGATAATTATTTAAATAGAGATTTAGAATATAATATAGACATGAGATATTTAAAACCATAATGCCTTTAAAATATACATTTTAGTGCCCACATGAAGCGAGACAGCAGTTAATGCCAACGCTACGTCAAAAGTAGTAATGATGAATGTGTCAGAATAACTACTTATCATCGCCCCGTCTCTGTCACCTTTACTCTGGCTTGGTGAGTAGTCTTGGTCTCAAGACCCGTCTCGAGCCCACTTCTGGAAGGTCTGGTTTCGTCTCAGACTCGACACATTTTTACTTTGTCTTCTCAGAAAAAGAGAACCTGCACATAAAATTCACCTATGAAATGCCTTTTGATTATTTTATCAAGAAATGTACTCTTATATTGGTCTGTCATTAGTCCTGACTCTGACTTTCTTGGTCATGACTTGGTTTCGGTTTACGTGGTCTCGACTACAACACTGCCCTGGCTAGCTTTTCCCTGCCCCAATGGCAAGGCGCAACTCCTGTATGGAGTTTGAGGGGTTTCAATATGTGACTAACAAACCAATGAAACTTTGGTTCATTGAGACTCTTCTCATCAAGTAATGATTCATGTTGATTTTTACCTGATAAGACAGACTCTTAGATCATTTTCTGTTGGTGGACTAATCAAGTCATAGACTAATACTGTAGTTTCAATACAAAAGTAAACACTTACTGTGTATCTGTGTGTTGCAGTGCTCTGTCCATGGTTGGTCTGATACTCATCGCCTTCGGGACCGGAGGAATCAAACCCTGTGTGGCAGCGTTTGGAGGAGATCAGTTTGACGAGGAGCATGTAAGACACCACAATTCCTCTTTAGGTTTAAAGATATGAAAGCACTGTAACTTGTAGTTTTTGTCTGAAAAACAATGTGTGACATGAGTCCATAAAAGACAGTCAGCTCAATAGAAATCAGTGTAATCGCCTTTCGAAGTGCCAACTTTTGGTAACGGAAAATTTTGATTGGATCAAAATCTAGTAAAGAGTGGTGAAGTTAGACCCAATTATAACCAACGCAGCAGTTATATGCAATTTTGGTATTAGGGCACATTTTAGCCTATTTTGGCTCATTGTTTTGGTATTATGGCACTTTTACTGTTTGGTTCAGTCTCATTCGAGACATCAGTTTCATTTCCAGCAGCAGTACACCAAACAGCAGATAAACAAAGTTACAGTGCTTAGAAAGCTAATCTGAAACCTTAATGGGGACTTACCACAAAAAAAACTTTTCCAAAAAGTCAGACAAAACATTTAAAGTGTCTCCTGATTCTTCATTTGATCCCCTCCAGACCAGCGAGAGGCAGAAATTCTTCTCCATTTTCTACATGTCGATCAACGCTGGCAGCCTCCTGTCCACTGTGATCACGCCCATACTGAGAAGTGAGCATTGAACACATGTACCCAGGGAGGTCCACTGTGTGACTAACATCAGTGTGTTAAAATGCTGCTTTGCTCCTGCAGGTGATGTGCAGTGTTTCGGTGGTGACTGCTACGCTCTGGCCTTTGGAGTTCCTGCAGCTCTGATGATCGTGGCTTTAGGTGAGTGTCCATCCACCTGTAACTCCACTCACATGTACTACCCATAGCGGTGAAGACAATATCCAACAGTGTGCAGTTTCCAACTGAAAAAAATCCCACCTCCGCCCTTCAAAGCACATGAACGCACACTGCCTGACTGCTGACTGCCCCGTAGCGTAGTGTATTAGTGGTTAGTTTGCTACATACAAGACACTTTCTTTACTTTTTTGACGAAGCTCTGTTCAGCTCAGGGGCTGTTTGCTTTGTGCTACTGAGTTAGCGAGATGCTGAAGGGTACACAGTGGCTGTATACTGTGTGTGCAGCTACCCCATGTCTCAAAAACATGTAATAAAACACACAATCCAACTTGTTGGCTGACACTTCAGAGATAAGGAGGCTACAAGGGTCTGATAAACCCCTGCATTGTTTTCATGTTCAAGCCGAACCACAGAACTCCTCTGCTAACTTGTAATTCAGTTGGAAGCTCTGAGTAAAGCCTGTAAGAGGACCTTGAGTCGGCATTGTGTGGTCAAACTATTTTGAACATGAATTTAGTCATATGAGGGTCAACATACAATGCATTTAAGACATTTTCTTCCAAAGCATACTGTATATTTATGATATTGATCAGCTAAAATTGTTGGCCTGGATCAGAGCAGTTAGGAGCTGCTCGCTGGTCAACATACAAGCAAGCTGTATGGACGTGACAAACAAATCTGCTGCTAAAGAACATTTGCTTAAAAAAAAAAAAAATAAAATAAAACATAAATGCACTTAATTTGCATGCCTCCAGGAAATAAAAACACCAGGCTGCGATGTGATACTCCAATTTTAAAGTAGACCTGTTACGATTTGTGGTTGTTTTCCTTTCCTTCAGTGTGTTTTATAGGTTCATGTGCATGTAAAAGGTCTTGGAAGTTAAAAGAGACAGGAGCTAAAACAGAGCGTTTCAGACAGAGCTGCTGTCTGAGAAAACTCATGTGTTTTTGGAGCATTAAAGCATGTAAACCTTTTCTAGTAATGACCCGGAATGAAATGGTGAACCTGAAAATGAGCAGCTTATGTCTCCTTTAATGTTGTTGGTATCAGTGACTGTCACATTTGAGAACATTAGCTTAGTTCAGGCTGTGATCTGCATGCTGAGAGCACGTTTGTGTGAAGTGCAGCCTCTGACAGGCTGGGCTTCCTGCTGATCAAGGCCCCTCTGCATACGTCCTGACAGCCCGTTGTCTCTGCCTCTGAATCCCCGTCCCCTCTGAACCTTATGGGACTCATGCTCGGCTGAGCGCTCACTGTGAAAACAAGCCGTGATTTTATTACTGAGGGGCCACGGACAGATTACAGTGAGCGTGAGACAGAGTACAGGCCTCAGTGTCTGAACGGTCAGGCCCAAGCTTGACGTGTTTACAGCATTTTTGACTTTATTACTATTTCATAAGCCACTGTAAGAGGACAAAACATTCTTCAATGGCAAACCACTGTGTCAGATTCTGGTTGGGGAGTACATATAGCTTATCCGAGTATGTTGGTACCAGGCAAGTGGAGCAATTGTTTGCACAACGGCCGAGCTGTTTCCAAAATAAACTGTCTGACTCTTCATCCATCTTGTGCAGTTGTGTTCATCGCTGGCAGCAGCCTGTACAAGAAGGGTCCTCCCCAGGGAAACATCCTGTTGGAAGTCTGCAGTTGCATCGGCGTGAGTCATCTCCCAGTCCCTCTGAACCGTATCAGATGATTTACTAAAGTGCAAACAGATTTATTCACTTCTATTTACTGTACTGTAATAAAGGTCTGATTTTTACACTTTGCTTCTGCTTCTGTTGTGTTGGAGCTCTTCAGTTTGTCATTCCTATTCTTTACTTACAGTTTGCCATCAGGAACCGCTGGATGAGGGCGAGGTATGACCCCCCGAGGAAGCACTGGCTGGACTGGGCTGAGGAGAAGTACTCGGTAACAAAAGGACTTCTTCTACTACCTTTTCTGAGGATGAAACATGAAAAAGTCAAAAGGCTGATGGTGGTTTCAGTGCATCACCAATCCTCCCTGTGTGTGTGTCTGTGTGTAAACAGAAGCGTCTGATCCAGGAGATCAAGATGGTGCTGCGGGTCCTGGTGCTCTACATCCCGCTGCCAATGTTCTGGGCTCTGTTCGATCAGCAGGTGCGTTTTGAACAACAACAACTTCTCTCCGTAATGTCTTCCAGCTCCATAATTCACACACTGCACTAAAGTTGCATCCGGACTGAAACATCTAAACAGCTGCTAGATTGTTTGTCATGAAATTAGTTTGAGACATTTGTGTCCTCCTCAGGATGAATTGCATCACTTTGATCCTTTGTCATGTCATGTAGCACCAACATCAAGTTCTTTATTCCTATTTCTTTAGTTTATGAGCAAACAGGCCGAACTCTTGACATTCCCATTAACCTCTTGAGCAGTTGCCAAGCCACCAGTGAAGTCCCTGGTCCCAGCCAAAAACAACATCTAACACTTCTTGTACTGTACATATTCAACAGATCCCACTGTTATCAAAAACAAAAACAAAAAACAAACACACAGGGGCTTTGAGTTGACTTTAGTTTGTTATGATGCCTCTGCACCAGCAACAGCTGTGGCTGGATGGTCCGTCGGCCCTGTTCACGTGGACGCAGCATCTCAGGAATGCTTTGTGGGAATTTCTTCAAGTTTGACACAAACATCCAGCGGGACTCCGTGATGGACTCATTAGACTTTAGTGGTCAAAAGTAGCTAGTAAGTTATAGTTAACTAAGGTTTTTATAGTTAAATAATTAGTATGAGTAAAGTTAACTCAGGTTATTATAGTTAAGTACAACTAAATGAAAAACATAAAACGAGGTGTGAAAAATAATTTTAGTTAATTGAAATAGAAATAAATACCAGGCCTTAGGGGGAAACAGAACTAACTACAACCAAATAAAATATACAGGTGATGTTTTTATTGTTGTCAATACAACAGCATGAGAAGTCATTGGTGCATATGTTTACCTAGACTGTGAGATGATTGCCTTCACAAAATGGTGTGTTGAGGATTGTCACACATTAAAAGAGACTAAAAGTAACACAAAAAACAAACAAATGCACTCTGGGTATTAAATAAAATGACACTGAATTGAAAACAATGATGAAAAACAAATACAAATGAAATCTGAAGAAAAATATATAACAAGATAACGCTGGTCAAAGATCACTGGGACCTCTCAAAACAAATTTTTTGGCCATAACTCAAGAATCCATACTCTTATTACTTTTTAGTGTCTAGTGTGTGTAGCTGAGACAGAGCACTACATACTAGTAGTCTGAAATCTGGATTAATACAAATTAGTTTTTAGTGTTTAAACCAAGTGTCATATTGAATTCTGGTTGATTGTACATACAAGACAACTCTCCTCAGTCAGCAGAGGTCAAGGTCTTGTGTCATAGCTCTCTTATAAAAATCCCATAACTATCTGTTATCTTCACCACCGACCAAGTGCATTCGTCCTTAACTCGCTCTTCATTTAAATCGACTTTAGAGCGACAGTCAGAAAACTGTCAGACGGAACAAACAAACCCACATCTTCCCTGGAGCGCAGCGTTTCATTGTTGTCCTGTGCAGGAATACACACACAACACATTCTGTGGTTAAAGACTATTTTCACTGAACCAACTGTCCAGCTGCTGTCAAACTAGTGTCTGTCTTTGTTGCAGGGTTCCCGCTGGACAATTCAAGCTGCCAGGATGAACATGGCTTTTGTAAGAGTTTCCTTATGATGAATAACTTTTTTATAATTTTTCAAAAAAGCTGATAAGATCTTTATTGCACTCTGTTATCAGTGGGTGGGTGTCGATATTTATCGGATGTACAAACTGTCCTGTAAAACAGACATTCCCTTTGTTCGGGTGTTGTTGCAATTTGTCATTTTATTCCAGTGGCTTGCATCGTTTATGGCCTAAAATAACTTTTATTACACAATGCCCTGCACATACCTTTAGCTTTATGAAGTTAAAGTTTAAGTTTCTTGTTTCATTACAGGGGAACGCCTTCAGCATCAAGCCTGACCAGATGCAGGTACGTGCAAGTAAAATGTGAAGTAATGCACAACAAGGACAGCATATACACTCATATATCTGTGATTAAAATGTCTGACTGATATGTTGGCCAGGCTCTAGTTCTGATATTAAAAAGTGAAAGAACAGGTGACAAAAGAAACAGTTGTGACATCATAGCATCAGCACCACTGTCCTGCTTTTTATTGGATTTGGGATAGTTTACACTCCAGCAGACAATAATATGAATTATATTAGCTTCACTACGCAGCTCAGATTTAAGAATAACGTGGCCCAGTCTGTAAATAGTCTTCCTGACATATTTAATTACAAAAACAGAACAGATCTATGTGACGGTGGGCCCAAATTAATACTCCATCCACAGACACGTAGCAATTTGTTAACTCAACACATGCAGATGCAATTTCCTGACGATGACAATGTGACATGATACAACAAAGTATAACACAAAAAAGTTGCATGCCGGCAATAAAATGCCACTCAGGTGAGTTTAGAAGACATAAATCAAACAAATAAGATAGCCCAGTGTTCATGGGAGAGTGTAAGGAGAGACTGCTTTGAATTATAGTAGAGACGTAATGGTTAAACTGAATAAATAAGTAACTGTATTTCCAAAACAGCGGTAGTTTCAGTAGATGGGCAAAGTACATGAAAATGGTACAGGAGGAACTGGATCACTGTGCAAATATGAACGCATATTTCTCAATATGTTACACAGTTTGATTGATCTGAGGGAGTTTACACTCACGTCTGTAAAAACCAGAGGCAATCCAGAAAACATTAAAAAAACTTCAATACAGAGGCTAAATCATTAAAAGGCCAGTCAGGAAAAACATCAGCCCATCATACTGCAGGGCTCTGATGATGGGTCTTCATCAGAGCCCTGCAGTGTTAATACGGACACTCTCAAACATACTTAAAGTTGAATGTCAACACTCTAACAATCATTGTTTCATGGTAATGTCATTGTGCTGGAGTATGAAGCCAACAGACACAGAAGCTGTGTCACTGATCACCTGCAGACTGCTGCCGTCCGAAACTTTTCCACTAATGTGTCACCTGGAAAGTGATGCTGTTGTTCTCACGAAAACACCTTTACAGCTCTTAATCACTGCCAAATGACCTTCTATTTACTGGTGATATTAAATCAGAATCGGTCTCTTTCTTCACGTGTAACTCTGACCTTTATGATTTTATGGGTGTAAGTGATCTTTTATAGAGTCATTTAACGGTAAGTTTCTCCCCTCCCTGTCATCTAGATGCTGAATGCTCTGCTGATTCTTGTCTTTGTGCCCATCTTTGACCTCATCATATATCCGCTTGTTGGCTTTTGCAGGATCAACATCACGTGAGTAGAGCCTGTTGTCATGGATACTCCCGTCTTTACTGCAGACAGAAGCATTTAGTAAACCTGTAAAACTGAAAATGAGCAGTGTGACCTCAACACCCCGTCATCACAACATATTGTATATTTACAACTGTAAATGTGATGAGTGGGTTAATGTATGTAGAGCTCTCAGCAGGGGTTATAACACAAGGTTTAATAGAATAAATGATGATGTTTCTATTCTTATCTCTGAGAAATGGGACAGAAAAAACTTCCAGAAGTGTAAATATGGAATCAAGTGGTTTCAAAATAGCACAGAGCTCTTTTTAGAGCACAGCCCAGGTTGTAAAGGACACATTTGCAGCAGATGGCGCCACGTCAAAGTCAGTGATGAGGCAGTCTGTTATCAGGCAGGAGATCAGTGAGGACACTGATCACCTCTCTGATCTATAAAGTGATAAAGCTCGACCCTCACAGCAGTAAACACACGCTGTGATGACAGGTGTGTAAAATTGTGTGTTTGTGTGTGTGTGTGCGCTTCAGGCCTCTCAGGAAAATGGCAGCAGGGATGATTTTTGCAGCGCTGGCCTTCGGAGCCGCCACGCTGGTGGAGGTGAACGTGGTGGTACGTATGAGCAGCGATCATGAATCCGACCTCCTGTTAGAGAAACAAAGAGACAACTCTTACTCACCTACACACACAGGATTACATGTACATACAGTGTACACACCCAGCAGGAACACAAGTTCACAGTCCTCCTGGAAAACAAAGTGGAACTCTTTAATGATGCGTTCCAGTCCTGAGAGACAACAACACTGACCAAAACACTTTCTGTTTTTTGTGAGTCTTTATTTGTGTTAAAAGGCAACTTGCAGTAATGTCTGTGTAACAGAGTGGGATCTTTTGTCTTCATATTCAATATTAATTTGTCAAGAAATATACACAGTATATACTTTTAAGCAGTTTTGTCCATTCTTTTTATTTGCTAACGTTGTTTGCTGTCTTTTGTTGTATATTCATCCTGTCGTAACGCTCTGAGCATATCAGAGAGTGAGACGCACACAGTTCTTTATGGTGTGATAAGTAATTCTTGAAAAGACTATTCTCTGATTGCACTCTAATTTCTGTCTCTGTCTGCTAGAAAACAGTGGTGGATCCTGCACCTGAGGGGAACTGTCTCCTGCAGGTCTTTAACCTGGCTGGAGGTAACGTCAGTGTGAATATACCCGGCAGCAACGTGTTTCCGGAGCAGATCCCACACCTTCAGGTAAACACACTTTCATGTTCTCCAGCGTGGATGCAATGCAGCACAGAGCTCTCAGTGAGAGTCGGGATTATAGACTGGAAATGTGCCAGAGGAGACTGTGAGGGTGTGTGTGCTCTGTGAGAAAGTCTTGACCCGGGCAGAGTTTATCAGCCCCTTCACTCAATAATATTAACTTAATTTAACCAGGAAATGCCTAACTGAGAAGATAAAATTTTTTTTGGCAGGAATGTGTCCTCACTGAGACAGCAGCAGTGAATATAACAGAGAAACTACAAAACATACTGTTGTGCTCACATCACACGAGGCACCATAATGTAGTGCTTCATGCAACATTAATAGGGAGTTTTGGGTTACATTTGGCTGTCAATAATAATTAATGATTATCAGGGATAATTATTAATTATGATTAATAATAAGATCCAATTTACATTAGATCACCTTGGGGCACCATCATTGAAGAAGGGAAATGATCGCCAATTCACCAAATCAGTCTCAGAAAAAGTACTAAACTGTTTGTAACTCTGATTAACAATTAACTTAATAACTACAACCAATATTACCATAATAGCTAGTAATGGTCGAAGGATTTTGGAGTTCTTGACAGAGTAGAGGTTGGCAACATTCACTCTTGTACAATATTAAATAGGCAGCTTAAAGGTTCAAAAGTCTTTTATTTACACAAAGATGAAAACACACTAACTAATGTGTACTATACAGGTGTGTGTATGTGTGTGTGTGTCTGGCAGAACAAAGAAACAGTGGTGGTCACTGATATCACATGTGGGTGGGAAAAGAAATACTCAAGTAAAGTACAGATACCTGAAACATCTACTGACCTCTGACTTGTCATACAGCCCTCCAGCTGCTCTACAGGAACATTTAAAATCCATGGTTAATTTTGTGACTTCATTCTAAGAAACGTGTTGTGTAACCTCCTGGTTTCTGTGTGTCAGGACCCTCCTGAATATGTGACTCTTCCAGTGGAGGGCTCCAGTTTCACACAGAGGTTTGAGGTCACCTTGAATGGAAAAACTTCAGAGTGTCATCACACAG
The DNA here is from genome assembly GCF_965226575.1 of Pagrus pagrus. NCBI lineage: Eukaryota > Metazoa > Chordata > Actinopteri > Spariformes > Sparidae > Pagrus > Pagrus pagrus. The sequence continues at coordinate 25,266,218 of NC_140193.1, forward strand.
TTCAGCAGCAGAAGGCCTACAGTCTCATCTTAAACTCCGACACTGCTGCAGTCCAATGCAAACTGGTGAGTGACCCACTGACTGAGCTCATTATGTTCAACAGCACATATTCACGTTTAGTTAAAGTTTTAAGAAGAACATCATCAGGTTTTTACAGATTAAGCATCTAAATCATCAGGACTGTGGAAGAGGGTCCAACAGGTCTGTGAGCCAATAGGAAGAGAGCAGGATCCCCAGACATGAGATGCACCACTTCCTCTTCTGCAGCAAAAATACACAAGCTCAAGATGGGCATCGGTCAGCCTGGACCTGTACTTGCATTTATTAAACTGGTTCACATGGTTTTATAGGGCTAACATAAATGTTAGCTTCACCTGCACTTTGTGCAGTGTAGTAAAAAGTACCCAACAGTTGAGTAAAAGTAAAGATATCATGTTAAAATATTAGTTTGTTAGAAGTGAAAGTGAATAGTGAATATGAATAGTCCTTGAGTGACAGTCTTAAAGTATCTGATATCAAATGTACTAAAGTATCAAAAATAATTTTCTGGCAGTAAATGTACTTATAAGTTGGTATTATAAGTACGAGTATGTGTATACTGTAAACTGTAGTTCGATTGATTATCAGCCTGGTCAATTATCACTTCTGAAATATTGGAATTAGTGTTTTTATCCAATGACGGATAAAATAAGAAAATGTGCTGCTTTGGCTCTGACTCAGCATGTGATCTGACTAAAGTTATCAAATAAATGTAGTGGAGTAAAAAGTACAATATTTTCCTCCAAATGTAGTGGAGTGGAAGTATCAAGTATGAGAAAATGGAAATACTCAAAGTAAAGTACAAGTATGTCAATGTTGTACTTAAGTACAGTACTGACTTTAAGTAATGTCATCCGGATTGTTTTTGTTTGAAGGTAGGAAAGGCCCTTTTACCTGACGTGAAACATGCCGTTAACGTTACTGAAAGTCTGGAGCAGAGAAACAGGACTGTTCTTAAATCCACCAATCAGAGGAGACTGGGTATTAAGGAGGGGGGGCCTTAAAGAGACAGGAGCTAAAACAGAGTGTTTTTTTGAGAATTAAAGCACATAAACCTATTCTAGTAGTAACCCAAAATAAAATTATGAACTTGAAAATAAGTAGAACATGTCTCCTTTAAAATGAAATAAATTAGTAAACAAACCAAAAAAAAAGACCACTCAGTGAAGTGATGCATCTCACATGTGGACACCCTACTGTCTTCCTATTGGCTTGCAGGTCTCTGGATGTGAAGTCCTCAGTTACAGGTGTGGTTCGCTCACACTTGATTGACAGTCTTGTTTGCAACATTAGCAAACAAACCCTCAACTGTCACATTGTTTGTTAAAAAATGCTAAATCGGGTTTGATGAACAAAACTATGTGACATCACCTTTTTCTAACTGATCGCACCCAGTTAAAGTGGTGAGACAAGCAAACACTAACACAGAAATCTGTTTCAGCTTCGTCGGATCATTTTGTGTTGCACATAGTCAGAGGCTGAATGAGCAAATAGCTTTTTATATTTTTCAGAATATATTATAGGAACTGAACTCTGTTCAAATTCAAAGAACAGCACAGATGCATTTAGCTAAGGACAGAACTGGCTGTTATTCACAGAAACCTTCCTGACGTGAACGTGTTTTTGATTTTAACTCTGCAGGTGGAAGACTTCATATTCAAAAATCAAACTGGAGATCCTTATCTGAGGTAAAACATGTTTAACCTCGTCCTGCTGGTGTAAAAATGTAGGTCAACTTAATTCACTCAAATAATCAGTTAGGAGTTAATCAGAGTTCTGCTGATTCAACAGGTTCTTCAACACACTGCCAGAGTCAATAAGCCTCACTGTTGGAGATGTGAGGTTCCTCGTGCCCTCTGGCCACATGTCTCCCAACCAAACTATGGATCGAGCAGTGTGAGTACGACTGGATCAGTTTAAATGGCTGAAATCCTGAGGCCACTTCCTGTTTCGCTGCTGCAGGGATGACATATATTTGTAACTAACTGAAGTTAGCATGGCTCTGGTTCCCTCTGTGGGATTTTTGAATTGTTCTTTAGATTATTGCAGAAAATAATCTCAGTGTCAAACACAAGTTTATGATATGGACACGTTTTGTTCATCAAGATAACCTGATGAACACCACTTTATGATTTTTGGAGTGTAAATTAATCTTTCTCTAGCAGTAAAAAGGTAATGTTAGGCTATAAACAGACAACATCACGGTCACATGACTAAAACGTTTACACATTTTCTATAAACTGATCAATGTACAAGTTGTAAAGTTAGAGTTAGAATAGTTTGTAACTAAAGTGGGCCTGTAAAGACGGACTAGTGAGTAGATGAGTCTCTGTGTTCACTGTGATGACGTTTAATGTCCCCAACAACCTCTGTAGTCTCATTTATACACTTGTTTCAATTTCAAACATGGAGTGTCCACTGATGTATTTTATGTTGTACAACAAAATGTGAACATCTCTTAATCTTTTCTTAAAGCAACATTATGTAGAAATAGTCATTATGTGTGGTTTGGTGCCCAAATCAACTTTTAACGTTATATCAACATTCCTGTTTTAATTTACTCTCTCTGCTCCCACTTGAATTATTACATACTGTATGTCATTGTGATTTTTCAAAGAGGTTTTTTTTAACTTCTAAAACAGAATGAGGATGCTCTGCGTTCACTTCGGCCCTCTGTAGAGTTCCTTATTTACTTCTTTAACATTTAACTATGGGGTCAGTGCTCCAGCTGTCATTACCCTGATGTTGTTCATGCACACTATGAGCAGGACTTTTGCTTCCAGAACAATGGACGTCCCCAAATATCTCCTCCCCCTGTACAACTCAGCAACTGACACCAATGTAGCCACAGTTAAATGATCAATAATTTGATTGTATATGTATGTTACGTATGATGTAACTTTTACCTTGTATTAAATACCATTTGTTCTTCTGTGTTGAAGATACCCAGAGGTCAGCTGCAGCTTACAGTCAAAGCAATGCCCTATTCTCGACCTGGGCCTGCTGGACTTTGGAGGCTCCTACACTGTCATACTGATGGAGGTCAGGATGCTTCCTATACAAGTTAACATGCAGATGTTACCAGTTACACAGCATGACAAAACCCTGAGCGTCTGTGTGTGTTTTGTCAGGAATCAGGTAACATTGTGCCGCACAAGATGGAGGATGTGAAAGCCAACAACGTGCACATTGGCTGGCAGATCCCCCAGTACGCCCTCATCACTATGGGAGAGGTCCTGTTCTCCATCACCGGTCTGGAGTTCTCCTACTCACAGGTTCGTCATCATACACACTCAGTGTAGAGCAGTGACTCTATCATCTCTACGCTCTTAAGAGGTGGCCACCTGTCAAAGTCATGCTTAAATAGGGGGGCAGCGTATCACCAAAGTAACCACTAACTGCTGCTAAATGGAGCTGCCCTTAGCTAGTTAGCTCAGTTAGCTCTGCAGCTAGCGGTTGGAACTGGGAGCTCAGGGACCACAGGAGCTTTGGACCGGGATAGCTAGTTAGCATGCTAACTTGAGTAGATATCTCTGGAACACAATACACAGACATCCTAATTTCGAAACTGCTATTTATTCACATTCTGTTGACAATTTTACGTCATTCTTAATGTTTTCAGAAATTCACATTTTGTTCAAAATATTACTTAATGCAATTTTCTTGTTGCTAGTAAGACCAATGTAAACAGCCACCAATATGAAGGACAAAAATAAGCTGTGTATTAAGAAATATTCTAGTGTATTTCAGTGTTATACAAATTGGCAGTGAACAGGAGTTTCTATCAGCATTTTAAACTTTTTCCTGCCCTGAAATTTGGTTGTCAATGGTATCCATGATAACTGTCACATAGCTGACTACAGGCGCACAGCTTTTGCACAGTCACGTTCTCCAATCCACCATTCAAGTGTACAAGGACTGAGTGTTGATAGTCTCAACATTTCTGAAAAGTGCCGCTGTGGAAAACAGTACATCTTCAGTAGTGACTGTAGGTTTCACTGAAGCCCAACAAAAAGTAATTAAAAAATGTTTCAGCAATCCTGCACTTTTGCCTTCGTTAGGATTAGGAAGTACTGATTCCATGTCATGGAACCTTTAAGGCGTACTCGGCCGGATTCATCGCTGCTGTTGGTAACAAGAACAAAGCAGTGAATCAGAAAAATAAAAAGTTATTTTCTAAATTGTTTCCCAGTGTTTACGTTCTAAATCACAAATACACACGTCCACACCTTCACACACACAAGCCATCCTTTCCTTTGAATGCTGCCAAAGTGCTGCTTCATCCTGTCTACTGTCTGCCTCTCTGCCCTGCTGTGTGTGCATGTGTGTGTGTGTGTGTGTGGCTCAGCCCGCCCTCGGTCAAACAGACACACAGACCTGCAGCTCTTACTACATCCAGAGGAGCAGAGGAGGGAGATGGAAACAGCAATGTAACCTGGTTAAAATGTTTCATGACCTCACGCTGTGATTGGCTGGGGGCTAAACACCACTGAACAAAGGTTGATGCCCAGAAACACTTAAAAATATGAGTCCACATAAGGAGCCGATTGTGGTTGAGCGTGGGACTTTTTTTGTTGACTCACTGTTTTTAGACTTGTTGACAAAATATTTTCTTTTTTTCTGTTCTCTGTCAGTTTGTTAGACAAGGCAACCGAGCCTTAGAAAGGGTAACTTCTCCCATGTGGAATTTTCCCATATTGCAAAGCTATGCGTTGCAAAAGGCGGAGTGGTCAGTTGTAATGATAGTCCTGAAGCAACATTATGATGTTGTAGGATCAGATAAAACGTACATACAGACACTTCAACACATGTCTAGTGGGTCATCAGTGATGAGATGCGCTGTATAGAATACTACAGAATATTTGTACAAGCTCCGGGCTGCTTGTTCTCTCCTCTCCTTATTGACTGTGGATTACTTTCATCCCTCCAGGCTCCAGCCAACATGAAGTCAGTCCTGCAGGGCGGCTGGCTGCTCACTGTTGCCGTTGGGAATGTGATAGTGCTGATTGTGGCAGAGGGAGCCGGACTGGAACAGGTATTACATCACTGGACATTAAAATCTCTCACAAGCTGTATATATACACATATTAAAATCAGCCACTTGATGTCCTTGAATGCTGTGAACACCAAACTAACCAGTATTTTGTTGTCGCAGTGGAAGGAGTTCCTGCTGTTTGCCTGCCTGCTGCTGGGCGTCTTCGTCATCTTCTCCATCATGGCTCACTTCTACACCTACGTCGACCCTGATCAGCTGGACAAAATCTACATGGTGGATTCAAGTAAGGAGGAAGACGATCACGATGACAAGAAGAAGAACAAATCTAACGACATACACCTGGTCAAAACAGGACAGGGCACCAGACTGTAACCGTGCCACAGTGCATACACCATCCTCATCGCTGTAGCTGATGTGATTTAACTACAACAGTTCAATCATTGGATGACTTATGAGAAGATACCACATTTTATTTCAGTCCCTGTTATAAGTTTTCATTTGAAGATACCTTTTTTTGTGATAATGAAGCGCTAAGATTGCAGATGAAGTTAGAAGTCCAGTATTTGTTTGTCACGTCATTGAATTTATTGTGTGAAACCTTTTGAACACTCCAGTCACAGTATTTTCTGAATGAGACATGAAACGGTGAATAATGTGATTTAACACACCATGCTCAATAGTGTTATTACAAATGAATGTCAAATATGATATGCTGTATATATTTGTTGTGTATTAACTCCATGTCAAAATTGCATATTTTCTATGAGAGTGAATAATAATAATCTTAGAGACTCTGCCTTTGATAGAACATGTTGGACAAATGGTTCAGTAAACATTGTGTGCCTCCAACGACGATATTAAAAGGACCAATACTATGAGTTATACCACCACCATTCATTTAAAATTCAGTGAACAGCCATGAAGGGAGCTGCACTTTACAGACCGGCAGTCAGTCTCTAAAATCATTTATATGTTTATGTTGCATGCATCACAATGAACCTTTGTGACTTTGATATTTTATCAGTGTTGATCAGTAGGGCATTTGCAACTCAATCTCAATCTTTTTGTGCAGGAAACAGCCAAATTAATATTATGAATTATTCTCCTCGGTCTGATTTCCCAAAGCTCGTCATTGCAAGAAGTCACGTATAACATTATTGTAGCTACTTTCACACCACAAACATAACATGTTTGATAAAAATAAAAGACAAGGTGCAGTTAACTGTGACGGATTGTCTCTTTACGGTTTCGGGTCTCTGGAAATGGACCCGAGTTACAGCTAGCAGGTGAAAAACAAATCTAAAAGCTTCAAGAAATAGTCGGCAGTATTGTATATGTGATCTGTTTTTATGTGTTAAAACATACAAAGTTAACAGTTTGGTCCTTTGAAGTCATAGAATAGTTGTTTTATTCAGAGAAAGTGTAAATGATGCTGCTCCCTATAAACTTCTGTAAATAGACATGTATGAAGCTGTAACTTGTTTTTTGTGCTGTTTGAAATCTTAAAATAAGATTAAAACATGGACTGTTGGCAGTTTTCTCCTTTTAATGACAAAACTAATTTTGTACCACAATACGCTCAATTTAGTGAAGACACTGTTAGCAGAAAGATCACAATTGTTATTCTTGTACGAGTGCGACCTTCCTTCCTCGTGACCCGTGGCTGTGACTCTGTACTCAAACATTTTATTCATTTCTCCTCATGAAGCTTCCATCAATCACCAAACCATTACGATCAGCCTTCAGTGTTCCTTCCTTAGTAAATGACAGGAAACATTATGAGAAAACAAATGTTCACATCTCAGGAATATTACCTTGAATTATGTGACACATAACCATACCAAATTGATTTAAGTGGTCATTTTTCTTCCTTCTGGAGGAACCAAACAGGATTAGTGTGTGCAGGACAACAAAACAAGGACATGGTGGAGCCACTTGATGGCGTCACTCATCACATTATGGTTAGTTTAGGTCGTGACTTCTCACATCCAGGAGGACCTTGACAGATGAGAGTAGAAAGCAAAGCAGGTGGAGACTCTTCCTCTTCCTCGCTCACTTCTTACTGATGGCATTACCCGCAGCCTGGAGGACGGATTTCCGCAGCCAAACATCATTTGTTTTTGTTCATAGCTCTCTATCACTGCAAACCCCAGTGAGACATCCGGAGTAGAAAGGTCAGAAAGGTTGTTTATAGCTGGTGAAAATGAAAGCTATGATGATGCGCTGGTCCTGTGATTTCCTGTGTGCCTTTCCAGTAAAAGCTTAGTGACACAGGCAATGACATCAGGATGCATCAGACAGTCTAACAGGTCATTAGTGGTTATTGTTGTGTGTGCTGGTTCCTCATAATCTTCTGAAGAGTTCCCCAACCTCTCATCAGCACAGTCACATGGTCTACATTGAGTTAAATCAGGGCTACACTCATATTCTCCCTGGTGGAGTCTGACAGCAGATGTAAGCGTGGTTCTCTGTGCTGTATCTGAGCTGAACTGCAGATCTTTAGTGCTCGTTTCCGGTGAGGACTCTTGCCGACAGAGTACAGGGGTGAGATGCGGTCCAAAGGGGACACTGAAGGGCACAGAATCCCTGACCGAATCACTGTTCTTCCTGATTTGGCCTCTGGAGTCCCGCTTGACTGGACGGGTGTCCCTCATGTCCTGGTTCAGTTCTCTGTGGCAGAGGCCCCTTTGTCCCTGGACACAAGCTCTCACAGCCAGGTTCACATACTGCATGTTCTCATCATGGGATGCTACTCCTTCCTGCAGAAACACAAAGAAAACAAACCATACAAGATCATTTGATCGGTGTCAGGGTGAATGTAAGCAGCAGCAACAAGATGGTGATGATAATGTGGTTGGTATCTATCAGAAGTTCAACACCTGGGTCCACCTCTCCTCATCCCGCTGAAGTTTAGCGCTCTGTCAGCTCAGAACATGGCCGGCCCAAAGAGTGCAACAGCTTGATCTGAGATGTTGTGTATGTGTGATAAATTATTTTTATATCCTAGTACAAGACATTCAATATATTTCCAGGTCGCACTTTATTTAAAAAGTGCACGAAAAAGACTTGATAAGCAACAAAATCTACTCGAGTAGTAGTGTTGGTGTTCTCTTGAATAAAGTGCCATCCATTTCTGTAGTTGAAGAGGCTGCTGACTGAATACCGTAATGAAGGTGAAGGTTACGGTGCAGGGTCCAAGGGCCAGTGTAAACTCATTTTTTTTGGTCGTCTTTCTTTCAAAGACATATTCAAAGCCATAGATTTTAAGGGAGGAGACAGCTGGACCTTCCCTAAAATTGAAGAAAAATCTACATGCTGATATATCCCCTTACTCCCCCACGGATCGCATCCTGGACCACTGAGATGAATGGTGTGAAACAAAAGCAAAACAAAATATTAATTTGACCAAAGAAGCTTTAATCACATCAACATTCTGCACACAAGGGCTTTATAGCCTGTCTGATGGGGGGCAATCAGCAGAAAAATTCTGTCTTGCAGCAGCTGGTAACTAAAAGTTTTGGGGGCAGCCTTCTGTTCTTCTAGCTTGTAATAAAGTCTTTTCAGTTACTGACAGGCTGAGATAAATTATACTAAACTGGTCCTGCAGAACCATCATTACAGCTCATTCAGCTGTCTGAGAAAGTCCACAGTGTGATGACTTAGATTATTTTTCCAAATACCTCAAACTCACTGAACTCTTTAAAAGATTCAGATTTATACCGTCTGATTTAAAGCTCAAAGTAAAATAAAATAAAGTGAGAGTGCTTCAGGTTGAGTCCCACTCTTCTGTCTGTACATCCAGGAACTGTCTCTGGAGCTTCAGGATCTCCATAACATCTGTGTATTCATACAGCAGCTCACACTGTGTCTGCTCAATATATGACCTGCTGTGGGTGGGATGAATATACCCTCTGAGGGAGTGGAAGAGGCAGCCTGGCTTTGCCAACTCATACACAGAGAAAGACGAGGGTGTGGGAGGTACAGTGGTTAGTAATCTGTCACAGTCGGACCAGAGTCTCATGTCTCAGGCCTGTGGAGCTCAGTTATACTTTACACCAATAATGTTGCACCATGGAGGGCTTATTGTACCTGACCAGTAACACAGTAAGGTGTTGTCTCATTGTTCAGATACATAAAAAATTAAATGAAGTGTTTCATGAGTTTGCTAAAACAGAGGCTCTGGCTATTCCAGATTAAGTGTTTGTGGGGATTACTATGGTGTCCAGTCAACACATGGAAACACTTAGGCTGTGAACAAAACTTCACTATTTACTAAATCAGGGGCTCTCAAAGTTTTTGCTTGAGGGCCGCACAGGAGAACCCATGAAATTGTCGTAGGATTTGTGATTGGTCTCATGATGTTGCTGCTTAACATTAAGTTCCTGAAGTACCAAACTGATCCATTTGCAGATGCTACTGTTTAATGTATCGACTAGCTGCAGTTAGCAGGTAGTTCAGTTAGTGGCCCTATTAGCTGAATGCCTGCACTCCAACCTCAGGACGGAGGGAGTCACTGTGGGTAACAGGACTCCGTCAACCAGCCTCCCATTGAACACTGCCTGACAGCAAACTGGGACTGGACTCAGAGTGTCTCTCTCTGAGAGTGACGGAGGTCAGTCTGAAGACAGAGGATACAGTACAGAGGTGATTTACAGTGGTTCTGACCAGGACTATGGCTCCAGGGACGAGAAGACACGGCAGATGGGGACAGGAGAAGAGAGAGGGTCATCAGCAGCGGGTGAAAACGGCGTGTAGAGCCGGAATATTTTCACATCTTACTCTGTGAACTGAGGATTTATTTGGACCAAACCAGAGGTGATTGTGGAGACAAACCAGCACTGTTCTGGTGACTTTGATTGAGTTTCTGTCCAATTTGAATGAAATGTGTTTTACGATGAGATAACGAGGCAATTAGGTTCGTCTCAGTTCCGTACAAGAGAGAAACTTGAATTCAGATGGTGTACGGTTGACAGGATGTGCCGGGGCTAGCTGGTTAGCATGCTAACTTTAGTAGAACAGAGAACATGGACGTCTCTGACAGAACGTCAACACTGTTGTTAGCTCATTTATTAATGTTTTAAACCAAAATTTGAAAACCCCTTTGTTAAAGAAAGCAGTATCTTATTAAAATATGAGTCAACAAAAAAGTGAATAGATGATCATATTGAAAGGATTGACGTGAGCGACCAAAGTTGTTGTCTGATTTTGCCAGCTGACACATCACAGTCCTCTGGATAGATTCTTGCTAGAATGTGTAAATGATTTCCAGAGGCTAAAACTTGTTTTACTGTGGCTACACCAATACAAACAACTGTTCATAATCAGGGAGCCATTGGTTTGAGGGAGTAATTAATATGACAGTATTGATTTGCTACCTCAGTGGGATTGAGCCAGTCATCAGTGTTGTCATCACTTGGTGTTCTTTTGAGGGCGCAGACAACCGCCTTGGTCACGGCTTCACTAACTCTCGCCACGTCATCCCCTTCCTGTGCAGGAACAAAAAAGGCAAAGAGTCAAGAAAAATAAGAATGAGTGCTGCAAATCAAGATAATTACACTGAATTATAACGCCGCAGTATGGAGGTATGCTGCCTGCAGGCACAGTAAGTAGTGTCTGTGACCTTGTAGGGAAGCTGGAGAGGGACTCACTTCTTACATAAATATTTGTCTGGTGGTGAGGAGCTTTTCATGCAGCACACACTCATCATAATGACAGGGAATCTTTCACTGCCTGTTCATTACTCAAAGCTCAGAGGGGCCTTCATACAGGAGCACCACATAGTTAGGATCAGCTTGAGCAGGAGCTCTTCAGGACAAACGCTTCTCAAAATGATGGAACATCTATTTAATATTTCCTGTTCTGAGCTGAATAGTTCAGGACGAGGGCGAGGCATGACTGGTTCTTACCAACTCGATCCAGGAGTTGACGCTGACAGTGACGGGATCCACTGACTCCACATAGTGCCACCAGTGTCTGGGGACATACAGCACCTGAGCAGAGGAGATACAAAGTTCTCAGAAGCTTTAATGGATCAACAGTTCAGTGACATCACCATCTCTTTTTTGTCTGGAAGCCTTTGTGATAAATGTCGAGGGAATACATAACTGTACTGGTCATCCACTAGATGGCAGCAGACACCTTTTCATGTAAAATATCATAGATCTTATACATAAGTCACATTTTTTAAATGATGCCACCAATGTGGGTTTTCAAACACTCCTGACTAAGATACCTTCATAACGGAGGCATTGTATTTTACAGTGTAACAATAAACTTTAAGACATCACTGCAATTAAACCATAAACCTCACTGGGAATTTAATAATTATAAATGATCACAAGCTTCTTTTTCTGCATCATGTTCTATAAAAAAAGTTTTTATATCCGCACATATTGGACAACATATACACCGATCCTGATATATGTGATGAGCCAATTATTTTCCATTATCGATTAAACTAACTTTTATTTTCTTGAGTCTATATAATGTCAAAACTAGAATTACCACATCGCAGTTGTCCGTCTCCGTGCACCAGTCAAGATGCTGTTTCTGAACTGTGGCGTTTAATAATATTATTATTATTATTATATTATGATCTCACAGTGCATTTGACCTCTGACCTTTTAAAAATCAAATGTCATAACTTTATCCTATTAGATGTAGTATCTAATCAGTTCATCCTCAGATCATTTTGAAGTCACAGAAAGCTGAAGTCACAGAAAGCTGAAGTCACGTCCCCTGCCTTTTCCTCCATGGGACCTTATTTGATCAAATCTTTGTATGGTAGTGAACTGAGAGAGACAAATTATTTATTGATTCTGTTTGAATTGTGTCATGAATCACACATATGATGTTTGTCAATTTAAAAGATCAAACTACTGAAATATCAGACTGTGAAAATACGTCATTATAAAGACTACACAGCCAACAGTCTCGATTTTCATCTTTTTTACTACTTTTTCTGAGCCCAGTTGGGGCTCAGAAATGTTGGTGTTGGTGACGTGTATTGAGTGAGAAGATGTAGTTCACTGAGCAGTTTAACACAATACCACATGATATTTTACTTTAATTAAAACAAACTGAGACTTTATTGACTTGGAAAATGATCTTTAAAATTGACAAACATTTAAATGTGTGATTCATGACACAATTCAAGCAGGATCAATACATTATTTGTCTCTCTCAGTTCACTACCATACAAAGTTTTTCCAAAACAAAGTCCCACGAGGTCCACTGGTAGGCGCATGACTTAAGCACTCTATAGTGAACATTTGTACCAAATTTGAAGAAATTCTACAGGCCTGAGACATCGTGGTCACGAGAATAGGTCGCCATGAGGTCACAATGGCTTTGACCTTTGGCCACCAAAATCTACCCAGTTCATCCTTGAATTCAAATGAACATCTGTACCAAATCGAAAGTATTTCCAAGAGTAGGGTGGAAATTAGCTGGGCAGTAAACACCAGGCCAATGTCAGAGTTCAAAGGTCACTGATTTGGAGACTGTGGGCGGTCACAACCTGCCTCCTGTATATAACTACTTCTTACTGTGTGACTGAAGGACCAGAGTAAAGTAATATCACCTGAGTTAACTCCTTTTACTAAAAACATAAAATGTGCTCCATACTTTTGTCATCACATGTTGTTACCAGTAATCAAGTCTGAACATCAATATTTCTTCTTATTTATACCAAATCTAGCCTGACAGAGCTGTAGTAATAAGACAACAGCTGGTCCTGTGGGGGAAACAAATGAGTTGCGGCATTTCACTCTGTCTGGTTTATAATCTGTGAACTGTATGACTGTCATCATTGCTATTAGGTTCGATAAGCAGAAATGATCTGTTGAAGCATCAGCCGTAACCCTGACCTGCACGGTACGTCAGCAGCCTTCAGTTAACTGACAGCTGGGTTTGGTGCTGCTGATAGGATGGTATTCAGGACGCTACAGGAGCTCAGACACGAGCAGATAGTGAGAGACAGATGGCTAATTGCTTTGTCACCATTTTGACTCCTGAAGAACAAAACAATGCGGCTGGAATCTCAAACGAGACGAAGCAGGACAAACAGCTATTCAAAAGATTTGGAGTCAGTTCAGGAAACAGTGTGGTGTACACAGACCCTCTCTCCGGCCTCCTCATCACTTGTTTGTCCCGTGCTGCATTCACCACATTTTTCAGCTGTGGCATAACAAGGGCAACCAAACCCACTGGAGATCTTTACCCACACAATGAAAACAGATTAGCCTTCAGATTTACACCTGTTCTGCTATTTTCAAATTTGGCAGAAATTAACTATCAACATTTTCCCCCCATCATCTATTTTTCATGACTTTCTCCAGTTAATCCAACTAAAAAGTGGATTGTGTCTGAGATCTATGACAGAATGGTTAACATTAATACTTTACCATAAACTAACCTTAAGAGAAGAAGATTTGCAAAGGGAACTTTAAGTGGACTGACGGGAGGCAGTTTTGGACCTTATCCATTTTGCATCACATACACTGCACTAATGCAAGACTTGACAAACTTCCCTTCCCCCCTGAATGGTTGTTAACAACCATTGTTTACAACCATTCATACCTGGGCTCACCTAGCCCTAACAACCCACATGCAGGCCGGTTGGGTCAACGACCCACAAGTGGTCCTGACGATTCTGAAACTCAGAGCGATGACTCTGTAAGGACACTCCCACACAGGGTTTAAAACCTTGCAACTCCCCTCCAGTTAGTAAGAACTGAAGAAGACTCTTGGATGAGAGGTGAAACATATTCAAGAAACTGAAATACGTCCAGTTGCCTACGATACAGAAACTAGAACTTCATTCAGTCATTTCTGCGCTCGATGCAAACAGACCCCTGCAGATATTATTATTATTATAATATATATATTATATAATATTATATTATTATAATATATATATTATATAACAAGCTCTAAAACTGGTTCTCATTGAAAGGTTTCATGGCCAAATTTGAGAAAACCTGGAGAATGTTTATCAGCCATGCACATACCCTGATACTTACAGAGGACTGATGTGGTCCTGAGTTACAACAGGCTATTATTACAGACATTCATGTAAACAGGGAATATCAGTCACAGAGGTCAGTTATTATTTCCCCTTAATTATTTCTTTTCTTTCTTTCTTTCTTATTATTGTATTGTATGTTGGGGGTGGAGGTGGTGGTGAGGATGTCAGGCAGGGAGGGCCGGTGAACTTTAAGGGGGGTGGGGAGGTGTGGTGTGTTATAGGTGTAATATGGCAAAAAAAAAAAAAAATACATGAATTTTCACAAGATTACTTGAGTAGCTCAATAGAGCTGTGTTGTCACAGTAGGCAGAAGTCACCATGGTTACAACCACTAAGTGGCAGAAAAACAACCGAGTGACAAATATTGACAATATTTATCAAGTGCTGCATTCTTAGCATTCAGCTTGAATGCAGCGAAAACACCAAAAACACATCTAAATTGTTGAAGAGCTGAGTTAATATGCCTAACTTGACATTGCGCCTCCTGCGATGTGACTATTGGGCATGTGCACATCGCAGTGACGATGCTGACACAGTGTATTGTGCAGCCCGATGGTGTACGTTTGTACCACTTTTGCAGTAATTCAGATAATTTGAGGACAATTCTAAGATTTATCGATCTGTCATGGTGATTTTCTCACCTCAGTCCTAACTTTCCTTGGTCTGAACTGACCTGCTTCTGAGGCAGAGCAAGTGTCAGGAACGTGCCTGCTCTGCCAGGTCTTCCTCTAGCCAAGACACGACCCTGTTACCTTTCCTCCTGACAACGCATCAGGAGTGATGACGCAGCTAACTTTAATGTCACTTAACCTTCCACTTCCTTTAATATAAAAGCTCCAGCCTGTTGAAGGTGATGCACTATAACTGAGAAGGCCAGACGTTAATTAGAACACGAGTCACGACCGCTGCCTTGCTTCACACTTTTATGGAGGACACCACGACAAATAAATCTCACTGTTGAGTCTACTTGTACATGTTTAGAGCTTAAGGACCAATAAAGATTTATTTTATGGTTATTGCTTCAGAGTCACGAGCAGTTCATCACATAAATGTAGAGCGACTGTTGCATTATGTCAAACTTTAGTAGATCACTCATGCTGGTTTTCCAAGGTCTAAAAACATGACTGATGTGTTTGACAATTCAATGTTTGATAAAAAATACAACCATGGTTTGCCTAAAGGGTGTAACTGTACTGTACAGTCAGCTCACTGTGTGGTCTGATACATGGTGCAGGGCTCACAGCTCATAGACAGATTGCGTTTCACTGAGAACAAATGTTGACTGTGGAGGATTATTTTTGTTTTCTTTCCTCAGATGTGCAGAAAGTTGTTTTGTGATGATTTCTATACAACTACATCTACTGTTGTTGTCATCATCAATTAATAGCTGATTATTCAGAAAATTGTGAAGAATGTGATGTCATCAAATGTTTTGTCCGGCTGACAGATTTTAAGTTAACTTTTGTATAAGACGAAGAAATGCAAGAAATCCTCACAACGTTGAAACTGGAATAACATTTGGCATTGGTGCCTGTAATGTGACACAAACATTCACCAATTATCAATTATTGGTAATCATTTCCCGTCAACTGGATGATTAATCAGCTAATCATTTCAGCTCTAGTCTTCCATCAATGAAAAATGAATCCTTTCACAAGCTGATGTTTATCTACTGACAACTAAACTGAAGAACCATGGATGCAAATTTTAAGTCATTTCTTAATTAGATAGTTGGCTGCCATTTCAAAACGATTATCAAATATTAATAAACATCATCATTATAACATATGAAGTATGTTAGTTGTTGTTTTCAATTGGAGCAACTGCAACTTAAGTGTAAGTATTCAAAAACTGGCCCGACAAAACCCGACCCATGTTGAGGCGACTAAATGGATAACATGTTTTGTGTTTTTTGAATTACAAATTACATGATTGGTTTGATTAAATACATTTTCTTGAACAAGAATTTTGTATTTCATGTTCATATATTTGATAAGCAAGTATTTGTCATTTCTAACAAGATACTTTTTGATGTATTCGTGCCCGTCTCTGATTGTCAGTTAATATGTTTATGATCAGCCAAAATCTTAACGGAGATTAGTCAATTGATGATTAATCATTAAAATCCCTATGAAGAAGAAAACATTGCTAAGGTTAGAACTGAATCTTCAAGGTATACACAGCATCCTCAATAAAACAGAGAATAAATATTTAAATTTGGTTAGAATAAAAAAAAACCTCATTTGGTTTAGAAATCAAATTTAACAGCTTGAGAGAATCTGATTTTAGGCTTCTGGTCATGTTTTTGAAAGAAAATCTGTATGTGCTCATTTTCTGGCAGCAGCTGACACATATGACAGCTCCCAGCGTTGAGAGGAGACACTACAGGATAAAAAAAAACGTGTTTTCACGCACTGGTACATTTTGAGATTTGGGGTGATTTTGCTCCAATAACATGTTTTAGGACTAGTGGAAAGAAAATGTCCAATTTATTTTAGTTTAGAAGTCTGCTCTGGTCGTGCATATTTAATTTGATTGTGCCTCATTTTTCATATCTAAACATTAAATGAGAGAAAACTTACAATACAAAAAACAATTGTCTTAACATAAGTAATCAACTCAGGCAGTTTCATGGTGAAATCTATTCTTTTATATTTTTACCCTACTCACCTGCAGTGTTTCCACTTAATTTAATTTCAAAATTTGTCTCCATTAGGAGGCATAACTGATCAAATCAGACCTATAATTTTTAACATTTAGCCATTTTTTTTAAGTTATGACCTCTGACCTGCCCTGGCTGCAGAGTGACGATGTGGGCCCTGGCTGCCTGAAATGCAGGGCACCTCATCAGGTCTGGATGGAGAACATCCACCTGGCTGAAGACACTGGACTCTTCGTAGGGGATCCTGGTCGGGTAGAGGTTAACGGTGTCCTCTGGAGGAAAGAGGTGCCAACGCTTCCTACGCACAGAAAACACAAAAGAGCAGGAAAGGATTGTTGTTAGAAATTAATTTATCTGTTAGCTCAGGCTCAGTGGTGACGAAGTGTCGAGCTATTTAGTTACACAGTAAATTCAGGATGACACATTGAGTTGAGTTGGTTTTGTTTGGGCACGAGGAGTGAGATTGGTTGGAGGTAGACTAACAGGGTAAGCCAATCAGCGGCAAAGTAGGGTGAATGAGAGAGTTATGGTTAGAGTTGAGTAGTGCAGACTTTGAATGATGGAATTACCCATAGTTCTTTGCGGTGTGACATTTAACATGGGGTAACCAGAGGAAGCCCTAAAAAATTTAAAAGTGATGATAGTCCAGATGATGGCGCTCTTCAATATCTGATTAATTTAATTATTCTATTTGCAATGTTTTTTATACACAAACAGAAATGTTCTAAATCACCACTAAAGATCTGACATTTTCTCCTAGAACTGATTTTCTACTTGCATCACTTAGTGTATGACACAAAGAATAACGTCAGAAGTGTGCGAGCCCAAAACGGCACCCGTGGAGGTGATAAATGTTCATGGGAGCATCATCTTCCATTCTGTCTTTGTAGTTTCACCTTGTATCCCTGAAATCCTGTCTTTGTTTTTATTTATATTTTTAAACGTGAAATAAAAAGTTCCAAACCTACAAGGTAACACGATACATTGCAAAGTGCTCAGCCATTTTGTGTTCTGTTCATCTGACCGCCCGCTGTCACAAATGTCATCATGTCAAGCACTGTTGTATTTTCACGGATCAGCGGTATCAAAGATCTGCTTGAGCTGAATCTCATTCCATTGGAGATCAATACCAAATAAAGAGAGCCAGAGACCCAATTACATCAGTGAGATAAGACAGAGAACAGAGGATTGAGATAAGATATAAAAAGACCTTTTCCCTTTTGTTTCTTGACTCATGTCGCCCTACATAGCGCCTCACCCTCTGTCTCCATTTCCTTCCCGCTCTGGCGAGCTCTGTGACAAATTAACTCCCTTTGAGGGGGCAGAGGACAGAGCACGCTCTGTGTAAGCACTTACAGTAGCCTGCACCTTTGTGTTTGGATGAGCTGGCTGGTTATCAGGCAGAAAACTTCTACCACCACCAGCGGTGTGCTGACACACGGCTGCAGTTGTCTGGAGTCCTGCACCCTCTTTATGCTCAGTCACAACTCCTATTTATTACATGCACTAAGTTATTATGACAGATAGATGGGCACTGTGTCTCTCTTTATACTCTTTAATCTGTTGCCCAAATTAAAAATCAATGTATCATAAAAACAAAGATGTGGGATGTTAGGAAAAGTACAAAGTAAAGTAAAGTACAGACGCACACAGTAAAACAGATTAGTGTGAGGAATTAGATGAGGGAAGATAAATCAGATAATCGCTCTAAAAGCTCTCTTGCATTCTCTGATATTTCTGACTCAGTATTTGGACTGTGGTGAAGAGCACAGAACTATTGCTTGCTGCATTGAATATTTTACCACATTACCATTTCCATGGCCACTTAGACTCCTAGTTATGCATTATTTTGATTTTTATTTAATTTAATCTTTTGTCGTGACTTGAAGCAACACTTACAAATCTATGATGCAGGGAAATGTGTGAGGCTTTATTCAAAGTTCTGTATGTAACAATATTAGAATGGGTGCATATTCAAAGTGACATCTCAGAACTGTCCATTACTGACTGGATTCAAACATGTGATTGAAGTAGGGGGGTTGTCACATCGCAATATTCATGATAACCATGATATTTGAAAGGAAACATTGATATTGTGTTAATAACACACATATGATTTAATCATGTGAATAATCCAGCGAAAAATGTTTGGCCTTGTGCATCATTTTTACGAGTTCATCTGGTTGCTTTTTCATTAGTAATTGAGTAGTTTTTCTTTGTGTACACTTGTTTTTACAGTTATGATCACAGACTCTCTCCACTTCCCTACACTCTTATGTTGAAGGTAATTTATTTGCCAAATAAAGGCAGAACACACAGTAAACAATGTTAAAGATAGATTTGATGGCTTGTATTTTTTCAGATTTCTCTAGATATCACCAAAACATTGTTATCATGAATTTGTTTGGCTGTGATAACCATGTAGTGGAAATCTGATATTTTGCCAGCCCAAGTTTTTATCTTATTTTTGGGTGACAACAAAAATGTGACAACATTTATCAGTGAAAGCAACCAGTGAGCAGAGAGTGAGAGGTGCAGTGAGTTCAAAGCTTTGCAGGTTAATCGTATAACTGAAATCAGAAAAGTATTTGCTGCTAAAGTAGGGATGTAAATTTTAAGGCATTTCTTTAAATCATAGTCAGCTGCCATAACAATCAATTACCAGTTAATCATTAACACTACATTAAATATTTTGTTTTTAAATAATACCTACTGTATGTTTTTATTTTTTAAATGAATGATTCATCATCAACATCCCTAGTCTAAACAAACAGGCTTTTTGTAACCTCTGGGTTATCAACACAACAATACCAAAAGTAGTGTGAAGATGGAGCTGGAATAACTGTGGAAACTACACTGCAAAAGAAAAAGAAACCACTGATGGAGGAGGCAAAGAAGGTGAAAAGGGAGAGTGATAGAAACCGAGGTAAAACAAGAGTGAACAGACTGATGTTCACTGGATGAGAGCGCTCTGGTGTTGTGTCAAAGTCTGTTCCCCTGTTGAGATGTGTTTCCTCTTAGCCCCAGCACCTGAGATGCTTCAAAACCTGCATTCTTTCTACTAGATCAGTAAGAAATAAAACCTGCCTACTTATTAATACATTCGGCTATTTTACTTTTTCAGACACTTGCCAGGCCACCGGGAAAAACGCTAAGATCTGTGAAAATTGAAAAGTTATGTGAAAAAAGGTCTGTTTCCACTTTAGGTAATTTTTTTTATTCCAATACAATAAACCAAATGTTCAATGCAAATCAGATGCCTCAGTATATTTTTTAAAGAATGTTTTAGCTTATAGGAAACCACACAGCGACAGGTAGTGATATATCCTTTTCACTTTCTTTGTTTTTGTCCTCAACTGATTTATAATCTGGTTACTTTGGGCATATAAAGCAGCAAAAACATGCTCTGATCCCTCTTACCGTCCTTGTACCTGCAGCACCAGGTTACAGCCATAAGAGTCCAGGTGGCATGGTGTGTTGGCCCCCTCGGTGCCGATCCATAAGGTGCTCTCTCTCCCATTACGTCCCTCAAAACCAAAGTCGGACCACTTTACACCCTGCAACACACACACACACCCACACATTAAATAATGTGAAAATATTAATAAAGTCAGATTTTTAAATTACATGTCGCCGTTCTTTTTGTCCGTGATAATGAAATGACACAGAGACTCACATTTTCATAACTGTCACAACTCACAGATGACAGACCGCCACCTCATCAGCTGCTTTGACAGGACCTATTATGGGTGACCAATGGAGGTGTCAGTGTAGAGTAACAAGGCTACAGTATTTGTCATCTTTCAAGGAAAGCTGGTCTGTCAATCATGTCCATGTCAGAGCACAAAGGTGTAGCAATCACCAGCATCCTGAATAATGGAGTCATTACCATATATGCAGGCAGCTGTAAATGACAGACTGGCCAATCTAGCCTTCAGGCAGCCCTTTTCCCAGCACCATTTATCCTGTAAAAAGCCCATCTCTGCCTGTCTCAAAGGCATGAAAGTCAGCGGGTAATAATTGCAGGTGGATGCCCAATAAAAATATATCATGAGATAAAAATGAAATGAATGGGAGGCAGTGGCTGGAGAAAAGATGACACTTTTATGTCTTTACCTACCGCAGGACAAGAATAGTCGCTTGTATAAAGTCATTACCTGCAAAAGCTTCACAATTTAATTGAAAATGTCCAAACGAGGAAAAAAACATATAAGAAATATGAATAAGCATTCTAAAAAAGCGAGACTAGAAGGCAATATTTTGGCTCTTTCAATATGTTTTTCCGTTTTCCTTTAATGTTTAATTTGTTGATAAGCCAAAGCTCTTGCAACTATATTAGGAGGCAAACATATGAAAAATATTTATTAAATGAATTCTAACATGCCAGTTTCTAACTGTGTTTATCAACTTAAAGAACATTTCTTGACTTTAGACATACTCATTGACAAAAATTTGAAAAACAGGCTTTTAAAGGTCCAGTGTGCAGGTTTACACGGGAGCCTACTGACAGAAATGGGATATAATATTCATAATTCGGTTTTCATTAGTGTATAATCGGCTGAAATAAGAATCGTTATGTTTTTGTTACATTACAATGAGTCTTCTTTATCTAAAGGGGGAGCAGCTCCTCTACCCTGGAGTCCACCATGTTGCACTGCCATGTTTCTACAGTAGCCCAGAAGGGACAAACCTAACACCCAATCAAGAGTTGCCTTGATTAGCTGCAGGGTTGTGTGAGTTTCACTCATGGCCTGTTTGTGTGACGTCATGTTGTGTTGCTACTAGGACGCTGGTCCTACAAGTGATTGTTTGTCCACATTGACTGATTGAAAGAACACTTTTACTTACAATTAACAACCAGGATACAAGACTTATCATTACAGTGGGTAACTTTAAACTGGTGCACAAGATCAAATGAAAGAATACAAATGAAAAATGAAGTAACACAAAGAAATGTCCGTGTTGCCCCCAGTGCTAGCAGTTAGCCAAACTTAGGTGCCAATACTGTTGTTCACATTCGTTTTTGCTTTGGTGCTGTTTGTTCATGGTGATTTACAGCTGATTCATTCCACTAAAGGGAAATCATAATGTTCATAGATACAATGAGTGTCAACAATTTGGGGAAGTCCTTGCTTTTCCCCATTTAGTGTGGAGAAACTTGATCTAGTCTGCACAAAGCTCGGACCTCAACCCCATCGAACACCTTTAGGTTGAACTGGAACACCGACTAATGCTCTTTTGGCTGAATCGGGGGAGATTTGTGTGTCATGTTTAGGTGTCTGCATACTTTTGGCCATGTATTACATCTCTCAACAGCCTCTACTTTATCAAAAATATATTACTTACTATAACTCAATTTTACAATCTGGGATTGGTTGTCAAACTTTCTTCATCACACAGCCTAAATTTCAGTTTCATAAGTTTCATCATGCTGACAGAGTAACTTAAAACGCAGCAATACCTGTCAGGTTAGACAAAAGGTTTGCTTGACCTGAATCTGTCTGATGTTCATTAAAATCTCATAAAAGGCTGCTGTAACTTTTGCATCATCCAACTATGTATAAAACCTGTGTTATTTTAGGCGCAATGTCATTCAAACTGAGGTGTAATTAACTGACAATAAACCTTTAAAAACGTGTCAATCAAGAGTGTCCAGGAAGCGTTTTAAAATGACCTGATATCTTAAAATGTGTAAAGATTACCTCAAACATGGAAGGCTGGTGTTGAAACAACATGGCGATGTATTTGTAGTCAGCGTAGGCCCAATACTCTGACCTGGGGTACTCAGAAAAAGGTCCTTCATCTGTCCCAGCCTGGTCCTGGGTCCAGCTGACAAAGTGGGCCAGTGTGGCCTCCACATAAGGACACTGGGTTTCAAACAGAGGCGCTATAAGAGAATAGCAAGAAAAGGTACAGGAAGGAGAGTAATCACTGGAAAATTGTTATGAAGTTTCAGTAAAACAATTCAACTGATCTATGCTAAAAGAAATGCAATCTATACAGCAGAATCACAGCACGATGCATCATCACAGGGGCATGAAATTTTGTTTTACCCACTTTTATGAGAAAAATAAATCACAGTTGTAGTCATTTACTGGCTTTTGTTTTAGTAAACAAAGTGTGTCTACGGTTGACTGATGCCATTTATAATCCATCATGAGCAATGTCCTCCTGTCAGCTGTAACAGCTGAAAAAGATGATTTAGAAATCTAATTAGCTCGTGTTTATCGGAGGACTCGCTCTCAGTTATTCATCACAGGAGGAGTCATTACTGTGGCTGTTTTAGAGCCACATGGAGAGCAAAATTCACCCCATGCTCACAGACAAAAAACCACTGGGGTGTTTTCTTTCTGTGTTTATGTGACATTTCAATCAGATGGTTAAACAACTTCCATCACTTCATTAGGTTCTGATAACTACAGGCCAGGAGAATGAACTACTACTAAAGACTGCAGGCATTATGATGTGATTACTGAAAACTGGGTGAAAGTAGAGAACTGTCACAGGAGGCTCTGTGCATTGATGTGATCCGAAACACAAAGAGAAACTGTTATTAATTTATTGATACTGATACATTTTTATCAATTATGCCTGGACATTTGGAATGGAAATGATAACTGCATTGCCTATAGTGTGTTTTTTGAGTGTGCTTTGTCCAGACCGTTTTGGAATTTTATCTTGAAGTGGATTTAATTTGGATTAAGAGAATCACTGACTCCTCAATCATGTCTGTCGGGGGAAACATTTCATGTATTAAAGTGAGGGTTGGTAATTCATTTTAGAAGCATTTTTGTTATATTTGTAGAAAATCCTTTAGCGTCCAGACAGCAAACAATAAATCAAATGCTCTGACAACTAAAAAAAAAAAATCCAGTGTCTGTGGCTGTCGCCAGTCTCTACCGTGCCAAATCATTTCATACAGCCCAAATGAAATGATTGGATGGTCTACCTGCCGACCTGCATGCACTCTACCTGAATCTTCCACAAGCCTGACTTTCCATCAGCATGGGAGGAGGAGATAATGACTATAAGCTGGGCTAGTATATGCTAACGATGAGACCAGGTACATCCAGACATAACTTTGTCTGGCTAATTAAAGTCTGACAGTTAGCCAGATGTGGCAAATAAATTTTTTGTCAGCTTAGCTGTTTTCAGTTACTGTGTGAATGATCCAGAGAGTCTACATTTTGTGTGTCCACAATGACCTTCCAAAGCTACGATCATTAAATGCTCAAAATGAAAATAATGAAAGATGAACAGTTGTTTTCCAAAACATTTTGGTCAGTTTTGACATTGACTCTTAATTGACTGGGATAACTGTATTTATTTTTGGATGAACTTAGCCTTTCAGCAAAGTGAGCTCGTTGCACAAGAGTGGAAGATTAAATGCAGCCAAAAATCACACTATGAACATGCTAACAGTTGTGACTAAAAACTACAGCCATTTTCGTTGTTTATGTTCATTATGATAATATTACATTTTTTTGATTTCTTACATGTAAATGAGACATGAGTTAGGTGGATATGATTAGAGATAACAATGCGCTGTACTATACTATTGCCACATTTAACAGAGTTGTTCACTGATGTATTTCTTAGACTAATGGGTGGAAGCTTTGGAGAGAGGCCTGAAGGGAGGAGGTGGGATTATTTTTTGTTGGATGCAAAAATATAACTTGCTTTTGCTGCTTTCTCCAATGTTACCAACTTCACATTTAAAGTCTTCAGGTGATTAATTACACGGGAATGAGCTCAACCCAGATCTGTCTGGATTAATCTTTTGTTCTTACTGTTTGTCTCCTCTTTTCTTCCAAGTCTGAATCGGATGAGTTTGTCACCGAGGCAGCCAGACAGGTGCTCAGCGGTCCAGTGGAGGACAGGCCAGCCACAGGTCATGTTCATGAAGACTGCAGGCTGCTGCAGATGAGGAAGAATCCTCTGGATCTCCTCAGGGCTGAAGGGTTTAATGGAGTCGGGGGCAGCCATGCTCTGTAGTACACACTGATAGTGGACTGCAACACAGAGAATGTAGATAAGATTAGTTGATAAACAACATGTATTTAAGATGTGGGGTTATATTACCCTTTATTCATTATTCACAGAGATTCACAGCCTGTGGACTAAGACGTGTCTTCTGTATGATCAAGATTGTATAGATTTTTATGCATGCTACAAAAAAGGCTGTTTTTTGTGTCTCTCTACAGCTCTTTGTTACTGTCTCAATGCTCTGTTGTTCCAAAAACTACAAAATAAAAACAAAACGGCTGCACCATCACTAATTAATGCAATTACTCAGGAACCTGTAGTGCATCTGGGGAGATGAGGAAACTGAAGCTTCCTTATTTTCAAATGTTTTGTACTACCTGCACCATAAAGAGGTATCAGAACTTCAGACAGATATTTACATTTGTGGGTCACTGGAGGTCAGCTTTTGTAGTGACACTAAAACCAAAACCATGGCCATACGCTGCTGTAACAGCCTCCGCTCTACTGGGAGGCCTTGAGATTTGCTCCCATTCATTAGCAAAAGCGTTATTGAGGTTGGCCCCCGATGTCATGTGTTTCAGGTCATTTCAAAGGTGTGAGATGGGGCTGACATCAAATTGGGAAAATAAAGTGTCTCTCATAGAAAATAACCAACCCTATTAACTAGAGACGCACTGATACAAGACCTTTGGGGCCAATGCCAAGGTTGTTATTCTTATATACATAGAATATATTTATGTAAACATATACTTTTTGCAATGATGCCTCACCCATGGAACAGTTGTGACATAGTTATGTAATGGAGACAGGACCTTTTACAGTTTAACGATAACATTTACTGACCAAAAAGACATCAGTTCACTGAAACAGTAAACTTAACTGGGAATTACATGTTTTTAAAATATCCCAAACATCTTTTTCTATGTTATGTTCTGTAAAGAAAAAAACAAGTTTTCATATCAGCACATAGTCATAGATTTAAGTCTTAAAACTAGGTCTACATTTTAAGATATTACTGGCTCTGCTTCCCTATGTGGGATTTTTGAATTGGATTTTGGATTATTACAGAAAATAATGTGTCAAACACAAGTTGATGAAACTGACACGTTTTGTTCATGAAGATAATCTTCGCAGATGAACACCACTTTGAGATTTTTGAAGCATAAATTACATCTCTAGCAGTAAAAAGCTAATGTTAAACTATAAACAGACGACGTCACGGTCACATGACTTAAACGTCACCACCACTAAGCGTCTCACAACACAAACCACCATTTTTAACACACGTAAAATCTTTATAACTGTGGGACATTTAATGATCTATTTTATGTCGTAGAACAAAACGTATACATATATTAAGCTTGTGGTAACCACAGACCTTACTTCAGCCATTTAACTGACGAGCCATTTAAAAAACTCACAGACTTTGAGACGAGGGAACCTGATGTGCAACAGTGCTAATGCTTTCCGGGTTTTAGGACTCATTACTACATCACCATGTTGTTACAGACCTGGAGTTTGTAGTTGGGACAGTGGTGCTGCACTCAGAAAACTGTGGGAGGCAGGAAACAGAAGCTTCCTTATTTCCTAACGTGTCTGCACCACCTATATCGTAAACCCACCATACAACAAACAAGTATCAGAACCTTTGCAGATATTTACAGCAAATTAACAGGCTTCGACTCCACTGTTTCTATCCTGTCCAAAGCTAACGTTAGCTTCCCGGAGAGGGGCTAACAGGGGACTCACCTTTCACTACACGTGCAGTTGAGTTTCGAGAGGAAGTAAACAAACCTCACGTGACAGTAGACGGTTTCATTTTACATCTGGACCACCCCACTGTGAATCTGCTCCATTGCGGCTCTATAGCCGCTGTAACAGCCCCACTCAAGCTAATGCTCCAGGCGAGCCGGTGTCGTGCCAAAATGTGATCGTCTGCCAGAATCTGATTTCCGGCCGCGGGAGCGCGCACAGCAGCCCGTTGAGCGGTAGCGTTTAAACGTCTGGTTTTCTCTGGATGAAACGGTCATGATATGCAGATACACACAACTGTACGTCCGCAATTATAGCAAAGGTATGTGTCTTAGAAAGTTAAACGTTTGTTGTTACGTAATTATCACAACTGTGGCCAAAAGAAGTGGAGTTTGTAGCGAAATCAGGCCTGACAATTACGTGATAGACATGTCCCTATGTGCTTGGTATGTATGATGCCTTTTCTTTAGCCCTGTCTTATGAATTAGACTGTAATGAATGTGATTTATAGGTGTGGATTTTCAATAAAGAAATGATCACTTTTGCAATTATCCTCGTGACTCTGCATTATCTTTTATCTGATCTGGGCTCTACATTTGCTTCCCATGTTGGGATGTGTCTTGTACATCTAATATTCTTGTTTATGCCTACTATTTGGAGACAATACTATGAAAGACATGATTCGGGAGGGTTAAAAGCCTATAAAATAACAGTTTTCACCTGCCAAAAAGTGATTGAAGGACATATACAGTTATTGAAAAGTTATTTCTGCCTAAATATGACTTGATCTCTTTCTTGAGCTTCATAATATAAAGATCTGAGCTCACAGGACAGCTTGAAATTCTTTTAAAGGACCATTACAACAGAAAATGTGCCTTTTCACCTGCCAAAAAGTGATTGAAGGCCAAATACAGTTACTCAAATGTTATTTCTGCCTAAATATGACTTGATCTCATTCTTGAGCTTCATAATATAAAGATCTGAGCTCACAGGACAGCTTGAAAATCTTGTAAAGGACCATTACAACAGAAAATGTGCCTTTTCACCTGCCAAAAAGTGATTGAAGGCCAAATACAGTTACTCAAATGTTATTTCTGCCTAAATATGACTTGATCTCATTCTTAAGCTTCATAATATGAAGATCTGAGCTCACAGGACAGCTTGAAAATCTTGTAAAGGACCATTACAACAGAAAATGGGCCTTTTCACCTGCCAAAAAGTGATTGAAGGCCAAATACAGTTACTCAAATGTTATTTCTGCCTAAATATGACTTGATCTCATTCTTAAGCTTCATAATATGAAGATCTGAGCTCACAGGACAGCTTGAAAATCTTTTAAAGGACCATTACAACAGAAAATGTGCCTTTTCACCTGCCAAAAAGTGATTGAAGGCCAAATACAGTTACTCAAATGTTATTTCTGCCTAAATATGACTTGATCTCATTCTTGAGCTTCATAATATAAAGATCTGAGCTCACAGGACAGCTTGAAAATCTTGTAAAGGACCATTACAACAGAAAATGTGCCTTTTCACCTGCCAAAAAGTGATTGAAGGACATATACAGTTACTCAAATGTTATTTCTGCCTAAATATGACTTGATCTCATTCTTAAGCTTCATAATATAAAGATCTGAGCTCAAGAGACAGCTTGAAAATCTTTTAAAGGACCATCACAACAGAAAATGTGCCTTTTCATTTGCCAAAAACTGATTGCAGCTCCTTCCTTGTAACTTGAAGATGTTTTCTGCCTCAAAATGACTGATCTTTATCCTGAAGCATCATATGTGACAGATTACCACCTCACACTGGCCCTTTCCACAGTTTAAAGTAGTGAAAAGTAGTGGTTAAGATATATTCTTCAGAATATAACTGATGAGTGATATGAAGTGACTTTGAGGCAGAGCATCCCTTTCAGTCCAACATCAGGAGCATACTGTGAGCTCAGATCTTTACATTATGAAGCTTAAGAATGAGATCAAGTCATATTTAGGCAGAAATAACATTTGAGTAACTGTATATGTCCTTCAATCACTTTTTGGCAGGTGAAAAGGCACATTTTCTGTTGTAATGGTCCTTTAAAAGAATTTCAAGCTGTCTCTTGAGCTCAGATCTTCATATTATGAAGCTCAAGAAACAGATCAAGTCATATTTATGCAGAAATAACTTTTCAATAACTGTATATGTCCTTCAATCACTTTTTGGCAGCTGAAAAGGCACATTTTCTGTTGTAATGGTCCTTTAAAAGATTTTCAAGCTGTCTCTTGAGCTCAGATCTTCATATTATGAAGCTCAAGAAAGAGATCAAGTCATATTTAGGCAGAAATAACTTTTCAATAACTGTATATGTCCTTCAATCACTTTTTGGCAGCTGAAAAGGCACATTTTCTGTTGTAATGGTCCTTTAAAAGATTTTCAAGCTGTCCTGTGAGCTCAGATCTTCATATTATGAAGCTTAAGAATGAGATCAAGTCATATTCAGGCAGAAATAACATTTGAGTAACTGTATTTGGCCTTCAATCACTTTTTGGCAGGTGAAAAGGCCCATTTTCTGTTGTAATGGTCCTTTACAAGATTTTCAAGCTGTCCTGTGAGCTCAGATCTTCATATTATGAAGCTTAAGAATGAGATCAAGTCATATTTAGGCAGAAATAACCTCTCAGTAACTGTATATGTCCTTCAATCACTTTTTGGCAGCTGAAAAGGCACATTTTCTGTTGTAATGGTCCTTTACAAGATTTTCAAGCTGTCCTGTGAGCTCAGATCTTTATATTATGAAGCTCAAGAATGAGATCAAGTCATATTTAGGCAGAAATAACATTTGAGTAACTGTATTTGGCCTTCAATCACTTTTTGGCAGGTGAAAAGGCCCATTTTCTGTTGTAATGGTCCTTTAAAAGAATTTCAAACTGTCTCTTGAGCTCAGATCTTCATATTATGAAGCTCAAGAATAAGATCAAGTCATATTTAGGCAGAAATAACCTCTCAGTAACTGTATATGTCCTTCAATCACTTTTTGGCAGGTGAAAAGGCACATTTTCTGTTGTAATTGTCCTTTAAAAGATTTTCAAGCTGTCCTGTGAGCTCAGATCTTTATATTATGAAGCTCAATAATGAGATCAAGTCATATTTAGGCAGAAATAACATTTGAGTAACTGTATTTGGCCTTCAATCACTTTTTGGCAGGTGAAAAGGCACATTTTCTGTTGTAATGGTCCTTTAAAAGAATTTCAAGCTGTCCTGTGAGCTCAGATCTTTATATTATGAAGCTCAAGAAAGAGATCAAGTCATATTTAGGCAGAAATAACTTTTCAATAACTGTATATGTCCTTCAATCACTTTTTGGCAGCTGAAAAGGCACTTTTTCTGTTGTAATGGTCCTTTAAAAGATTTTCAAGCTGTCCTGTGAGCTCAGATCTTCATATTATGAAGCTCAAGAATGAGATCAAGTCATATTTAGGCAGAAATAACATTTGAGTAACTGTATATGTCCTTCAATCACTTTTTGGCAGCTGAAAAGGCACTTTTTCTGTTGTAATGGTCCTTTAAAAGATTTTCAAGCTGTCCTGTGAGCTCAGATCTTCATATTATGAAGCTCAAGAATGAGATCAAGTCATATTTAGGCAGAAATAACATTTGAGTAACTGTATTTGGCCTTCAATCACTTTTTGGCAGGTGAAAAGGCACATTTTCTGTTGTAATGGTCCTTTACAAGATTTTCAAGCTGTCCTGTGAGCTCAGATCTTTATATTATGAAGCTCAAGAAAGAGATCAAGTCATATTTAGGCAGAAATAACTTTTCAATAACTGTATATGTCCTTCAATCACTTTTTGGCAGGTGAAAACTGTTATTTTATAGGCTTTTAACCCTCCCGAATCATGTCTTTCATAGTATTGTCTCCAAATAGTAGGCATAAACAAGAATATTAGATGTACAAGACACATCCCAACATGGGAAGCAAATGTAGAGCCCAGATCAGATTAAAAGATAATGCAGAGTCACGAGGATAATTGCAAAAGTGATCATTTCTTTATTGAAAATCCACACCGATAAATCACATTCATTACAGTCTAATTCATAAGACAGGGCTAAAGAAAAGGCATCATACATACCAAGCACATAGGGACATGTCTATCACGTAATTGTCAGGCCTGATTTCGCTACAAACTCCACTTCTTTTGGCCACAGTTGTGATAATTACGTAACAACAAACGTTAAACTTTCTAAGACACATACCTTTGCTATAATTGCGGACGTACAGTTGTGTGTATCTGCATATCATGACCGTTTCATCCAGAGAAAACCAGACGTTTAAACGCTACCGCTCAACGGGCTGCTGTGCGCGCTCCCGCGGCCGGAAATCAGATTCTGGCAGACGATCACTTTTTGGCACGACACCTGTATGGCGGCCCAACGACCACAGTTTCCACTCCCGCATCTATTTCCGCCTGGGCATGCGCAGTAAAGTTAAGTGTCAGAGAAAGAAGCTATCGGCTGTTTTTGTTGTTGTGATCGAGTGAAGACCGGTGAGACGTCCATTTCCCGCTGCTGTACCGCTACAACCGGGATTTTAACTGAACTGACGAACAGAGAGCTGCCATGGGTGCCCGTACGAGCACCGAGGCCGAAAGGGAGCCGCTTCTCACCCCCTCTCATGCGGAGACAAACAGTCATCCAGTAAACAGCAGGGTGTACGGGAGAAGATGGCTGGTTCTGACCCTGTTCTCCCTGCTGGGACTGATGCAGGGGATGGTGTGGAACTTCTGGGGTCCCATCCAGAACTCGGCCGTTCGCGCCTACGGATTCTCCAAGTCCGACATCGCGGTTCTGGTGCTGTGGGGTCCGGTGGGTTTCGTCCCCTGGCTGCTGTTTATGTGGTTAATGGACAAAAAAGGTGAGCTGGTCTAATTCGGTACACGGTGTCCTATATTAACGTCATGGTGTTTAAGTCCTCGTTTCACCCCCTAAACCTGTAGGGGGGTGTTATCAACGGGAGTTAATTACAAACTCATGATATACTGATAACTGTGATGGAGAGCTCACTCAAGTCTGGTGTTGTTACAGGACATCCTATCCGTGATAGATTATTTGTATACAGTCAGATTAACGTGGTGATGTCCGGTGTCACACAGTGTTCTGTTTATCGGTCAGGATCTGTAACTTGAGCAGCAGATGTTGTCCCTGGTCACGTGATGTATCATGTTGTTATAGAAAATGGTGACCCCCATAGCAGGCAGACTCTCACAGGCATACATTTAATTGGAGAGATGTAACTAAGTACATTTACTCCAGTACACATTTGAGGCACTTGAGTCATTTCTTTTCATGGCACTTTGTACTTCTACTGCATTTCATAAAGAAATATTGTACTTCTTAACTTAAGTTGCTTGACAGCTTTAGTCAGTAGGTCTAGTGACTTTATAAATTAGGGTTTTTCCATCCTAAATCTGCAAAGAGCATATTTAGTATGAACTTTCACGATACTGCTTTCAACAGTATATATACGCACAGTTTAATTGAATTAATAGAGAAAATGTATTGACAACTTCTTTTTAATTGATAATCATCTAAGTCATTTTTAATGTAAAAGATTTCATTATTGCATCACAAATGTAACGTTTTGCTGCTATTCCCTTTCATTATTTTAATAATTTTAATTGATTTTAAATAATTTCACATTTTGTTAAATTGGTTTGACAAAACAGAATTGCGAATACGTGACTTGGACTTGGATTTCTCACTATTTTCAGAATTTTTACAAACCAAGAATGGAGAATAATCAGTAGATTAATCCATAATGAAAATAGTCATTAGTGTACTGCTATACAAAATAATTAAAATTAGCTCCACCTCAACAAACTTAGACAATAAAATCTTAATTCATGAGTAACTATGGCACTCAGTAGAGTGCATACCTCTGCTATGGCCCAATAATCCAGTTGAATTCAATCAGGCTTACTCCATTATCAAACTCAGTAACCCTATAACTCTAAATTTAACTGCTTTACCATAATTTAAGATCACCGGGTATACGTTCTGCATTAAACTGTACTTACTTATGGATACCAACCACCTAAATACACCTGATTCTTTCCATCAAGACCCATACATTATTGACTGAGAAATTAATGAAAATGTTGAAAAACGGCCTGTCTCGCAATATTAAAGAAAGTGAGAAAAAACTCCAGGATCCATCCCTTTATCTGGATCAGCACCAAAAGTTAATGGGGTCTATTCTGGGCCGAGACACATCCTCCGTCCAAGTTTCATGGAAATTAGTTTTGTAGTTTCTGTGTAATCCTGCCGACAAACCAACCAGCAAATGGACACAGATGAAAACCAGCCTCCTTGGTGGAGGTAATAATAGTAATAACAGTCCCAGAGTGCTTTTATTTTTAATACTTCAAGTACATTTTACTGATTATACTTTTATGCTTTCTGTGATAGCAGGAACTGTTGGTCAATAGATTGTAGGTCTCTCTGTGTCTGAATCACTTTTAACAAACCTGGAGTCTGAGGTTCAGACCATTATTCCTCATCTTAAAGGAAGGCACCTGATCCCAGCTATGTCAGTATCAGCATATGCTGTCCTAAATGTGCCAATATCAAACTTTTTTATTTGTTTTTTAACAAAACTGAATTCAGAAAAAGATGCCATTTTTTACATTCCCAGTAAGTTTTTTCAATTCACTGAAGTAATTTTGTAAATTAAAGTTTTATGTTCAACTGTAAGATAGCCTGCCTCCATTATGTACATATCTATAAGTGTTTGACACCATTAATTTGAGGGATCATCATCTGTAATATTGGTATCAGCACCCGCTCCAAAAGTCCAATATCAGTTGGGCTCTACTTGGAGCAGCAAAAGTTTGATATTTTTAATTGATCACTTACTTAAACAATAAAATGCTGAACAGAATTTATCAGTTGTTGAATAGGATGATTGTCGACACTTGGTTCTAGTTTTAAATTATTTTTACAATTAATACTTTTCTTTAAGTGCGGATTTGGCAGTTGTGTTAATTGAAATGATTGTTGAAAATGTTGGCAGTAAAAACAATGGGTTGATAACTCTCACTTTTTCAAATGAACATCAGCCCGTGCCAAAGTGTTTTCCAGTGTCCACTGTCCAGCATCAGAGTTGGACGCATGTGAGAGTTTAAAAGTGCTGATGTAGGATAAGAAACTCTTAAATGGCCCTTAACAATTCTTTCTTAATTTGCAATGTTCTTGAAACCACAGAACATTTACTGAAGTCCCTCAAGAGCTCTTGACTTAAGCTGCTGAGTCAGAGCACACTTCACCTAACCAGTTCCTCTGCATCACCTGACTGACACGTAGTACTTCATGCCCGGCTGGACTGTCAGATGACAAAGACAGTAACAACACCATAACAACATCACAGTAACCAGGCTGCTGATGAATTAAAGACCGCAGGCAAAGTCTTTACAATAAATTACACAACTCATCTTGTGATCCTGATTCATCAGTAATTACATGAAGTTCTTCTGGATGTTTTGTGTGCCTAATTTAAACATCATATCTGCTGCTTTCAGTGAGCTGTAGAAACTTCTTACTGACAAGACTTACTAAAGTGACATAATCCAGCTATAGATTCCCCTCATACCTGTTAAGTTAATGCTCAACTTTAGACCCGTCCTGTAGCTAATTCTGCCCTGAGTCACATATTGAATTAGAGCGGCTCATTCAGCACTCACAAATTGTGTTAAGCCACAGGGTGAGCGACAAAATATCCAGAGGTTTCAACAGGCTTAGACTGTCATCTGTGTATGATACACACACTCTCTCTCTCTCTCACACACACACTCACTGGCTCTTCTCCAAGTTGCCAGAGGGGAAAATGTTCGGCTTCCCTCTGGGAGCTCCCCTCCCCAAAGGTAGAGACTGTTCACGATCAACAACACAGAGCTGCCATCCAAGAGTGGCTGGAGTCTTAACATCGACTCATATGTGATGCAGTCATGGAGTAGTAAACCTACACAATGTGCTTAGTGTATGACATACATACATATATGCTGATGTTACAGAATGTGTCAGAGGCAGCTGACCCACCCATTTAAATATGAGGTTGTAAAGCTTGTACGTCCTGCTTGCAGCAGCTGGCCTTGAGGGCCTCTCCAGAAAATAGGTTACTGACTCTCTGTGTCACTAAATACAAATGCAATGTTGTGTAAAACATAAGCCAGCATCACTCCCAGAGCATTATTATGAGACGATGCTGCAGAAATAAAATTTGATTAACTGATTATGATCTGTTCTCACTTGTAAGAATTGAATCTGGTAGGGAGAAAACAATGAAAACAGAGAGAGAGAGAGAGAGAGAGAGAGAGCTGAAATGCTTTAGACACTTAATTTAAAATTTGACTGTATTGGTTTCTCTTTGGATATAAAAAAACAGATGCAGGGCTACTACTAATAACTATTGTAGTATGATTTACTTTTCTGTAAATCAGTTTGTCAAATTTCAAAGAGCCATGGATAAACTATTTGATAGTTTTGTTTGACCGACACTCCAAACTTTAAGGTTATTCAACTTACAATGATATCAAACAAAAAAGTATAAAATTCTCACTTATTTATTTTTTTAGTTAAGTAGTTATTTTTCTGTAAGGCCTCTGCTGCTCCAGGCATTTTGAAAGAGGAATATCCAAGGCATTTAAAAAATCTGTTAAAAGTCCTCAGTTGACTTTCCGAACAAAGGCATCCATGACTCTGAAACCTAAATTTAGCAGTGCAACTAATTCACTTTTTTCTATGATAGTGTTATTCAATGAGGCAATGAAGCAAAGCTTTCTCTAATTCAGCTCTGACTGAAGCTGTGTTTGATCTAAGAAAGAAAGGGACAGTTGACAGGAAACTAATATCCTGCTAATGGATTTAATGACTTGTCTGTCCATACTGCTACTGGTGACCTGTCAATATTTGATGCAGCAGAACGCAGCATGGAGACAAATGACTGACTGCATCTCCACTTTGATATATAGAGGAAACAGCCTGAAAAACTCCTACCATGTACCATGAGGCTGTATTGGCATGATGTCAGTGACAGCAAGGATCAGTACAATTCCTCCTCTGCCCTGTTTGACTCATGTTCATTTATATATACATTATATCTTATTTGCTACATTGTATATTGATTTAGTCAAAGCTTCAGCAAATGGAAGCTGACATGGAAAAGTAGAATAGGGAAGCAGAGAGAGTTTCTTTAACTGGGCATCATGTGTGTGAAACTGAGAAGAGAAACTTCCAAGTTGACAGAGAAAGGCGCTTTGTCTGTGCTATTGCTGTCACACATGCGACGTTAAAGAAGGAACTGTGGGATTCCTGTTGACGTATTATTGGCCACATACACTCCTACTTGCCAGACGGCTAAATAACAGAAACGGCTCTCTGCAAAAAGCAATGCATTTCTACAGGCCCAGAAACTACATCCTCAAAAAAGATAATAAAGGTGAATCAGCATCTTTATTATAGTTTCAATGAGAACTGAACATTATAACCTTTCATGAGTGGAGGATTTATTGCATAACTGTTGTATTAGACTGCGACTGAGTGTAGGTGCGTAGGAAAAAGTGCCATCAGTTTCTTTTCTCTATATACATCATTGTAAGTTGAATACCTTAAGGATTTTGACTGTTGTTTGGACAAAACAAGCAATTTGAGGAGAACCCTAATCCCCTGAACCCTAAAAAATGTTTTCATTTTAAAGATGAATCATAAAATCATACTGATTAAGTATCAATTGTGTAACTCTTTTCCCTTCCTTCCCTGTCATGTGTCCTCCAGGTCTGCGGGCGTCCCTCCTCCTTTCGGCGTTCTTTATGCTGCTGGGCTCAGTTCTAAGGAGCGTCCCACTGACAGACGAGCATCTCAGACGATGGTAAGACTTCTCTGTAAATGTTATGCCAGCAGATGGTTCAACGGGGCCAGTGTGATGATGATCCTTTGAAAGGCTTTGGAAAGAAGGCAGAGAGTGACTCGTGATCTTCAGTGCACTCATAAGCCCTCCATAATTTACATAATTTGATTTATTAGGGAAACTTTTTCCATCAAACTGCCACAACCAATTCAGGAGCAGCTATGTACATCAGTTTATGGGGAAAAAGGAAAAAAAGAGATAAAGTTGGGGCTTCTTCTTGTCGAATGAGTTCACCATGATTTCTGATGTAGCTGACATGTTTAGTAGATTAGTGGATTAGTCAATCCACAGAAATTTTATCCACAGCTATTTTGATGATTGACTTTTATTTTTCAAGGAAAAATATCAGACATTCACTAGTTCTAGCCTCTGTGAGGAATGTTATGATTTGATTTTCTTCATCACATAATGATGATGGTAAACTGAATATCTTTGTGTTTCTGGACTGCTGCAACACTGTTGAAAATGTCACCCAAGGCTCTGGGAAATTTTACCAACAATCTCCAACTCCTTCTGACATTTTACTGACAAAATGATTAATGTTAATTGAGAAACAAATTGCCAGATCGGCAGCTGAAAATAAAGATGCTCACAAAGATGATGATCTTATGTCACCAACACATTAAGTGATAATTATGTTATGTAGTTGAGCATGCTAATATCTGCTAATTAGCTCTAAGCACAAAGTACAGGCTGAGGCTGATGGGACTGTCGTTAGTTTTGCAGTAGAGTGCCACAGGAATGAGTCTTATACAAGGATGTTAAATTAAACCTGGACACAGTGTTGTAGGTGGAGCCCCGTTCATTCCTATGAAATCTGCTCAGTGGCACATGGAGCCAAAAAAGCTTGCTTTCCCAGATATAAATTTACCTGGATCTACCATGTTGTGTCGCCCATAGAGCATGCACACTACTCCTGCCGATCGAGCCGACTAACAAAGATGGAAATAGAGATGAAATGATGATTTAATATTGACTTTTCCAAATTTTATTTAAATTAGTCATTTCGCAGGGGTTGTGAAGCTCAAAAAAGTATCCACCATTTTACAGACGCAAAGTTGGCTTCAAAGCCCGGAGCTCTTCCTGGGGGCTTGGTCCTGACCCTTGACATAAGTTAGCATTTTTGCGCTTCCTATTATCTCATGTCAAAGTCAGTGGCTTCTGTTGAATGGGTTTTCAGTTAAATGGCTGAAATAAAGTCTGTGGCTTTGACAGTAACACTTGACAGATTTTCCCTGCTGCTCTCTATTCGATCAAAAACCAAAGTATTGGGCAAATTAAGATTTGGGGAAAAAAATGCTAAAGTTAAAGGTCCAGTGTGTAATATTTAGTGGCATCAG
Source organism: Pagrus pagrus (assembly GCF_965226575.1). Classification (NCBI taxonomy): domain Eukaryota; kingdom Metazoa; phylum Chordata; class Actinopteri; order Spariformes; family Sparidae; genus Pagrus; species Pagrus pagrus. The sequence goes on from NC_140193.1 coordinate 25,303,961, forward strand.
CCAACTGAACAACCCTCATCTCACCCTCCCCCTACAGCGACGGCAGAAAAATGCGACAGGCCCTCTATAGAGTCAGTGTTTGGTTTGTACCTTACGTGCTGGTGTAGGAACATGGCGGACTCGGTGGAAGAGGACTGGCCCCCCATGTAGATATAAAAATCTCATTCGAAAGTAAAGAAAACACATAAATTCGTGCACAAAATCTAGCTGGCTGCTAGCATTGTTCAAAAATCTGAGCAGCAAGATGAACCTCAGTACAACACGTCTTGTGAGGGAGTTATTTCCATGTACAGCTGTATTGATTCCAGTCAAGGTCCTTTCCCTTTCTTCAAAGTAGAGGCATGTAACTGAATACAGGGACAGTCAGGAAGTGTTTGACTACCAGAGAACAGGCTGCTGAAAGACAGCTCAATACTGTGTGGATCCTATGCTACTTTTTTATGTCCTTGCTGCCAGTTTCCCCCCTTATCAGACAGCAGGAAGACAGGCTATCACTGGAAAACATTCAAAAAGGAAAATCCTATTATTCTCAGTGTTTCATATTCAGTTTGACTCATGAGCTCACTGTTCCTCTTTTAGAAAGTGCAAGAGCTCACAGAAGGTCATTTTAATTATACTTTGCCTTTTGAAAATGTAATTTCATTGAATATTTCTGAGTGGTAATCTGTCTAATGATTCCTACTGGGCTCCACAATGAGGCGGTATATCATAAAATATCAATACATAGAGGGAATTCTGTTTCCACAGAATGAGCCACAGATCACTTTCACTCTGTGGATTTAAGGATTTTTAAAATAATTTTGTCCTTCAAAGAGCAAATAAATCAATTTTGTTTCTCTCTCTGTGTCATAAGAAAGCCATTAGTACAGTGAAAGCTAATGGTACAGTGATACAGGCCAAATGTTAATGTATCAGGCAGAACAAGTGGTAGAATCATGATTCGCTTGTGACAGGGCTTACGTTGAAAAAGAGTATTTACAATTTGTTGTGAAATGTCAAGTTTTGCACCCTGAATGTATTGCCTCTCTGTGTAGCATTCTGCATTTGTGTAGTCCTCACAGCCCATACTGATAGCTTAACAGGCTCCTTCCACAGCCTTGAATCAAGAGCATCGTCCTCTCATATGAGTCTACCTCTACATGCTCATTCCAACATGTACTGTAGAGTAAACATGTTTGGCTCATGTCTTATCTTGGGCTGTTAACCTTGTATTGATTGAAGTAGCCCTGTTGCATGACGTGATCCTGGCTGTGTTTAACAGTGGCAACTTTTACAGGTCACAAAGGACAAGGGTCTTCCTGAGGCTCTTACTGTAAAGGGGAAGTGGACTTAAAATAGAAGGAGAGCTGCAATAACACAAGAAACATCTTCCTCTTGTTTGGATACGCTCAGTGCAGGGCTGTTAGTGGGTAAACTGACAAAAGCTGCGTTTCCATCAGAGTACTTTCGGTATAGTAACCTTTGAACCTGCACCTAGCCCTTACTGATCTGTTTTGCATTCCAGTGCAGACAGGACTCTTAAATGTAGGTTGTGTTGTTGCTTGCTGGGCCTCAAGGGTAAACACCTTTCACTATCTAGCAGTTGGGAAACAATAGAGGAGGCTGGTCTCAACTCTTGAGGAGCTGCTGCATTTATTAACGGACACACTGTGACCTGTAATCTACATTACAGCCAGATTGACATAATATAAAAAACTGATACACCTCAGGAAGGTTTCAGTTAGTGCTGGACCATGTGTCCTGAGAGATTTCAATGTCTTGGACAAACAAGAGAATTTCCAGTCATATTTTTTATTGAGCTTAAAAACAATTCACAGAGACCACTGATGTTGTGCATCACCAAACCAACGCATCGCTATTTGACCACCTGAGAATGAGCCTCAACAATCTGCTATGTTTCTCTAGAATATCTTATTGCACCTTTAATGTCAAAAGTATCGAATATTGATTCATATTAATACTGGATGTTTGAAATGGTTTCAATTGCCCCCAATGTTGTGTCAATGTTACTCTGTGGTATCAAAAATGGTATCGAATATCAATATTTTTCAAGGTATTATATCAAAGTTAGAAATTCCACTATCGTGACAACACTAGTGCTTAGCAGGGATTATTTTCACTTCAAATTCTGACCAGAGAGATTTGAATATGTCCAACTTGAACATATGTTCTTGGTAAAAAGCAGTCATTGTTGGATAACAAAACCTTTACCTCAGCTTGACTGAAGCGTCCGTCCAGTACAAAAAACAGCATCTGTAAGTCTCACTCCTCCTAAATCCATCCATACAACAGGATTTATCAGTTCTTGCTGGCAGTCAAGCTAAAATGCGCACAAAGTTAAAGGTATATAGCCCGGGTCAGATCTGTGCTGTTTTCCCATTGGATGATGGGGACAACCTTTCACAGCATTGACCTTCAGCTCTTTGGATTTGGTATTCAAAGTAGAAAACAAGATTGCACAGTGACAGACAAGATAACACAGCAAATGTTAGTTCTGACAGAGTTGGGCCTGATTTGCATGTTAAATGTAAAAGGTCAGAGTGTTTGAAGCTGTGTTTTAATGGATGACACAGTGGATTATCTCAGTGAAGTGCAGGCTGATAGAATCATGCAGCTCCCTGGATAACCAGTAGGTGTCACTCTTTGCTTTGCAGTAGTGGATGTGAAACATTATCAAACTGTGAGGGCTTTGTTTAGTGACCTGTGTTGTTGCAGTGCGTGCTGGCTCTCATAAAACATATATTTTGTTCCTATCAGAAGTATGGGCTCAGATGATGGAGACAGGGGAGGGACCTGACAAAACAGCTCAAGTCGAGCTGGCTCCAGACTTTTTTAAGGTGCGGAGTTCAAGGGCATTGAGAGAGCGATCAAACACAGCATTTGAGTTTCCTGTTCCCCTGATCAGAAGACAAATGGCGACAGTTATCCAGGTAGAAGTTCCCCTGACAGGCCCCCGCAGGGCTTTGTTTGTTCCACATGCTGTTTCATGTTTGATCGGTGATTACTCCGTTTTCTTTTTATGATATCCTCTCGAGGAAGTAAAACCCTCTTTGTTTTGAGTTTTTAAGATCCCTTTTAGGTAATCAAAGGCAGTCGTGAACTTGTGAGCAGCGGAAGGTTCTCTATTTTATAACAAGAATCTTGTGTGTAGCTGCTAAAGTCAGGTTAGAAAAAGAACTGGGCGTTTTGTTTTGTTTGGTGGGATAAGGAGAGGAAAGGCAGCGTTGATTCAGTGGTCACTGATTACGCCTTGTTGCGATCAGGGCAGCTCTCAAATCAAAGCCATAACATTTTACCCTCCTCATACTCTCCTGTTTTCACGCATTCACACCCCTCCCTCTCTGTCTGTCTCTCTCATGCATTTAAATACAGACCAGCTGTGTGATTAGTAAGTGCCAATCAGGTAGATCTTAGTCTCACTCAGACAGTGTCTGATTGCCCATCAGAACACGTGGTGGGTCCCACAGCAGGCTGTCCTATTACCGTGACGATTGCTGTGGTGTCATTTTCAAGACACATTTGGCCTGGCCTTTTTGTGATGGCAGAATTGGGTCCGTCAGAAGCAGTGAGAGGATTTCACCACAGCGCTGGCTTCTTTGTCTCATTCTCGATCAGTTTCCGTCTGACAGGGTTCATCAATACTGATTAACTTAATCATCGTGTTGAAAAAAGCGGCACCCGCCACAGTGCAGCTGCCCCATGTGACCGCTCATCCTCACATTGCTCACCATCCGTCCTCATCTGCTGTCACATTAAAGCCAATTTTCTTAGTCACATCCATCCTGAGAGCATATAGACAGTACGGTCGGGTACTTAGCTTCAGCAGTTTCAAAGTTCCTACCAAACTTTGTAGCACAAAGTTTCAAAGGCTGTGAAGAGCTGAAAGATGTCATCGGCATTGACAAAGAGGCAATGTTATCATTTAGGTTTTTGTTCAAAAACAAATGAGTTGTATTGACACTGCTTAAAAAAATGAATGAAATCTAGTGTTAAGGAGGTAACATTGGGTCACAGTGTGCAGGATTTAGTGGCAACTACAGTGAGATTGCAGATTGCAACAAACAGATGAACCCTTGCCTCACCCTCCTCTACAGTGATGCTTAAAATGTGAAAAAATTCAAAAGCCCCCCTAAAGTCAGCATTTGGTTTGTCTCTTCTGGGCTACTGTAGAAATATGGCGATGCAGCATGAGGACCCACTCCCTCTGTACATATTAAAGGTTAATTCTAAAGTAACAAATACACTATTCTTAGATCCAGGTGATTATACACTAATGAAAACATAATTTTACGTTTAATATTATATCTCTGCCCCTTAATCCCCATAAATCCTACATACTGCACCATTAGTTTATGTTGTGTGTCTTTGTTGCGTTAATAATCAGTATTTAAACAAAGTGGATTTGAGTTTGGCGGGTGGAATAATCCTTGAGTCTAATGAGAAGATGCAGTACAGCAGGTGGATCAGTCTGGTATCTGGAGCGGTCCCAGGCCTAAATGAGACTGTAATCACAGGGTGCGTTGCAAAACCTAACCAGCACATTTATGCCAGTTGATTGTGGTTTCCAGTACATTTCAATTCAGTACAGGAAGCAGCACATTCAGTGGCTCAGTGCAGCAGGTAAACATAATATCATGTGTTATCAACAGCATTGCAAACAATGTACGAACGCATTTCACATGACTGAGAAAAATCTATAGAAATTTACTGCACTTTAAATGCACACAGTAGAAATAGAAATGAGTTCCCAGCTATTTTAATAATCGATTAGTCATTTCAATAATTTTTCAAACAACAATGTCAAGCTTTAATTTAAGGACTTGCTGCTTTTCTCTGTCATTTATGACAGTAAATGAGGAGTCTTTTGGTTCTTGACTGTTGGTTGGACAGAATAAGCAATTTAAAGATGTAACTTTGGGTTCCGAGGAACTGTGATGAGCATTTCTCATATTTTTTTAATTGAATATTCATGAGAGTAATCAGCAGAATAATCGATAACGAAAATAATCATTAGTGCAGCCCTATTGTACTGCCTCAGCTTACGCTTAAAAGCTGTGAAAAGATTAAATTTAAAGTTAACTGCAGCTTCTCTACAAGCTGCTACTGTTCTCTGCCACTAGTCAGGAAACTAGTGACGTGCTGGCAATGTTTCTGAAAGTTGTGACAGGGCCCAGCTGTAGAGCAGTGGATCAGGTGACATTGGACAATCAAGAGCTAATGATTCAGATGTAAAGCCTCTTGATGATGATCTCTTATGCACACATTGGAAGATGTTTTTGGTGACTCTAATGTGCCATGTGATGAACAGTGATCCTAAGAAAGCCATTTTTGTAATATAGTCACTTTTTCAAGTCATATTTGTGGCTGAAGACAACAAAGTATTTAAATGTGCAGCAACAAAATTAACAAAATTTTAACATTGAACTAATTTCCTTGCACACTAATATCCCTGCTGTTAACATGTGTTACGTTCTCTTTTCCTTCAAAGGGGTTTGTTACTCTGAGAATGGAACAGGCATGTAAACCTGATAACTTTTTGCCATCTGTGACCTAAATCATTTAGTGGTATCTCCGTAAAAACATGAGGAAATGATGATTTACATGCTGAAATGAAAATGGCAGGGTGACACCGGTGGAGGATATATTTGATCACTTGTCTCCATCGTCTTCCATCATTCATGTTAAGATGGAGAGGAAAATGGCGTAGTGGTGAATGCGGCAGTGTCCTGACACTGGGTTCATCCATCTGCTGCTGAGGTGATTCACTTGGTACAGAAATGACAGAGAGGCTGGATGTGGAGGTGTCAAAGACATGCCTGCACCTCTGCAGGTGACCAGAGCAGCAGATAGGAGGTGATCAGCCAGGTTTCTGTGTTCCATTTAAATGTCAAATCCCACATATGATCAGAACGGGATGTTAACATGCTCGTAGATGCAATAAAACACCATTGAAACTTGTTTTAGCAGCAAAGACCAAGACCGGGAGAACAAGTGTACAGAGAGAGGGAGTGGGATGAATTGAAAGTATTTTAGGAGGTGCTGGTGTGTAGGCTGGGATGTGAGCAGGTCTGAGATGTGGGAAGATGTAGGGTACACAAGTTATTCTCCAATCAGTCTGTCACTGACCAACGCACTCTATATTCTGTCATGACACATTTATGTATGAACTCCGGAGTCAATGGACTGCCAAGTCATAAAGAGTTTGAGGCCAGAGAATTGTAAGCATACTGAAGAGTAAAACAAACTGGTATGTGCCAACTTTAAGTCTAAACATATTGCATTCTTAAATTTGGGGCTGGGTTTTGGGCTTCAAAGCTTTTTTGGTATCAAATTAAGTTTGTCTGTAGCACAGAGTATCGAAAACTGCCAAGCACCAAGAGCTGGCATCAAATGTCTGCTCAGATTTACAATGTTGTTTACTTATTCCTTTTCCCTGAGTCAATTTAAATTAATGCCAATATTGGACCACATTACATTTACTTGCACTTTTTGGTTTATGTGTTTGTTTTTTGCAGAAGAACAGTTCTCCTAAGTATTTACATATGGTATATGGTATCGATTTTATATTATTGTGGTACCAGCACCTTCATTTGGGTGTATCGACACTGGTCCTATTTAAATATAGTTGTCATCCTCACACAGGTTAATTTTCTGCATGGTCATAATGATGGTTTGACAAAGACATTGATGGATAGCAACAACATGTCAGTAGTGGGTTTTGGGGTTTTTTAGGGTCTCAGCATATTAGTTATACAAATCAGATAAATTTGATTTAAACTGAGGTCTCATCTCATTTTCTTGTCCGCTTGATTCCTAATTAGGGTCGCGGGGTGTTGCCGCTTTATCCCCCTTTCGGGGGGTTGCGGGGCTACTGGGGCCAAATCCAGTTCTGAATGGGCGAAGGCCAGGGTACACCCCTGGATGAGACGCCAGCTCATCGCAGGGCCCTCTGATGGCAGAGGCTGCCTTGCAAGGTGCCAACTGCGCATCAGGAGCAATTTCGGGGTTCAGCATCTTGCTCAAGGATGCTTCGGCATGTGCCTCGGTTCCGCCCAGGGGAGCCGGGGTTTGGTCACCTGCTCTACCCACTGAGCTACAGCCGCCCCTAAAGGGTCTTAAAACTGAGTTCTTAAAGATATAATCAGAGACGGACCAGTATTGGATTTTTGCGGCTGATGTTGTTACTGATATTAGGGAGTAAAGATTTTCAGTATCCATATATCGACTGATATACACACATTTTTTGCAATTTGAGCCCTAAAATGTGGGTTCAAACTCTTGTAAAAACGATATCTAACAAAGGCAGGGTATTTTTCCGTTTTCCGGTGAGGTTGCAGATTGCAACCATCTGAACACCCCTCGTCTCTCCCCTTCCCTAAGATGGCTATTAAAATGACAAAAGGCCCTCTCTAGAGCCAGTGTTTGCTTTGTCTGTTTTAGGCTACTGTAGAAACACGACAGTGAAACATGGTGGACCTGCTCTCTCTCTAAAACTCATTCTAAAGAATCAAAAGATTGTTTTTTAGGTGATTATACACTGATGAAAACATGATGGTGAAGTGTATTCTGTTTAAATCCTACACACCGGACCTTTAGTCAATATTTCTTCATGATTCTATTTAATAAAATGTGGTAGGATTGTCATATAAACTTACTTTACTTCACTAACCTAATTGGTGATATGGGTCATCCAAAGAGTTGTTTACAAGATGTTTAAAAGTGTTGAAGCTAACTTGATTAAACTTCCAAACCTCCAGTTTTCTCATTCCAGCCTGCACTCACTTATGTTGAATAAGAATCAGCAGGCCTGTCGCTGTCAAACTCACAACCCGATCGCAAATACACTGAATATTTTTACGTACCATAAACTCTTAATTAGCCCCAGATCCATCCTTGTCCTCTGTCTTCCTCATCGTTTTCTCTCTCCTTCTCCCCCCTTCTCCCCCTCTCCCTGGTGAACCATCTCAGACTGCTTTAAATGAATGGTGTCTTTCCTGAGCTCATAGACAATCAGCCGTACGCTGTCTCAGGTGGCTGGCTGTCTCACTCAGACAGTTCTGAAGAGGGGGGAAGGTGGTGAGGGGTCTGATGGCATCAGGGGACATCTCAGGCTACATCAGTCTCACACAGCTCAGTCTGAAGGTGCACAAGTGACTGACAAGCAACTCAGACTCTCTCAAGGGCAGCTTGTTGCCTACATCGTCAGAGATAATTAGGCCTTATTTCCATTACCCTGCCTGCCATTGTACCATCAGATATTCATAACAAATGTGTCATCACTTCATGTGTTTATGTGCTTATTTTTAACTTAATAACTACAGTGATGTGAGGCTCAGTCCTGCAGCCATGTTTGATTGTTTTACAGTGGTCGTTCCGGTACATTGTTTCATAAACAGGATCCTCACAAAAGAAATGCTTGCAGGGTTCCACACGTCCTGAATAACCTCAGATTGGGAGATACAGTTTTCCCAGTCACGTATGAGTCCTAGACAATGACACAACTGACCAAATTGTCTTTGAGAACAACTTTTCATCTTTCATCAATTTCATTTTGATCATTTACTGATTGAAGGAACCCTTTCAGAGACAGACTCAACTTCATCACAGTAACTGAAAGCAACTGAGCTGAGAACTGTCAGACTGTGATTAGACAGATTAAGTTAAATATCTTGAGTGCCTGGTCTCACTGTTAGCATATGCTAACCTAGTTATTATTCTTTGACATGAGACTGAAATTAGACCCCATGTCGTGGAAGATTAAGAATGGGAACCCCACGCTTAGGGATGGAAATTGATAAGATGTTAATGATACCAATGCCATTATCAATTCTGCTTAGAGGTCCAACTCAGTATTGATTCCCTTACTGATTCCTCATCAATATTTGTGGAGCTGGCTGTAATCTACAATAGATAAAAAGAGAGAATATTTCAACAGCATTCGTCTTTATTTTAGTTTTCTTAGTCACAAAAAGCAATCTGCTACGTCTGCCTGTGCGGCTCTTATGTTATTAGAATATATATATGTTTACCCTTGGTAAAAGACATACCGACTCCTTCTTCTTATAACTATCCAGCATTGTAGACACTTGAGTTAGATGTCGTTCATCACAAGATGATGATTCTTGATAATTCGATAGTCCAAAATGCGGCACAGATGTTTATGCCTGCTGTCACATCACTTTCTCCCAGTGTGGTGTGTGATTTTATTTTTTGTGTGGTTGTTGTTGTTTTATAGCAAAGAATTGAAGCTATTTTTTTCCTGCTGTTTCTGTCACAGGTTGATACACGGAGGCCAGTTTCTGAACGGTTTAGCCGGCCCAACAATAATGAGCGCCGGCCCTTTCCTCTCCACCACATGGTTCGCCCCTGACCAGAGAGCCACCGCAACAGCCGTGGCCTCACTCTTCTCCTACCTGGGATCTGCTGCTTCCTTTATAGTCGGACCTCTGGTTGTGCCGGCCCCCAATGACACCCTGACAGGAACCAAGATGGCAGCAGCGTTTTCTGACAGCTCCATCCGGTACAGGATCCAGCTGGTTATGTATGCAGGTACTAACAGCAAGCAAGAGCCTCTGAGGGCACGGAGGATCGATAGCACATCATTTCAACATCATGTCGCCGCTGTCAAGGGACATAAAAACACAATCAGGCGAAGGGATCCAGGAATTTTGCACCAACACCAAAAAACCCCAATTATAATCTTCATAACCACCACTCTGAAAAATAGATTACTGGCACTGTTATGCTTTACTGATTCAGAAAATTAGAAGCATGCTGAAAAGAGAAACAAGCATGCTGTAATAGATTGAGCCTGCAGCTTTTGTTTCACTGAAAGGTAGTATTTTTATTACTTTCTAAAGGACAAAGCAGACACTTTTTAAGACCCAAAAGTTCTGAAGGTCATCAATAGAAAGGACAGGTGTACTTCTTGTCTATTAGACCGTTCTGTTCATCCCAGGGATGGTTTCAGAGGACTTTCCATGTCATAGTGACCTTTTTTAAAATGTCAAATTAGTTTGACGGTCTTGTCTATGGAAATGACATGTATGACTCTTTTATCTGTGTCGCTGTGCAGAGCTGGCTGTAATTGCTGTGCTTTTTGCGGCGGTCCTGCTCTACTTCCCGTCGCGCCCACCGATGCCTCCCAGTGTGGCCGCTGCAAGCCAGAGACTGAGTTACAGAAGCAGCATCTGCAGACTTCTGAGGTAAAAGCACACACACATACATGCTGACACATGTAGAGCATACACACACACACAAGGTCATCTGAAAGACCAATACCATCTGACACCTTTGAAAATTATTCTTTTAGTACATTATTCAGTATGCCTAACTCGACGTGTCCTCGATTCACCTCGTGTATAGACGTGTAAAACCAGTGGTACCTTCAGTGCTGCATGTGAATGTAGTTTCAGTTGCTGCTATGTTTTACAACATCAGACTCAAAGAGAGCAGTCAAGAGTATATTTCTGCAGCACCTCCAATGCTCTCTAATCAGTGAGTCTACAAATCCATTAGGTCTAGTTTGCTTTCTTATTTTCTGATGCATTGCGCGTTTCTTGTCTCAGAAAGTTAAAGTGACAGAATCTCGCGCTGGAGAAGGATATGGAATCTTAATGAAGGGGTCTGTCACTCACCATCTGCTCGGGTTGTTATCAAAGAAACCCCAGCCTTCCCTCTAGATTAATTACTAAGCTATAATACTCCGGTCGCTGTTGGAAACCACATCATCCTCTACATCTTTACCATCAGGGTCACTCATCAATATATTCTCAGAACACCACTGACGCATTTGGTTAGAGAGAAATGGTATATTATGAAAATGAATTCATTGATGTTTCATTAACTTTTTCTTTCCCTTATGCCTTTCCTTTGGTAAGGGCCTGTCAGTACACAATCTGTACTGGCTGCCCGATCGGCTCTGTGCATGTGTAACTTTCAACAGAGATGAGAAAGAAGGGTGATGGCTCACTTGCATTGATTAAGTCAAAACACATTTTCACTTCATAATATTCTTCTAGATGAGTGTATGAGTATACACGATCAGCCACTACATTAACACCACCTGCTTGATATTGTGCAGGTTCCCCTTGTGCAGCCAAAACAGCTCCAACCTGTTATCACCCGACCTGAAGGCATGGTCATAAGACCTCTGGGGGTTTCCTGTAGTGTCTGGCACCGGGAGGTTTGTAGTTGATACTTTGGGACCTGTGGGTTAGGGGTGTGGCCTCCATGGATCCGACTTGTTCCGGCACGTCCCACAGATGCTCAATCGGATTGGGATCTGGGGAATTTGGAGGCCAGGTCAACACCTTTGGCTCTTTGTTGTGTCCCTCAAGCTGTTTCAGAGCAGTTTTTGTGGTGTGTGAGTGTGAGTGTGCATTGTTCTGCTGGGGGTGCCACTGCCATCAGGGAGAGCCATGAGGGGGTGTTCTTGGTTCTTGGTGTTTGGATGGATGGTGCGTGTCAAGTGGCATCCACATGAATGCCAGGACCCAAGGTTTCCCAGCAGAACGTTGCACTGTAACACGATGATCAATGTTACTCAAATCACCTGTCAGTGGTTTTAATGTTGTGGCTGATCGGGGTATATGGTGGCTTATAGGATGTACATCATGTATATGAGACATACGATGACATACACACGGTATATGTTGGCTAGGTTACATATTTTTTTCACATTGATAAAAACAGATACCTTATTGACTGTTGGTGTAAGCGTCCGCTGTGTGTCTGTGCCAAGGACGTTAAGGAAGATCCGCTAATGACAAAATGTGTATTGAGAGATGAAGACGTCACTATACAATCGACTGTAACTTGCTTAATATTGAACTGATTCTCATGAAATGTGTTTTTTTTACAAGATTTTGAATATGATACTGGTTACATGTTTGACTAGATTCAGTTACTGGGGACAGATCTATAACCTGACACGCCAGAAAAGGGTTTGCTTCACAAATCCATCTGGGGAGGAGCTGCTAGAAACTGTTTGGAAAAGGGCTGGCACTTTCAAGAATGGCTTGGAAGGTGATTGGACGAACCATCTCTCTGTAACCATCTATAACAGATAAACGTCAACCAATCAGATCAGCAGTAGGACAGCTCTAGCAGCTGTGCCAGTTGCTAATTAAAAGTCTTACCAAAGCAGAGAGAAGAGCGAGAAAACGAAGAAATGTTGTCGAGTTCTGATAAAACTGCTGCTATGGCAGCATGAATGCTAACTTCTTCGGGGGCTGCCATTGTTTACAAGCTAGCAATTACTTCTCGCCGTCATCACATATAAACCATGGCTGTAGCTTCAGCCCTTATTTCCTCAAAGGACACTGATTGGTCTGATTATTTTTTGACCAGTCACAAGCATATTCATTTATAAAAGTCTTTTTAAATTTATCCTTGAACTTATTCTTAAGATCTTTTCCGTCAGTTTGCTTACATTCGATTCATAAAAGATGCTGAGAAAGAAAAAACGTGCAGGTGCTGTCAACTTACATTGACAGCACCTGTCTTGTGCTTTGCCCTGAAATAATGCCAGCAATAATAAGGTTAAGTCAGGAATACCCACCGGAGAAAATCCAGCTTTTTGGAAAACAAGATCACAGAGATGTTAGAGGAGGTTGAAGCCAGGGAACATGTATTATTCATTGGGCTAAATAGTGGGTTGAGAAAACAAAGCCGAAAAACTGCTGCACGTTGTTTATAAAGCTCATACAAAGTTCCCCACAGGCTTGGACACTTACAGTACAAGTACCAAACTGCAATACCACTACATAAGCAGCAGGAAAATAACTTATGCCAAGTCTAGACTTAACTTGGAGATAAAATAATTTCCACATCAAAGTAAGACTTTTGTAACTACTTATTCATGGTTCTCTGCTTAAGTCTTACTTATGATCAAAATTTCATTTTATAAATGAGGCCCCTGATATACCTTTACATGTAAACCAACATATATACTCAATCATAAACCTCATCAGACTGCACCCAGAACACATTTTACTTGTTTTTCAACATTCTGAATTAAAAGATATCTCCACCAATTTTACACATTAAAGTGTGTTTACCGGCACGGATCAGGTTCTGACAAGGCGTGAGGGAAGAGCTAAGAGGAAGTCTGGAGACGATGATTGATTAACCCTTCACTGTGGCTCTGTAACATCCCCATCACTGCACCCCGTCACACTTTCCACCAAGCCAGTATATATTCTTCAGCATGTCCTGAGGAGCGAGTGCTGCACCTTCTGCCCAGCCTGTGGAGGACTGAGGCCCCGTGGCAGTGGCCGGGGATTAAAGGTTTGGAGAAGGGAGAGGAAAAGCTGTAGCCGGGGAGTTGGCCTAGCTTTGTTGGCTACAGTTGGTCCCCTGCAGTAAGACATTTCTTCACTACAGTGCCATGTTTTCCACGGGCCTCTCACCAGCAGGCTTAACTCCCTATAAAGAGTCCCCCTTAGATACATGACAAGGGACCAAGCTGATAGCAACCTAATGCATAGTTTTGGACAGATGTACACGAACACAAACAGACTGGCCAACTTAACTAGGCCATTCAGCTGAGAGGGTTTCTGTTCCACTTGTGATAGGCAGCCTTCCAGTCACCTGTTTGGGCAGCATGTTGTATCTCAGTCCAGCAACATCGCGCCTCAGAATTCGTCTGCAGGGGCCCGACACAGAGCTGAAAATGTGACGTATGAGTCTTTGTATTGATACAGGAGGATGGACAAAATAATGTTAACACAGGAAACAGGAATTGCAATTTGAAAGAGCCACAAATTCACGTTTTATATTAAAAATTGATCAAGTAGCTCTGGGGACCCACAGAGAATTCTGAGAAAAGTCCTGTGCAGCTGTTTTAGCCTCGATTAGCTCAGTGTTTTGGTTTTACATCACGGCCATATTTTTATAAAGTCTCATTACATTTATCAGTCCTGCTACCAGCAGTAGCAGGGAGCTGATTTTAACTTAAACACCCTCATAAATCTCCTGTATGTTGCCTGCGCAGCGCCTAACGTCAGAGTAACTGATTAGCCACAAAGAAAAGTCGAACATCTTGCAGCGAAAGGAGTCAGATATTTTTCTCAGGGTTTGGTGAAAATCGGAGTTAGATTTATCAGAACAACAGAAACAACTCCAGATGAATGCTGATGCTGCTCTGCAGCTACTGGTTGTTTAAAAAGGCAACTTGACAACTTGACAGCATGTTAACAATGTGTGTTTTTTGTAGCATTTTGTGGAATTCTTGTGACAACAAATGGACATGGAACAATAGCTTTTAAGTTTATTTTGATTTAATTTTTTATTTTAGAGTGTCTGTATTTATTTTCTACCTCCTGTACATGCTGTATGCACTTGAGATTCACCACCAGCCTCAGAGACTGGTGAGTGAGAGTTTAGAGATGCACCAATCAGACCACTCTCTCATCAGCATTTTTGCACATCCGGTTCCCTCGCCTCAAAGTCTGTGAGTTTTTTTAATTGGTTCTCGGTTAAATGTCTAAAATAAGGTCTGTGGTTACCGCAGGCTGAAGATATTTGCACGTTTATGTGTAAGATGTTTAGACTAAATGGGAACATTTTGTGGCGTCCATGATGACAGCAGGTGGTAGCCAGCTAGTCAGTCCATCTGCCTGATACCTATCTTTTGATTTATCTCTTCATCCATTTAGCTTGTCAGGGTCTGAACACTGGCTAATGATCTTCAGCATGATGAGTGCTTCCAGCTGTTCACATCTGCTTCCACAGCAGCAGTCTAATTAGAAGCCTGAATGTCTCTGCACGTGGTGTGAAGTTGTCATTGTATTCCAATCACCGTGTGAGAAAATACTGAACAAGCCCTGAGGCGGAGTATCGACGGCCCCTCCCTCCACACTCATGCTCACTTTAGCTTTGAAAGTTGTCATCTTGATGCATTGATCCCCAGCCGGGTCTGCCAAGGACAAATAGCACTTAGCTGATGATGCTGCCAGCTTTGAGACTTCTCCGGAAATATTTCATCACCAGCAGGAAAGGAAAGGGGAAAAAATGTCCCCTCTCTTACTCAGGAGCTAGCGTCTACTTGCTTACATTTGGGTATCTAAATAAGCTCTGTGCCGGGGAGGAAGGTGCATGGATATTGATTTCCTGCTGTTGTGGCAAGGTTAATGAAAGGGGTGCTGGGAGAAAAGCAAAGAGGGTGCTCCATCACAGGGCTTTTATGACTGTCCCTCCATAGTCTCCCCAAGGCCAAGTAGCTTCATACTGCTTAGGACACGACAGGCCTGCAGCAGGGAAACAGTCTGTGTTTGTTTTTCTATGGGTTCAAAGCATTCTGCAAATGAAAGGGATTCATTGTGTGAAGTGCACTAGTGTCAGGAAAGGGAAGGGGAGTGCGTATGTTTACAGCCACATTGCTTCTGCTGTTCAGGTTGCACGTCTTAGTACAAGCGCCCAATCTCAAAGACTTTATCTGTCGGTGTGCTGGCCGTTTGAAGCCTAGCAGGGTTTCAGAAGCACCCAGAGTGTTCTCCAGATGTCCCTGCATGATACTGTTTAGGATGCTGCCTGCATCAAAATAAATGAGGCAGAGGGAGAATAAATGCAGGGGTTAAACAGCGTCCATAAACAAAAAGAGAAGAGCGAGAGAGCCATGTATGAATGTGCTGCCTGCTCTGCCAGCCCTGCCTCATTTGTCAGCCGCCCAGTGATTCTAATCATATTGTTAGGGTTGAGGAGGTGGCACTGATTTAAATCAGCATGCCACCTCATTGGGCGAAGAAGATTAGCACGGGTGTTCCGAGTGATTGTAATTGGGTTGCGTGTGATTGGAGGTGTGCCATATACCCTAAAGAGATGAGCTCTGTGTGTGCATACACAACAAGGCATATGGAGGTGTCTTTATTCCCTGTTGTTCACAACACACTGTGAGCTGATGAGATATTAGCAGACGGCTCATATCAGGCTGGACAGCACAGTATCTGTAGTCTAAAGTCGTTCATCACATCATTAGTTGATAACTTGATAGGCAGCCATCAGTTGATGATACGCTCAGTTTGTGTTGAAAAGATAAGCTCTTCTATCAACTGCTGAATAAACAGAAAAGTGACTGGCGACAGTTTTGATAATTGATAGTCTTTTATTACATGTTAAAGGTGAGCTCTGGTTTTAGCTTCTCAATCATGAGCTCTCGCTGGCTTAAAATGTATTTTGGTTTTAAACTGCTGGTCAGGTAAAACAAGCACTTTCACCTTGGGGTGTAGAGAATTGTGACAACCCATGTATTTGTTTTCAGGCAGTCTATCCCTCCGTCCCATTTCTGTCAACGCGATATCTCAAGAACGCCTGAAGAGAATTACTTTCACGTCCACGATGACTCAGGGATGAACTGATTAGAAGTTGGCGGTCACTGATACCTCAACAAAACAAATTTTGGGCCATTACTCATTACTCAACAGGTTAAAAAAGAGAAAGGGGTGACATTTTATACCCAAAGGGTCAGAGGTCAACCTCACTGTGACGTCATAATGTTCTGCGAAAATGTTCTGGCCATTACTCAACGCCACAGCTCTGGTACAGCAACATGACTCAGAGGCAGATAACCATGAGCCAGTAATTCTAGTTGACTATTTTCTAGTTTAAAAGTTTTATAGCATAATCAATAGAAATATCTATAATTGAAAATAGTTGTAGGGAACACAGCAAAGAATCATTTTTACACTAAGAAGAGCATCTATTTTCACTGAAATGTATGAAATGATACCAGATGGTGATGACTATTCTGTTAAACAGCAATGTCAATGGCATGTAACCCAGATCTAAAGATTTACATAGGGATGCACGAACCAACTTTAAAGGTGCATACTGCCACCTATTGTATCGGAGTGTGTAGATGCTACACTCAATGAAAGTCAATTAAAGCAATTTTGCCTCTCATTATCACCTCTGTTTATCTGCTAGATTTTTGACATTGGCAGATATCATATACATTTCTCATTATCAGGCCAAATGATTTATTGTCTCATATACATCTTGCATCCCTACATTGAGCATCTTCTGCATTCTACATTTTAAATATGCCTGATACTGACAGAGGCAGCAGTAGTGGTAGTTGCCATTGCTGTAATCTGTTGAGCTTCATGGGACCGTGTGAAGCTTTTAGAGTATTTTAAATAGTCATTTAAATCTGTAGCTTTTTAAGTGCATTGTTCAGTTTTTGGGTGCATGTTGACCTCTGTGAATCTCTGAGCTTCATTCTGGCAGCTCTGGTCACTGTGCTCAGATTGCTGCTTATCTCTCTGTTAGAGGTCGACTGATTGGACCTTTTACAAACTATTGTTATTGGCTGAAATTGGCTCTGATAGTTGCCGCTGCGCAGCCTCCATCCACCGTGGGGGAGTACGTCACCATTTTGCATGGAGGATGCGCTGAGTCAATTCTCATCATTTAAGGCCACTTATGCTGAAAATACCTTAATCTAAAGTAAACAAATTGTAACAGACAGGTAACTGCTGTACGTCAGAAAGGCAGTTTTTAAAGACAGACTTTAATTAATGTCACGTTTTTCAATGTAGACAAAGAGAAAATATAAATGAAAACATTTAAAATATTAATATAGATGACTATGTTTTCCAGCTTTCAACAACAAAAACAATCACCATTTTAATTATATATATCAGCTGATTAATCAGCCTTTTCCTTCTCTAAACTATCATTATTATATTGGCCTTTAAAAATCCACTATTGGTCGACCTCTTCTCTCTGTTAATACGCTCTGCACAAAGATCGATCTTTACTGTGACAGCGCAGGGAGATGAGCCAGAGCCGTGTGACACATACTGGTGAATAGACATGGGCCTCCAAACACCAGTGAACAGAAGGGGAAGGAGACGTTCCATTATGCTGCTTTCACTGTTTGGTACCAGGCCAGTGCTGTTAGGATGTAGGTTGTACCTAGAGGAGGCCTCATGCACATCATCTAATTGGTGACATTTTGTTTTTAGATTTTAACTATGAAACCCTTCATGACTCTGTGGGGGAGTGTATCCTCTGATTAGAATCAAATGCTGACCAGTTACAGAGCTGCATTTATAAATACCACATTGGCCTTTTGATGTAATGAGACACTTGAAAAATTCCACACGATGGAATCATTGATGGAGGAAAAACAGGACGTTGTTGAATGCCTCATCAAATTCATATAGAAGTCTGCCCATTTAGTTATTGATTTGATCCAACTGCTGCATGTAATGACTGATACAATGTGAACTTTACATTGGTCCCCATGATAATTGATTGAGTTATGTAAGATGTAAAGTCCACAGCGGTAGAGCCTGCCCTGAGAAATGATCCTAACCAACATACAGTAGGTAAGTGGGAGTAGATTATAAATAAACCAGGGGGTGACAACATGACCACCCACAGTCTGTTCACAGAACTTTATGTCCAGCATATTATTTAGGACATCATGACACATTATGCATCTAGTCTTGCATAGACACACCGGGTCAAAGAATTCATCCATATTTATACTTCAGCCAGACTCGACACGCAAACAATTAGCTTGTAAGATGTTTTTTTGTGAGGGCAGTCTTGAATCCCTAATGTGTTTTTGTCCCCTTTAGTAACCTGCGGTTCCTGATGATAGCTCTGGCCTACGCAGTCCCCACAGGAGTGATTGCCGGCTGGTCAGGGGTCCTCGACATGGTCCTTACACCTGCCAAAGTCAGCCAGGTAGGCAGCAAACACACACAAACACACACACACGATCCTGCTTGCATATGTGTGCGAGTTCACAAGCTTCAACAAACTCTCTTAGAGCCTTGATCAGACCTGGTACCAACATCCATACTTGTGATCCGAACTCCCTTCTCCAGGTGATATTGTTGTTACTAGTTCAATGGTTGGATCAATTGAAACAGACAGTGTGTTCACAAACATCTGCTGTTTACATCGGCAGGTTGAGAGAGCCCAAACTTGGAAATTTCCATTACAGTGAAGCACATGGAGACGAGACAGTGTGTAATCCATTCTGCCTGTTAGTGTGGCTTCTTCATGATGTTTCACAGAGCACATCAGTTGAGTAGGCGGTCCTTCAGTGTGGCCCAGGACTCATTTGTGTACACACTGTTTAAAGAATGTGGTCACATGTGGCCCAGACCACCTCTGAATGTGGCCTGAGTGTTTGGATCTCATATTTGTCCTCAATGCGTATTGGAGGTGCTGTCCAAGTGTGATGGGATCATTCGGGACGGAGGATAATACAAGGTCTGAACAGGGCCTGAACTCACAAAATCCACAAGAAGGAAATATTCTTTCTCCTTTTTATTTTGTCAGAATGAAAGCTACCATCTCACACCTTCTGGATTCAAGTTTATCCCTTTGTCTAAGATGAGCTGAATTGCCTTGTTAAGTCATCAGAAAACACACTTAATTCAAACTTGCCAGAAATAAAATTAAACTCACCAAAAGCGTCTTTGTTAGTCTTTTCAAAGTTCCAACAATCACTGAGGTGCTCAGGAGCAGTCGCACAAAAACAGCTCTGCGCTCTGAAAAAAATTGCTGGAAGCAGCGCTTTTTCTCCAGGCAGCCGCAGATGCTCGCTCCTCATTAGAAAACAACTGAACAGAACGCTATGTTGACACAGGCCTTTAAATGGTGCGGTCCTATTGTGACTACTAACATTATAACCTCCTGCCTGATATTGTGTAGGTTCCCCTTTTTTCACCATAAAATCCTTGACCCACCCTCTGAAGGTGTGCAGTGGTATCTGGCATCAAGACATTAGCAGCAGATCCTTTAAGTCCTTTAAGTTGCGAGGTCGGGCCTCCGTAGATCAGACTTGTTTGTCCAGCGCATCCCAGAGATGATCGACTGGATTGAGATCTGTGGAATTTGGAGGCCAAGTGAACACCATTGCTGTGTTCCAGAAACCGTTCCTAAACCATGTTTGCAGTGTGGCAGGGTGCGTTATCATGCTGAAGGAGGCCACTGCTCGTTTCCATGAAAGGGTGTACGTGGTCTGCAACAACGTTTAGGTAGGTGGTACGTGTCAAAGTGGTGCTCTGACCCCGTCGTCTAGCCATCACAATTTGGCCCTTGTCAAAGTCGCTCAGGTGCTTATGCTTGCCCATTTTTCTTGCTGCCAACACATCACCTTGGAGGACAAAATGTTCACTTGCTACTTATATATCCCACCCACTGACAGGCGCCACTGTAACAAGATAATCAGTGTTATTCACCTCAACTGTCAGTGGTTATAATGTTATGGCTGATCGGTGTATATTATATGCTGCAACTTGGTATGAATACAGGCTCATCTTATATTTCTGCATAGAAACGAAGCAGCCTGAGCAGCTCGTCAGTCCACTTGCCAGGTTGGATTTTCCCATTCTGACGACCTCCACTGCGGCAGCAATTTGAAAGGCTTTCCATAAGTGCCACCCAATCAGATAAAGAATGTTGTGAATAGCCGGTAAAGCTCTTCAGTCTCATGGTTGCATCTTAAAATACCTTTCAGAAACTTGTATTGCTTCTTGAAAGCCAAGGTGATGCTCCTTCATGTCAATGCACAAAAAGTAGGCATTGTATTTTAAAGCGGATCTGAAATACTGTAGGTGTTGAGGGATAATTGAACCCAAGGTTCCTGTACATGAGGAGTATATTTCAGTGTAGAAGTGCTTCAGACAGCTGAACTTTTCTGCATCGGTTTATTAACTCATTCTTACTATCCTGTGGATACACTTTAAAGTTCAAAAGCACTGTCCCTCTCCTCACAGCAACAGATTTGGTCATATGTCAAGGAACGGAATAATAAAGGAGGAAAAAAATCATCTTTTCTCTGTTTTCTACTCATTGAGCTTCTGAAAATCTTTTGTGAAGGGCCCAATCAATGGCACTTCACAATTTGCATTCCTGCTCACCATCTTTATTCTTAGACAGACCAAAGAGTTGAGCGGGGCTGGGAGTTCTCTGCAGCTCTGTGTAGTTTGCATCTCCCAGGTCTCGACACAGCAGTTAGTCGTAAGACAAAGGGAGAGTCTTTTCAAGGTTATCATCAGACAGGTGCTGCTTGAGACGAGATCACACAGAGGAGAGCGGAGGATGAGACAGTCCTCGTCACACCTCTATCTGTATATCTGAGTGAAGAGGTAGCAGGGCGCATACCAAATTGTTCTTAGATTTCATTTGTTCATGAAAGATATTTTTCTCTCCTCCACATTCCTTTCATCCGTGCTAGTTAAGAAGATAAAAAGTATTTTAAGAATAAAAGTGTGTTGCAATGAGATGAGCCATGTTACAGTGTGTCCCATGGGTACAAAACTTGGAGCTGAAAAAATAAATGAAACCATATACTGGTGCATCTAAACACGGTGAGGTGGAGGAGTAGTAATGCAGCAGAAGACTTTTGAAATGTTTCTCTTTTCTGCGGGCGTGGAGACGTTTTGTTGTTAAAGTCAAACTGAGGAAAAGCACCCACTTTTTAAAAGTTTTTTTTAATTCTGTCAGATACAGAAACAGTGCAGGAAGATGCTGTTTAGGGACCAACATAAGCATCCCAAATACAAGATGTGCTGTGTGTAGATCCTCTTTCTATTTTCAAACTACTACATTATTATCTTTCTCTCAACCCTGAAATATGTTTCGTGAGTCTGACTGTTTCTCTGGTAATTTAAAGTATGCAGTAAAAGCCTCAGGCCATGGCACAATGTAGCAATAGAGCAATTTCATGCTCTCAATTAATTTCCTCATGCTTTCCAGTAATTTGTTAATTTTGGTGCAGATGTGTGGCTGCATGTAGGTGTACTCACAAAGAGATGTTTGTACCTTATAGGATTGACATCAGGCAGGATTTTCTCGGCGAGAAACAGTAGTGGTAAATGGACTTACTGGACTTAATGGATGCATTTATATAGTGCTTTTCCAGTCAACTGACCACAACACATTCACCTCATGAAGCCAGGGGATCCGGGGAACGAACCACAAACGTTTTCTCTACCTCCTGAGCCTAAGCCGCTAGATCAACTCTCACATCCCTGCCCTGGCGAACCTTCTAAACCCAGCACGAGATGTGTGCCAGAACACACATCTCTTGCTGGGTTTGTAAAGTTCTTCGTCTCTGCACATCATGTCTGTTATTTAGCTGTGTTCAGCCTCAGAAGCTTCAAAAGTTAGCATCCTAGCTATACTGAGGAAGCCAGGCTAATAAAAAAAATGATAATAACAACAGCAAGACTGAGTGAAACACACCAACAGCAGAACAAAAGAAGCACCACTGCCACTGATGTAACCGATGTCTTGGCTTGATGGGCCTACTGCAACCACAGCACCTCTGCACTCTGAAAATTATCATTTCCAATGGCTTTTGCCACGCCCCAATGGTTTTCACTATGCCAAGCAAAGCACCATGCACCGCCCAGCAGACGACTCGATGCACTTGTGCAGCAATGCTGCGCTGAACCCTGCTGCAAGCGTGGTGCAAACCGCAAATCTGAAAGGCCTATAACTGGGCAGGTGTAATAAGAAAATAATAAAGAAAATAATAGAGAAGACACACATACTTTTTCCTGCTCTCTAGGGGGCCTTTTAAATCACAGTGTGAGGATGGTACAGGGCTCAGTAGTCTATGACTGTCAGTCACAGCTCGGCCCAACCTTAATACCTAAGCACTTCTCACCTTTGGTGACAACTGCTGCGCTTTACAGCTACCAGTGCTGTTCTGTGTGTGCAGCTCTGTGTCAGTCTGATATGATGCAAAGTGTACCTCCAGTTAGCAGTATCTATACCTACCTTATCCTGCTCTGAATGGGCAGGATGCAAGTATGCTCACTTTTCACCCAAATGCACCTCTTATTAGGGATGTAATGATACATCGATCCGGATCAGTGAAAACATCGATTCACATCACCGCCAATGTTAAGATACGCCTTTATTTTTTAAATTCCCATGGCACGTCTGTGCCACTGTTTCCATCCACGCACAACTCTTTGCTGTTTTGTTTTATAGGATATGAAAATTGAAGTAATGAAGCATAGCTGTTCATGGTTTATGTTAATAATTGAAAGGTAATCAAGGTCTCTTTAAGTTAACTGAAACACGCACTTTTAAGAAATGTGGCACTTTCTTGTGAACAGAAGGTCTATTTTTTTTTCTTTTTATTAAAAAAAATAGATTGTTTTCCATTTAAATGTCTGGAACAATTGATAATATAACATTTCCACCGAAGAGTTCATTAATAAAACTGTCAAATCATATTTTAGTTGCTCTGTAACTGTAACTGATTGTGTTAAATGGGCATATGATATCATCTTTTGATTGCAGGCCCCTGTATCGAATCGAATCAAAATTGTATCGTGGCAGACTTTGCGACATCGGCAAATATTGTATAGTTGTCCAAAGAATCAATATAATACTGTATTGTGATGAAACTTGCGATTTACACCCCTACCTCTTATGTACATCCTCTTGCATTTTCTTAATTTGTGCTTATAGATCACATCAGGATCTGATGAAATGCATCCCTCTTCCAGCCATCTTAGTTTTTTCCCACTGTCTATCCAAGTTGCATGTTTCTGCCAACTTCTGGAGGTGTCTTTCCCTCTCTCCATCTCCTTTCCCTCTGTGCTGCATCAGCCCAAACTCATTTCTAACAATGACCTCTGTACTGCAGATGTCAAATGCCGTTTTCTGTCTTCTAAAGTGCAGTCTGACAGCGTTGCAGTCATTTCACCTTAGTCTGTTTCTAGATCTTGCTCCATCTCTTCTCTCTTCTCCACCCTCTGTTGATCTTTGTCAGCATTTTTCTTTTAGCTGTTTCTACGGGCTTCTTCACCAAAGACATCAATGCTTCTGTCAGCCGTGCATTCTGATTGAGAGGTGACAGTGGCTGCTGTGGGGCAGTTTTCATCAGATGAGACAAATGTTGCTGTCTGCTGTCTAAAAATGGTCTGGAAAATAAACTTGTGCCCATTCCATCACAGAGGGTATTAAAACTTTTGGAGTAGTGAAACATCCTGATTCACATAGTTATGCTGATGAAAAAAACTGTTCCCGCACCAAGCCAGCTCTTCTGGTTACGGCTGTCATGCTGAGACTTAAGGATTTTTCTAAATATGACCAGGAAATGAGGGTGTTAAACAACTGGCAAGGATTGAGCGAGTAAATGAAAGACAGAGGGGCAGTGACACGCAACGATCAGCAGGCTGGCAAACGATGCAGCGGGAGGTGAAGTGGAGATCTGACTGAAGCCAGACAAGGAAACTTTGCAGAGTTCAGGTGACGCTGAAACTGTATGAAGTTCTTAAGGCGTTCTTAAGGTACATGCGTGTGGATTTCCAACTAGTGTTATATTTCATGGTTTCATAACTGACGTCTTGTTTGAACATTTCAGCAACCAGCAAAATGTACTGTAAACAAAGTGACCTACTATCAGCACAGGCTTCTGAAGGGACAATTTGAGTTGAGTTGAGTTGAACTCTTGCCTCTGATTTGAAAATGGGTATAAAGGAAATAGGGTGGATCCTAGAGGAAGCTTTGGTGTGAAGCAACTACCATTGCTGGATGTCGAAGTCTAATGTTGAACCCCAAACTAGCTTTTAAAACCACAGCTCGTTTCGAGTGCAGGGCAAACAAGAGGGAGGGACACCGGAAGAAAAGCAAGAGTGGTATAGAGTACAGATTCAAGCACCTTTGGGGTGTGTTTACTTGCTGCCATTGTATTGGAGTGACCTAGCCTTAATTAAGCAAATTGAGGCCCCCTCTTGAGGTCATGGACAATGCCAATAGACTGACAGATTGGGGTCATAAACTGTGTCTCGATGCAGGGGCTGCATCCTACGAAGGCGTGGCCTTCCTACACAATGAAGGCCGAACTAAGCATTGTTAAATGCGACAATCTGGTCTATGGGGAATTTCATATATAACGTCACCAGCTCCACTCTTGCATCACAAAGCACCACCTCTTTTGCCAAACAGCCTTGACAGTATTTGGGTCCCTTATTTTCGAGAATCATTGTTCATCGAAAATCGTTTTGCATTCGAAGTCCAGTGAAGATTCACACCTCTAATATTCAGCTGCTGTTTCACTTCATGTGCCCCCCATAGTTGTCTTTTGGAAAAACAAATGCAACCATCAGCAGCGCGCAATGTATATTAGGATACTGTGGGCTGCGAAGGATGCAACAGTTGTATTCTTCACGGCACAAGAAAGGAGGGTCGCATTTGACGTAGCTTTCGAAATGGGACAGCCTTGTTGCAATGATGCAGCCCCTGAATTAGGACACAGCTATAGTTTCCTTTTTTCTGCTCTGATTCTCCAGGTATGACATTGCTCATACTCTGTGGGAAAGCTTATGCCGTTGTGCAGGAAATGGATGCTAAAGTCGATGGTCAACCCTAACATTCATGATCAGCTCTGTGCATTTTATCCTGGCTGTGGGTCAGTGCACCAGCTTCTTCTAGCTAAAATATATAGGGAGTTGTAAGAGTTTCCACATCGGATCTACATGTGCTTTGTTGACCTGTGTTCATGTCCCATAGGGTGTCTCGTAGGGCTGCTATAGGAACATGGGGTCTTAGGTCTCTCCTTATATATAGAGAGAGAGAGCTTCTTAGTGGCTATTGGAGCACCCATGGGTTGTACCTTTTTGTTTTTGATTTTCATATAAAGAATGTGTGATAAAGCAGAGGAGTAGAGGAGTGTATGGTTGATTAATCGGGTTCTTCATCTCTGCTTTTTGCTGGTGATTTAGTTCTGCTGGCATCTAGCACACGCTGGGCAGCTTGTAGCTGAATGTAAAGATGTTCAGATGACAAACAGCCCTCACAAGTCAAGGCAATGGTACTCTGGTGGATTTTCCCTTTGTAGGTGGCCAGGGAGTGAGTTGCTGCCCCAGGTGAAAGAGTTCACTTCCACCCAGTTATATTATGTCCCCATGAACCTTTAGCAGCCGTTGGAAGTATTGCCTCTCATTGACATCAGTCCTGCAGACACAGCAGTTGCCGCTTGACCTGATAAAGAAATTAACACAACAGAAATGGGCAGTTTTCTTTGACAGAAGCACATCTCAGTGCTTGGCACTGGCATCCTTGTTGCAATTGCGTACCGTGGATTGTGCAGTCAGTCAGTCCTTCCTGCAGTCACAATAGTTTGGCAGCATACTCTCCACTGTGTTTGTATTCAGGAGGAGTCAAGACCAGGGGTCCGTTTCACAAAGCAGGTTCAACAAACTCTGAGTCTAACCTTGAACTCTGAGTTGATCTACTCTGAGATAGGAAACTCTGAGTTTTCGGTTCCAGAACAGCTGATTTGAGTTAGTTTGATCAACTCGGAGTAGTTTCACCTGGAGTTAAGCGCGTGCGCCACAAGTATAAAAAGACAGCATCAATGGAGCCTCGATTCGACGAGTCACCATGGCAACGGGGAAGAGGAGGGCTACGTTTTTAACCCCACTGGGCGTTTCAGGGCGAGGCACACTTTTCTGACCGCTCTGCATACAGTTGCCTTGCTCAAGTGCTCTGCATCTCCGACGTTGTATAAAAAAAACTCCCTATTCAAAAAAAAAAAAAAAAAATGCAGCGCAACACACAATATCTGCTGGATGTGAGAGCATGACTTCGGTTGGTAATGTTGGAAATGTAAGGACGGATTAGGTTGTGTTTGTAAATAATGGACTGTGACGTGAAACGCTACCGCTCAAAAAGATAATTGTCTGGAAATGCAAGAACATCTATGCGCGGTCTGATAATCATCTCCCGACGAATATTTAATTCTCTGCGCAGTAATGCTGCACCTTCATCCACGGGATCATTATCAAAAGGACATGCCATGGTAGTGAAAATAGTCGCCACCTAATATAACGTCTAATGTAGGCCTACTGACTGATTTTTGCAATGATTTTCTCAAAAAACAGACGGCAGAACTATATTACGCCAAAACTCGCCTGCTGACTGAATGAATGAGGAAATCAAATACCGTGTGTGGCTGAAAGAGGGCGGAGACAGAGAGAAACTCGAGGTTTGTTGAGAAAAACCTGGTCCCGACCAGGTTAGGTTCATAGAGTCTGTTACCATGGTAACTGACCGAGAGCTTAAGTTACCTCTCTCTGTGAAACAGGCTAGAGTTACCCCTCTTTCTCTGGTTTGAGTTACTTCCCTTTGTGAAACGGAAAACTCAGAGTTTCCCTTATTTCAG
This sequence comes from Pagrus pagrus, assembly GCF_965226575.1. NCBI lineage: Eukaryota > Metazoa > Chordata > Actinopteri > Spariformes > Sparidae > Pagrus > Pagrus pagrus. Next base: position 25,331,118 of record NC_140193.1, read on the forward strand.
GGTTAACAGACTCAGAGTTTTCACTAAACCTGTTTTGTGAAACGGACCCCAGGACAAGAGTCAAAAGGGTGGTGATAGATGATAGTATACAGTCCTGGGGGGTTGAGTGGCTACTGTGTGAGCTCTGCTGGGAGAATGTGTTAGAGCACCGAGTTTAGCATCGCTATAATGAGAAAAGGTGCATTACATAGTTCATTGGTCATTGAGATTTTTCAGAAGTGGAAGATTGATCCATGCTAAAGATAAGGACATTGATTATTGGAATAAAATGGCTTATTTTTTTCCACCATCTTAGTTTTTAATAGTCATGCATTTCAAGGAAATTCGTACTGTGTTAAAGTACGTGTGACCCCCAAAGTCCAGTTTGTTTGAGTGTGAGCGCTCCGTACGCACTGTGTCGTACTAACAGTAACTTAACTTAAGTCAACCTCAAGTTAAGCCTTGAGCCCTGGCTTTCCCTGCCCTAACACCAGTCATCTCCATCTTATTGACACAATCACAATATAGCAGTCATGATTAAGCTGTGAGGGTTTATATCTCCAAGCTGCCTTGGGCCATGCAAACAAGAAATGGGTGCCTGTCCAGTGAGCTTTTAGTGTTTTAGGAGGCTGGCCCACACACAGTGTAATTTAGATCAAATATAATGACGTTTTGACATTCATCACTTACTGAGCCAGAATACATTTTACATTTAATAAGTTTGATCATCCACTTTTCTTCATTATAGACTGCCCTGACAGGTCGCTGCAGAGTATGATTAAGCAAAAAGCATCAGATCCTGCTTTAGAGTCTGCTCCCTCGCCGTCTCATCTTCCATATGGTTGGATTTGGTGGAATGTGAGTTATTGCCTCAGGAAGATTGATGGGAACCAAACACCTTCAGTGGCACTCAGAGACATTCTCGCCTGGGTACCACACACTGATTTTGTGTGTCTACCTCAACCTTACTCCTTCCCCTCCTCTTTCTTTTCATCTTTTTCACAAACTCCCTCATCCCTACACCTTTATGTTTCTTCCTCCATCCTTTTCTCTTTCTGCCACCAAGTTTCTTTGCTTTCTCTAAAGAGAAAGAAAATCAAAGCCCTTCTGTTTTCTTGTCATGAAAACAATATTTTTTAATAATTATCCTAAACTTTGGGTATCCACAAAAATCAATGCCGCTAGCTGTGATTAGATACTAGACAGCATTCCTACAGTGGTGGAAAGTACATTTACTCAAGTACTGTTTCAAGTATTTACATTTTATGCTTTCTTTATACTTCTCTTCCACTTCAATATGGGAGCTAATATTGGACTTTTAACATTTATTTGAGATTAGTTACCAGTTAATGCGAATAATTATAAAATGTATGTATATTGAACCTTTCATAAATAAGATGCAGCTTCATATAAAAGAAAAAAACAAAAACAAACAAAAAACCCACAAAAAGTACATGAAAGCATATGGAGATACACAAAGTGTTAAACATGCTGACTATTGCATGACTATTAATACCAAATAAGAATCAATAAGAGGGAAAAAGAGAATTATATTATTGCTACCGACCAGTATATAAAGTAGTAAAAAAAAAAAATCATAAACAAGGAAGGAGTAATAGAACAGCTTTGATTTTTTAAAACAATATTTAATATGCAATGAATATAGTCACTTTCACATACAAAAGTTTCAAGGAAATTAGAATAATCCTACTTGGGAAAATAACCCAAAAAGTGTGTTTTTCAGCTTCGGAGCTATATTTAACTAGATCTGTGGCACTCATTTCATTCAGGACCAAATAACTTCTAGATGTGACAGAACCACATAAAAACGACACAGAACCAACATTTGGTTGCAAGAAACTGAAAACTAGTGGAGATATGATTTTTTTGAAAATTAGAGATTCTTTGTTCTGGTAAAAAAATAAAAAAATAACTTCCTGTTATTAATTTGATTACTGTTACCATCCCCCAGTTTAGGGCTACCAGGCTTTTTCCAAAGTGAGCCCCTCTGCTTCCTCTAAGATAGACGACACGCACACTGCCGCCTGATTGGTTTAAATGTTGTCTCACGCTCTGCTGCTGCGTCTCTGTCTAGTTACAGCCATGATGGATGGTTCCCGGTTACTGTAGCATGTGTTAGAGCCGGACGCTGCAAGACTTGATGTGTGGATACAGTCTGTACAGGTGTTTGTGTGTCTGTGTGTGTATGTATGTAGGTGTGTGTGTGTGTGTGTGTGTGTGTGTGTGTTCTCTATGATAGGTAGACATCGCTGAAGGATGCAAGTCCCCTCTTGGATAGTGGAGAAATGTAGTGCCCTGTTAGCAATATTGGCGTGTGTGTGTGTGTGCTGCACTTCCCTCATACTGATTCTGCTGCAGTCCCGTGGCCATAGCGTCCTTCCTCCTGACTTTAAAGCCGAGTGTATGCGTCGGCCTTCATCCGTGTAACTCAGACAGGACAACAATCTTACACTCACACATACACACACATAGCTGCTCTTGTAGCAATGCTGCCAGGCAATTTACCAGACACAGTGATTGACAGGCCTCCGCAGACTTCAGACACTTAGTACCTGCTCTCTGTCTATCTTTGTCCCCACAGTCATGGACTGCATTCTGAACACTGAATAACCTTCTTCTCTTCTCTTCTCTTCTCTTCTCTTCTCTTCTCTTCTCTTCTCTTCTCTTCTCTTCTCAGGTGGATGCAGGATGGATTGGTTTCTGGTCGACTGTTGGTGGATGTGTGTTTGGAGTAGCGATGGCCAGGTAAGATACTTTATACTGAGCTGTTTTTATCGTGTGACTGTAACATTTCGTGATTATTTAATATGGTTTTGAGGTGAAAAGGAAGCAGTAATGTAAGATTCTGTAGTCCACCTCCATCCTCTCATCTCCCAGAAACTCTCATTGACCAGAATTATCTGCATGCAGCCTTCCTATTCATGTTTTTTGTCACTTTCACATTGTGTGACTATTGAATATAGTTTGAAGTCGCTTCAAATGGGAACAGAAATGCAGTGCTTGTTCCAGAACTCTAAATTACCCCCAACATCTCAGATTTTCTCAACATTTTAAGTGAAAGCGAAATGGCAATTCAGTCTGATTATTACACTAATAACACCCAGCTCGATGAAAACTCGATGGAGCTGCTGAGGCATCAAATTAGAAAATAAGCATAAACTGTAACCCCTCATTTACATCTGCAGACCTTATTTGCAGCTGAAACTGACATGTGAAGGAGATTGTCACTACCAGACAGGAAATGAGAATATGAATGCACAAATGGACTTTGTTCGGACTGAAAATCTTACCCCGTTTCTTCTTGTAAAACGCATTGATTCAAAACACGCTTCAGCTGAACTGCTCACAACTCAAAGATTCATGCAACCGGGATCACAAGTCAGCAGATATTGCTCTCTTTAAATCACAACTTTTTTGGCTTGTGGCTACAGGCCATAAGAGTCGGGAAGCACTGATGGACATGAAGGTAAATAGATTAACTGATTTTGAGGATTTTTTTGCATAGATATAGGTATACTATGCAGGAATTGTTAGTTATTGTTTGGAAACAAAACATTCAGAGTTGACCCTTCCTTCCCAGCTAAACGAGAAACCAGAAAAGTCAGTTAAAGTCAGCACTGCAGATCTCTGGAGTTTTTTTTTTTAACACATAAACTTATTTACATTGGCAGAAAGTAGGACTTTGATTCGATTACAATTCACCTGCCAACTATTTCAATGCACAACGATTCTTAATGCATCCTGATGCATCTCAATGTGCATCATTTATTACGAGCGCTAATATAAACCTAAATTCCCTTTTTAATGTAGGAATCGCTTTCAAAATCAGGCTCAACTTTCCAATCCCAGTTTCTGTGTGATAGATTACAAAAACAAAACATTAAACCTTCTGCAGTGCATTACACGGGTGCTGTCGTGTACAAAGATATGGCATCTCTAAGACAAGGTACAAACATCACAAACTTGACCCTGCTGCACATCCCACTGTTGGAGTAGGAAAGAAAAGTTGGCCGCTCCTCCTAAGTTCATTGCTGACTGGCTGGGCTCACTTCAGTTTGCAGACATTCGCTTGTACTTGAAACAAGCTTTGTCTGCTTGGTATTTCTCCTCACTGTATTTGAGTTCTTTGTGTCCACCGTTTTTGTAGCTTTCTCTTGGATACTTGCTCTTATGGTCTGGCACTTAGTGGCTAATAGCTCATGAATACATAGAGTCCTTTTTTTTAACACCCCTGCAACTTAAATATAAATGGAACCATTTGTTACAGCCATCTGTTTCAGGATTAAATTAACTTATAGCTTAACATAACTCAAAAGACAGTTGTGAACAAAGGGTACTTTAATTCATAAAGCATGGAAATCAATTCATGTTCAGTTTAATAGCCTCGGTGCCTCTGCTACCTGACAAACAAGATTAAAAACCAGCACCTTTGAATGTTCCTCACAGTGGAATAGCTCTGGTCACTGTGTATTTGCATGATGTACTTCAGTGTGTCCCGCCTGACTGTTAATGATTAATAATAACAAACAAAGTTCTTATAAAGAACGTATGAGGTTTTAATTGAGGTAAAGGGGTGTCTCATTCACCTCATTTCATCTCCTTTCTTTTAATATACGATCTGAAGCCAGCAGCGCTGTGATAGAGTGAGGGAAATAGATGCTACTAAAACATCCACTTTACCTCCACTGATGGATAGGGAGCTGCACCACGAAGACAAAGTGTGGAGTCTGCAAAAGCCAAGGATTCACTCCTGCTCTGACCGATATATGTTTATCGCAAGCCGAGGCCCAATCAGCACTTCCAGGCAGGCCCACTGTTTTCTCTAAGCCGTAATCAGGGAAATGAGCCCATAACTCCCACTGTTAATCAATGAAGCTGTTTGCAGCACAGATGAAAGTGTATGTAAACAGAGCTGTTGAATTATTGGTGTTGATTACACGGACTGTGAGTCAGCGGAGGGATTGATTCGTCTCTCTATGGTGCAACAGTTGATAGTTAAATGAAATTCAGCTTTAACAATCGGCCGCAGGTCATTTGTTGAAACGCGGTTGGTAGGGATAGGTATGAACTTCTTTCAGTCTCCGACCATGACGCTGTGCTCACTGGGTAACAATATTGCATTAAAGTTTTTAATTTAGACTGTAGGGCTCAAAAGCAAAACCTGTAACAGTGTTTGTACGAAGTCTTAAAGCTGTGAAAATGCTTAATTTTTATCACCATGTTTTCAACGTCAGGTATATGTTTGAATTCCAATATACTCCTTGGAAGATGATTCATTTTCAACACCATCTGCTGTTTCAGTTTCACAACCACCAAGTAAACCAGACATCTTTGAAAAATTTGAAATGAAACAACTTTGTTGTCATATTTGTTTGTGTCCTGGCATTAAATAATCCTGATAGACACATGGAATCAAAGATAGCACCAACAGCTGGCAAGTGACAATGAAGGCTACATTGATTTCTGTGGATAAAAAGGAAATCTGCAAACTCTATTTTACACGGTAAAAATGTATATGTGAAGAAGGCTTTGATAGTTGAGACATTTTTGGTTTATGTACCTTGAATGTGTTTGAAAAGTGCTTGATTTTTACTCTCAAAATGCTGTACAAACCCTGATTTTGCGTGTTTTTGTAATGAAATATGTATGTTAAAAACAACAAAACAAAATAAATAATAATGAAGTATTTTTGGTAATTTTGGTTTAGAAAAAGTGTTATACAAGTAAAATAGGGCTCATGGTGATCAAGTACATAGCGATTTGAATCCAGCTCATGTATGTTACCTGCTCGCCAAACAAACAGTAATTCCAGTGCTGGTGCAGTGAGCTATCAGTCATATATCACTGTTTAGCAATGGCAAATCTGACCACATAAATAATGATGACACTTCAGCTGTGTTGATTACATTGAAAAATGAGTCACTGCATAAAAAGTTAAAGACATCAAGAAGTTGTGGTTTAAACTCTCAGCTGTGGAGAGCTGTTTAAAAGATCTGTTCTTCTGATGGATAGAAGGCCACGTTTTAGATTCAGGTTGGACATGAGACTTAGTGAAAGTTAACACACTTCCAAACTTTTCACACATCATTGCCTCGTTAGAATCTCTGAGTTTTGAAGTCAGATCTATTTTCTTCCCCTTTGACCACACACCCACTGTATGTATTGTACATATTTGTTAAATGATGCTATGTGCCAAGCTAGAATCAGTTTATTGTTGTGATTTGTGGCTGCTGCTACTAGGTCAATGAAAACAGGCAGCAGGCGTTGTCATTTATTTCATCAGTCATTGGACCGATGGCTTTTTATCTAACTTCTTCTCTTTGATTGGTGGCCTCCGTTGGGAGATGAGCCCCCGGATGCGATCCGACTGAGATCCTTTGATTAGAGGAATGTTTAAAACAGCAGAAGAAATGTAACAGGATCTTGCTTCTTCCTCTCTATTAGCCCTTAAAACTAAATGCTGCCCCTCTCTGCTGTTTTCCTTCCTTCTTCATCAACTTGCTGCAGTATGGCATCATTAGTTACAGTCCCAGGAAAGCTTGGTAATGAACTGAGCACAGACCAAACATTGTCCTCTGTCTTACCCACTAGTAGCCCTTAAGATGTTAATGTCCCTCTCCCTCCAGCTAGCACAATACAGTGCCAATGCTGAGCACAGTTTGCCTCAGGGGCCAGAAAATGGCCCTCTGTAAAGGCATTTTGTGCTGCAGGTGCTGCAGTTTCACGTTCTAAGTGGCTTATACTCCTGCAAAGCTAAATTTCTTGGGGGATTAACGCTACCCTTTGCCAGAAAACACTGGCTGCTTACAAACATTTCATCGCCTGGTCTAATGGCAGGGAAATGCAGCATGTTCAGTTAGTATTGGATGCTCCAAGGTGAGGCACCCGTCATGGAAACATTTGACGAACAGTTTGGCAGCTGTCTAATTGTGTGGCTCAGACTGAAGCTGACTAGACGACAGCGGCACACTGTGCACTTTTTTTTTTTTTTTTTTTACAGATTGAGGAGGGTGGAAAGAATAACTAACAAGTGTCCCTCGTTATCTTTCCATTACAAGCCCTGGAAAAAGAGGGGGAGTGGGAGTGAATGAGGAGGAGGTGGCAGAAAACAGAACCAGGTTATTCCCCTCCAAATCACAAAGGTCTGACAGACAATACTCCAGGTTAATGAGATGAGATAGAGCAAACACAAATGAGTATCAGCCACAGCCTAATTTGTTTTGCCTGCGAATGGAGACAATCTGTGATTGCATGCTGATCATCATATTATCCTGTCTACGTCTGTTGGCTTATTTACTGCATGTCGCTCGCTAAAAACAGACAGGGCAGGCCCAATTGAAAATATCACACTGATTGTGATATTTCATCATTCCCTGCAGGCAGGCAGGCAGGCAGGCAGGCACGGGGGAAGCAGAAAATGGAATCCGATTCTACATGACTTAAATGATGCTATCTTTATGGCCAATAAATCCTGTTAGAGCAGTGGAAAAGATAGGCTTTTAATTCTGACTCTACCTCATGAGATGACATGACCCTCTTTACTCATTGAGTAGTGTAACAGAGCTTTGAATTACATTACCGGAAACGTGCACAACTTTTGAGTCAACTCGTTTCTTGTTCAATATTATTATGGTTTTTTTTCTTATTGTCAGTAAATCCTATAATAAACACCAAAACCAACAAAGTATTGTAAAGGGGAAAATTTCACATCTCTTTTGATCATAAAGCAGGTCTAGTTTATATAAATACTGTGAAATAATCACAACAGTCCAACGCTGAGAAATGCTCACAGCCTGTATTCAGAAACTAGGCCAATAAATAAACAGGAGGATGTGATGTCACAACTATACAGTCACTGCCTTCAGCCATGCCTCCAGCACAGCCGGTAGAGCTGTTGCAGAAACATGGTGGGCAGTATCCGCTCAGCTCTGAGAGAGCTGACCAATCAGAAAAGGCCTTAAAGAGACAGGGAGTAAATCAGAGCCTTCAGACAGAGGGTGAATAGAGGTGCTGCAGCGTGTTTTTTTTAAACATTGATGCATTTAATATTTTTCTAGGAGACACCCAAAATAAAAAAAATCTGGGACCTTTTATAATTTCCAACATCCTGACCCTGTTTGTGGTGAGCCTACTAAGGACATAAATCTTTAACGACATGTGGTAGCATTTTTACAAAAGGTGCAGTAACATCAGGACAGAGTAGTAGACAGACAAATGTCAATAACACAAATGTTGGGGAACTATTTCCAGTTTTGTATTAATATGCATTTGGTGCTTTAATGAATACTTGCGGCATCAGGACTGTTCGTGTGGGATTGACCCAGCATAGACGACTCTTGCCACATTCCTGGTAATTACTTTTTACCCAGTGCAACAGTGTGGCTCACAGATATGTTTTTAATTGTTATTGGACAACAATGGAGGGATATGCTGCTGTTTGTCAGGCTGTGACTACACTAGGCTTTACTTGTTGACAGTTAAAGAAACAAATTATCGCTGGCCGTACCCTTTTAAAATATAACACTTCCGATGACAGGATATTTATAGTGGTATTTGTTGACTGTAAGCCATTGGTTTCTAAAACCCAATCTCTGCTCTGTTCCATTAGTGTAATTCACATTCTAAGTGCTGTATCGTAGGCAACTGGACTTGTTTCAGGTTCTTGAAGTAGGGCTAGGTGAGCCCAGGTGGGAATGGTTGTTAAGCTGTCTGGGGAGAGAACTCAGTACAGCATTGTAGGTGGGTGATAAGTAATGTCTTAGGCCACCTCCTCTGTTCAAAGACGGTCGTTCCAGTTTGACATAGATGGATTCTTTTACTCCTCTTTCAAACCATCTGTCTTCTCTGGACAAGATGTTTACATTCTTGTCCTCAAAGGAATGATTTTTCTCCTTCAGATGTCTTGACCTGATGAGTTGGCCCTCCTGTGTTGTGCCATTAGCTTATGGAGGGGTTGTGTTTTTTCTCGAAATTCAAATTGTATCACACCTGACTTATCTTGCCAGTCAGTGACCAAGCTCTTTATCGTGTACCATCAGGGACCATCAGAGTTAGTATAGGAAATAAGCTACTTATGCTGTTTCTGCCCAGAGGATCAGATTGGAATTGATACGTAGGAGTTGCCTGTGATCCTCTCCGCAATGAGATGAGTGCTTGACTCAGGCCAAGGATTTCATCCCTCTCTGGCTCCAGGGGTGACTGAAGGGTTGTGGATGCAAGCCAGTCAGTGGCAGATGGGTGATGCAGATTTGAGGGGTGTAGCTGTGGGCAGGGAAACCAGACATCTCTGTAGCAGCAAAGGCTTGGCCCATGGACTAGACTGCCTTTTGCAATGCAGCCATCCCATTCTTGTAAACAAAAATCTGACGGCTTCAGATCAGTTTATCAGAAAAGACCAACAAATGTAATTTGTGTGATTCCATGTTTCCCATACCCCCCGATCTAAACTCTCACAGTGATCAGGAGTCCAGAGGAACTCTGCATGTATCTGATATCCTGTGAACACGGAGTGAATGTGTGTGTGAGGCTGTGAATGACAGCTCGTGAAACCCCGGGAGACATTGATGTCATGTACAAATGTCACTGCGGAACGTTCTTAGCTGAGAAGTTCTCATTATCCGTCCAAAGGATGATTTCCCTCATCCCTTGGCCCTCAGCATGCCGACAGAACTTCACAACCTAGCTGAACTAATCAGCCATTTTCAACTCTTCGTTTTATTTTTGCATTAAGTTAATTGTCAAGTTCAGCCCTTTTTTCTCAACCATCGTGTCTGTGAGCAACAAAACAAAAGTAATTAGTGTCTGTCTTTGCTACCAGCTTCTGTAGCTTCATCTAATCTTTCACAAGCATACATATGCACACCCAGAGGAGCAGAGAGGAGTTAATGAACTATGAGGGTTTAGAAAGGGCTACAAAGGGAAACCACAGAGCCCTAGAGAGTTTGGGAATGGCCCGATGACTTGTCTTCCACGCTATAATACAAAGCGCATCTCAAGTCTGCGTGCTTAGCTGCTGAGACAAATTGAATCAACCCTTGGAATGGTGTCTGCTTATGTAATGACAAGTACAAGTGATGCACTCAGAAACAAGTGGGAGAAGGAAATGATCTAGCCCTTCTCTGAAACAATGCATGTCTCCAGTAATAGATTATGACACAAGTCACAGAGGGAGAAGACATTTAGAAATTGCGTAGCTGCTCATTGTGTTTATGAAGGATGAGTCTTGTTTCTGAAGCAGCTGTCTTTACTCCATTCAGTAAACCTGTTTGCTCTTTGTCCTGGTATATTTCAAGATCACTATCATGAATGTGTTGTGCCATGTTTGTGATTCTTTATTAATCGTTATTCCTCCTTTCTCAACCAACCAAACCCCCCACACCCACTCACCTCCAGGTTTGCAGACTCTATTCGGGGGATGCTGAAGCTGATCCTGGTGCTGATGCTGGCAGGAGCCTCACTGTCCTCTACCTGGTTCACACTAACCTGTCTGAGCAGAGTCACTCACCTCCCGGCCACAGCAGGTGGGTCCAAAGCAGCATCACTGTCAAGGTGACATTGTGTACATATATGCAGAGCAGCAGGGAGACTCTGATACAGACCAGAGCCAAAATTGTTTCAATAGGCAGGTCAGGGCTCTTTTTCAGCTTTCAGCAACAGGACAGTGTGAAGTGTTCTATGGATTTGTAGAAGACCAGTCCACAGGCGTGTTTTCTGTTTGTTTTAGCTGGAATTAAATTGGGAAAGAAAAGCTGCACAATCAAATCATTTTAATCTTCATCCAAGTTAGCCGGGTGCTAAACCGGACGTTAGCCAGCTCAGTCAGCAGATGTCTCCAGTGCGCATGTGCTATGGGCCACACAACACGGTAGATCTGGGTATTTTCATGCCCGGGAAGTCGAGCCTTTTTGGCTTCATGCACCGCTGAGCAGCTTTCATAGGTATAGGGCTCCGCCTCTAAGGCTGTATCCAGATTTTTAATGTTACGCCTTGGAGGTACAGCTAGCAGTCCTGTTAGCTTAGCTCACCCCTGAGGGCTGAGCTCAGAGTACCAGGGAAGTGTTGGTGTTTACACCACTAGCACAGGAGGACCAGGGAGCGCTAGCTAATAGGACTGCTAGCCACAGGGTTAATTTAGCTAACAAGCCAACGACAGCCATAGTTGGCAGTAGTTAGTGATTACTTTAGCAAGTAAAGCTAACTACATAAATCACTGAAAACTGAGCTTTAAAGACATTGTTTGTGTATTTTGAGCCTGTCACAAGTAGTCAAAAGGTATCACACCCTTAATGTGTGCAATGTGAATGTAAATGACCATGATTTACTCCCGGGTCAGTTAACCCTGCAGTAGTCACAGGTATTTATTGTGGCCGGCTTGGCTGTGATGAGTGTGAAAACCCGGGTGAACGCACTGATTTACTCTCTTTTTCAGGCGCGATGCTGTGACATGTGTTGAAGTTAAGGATGTTGGCTTGTTTATATCTTTCCATCCATCTCTGTCAAGCAGCATCGTTAAGTCCGTGAGAAGTCTCACTCCTCAGCAACTTCTGTAATCAGCTCTGGAAACAGCGATGTATCTAATTCAGAATATTATTGATTCAGACATAAAAAAACAGAATGGCAGAAAACAGAACTCATCCACTGGCAATGTGAAAGGAGCTAATTGCAGATTATTAATGGGTAACCTGCATATACACGCCAATTTTGGTGTAAAAATGGTGTAACATACATCAGCAGACACCTGTTGATCACCTTGATGATCCTCTGTGAGGCACATACTGCAGCCAGCTGCACTCATCGCCTGTTTTGAAGCCATTTTGCCCTCGATCAGGTCCTCCACAGATGAAACACATGATCGGCTCGGTCTAGGTCATGTAAATATGTTATGATATAAATGTACATTGTTCACCCAGTCTGGATGTAAACACCCTCAAACACCCAGAAAGCTTAAAGTCAGTCAGAGTCACTGCTTCACGTCAATAGCACAGGATACAGGGCCAAACAATTTTAAGAACCTCTCACTTTGTAAATACTTACTTTGGTACATATTCAGCAGAACCAATCCATTTGCAGACGTCAGTGATAAACCCATTAGGGACATTGAACTGGACTCAGCTGCCTTTTCCCAAGCCAAACCAATAAGCAAACCAGCATGTCGTTCAAAGCCACTGATTCCAGCCATCATCATCCATCATCATTCCCCAGGCCCTGGCACTGCTCTCTCTATCTCACGTCCTCTCATCCCAGACACTGGCAGTCTGCAGCAGCCAGGCTGCAACCCTGTTCATCCACCTGGCATATCATACCAGAGGGCGGTGTGATACTGCAACACAAACTGCCAAAACACCTCATCGGCCCTCTGTGGGACGGTCGGTGGTACACACAGAGTCATCTAGAGCGATCAATCTTTAAAAATGAAAACTTTAAAATCATTGGCGTGGCAGTTTTCAGTGGGGTCTGTTAGACTAATTAACTTAACATTATTCAAAGCAGCAAGTCACAGAAACAAGTTATTACCAAATAACATGTTGGCCCAAATATAAGACACACCCTGTTTTGGATTACTGCTTCTTTTTTCTTTAATAAACACTTTGAAATGAACAAGGTACACAGATCCATCAGATGTACTATTTTATGGCTTTATTCATCACATTTAAAATAAAAATGCAATTTCTATAAAGACAAAGACATAAATAATGATGTAGATTCAGCTGGTCCTTCCCATAAAGCACAATTACCATTTATGTTGCACGCCTAAGTGTTTTTCAATTATGGTGTGTAATAAAGTTTCGCCAATTCAGCAATTCTGATTATTCTGACTTCTTGATGGCAGCTAAACATGACAGCACTTGACTATCCATCCCAAAACTCGTGTAGGGTTTGCTGGACACTTTGGGTTGAGGACAAGAGATTATACATCACAGAGATTTAACACACACCAAGGGCTTTAATGAGGTGCAGATCACTGACAGCAGACTAGAAAGTGAAATAAGTGTTGCACACTCTGGCTCCATATGCAGTTTTCTTTTATATAAGAGATTATATGAAATCACCTTGAGCTTTAGGAAACTGTGATGTATATATTTCATTAATTTCTGACATCTTATAAACAATTAATCAAGGAAACAACCTGCAGATGAATCAATAAGGAAAATAATTGTTAGTTTCAGCCCTAAATGCATGAATATCTTGTCTTTGATTATAACAAGGCCTTTATCGATTTATCTAACGACTCCTAATGATTATTTTATGAATATTCTAAATATATTTATTTATTTATATATTAATTATATTTCCATCAATTTACTCAAAAATAAATAAACATTTGTCTCGTAAATTGTTCAATATTTTATCCAACTATCTGATCATCATTTTCTAAATTCCATGCCCACCTCACCTCCATTGGTCCACTGTGATGCCAATCAAACATATCTGCTCTCCTATTGGCTAGTTTAACTGCCGTCTGTGTGTTTGTCCTGTGTGTGCTTGTTCATCTGTCTGGGAAAGTTTAACTGAGTGGGGGCATGTCCCTTTGTCCCGCACAGCCAGTCAGAGCCCTGAGGCCCCGCCCCGCCATGATGTGATGGTGTTTGTATCAAACCGCACTGCGAGCTGAGCGGCTAGCTCCTCGTTCGTTTATTACACATGTCAGCACTGCACTTTCCTGGTCCTCAGCAACACAGCTGCCAGGTGCGAAGTTGCTTGGATCAACAGTTTTCCCCACCTTATTGGCCACTGTATTTTGTAGTTATGTGTCTGCACGGCCGCCATATTGGAGAGGTCACGATCCAAGATAAATGTTTTCTTTTAATGATGCACTTCCTTGGGTCCTTATTGAGATGCGTTAAGGACATAACTCAGAGATTGATTGCTTTATAGACCTTCTCAGGCCACCTTCCTTCACTGCTGTGCCCCTCACGTGTTTCTTTCCTTCAACAAATCTCCTTCTTCCTTCTGGGATAATGCTGCCAGATAGCCTAATTCAGTAACACGAGGGGGCAGGAGTGCAGTGGTTCAAGCGGTCTTAAGTATTTGATATCAGTGCTTCATTAGGGTTGAATAAAGACGAGCAGGGGAGAAGGTCGCCTTTGATGGCTGCATGAGAGAGTGGCTCGTGGGTTCCCCGTCACAGGCAGCCGGGCAGGCAGACACGCGAGGGCCCTCAGAGGCGCTGTGATTAAAGGGACGCGGGGCTAATGGGGAGCTCATTTGGACCAATCTGCTGTGATAAGGGAGATGGAGGGTGCCGTGATGCTCCAGAGGTGATGGCTTAATCTCGCTGCACATCCAATCTAATACACATTCACACATTTAGGTCCCAGCCAAAGCTGAGATCAGCAGCTGAGACCAGACCACAGACATGAACACACACACACACACACACACACACACACACACACACAGTTGATCATCTAATGCTATATGTTTTAGCAATAAGCCTGTATTACACAAACCTCTGCGATAGACGTTCATTGTGTGAAATAGATTGAGCCAGTCAGCACATCATGATTTTAAATTGAAAATTTACCATCCAGAATTGTTCTTATTTTTTTCCAATATAACCAAGAGGCACTTGCACCCAAATGAAACCAGCAGCAGCCAGTGTGGACAAGAATGTAATATTCGTCATGCCTGAGAAGCAAATGAGACAAGCTGTTTACTTTGGGGACATTGCACATTTTGGCAAAAGAGTCATAAATTTGTTTTTAATATATTGTAGAATCCATGAAATGAGTTGCATCATAATGCTGTGAGTGCAAGTAAACAGAAAAGCAATTGAACAGAAAAGAGACTGAAATGCTGTCACCATGCCATCGAAACTCCTTCCTCATGGAGTTCTATAAGTAGGACTGGGTGTCAAACTTTAGTCATGTCCACAGCCTGGAGTATCAATAACTAAGTACCAAAGGTACAAAGGTCTTGCTAATGATATTATTGCTCAATTTATAAAACCTGTTCAAAAAGTATGACAATAAATTTAATTAGTATTGTGATTATTGATGAGAAAAATATAATCAAACAAAAAACAAATAACTTTTTAAAAGTTTGTTTATCCTCTAATTTCTTGTCAATCAAAGATATTCCCTCCTCATCCCTTTTGAACCGTAAAACACTGACGGACAGGCTACAGCATCAACCTTTTCCATCTGTCTAACTGTTGAATATCTCAGTTGACAGCAGATCGAGGCTCTTAAACTGCAAATGAGTACAGATTTCAATTTATTTCTATAACCAGCCATGGAAATATATCACATATTCAAACCATAAAGTCAACACAGAGAAGTGATTCGAGTCATCTCAAGTCAGGTCACATGGGATGTTTGGTCAGATTGTTAACATTAAAACATGAATGTGATGTAAACAAAGAAGGTAGGCCAGAAACAAAACCTGACAAATTCAACATGTGACACTGCAGACAGGTGGAGGCTGTGTGGATGTGGGTGGAGATGTTTTGGTCTCAAACTGACAGTAGTTTTTCCTGCCTGGCTTCTAATTGAAATGCTGCTTCAGGATTAGGCTTCGTCTTAAATTTTAGTGCTGGTGCTGTATCAGAGGGAGGGTTTTATAAATCACCACTGCTGTTCCATAAAATTTGACCAGTGTGCCGTTCTCTAAAAGAGGAGCACTGATGGGATTTGGAACCCTGTAATATCACAGTTTCATGTAAAACTGTCTCTTACTTTGGTCCTGCTTTTTATTTCCCCCTTTCACAGCCATCCTGTACACTTCCTGCATCCTGGTGGGCATTTTCATCAACAGCAGCGTGCCAATATTCTTCGAGCTCCTCATCGAGACAGTGTACCCTGTCCCTGAAGGCATCACCTGTGGAGTGGTAACTTTCCTGGGGAACCTGGTCACTGGACTGCTCCTCTTCTTCCTCACCTTTTACTGCACAGGTAAGACAGGATTACTGTATGTATACAATAGAGGTACATATGTGTTGAAATCCCTGTTGTACAAAATATTAGAGGTGTAAATCACAAGTTAAATCACGATAGATATTATATTGATTCTTTGGACAACCATATATTTGCTGAAGTCACAATTCAAGGACTTTTCCTCCTCTTCTTAACAAATTGTATACGTTATTTCAACTTTCTTTTATTCACTGATGGTTTAAGTCACTTTATCTCCCAGAACAACACCACAGTTAAATTTCAGCCCATCACTGTTGAAACCAAGCAGCTAATATTACCGTAGTGACGGCAACAAGTGAGTGGACGGCCAACTCAGATGCCCAGACAGGTTCATCAAGTTTCCTCAGTGTTTTGTCACTGAATATGGCATGAGCTTGTCTGCTGACCCATCTTTTCTCCCAAATCCAAAATATCTCCACACTGCTCTTTTATTTCAAAGAGAGTAAACATCCTCATTGTCGTTTTTTGGCTGTCTGCCCTTAATGCTACCTCACACGGTGACACATACCTGCCATGGGAAATTCAAAATAAAGGCACATCTCAAAGATGGTCATCGATGGTTTCACTGTGCACTGAGTATAGTGTTTTTTTTATTGATTCAGTATATTGATCTGCATGTATTTATCCATACATTTGAACTGTTTCCACTAGTGTTTATTTCGTGTCAATAGGTCATGGTAACGCCAAATAAATATTTTAAAAGAAAATTTTATCCCTCAAAGTTTTTACTCCATTCAGAAGTTTTCTGCGCTCCTGCAGGTTTCTCCCTCTTCTCAAAAGCCACAGGCTCCATTGTTTTCAGAAATCCATTTCAAGCCCTGCAAATGCTTCTGATGAAAGGCGGACAGTGGGAAAATTAGGTTACGATGCGACTGACACATTCAGCACAAAGAACGGGAAACTTTCTATTGTAGTGAGGCTTCTGTTTTATCTTTGTGTCGGCTGCCTGGCAGAGTTTGATATAATAATTTAGCTCCATAGGAGAGAGGACGCCTCGTCAACGGCCTCTCTGCTGCGTTGAGAAAAAAGCAACATCCGAAGTAAACCTAGCTCAGTCATCCATGTAAGCACCTGCGTGTTGGTGCTGTGTTGTGTACATGCATGTGAGTTGGTGTGTACTCGGGATCGTGCTTTGGTTCATGGGTCTGGCCTCACTGTGATGTTTGTCCACCTGTGTTTGGTTTCATTAACCTTCCCTGTAAGTTTGGCTACATCACAGCACCAATCAGCTGGAGTGATGGCTCCATCCCTGACACAGACTCCTTCTACCCTGTTTGTTTGAGTAAATAAGAGATATGTTTTCAGACCATCATAAATATTCATGGGCTTCATCCTCCTCCTCTGCCAAGTCCCTCTGATTGCTACGAGGCTGCTGACAGCTGCTGCCTGACAACTGTATCCTGATCCTGCCTTCTAGGTTGTCTTGCCGGTGCAGGTGGATGTGATTCTGTTTGACCTGAACAGCCGGGGCCTCTGAGCCCAGTGGCCCCAAACATTTCTCTGACACATACCCACATACTCAGACAACATATGGGAAGATTTTCTTTTGATCGTTTCCTGACAACCTGTCTTGTAAAGAAAAAGTAACCAACAAACAGGCATTTTGTACTTAGCTGGCCTCACTGTTGATCATAACAACTGTTTGTATGTCGGCAGAGAGGTATTTCCTTTCATTCAGGGGCAGAATGTACAAGCTTATTGACCGTTGGCTGTAGTTTTTGTGTTTAAGTGCAGCTTTTTGGCCAAGATACAGGAGAACTGAGGAAACGCAACAGACGGCCTTTGATTATAGGCCAGGGCCTATAGACTCAAGGCAGACTGCTATCCTGACATGCAATATGGTTTGTTAGATGGAACCATCTGGAATGGTGCTGCTAAACACTGTGTAGAGGGCAAGCACGGAAAAAAAATACTTTGTAGGTGGTTGGACGAACTATCTATCTATCAGCGTCTATCACAGGTTAATTTCAACCAATTAGATCAACCAGGTGGTTAATCAAACTCTTATCGAAGCTTCGAGAGACGAGCCAAAACATGTTTTCCATCAAGAACAGACTTCAGTTCCATTCTCTGCTCTTCTCTCAGTTAAATATCTCTCCAGTTCTGATAGGACTGATACTATAGCAGCTATGCTAACCTCTTGAGGAGCTGCCGTTGTTGTGTTCAATTGCTGCACAAAAAAAATATGACGCTTGATTTAAGAAAAATGATGAAATAAGTTGAATGAGTAATTATAGACAAAAACATGCTCACAGAGACCTGGCTCAGAGTTTTCCATTCGGACAACTGCAGGTTTGGCTCAGTATGTTTAACAGGTGGAGTTTGAAGAGTTGAGAATGAAGCTGGAGGGATGTCGAGTGGACGGCAACAAAAATTAAGCTGTTTGAAAATTGTGATCTGGATGCCAAGTAATGTATTTTGAATTGTCTGAAGCGGTAGCAGGTCAGCATGGTGATAAATCATAGATGAGACAGCAACGTACCAGGTGTGGACAGACAGAGCTGTGGGTAGAAAGAGCAACTGCAGGCCATCACACAAAAACACTAAAACGCACGGACACACACACGAGAGTCAGACTCATGAAGAATACACGATGTAGCCTCTGCTCCACTCTCGTCTCCACTGTGCTGAATGATTGACTGCTTGGTGGAAAGGAGTGTGTGTGTGTTCGTGTGTAGCTGTGCACTTTGTGTGTTGCTGCTCCTCCGTGGATGTGACCGTATGTGCTTGTTGTTGAGTGCAGATGCCGATATGTGTGTGTGTGTGCTTGTGTGTGTGTGTGGGGGTTGAAAGCGTCTGATGTGCTCAGATGGATCCTGACAACTTGCCTACGACAGCCGCAGAGAAGATCAAGCTGAGATGATGGAGGCTTTTGCTGCTCTTTTCTTCACTTCCCACCCTGAAGTCGTGTGATGGAGTGTGATGCATCGATGCGTTCTTGTCAGGAAGTTCTCACTGCTGCAGGCGTGCAGGCGTTGTAATGTGACCTTGCAGAGTGCTAGATTGCCATCGATCATGTAGTTGCACAATGTGTGTAGGTACCAGGTTGTTGAAGACTGCTGGTCCTGGCACAGTGCAGGTCTGTGAGCTGTTCAGTGTCGGCGTTTGGTTTTCATAAAAGTAAGATATATTTAAGGATAAATCAGGCGTTAATCTGTTTTTTCTTAAAGTCAGCAAATCCAACAGTGTGTCTGTCTCTCGACACTTTCTTACTTCCCCATCCTGTCTTTGGATGTCAGTTTCAAGCACATTCATGCCTACTGAAGATGAAAACTTTGAAAAATGGATAACAATCCTCCAGATTCATTTTTTTTAAAGACTCAGCAGTTTTCAACAGCTGGGCACTTAAGTTTTTAATCGGCATAGCTTACTAATGAGTTTTTAATAGTTTCTGGACAACAATGGAGCACAGTAACAGAGGAATAAGATGTATCAGACTCTAAAGATAAGTTCAACCAGAAATAAAGGTTCTGTTATTATCTCCATGCTGATGGACACTCGGGTGAAGTTTTGAATTCCACAAAACATTTCTGGAGGTGAACTTGAATGCACCACGTAAACTTAAAAATCTTTACGCTCACGGCCAGATTTTAAAGGTGCAATATGTAAGAATTCTCGTAGAAACCATTAAAAAATGAACAATGATTATCAACAGACAATGCAAAAATAACAGTGTTGAAGTTGTGATGTCTATCTACAGTATTGTGTTGCTGGGATATCTGCTGAAGTTAGCATGCTAACTAGTTAGCAAAGCAAAGCTCTTGTGAAAGCGGTGTAAACACCATCCTCCCCTGATGCTCCGAGCTCCCAGTGACAGTTAGCAGCAGTTAGCGGTAACCCTGGTGATATGCATCCTCCTGTTTGTTTTGAGTATGCACCTTTAACCAAGAATCTCTGAAACCATTAAACGTGAATATTTCAGAGGGGGTCAGAGGGTCCCTCGTACAATTTGCAGCATCAGTTCTCTCAGTATCTCTTTCATATCCAAGAAACATTGGTATTGTAGCTGAAGTCATCCTAACTGACAGAATTGAATGGATTCAGGAAGTCAGTGGCTGTACACCAGCTCTAATTTAAACATTGTTTGACCGTCCCTGTGATGGGACTCACATTTTCAGATTTGTACCCACCTCTTCTCTGCACCAGCTCTTCTGTTAAACACTGATTTCAGCTGTGTTCTGTTCCCCTGAAGAGGAAAAACGCCTGCACAGATTAATTTTATTATTATGTAAATTCCCCTCAGAAGTATTGTAGTCGATCGTCTCATTACTCTAATTTCCTCTCTGTAGTCCAATAATGGATGTGGTAAATAATATGCAGACTTCCAAACTGATAAATTCTGCATGAGCCTCGTCTTTTCAAACTCATTTTTGCCCCTTCATATTGAAAATTGGCAGCCATGGCCTTTAAAGATTTCCATCTATTTCCAGTTTACAGTTCATTTTAGGGTTTTCCTTTCGGCTGCCCGCTGCCTCGTTATGCATTCTGAATTATGGCTCCGTTCCCTGCAGGCGGAGAGGCGTTTATGAATTTACCTCCTTGTCCATTTTAATATCCATGAGAGGCCGGTCTTGGTTCAGTGAGCCCCACCTGGCCTCTTGACTTTGTTGTCGTGTTATAAAAATCCTCAGAGTCTCTGAACCATGTGCCTCAGAAACATGAATGAAGCCCGGGGCCCATATATCGGCTGTTGTCGCTCTCTTTCGATCTCATCTACTGTGTGTTTGTGTCATTTAGCACAGTGCACCGGGCGGAATACAAAGCAGCAGAGAGTTATTGTGGAGCAAAGAGCCTCAAAGGTTTTGTGGTGGAAGAAGAAGAGGAGGTGGAGGAAGATGAGGAGGGAGGGTAGGGGTGGCGTTGGGTTTCCGTTCAGCTGTGAGCTGTTAGAGTCTCCTGCATGGAGGGAAGCAGGGATTATTCAGCGCAGAGAAATAATTGCCACAGTTCTTTAGTCCCAAGAAGATTTTTTTCCTCTTTCTGCTAAACTTTGCATCCTCGTCTGAAGTGAAAATGCCTTTTCTGCCGAACTTTTTCAACCCTCCGTAAAGACTGTGGAGGTGTTTTATAAAACAAACAGCATCTCTTTGTAGAGTTCAATCAACCCTGAGAGAATAAAAGCCTGTTTCATTCGCTGTTTGTGTCATTTTGAAATCATGAGTGAAGCAACACTGACAGAGTAAATGAACAGCGGCGCATGAACTCAGATCACACACTATCAAACACAGACACACACACACACACACACACACACACACACACACACACACACACACACACACACACACACAGGCAGACTTGACAGTCTTTAGGTCTGTTCAACGATCTGTAGATCTAAAGTAAATATTTTCACCTGCATCATAATGAAGAGCTGGTCATCAAGTTGTGACTGATGATCTTGTGCATCTATGTATGTTGAGGAGTGACCTCACGCTCCTCAAACACACCGCAGCCATAAAGGAGAACTGAGCCTCGTTCATTTTAACGCTGCATTGACCTCAATTAAGACTGATTAAGGCCATAAGACTCCTGTCGGCCCACGTCTCTGTCTTCATCTGTAGCACCGATGTGCTGACGATGGCAGCTACAGTAATAGACTGTTAATGTGATGAACTGTCCATGTTCACAC
The DNA here is from genome assembly GCF_965226575.1 of Pagrus pagrus. Lineage (NCBI taxonomy): Eukaryota > Metazoa > Chordata > Actinopteri > Spariformes > Sparidae > Pagrus > Pagrus pagrus. The sequence goes on from NC_140193.1 coordinate 25,352,661, forward strand.
TGATGAACTCTGAATGTGAGCGTACTGCCGCAGTGAAATTTGTTAGTTTGCTTAAATGAAGGGAAAAGAAGAATGAAAAAGAGAATGAAGGAAATTCAGTCAGAAAACCCTAGTCTACGAGCCGTTTGGATCTAATTGCTGAAGAAAATATTCACCAGCATCACCGTCTCCCTCTTCAACAATTTAATTATTAGCCATTTAACTCAACTCACTAACGCAAAGTGCTTCAACAATCATTACAAAAGACCAATCATTAAATTAATTAAAACAAATACAAACACGGCGACAAGACAAATGAAAACAATTAATCAACCTTTTTTTTACAATGTGAAAGAAAACTATTTAAATGATGATTTTTATTAGTCTCAGCTTCTCAACTGCTAGAAGACCAGTAGTCACCTTTGTGCTCAACCTGCGGTTTACAACACAACTCGAGTCACATGCACCAGTCACCATTAAAATCTAACTATCAACTTAAAGCAAACCAGTAAACTGACGAGCTCAGTGACTTCTTTCTTCCTGCCTTCCTTTCATCTTGTTAGCTCTAATCTTCTGCCTTCATCCTCTCTGCTCCTCCTCCTCCTCCTCCTCCTCTCCCTCATTCAGCCTAACTTTAACTGTTTCCTCCAAACTTTGCTCCAGACGTGTCCTCAGAGATCAAAGGAGAGCAATTGAGCTGCTCGTCCATTTTCACCACATCACCTGATTGAATTATACAATTACCGGGTTCCCCATTAGCATTCCTTCAACGCTGCAGGCAGAAACACACACGCACACACACACACACACACAGGCTGTGCGTCACTATCTTTAAATGGACGAGTGTTTGTCGGGCGTACATGTGAGGAAGCGAGACAGCGTTGGACGGAGAAGACGGCAGGTCAGATAAACACAACTCCATTAACCCGCCTCCACGCCGGGTCTCCTCCTGTCCGGCTCACACGCTCCTGATTAATGAGGCTGCTTTGGGAGTCTCGACACCTCGCTGCAAGCAGCCTCACCCAATCCCTCATCTCCCCCTCTGCTCTCAAGCCTCTTCTCCATCTCCCTTTTGCCTCCATGTATCCTTTGCGTCCACCCTCTTAGCCCACTCTCTTCTTCTCCTCATGGAAGCACACACAGGTTAGAGCCTTACAGCCAAAACTCATGATTTACCAGAGAAAAGGCAGCGTGGTGCAGTCTCTTCAAGCATTGATCAGGTCCTCTCTTGACCAGAGCAGCAGGATGACGTTGTTATGAAACGCTGGCTGATTGGAATCGAAGTGCCCGGTGTGAGTAGAGAGACATTGTGCTGGCAGGGCCCCCAAGGCTCCACTGCGTGTTACGACCTGATTTCTCTATATTTGGTCTGGCTTGTTATCAGGGCGCGAGCAGCTGTCTGCTGCCACCACATCCTAAGTCCTGGCTGAGAAGTTGGCCCTCGCTGCGCTGCGCAGACTCTGCTAAACATCTCTGTCCAGAGAAACCCCCCCCAACACGTCTGTGCTGCTGCGATGGCCGACTTCACAGTGAAGGGCTGCTTGATGCATTTGAAAGGAGTTTATTGATTCTGGTTTTGTCTGGACTTGACAAGGTGTGACTGCATGTTCATGCAGGCTACATGGTGAACGCCTGAGCAGGAAGAAGAGCTTATTTGTCTGCGTGGTGATGAGTTAAGATGCCGACGGTTCAGCACAGTTGCAAGTTTCCGTCTGCCCTCCAAATTCAGCATTATTGCAAACAGCCAGAGCTCCTCTCCTGTGGTTAATGGAGCCTGAACAGAGCAGAGAAAATAGAGCACCTCATTCTGCACCATGTTTAGGTTCAAGTGTAGGTCAATGATAATGGGGAACACTGCCAATATCACTGAATTATTCACAATCATTACCAAAGACAGCTCCCCTTATTCCTGTATGTCAGGCATTCCTATTGATTATCCATTCATTCTATATGATACCCATAACTTATTCAGTGTCACTTCATACTAACTCTCATTAGGTTTATGCTCTCTATACATATATATATATACAGATGACTCATATTTTATTATGAAGGAACACTCAACCCCCCCACCTGAATAATTTATTCTGTTTACACACAGGAGCTCAAGGTTCTGTACACATGTGTTATCTTTATATTTAATACTCACCTCTGCACTACTGTAATTAGTTGTACAGTTAATGGACAACAGTAAGCACACCCCTGAACACCCATAATGGTTGAACCTTGCTGGAGGTATATGCTCCCGTTCAGCCACAGCAGCACTGAGTGATGAGGTTGTTCATCCCAGTGGTTTTGGATGAGATTGAGGTCAGAGCTCTGTGGGGGACATTCAAAACCCTTTTCACCAAATTAGCTCTGGTTCTTGATAGTGTTGTCACGATACTGGAATTTCTGACTAAAAATATCAAAATACGACCATGTTCAATTCCACAGGGAAAAACGGACATAAAATCTTAGATAAATATTAGAAGGCTTTTGTTGTGTGTGTTAAGCACTTCAGCATTCATGGTAGTTTACTTCAGACCACAGTCGGAGGAGACGGGCCTGTGTGGATGCTGCAGCGCTGTTGGAAAGAAGAGAGAGTGGAAAATGATTATTGGAACATTTTCAACAGTAGCTCTTGAACAGGTTCCAGTCAGGAATCTCAGAACCTGGGTGCTATCACGTTTCCATCAGTTTTGAGTGGAACTATTGTAATCAGGGATGTGTGCTATCAGCGACCTGCAGAATATGACGCGCCCACTTCAGTTCACACCTCAGGCCAACGAAAACCTGCTATGATTTTATTCCAGCTGGGAACCAACTTTTAGGGTTCTTAACCAATGTATTGTTGGTTGAAATGCTCAGAGTTGAAGCAAAAGTGAATCAGAACCAGTTCCATGTTGGTAGAAATGGTTCTTCAACACCAAACTGGAAAACCATGTCCTTATGGACCTGGTTTCATGGGGGCACTGTCAGGTCTTAGGTTTTAGATATCATTATATGGTGATATGACATAAGTGTTGACTTCTCCTGGTTTTAAAGGCTCGTTACAGTGAAGTGACGTCATTTTCTGAACTTACCAGACTGTTACCCACTTAATCATTATATCCACATTACTGATGATTATTGATCAGAAATCTTGTTGTGTTCATATTTTGTGAAAATACCAACAGGCATCACTACAATATTGTTGCAGTATCGTTATCGAGGTATTCAGTCATAAATATTGTGATAATTGATTTTGTCACACATTCAGCAAGTGAATCAAGTGTTTTAGAGGCGATCTCTAAATATCGAGATCATATTGTGTATTGTGATACAGCCTAAAAATATGGCAACATTTTCAGGCTGTATCACTCAGCTCCACTGCTGTCTGATAATTGTGAAACCCGAAACCAAAAGTACATCGCTGGATGTTTATTACAGTCGTAACTCAAACATGTCTCTGTTTCTGTCTGTCCCCTCCATCCAGAGCTGTCCTGGTTGAACTGGTGTCTCACCGGCTCCTGTCTCTTCAGCCTCGTCCTCATCCTCTTCTTCAGGGAGTCGTACGACCGCCTCTACCTGGACGTCTTCGTCTCCGTGTGACACCTCCGAGGACAAAACGTGACCACTTAAGGATAAAGAACTGAATAATCATTCTTGCACAACCACGAGGAGAAAAGGGAGCTGAAGGAGAAGTGGAGACCCACTCTCTTTTAAGATGTAAATGTATATATATATATATATTTGTAACCATGGTGATGGAAGGCTGTTGTATGGCTGGAAGGGAGGAAAAAGGAAGTGACTCTCAACCAATGTTTACTTTTAAGTGATGGACCTGATGCCATATGACTGTTGAACACACCGTCAGCTGTTTTTATATGTCATTCTCTGTCTGTATGTTAACAAACGGTTTAATTGTCTGAACCAGACTCGGCACGACGGACTGTTAGTAGTTACCGTTTACAGATTATGTAATATTTAAAGTTGTTCTCAGTGTCGCCCCCCTGTGACTTGAAGCTTACTCAAAGCCTACGAGTTGGATGCAGCGCTGACTTCAGATCAGCATAACAAAGAAGTAAAGAGTGATAAGCGGACAGCTCCATCAGCCAATCAGCAGGCCTGGCTGTGCTGAGTCGAGCTAAACGAGTGACCTCCTGGTGTTTTAGTGCTGCTCCGAACTGCCAGGTGTGAGTCGCTGGAGAGGCTTAACTGGCTGACACTATAAAGTGACCTGTGATACAGCCAGTCATCGAGAGGCAGGTACTTAGATTATGTTTTATCGCCCTCTCATGATGGATTTTATGCAAAAATGATCTCGCAAATTTATGAGACGTGGGCCAGGATTGGATAAACCTGCGCTTTGAACTGTTCCTGTGGAAGACGCTGAGTCATCTGAACCGTGACACCTTCACATTTCAAAGGGTTATTCAGTCTATTTATGGTTAATTGTGTCAGTTTCTGGGATATTTGCTTTTTAATCTAACTCAATAATGTTGCTTTGCTTTTTGTTTTTTATGCTTTCCTCAGCAGCCTGCCAGTATTTATTGGACATGTGTCAACACTAACACAGTTAACACCTAGTTTCATTGAAACAGGATGTTTTTGTGACAGTTTCACCACAGCTGAGGTACTCTGAGGGACATTATTTTATCACACAGGCAGGATTTCGTTGTGATTGCCAAGCTGCTCCTCCTCCAAAGCACCAGCAGGTGTCTCTGCGCCAAACAAGAGTCAACTGGCAACAAAACCTGAAGGGAAACAGAAAAAGAAGTTGCCATTTTCTTGGACTGATAAAACTGGAGCTGTGACAAAAAACAGTTCCAGATCTGGAGGGACGTAACCACAAAGAGACACACCAAGACAAATGAAAAACATCTCTGACTGAAATACTTTTCTTTCTCTCTAACTCGTCCATGACTTCTCTCTGTGTCTTCGTCCTGCACAGCAGCTATTTGAAGCGTTTTAATGTGTTCCTCTGGGGTTCAAGGAGGCTCTGTTAAGTGTTTCCTGGTGCTTGTTTTTTATTTTTTACTCTCCTTGTACAGAAAAGGTTGTCTTTTACCTTTCGACGTGTTGCCTTAATTGCCCAGTGCAGTGTGTTCAGCCTCCCTCTCCTCCACACTGTGACTACTTTACCTGTACATTCTGTTGAAGGTCATGTTCTTGGGCTCCACGGCACTCTGTGCTTTCCTGGGCTTCAAATGTGACTGTTGAATACATTTCCAGCACCTTAGTAACGGAGTAAACATTTTAAGAATAACACTGCTGTTGTTAATGAGTTAAAGACGGTTATTAAAATTGTTTGACATCAACCTGTGATTGTCTGTGTATTCCAGGGTTCATCTGAGATGTTTTTAACTTTTTTCCTGTTCTTTCACACCTGCTTGAGTATAGTCAACACAGTCGAAAGTGTTTCATTGTACAAATACTTACAGACCGAAATGTAGTCAACTATTTTGCTGGCTGAGCTCCTCACTCAACACTCAGCCTGTTGTGTGTCTGGCTCCATTATTTGCTCTCTATAGAAGCTGCAGTCAGTGAGCATTTCTGTTGTGTCTCCTTAAGACGGATTCCTTTCAGAGTGACTGTTGAACAAATGGTAGAGTCTAGAAGGTTTTTGCTCTGTTATTATGTAATAATGATTGACGTAATGCAATAGAAATATGTCAGCATGGTGTCAGGTCTTTAATGTAGAAAGATGGAATTACACCTCTACAGGCTGCACGGAGGCCAACATGCACAAGGGCCACTCTGTCTTTCTTTCAGCTCCGTTGCAGACCCGCCTCCTGAATAGAGTTCAGTCAGCCAATCACTTTGGTTGATGCAAAGGTCCACACAATGTGTGGTTGACGTGGACAATGCACGCATCAGCCCCTATGATGTCATGATATTGTCCCACCCAAATATTGCGATAGACGATATTATTATATTCCCAACACCTGCTGTCTGCAAAGACGACATGTACTGTAGCCTCATTCAAATCCCTTGGACCGCCGTTTTCTCTGCTTCTAACCCCAAATATTGCCAAATTGGCGAGCTGGTATCTTAGAAACTAAGTCCTCAATGTCTGGATGTTAAAGCGCTGCATGCTACATCAGGACAATTAACTTGAAAAGACCTCCCAAATATAGACGCACGTTGCCTCGGCTGCCATGAATGCTCTGTGTACACTTTCTTTTCAAAATAAAAGCTAAATATGATGGAACAGCTGTTCGATATTCAATATTGTGAAAAAAATCAGTTATGGCAGCAAATATCACAATATTTGATCATATCTAATATCGACCCGAGCCCGCTATGAAACCTTGAAAGACACCGTTCTATGCTCACGTTCAGTGTCTTTGAGGTCGGTTTCTCCTTTGATTTACAGTGATTAAATATTCTACTTGATATTGCTCTTCAATAAAGGTGCTGGACTTGGAGAGACAGATTATAAAATGAATGAATGGTCAAATGAAATCGTGGGTAGAGATAAGCATCTTTTCATTAGATCCTTCCTGCCTGGTAAATGGCCACTTCTTTTAAACTCCCCATCTTCATTCTGTAACGCAGACTTCCATATCTGCCAATATTAGGGTGTGAAAAAGACAGAGACTTTCTGGGGTATCAGCAGAAGTCATACTTCACCCCCGGCTATATAACGCTAAGTCATTTAACTTATTAGATATTTTAAACAAGTACAAAGAGCAACCAAAAGTCAACTTCTAAAATTTACATCTCAAAAAACATTGAAAGTGTGTGAGGAGCCATGATTGCCAGGTAGACCCTTTAACGCAGGACTGTGGTCTGCAGAGTGAAGGCAAGAGGACGAACCGGAGTCAGATGTCAGTAAAGGTGAAGGTGAAGGTCTCAAACCAAGTGGAGAGAAATCTGGATCTGTATTTCTTCTCCTTGGGAACAGGCTTCAGAGGTGCAGGGAGGAGTGATGCGTGTCAGGCAGGGTTGTTTGCTCACGTCTGCTCTGGGTTGGGTTGCCAGGTACCATCAAACACATCCCACACAGAAACTAAGACATTCATTTGATTTGTGTCACTATGAAATTGGGAGATTAATGATCAACATATGACCAATCGGAAGCACAGTGGGAGTAAGGGTTAAAAATAAGGAGTGTTGGCAGGTGAGGGCTTCCTGTTTCACATTCAAACTGAGATAACTCAGATGACGTCATGGTTGTTTTTCTCAGGCCTGATGAACCTCCTGCAGAGCCTCAGACGGCATCACAGAACTGATCCCACACACCGAGTGGAGAAGTAAAGTGATTAAAAATTGTATTTCCCCAAAGAGTGTGGCTGAAATCTGGGTTTAATTTCTCAAATTCTGTTTACCTAAAGGTCCAGTGTGTAGGATTAAGGAGGATCTTTTGGCAGAAATGCAATATAGTATTACTAATTCTGTTTTCATTAGTGTTTTCACCTGAAACTAAGAATCACTGTGTTTTTGATACATGAGAATGAGCCTTTCATATCTACAGAGGGAGCAGCTCCTCTTCCATGGAGTCCACCATGTTTCTACAGTAGCCCCTGAGGGACAAGCCAAACTCTGACTCTAGAGAGAGACCTTGACCTTTTTAGGGGCCACTGTATGTTCTTGTATCATCATTTCGCTCCATGATCACGTGTCATGGAGCACGTCCAATATTACTAATACAAAAGAGGGACATTCTTCAAAAAGGCATCTAGTTTACAAAGAACTGTTGGCTTATCTCATTACAGTAACACAACTCATTTAACAGCAAGGGAAGAATGAGACAAGGTACACGCACACGGTTACATTATAGCTCGTTTTGAAGGTCATGTATCCACCTCTCCTACAGCGGCAGGTTTACATGCATTAGTCAATTATAACTGACCACATGATTAAATGACTGACTTAATCGTGTTGAGAATATAATGCGGCAAGATTTCCTTCATACACATTGGTCATCCTACTTAGGTAATAATAGGTAATAACTTTCACCTTTTAAGCTGTTCCAAAAAATGAAAGGATGTTTCACTGCCTTTTCATCATGACTAGTTTTAGACTTGTTATCTGTCTCTATAAAATAACTCACAGACTGCCTACTATCTTTTAAGGTGGAAAATTTTCCTTCTTGTTGCTCAAAACTTGAGTTGACGTGCTGACATTTTGTTTGTTATTTATTGTTTATTTTATTTCATGCTCTCTTGCATGACAGACACTGAAGTGATTATTGGACCTTCAAGCACTTAAAATGTTTTAACAGGATTATTCCACTAACTCCTTCACACTTGACCTTTAACCGATCATGTATGAATCATTGGTCTCCTGATTACAAATATTACTGACACAAACAAACTTTTAACAACATCAGATGGTTCCATCTCAGTGTGGTGTTAAATAATTGAGTGTTGGTCCGTGTCATTAGGCATCTGTCAGTAGGTTTTAGATTGATGGGGGCTTTCAACCGTGGGTTCCTTGTTAACACTTGGCTGACGGACTGTCCCTTTAAGAAGCAGATTTCATCACTCTGTGCTGAGGCCTCGAATCATTTTGGCAGCGCAGTAACATTTATGCACGTCGTCCCGAGGCATGAGAAGACGCTCTCAGAGGACACCTGCATTCTAGGAAATTGCTTCGTTTTCCTTCTTCCGTCTCTTTCTGGATAGAAACTCAGCATGAACACTCATGGCCTACAGGCATGACCTCACTGTGTTTAAACCCTGTGTTAAGTGTCTGCATGTACAGCCCCCCCCCCCTAGCTGGAGATGAGCTCATGCTCTGCTGCTGGTGAGAACTACGGGCGAGTCCGCATGCAACATACAGCTGAAGTCCTCAGTCTGGTTCCAATTAGTATCACTGTGTGTGTGTGTGTGTGTGTGTGTGTGTGTGTGTGTGTGTGTGTGTGTGTGTGTGTGTGTGATGTCACCTCACCCACAAATCCATTCTGTTATGATCGTCTGAACCATTCAAGCTGGCAGGAACAGGAACTGACCCAAGCTGCGACTTTTGTCGAGAATCAAACTTATAAAAACATGAAGAATCTCTAGAAATGAACGTGGCTCTGCATACGCTCAGATGGGTGTGCCTCAAATTACTGCCCAGCTTTTACAAAGCAAGTCTGCAGGGATGTAGAATTAATCCTCTGTTGGGCTTATGTGGATCTGTTTGGTTTTTGAGGAGCTGTCACATGTATTCATCACAAATCCTGCCGTGAAAGAAATGCGCTTTGTTTTGGCTTTTCAGTTTATTGACACCGTTTCAGTTTTTCCCTCCTCTCCTCCAGCCTCCGTCCCCTGTGTTCGACATGTGATGAAGCCAAATATCAGAAATGAAGTACACCAGGAAAAGGCTTTTTCTGGATTAGATAAACAATGTAAACTCGCCAATGGGGTAAACAGAGCACAGTCATTAATTGATACATTTTATTGTGGGTGTGTTTGTTTATTTGGGCTGATGGACAGAAATGGTCCCAGTAAAAGGTTGTTGAGTTGCTTAAAATGGTCGTCAGCCAAACACTCGGAGCTGTTCACATAAAACTGTTGTTGTTTAATTAAAACTTTATGGTGAATTTGTCGCGGCTTCAGTGACCAAACAGCCATTGTTGTAGCTAAAACTTCAACTTCATTGAAGTGGTCCCAGAGAATTTAAATTCAAAAAGATCTTGTAAATCAGCCTTTAAACACACAATATGAAATTTCTGCAGCCATGGTGCCGTCTCAAAACAAAACAAAGACATCTGCTCAGTTTTGTGTGAGGAGAACGGGGCAGAGTGGAGGAGACAGTCAGAGCAGATCCAGACCTTCTGGAGGAAAAAACACCCAGAGTCACATCAGATTCTTCTTCCGTTTACCGACAGGAGGAGAGCTCAGAGATTACTTTTGAACTTTTGGGATTAAAAACTGGATTTATCTTCACTCCTGTTTATCAACCTGACTGCAGCAGTGATCCACGGAGGTGACCTCCATTTTGTTTATGTTCTGTAATGTTGACTGCTGACTGGAGCTGGAGGGGAAATGTACTTTACTTCATGAACGTAACGTTACAGAGAGAAGAGGGGGAAAAGAAGAGAGAGAACCAGAGTCTCTGCTGAGTGCTGACTTCAGTGCATATCTATATTTTAAAGTATACACGTAACCCTGCTAATTTGTTCCATCCTTTACACAGATTACATGCAGAAACATAAAACACATTCACATGTGATTCCCTTGCGTAAAAAAATGATGAACCATTGACATTTTGACGTGGACTTAAAGCAAATCTTCCCTTATTGAAGTTTAAATTCATGTGAGAGACAAAGAGAAGCTGCAGGAGGCACGAGCCCACAGAAGAAAATCTGATTCCACCCACATTTATCTGATTTGGAAATTACTACGAAGAGAAAAGCTTTTTTGTTCACACAGGGGGATGTTACAGAGAAAACACTTTCTTTTTTACAATGAACCTCGGTGTAAGCAAATATACTCAACTTCCCAAACAAGCCTGGGACAAAAGAGGTGGCTGTGCTTTCTTGTCGGAGGGAGATAAGGTAATGATGCATACATTTCCCACTGCTCAGAGACACAGCACTAACTGTTTATTAACAGCTTTTCAGCAGGAGTTCAATTCCAGTTTTCTCCTCTGGCTTGCTGTCAGTGTGGGACGTGGTATAGTCCCTCTGCGGAGTCCCTGGGGAGAGGATGGAGCCATGAAATGTGAAACAATAGTTTCCTTTTACCCACAAGCAATTTGGGTATTTATGCTTTTGTGGCTGAGCCTGTCAGAAGCTATGAAAGCAGCTGGCTGGCTGACGAGAGCTGGAGTTGTTGTCACCGCGTGTGACATTTGTGCTGCCCATCTTTTGTTTCCTCCTCTCAGACGTTGCTTCCTACATTTCCCTGTTGTGTCTCCGTTGAGACACTGCTTGTTTTTCCATCCTCTTGTGACTCAAACTCACTCGTGTCTGTTTTCCAGCACCGCACCTCAATGTCTCCTTGGGCCTCCCTGAGCTCCACAAGCCCCTTAATTGACTTCTCCAGCATTATGAAAAATGAGCCAGGCTTTCAAATGGCTCATTTAGCACAACTGCTATCACAGTGCCTCTTACTTTATCTTCAACATATTAAAAAGGGCTAGGTGCTCTTGATTAGGAGCGATGGGCTGCAAAAGCCCAAGCTACCGGCATTTGACAGCTGGCCACTAATTTGCCAATTCATCACGGGTGAATCTGAGATATTTTCCCCTTGGGAAAACACAACATATATTAAGATATAAATGCTCCAGCAGTATTAATAAACACCAGGAGACAGAGTTATGGGAGATGTGGGGAGGACACACATGGCTGCAGGCACAGGGAGGGCTGATTTAGTGTATACAGAGTGTTTGGTCACAGCTTCATGAGCTGAGAGAGTTACTGTGAGACAGTTACTGTTACTGTGAGACAGTTACTGTGAGACAGTTACTGTTACTGTGAGACAGTTACCGTTAGACAGTTACTGTTACTGTGAGACAGTTACTGTTACTGTGAGTCGGTTACTCTGAAACAGTTACCGTGAGATAGTTACTGTGAGACGGTTACTGTAAGACAGTTACTGTGAGGTAGTTATTGTGAGATAGTTATTGTGAGATAGTTACCATGAGACAGTTACTGTTACTGTGAGATAGTTACTGTGAGACGGTTACTGTGAGACGGTTACTGTTACAGTGAGATAGTTACTGTGAGACGGTTACTGTGAGACAGTCACTGTGAGACGGTTACTGTGAGACAGTTACTGTTACTGTGAGACGGTTACTGTGAAACGGTTACTGTGAGACAGTCACTGTGAGACGGTTACTGTGAGACAGTTACTGTTACTGTGAGTCGGTTACTCTGAAACAATTACTGTGAGATAGTTATTGTGAGATAGTTACCGTGAGACGGTTACTGTGAGACAGTTACTGTTACTGTGAGATAGTTACTGTGAGACGGTTACTGTGAGACGGTTACTGTTACTGTGAGATAGTTACTGTGAGACGGTTACTGTGAGACGGTTACTGTTACAGTGAGATAGTTACTGTGAAACGGTTACTGTGAGACGGTTACTGTGAGACAGTCACTGTTACTGTGAGACAGTTACTATGAGATGGTTACTGTGAAACGGTTACTGTGAGACAGTCACTGTGAGACGGTTACTGTTACTGTGAGTCGGTTACTCTGAAACAGTTACTATGAGACAGTTACTGTGAGACAGTTATTGTGAGATAGTTACCGTGAGACTGTTACTGTGAGACAGTTACTGTGAGATAGTTATTGTGAGATAGTTACCATGAGACAGTTACTGTTACTGTGAGATAGTTACTGTGAGACGGTTACTGTTAAAGTGAGACGGTTACTGTGAGATAGTTATTGTGAGATAGTTACCATGAGACAGCTACCGTGAGACGGTTACTGTGAGACGGTTACTGTTACTGTGAGACAGTTACTGTGAGATAGTTATTGTGAGATAGTTACCATGAGACAGTTACCGTGAGATGGTTACTGTGAAACGGTAACTGTGAGACAGTTACTATGAGACGGTTTCTGTGAGACAGTCGTGTGTCTAAAGCAACATATCAATCCCGCACATGCTCATTAAGTGCATCAGCTGAGTACATGCACACAATACACACAAAAACAGCAAACTATTAATACACAACAGCAGGTGTCCAGACTCAATGTATCATATTAACTCAAACACATCTATTGCTGCGATGCAGGAAAAGAAAAATGGCCGAGTCTCATGTTATAATATGAAAAGTTGATTGTTATAAGAACAATATAACGTCATATTTCCACGTTATTACATTATACAAACTTATGATGACAACAAGAAACTTTTCTTTCTTTATTGTGTCTTTTATGTGTTTGTGTTGTGATCATGTAAAATGTTTTATGTTATAATAACTGTTGCTGTTAGAACATGAAACAGCTCACATGATAACGTTATGATGTAATGTTAAAACATCTTGTTATAACAGTAGCAATTTAAGAATACTTAACTAACTAAACTTACACTGTATTCTTTTATTTTTATTTATATTTCTGTATTCATGAACTGAGATTACTTTGTTGAGAGGAATTTAAGGAGAACAAATGTCAAGGAAGAAATATATTCCTGTGGTTCATACAGATAGCTTTGATAACTTAAAGTTCAACTTTTTAGGACAGTTCTGCTGATCTGCAGGTATCTAAGTTAAAACTGAAAGCCAAAAAACCCCAAAACATCTGTATGGTGTGTTTTAGTGGAGTTTTCAGACTGTATTTTAATGACTATTGACTTGTGAAGCGCAGTACCAGAGTTTTCTGGTTATCGCAGACAGATAAACAAAAAATGGATATTGATTTGAGCACGGATCTTATAACCAACAGGTGTTAAGTGAAGTGTATTAGAGAAACATAATGGACCCAGTGGAGAAAATGTCCATCTGTTCCATTACTATCACAGGAAGACCTCAGCATGTATTTGTCTCTTGAAGTGTTCCACCGGCAGGTCCTGCCAACAGCCGATGTGACATGTGACGGCCCTTAAAGTTGTTTCAACCTGGATTGACATTAGTTTCTGTGGATTTGATGTTCGAAATGCAGAAAAAAGAGGAAAAATAGAAATATAGTGAACATAGTTTATGCTGCAGAAGTGGTTTCGACGTTTTAAGTTTTATTCCTACAAAAAAACTTCTAACATGATTCAAGCTGACCACAGCCTCTGATCTTTATCTATTTTAAAACTGTAGTTTCATAACCTTTAAGCCTACAGAGATGACAAGTATTATTTTTAGAAGATACATCTGTGATGTAGTTTCACTTTAGGAAGAGAAAATTAAATGTGGTTTAAAGGTCATTGACGCTATGTGAGAAGGTCGAGTCAGAGCTGGCTGATTAAAGCTGATGATGCTGTCACCGGTTCAGTACCCGCCCCCGTAAAACTCCTTGTGTCAAAGTACCTGGTCTGTTCTGAGGAGCGAGAGAGAGAAAAAGCATCCACCTGCAGAGCCAAGTCGAGTTTGGCTGAGGCTCCTCGGCTCTAATGCAGGAGGACGTGGCCCTGACGGAAGCAGCATGTCCTCTGAGCAAGAGCAATTATGATAACCATGCAAGCGGAAAGGCTGTAGCCAGAAGAACAGCGAGACAGGCTTTGATCCGGCAGGCTGCCTATTTAAATCACTGCTCACCTCCTCTGCAGACACCATCCTCACCTGATGTAGAGGGGCTTTCAAAAAAGGAGTCCAGGACCTCTACGGGCTCCTCTGTCATGATCTGTAGCTGTTTCGCCCCTTGAAACATCATTTGTTTCTCCTGCCCTTCTTCTCATCAAAGGTGAGTGAAGGTGCTTTTGTTTTAAGATGACTGACGTTTCTGTAGAGGCAGAAGTAGAGTTCATGATGAGATATACAGTTCATATGATTAAAATGTGTTGAGAAGATGCATAATTCAATAATATAAGTATACAGGTGTTTAATGATTAATAATTTCATTTATAAGTTTATATAGTGGTTAAAAATGTTAAAAGCATATTGGTGTTCATGTTTTTGTGTGATTCAGTAAAAGGTACACTTCCCCTTTAAGAACGCACAGGTTTGTGGGATTTCCTGTTGATGAGAGAGCATGCAGTCAGAGCTTGATAGCTGAAGAAGCAAACGGTTTTCTTACCTGCCTTTTAGTAATTAGTTGCTACAAGTGTGTTTGCCAGTCACTTTCTTTTTGTAACTTTGTGGAATAAAACTGGAGATTTTTTATATTTTTTCTTCACAACCAAAAAACGTTTCCAGAGTGGATTTTGTTACACTGCACAGCTGGGCTAACAACAGACACTGCCTGTGGAAAAGCAACTTCTTGCTAGCAATAGATTGTTGAGTAAGCCACTGCAAGATATCAAGCTTTTTAAACCTCTACATTAGTAAGAAAACCGGCTTGACATTGGACAAGGAGCCTTTGGAGAGGTTTGTGGATCGACCGATTCAAGATTCAACGAGGGACCTGAAAGAATATTCTCAATTATCCTACCAAGGCTGCAAGTGACACGTGAGTAGTTAGCTAATGTGCTAGCTAGCAATTGGATCTCAACGAGCCTCATCTTTGTTGCTTTGTGACTGTTGGTAAGCAAATGGGACCTGTATAATTACTGGAAGTACCGACTGCAAAGTAATCATGGCGGGGACAGAAACAGAAGAGACGGTAGGATTAACTGAGGAAAAAGAAAAGAGAGTTGTTAAACCAACGCTTAAAGGATTGGAACATAATCTGCAAATGAAAATATCCTTAAGAAGAGGCATACTGGGCCAACTTACTGAGAAAAAGAACGAACTGTATGCTTTAATGGATGATGATGTGAACGCGGAAAACATTGGAAAAGAACCGTTGGCTGAATATGTAGAACTGATAAAGGAATTCAGTGAAATAAATGAGCAGGTTAAAGACCTATTTTGCCAGACAGGATGTAAAGAGAATGTGAGCACTGATCAAAGGGATTGGTTCGAGCCACGAAATAGTGAGCACACAGACTTTGCACGAGAAGTGAATTCATGGACACGGGCGGCTAAGATACGCCAAGAAGAAGCTAAAAAGTTTAGTGATGAGGTAGAACCAGAAGATAGTGTGTCAGTCACATCCAAGAAATCTGGAAAATCCAAGTCTGTCAGTGCTGTGTCAGTGACATCGTCAGCTCGTTCTGAACGCTTAAAGGTGGAGTTAGGAAGAGCCGCTCTGTTAGCCAAGTCAGCTACATTGAAGAAGAGACAGGCTTTAGAAGAACACGAACTACAGCTCAAGGCTGAAAAAGAAGATTTAGAGCTACAAGCCGGGCTCGCTGCAGCTGATGCTCAACTGGCCGTGTTAAGAAAATATGAAGGCTCAGAAGCGTCAGGCAGATCCAAAGGAAGTAGGGTGGATGTTCTAACACCTACTCCAGTGAAGTATGATACCAACTACAGAAAAAGTGGTAACAGTGGTGGTCAGCATAGCCACACAACAAGAAGAGATGCAGGTGACCATGTCATACAAGCTCCTGTATACTCAGTGGACAATTCTGTGAATACAGACAATCTGGTTACTGTCATGCAACGCCAAAATGACATCACCGAAAGCCTAATAAGGCAACAGAAGCTCTCTACATTGCCACCACAGAACATCCCTGTTTTCAAAGGAGATCCAATAGAATATCGTCTCTTCATGAGAGCGTTTGAACACAGCGTAGAGAGTAAGACTGAAAATAGCAAAGATCGCCTTTACTATTTAGAACAACACACTATTGGACCGCCTAATGACTTAGTGCGCAGTTGCTTTCATATGGACCCAGAACAGGGCTATCCTGAAGCCAAGAGACTTCTGAAAGAACGCTTTGGAGATAAATACAAGATATCCATGGCCTACCTGGACAAGGCTTTAAACTGGCCTATCATAAAAACAGAAGACAGCAAGGCACTCGAATCATACGCTCTCTTTCTCACAAGCTGCAGTAATGCAATGGCAGACCTTGAGTACTTAGATGAGATGGAAAATGCTGCTAATATGCGCACGATCATTGCAAAGCTCCCCTACAGACTGAGAGAGAGATTCAGGAGTGTAGCCATAGACATTCAGAAAAAGCAAGATCGACGGACAAAGTTCAAAGATGTAGTAACGTTCATCACCATGCAAGCAGAAATGGCATCACACCCTGTGTTTGGTGAAATCCCAGGACAAACAAGGCGCCAGATAGACAGTAAGACTGAAAGGACAGGTGGAAAGAAAAACATCACGACACTGGCCACTGAAGTAAAAGCACAGAAAGCCGAGAAAGGTGTTTGGGACGGAAACAAGAAAACTCAGG
Source organism: Pagrus pagrus (assembly GCF_965226575.1). Lineage (NCBI taxonomy): Eukaryota > Metazoa > Chordata > Actinopteri > Spariformes > Sparidae > Pagrus > Pagrus pagrus. The sequence goes on from NC_140193.1 coordinate 25,369,367, forward strand.
AGAAAGGAACAAATGTGGATAAGGCCTTTAATAAACCATGTATCTTCTGTCAGGGAGACCATACCATGGAACAATGCAAAAAACTTCAAAAAATGTTGCACAAGGAAAAGTTGGAGTTCCTCAAGGGCAAAGGACTTTGCTTCAGTTGTCTTACAGCAGGACACATGAGTAAGGCCTGTGAAGAAAAGAAGAGCTGTCAAATATGTTCAGCAACACACCCTACACTCTTGCACATAAAACAGAAACCCAAAGACTCACCGAAGGAAGAGGCTTCGAAGGAGGAGCCTAAGGACGAGTCTCCGAAGGTGGTCAGTGGATTTGTGGATGCAGGGGACACAAGCTCCCAGACTGGGGCCGGGGGTACTGATAGTATCCTCGCCATTGTTCCTGTGAGAGTAAAGGCAAAGAAGGGAAACAAGGTGCTGACTTGTTATGCATTCCTGGATCCAGGAAGTAACGCTTCCTTCTGCACTAACAAGCTGGCGAATGACCTTCACCTGAAAGGAAAAAATGTGAATATCCTACTCACCACCATGGGAGAACAAAAGGCAGTCTCCTGCAAAGCTGTACCTGACCTAGAAGTGAGCAGCCTAGAAGGCGATGACTTCATCGGGCTCACCGAAGTTTTTGCACAAAAAGTTATCCCCGTGAGTAAAGAGAACATTCCTACTCAAGAAGACGTGGATAAGTGGCCACATCTGCAAGGTGTACGAATCCCTTCCATCAATGCAGATGTCGGTCTTCTGATTGGAACTGATGTGGCGAAAGCCCTTGAACCAGAGGAAGTAATCCGCAGCATCAAAGATGGGCCGTATGCAGTACGTACAGCCCTGGGATGGACCGTAAATGGTCCGCTGCGTGAGAACATTAGAAGTCGGACAAAACATGGATGCCCACAGATTAAGATAAATCGCATCTCAGTGGCTCGACTGGAAGAATTATGGGCTCAGCAATTCAAGTGTGATTTTCCGGAGAACGTTCAATTAGAGCATTTGGAAATGTCCAAGGAAGACCAGCTTTTCATGGATAGAGTCTCGGAATCAGCCAAGCTGGTCAACGGCCACTACTCGATTGGCTTGCCGTTGAAGAAAAAAGATGTGAAAATGCCCAATAATAGAGCAGTGGCAGAGCAACGAGCGCTCAACATGAAGAAGAAGCTTCAGAGAAACCAGACCTTCAAAGAAGACTACGTTAGCTTCATGAAAGATGTGATCAGCAAGGGCTACGCGGTAAAAGTACCAATTGAAGACCTACAACGGAGCGATGGAAAGGTGTGGTTTATCCCGCATCACGGTGTTTACCACCCTAAAAAGCGGAAAATACGAGTGGTATTCGACTGTGGAGCTTCTTACCAAGGAACCACACTCAACAAACAACTACTGCAAGGGCCTGACATGACAAGCAGTCTCATCGGTGTCTTAACAAGGTTCCGTCAAGAGCAGGTAGCAATAATGGCGGATGTGGAATCAATGTTCCATCAAGTTAAAGTACCACCAGAAGATGCTGACCTTCTCAGGTTCCTGTGGTGGCCGGACGGCGACGTCTCACAAGAGCTGCAAGAATACAGGATGGAGGTTCACTTGTTTGGCGCCACCTCCTCACCGAGCGTCGCGAGTTATGCTTTGAGAAGATGTGCTGAAGATAACAAGAGCAGTTTTGATGCGGCAGCAGTGGATACGGTTTTATGTAACTTCTATGTCGACGACTGTTTGAGATCAGTTGCATCCGAACAAGAAGCAGTCAAGCTATACCAAGACCTGAAGGCCATCTGTCTAACAGGAGGATTCAGACTAACTAAATGGATGACCAACAACCGGGATGTGTTGGCAAGTATTCCACAAGAGGACAGGGCAAAAGAAGTCAAAAACCTCGACTTTGACCAGGAATCACTCGCCATCGAGAGAGCTTTAGGAGTCCAGTGGTGTATCCGGTCGGATCAGTTTAAGTTCCACGTGAACATCCAGCAGAGGCCTCTCACCCGAAGGGGAATCTTGTCAATGATGAGTTCAGTCTACGACCCACTGGGGATGTTGTCTCCCATCATACTGCCTGCCAAAAACATCCTGCAGGAACTGTGCAGACTGAGAACAGGATGGGACGACGCTGTGCCAGACCATCTTGCACAACAATGGTCAAGGTGGATGGAAGAGCTTCAGCAGCTCACCAACGTTGGAGTGGACCGGTGCTTCAAGCCATCTCAGTTTGGAGAAACAGTGGAGGCTCGACTACATCACTTTAGTGACGCGAGCGAAACAGGCTATGGTACTGTGACTTACCTGGTTCAGAAGAACAGCAGCAACCAGATACACTGCTCATTTGTCTTGGGAAAGGCAAGGGTTGCCCCTCTTAAGCCCACGACTATTCCGCGGCTGGAGCTGACGGCGGCTACCTTAGCTGTGAAGGTGGACATCACGTTGAAGAAAGAACTGCAGCTTTCACTGTCAGATTCCAAGTTCTGGACAGACAGCACTGCCGTACTTAAGTACATAGCAAACGAGAACATCAGATTTAAGACATTTGTGGCGAACAGGGTCGCTACAATCTTACAAGCATCAAGAGTGGAGCAATGGAGCTACATCAACTCACGGTTGAATCCAGCCGATTGCGCTTCCAGGGGACAAAGGGTGAGTGTCTTCCTGCAGAACGAAGTATGGATCTCAGGGCCTGCCTTCCTCAGCAAGCCAGAAAGAGAATGGCCAGACAAGCCTGTTCAGTTAGAGGAGCTTACAGTGGCAGATCCTGAGGTCAAGAAAGGCATACTCGTTAATGTTACAACGGTGGAAGAAAGCGCTGATGTAATGCAACAACTAACAGAGTACTTCTCTTCCTGGACACGGCTAAAGAAGGCGGTGGCGTGGCTCATTCGAGTCAAAGGAACCCTGGTAAACCTGTCAAAGAAGAGAAAAGAAATTAAAGAACTATACAAGGACCAAGAACAAGTGAACAAAGAAATTACAAGATACAAGAGGAGTCTCAAACAGACTTACCTGACTCTGGATGATCTTCAACAAGCTGAGCTGGCTATCCTCCGCCATTGTCAGCAAAGGAAGTTCCAAGAGGAAATATCTGCTCTTCAGAGAAAAGAGCCAGTCAAGAAAAGTAGTAGAATCTGCAGACTGAATCCGCAACTTCAAGAGGGAATCCTTCGTGTTGGAGGTAGGCTCAGTCGAGCATCCATGCCGACCGAAGCCAAGCACCCGATGCTCCTGCCTAAAGACCATCACGTGGCTGATCTGATTCTCCAGGATGCACATGAGCGACTGGGACACAGCGGACGCAATCATGTCTTGTCTCATGTACGTCAACGATACTGGATTATTGACGCCCCCTCAGCAATCAGGAAAATGCTGGCTCGCTGTACTACCTGTACCTGTCGAAGACAACACGGTGCATCAGGCACACAAATGATGGCGGACTTACCAAGAAACAGAGTTGTACCGGACGAACCACCTTTTACCAGAAGTGGAGTTGATCTGTTTGGACCATTCAATGTAAAACGAGGAAGATCATATGTAAAAAGGTATGGGGTTATATTTACCTGTCTCACAAGTCGTGCGGTCCACATCGAGATGGCGACATCACTGGAAACAGACTCCTTTATTCATGTTCTGCGTCGCTTCATCGCAAGGAGGGGTCAGGTAAAAGAAATGCGATCCGATAATGGGACTAATTTCATCGGAGCTGACCGCGAGCTCAGAAAAGCTATAAAGGAGTGGAATACTTCACAAATTGAGAACAGCTTGCTCCAGCGTGACATCAAATGGATATTCAATCCTCCATCCGGATCACACCACGGAGGGGTGTGGGAGAGAATCATCCGCTCCATCAGAAAGATCATGGTTGCTACGCTGAGAGAACAAAGCTTGGATGAAGAAGGCCTTCAAACGTTCTTCTGCGAATGTGAGGCCATTCTGAACAGTAGGCCTATTACCACGCCTTCAAATGATATGAATGATCTGGAAGCCCTCACTCCACAGCACTTGCTGCTGCTGAAGACTCAACCAAACTTACCACCGGGACTCTTCCAGACATGTGACAATTACGCGCGCAGAAGATGGAGGCAAGTCCAGTATATGAGTGATCTCTTCTGGAAACGCTGGACCAGGGAGTACCTCCCTCTACTCCAGAAAAGACAGAAATGGAACCACCCATCACGGAACTTCATCCCAGGAGATGTAGTCTTGATCGTCGATGACTCAGCGCCTAGGGGATCCTGGCTGATGGGAAGGATCGTCAAGACTATGGAGGATGAGCATGGAATGGTCCGCAAAGTTCGAGTCAAGACAAAGACTAATGAGCTTGAGAGGCCAATAACAAAGCTCTGCTTACTTCAAGAAGCAGCATGAGAAGGACTGTTACTTGCCTGATTGAGAGTGCTATTTGCTTTGTGTTATTAGGAAGAAAGACTTTCTTTATATAAGTTGTAATTGTTTCTGCCCTAGAAAGCAATTAGGGGCCGGGTATGTAGAGGCAGAAGTAGAGTTCATGATGAGATATACAGTTCATATGATTAAAATGTGTTGAGAAGATGCATAATTCAATAATATAAGTATACAGGTGTTTAATGATTAATAATTTCATTTATAAGTTTATATAGTGGTTAAAAATGTTAAAAGCATATTGGTGTTCATGTTTTTGTGTGATTCAGTAAAAGGTACACTTCCCCTTTAAGAACGCACAGGTTTGTGGGATTTCCTGTTGATGAGAGAGCATGCAGTCAGAGCTTGATAGCTGAAGAAGCAAACGGTTTTCTTACCTGCCTTTTAGTAATTAGTTGCTACAAGTGTGTTTGCCAGTCACTTTCTTTTTGTAACTTTGTGGAATAAAACTGGAGATTTTTTATATTTTTTCTTCACAACCAAAAAACGTTTCCAGAGTGGATTTTGTTACACTGCACAGCTGGGCTAACAACAGACACTGCCTGTGGAAAAGCAACTTCTTGCTAGCAATAGATTGTTGAGTAAGCCACTGCAAGATATCAAGCTTTTTAAACCTCTACAGTTTCCTTTCATGGACATTTAGACAGTTTGCCTCAGAAGTACAGTCTGTGGAGGCACAGCGAAGCCCCATGAAGGCTCTGAGGGAACGGTCGGCTCAATTAACTTTCTATCAGAACACAATCCAAGTCTTTATGAAACTCTTTGAGCCTTGGATCCACACTGTCGTGACAGTGCTAGGCGAGCTAACAAAAGCATTTTTCAAAGAAAAGAATAAAGAATAAAGAACGACGATACTCAGTTTGACTCACATCTCCGGACACAAGAGTGGAACACCGACGGGAGGAATTAATAAACTGTGACACATCAACCTGTCAGATGAGACTAAAAAATTGAATCAAATCTTTTTGCAAGTTATTTCACATGTACAATTAATAACAAAAATATGAGCAGTGATCTACAATTGAAAGGTGAAAATCTCATCAAAGTTTTCCCCCTTCAGTTATGTAGATGTTGCAGTTTGATATGTAAAGGGGGTGACATGCTCCTCCACTAATTACAACATTACATGTGTACTAATCTGCAGCAGGAAATAGTCCCCAACAAATGCAACGTTTACTCATGCTATGGTGATATTCAAAAAATCAACTTCATGTCTTCAGGAGAATAACAATGTGCCAAAGGCTAAAAGATACTAGCAGAGTAGGGAAGAGGGAACCTATTCAGCAGCACACTAAGGCACTGTGGTGTTTTCATTGGATTTGCTGACATTAAGAAAAATATTGAATAACACCAGCTTTATCTTTGAAAGGTGGCTCTGAAAAGATCACAGTTTTCTCCTTCATAGAAGAAACCAGCTGTAAATGTGCTCTACATTACAACAGTGACCCAGTGTGAGTTGAGTAAATGGACTAGCTCAATAAATACTTTATATAACTTATATTCATGGTTATTGATTATGTTCGGCAACACATTTGGAAAGGGTTAGGGTTATATTTCTCAGTAGTTTTGAACTTCTCATTACCTCATTGGTTAGTCAGCTGTCAATCTTGTTTATTAGCCATTTGGTAGGTCCTTGGACAGCATAACTGCAATATTTTAAACTGCTTTAATTTGTACACTGTTTTTGAGATCAGTGGTTGTGTACTTCTGATATTGCCACGCTCAGAGATCCAGTAGAAGACGCCTACCAAACACCTGCCACCTGTGCCTCAACCTCATTGGATGATGCTGGACCTGACCTCCTTCCCAGGAGCTGTAAGTACCAATCGAACGCATCTATTGGGACTTAGACGGATTAACAGAACCAAAAGTAGGCCTATATTGTGTTTTCCATCAGTGATGAAAGGATTAGTTGATTGACAGAAAATTGATTAACAAAAATCAATCATTTAAATCCTTTATCAAGCAAAAACACAATGATTGAAATACAGTTCACACTGAAAACTGAATACCTTGCCGTGTCTGTGTTTCGTTAAAAAAAAACCCAAGCAATTTGAAGATGTCACCTTGAAATTATTCTAGCTTCCTGTTATTTATGCACCACACAGTCAATTAATTGAAAAATAATTGAAAGCTGAAACCAAACGAATGGCTCATTTAAATTTAGTTTGGTTTTATTTGACTCAGTGATGGGGATTAAGAGGGGAGAATCACAGTATTTGCCTGTTCATCAGTCTGGATTGGCAATTTGCTGTCAGGGTGATGTGAATATCGTCATTTGTCCATGTTCACGACAGTCTGCGTGCAGCCGGCTTGTACTGCATGTGAACACGCCCAGAAACACATATAACAAAAAAAAAAAAAAAATTGTGTGCGACCCAGTTTCCTTTGAATGCAAAACTAATTTGCTGGTTAAAGAATGATCATGAACGAAGAGCTGTCTTCACTGTAAACCCCACGAGGAGTAAACTGGTTCCAAGGTGTAGGAGTAGTTTGAGATGGAATCCGGTCCTGGCACCAGTACATGATGTCCTCATTGTTAATACTGCCGACAAAGCTGATCGGCTTGGTGGTGTTTCCAGTTGGGGGAACAGCCGTCAATATAATCCGCTCAGTATTGGTTTGGCTATTGAATATGGAAGTTTAATCCATTCATTCACTCCATTTCACTCGGCTTCTTTTGGTGAAAATATGTGCGGCACCTCCTTAAATTAAAGCATGTGTAACAGGGCTCTACCTGGATAATCCTGTCTAAATAAATGATATCAGTGACAGTGGATTACAGTATTTTATTTGCGAATGTACAGACTGTCAGAACCACTGGCCCACGGATACAGTTAAAGTGATGATGGGGGTGGGATGTTTTGATTGTTGGCAGGAGGCCGAGGCTCTGTTGGTACCCACTTCCCTCCTGCTCATGCTGATATAACTCTTCCTGTGAGGGGAATGGCCTCTTGGTGGTTGCTGCCGATGCCAGCCCACGCAGTAGATTCCAGGTAACTGTGACTGTGCTGATTATAGGGGTATAATTAGAGATGGCTGGAGCTGGACCTTAAGGACCAGTCTTGGGGCCCATTTGTGTTTATTTGAATTAAGGGTACGACGAGCAGGATTTTTGGGGCCAGTCACCAATTGCAGGAAGCAGTATTGGCTGATCACAGAAGGATGTAAACTGTAAAAAGAGAGTTCAGAGAGGACACAGACTTCAGGAAAAATGTTGTGTCTCAGTCTCAGTTGTCTCAGTCTTTGTACTGAGGTCTCTGTCAGGAACAGGGGCAGACTGCAGCGTATCATTCGCTCTGTTGGGAAGGTGATCGGCTGCAATCTGCCATCCCTCCAGGACTCTGAGGCATGCAGGTAAGATTGTTGTCGACCCCTCCCATTCCGGACACAAACTTTTTGAGACTCTCCCCTCTGGCAGGAGGCTGCGGTCCATCAGGACCGAAACTTCTCGCCATAAGAACAGTTTCTTCCCATCTGCAACTAGCCTCATTAACAAGGCCCATGACCCCACTGACACTGACCCCCTCCCTCCCCCTTCACTTACATTAAAGTAAAGTTTCAGGACACTGTTATTTTGCACTTTACAGTATCCATCTCTACTGTGACCTTGCACAATCCATGTCAAACATTTTGCACTCCCACTTGTACAGAAAATGTACTTAATACGAACACGCAATCCCAAATGATAAATTGAACTACCTCTGACTGCAATCGTCTTCTCATGCCACATCCTTTTGATTCTTTCTTGACTGTACTCTGCAATGTTTTGTTCACCACAGCCAGCTACTGTTGCAAAACTGCTCTCCTTTATGACAGCAAGGCTCTAAAATGCAATCATTTCAGTGCATACACCAGTGATAAGAGAGTGTGTGACTGTGATTCATTATTTTGGTGCATCAGTGCGAGCTCTGACACCCAGGCGAACACAATACGTGAATTTACTAGACTGATTTTGTTTTTGAATCTTTTATCTCTCCTCAGTTGTTCATAGTAGCAAAGAGCAGTGTCAGAAAACAATGTAGGAGCTTCTCCCTTTTAGCCAGCGTGTGACCATTACTACTACTAAAACTTGATCGTGACATCTCTATTTTTTATTGCCACTCCCGAACAGATGCTATGATGACCTTGGTTTATTGTTGTAAGGTGGAAGTCAGAACCTAGAAACCAAACAATAGTCTGCCAACATGTGAGCTGGCTCACTGAATCATCTGTGTCAGTGCAAAAAGGAAAATGAAACAAAAATCACAGTGACGGTGACTTCTCTGTCGTTGTCTTGACACCTGTGAGTTTTACCTGTGTGACCCCACTGGGCAGAAAATTAGAGGTGCAACCTTTGAAACAGTGTCCAGGCCGGGTCGACGGTTTCATTAACCCATCTGCGTTCCTGCAGTGCAGCAAAACAGCGCCCGATTTGATCTTGACAGATGCCATCGACAATCAGCAGACTGATGGTGACGTAAGAGAGCTGCAGCAAGATGCCACACAGCCACCTGAGATGTGGCAGAGGTGTGCGGTGTGTTTGTGAAAAACAGACAGAAGTGTGAATGTGTGTGTGGGTGATGAACAGTGAAGGGAAAAAGAAGAAAATTGAGCTTCAATTTAGAGCCAAATGACCCGCCCAAAACACACTCTACTGGGTCTTAAATCCTCTGCTGGAGAACAGGGCTGCATAAAATTGCCTACTTATCCCTCAATTGTTTCCTTTGGTGCCAGAACTGAATGGAACACATTTAATTGCATATTGTTTTAAGCACATTATTCTCGAAATGTAAAGGAAATTATTAGATGCGCAAGACATATAAAATGATGGAAAACATCTACAATCCTCTGACTTGTCTTGACGTTGGGTCAGAGATGTGTGACTTTATTCTGGAGGGTTGTCTGTTTGTATCTCCCCGCTGTGTATGTTTATGGTTGGACAAAATAATAAGAAATATTTCCATGAAGCTGCAGTGATTAGTCAGTCAATAATAATTTGATAATTTGCAACTGTTTTCATGACTGCTCATTTCCCCAGGCAAAAGTGATTATTAGTAATCAAGGAGACTGAAAAACTATACTGTATATGGGACCGATATTCATCTGCAGCAAAAATTTAACTCTTTGTGTCAAATGTCGATGAAGGTTCTCAGTCATCCAGGTCATGATATTATTAAGCGCTGTATCGTAGGCAACTGGATGTGTTTCAGTTTCTTGAACACGTTTCACCTCTCATCCAAGAGGCTTCTTCAATTATAAGTAGGCTTTTAAACTCTGTGCGGGAGTGTCCTTACAGAGTCATTAAGGACACGTGTGAGCTCTGAGTTTCAGAGTCATTAGGGCCACTTGCGTACCTGTGTAAAGTACGGCCTACAACATTACTTATCACCCACCTATAATGCAGTAGTTCCCTCCCCAGACCGCTAAACAAGCATTCCCACCTGGGCTCACCTAGCCCTAGCAACCCACATGAAAGCTGGTTGGGTCAACGACCCACAAGTGGCCCTAACTACTCTGAAACTCAGACCTGACCTAATCTAACCTGAGTACTAGACTACCTCTTGACCTCTGCCACACTGACTGGCAGTATATGGGTCTAAACAGGCGGTCTGTAACCTCTATGGGGTCGTCAGAGTTGCGTCAGGGGGGAATGCCTAATTACTGCTTGATAATATTTTGAAAGTTAAAATTTTTCAGAATTTCAAATGTATCTGAAAGCACATGTTAACTTGGATCCAACATAACATTAGCAAGGATTCATTCTTACAATTTTTTTTAATTTCCACAACAGTGATGACAGTGCTTGTGCAATCATGTGGTAAATCTCACCACCTGCAGCACCTATCCATAACAGTAAACTAGTCAGTTATCTGTGTTATTATCCAAAGAGTACCAACATTCTTGTGAGCCTGAATAGATCGTTTTGTAACTTATCGAGCAAAAGACTCAGAAACCACTGGAGAAACTGCAAAAGTGATGCTGATGGGCCTAGTTTTAGCCATGCTACAACTTCTGCTGACTTGTTCTACATGGCACTACAGTCCGCCCAAGTGGTTATTGTAGGCCCGGTTTAATATGCAGAAGAATTTAATACATTACATGAATGATGTTGAAGGTCTGGTCTAAGTCATTAGGCCTCTGACTAGCATGATTCACACTTTCCTCTCCCGGCCAGCAGCGACTGTTGTTGTTGTTATAATGTGGTACAGCATGAGTACAGCATCTGACAAATTACATTTGGCTTCATTGCCTTTATATGCAAACATTACATTTTACATAACATAAACATTTTCTCAACTAAACAATTAGTTGAGAAAATAATTAGCAGATTAATGCATAATGAGAGGAATAGTTAGCAGCAGCCGAAAGCATTCCCTAAAGCTGGACATGATTTTTATCAGAACCCAAAAAACGAGTGTTATCCTGATAAAGCCCCTTTGAAGTCGTCACAGTTCACAAATGTCTTCACGCTTAGTCTTAAACTTTAATTAGTCCTCAGAAGAGAGATACAAGAGAACACACACACAGCAGACAGCGCTGATCCATCTCAAATTGTTTCAGCTGTGTCTCTCTTCATTTTCTCCCCCTGTGCAGTGACTTCACCACAGTCTGTTCCTCTGAAGGTGCTTTGCAGCAGTAAACCTCCTGATCCCTTCACCAACAGGCAACTAGAGCGGAGCATAAACATGATGAGAGACCTGGTAACAATGAACCTGTTTGTCGTGTTCGGGGTAAACTCAGTGGAGTCCTGGTTTTGCCTCCATTGCGAGTGCCACAGGCTCAGGCAGGGCTTTACCTGGGATGGAAGCGAGAGAGCAGAGATGAAAGTTGTTGCCAAATCTTCTTGTGATGCTCAAAACCCAAAGGCTTGCAGCTATTTTCTGGATTGACTGATTTCACAGCTGGGATGCAGAGCAAAACTGTGCACAGCCAGACTGTAATTCTACGCATTCCTGGCTTTAACGCCCACATGCAGTGCTGATCTCACAGGAGCGCTCATGAAGGAGGTGAAAAAAGAAATCTGGTTTTTATGCACTTTCCTGCACAAAACAGGCCCAGTTGGCTCTGCGGCAGGTACAGAGATGCACAATGAGTCATTTCAACTGATTACTGTACAGAACATTTGAGTTATTGGTGTGGAGAGGCGGCGGAGGAGTGAAGCTAAATTAGTACTGGAAGTAATGATGCCCCGAGGCTGGAGGGAGAGAGAGATGTAGAGAAATCAACCTGTGGTCCATTCATTACCCCGTCTATCTCTGCAGTGTTGTGTTGCAGTAAAACAGCCATCAGAGGTCAATTCGAGAGCTGCTCTTTGTCTAATCACACTGCAATGAATGAAACGTTTTACTTTTTTTGTCCTTGTAGACTCACTATGATTAAAATATGCCTTTAATCTGTTGTTGTTGGCTGTGGTAATGTCTGAGAGAGAAATCTTTTCTAACCTTCTTATAGCAGCTTTCCTTTGAAAGAAATTGTCAGCTAATGGAACACTCTGGCTTTGATGCATGTGTGTGTGTGTGTGTGTGTGTGTGTGTTCTTACGTTTCAATGACATTGCAGGAAAAGGCATCAAACAAGCACAAGGACAGGGAAATTGCTTAAAAGCCCGTTGGAGCGTGCATCAAATGAGTGGCCTGAAACTGCTTTTCAGTTACTTTGTCACTTTCCCATTTTTTGAAATTTTAATACCCATGTTCCCTTTTTCTGTTATTTAAGCACTTTAAAACCTGTTCTTCTATGTACAGGCATTAGCTCAAACTCTATTGTAAAATCTGAAGCCCTGGGCTGTATAAATGATTGAACGACATTGAACATTGAGCAACTTGTTACCCTCTAAGATCTGTGAAGTAAATGTGAGTGTAAATGGCTTCTCTGGGTGTGCATTAACCCTGCCACAAGGAGAGTGGGGGCAGGGGTGCACATCACAACTCAAACCTGCCAGAGCTGTAGATCCAGCGTAAATCAAGGAGCTTTTACTGAAGAATCCAAAGACCATTGTGTGTTTTTGCCGCAACATATTAGATGAGGTGAGCACAGTGTGTAGTCCTGAAGGGTTGGCGGTCTGCTCCTTTACATGATTCTGAAGCCTCCGCACGCTACAGGAGGAGCAGCGAGGTACCGGTCTAACTTGCTCCCCACTCCGAGGTACCCGTGTCCCCATCAATATTTCTGTGCCATCAGCAGTTTTATTTACGACACTGTCATCAATATTGCTTCCACTCAGCGCGGCTGCCAGCCTTTACAACCTCCGTCAGCTGGTTAAGTAGATTGAATAAAACGCAAATGGCTCACTCAGGCTCTGCGCTACGCAACTACCATAAACCCCAATGTTCGTCAAATGAGCTTCTTGGAAACAACCTCCTGACTTTGTAGCGGCTACTTTTAACGACCGAATGTGGAGGCTTGGCTCTGTGCGAGAGGGAGGCGTTGGAGGTGATTTAACATCGTTTGGTTTCTCCTCTCTGCTTTATTAGGAGGAGGAGAGGACCCTCCATCACTGCCGTCTCCGTCTCTCCCACTCATCTCTCTCTGTCAGCTGGGGTTAACTCGTGGCACCATTAACCCGTCCTGTCCTCCTACAAGGAAATGCAAGGAGAGCATCCCAACTTCTTCTCCAACTACATGACCTTTTGACCTCTAAGGGCTGGTTTCACAAACACCTGTGGAGGCAGTCTTAGCTATTCTCCAGCAGCTGTATCTGTTATTTTCCAAAAACAGCCAATTTGTTCTGTGTTATGAAACTGACTGGACTCCAAGATGGCATCTATTAATTCCAATGAAAACTGGCTCATTGTGCACACGTGCCAAAAAAGTGAATTCTGCATTGTGTAGAACATAAAGTGCAACACAGATGGGCTGCACCCACACTGGACACACCTGACATGCCTGGATCGGGGCTTTTCTGGAGGGGCGTATGTCAGATGGGAAAGTGCATATAATGACACCTGTCACACGCTGCCGATGTATGTTGCACCAAAGGGCTGACTTTTTGTGAATGCTGCAGAGATCGCAGTCAGGTGCGCCCTGCCCCACGTCCCAGTTCTCAGCTGCAGGGCTCCTGTCCGGCTGTCTCCACTGAGAGGCAGTTTCTTTAAATCAATAAATAGTAGCTGTGGCCAGCAAGTAGATGCAGACTGAGTTAATCTGTCTTACCACATTGCTATGAACCCAAGTTTTTGTAAAACCGTCCACAGGCTGAAGTGAGCAGTTAGAGAGGTAGTAAGGTGTGTGCCTGCTTGTGTTGTTGGTCAGCGAATGAAGCATCAACAGTATCAGATTAGAGGACAGACCTGAGCAGCCAGCTTGATTTTGTTCTCCAACAGATTGCATTTTGGTGACTTCTTGACTCCTTTGATTACATTTCCAATACAACCAATTCCCTTGGAGTTCCTCCCAGGCAGGCTTTGCCCAGACCACACTTACACACAGAAGAACTGGCCAGTAGATTAATGCTAAGCTGATGAATCATATCAAACAAACTGTTTTCCCGTCGAGGAGGATGGAGGGCTGTGATGGCAGAGGCGACAAAGTCTCAATCCCCGCAGACGATGAGAGCGTTTTTCTGGCCGCGACTTCAGACAGCATGTGATCTGCCCATCCTGTCTGGTTGCGTGAGAACACAGACACGTCTGTCTGCTGGACGCCTCCTGGGACGGTGCACAACACACATCAAAAGCAAAGGCTGCTCGCTCTGTAAACATGAAAACAGGGAATAAACATCAGCTGCTCATATTATGCAACTGTGATCAATGCTGGGTGCTCCTAGTGTTTGAGGTCTCTCAGACTAACAGTGCTGCTGTTGCACTCGCGATCAAACATGTATGGATCCCCTCAGTGAAGGCCAGGCCAACTCACATCGGTCAGACAGAAAAGTTGTTCTTCATACTACAAGTGCTGCTGGCTTCTGACTTCTGCAGACATGTTTTTTTTTCCAGTGCATCCTCGGTAGTAGGTAAAGCTGTGCCGGGAATACCATTAATTGCATGGTTGTCTCTTTCATAAGGTATACTAATGAATAAATGGCTGCATTCATGGTTTATACTTCAGTTAGTTCAGGAATAATCCATTAATGAGAGCCAAACGTTTGGGTTTGAAAAGTCCTCCAGATGTATATCCTCCAGTGCCGCTGCCTTTCTTGGAGCCTCTCTTTGCTGCAAATGCTGGATTGCCAAAACCAAGTCGTTCAAGCGGGGTTTGTATGGAGCCCCGGCCCTCCCTGCAGACACTCTGCCTGTCCACTCTCTCTAGCCCAGAGACACAGCTGTGAGCTGAAGGAGTCGGTGTGTTTAAAGGGGAAAGTACAGCTTGCAATCTGCTCGCCACAGCCAACAACGCAGACACGCACGTGTTTAAATGCTCACTCGGTGTAAGCCACTTGCGTAGGTGGCAAACCATAAATCAGCCTTAATTCAATTACTTTTTTTTTTTTTTTAAGTTTAAGGCCAAAGTTAAGTTATTTGTCAAAAATGATAAAACACTGTCAGGAAAGATCATAAAAATATCAAAACACACTGGAGTTGGGTTTCAAAAAACACCCAGATTGAACTGTTGATAGGAGTTTATGCGGGAGAATTTATGCAGCAAGGAGTTTTCTAAGATCGGAGCACTTCAAGTTGAAATATCTCCTCTAAAAGTTTAGAATGTCCATTTATTCATTGATTCACTCATCTACTCATAATACATTTGCACTGAGATAGTTTTTAATTCTCACAGCAAATATTGGCACATGTGATTAATTTTGATTAATTAATCACAAAGCTTGTAATTAATTAGATTAATTTTTCAACCACTTGACAGCACTACTTTAAAGCTCCATTAGTTAGTGTTTTAATGTAACGGTGAATCTCATCAGCTGAACATAAAATGAAGGATTGCTCACAGAGAACTATCACCATGGGCCTCTTTGTTGTTTTGTTTTCAAGGCACAGTTACTGAGGGTTACTGCTTCACAAGTAGTCATGTAATCTACTCACAGCAAGAATAAGAGGACCCAAACATTAGATGTCCCTGATTATAAACAGCAGTGGTTCGCGCTGTTGCTCCACTCTGTACAGATCTCCCCGTGTCTGCGTGCGTTCTCTGCGGGTACTCTTCCTACCACAATCCAAACACCTGCAAAGAGTTAATGGGTTACCCTAAATAAGGTAATTAGGTGGGTGTGAATGTGAGCGTGAATGGTTGTTTGTCCCTATTTGTCAGCCCTGTGATGAACTGGCGACTGGCTGCTCGCCCAATGTCAGCTGGGATCGACTACAGTTCCTCCGTGACCCTGAAAAGGATAAGCGGTTACAGACGATGGATGGATTATTATAAACCTCAAAGCAAATGGGATATTTTTATTAAAGCAAATGAGTCACACACTCTCCTGCCTGCTCTGCAGGAGTTACACAGTTAGCATTTTGTTTCTAGACCCTTATCTCCAGTGGCAAATCTTGGCTGATCAACAGATAATATTCTAAACATGGTGAACAAACAACAGTGCATCGCAAATTAGCACCGTCATAATTGAACTCTTTTTTTTTTTTTTATGTATATTTTTTTGGGTCTGTCTGTACCTTCATTGGATAGAACAACTGGAGATGAGACAGGGGGGATAGACAGAGGGGATGATGATGAAGCAAAGAGCCACAGACTGGAATTGAACCTGTGCTGCTGCCGTAACGGCTCAACCCTTTGTACACGGGGCACACGCTCCACCAGGACTAGCGGGTGAAGAAAGATGAACATTTAGGAGCTCACACCAGATATTTTTCTGAGGAGTTGATGGAGAACTAACCAGAGCTTACATTCATCGAGTGGACAGAACCAAGGCTCCAAGTTAATGCCTATGCTTTTGCTGTGTCGGCTGGATGTGAAAACCAGAGCGGCATGCCTCCGCCAACATCCCCCTTTAATTCAATCAAGCCTAATCAATATCAAACTCAATAGCCCCTAGTTAGAAAGCTTAGATTCTTGTGATTCTATTCATGCAAACCATTTCAGTGTGTCTGGGTGTCTCAGTAGTGCATCAGACTCCAAAAGAAACTGTCTTCTCTTATTCCCAAATCTCCACTAGATCCATTTCAGCATTTAAGCCAAAACATAGTATTCCATGATGAAATGGTGAAAAAATGGCGAAACTACGATCACGCATGCTCTTTCATGCTTTTATCTGTCAATAGACATCTGAGATGGCAGCTGTTTGATTGACAGCCCATTTGAGCAGATTGAGCCTCTATGTCCGCCCTAGATCCTACAGCAGCCAATGAGCGATCGTGTAGAAAAGCAGCCCACTCTCTCTTCTGTCTCCTCTCTCCTTACATGCCAGCCTCCTGATGATTGATGCATCATGATGCAAATGAGATTTTAAATCCAGCAATATATAATTCATTATATATAATGTTTTTTCCAAACTTGGACATTATGCAAACTATGTTTTTATGTGTTTTGCTCTTTGAATAGGCAGTTTTTTCACCTAAGCTCTTGTTTTTGATTATTTTATTTGCACAAAGTGTAAATAAGGAAATAAAGAACTATAATGAGGCGTTGCCCCTGTTACTCTCAGGCAGGGTTACTCCGAGGTCACAAAATTGCTTTTTTTTTGCCAGGCCCCTGAATATCTCCTCAGAAAAACATGTGTTAAGTGTTCATTTTCAGTCATATTGTTATTAAATTCAAACTTGGACCATGGAAGACTATGTGATGTGGACTCATTGGGCTCTATCTTATACTCGGCACAAAGCGGTGCACAGCGCAGCCAAGTGTCACTGCTAGTTTCAGGCTGACGCAGTTGTCATTTTCACACCCAGCTCCCATGTTGTGCACAAATGTCCATGTTAATGTAAAGATACTCATATGGTTTCTGCTGCTGGAGGATCGCTGCAGGTAATGTCACTAATATTTTCCTATTTAAGGATGCATTTCTCCCCTCTCACCCCACCTGTTATTGATCAGGGTCATACCAGTATCATATCAGTTTATTTTTTCATATGCAGAGTTGTTGATGGGACAGATGATTGTGAAATGGCGGGGCAGAGGGTCCAGCAGCCGAGGATCACATCCCTTTCCCTCAGTGAGGACGAGTGCTACTGTTTAATATGTGCCAGGTCCTGGGAGACGATGCTCGGATTGGTTTGATTTATGTTCCGCTCAAAACACACCAGTGACTAATTCGGAGTCCAAATACCACCCCAAAATTATCTGCAGATTAACTCACAAAATGGACTAAACACTCAAGTGCCCCCGTCTAAATAGGGCCAATTGTGTTTCCAGCTAATAGGGGCAGTACGTTTTTTCTGCATTAAAAAATTCAGTGTGTACAAACTTCTATTGATTAATACGAGAAGCACTTACCGAGCATCTGACAGACAAAAGAGCCCAACATCATTTATATACTCCAAATTATTCAACAGCAGCTTTGAATTTATTTTGGGTTACACTGGGATGGACATAAAAAAATCTTTGATCCATCCCTTTATCTAGATTTACGCCAAAAATGATGGGGTCTGTTCTGGGCTGAGACCCGTCCTCCATCCAAGGCTCATGGAAATCCGTTCAGTAGTTCTTTGTGTAATCCTGCCGATAAACCGGCCGACCCACAAACAGACACGGGTGAAAACACAACCTCCTTGCCTTCAAGTTACTGTTCCCTAATATTTTAGCACGGTGTTACATGTCAGGCCTGTCCAGTTGTCAGCATGTTTTTGACTTTTGTTGCCCCCTTGTGCCCACAAAATCAATAAACGCTGCTTAGCTGAATGGATTTTGTTCTGGATATTCTGTCTTTTCGCAGCTGTTATTAAAGTAGATACGAAGACAAGCAAGGTTACGGTAGGATGAATGTGCTCCAGCAAAACAGATTTTCTGTAACCTGGCACACTAAAAGTCCTTTAAATGGCTGTTTACTAATTTATTGAGCATAAATAAGGATTAACCATTCACGTACCCTGTAGTTATGATTAATAAACTCATTATAAAGTACGCCTGAGCACACCGCTATTTCTATAAAACTTTTTCCATCGTCTTAAATGTTAACAGATTTGTAAACAACGGCCTTCAGGTAGCCAGTAATTTCCAAGATAATTCATGATGAATGTGACTCTGCCCTGTTTGTTGACTCATTTTTCACGGAGCTGCTATCTGCTTTTAACGAAACTCTCATTAATATCAGCGATGATCACAAAGTCGAAGCCGGTGTTTTCCTCCGTTTTCTCCAGTGTTTTTCTCATCCCTCACTGTCACACGGGGTGAATTATAAAGCCGAACATGCGTCCTTCCCACTCCTTTGCCGCCGTGTCCTCCGTGACTCCTCTCCCATCTTATCTGTGTGGCCTCCTCCAGCCCACAGCCTCCTCCTGGCGACCTCTTCTTGGCTGCCCGCCAGAGTGCCGATCACTGCATCTGTCTGTCAGCAGAATACCAACTGATTAATGCTTTCACTGCGACCATTAATAAAGCTGCCGAGAGGCTGCTCTCTCTAATTGAGAGGTACAGCTGGGGCTGCATTGAACCAAATGAGGAGGACATATACAGTTGGGATCTGCGAAGTCCTGGGCGGGTGTTTTAGGGGATGAAGAGTGGGCTGCTCTCGCTCCTGACAACCAGTGATATAGCTGCTTCAGTGCAGAATCCAAACAGTGCACTCAGTTATTTATGTGAGGGCTAAAGACTGACTGTACACAGAATGTTTTATCAGATTTTATTAACTGTCTCCTCCCGTCCCGTGTGACAGCAGCTGTTCTCCAGCTTTGATCTTGATTTTCTGCACAGCAGCAGAATCATTGTGGTGTGATGATAAAGCGCTGGTGTCTAGGCCACTGGCACCAGCAGTGATCCACGGGCACTCTGCTGGACACACCCTGACTACTTGGCTCGTTTGGCCCATCCATCTCCCCTGTTCTCATACAGCGAAGGATTCCAGCGCTGCAATCATTTGTCCTGGAGATGAAGGGAGAGGATGCACTTCTGTGACATGTGTCCGACTCAAAGTGTGGCTCGACCGGCCTGGAGTGCAGTAGAAGATATAGGCGACACAGTTATAGACGGACTAGTTTTTTTTTTTTTAAGGACAAACTCCCACACCAGTTTACTACCTGCAAACATGGCCGGCTGTGTTTGTTGGAACGCACCGCCATGCAGGAGGTACCGATCCTCAAATCTTTGTGACGGAGGGATAGAGCTCGTGCACCCAGTCTTCTTATTCTTAACATGAATTTATCATCTGAACAAGTTTTGTCTGTGTAGTACAGTTTGATATAAAGTGAACTTTCATACAAAACTGCATCCAGTCTCATTTTGCATTAGTCAGCAAGCTTTACTTGCTATTCTGACCCACAGTCCTGCAGCAGAGGAGTCATCACATCGGCTCAGTTGCAGAGAGAGCGCAGACAGATGACAGCTCATTGGCTGCATTCCAAATACTTTTTCTTTTTAAATGTTACGCTCCGGACTGCTGCCTCTCGTATGAGCAAGAAGATTAAAGTTCATGGTGCCATGTTATGACGCAGTACTTTGTCCCAACTGTATGCATACTGCATGCAACAGTAGTATGTACTTTGTAAGGTCGCTTCAAACTAGTCACACCAGCGAGTTGCGTTTGCAGGCTCCAATATATAATTTTGTGACACGTGTTTATCATCACATTAAAATGAAACTTACAGGCCAAGCAGGGCAACAACTGGTAGAAAAACAGGGCCAGATTGCAGAGCTCTGAGAGGCCCCGGGGATCTTTGGGGTTGCATGCAGCACTGACCGGCTCGCTGAAAGGGAGAAAGAGGTCACATTCACCAGGTCATCTCAGCTGACTGTCCCGGGCTCCATTGCGGTCCATAATGATGTATTAACACATTAAAACACCAAAGTTAGTAAATCCCGCATACGCAGTGTCTGTCTGTGCAGCGATCGAGGTTACTAACCCCAAGTCACCTGTCACATTGTCTTCATAATCTTGTGTCCTTTGCAAGGATGCTACATTAAATCTGGACACAGAGTTGGAGGCAGAGCCCTTTTCAGTCCTATTAAAGCTGCTCAGTGGCCAGAAAGCTTGACTTCCCAGCTATAAAATGATCCAAATCTTCCATGTTGTGCCCGGTGACGTGACGTCTGTTTCACACACCACGACTGGTTGATGCCTCAGTACTCATGACATAAACATCATAGTAAATGAATCGCTGGTTTTAAGGTTTATAAGGGGAAATGTTGAACACCAGCCGTAACCTTCATTAGGATCCTTTTTATTTGGTCGAGATCTCAGAGAATCAGAGACAGAGTTGTCAATGCCCTCGCTGTAGCGCCCAGCCAAAGCTCACTACGTTGCCTGCAGCTGGTGCAGAATGCAGCAGATAGACTCATTACTGGTACAGGGATGAATTAATACATCACTTAAGTTTTAGCTGCAGTTCTCTGGCTGTCAGATTTTATGCTCTTCATGGTCCGACAACTAGTTACCTGAGCTCCTGAGCCTATGTCAGCTAGCTCACGAACCACTTTTAAATCTCTTTTATTTCTATAAAAGGATTTCTCAAAGTCCAAAGGTGGTATTTAATTTATTTTAGACGCCTATTGCTTGTTTTTAATTGTTATTTTTAAATCACTGGTTATTGGTGTTTGCATTATATTGTTGTATCTTAATTATATCTGTACTTAGTTTTATTGTACTTGTACAAGAACCTTGTAACCTTGTTAAGAAACGTGCTACACAAATAAAGATTATAGTTATTATTTATCAAGTGGTGTTGATGCATTTAGCTGCCAACAAACTTTTTACTAGAGACACTGTCTGCAGTGTTGAGCCTCACTTTTGTGATTGCTTTGTTTTAAAGTGTGAGCCTCAGGCTGGTTGTTAACCAACACACAATGTTAACCAATGACAATCTGTGGCTGAGGGGTGTGCAAAAGAGGCGAACCAGAAACGCTTACTTTTATTTCAAGCTCTTTGAATTTTAAATAAAAAAATACCAAGAAAGCTATGAGTGATAGCAAGAACTAACCTTTTGTGTGCTTCAGACAGAGTCATGACGCAAGAAGGCGAGAGGAGAGAAGTTGACTTTATAACTGAGCTTCTTATGCTATCTTCACACGATACCCTCTGTTGACTTACAGTGACATAGACTTTATACACTCCGCAGAGTGGAATGATTTCTTCCACAGGCCACTGGCAGAGTGTTGGAGAAATCACTTTAAGGAAACGTAAGTCTCTCTGCAGCCCAGATCCCCAGAAATGTTATCATTTACATGAATTGGTGTGTTTTGTGGGATGAAAAGTGCATCGTCATGCATTAAAAACCTGTTCAAGCTATAGAAAAACACTTGTTAAACTTGTTAAACTGGCAAAAGTCAGAAGTTTTGTTTAACTAAGAAAATGTTGATTTAACTCTCCATCAGCACCTAAAAATATCATCAATCACAGCCTCTAAAAGAATGTAACTGTGACAGAGCTCACTGGCCGGCTGTTGTGTTGGCATCAAGGTTTATTATCCTTTATAATGTACAATATACAAAAATATAGGGTACCAAAAATTCACAGTGTCTAAAAGGCAGTGATTACAGTCTACATGACAGGTCTAACAGTACACCTGGTAAGTTGCATAGAAGGGCACAGAGCCTCACATCGCAGGGGACAGAGCTCAAAATTGACCAATCAGATGACTGGCTTTCAGGCCAAGCCAACGGAGGCTAATTTAGATCAAAATGACTTCTTTTAAGTTCTATTTTTTGTCACATGTTATTATCTGCAGTCTGATATTATCGGTGCTACGTGGAGTTACTTTCAGTCCGGACTCATGTGTTTCTGAAATGTGATGTTTGAGCAGCTGGGGAAGGTCACGAGCCACAGGCGGTCGCTCGCTCGGTCACATTGTGGAGCTCTGTCCCCAAACAAACCTCATGGTTGGTGTGTACTTAGCTGCTGCACTTTTTTTAAACAACTATAAGGCTTTTTTTTAAACAAACAGTGTTAGCTATACAATATACAGATACATTTACACGATCCTCCGCAGGGTCATTAATGGGCTGCAGAAGGCTGTTGCTCCTATATACACATAGAGCTCTCATCTCGTGCATGTACAGTAGCTGAACTGAAAAGCATTGCTGGGTTAGCATTCATCAATCAGGCAATAATAATAATAAAATATAGCTGTGAAAATGCCCTTTATAAACCAAGCTTTGACTATAAATAGTGTCCGTTCCACTCAGCAGGAACCAGAGGCGCGATGCTTTAACTTACAATGATTAACATCTCATACATGAAATATAGAAAAACTGCCTGGAGTGTCAGCGGCTGAATGTGGAAAGAAATGCACACAGAAAAAAATCGCCTTTACAGACCTCCTCATATACAGTCAGAAGTATGAAAGCATTTACATTGTACAAAATACAGCAATCCCCCTTTGTCCATTCAGGAATACAGACACGCAGAGAGTACATGTGTTCGCATGTACACACACATGCGCTCTCACACACACACACACGCACACACACACACGCACGCATGCACTCTTTACACAGGCAAACCTCCCAACAAGCATAATTTTGTGTTTTTTCATTTTTTTTTCTCCAAGTGAGGCCGAATGGACGTTTTCTTACAGTCATTCTTTGTAAAAACCATATCAGTCATCTTTATTGTTTTATATTTGTGTTAACATTTCATGTACTGAAGATGCAATGCTTACCAAACGTCTGGAAAATCAAGAAAACAAAAGAATGTGTGAAATTAGAGAAAAACGAGAATTAATCAGCTCTATCTTATTTAACAAAATATGTCCTCCTATGCTACAGCTCGAGAATAAAACAAACGTCATCTTAAAAAACAAACATTAAAAAAAAAGGAACAAGTGCCAGTCTACTAGCTTATTCTACCATCATAGAAAACTTCGATCCAGTTGTTCAGCACACTGGCCATATTTGATATGACCACCGAGCTATTTAGCACTCAGTAGAATCGATGCATCCACTGGAGAATCAATTGGAGAATCAATCAATTCCCTCTCAGAAGTCTTTATTGTTCTGGGAAAAAAAACTAAAAACAGAAGAAATAGAAAGAAAACAAATCTGGCCTCTGCCCTCTATTGCATACAGGCACCCAAGGCATCCCAAAGCTTTATGTACAGTTCCCTCGCTCTCTCTCTTTACGAGTGAACGCCCTCGTCCACAACAGGTGTTTGATCAGGAGCAGGTTTAGAGACTTTCTCTCCGCCTCAGGCTGATGTTTAGTGTTGTGACTCCTTCAAACGTTCAAAAACTCCATCCACTCTGAAGTTCTTATCTTTTCCATCACATGACACAACAACAATGGAGGCCGTGCCTCCGCCTCTAACAACCAGGCTGATATTGATCGCTAATTTGCTTCATCAGAGACTTCAATGAGTTTTTTGTTCTCAGTGCTTTTGTTGTCGAGGGACTCAAAGTTCCTTACAGGCTGAGAATGTGGTTAGTAATGGAGAGGCGTGAAATGGTGACCCAGATCCAGAGGAATGTGATATATATTTTTATAGTGTTGTGTTCATGTTCAGAACTGTGGATGCTCGCCTCAGCACCTATGTGACAGGTTCTGCTCATAACAATCTCTCTGAAGACTCGTCCTGCTAGAGTTTTCCACTAGATCCCCAAATGAAGCTCTGAGTTGACACTGCTATATCCAGTCAGGCCCTTACATCAACACACCCCCAGCTGTCCTCGACTGCACCGGGACACGGGCCTCGTCCTCCAAACCCACCCCTCATGATGGAAAGTTCCAGAAATGCCTCTGAAGACACAAACCCTACCATGCGGAAGAGATGAGGGGAGCGAGGAGAGGGGCGGTGGCGAACAAAGAAAAACTGGCCGAGCTCTGAGAAATGTTTCAGTTCATGTCGGTTCAGTTATGTCACCGTGGCGATGGGCTGGTGTCCGTTTGGGGCAGTGGCAGGAGGGGTTCG
This sequence comes from Pagrus pagrus, assembly GCF_965226575.1. NCBI lineage: Eukaryota > Metazoa > Chordata > Actinopteri > Spariformes > Sparidae > Pagrus > Pagrus pagrus. Next base: position 25,393,619 of record NC_140193.1, read on the forward strand.
GAGAGCCGGTTGTGGGGCGTGTCTCAGCTGTTGTTGCTGTTGTTGTAGGTCCTGCACGGCGAAGGGGAGGAATTGGGCTGGTAGTCGTATTTGCCGAGCGCCGTGGGATAGTAGGTGGTCGTGTAGACGTTGGTCTGCTGGAGCGGCGTCGGGTAGAAGTTGGACCTCTCATCTGGCAGCAGGTTGTTCTTGTTCAATGTCTGGAAGAAACCAGCAGAGAGAATAAGAGGAGTGAAACCTGCCACAATTACAGCTTATACAATCATATGTTTGACACTGATGCAACATCCCTGAATATTAAAAAATGTATAAACAAATTCTTATGACATATATCTGGACCACAAATAATACTTTTTTGTCTCTAATGACTTTATAAAGTTTTTCTTAAGGGGACAATTCAACAATTTGGGAAAATATACTTTTGTCACCACCAGGCAGCAAGTGAGGACTCAGTGAGGTCACTGCTCCTGGCCAAGCAGTGGTGCTCAGATATACTGTAACAATAATAATAACTTTATGTAGCACTTTTCAGAAACAAGTTACAAAGTGCTTTACAAAGACTTGGACCAATCACAGATAAATCATGCAATAACAAAGAAAGTGAGAATTACTGAAATACAGATTAAAACAAAAGGAAGTGAGCCATTCAGGAGGAAGCTGTTCTAAAAAAATGTATTTTAAAAGAAGGAACAGAGCTCGCCTGCCTCATCTCCTCCGGCAGTGCTTTCCAAAGTCAAAGGGCTCTGCTTCCAAAAGCTCAGTCTCCCTTGGTTTTTAGCCTTGATCTTTAAATTACTAACATTACTTCAAAAGTGATCATTAAAATTGTAACATCAGTTCTTAAATGTAAGAGCAACCAAGGTTGATGTGCTAAAATACATGTTACCTAGTTAAAGTTTGGAAAGGTTGTACTGAGGGAGAACAGAGAGAATAACAATAATCTAACCGCGATGACAATTTCCAGATTTTTTGTGGATATAAGTGCATATACAGCGCCAAAATATTCATTTGTAGGTAAAAGTAATCCATTAAACATTTTACAGAAGTAAAAGTACAATAAATATATCAAAATATACTTAAAGTACCAAAAGTGAAGGTACTCATTATGCAGAATGGCCCCTTTCAGAATCACTGTAGCCAAGAAATAGTCCAGCACATAACCCCTGTAAAACCACATTGTCCACTGTTCACTGTACACTGTTCATCTGCAAATTAAACAAACGAGATATAAAATGTTAATTGGTGACCCTCAGAGATGCTACTAGACATGTTTGTCTTTAACGCTGGACAGAGTCAGGCTAGTTGTGCTCCTCTGCATTCAGTCTTCATGCAAAGCTAAGCTAACTCCTTGTAGCTTCATAGTTACTGTACATCAATGAGTGTTATCTACCCTCTTATCTTACTCTTGGTATGTAATAAGTGTTGAACTGGTCCTTTAAAACAAGCAGAAGAACCAAAACCAATAATACTTCCATCTGTCTCTAATGCAAAAATCACCAAATCATCAATTATCTGGTATTTTCTGAAATCAAATGTATTTTTTCTTGATAGCAGAGCAGCTGTCTGCTCATTCCATTTTAAGAAGCATGCACTCATTCATAAATCCCATAAATAAGCAGATTTCATTGGAAATAGTTCTTCCTCACTGGAAGAGGTTTTCAGTTATTTTAGGACTCAATTATAGAGCGAACAGAGTCGTTAAGAAGGAGGAGAGCAAGTTGTGTTTTCTGTGAGAGGTAAAAGTAATATCAGTAATTCCTGCCTGCAGCTGAATGAAATACCTCCACTAGCCCGGAGGCTATAGCTTGTGTGCTGTAAATGTATTCATAACCAAAGCAAACCAATTTAACAAATTTAATTTAGTTCATGTCAAGCATACTCAATGCACTAATATATGAGATGGCGGGAATTCAGTGCAGCTCTTTTAAATAAAAACAAGACTAAAGCGCACATTTTATTCTAATGCAATTGCTGAGTCTCTGGTAAAAGCCGACCATAAGGTGAAACACTTTCCAGGGGAAGCATTAGACTAATGTAATCCATCTGAACAGCTCTGGGGACAGAGGCAGGAAGATAATCAGGTTAGAGTCGGTGAAATACACAACGCTGGGCATCATAAATTGGCCTGGAGGAGAGGGAAGCTGCCGGATAAACACTGACGTGGCGGCACGCAGTGACATCGGCTGCACACCCAGCTGAGTCTGGGCCCTTCTGGTCATTAAAGTTAATGAGTTCAGGCTCTCAGCACCGCGACGGCTGTCAGCGCAGTGTGCACACAGCAACAACAATAACAGCAAGGACAACAAGTGTCTGGAGGCTGACCCAATCAAACACGCGTTGTGGTTACCATGTTCCTGCCATGCTTTGGTGGGATCTTAGATCCTGTCAGGTTGGTGGGAAAGGTTAAGATGTCTGTCTGCCTGCACACATGAGCTCAAGTCAGACAGAGGCCATGTTAACATCGCGCTTTCATAAAGTCATTGGACTCGCAACGGACAGATCTTTAATATCAAAATCAAAGCATCAGAGGTCAGGACTTTATTAAACAATATTATTTCTTAGTATTTTCTACCAACTGTGACAGCCTGGCTGGTATCTTCTGAGTGTGTCTATGACATGGACTAATGTGGTCCTGGAGAAACCTATCGTAGCAGGAACTATTACAGAAGATGTTTCCAGTATTATGCCAGGTTGCTGTCACTGCTATAGCATCACAATGGTGCAAGATGCAATCACTAAAATTGTAGTTGAGATCAAAATGAAGGTGGAGTTTACAATGGGTGTGGTCTGAGCATGGTCGCCAGAAGAAGTGAAGTAGGAAATAGCAAAGGTGCCATTGGCCCCCGACTTTACACCCCTGTTGTCATGGCTTGAGTTTTTGCTTTTGTCATTTTTCTTTTTATTTTGCAGTACTGTCCTTATGTGTCATGATTTGCTTTTCACTTCCTCTCTTTGTTCTTTTCCCACCTGTTTTCCAGTTGACCTGTGTTTCATTTGTTAATTAGCCCCTGTCTATTAAAGCCTGTGTTTTTCTGTTAATCTTTGTCAGTTCGTCTGTCCTGTTTTCCCCACGTCAGCCCTGTGTCTACAGAGTTCCTCATATTCCTCATGTTCCTACCTGTTATCCCAACGTTTCCTTGGTTTGTACTTTACTCTGTGAATTGCCTGCTTCTTCTGTTTTTGTTGCCATTTTTTTTCGTGCTTGGACTTTGTAATATGTATATATTACAGTATATATTCTACTTTGGTTTACAGCTTTATTTTAATTAAGCTCTCTTGTTGCTCCTTACCCTGCCTGCCTCCTGGGTGTCTTGCCTTTGGGTCCTCATTATTTTTGTCAAATATAACACCTGGCTACACGGACATCATGGATCACTGTATCCCAGTTTCAATCATTCCTGTTCAATCGTAGACATCAGGTAAAACTAGACACCCTCTTTCGATGGGATCACATCAGCCATGATTTAAAGTCAGTGTGTATGTTGCAGTGGACCACATGAGAGAAGTGAGTGAGTTTGGTGAACAGATGAACTGTGCCATGTTCAATGTTGTACATTACTTGTTTCAAATGAGGAATTATTTAAGCAAAACACACATAACTGTTCATTTGAACATGGGTTAAAAGTTGCAAGGATGATAAAAAGTGGATTTTTCTTCACTCCTATTTATCAACCTGACTGCAGCAGTGATCTGCAGAGGAGACCTTCATTGAGTTTATGTCACGTTACCGAAATGTTGACTGTGACTGGAGCTGGAGGGGAAATGTACTTTACTTCATAAATGTAACAATACAGAGAGGAGAGGGGAAAAAGAAGAGAGAGAATAGTGAGAGTTTACCTTTATTTTACTCACACACACACACTCTCCTTGTGTGCCGTTGCAGGCTAACGTTAGCTCATGGCTAATGTAGTAAAATAATCTGGCTGTTCGTGGCAGATAAACGCTGCATGAGTAGGGCCAATAAACGCAAATGATCCTGCAATCGAACTTGCTTTGCTGGTGGTTAATACACTTAAACAACCACCGCTGCTGATGAAAATCTACAACTGTGCTTTGGGTCAAAATGCTTTTTGATGTATTATAAATTCATATTTTGGAATCGGAGTTTAAGCACCAGCTAACATCCAGTTGCACTACCACAAAAACAAAGACTGTGGAGTTTGAGATGCAACAACTCTGTCAGGCGTGATGGGTTAGTGTCCATCTGAAATGTGGTGTCATCTCCCGATTTGCGAGTTAAACATGTGTCTGAAAGACATGCAGAAATATCTCTTTATAATATTGTTTAATAATATGAGCTGCTCTGTGGTTATTCAGAGAGGCAGCAGGGGAGGAAGACCTGTCCAGAACTAACAAGGATCTAACTGAATATGACAGGATGAAATGAATCACTGTGTTGCGTCTATCACACTGAATATTATATATAAGATTTAACTTAAACTAACAAGGTATGACACAAAAAAAGGTTGGTGTCAGATCAGCTAATTCTTATAAAGGCAAATCAGAAGATGGGTCCATGCTGACAAGGAATGAGATGGTGGTGACAAAGATCACAGTAAACCTTTTGATTCAGGTCATAAAAACTTTTAAGTTCATTTATCTACAGCTGATTATCACAATCACGGGACGTTACAGAGAAGGAAAATCAATAATAATCTCCCAGAGTTGAATTATTTACAGTCAGTTAGTGAGCAAAACAACAGAAGTTGTAAAGAATGGGACACAAAGCAGAATTAAGCATATGAACCTCTGGTGAAAACAGTCTCTTGACTTGCTGTAAATGTGAATGCACAGTGGACTGATGGCGGTGGGAGGTCGACAGCTAAGTAATGGTTTGGAAAAGTAATGGGGCCCATTAACAAGGATTTGGTTTGTGGGCAGGTAGAAAGGCTTTAAGTCTATAGGTTCTGTATAAGAGCAAGGAGGAATAAAAATGAACTGTAATTCATCTTCTGTGGTTAGCGCTCTATTGAGATAAATGCATGAATAAAGGATCTAAATAAAACATGAATCACATTCATTGCCCTTGAATCTTCAACATTTACATTGTGTGTGTTTGTGCATGTGAGTAACCCCAAGCAAATAGCCTTTCTATTTCCATTTTTATTACTTTTATCTGTGTAACATTTTAAAAGATGCAGCTACACAGCCCTCTGGTGATCTCATACCTTGAACTCCATGGGCGTGTACTTCTCATTCTTTGGCGTGGTGTTGCCCTTGTAGTTGAGGTGGTTGGGGGTGGTGGGGTGAATGACGGCAGACTCCTGCGAAGGCTTATGGACACGCTGACAGTAGACGTAGATCAGGAAGGACAGCAGCCCCGCCCCGAGGAAACAGGAAACACCGGTGGCGATGAGGTGGATGGAGGTGAACGCTGGAGGAACGAGGAAGATAAGCAGAGTGTTGGTAAGGCTTGGCATATATTATATGACAAAAATGTCACATATTCTCAATTTAAATTAGAAAAGTGTATACAGATTTTAAATAGCTAGAACAAAGGTTCGGAAACATATAACTGCATTCAGTTCTGGGCTTTGTTGCATGTCCAACAAAAAGTCTTTACAAAGAGCAGAAAGTACAACTAATTATTAACATTTCTCTCTTTCACTTGAACATAATACGATCTTTTTCCAACACTTGATTAAATTGCTGGGTCATCATCTCTTTTTCTAACCAATTTTCAACCTAGAAAATACAGTCAAATATCTGAACTATACACTATATACAAAATCAGCCTCTGAATACATTTAGCTGAGAAAAGAAGCACAAAGAATTATTCATATGGGTCGACAGCTCAGCCAATATTACCTGACACTTGTCAATATTACTCTGTTGATATGCTCATGCCAACACTGTTTGCTGTCTCTGCTCCCTCGAACACTAAAACGCCTCCCTCAGCTAAGCTTTTTAATGTGGTTAGTTTAGCCAGAATGTAATTTTTCTGTATGTGTTGAAGGGGGATCAGTTCTCCCAGCAGAAGAACCCTCATTGCGTCTTGGATTCTTTGAGCTCCTTCAAACAGCAGAGCCATTTTACACCAAATATAACTATACACTATACTCCTACTACTTCTATACACTTTGGTATGAATGGTACATTTCTTGACTTAGGTCAGCACGGAGCTGATGAAATGTTGTCTGGCTGTGTGAGGGTGCTGTGAGAGGCCTGTTGAGTTAAGCATATCTTTTATTCTTCTTATAAAGGCTGCGACAGGAAGTGAGGACTACTGAGCTCTACAGGGCCGAACAATTTGAAGTTGTGCATGTGTTTCTGTTAAGAAATGTAGCTGTCAACCAATTTCGCTTTGTCGTTTGTCTTTTGAAAGACAGGAATGTGCACTTGTGTTTGTGTTTTTGGTTTTGGCTCAGTAGCTTTGAGGTCAAGAAAAAAATCTTGTGTGTGTTTTGGTCCATGAAGCAACATTGCTGTATTGAACATGTCTCAATTATCCAACAGCTGGACTTTCCCCGTTTGGCCGTTTCCAGGAACATCACAGTGTACGTAATGTTTCCTCCTCCGCCTGATTGGATGTAAGAATTCTGAACAGACACGCAACATGAGAATGCACATATAATGCATGAAAACAGACATCTGTGGAGACAAAGGGGGCAAACCTCGACATGCACACAGAAACAAAGAGAAGGCAGCTGTTTATCCACTTACCTCCACAGTGCTGGTCCTTATCAAAACCAGATGCAGGGAGAATGACTGCAGAGAGGAGAGGAACACAGGGTCAGACACACACAGGCATGCACACACACACACATGCACACACACGCGCTTTCCTCGGAGGAACAGCCACCGACTGTAACATCAGGGGAGTTGACACATGCAGAAACAAAAACAGTGAATGAGAAATTGAAATGTCACTTAAAATGTTGCCTAAACGGTCCGTGGAGAGGATTTTTTTTTCTGCATCAGTGAATTCCAAAACTTTCTGGAGAAAAATGGGCTGCTGAGTGATAAAACAGCCCTGCTCCACCAGATTGAACCTCCCTCGTTGCTGTCAGAGACACTTGACGGCAGGACTATAATTTACAGCTATAGCGCGTGTTGTTTGACACAAATCCTAGAAGAAAAGAAGAAAGGAGCAGGGAGGGCTGATGTGTGTGTGTGAGCAGACTTAATTGCAGTGCCACATCTCCTAATTAATTTTTTGGCCTAATTTTTCAGCTTCCTCTCAGCCGCCTCCCCTCAGCGAGTGACCTTAACAAATCCATCCATCGCCTTATTGAAATCTGCAATAAAATTAGATGTGATTCGGTGTTGTGACAACCCATTAATATTAATCGCCTTCGCCTGCTCTCATTAGGGATTCTGGGCGTTGAGAGGCCAACGCTGGCAGGCCATGAAAGATCATTTCAGGAGAAACTTTCTGAGATCGTCAGCAGCATAACAAGGTGCGCCGAGGCTAACGGGGTCAACCACCAACCTGTTGGACTCACATGGACTTAATTATGGTTAATTAACAGAAGCAGATGACTTCAGTGCACAGAGAAGATGTTGGCTGCACACAAACAAATACGATATGTTAGTGTATGTACATGGTTGTGAGTGAGGATGGTGATGATGATGATGATGATGCTGAATCACTGTAATACTTTGTAAATAATAGACAATGTTGGACGAGCTGTCTCCCAAGCTCCCGAGCTTTTACTTTCAAATGATGCTGTCGACAAATATTTGGCCTGAAGGACGACTGAAGGATTTTCGGCTGAACCTGAAGCTTCCCCACTATTAGGTGGTCTGACTTTACCGAGACCGAAGCCAACAGTGTCTTTAGAAGAACCTTGTCAAAGCATAAAAAAGTTCTTCGCACAGTTTAAAACAAGTAAAACCTGGAACTGACATTAGTCAATACTCTTAAACTCAAGATGGCGGCGCGTGCAGATGCAGCGGCTCCTCTCTTCACACATTATTCTACAAGTTTCTGTTTTTACATTTGAATGATTCTAAAAACAAAGGGTTTTGTCATGTATGCGTACATTTGGCATTTCATGATTATAAAGTGAATATTTTTAGGCTCTTGGTCAGAAAAACAAAGAAACTTCCATAGCATCATTTTGAGCTAAGGTAACTTATTGTGATGGACAGTTTTGCAGGTAAAGAACCTGCTAACATCTGGATTTTGTCTTCAGTGGGAAGTGGTACATTCAGCATTTATTCCTGGTTCAAATGACTTTGCAGTGGTGTTCACTGGCTGTGATGGATACCTAACACCCGGCTGGACATGCTCATTTTCTTTCCCAGCAGAATCCTATGACGTGCGTTGGAGTTAAAGGTGCTGGCAGATAACAAAAAGAACCAACCACTTTAACATTGTCACTGGCCTCCATGTCAGCACCCGTTCCATGCTGGCTACCTGATCAGTACTGCACATGTGCAACTCTAAACAGAGATGAGAAGGAAGTGATTTGACTCCTTCATTAGCAACTTTCATCATCAACTCTGGAAAAAAGATATAAAACAAGTTTTAAACGAGATACGCGATCTGCTGCTTTCTGCTCTTCTGTTTTCATTACGTTGAAGTTGAGACAATTGCCAGTTGACAAGTTTTCCTTTCAGTTCTTTTTTAGCCGGTTTACCTGCATTTTAAAAAATGCAAACACACACACACATGCGCTTATTGTGGTGTAAAAATGATATGAGAGTTCAGATGCTGATGTTTTTTTCAAACTGTCAGAACAGGTGGAAGTTTCTTTGTTATTTTCTTAACAACTTCTTGTTGTCGACACTTTTCTTTTCCCTAGTATGATGCTAACAACGAATCAAACAAACAAGTCTAAACCACGGTAACTGCAAGAACATCATGTACTCTGCTTTGTCAGAAATACAAGCTTACAGGCGCCCTGTTAGCTCAGTTGCTGGAGCGCATGACCCATGTGCAGAGGCCTTGTCCTCGCCACAGAGGCCCAGGGTTTGAGTCCAACCTGCGGCCCTTTCCTGCGTGTCATCCCCCCTCTCTCTCATCCCCATTTCCTATCACCTCTCAAACTGTCCTATTAAATGAAGCCAAAAAAAAAAAAAGAGCTTACAAGTTTCCACTTGAAGGCATCATACCACTGTTCCTGTGAACAATAAGTGAAAAGCATGCAGTGCATCTTGGGATATTCATGGACGTGAAGGAAACAGACAGTTGTCTTCTGGCAAAAGGACATCACACTCGAGGAACCTTTGAACGGACGACCTCGACCGGTAATGACGACTGAAGGAGGCTGCACAGGTACAGTGTGTGTCTGAGAGCTGACTGACTCACCAGGTATTTCATTGCAGTCTCTGCGCTGAGTGCTGTTCCCCACACAGGGGGTGTTGCCCTGAGCACCACACACCCGACTCCTCATCTGCAAGCCTGAATCATCGCACGCTGACCACAGTGACCAGGCCATCCAGCCACCTAAACACAGAAAAAAGAGCAATCAATAGAAACCCAGACAAAACAAAAGACCACATCAGACTCAGACGGCCTGGAAACCAACGCGCCCACCCAAGCTGTCACCACCCGCGGCCGCTAACCTTCCCGGCCAGCCAAACGGCCCAAACACACCAAAAAGTGTTTGTGATGTAAACAGGATTGGAAGCGTAAACCCGTGGAGAGTTTGTTTAGTGCATAGTGGAGATGGTTGTCTCCTGAGCCAAGCTTTAGTGCTGTTTCCCCGCAGCAGGCCACCGAGCAGTAAACAAAGGCTTCAACCCAAGAGGACAGAGAAAATTCCCAACTCTCAGCTCCTCCCTTTGAACCATGCACTTGCTGCACTCTTTCACCCTGTATTTAAGAGCACCGGAGTGGAGGGAGCACAGGCTACTGCAGTGAAAGGCTGATGAAAAAGCTGGTTTGTTATTCAGGGTGCTCTCAAGTGTGCAGTTTTGGCAGAGAGGGCCTGAGTAGAGGCCGAGGACAGGCCTCTTTTACCTTTCCTATCAGTCTGCTGCTCACCGACAGGCGGCTCAGGCTCCACCATCTGCTGCCTTCTCGCCGCACAACCATCTAGACACACAAAACACACCGACCACCTCAATCGTGTTTAATAACCGTGCATCACCACAGCCTGCTTTAATTGCTTCATTTATTCCCATTTATTTTTGTCACCCGGACAACCTGCGTGATCGTACTGTTGAGTCAGGAGGAACGCCATTAGGCCTGAGGCTCCTCGTTAGTATTCCGTCCCGACAGTCCTTCCTGCTGTCCTCTATTACCGGTGGAGACTTTAATCAAATGACCTGCGACAGGGGCATCAAATATCCCCATGACTGACAACCAGCTTTCCTCTAATTACACATGCAGAGAGGGTGGTGGCACCAGGAGGACCCCGATAGATGACTGATAGTGCGCCTGTCAATAAAAGAATGGACGGGGAGATGGATCGGGGCTCGAGAGGTTGTGAGCAGACAGTAGATCGGCACAGGTCCAACGGGACGCGTTGGTCCACGTCAAACAGGAAACATTATCCTGATAAAGGAGCTGATTAGCATCTCGACAAAGGGAGAAGAAAAGACAAAAAGCCATTTACCTTTTTTTGTCCGTAATTACCATCAAGGCCGACTGTGAGCGTTACCCTTCCTGTCAATGACAGTTGGGCTGATTCAAAATGAAAATGACAGTTAAGTGGAAACAACTATTTAATTCAGGCAGAAATCATCTGCACTACAGCGCACCACTGTACACACACACACACACACACACACACACACACACACACACACACACACACACCCCAGCAGACACACATCCTTAAAAACAAATACATGAAGGCCCCAGACATGATTTGTCCCAGACGTTTTTGTTTTCCAATGAATAAAGAAAATATGAAAATCGCACTGTGGCGACAAAACGAAGGCTGTTTGATATTAAACTGTCAGCCTGAATGCTTATTTTGAGTTCTAATGCTGGACTTTTCCTCCCGCTGGATTAGTAGGCATATCTCTCATGAATATTTTAATGTCCTTGTGGAACCAGAGTGGGAGGAGAGGGGGGTGCACAGAGGTTTGTTATACATCTCACATCTCATCAACACATGGTGTGAGGATTTGATTTGGAGGTTAGCCTGCCGTCCCAAAAAGAAAAAAAAATGCAAACATTACACCTCCTCCCTGATGGAGGTACAAGAAATTACATTTGTGGTGCTCACAAAAAACAACAGCAAAGTGTCTATCCAGAAAAAAGTTGTTCTTGCACTGGATACTCCACAGAGCATTCAACATTCAACAGTCAACAGTGTTCTGTGGATAATCTGCAACAGAGGTACTCAAACTTTTTACAGTTATTAAAGGTCCACACATGAATTGTACCAAAGTTCATAAATTTGGAGCAAGTTCACCAACAAATTAAAGGAAAAAAAAAATGTTTTTCTTTGCGGATTTTGAGATGGACAAGTTGCTGATGATTCTTGACATATTTTGTAGTTCAGTAATTGATTTTCAGGTAATTCTGGAGATGCACTGCCTCAGAGTAACTGGGATTCTTTGGAAGGATATTTGCTTTTGTAATTAGAAAAAAAAAATTCAAAGCTTGAAGCCACAGAAGTAAGTTCTATTTGCCTCCATAATGAGCTTGGTGGAAGCAAAAAATCTTGTTATCCAATGCACACTAAGAACATTAAATTGTAAAAGAAAAAGCTCCGGCTGGACCTTCGTCAGACATCCCTGCATCCTGGACAAAAAGTCCATGACTAAACAGACTGACAGAAGCAGAGATATCAAAAACAATATCCTGAAACAAGGTCAAATAAAACAGCAGGGCTAAATACAACAGGAGGGGAAAAAGAGGTGGAGGGGTTGATGAGAAAAAAAGCTTTTTATTTATTTTTTTGGTAATTTGGGTTAACTGATTCTTAAATGTGACCCTGTTTTGGCTCCATTTCTGCCCAAAAACCTGTCAGAATCCAGACCGATAGCTATACACTTGTGTCATTTTGCTTTCTGGCACCAGTATCACTTCTGTATGCACTCTACATACAGAAGCAGTCAAAACTTCAGACACATTATGTAAGATTTCCATATTTTCAGTCTGGAAGCACTTTTCAAACCTTTCCAGAGAGGTAGGCACTCAGAGCGCAGCAGGAGACGGCACAGTGGGAGGACGGGTCCGTCTCAGCATGATGCTGTTTACACTGTCATCTATCTAAGATCTGCTTTATTCATTAGGAAATGATGAAAGAAGCCATTTAGTGAAGCGGACAAAACAAAAATGACATGGTGTGGGAGGTGATCGCATGCCTGGAGGTGTGATGAAATGATCCAAAGCGGTGGTGGCATGACACAGTTAGATTTTGAATTTATGTGTGACCTTACCATCGCATGTGTGTGTGTTACACAGGGCCTCCTCAGTGTGTAGTCCTATACAGATGTCCCCTCCGCTAGTGGGTGCAGGGCTGTTACAGGAGCGTGTGCGTTGGTAGTGACCTCCGCCGCAACCTACCGAGCACTGAGACCAAGATGACCAGCAGGACCATGCACCTTTTACTGGAATACACACACACACACATACAAAATATAAATCCAGCAGCTTGCATGTCTTCCATAGGCCTAGATCTGATATATTTCGACCTGTGACACGACTGTGACAGTCTCGGATCTGCTCTGAAAAAATTGCTCTGTTGGTTCTTTGTGTTCTGTGTTATTTGTGTGTACTTGCGGACTCGGGGGGGCAGTTGCACCAACTGATTGTATTCCAAGGCTGCATTTAAAATGTGTTTTAGCCCTGAAGCAGAATATATAGCTTCTGCACCACCTGGGCATCTTTATCTAGTTTTTAAAATGTAGAACTTGGAGAGACATATATCACAAGGCTAGATGTACCTTATCAAATTTAAACTATACTTCAACCTGTTGGAGCCCAGCTGGCTGACCTTCAGGAGGACTACGACCACATCAGAGAAAGTAACCTCCTACCTCCAACACATTCTTTCTGTTCATATCCTACATTATCTTTGCTATGTCCTGTCCTACTGCTGCATAGATTTAAGGCTTCCAAGGGGACTGTTAATGTGTCATCTGTGGTAATCAGAGGAGCATGACTGACTGACTGACTGACTGACTGACTGGTTGACTGGCTGGTGTCTGTCTGATTGATGGACAGCAGTGGCGTTGCCAGGTAACATCGCAGTGCTGCTCAAACTCCATTAGCTGAGTGGTTTAGTGTGACACTGAGTGTGAAGCAGGCTGTGACCACTTAACTCTTACTAGCTCTCACAGCCAGCCACTGCTCTGCCTGACTGACTCTCTGAATAACTGGCTGCTTATCTGGCTGACTGCCTGAGTGTCTGACTCACTGAACTACTAAACGACCCGCCTACTGCGTGACTGACACTGCTTCTATAACTCTCTTACTGGCTGACTTGCTGTGTTCATTTATGTTCACAAATATATAGCATTCTCCAAAAACTTCATTTGAATTGAATAAACCACATTTATTGCCAAAGCTGAAGATCTGACACTTTGACTTGAATCACCTGAACACCAAAAACTCTGGAAGAATAGCATGTTTACTTAACTTTTACTGAAAAGATCTTGACATGGACTGACATGAGACTTGACTTAGACTTGTGTTGCACTGACTTGATACTTGCATTTGGCTTGGACCTAAGTGACTTGAGTTGGAAGGACTTAAGACTTGACTTTATGACTTGAGAATAACTTGCATTTGTCTTGGACTGAGTTGAAACCTAGCTTGGACTGACTTAAGACTTGTCTTGAGACTTGACTTGAACCTGTCTTGGAATGACTTGAGACTTATCTCGACTGACTTGAGACTTGTCTCGGACTGACTTGAATCTTGACTTGGACTTGCTTCAAAACATTTTAAAACAACTCTGTCAAGCTGATGTTCAAATCCTTTTAATTGTCACACCTGAGGACTTGTAACTCACTTGCAGTTTAGCAATGAAGACTTGAAAGTTGACTTGAGACTGGCTTTGATTATATTTCACGTTGGACTTGGACTTGTCTCAATTGACTTGAGAGGTGACTTGAACTTACTGTACATAAAGACTCAGTCCTGTGCTATAGAGATTGATTTAAAAACATGCAAAGATGAAAACTGAACTAATAATTATTTCAAAAGCTTCTAAAAGATGAATGTGTCCTATGGTCTGCAGGAACAGATCTGTTCATCTGATGTCATGTGGAGCTTGAGCTGAAGAGCTGTTTTTCAAATCAGAAGTTCTTATAATAAAGCTCATACTTTAACTGTGATTCACCACCTGACTCAATGACACCCTGTCTTTACTATTCATTTCAGTCACCTCTGCAAGCTATATTGCCTCCATCCTTTTCCCCTTATCTCATCATCAATTACTATTTTGCAATCATTCTCTCTTTTGTCAGTGGCCTTGTCCTCCCCTGTCTTTCTCCTCAGGACAGGCGTAGTGAGACCAGTTGTGCCCGTGACACTCATGGCAAAAGGCTTCCTGATTGGCTACCTCCCAGTGGGAGGTAACCAAGGTCGCCTTCTCTGGGTCTCCTCAGGTTACAGGAGCTTCAGTTGCTAAGCTAATCGCTAAGGTTGTCATCTGAATACCGGCAACTGACATTTAAATTACACCACAGGAATCTGATCAGCTTTCACCAACCAATCATAATTCATTCATTCATACAGTACGAGTCATGAATATTTGAGTCAAGCTCTTAAGAGGAAAGAGGACATTTTTCTAATGCCGGCCATTGTGTGTGTGTGTGTGTGTGTGTGTGTGTGTGTGTGTGTGTGTGTTTGTGTGTGTGTGTGTGTGTGTGTGTGTGTGTGTGTGTGTGTGTGTGTGTGTGTGTGTGTGTGTACCTGTACTGAGTCTGGTTTAATAAGAATGGCCTGTTAGTCTGTAGCCAGCAGAGTTCTGGGTCAACTGATTCTGGTCTGATGAGGAGTTTTAAATAGATAACTTAATTTGTCCGAGGAGTCTCTGCACTGCTGCAGCTGTTGGTTACCATTAGCTAATGAAGTTAATGATCTGCTCAGCAGTATTTTACTACCACCATCTCCATCACTCCCTGTCTCCATTTCTGTCTCTCAGTGTGCGTGTCTTTTCTTTATGAACCCATAATATACTGAAGAAGTTAGAAAAAAGCCAAGACTGTCTTCATCTGCACCTGATTGAATTGTTTATAACTTCATTCAAGTTGTTTTGGCGAGATCGTTGGAACAACTTGATGGTAAAAAAACAGCACTTGAAATGTTCATATCTTCAAACTCATTTAAGTCTAATAAATTAAGTCAAATAAGTTCTCTGCAGACTGATTATTCAAATCCAGATTAATGCTTTTGATCTAAGAAAGCCTTATTTGGAGCAAGTCTTTATTTTAGTGATTTTAAACAAGTGTTTGATATACATATTCTGGCTACATTACAGTATATCACAGCAATCATCATCTATTGTTGAAATGAAATTAAAAAAAATTATGCAAACAATCTGTTATGTGTGAGATTTTAACACCCCAGCCGACTGAGATTTATGCGGCCATATCAGAAGACCCAATTATTTATCAAAGTTTACAGTAAACAAGGTCATCCTGCATCAAGCACAGCACCGACTATACTTCACATAATAGAAAGTGAAGCCACAATAGTGAAAAAAGTGTTGATGGTGCAGTCCATGAAAATAACTGAAAGGAAAAATGAATGGTGAAACTAGAGATTGTCCAGATGGCTTTTTTCAGATTTTTGTATTCTGAATAGAATCCTACCTGTTTTATTTGTTTTCTTGTTAAAAAGGTTTGATTTGACTAATTTGATCTGATTTGTGTTATTTTTCCAAATAATGAGCTGGTGATAGTATTTCACTCCTACTTAATTTAGATACACATGATTTAATGTAAGAGGAAAATGTGCACTTTGGATGGCTCCAGCCCTGTGGCCACTGCATCAAATAAATCTGCACAATGCTTTAACCCATTTCTCCAGGCATGAAGTAATTGTCCCCTGGAGATTCAAACACACAACATCCAAACAGTTTTGCCTGGACTCCCTAGAACATGAAATGTAGTCCTGAATTGATTATTTTCTACTAGATAGTAAATTGCTTCCTCTAATAACACAAGTGCAGTATTATAGTATAGTCATATTGGACCAGTCCGGCATTATTGAAGGTCCGCTCTGCAGCAAACATTTTCCCCAGGCGTACGTGGTGCCTTAATCCAAAGCCTCTGGCAGATGATGATTTTTATCAGGTTCATAAATGCACAAATTGACCTTTGCTTGGAACAAATAAATCCCTGGAGATAGGCTACATCAAATTTAAAAGCTTATGTGAGAACAAAATGAGTGATACTAAAAGGAAATCAATATGTATCACAGCATGAATGGACAGAATTAAAACTATGCAAGATATTACATCCGGACCAGAGCTGTTTTATTGCTGGAAGACAGCTATTCAGCCAACTCTGTCTCTTATTTAATATGATTTATTCACCCAGCGATAACATTAATCCAGAGAATTTAATAGCTTTGGATGCCCACAAAGCATTTGATAGGACTGAATATTCCTATCTATTCACAGTATTTTAGAGGCTTGTCTTTGGCCCCACATTTTGTTCCTGGATTGTAATTTTGTACTCCTCAAGCATTCGTACGAACAAATAACAGAATTTCAAAATATTTTCATTTTTTTGTCCGGTGACAACTCAGGGGTGCCCTCTGTCCCCACAGAGCTTTGATTTGGTAATTGAACCCCTCATAATTATGCTAAAATATACTGTTAGTTTAGTTACATACATAACGTATATACTGTACATACTTTAACTCTATGCAGATGATCTTCTCCTTTTCCTGTTAAAGCTAAATTCCTCCATACTGGTTTGCTTTTATAATGATCTGACTTTTAGAGCTTTTTGGGATGAAAAATCAATTTAACAAAGTGCCATCTCTTTCTGATAATGAAAAAGCAAGTCAAATGTCATTCCAGTCTCACCCATTTCCACTAAGCCTTGATACTTTTACATACCGTATTTAGGCACGAGTGTAAAACATAGATCAGTGTAACAGTAACTTGAAAGAGCATTTGATAAGCCCAAAATCTGAACAAGTGTACACCCACCTTTACTGGGTATAAAAACCAAGAGCAAGAAAGAACTGTCTGTGAAGGCAGAAACAGGAGGGAGGATCGGCTTTGCCAGAGTATATGTACTATGAATGTGCAGCCAACCTCCATAAACTGACGCCCTGGGTCTCAGACCTGTCACATTAAGAAGCTCCAGTCTGTTCTCTAATGGAAAAACACCAGAATCATTGTGTTCTTTGTGCCCCAATATCCCATATTATGTATAATAGAACACATTACTTTACAAATAACCCTATTATACCCATTATACCTTTAATAAAGTGTGCACAACTGGTATAATCATGTATATATATGATAGAGCACTGTATGTGCTGAATGTTAGATGTCCAATGTTTTCAGTCTTGTACCACTTTTTGTGTTGAAATGTTTGCATAACAGTGGAAAAACTAAATAAAAAGCAGTTGATGATAAAATAATGAGCCCTTAGTCATCATGACTTCACTCACCAGGACACGACTGGACATTACAGTCCTGGTACTCCACAGGCGAGCCGCGGCATGCAACGGGGGCACTCTTTCCTTCTGGTCCGGCGCACGTTCGCCGGCGGGTGCGGTAGCCTTTGGCACAACTCTGCGAGCAGCTCGACCAGGTCTCCCATGACGACCAGCCGGCACCCGCTACTCTCACCACTGGTGTCTTCAGGAGCTCCTCGACAAGGGCTACAGAAAGAAGAAAGACCAGGTAAAATACAGTTCAGTTTGAGATGAAAGTCACCAAAATATATGCAGTGCTGTCAGAGAGTCTAAAGGATTTAATGTGAAGCATGCAGATTCTTTGAGTGTAAGTCACACAGTAGATACGACTTTGCCAGCAGGCATATTTCTCTGCTTGTCCTTCTCTCAAACTCTATCTGTGTCTCCTGTGCATCCCACAGTTCCCTGCTGTCGCTGTTTCATCTGTTTGTCAGAGTCGATGCAGCCCCCCCAGGAGGCTGACAGGGGGAGACGGGTAATCGATTCAGGAGAGGGGGGCATGAAAAAGCCACTGGTGGGGAGTAGCGGACTGTGACCCTGTGTAGCTCTCTGTGTGCCGGTGTGTATGTGGGAGTGCTGGACTGTGACCCCGTCACTAACAGCATGTAGGGGAGCTAACAGGTCTAACAGGGGGCCCGTTCACCATGTCAGGCTCTCACTGGAAGAAATCTTCACACACTGATGCCTCCTGTTCATGCAGGCGGGAGAATATCTGTGTGAGGTAACTATATATGTCTCTGTGTAGATACAGATAACAGATTATTATCCTATTGACATTTCTCCACACATACACTAAAGAAATCTCCTCGGACTAATCTTTTCCTTCTCTGCACATTTCCTTTTCTATCGATTTCCAATTAAAACTCCAAAAATCCACAAAGATTTCTGGCTTTCCCTATTTAGTCACATATATATTCATTCAGCAGCCGCGTCGCGAAGGTGGAACGTTAGACTTGAACTGACAATCAGTCATCAAGAAACATTTTCACTTTAACGTAATGTCTGTTTATTTGCAGTGCAGCATCACCCTGGGGAGTCTCTGCATGGATTACAGAATAAATGAAAACATCAGACACACACCTAGGCCACTCACACACACAGACACACACACACACACACACACACACACACACACACACACACACACACACACACACACACAAACAGAATCATAAAAGTAGAGACAATTAAATTAAGTTCAGTTTATGTTAACAAGTGAAGGTTACTCATTGTCAGGTAGTCTTTGGAAGGTTTACCCAGCCACTGACACTAGGAGGGATCATATTACACAGAAACACAGGCTTTCAGCCTCCATTTGATAATGTTAGTGCCCACCTGCCAAACTCACAGTGGGGGCTTATTCCAAAGGAGGAGAGCTTGGTCCTGTAGGAACAATTGGATAACCAGTGCAGAGAGAACGTAAAGAGTACAAAGGAGTATCAGGTGAAAAAAAGGACCCATGGGTGTGTATGTGTGACTTCCAAAGATTTGTTGGTTGAGGTCCCTTTAAATGGAAATTCCAGTAGTTTTGAACCTGGGCCCTATATTTACATGTTTAGATATGTAAATGATTCATTCCTTCCTTAAGCTTTAGAATCAGTAAGTCGATCGCCTCAGCTGCAGTAGATGCAACGTAAGTTGGGTAACTATGACCATCAAAGTTACGTCCGTTTGGAGTTAGACTGGCTGATTACTTAAATGATTTTGAGAATCTACATGAGGCAACAATGGTAACCGCTCACCTTGCGAAATTTCAGAGCGAGACCTTCTGGTTACAAAAAAGATCTTATTATTTATCAAAGAGGTGCATCTCCATAATAATCATTTCTAAAATGTTATCAGACACAAAAGCAAGCACTTTCAGTGGATGTAACGTTGACAGTTGCAGATGTAAGGATTACATTGCAGCTGTGTTAGGAGGGGGGTGATCTACTGGAATTCAAAAATACCAGAATTCCCCTTTAAGCAGTCGAGGACAAGGGGTCGGGTATCTGATAGCAATTAATGAATTAATGTTGTTAAGATGTGAGGTAAGGGCAGTAGGTATAAACATCACTTTCTGTTGTTACTCTCTCACCACTGAATGGGTTCCTGTTTAATGTGTCAGTTTTGCTGCTGTCATAGTCCTACTTGTCCACAGAGAAGCTCTAGGATTCGACTCAGGTCAATGACTCAACCAAAGTGAGCTGTTTAGCTTCAGGAGAATCTGCTTCAGATTAAAACTGAGCAGTACAACTTCTTAGATATCATAGATGTAAATTCTACTTAAAACGTTGAATTTCTTTTATTTACCCACATCCAGAGATCAGACCACATCTGAACTTACTGTCTGTCTCGCAGGCTGCTGTACCATCGTTGGGACAGTAGCGCGTCTCCACCTTCCTGCGTCCGATCTGCAGCTCGTGGGGATCAGACAGGTGAGCCCGGCACATGTAGCGCATCCTCTGCTCCTGACGAGCTCCGCCCTGAGTCACATTGACGGGCATCCAGGGGGTCCAAGGTGTGTTCCTCTTCACCTCTGGACATGCCTCCAGGTTACACGCCTTGTACTCCTGGATGAGAAGGTGGCAAAAGTCAGGGGGAAGTTTGAATATACAAAACCAAACTCTCAATTCAATTTTTTAAGATGTTAAAATGAGAAACTTTTATGGTAATCACTGACTGATACTGTTTCTGTATAAAGCACAACTGGAGGTACTATGGGTATTGAGCAACTGAAATATTGGTCTTTCTGTTAAGAAATGAGCTCCAGATGGTCCCCAGAGACACCGACATTTAACAGACATTTTTTGGAAACATACTGTCAGTATACCGACTCTGACAGCTGAGCTGTTCAAGGTCAGGAGAAAAGATCAAAAACATGTCTGTATTTATCTCTGCTGTCATCTTCACCTGCTCACCTCTAGAATGATTTTGCCCTCACAAGTGTTGCTGTGCAGAAACACACAGTTAAAGTTAAATGCATATAAATTATTATTTTTTGACACAGCTACAGCAAAAGTGTGTCTCTGAAAGAAACAGAACTATTTTCTTTCTCCTTAAACTACTAAATGTCTGCTTACAAGCCTACGAGCTTTGTCACAGAGGGAGGCTGACAGATGTTCTTCTTTGTCTTTGTGTGTTTATCTTTGTACTTCCTACCAGTGCACATCCTGGGCAGCTGTTGCCATTCTCACAGGTGCGGACCCTGGAATGGACGCCTCCCCCGCACTCAGTGCTGCACTTTGTCCAGGAGCCCCACGGGGACCAGAAGATTGGCTGGGGACAGGACACTCCTTCGTTACAGAACCTGTGGAGATGGCAGCAGGGAAATAGCAGGATTTTAAGAGGACTGATTGGAACAAAAATACAGACGTAGCGAGAGCTGTAGATTTGAGATCGGGACAAGGGTCTGACTTGAATCATAAAAATTATGGATCGAGACTTGACTTACAGTTGACCTACTTGAGACTTGATTTGAGACTGAAAGCAAAAACTGAAGTGTTTCAAGTGTCAAGTTTTGATCTGGTCAGAAAGCACAAAACAATAAAAACTAACATCCCTCATCAGAACAAAAACATTACTGGTCATTTGTGCACTTCAGAGAGTAATCTTATTTCTTCCTTACATGCACTTGCCCATTGTCATGCACACAATGACTGCTGTCTCTAAGGAACAAAGGCAGAAGTAGCGCGACATAATGCTGAACGTAAGGGAGCGTAGTGGATGATTGACTGAGCTTGCAGCTCGTCTCTTCCTAACAGTCAGTGATCATTTCTTGATGGCTACAACCTTTTCCCAATATCGACCAAGTAGTTCTACTTGCCTAAACCCGCTTGTCCTGACACCTGATAGTGGTGTCAGATGATAAAACACTTAAATGGCTTATATGTTAACACTTAAATGAAGGCAATGATAACCAACTGATTTTGTTATTTAAAATCTAAACTCACAAAGAAATAAAAGACAGCTCTGGTATCAACTGCATCGTATCATAGCATCGCTAGGTTGAATATGTCTGTCATGATATAATAAGCCTGAGTTTAGCATTTGACTGGGAGAAGACTTGATCACTGCAGCGACCCGACTGACACGTCTGGTTCCTCTCACCTCTCATCTCTGCTCGGCCCCACACATACACGGCCGCCATGTCTGGGTGACGGGTTGTTACAAGAACGCTGGCGCAGCTCGAAGCCCGTACCGCAGGTTGTGCTGCACTGTCCCCATGACGACCAAGGCGTCCAGCCTCCATTTCTATGGCAACAGACACAGGAGAAAGTATTAGCAACCTGTTTCACAATGCTTCCATTACCTGCATAATTATTCACCATGCTTTTAGTGTTATTCTATCACAGGGGGGGAAAAATAAACTGCTTTTTGGCGCTGTCTGAATTTTACTGTGATTCTGAGCTTCCAGAAACAGAAACAAGCAGGGAGCTCATTCTGACTGGGAGACATTCATTCAATTTGCTTAAGTGCTTTGTTCCTGGGTAGCACTTCTCATGATTTAATTGCCACTTTCTGCAAAAGCACAATTCAATTTCGACACCAAGGATTAAATCTGGCACAGCTATCCAGTGGGATGGAGGTGGCTGAGCTCTTTGTCTCTGCTCTGCTCTCTGTAACACTGATTGGCCAATTCCCCTGCAGACAGAGGCGCTGAGAGGTGTCACAAGGAGAACCTGGATGTCACCTACATTTTCTAACAAGATTCCTCACGTTCATGATCTTTGTCTCATTCTGTCAGCGTGTAAATTGTGCCCTGCGGTGGACGCTTCAAAGTCAATCAGGACATTGCTGCTACAATAGCAGAGTTTAAGAAAAGATGTTAGAGTTCTCCTGATCCTGGACCAGACTCATTTGCAGAATGACAGGTTTAATGTGCTCAATCATAGCGTTGTAATAATTTAAACTTGACAATGTCCAGTGTGCTGGGCCACAGCTTCTGCTCTGCTTTAGGCAAAGTACATTCATTAACGCACATTTTAAACACAGAGAAGTGTTCTACATAAGCAACAGTCAGAGAAAATTGAAATGAGAAATTAACAGACAAGGAATACAGTTACAGGACAGTAAGATATAGAGGAAAAATGCAGCAGAGAAAAAAAAAAATCTGCATCGTCACTAAAAGCGCCACCATCTTTTAGTTCTGACCCGAGGAACTACAGACAGAGCGCTTCCTAAAGATCTCAGGGACCTACTGGGCTTCTATTCTTCAAGCATATCAGAAATGTAATTTGCCACGAGTCATCTTAAGTAATTTATAGAGTAGCAAGAGCAGTTTAGAATCTGTTCTATAAAGATTTAAGGGGAAGACTGAATGTTCTCTGTTCTCCTGGTTCTCCCGGGCATTTCTCAGTGTGCTGCAGCTTTTCTAATTACCAGCTTCAGAAGACCGGAGAGAGACTGTTGCACATTGCTGGAGACGAAGGAATTGAGGAGCTTCTCTGAATCTCGTCTGGACATAATACTATAAGTTCTTGTTTTCATTTTAATAGGCAGATTTAGATACTGCCTTGATGTGGACCTCTGGGTCGATACCATTCAGTCCCTCCTCCTCGTCAGCTCATACAGTGATTACTTTCTTGCGTTTTCTCTATTGAATGAAAACATCCTTTCAATTACTGCACCAGTAGTTATAGTTATTAGGAAACCTTTATTGAGTTAAATATGGAAAAAGAAATGTTATTATGAAGATTGTGTGGTGGTGGTTGTCAGTCTTTTCCCTACCTGGAGCAGTTGGAGACTTCGATGGTGGGGCCCTCACAGTTCTTGCCTCCGCATCGAGGGGTGGGGCTGTCACAAGACCTGGAGCGGCACAAACAGGAGCTCATGCCATCCACACCATCATCGTTGTTGCAGGGTTGCCAAGGCGCCCAGGGTCCGAAGCCCCCATTGGTTGTTTGGTTCCGCAGCTGGAAAACAAACACCAGCCGTGACGAGAGTGAGATGAGACGGTTATTAAACCATCCAACAGCTCAGCGTGGAGAAGAAGTAGGTACAGAGTGCAGGACTTACTTCTAAGAAAGAAAGTAAATGTTTCCAGAGGATTATAGAGGGAATACATTTACTGCAATTCACTTCATTTCAGACAATTTCAGTCCAGTTGATGTCAGTATAATCTTATCCATTTCATCTCAGTCCAATTCACCTAGTGTTCTTCCTTTGCCAGTCCTAAATCATGTCCTGTCTTGTACAACACATACATGAAGTCGTTAGTCATGGATGACACCAGCTGCTGTGACATATGTGAGATGACCTCAACAGGGCGCCGGAGAGTAATGTGCCCCCCGAGGACAGATGTGACACCTTTCTCACGGTAAATGCTGCAATGACGTTATTCTTACCGGACAAACGGTGATGTTCTGCTTCCACTGGCTCATGTTGGAGCTGTCCTCTAGTGTGGTGCATCTGCGCTGCCTGAAGTCCCAGCCGCAGTAGGGGTCCCTCGCCTCCAAGCACAGCCTGCAGGGGACAGAGATAGAGAGAGAGAGGGGAGGAGGGGGGAGGACAGCGTTGTCAGCACAGTGAGTAGTGTAATTGTTCAAATGTAGCAGAGTTAGAAAGGCAGTCAGTTTTACATCAGTCTACCCTGGAGAGATGGAATATAATCACTCAAAAATATCAAATAAATCAATTAACAAACAAGTATGTTGAAAGGGCAACTTTACACCCAGTTTTAAACACGCCTCATGTCTTTGACTGAACATGATCAATTTTCCACAGATTCTAAACATCAAATTTAAACATTTTCTCCAGAGAAAGGCAAAGAACTGTCGCTGCAATCAGAATCAAATGATAAGTAAAGATAAGCAAAGCAGAATAAAACGTAATAAGAGGAGCAAAGAAAGATCTTCATTGGCTGATTATTTTCTGCCTAAACAAACTCTCTTTGTTTTCATGACTGAATAAACTGAATAAACAAACTGACCTGAAAGGACAACACAGTTTCATACTGTGACCCTGCCACCTTTCTAGCTTCAAACAGTGTTCTGGGATCTTAGTGTTCTTCTTATTTTCCTCTGAGAACTGATTGTTTATTCACTATTCACTATATTCACATGTATTATTACCTCATTAATATTGTATAATATTAAAATTCAGAGTTTTCTCCAAGACTACAGAGTACCCCTTTAATTTATAAATCACCTTTCAAAACCAGAGTTACATGGAGCTGTACAATGCAAAACAACCTTTCCATTAACGAATGGCACAACACAGGAGGGCCAACACCTCAGGTCAAAACTCTGCTGTCCACTTACATCTGAAGGAGACAAATCATTCCTGTGAGGACAACAATGTGAACATCTTGTCCAGAGAAGACAGATGGTTTGAAAGAGGAGTAAAAGATTCCATCTATGTCAAACTGGAACGACCGTCTTTGAACAGAGGAGGTGGCCTACGACATTACTTATCACCCACCTACAATGCTGTACTGAGTCCTCTCCACAGACAGCTTAACAAGCATTCACACCTGGGCTCACCTAGCCCCAGCAACCCACACGAAGGCCGGTTAAGTCAACGACCCACAAGTGGCCCTAACAACTCTGTAAGGACACTCCCACACAGAGTTTAAGAGCCTGCATCTCCCCTCCAGTTAGTTAGAACTGAAGAAGCCTCTTGGATGAGAGGTGAAACGTCTTCAAGAAACTGAGACACGTCCAGTTGCCTATTATATGGCACTTAAAGAGAATTACAATGAACAAGACTGGAGGAGACAAACACATGAATAAACCATGTACATATACGTGACTGTACATATACCCAGATCTCCGCATCCATGGAATGATGATCCAGGGATCATACTTGTTCTGACATGTGCCACGGATCCTCGCTCAGATTGGGATCTGAATTTAAGTTTGGAGGCCAGCTTGCTGTTTGGAGCCCTTTGACTCAAGTCCATTTTTTGTCATATCCAGATTGTATCAAGACTGATTTCAGGAATCTGGACAGCAAAAAACACATCAAATCCAGGTGGTTCGAAATGTGAGAAGAATCTCTGTTCTCTACAGATGCGTCACAGTCTGGACGCTCTGGATGCTCCTATTGGATAAAGTGTCCTCAGGCCATTCGTGACACATTTTTGTATGTGGCAAGGCAGGTTGCCACTGCTATCGGGGAATGTTGTTGCCATTAGAGGTTTATTTGGCTTGCAGTGGTGTTGGGGTGGGTGGTGCGTGTCAAGTGCCACATGACCCAAGGTTTTCCCGGCAGAAAATTGCATTGTAACGAGATGATCAATGTCATTTACCTCATCTGTTAGTCCTTTAAATCCTGCGGACGATCGGTGCATTTTACTAACTTAAAAAATGTGGATTTAGTGTTAAGCTTCTGTTTAAAGAAACAGAAATAGAGACATGTAAAATAAAGTATAAAACAGTGAAAAACTAAGCTAGAAAAGTAAAGACAGTTACTACTATTAATATTAGATATTGCTATTATAGCTTCCGCCCCAGGGAGGAAGAGAGTCAGAATAAGAGCCACGATGCTAATCCAGTTTGGTTTAAGGCTGCTCCTGGCTAATGTCTGGTCACAGGACTACAGGACCACAGCTGGACTAGGAGAGGTGGACTCATCGATGCTTGGTGCTCAAACACAGTCAAAGTTGATGGACAGTGTTTCCCTGATATCAGACTTTTGATATGAAGATGGTCCACATTATCATCACCCTGACGCAGATCCAAAAGATACACTTTGTGTTTATGTATATTTCTATATAAATAACTGTATATATGTTTGTGTAGCATGAATACATACATACAATACATAATACATTACCTCGTACCTCGTAAAACATGAGGGCACCACAGAGACTGAGCCACATCTAATACACCGGCCTCAGACCTGCTGTACTGCACATTCATTACAAAGACCTGAAAGGCGACAAAATCAGACTTTGGGTGTTTTCCCTCAGCTCTCACACAAACAGCACTAACACGCTACATCACCCAAACAGTGATTAAATATTTGTAAGCTCCTCCAGTAAAACAGAGGCTTAATGATGGCTAATTAAATCTAAAGCTGTTAATGACGAGGCTAAGCCGGCAGAGCTGATCTGGATGCCTCAGGAACGCTGGATAAAGGCATCGACTGAATATCCGCGCTCTCTCAAAGACTCCCCTTCGCTTTCTGCCTCCCTTCCTCTCCTTCATATCCCTCTTTTGTCTCTCTGTCTCTGTCTTCAATTGTCCTCCCTCTCACAGCGCTGCAGGTTCCCTTCCTCCTTGCGCTCCATTCAGCTGAAAGGAGAGACTCTTGTTGTTGTTGTGGTTTTTTTTTCTCCTGGCACAGACCTTCGTGGTTTATTTGAAGAGCCCTGTAGTGTTTTAGCCTGGAGGGTGAGGAATCTCCAAGTGTTGATACAGCTCTCTGTGCCAGGTCTGGGGCTCGGTGGTGAACCCGGGGTCGGCTTAGATCCAATAAAGACATTACTGCGGAGCCAGCACATCAGAGGTGACCCCACAGAGAGAGAGCGAACGAGCATAGGAGGGCAGAGGAGAGAGAGAGAGAGAGAGAGAGAGAGAGAGGGAGACAGAGAGAGAGCGAGAGAGAGGCCATGTTGGGTGATCTGTGGCAGACTACTTTCATGGGCGACACCCATTCACCGATAACCTTCTTGTGTGTTACTTTAATTAAGTGAGTCTATTACAGCGACGCAGGATGCAATCTCCAATACAGATGAAACAATAATCATAATGAGGTCGGCCACAAATTCACAGTTCAGTGAACCTGATAGTTCATTTGAAAGGGCGGAGGGAGGAGCGCTGCCATTTTGGATCAAGGTCGGCGATATTGTATCCGAGACGGTTTGATGAGTGGCCTTGCTTCGTCATCGTGGCTCCTCATTTTACTTTGTGATTACCAACGCACTCACCTTCAACACACACACACACACACACACACACACACACACACACACACACACACACACACACACACACACACACATTGCAGAGATCAGCTAAGCGGAGCAATTAATGAGTGTGTGTTTCAAGGATGGAATAAATAATGTTATATGAAAGGGAGAGGTGTGAGAGATTTGAGGCCTAATCATCTCTGTGCTGAGAGGCAGGCTGGGAGGCGTCTGACCTCATGGAAAGACACATTTAGTCCTGGATTCACTCTGTTGGTATTAATTTAAGAAAAACTCTTGTTACCACATGAGAAAAGAAGATTACAGCTCAACTGAGCAGACCAGAAACAACAGAGGTTAATGAGGTCGGATACCTTAAATAGAGTGGTGTGGTAACAAGTCCTTAGACCTGCAGTTTGCATTTTTCCACATCCTGTTCCCATCGTCTCAAAGTCTGTGAGTTTGTTGAATGTGTTTTCAGTTAATTGTCTGAAATAAAGTGTGGGGTTACCACAGGCTAATGATATGTACACATGTTTTGCTCTACGACATAAAATAAATTCTTCTGTGTGTTAAAAGCGGCGGTTGCTAACAAGTGTGTAAATGAGACTACAGAGGTTGTCGGGGACATTAAACGTCATCACAGTGAACACAGAGACTCATCTACTCACTAGTCTGTCTTCACAGGCCCACTTTAGATACAAACTATTCTAACTCTAACTTTACAACTTGTACATTGATCAGTTTATAGAAACGTGTATAGTAATTGTGGAGTAAGACGCCTAGTGGTGGTGACGTTTAAGTCAAGTGACCGTGGTGTTGTCTGTTTATAGCCTAACATCAGCTTTTTACTGCTAGAGATTTAATTTATCCTTCAAAAATCACAAAGTGGTGTTCTTCTGTGAAGGTTATCTTGATAAACAAAACGTGTCCATATCATAAACAGAGGGAACCAGAGCCATGCTAACTTCAGTTAGCTACAAATATATGTCATCCCGACACCACTCTATATAAGGTGTGCCAATAGTTGGTCTGCTTCAGTCTTCCCACGAACATCTACACCTATTTGAATTTAGAAGTTTGTCCCAAATCGGTGCTTTGCTGCACCATTTTGCCTAAAGTATGTGGACGCATACTTTTGTGACATTTATGCATGAAACTGTTTTTCCTGGTTTGGGCACATCTACTTAGTTCCAATTAAGGCTACAGCATATAAACTTATTTAATCAGGTAGTTCACAAGAAAAGAGAAACCTGAGAACAAGAAACACAGTCATAACCAGACAAGCACACAACCACCATACAAAAACACAAATACATCATTATGTCCTGAGACGATCCAGCATATCTCTACGGATCGAAATCTAAAATCCAAAACCTCTCTTTACTGTGTTTCAACCAGCCCAGCTGGGCTCTACACTGCCAACATCTCACTGCATATGTGAAATATTAATTCATTGCTCTGGTGATCAACTGAACTGACAAGCTGGCTGGCAAAAAGTGCTGAGCTCTGACGGTAACGAATCTGTAATTTCTCCATGAGCAAAGAGTGGCAAACAAATCACTCAGCTCGCAGCTTCTCATTTTGAGCCAGCGCTGACCGAGTCGAACATCGGCAGCAGTAGGTCATATCAGCCGTCTCCAGTTAATGAGAAGATGGGACAAAATAACACACTGTTTGTGAGGTAAAACATAAACACATCACTCTATAACATCACTGTATACCTGTGAGTGAGTGTTTCTGTCGTCCCAACAAATCAATCAGTGATACAGCCTCTCTCTAGCTGAGAGCACGTAAACTTCAGGACACATTCTCAGTATTGAACAACACCTTGTCAATAAAATAAGGTTGGCTGAATTTAAAAGGCTACAGCTGGTATTTCAATGATTCAGATACATATTAAATCAACATTTAGGTAAATTAATGTATGGGATTGACTCTGTTTTGCAGCTAATTAACTCGAGGACATCCCATTATATAAAGCCAGTAAACAAACACCATCGCTCAAAAGCATATGATGAGATTTTAGACAATAATGCATGACCGTTTTAACATGACAATGCATCCCAAGCACAAAACTAGGTCCTTAATTAAATGTTTTTCCCAGTTTGGCGGAAACAAAATTGACTGGTCTGCACAGAGCTCTGACCTCAACCTCATCCAACAGCTGTGGGATGAACAGGAATGCTGTAAAACACAGTGGTTGACCCGACTAAAGGTCCTAGGAGCAAATCCCTGCAGCCAGGTTCCAAAATCAGGGTGAAAGCCTGAAACCAGAAGAGTGGAGGCTGTTAGAGCAGCAGATATGTGCCCAGGGTTTTGGAAAGATGTGTCCAATTACACAAGAGTGTAAATTCCAGGTGTCCACATTATTGCCATGGTCACCAAAGACGGCCAAATGAGCTATTCCCAAAAAAGTCAGTATGCATGCTACACCTGCTTGTTTTTTGTGCTTTACATTGAAACTGCTGTCCCACAATGCCATGCAGAGAGGAAACAAGGAGCTGCTCACAGCTGCAACAACTGACTTTATTTGGTGGAACATTTCAGTGGGAGGCGTAAAATGGCTGCAGACAAAAAGGTAAGAGCTGCAAGCTTGTTTACATTGGTATTGTGACCAGGTTAGTGTCAGGGTGTTATCCAGTGTGGAGGTTAGCTCACAGGCTGTTGTTGTTGTATCCATAGAGAGGGATTTTGAAAAACGCCGAAACGCAGAGAGCCAAAGGGGAGAAGATTACAGACTGAAATATTCAGCCAATGGCAGGTTTATAACCACATTCTACGTCCAGTGAGTCTCACTGAGACAGACTGTGTATCGCATACATAATGTATTCTATTAATGCTGTATAATATGTGGAATTGAGACACAGCCCAGGTTTGCAGTCTCAGTATTTCTCCAATAATTTCCTCTACCAGGGGCCATTTAATAAAGGAGGATTTACTATTGGAGGGGGAAAGAGGGCATACGAAGGCGTTTATCTCCCACTCTGACCTTTCTGCAGTTGCATAAAACACCAGCCAAGTGCTCCGTGCCTTCATGTCCTGACGTCTCACCATTTCTTAAAAACAGGGCTGCTGTAAAAGTCAATTAGAGGCAGTGTGGGTGGAGAGAGGGCTGTGTGATGGGAATAGAAAAAGCTCATTTCTGTAACAGGCAGTGCAGAGGGACGTCAGCCCGGACAGGAGGCTGAGCCTGCACATAAACAGGAATGTGAAGCATCTCAACTTTATCACAATGTGTGTACATAATCAAGTGTCATTTCTGAATAGCCCTCCTTCTGTGTACACTGTAAGGGCGTGTCTGACGACGGGAGGTGTGCCACCATGTGTGAGAGCCTGGCTTTGACGCGTCTGCAGGGCACCGGCTGATATTTAATTCAGCAGCGAGCGTGCCTGGTGGCACACTATATCAAAACAGAGAAGCCATGGAACATGACCTGTTAAATTTTAAACAGACCGAGCTGCAAAACCCAGCAGCCTATGTAACAATATGTCTGGATGAGTGGCATTGTGAGATAAATCTGCTGGATTCTGTCCGTGGGGGTGTAATTGGCATTTAAATCGTTTGTGAACGCTGTAAAAACCCGCGTCTCCTTTTATTACAGGCCCTTTAACAACTAGACATAAAAACAATAGTTCACCTCGACTTTAATGACAGGCCGTCAGTATATAATTGCAAATATGATCACCAGAGCTGATAAATTATGGATTCGAATCAACTATTATTAGCTGTAGCACTGACACTCTGGGGATAAGTTAGCAAAGACTGTCTGGAGGGTCTGCCTCAGTTAAACATATGACTGCGTACGTCGGCCCCTCTCCATCTCTGCTCAAGAGCGATGTCACTTTTTGAGCTGCTCTCAGGAGACCACCGCTGACAGGCGCTTGCTCCCCTGGGGCTTTTCTCCCCACTGTGCTGTGCTGAGCCGGCCATTCAGGAAGCCTGCTCATGATGAATCGGAAACACTGAGAACTCCTGCTAGCACTCAGCGCTAAAACATCCAATTAAGCCCAGTTGGAGCCAGGCTGAAGACTGATGGTGGAAAACAAAAGTGAGATGGCTGTTTGCCACTGACTGCCTGCTGTCCTCCATGTACAATTTTAGCCCCTGGTGAATAAAAAGGAGCTGCATCATCACAGAGAAACAATGGGGGAGCAGAGACCAGACAGAGAGAGAGGACAAGAAAATACAAGTTTATTCAGAGGAGAGGTAATAGATGGTAAACTGATGAAACTGGCAGAGAAGGACAGACAACACACTGACAGTGTAGAGAGGGACTATAGATGAAAAGGTGAAGAAGCAGCACTGGACTGGACTCCAGGTGGAGTTTAACAGGATACATTTACCGTAGGGCGCACTCAAACTTGGCCCGGCTGCTCCGTACCAAGCTGAAGCACGACTGTCCCTCTTGCCCAGTCCTCTGCTGGACTGCACTCACATTGCTCCGGCCCCAACCGGGCCTGAGCACGGTTACTTCTTGTACATACGCGTATGTATGTGCTTGTGCTCGTGGATGACAAAACCGTACCGTGCCGAAGCACACCTACTGTAGCATACCGTGCCAGGGCCAAGAAAGTGTACTATGCTTGAGCACGGTACGGTGCACTCACACTAGTCAAACAAACTGGACTTTGGGGGTCAAATGTGCTTGGGCATGGTACAGATTGCCTAGTGTGAGTGCGCTCTCAGTCAATACACCTGAATCCAGTATTGAATCTACAGTCCTTGCAGGGTCACAAAAGGCTGGAGGCATTTTACACCGCTGATAAAAAGGGCTTAGAGTTACCAATGAACCTGCATGTCTTTGGATTGTGGAAGAAAACTGAAAAACCGATGCCAGCACGGGGTTTGAAGTCAGATCCCCCTTGCTGTGAAGTGACAGCATTAACCACTCAACCACCATGTCATGCTTCTTTTTGGATCCCTCACTGACCATCTTTTAAGAATTGTAAACAACTAAAATTATGAGTAAATAAAAGTGATAAAAAAATGGACCACTACGTGCCACCAGAACAGCCTCATACCTCTCAGCATTGATTCTACAAATTTCTGAAACTCTTTCAAAAGATGTTGCTTTATTTGGTGTTTTGATGATGGTTGTCTCTCATTGGTGTTCAACTGTGTTGAGCTCTGGTTTGACCGTGAAGGCTATAGCATATGATTCAAATCATGTTCATACCCATCAAACCATTCAGTGCGCTACGTATGCGGCATTGTCACTGTGGAAGAGACCACTCTCATCAGGATAGAAATGTTTCTTCACTCAGAACAACTTTGTACTGTTTTGCAGTGACCTTTCCCTGTAGGAGGATCAGTGGACCCATATCATGACAGAAAAATTGCCATTGCCATACTGCTGTGCTTATGTCGGCGAACTCAGGCTTCGCAGGTCATGCCAGAGTTTCCCACTTGGAATTCCGACTACAGACTTGCAATGGACTGCCCAGAGACCCAGCTTTGAGCTGCGATTGGTCAGTGGGACAGACCTCCCTGACCCCAGCTCCCTCTTTGTTCTCGTTCCTTCTACTTTCCCTCCTGGTCTCTCACAGGGGCTGACCTGCCCCCGAGCTCTCTTTCTCCTGGATCCTCCTCGGCTCAACATCTGTTCGGATTCCAACGATTGAAACTGGGCTGACACAATCACCTGGACTATTTCTCAAGATAAGACTTCTTAGAGAGAAGCCAACAACATCTCTGAAAATGATCATCTTGTGAGCACAAGATTAAAAAATGTCTTTCAGAAATATTTCTTTCCCCTACTTTGGTTGAATAGAGAAACCAGCTTGTACATTATCAGCCAAAGGTTTCATCTGGATCTTTCATCAACGTCCACACAGAGTTAACTTCTCGTCATTATAACCCATGACAGCGACGATAAATGTCAGCTAAAATCCAAACGTTCAACCTGGGTGTTCTGTACGTTGCTCCTTTCTCAGTGAAAAGATTATGAGGTTTGATAAGACATTCATTTTCCTCTGAGCTCACCATATCCAGATGGCCATCACTTGCTTGTTTTAATTTATTTTTCATCTTACAACCTTCCCCCCGAAACAAGATCAGAGTAGTCTTACATTACAGTACCAGCATCAGGGGATTTAAAGTGGTGGCAGGCCTGAAGTCACAACATAGTGCCGGTTCGAGTCAAGGCTGAGAGAAAGAGGAGCGTTAGAGAGCAATATAGACAGAGTGGAGAGAGAGCTACAGAGAGAGACGGACAGAGAGCAAAATGATTACACTGAGCTGCAGCCAGAACAAAGCCTGTAATAAAAGTAACAGCATTCTGGAGCAGTAATAAATACATCCACTGTGTGAACACCATCTCTCTCCTTCTCTCTCAGTCCTTGGCTGCTGAAGTGTTCCTCTGATTGGTCATACAGGCTTAGCAGCAGTGTGCTCTGGAGGCCTGCTGACAGGCTGGCAGCCTCAGCTGACAGTAAATTGGGTTTGCCGGGCCGGGCCTGTAAGCTCCCCTCACACCGAGACAGACGGGGACGTCCACATCGCAGTATAGGGACTGATGCTAAAGTACAAGGAAAGCTGCGCTGCAACATGTCATATTCATTGGTTTTAACAAGCAGACACACACACACAGACGGTGGCAAGAATCGCTAATGGACGGTGGTTTTCCTCGATGGCCACTTAGCTGTTTCCTGATGTGGTTTTAAACTCCTGCTGCAGGCAGGGTGAGTGGCCTCGGCATCATGACTGCTGCCAGGTCACTGTTAATCACTCATACACAAGCAGGCACTCATACACACACACACACACACACACACACGGCAAATTGAAGAGCAGCCCCTCAGGCAGGAAATTTAACTATCACCAGCAGGACAATTGTAGCTCTTGTAATAAAACGCAATGTTTATGTAAGCAGATGTGTGAACAGTGGTTTGGCTGCAGAAATGGAGCCGCTACAGAAAGCCTGATTTGTTCCGTTTCATCCTCCTCAACATTATCCTCCTCATCATTTATTCAGCGGCTCCTCCTTTTTATAGTTATTTCTGTTTCCACATTTTTCCATTTCATCTTTTTCTTTCTCTCACTCTTTCCTCTTTCTTGTCAAAAACACTCGAAACCCCCAAAGTAAAACCACGCTTCCTTGTCTGACTTTCTTTTTCGACAAATGAGTAAACCAATCCAGTAAAGAGGTGAAGTGCACTTACTTTCAATGTAGAGCTTTTTGTAGAAGGTGTAAGGACTATGCTGCTGCTCAGTGAGACCACTAGTTTCATCCTCTATTTGGCAGCATGGACTTCCTTACCTCCCTCAATGAAAGGACAAAAAAACCCTGATGGATGCAACATCGCAGCATAGCTAGCATGCCACTGCAGCCAAAACAAATTACCTCACTAACAGAGCAAGATAGAGAGATAGGCACTGGGTAGAGGACAGAGTGGTGCTGTTAGCCAGAGGTGCCAATTGGCTAGGTCAAATATAATTACCACAGAGGAAAAACACACACAGGCATGTGTGCACACACGCACACCGGCACGAGCTGCAGCATTTGTCTGCGAGCTATCACTAAAAGGCTACAAATCAGCAGCTGATGAAAAGCTTCAGCGGTGTAACAAAAAAAGCACTCCAGTTAAGGATGATGATGTAAATATTATTCTACTCTCAGGGCTGCAAGACTCGCCGGAGCTGCCGATACGGATCGATAACAGCAGATACCTTAACATTAAAAGCACTTAAGCATAATTGAGTTTTCAGGGTGAAACAACTGTGAGCATTCATCCAAACATGCTGCCGTGAGCTAAACTACAAGAGTCAGCATGTTTAAACAATTAAACAATCACGCACTCTTACATACATGAGGCATTTCTGCATCACAGCTACAGCCACAGTCCATCTCTGACCACATTACCTGCTGGATGTTTTATATCAAAGCAGATCAGTTCTGACTCCTCCATACATCAGTGCTGTTCCTCCCTGTTTATATGAAAGTGCGTACGATGGTATGAAGCAGCATGTGTGGCAGCAGATGAGCCGCTGTCAGCTATAAAACCATCTGAGTATATTCGGCTGTCATCAGCGTGTGAATGGATGTATGGCTGCGTGTGAATGGGACGACCACACACAATGCAGAGGAGATGAGGAGAATGGCTCATTCAGTCAGCAGAACAATGACAGGGAGTGTGTACGGACAAAGAGAAGAGCAG
This sequence comes from Pagrus pagrus, assembly GCF_965226575.1. Taxonomy (NCBI): domain Eukaryota; kingdom Metazoa; phylum Chordata; class Actinopteri; order Spariformes; family Sparidae; genus Pagrus; species Pagrus pagrus. The sequence continues at coordinate 25,429,129 of NC_140193.1, forward strand.
GTGGGTCCTTTACACGTAGAGTGAACAGAACTCCCAGAGCGATGCAAAGAGAGTTTTTCAAGCAGGACCAGAGTTTGGTTGTAATGGGGTACGAAATAATGGCAATCACACTACTTTTCCCAATGACGCATTACCTAATCCCTTGAGGGTCTCATACAGTTTTCTGTGATAATCGTGGCCCTAAATAAACTGTTTTTTCCCTGAAATGTTGTTAAAATTTGAGATAAATAGTCAATCTTAGAGTGTAATTTGAATGGTTGTGGATATGGTGGCTGTGATACTCCAGATTCTCATGTTATCAAGCCCTGAATCAGGTCGAGTCTTTAATGTGGTATTGCTGCAAACGTGAGCCAATTCACAGTTCATTTTCCTTTTCCAAGGGGCATTATTAATGGATGTAGACAAAAAAAAACACTCTGGACACAAGAATATTTCACTTGAGCCTGAACAGACCTGCAGACTGGACACAATCGTATAGACCAGTCAATGTCAATCATTGTGTCAGAGCCATTCTATATTTGATTATCGGTTGTCATCGGCCTGACACAGTTCAGGTCAGGTGGAAATCTGTCTGAACGGGAGAAGGGTCAGACGTATCTTCCACAGCAAATAAAACATGAACTCACAGATTCATCTGGTTCCCAGGAGAGCAGACGTAGCAATACTGGACACATTGGGACTAGGTGAAGGAGCTGTGTTATGGTGAGATAAATCAGGTTCTGAGAGGGAATGAAGAAGATGTTCTCTGAAGGTCTTGACAAGCTTCTTGTTAAAAAAACCCCTCATCAGATTCCAGGTGGTCAATACTCCACATATTTTTCCTCCCGCTGTGTTCCTCCAGATCAGCGGCTTTAGAATTTATACATAGTTAGAAACCAATGGTTTCAGCTCCATAGTCCACTGCTGTCCATGGTCAGATGCTTTAGTGAGAGTTGAATCCAGTTCAGCTCTGAGAGCGCCAAAGACGACTTGAATACAGCCACAAGAGCTGACTTGTGCCGCTGACGTGAAGCAATAAGAGCAGCAAAAGTGTATCTTGTCAAATTCTTTTAAAAACTTTTTCATTGCCTTAGTATCTAATGTTTAGATTAACAGTACTCTAAAGAAAAAGAACAAGTATGATATTACACTCATGTATCAGTTTTCAACTGGCAGAGTTTGAAATCGACGAAGTGTTGGAACAAAAGTGTCAGAAAAGTTAGAACTACCTCCTTCACCCAAAAGTGAAAGCCACTTTCACACCTCTGTGTCGATATCGACCAAAGAAAATAGCTCATCCTTGGCTAATTGCTCCTTCTGCTGTGAGAATGTGTGTTGCTGCCTGTGAGTGCCGCACACAATAATAAAACGAGCGCCTCTCTTTGAAAACTCTCTAGCTTCTCAAATGTTGCTTTTCTTTTCTTTTACCTGCTTTTGTGTTTCACATCAATGTAAGGTGAATATCTTTGAGTTTTTGAACGGTTGGTCTGACGGAAACCTTTGGCATTTTCCCTTCTCAACAGATTAACTGTTCGGTTGCGTTCCCATGCAATAATTTACTACCTGCCCTCGTTTCTTTCTTCATCTCTCACCATCCATCTGCCCTTCTCTCTTTGTTTGAGTCCCTCCGGACGAGCTCAGGTGTCACACTGACGGACGGGTTGACATCTGTTGTGTACTGAAGCTCTGTTTGCCTTCGGCTTGTGAGCCACAGAGACGAGCAGAATGTCACAGTCTGGATTAAAGACTGCCCGTCCTACCTCACCCCTCCGTCCCCCCCTCTGGTGCCCTTGGAGCCCACTACACTCATCGTTTCCCCCCACTGTGTCCTAAATAAGACTGTGTCTGCTCGCTCTCCATCTCTATTTCTCTCTTTCTGTTCCTCTCTGTGTGTCTCTCTCTCATCTTCTATCTCTCCCACATCGTATTAAATGCAATGGTTTTCCTCACCTGGTGTGTGTGTGTGTGTGTGTGTGTGTGTGTGTGTGTGCGTGTGTCTGCTCCCATGTGTCTAGGAGTTTGGACTTACTAGAAATAGCGAGCTGACTCATCAGGCAGCGCACATATGAGAACTCGTCCAAGCACCAACCCACGCACAAATCACACCGAGTAGACTGCCCTCCACACACACACACACGCACATGCAAACACACACACATAGACAGAGTGGGAAAAGCATCAAGCCATTTGTATGCTAAAATGAAGTTGACTTTGAAGGAGTGAGGTGGCCGGCTGAGGATCCTGATTGAGAGCACTGATGAGATACAGAAGGTTGGACAAACAGCCAGTGAGCTTTTCTCCCCTCGCTCACCCTCGAGACGCAGATTTTCACATGAATCACACTGAAGCTGGAGATGGCAGAGCATAAGGCCTCTCTCTCTCTCTTTCTCTCTGTGTCTTTCTAACTCTCTCACACACAAACCTGCCTTCAGAGAAACTTCTCTGGCAGTGTACGAGGTAGCTTCACACACTCTTTTTGTTTGCACTCTGATTCAGACAAACAAAAGCCAGAACAGTGCTCTCTCTGTATTATGCAGAACTTCATTACTGGAAAATAAAAAAACAGCACAACAAATTAATTTCCTCCAGCGGGCAGATACAGCCCCAGTCGTTTGTCTGCTTCCATAAGGTCTTTAATGATTATACGCGAGGTCTTCCAGACATTAATCCTAGTTGAGGACAGATAATTACCTTCAACAGAGGACCAACCAAGTTCAAATGAGTCCACTGCCAAAAAGCATAAAATGAACAGTTAAGTGTACACTGTATACCACACGGCTGCTTTCAGTGACTGACGACTGTTGTCCTTTGTGTGGCTCGTCACTTTATTGTTGTGGTGGGACTCTAAGAAGTCTCACAAAACTCAGCGCCGACAGTGGAGAGGTGACAGGAAATGAGAGGAAAGGGAGAGGAGGAATGACGAGCTAACAAAGGTCCCCTCCAGAATCCAACCACAGAACATGGCATGATGCCTTACTAGAGTTGTCCCTTGCCAGTAGCCCTGATCTGGGGCCATGGCTCTGTTAAACCAGGATGTTTTGCTGCATCCGGTCGCATTTTGCAGTCTGCAAGCCAGCATGCTCTTCCAGCTATTCTAACGCACGATCTACTTGACAGCAGAAGATTCATCACATCGACTGAACTGCCGAGAGAGCACAGGTGCAGGATTGTGCTCAGTGCTGCCACTGGTGGCTAAAAGCTACACACAAATCTGAAGAACTACAAGAGGTAGACAAGTTGCGATGAATGCAGTGGCGTCTCCCTACAATATCAGAGCATTTGAATTCAAGCTGTCCTAAGTAGTGAGCAATTTTCTACTTTTACCCTTAGTTTCTACGTATGTAACATTAATTTGACAACGATGTCTCAGAAATGGGGAAGAACTTGTGAGTGCTCAGCGGCTCTTGAAATGAAAAAAAAAAAAAAAAATTGAATGTGGAATACACAAGCCTTTACTTCATGAAGATTGCCTCTGTCTGGGACCAAACACTTTACATTGTTTCCTGGGCGTACAGACGCCACAACAGTCCCTACAACTCGTCATTACAGTAATAGCTGCACAGCTAGATGGTGGTATTTGATAAGGAGGAAATACTGTGCTGTTTCTGATTTAGATTAAACTGAATCCAAAGGCTCATCATTGTGGTCATTCATTATGTGACATTTCTGGGCTGTGAGAGGGTAAAATGTTGGGACAGACGGACCTTAGTCGTTGCCATGGATATGACCCATGATTAGTTCTTATTAGAAGATTATCATAATCATATTTGTATGGATTATCATAATCTTCCAAACAAAATCTGGTAGGTCTGCACCCAAAGTCAAATCAAGTCTGTGGAAAGTCGACAAAACCCAAAATTAATGGCTAAGATAAGGTTCGGTTCAATAGCTGGGCTACGTAGTCTGATCCGTATGAATCAAAGAGATTTTGATCAGCACTCACGTCTCAGTCTTGTAGGTGGAGCATCTCTCCAGTGGGATCTTCAGGACTCGGTTGTTGAGCCCAACAAAGAGCGACCTGTCGCTGTGCAGGATCTGCAGGCTCAGGATTGGTTCTCGCACACCTGGTGGGAGAAGCTCCATCTCCTCCAAGTAACAACCCTGGAGGTTCTTATTGGGCGTAGCCAGTGCCTTTAAGATGGTGCCATATTCTGAAGAAGGACAAGCAGAAATCTGAGATCGATCTTATAAAAAACACATTAAAATGCACCCCTCTGCTTCATCACAAGTCCTTGTTTAGCGCATTTCTCCTCTACTAACCTGTGCTGATGTACATCACATGGTAGAGGGTGTCCATGCCCTGAACAATGTCCACGACCAGATTGGAGAAGCGAACATCGTCCTGCATGACGAGCGGATCTACAGACTCGGGCTGGACCACGTCGTTCATCAGGTAGAGCCGCTGGGCGTCCTGCAAGCTGCGCTCCGTCAAACCCTCGTTGGGACCCTCGTCATCTATAGTTCCACACTAGAGAGGAGAGGGTGAGGGTGAGGAGTCAGAGAAGGATATGAATTATGTGGAATCGACACATGAAAATGAGTAGCAAGGCAGAAAGACTGCAAGAAAGGAAGACAAACCAAACAAAGGTGAAATGCCTCTCACAGCCAGTCATTGTTCTGACCAAATCAATACACCAACACACCGTGTCTGGCTCGCCTGTTTCACTTCTTAATCATTTTCTCAGCAACTTTTTCAGGGGATCAGAACTACAGTGTGATTGTGATGTGACCACGGCCACAACAATGTGATGAGACGGTACAGGAGAATAAATATGAAATGATAGCTGTCTGAAAGCTTTGTTTGGGCTGCAGCTTAGCTGTGGATTTATCCTCTGCTCATTCTGACGGGCCTGAAATGAGAGGTTGATTTGTTCGTAGGTTCCATTTTTGGTTGTTGTTTGGAGCAGAAGATGGTTTTGTAAGTACAACAATGATTTTTCAAATAAATAAGATATCTGAGTTCTATCTGTTTATAGAATTGTCACTCTTATATTATTCCCCGTGAAGTAATGTCCAGTCCGATCAGGATCGTGTATTGTTTTTGTAACCAAAAATTAATTTGCAGTATTTTTTTAATTAACTGTACTACACTTTGCTTTGTAACCATTTTCAAGTTATTAAGCGAGTATTTAGTATTTAGTATTAAGTTGATAACATCGATAGAGATGTTAAAACTTTGCTCAATTTAAAAATGTTACTTAAAGAATCCCATTGGAGTGACGCCGCCCGGGGCAAGAACTGAGAAGACATACTCTTTAAAAACTGAGTGTGTTCCACTGGGGTTTAAAGAAAATGTGCATGTGAGGATTTGGAGCTTGATTTGACTTGGTTCTGAATCAGATTGTGTTTTTATGTTGAGCAATACAACTATTGATATGCTGCTGTGCTTAATTACATTAAAATGAATTTCTGTGATAACAGCATTTTGTTTTTCTGTTTCTTACAGTAGAGGCAACATCTTAAAAAATATGATGGTTTTTGTCACCAACTGCACAGTGTTGTGCATGGATTATTTAGCTGGTATCAGACCAGTCTGGATGTAGTTAACTGACCTGGAAGTTGTGTATGGGGTTAGGCGTGGGAAGCCAGGTGGAGCGAGGGTTCTCCTGTGAGCGGAAGGGCCCGTTGAAGGCCTGGGTGATGGCGCTCAGGTTGAAGGCACACACCGCAGATGCTGCAATACTGTTGCTTTATACAGAGATGGACAGGGAAGACAAGAGAGGGGAGAGTGTGACAGGAGGGGATGGAGAGAGAGAGAGAGAGAGAGGGTGTAAAAATAAAAGTATAGAAATGATTTCAACAGTAATAATCATAACAGTGTACATGTTGGCAGTAAATGTGAAGCCGTATCAGGAATCAGCAGCGGGCAGCTGTGTAGTAAAGCCATTCTGCAATGTGCTCCATCCTCTTAATGGAAGTCCTATCATTTATACCTGCACTAAACAGGCCCCATGCTGCTGGCTTGCTTTAGCTGCAGGCTAAGCTATGCTATCAGCACTGCACAGTGAATGGGGACAGTATTAAGCTGAGGATATGGGAGGCAGTTGTACAGATTATGTGCAAACACACACTCACACACAGCCGGCTCACAGGTGTCACACACAGAGTAAACCCCGGCTAAACTGGCAGTGTGAGTAAAGTTATTATCGTGACGCTCTTCGGCCATAATGTGCTGCAAGGTAATGAGTTTCTTAACTGCCTGCTACTGCTGACTGTTTTTTTTCTCTTTCCCCATCCACCGAGCACCACACACACTCAGACGTTTTACTACACAGTAAACAGCCTGCTGCCTTGGCATGGCTTGTGGGATGCTGATAAACCATCAGTTAGAAGATGGTGAGCGATAACATTGTAGTGAGAGAGAGACTCAGACAGAAAGGCAGAGAAAGAAAAATGATTGTAAGAACTTTACGGTGCATTGTGAGTCATTTTGGTACCTTTGGAATATAAATCAGTGAAGGCTGCTGCTTGCTGGGAAAGATGTGTCTCATGGGTTTGAACCCTTTGGATGATTTTTAATCTATTTATTTAAATCTTTGAGAAGTCGCTCATGTAGTAGCTATAAATTTAAACATTTTGCGACAGTTTATTATGACAGAAAGTCGTAAGCAGTTTGAAATGGTTTGGCAGTTTTACCTGAATGGCCACTGATTTTCAACACTCAGCATCTCTGTATATGATCGGATAGAGGAGCGTGTCAGTGTTCTGGGCGTATAAGAACAATGTTGATTTGATAATGTCAAAACATTTCAAATGAAAACATCGGTCTAAGTTTTAAAAGGAGTGTGACTTGTTCTGTTTTTTCTATTACTTATTGCCATTTATCAAAGTCATGATTTGAGTTTTTGGAACCACACATCCAATCAGATTGTCAGTATGGAACATCTAAATATGCTCGTTTGATTCATGACACGAAATACACCAATCAAAAGTCTAGTATGCTGAATAGAAACCCATTTTTTCAGAAAATTCAGAAAAGTCTTCCTTCCCTTTCTCCACAGATCCTCCTCCTCTGGGCATAATCAATCAGTCTCTGGAGAATGAGACCTCGGGTCTCAATGGGGTTAACTAAAAGTTAAATAAAAATCCTTATTTTTACCTTGAAAATGTTTAAGTTTTCTGTGATTGCTTTTGTTGGTGTTGCTTTGCTCACTAATTCTTCAGAGATCCAGTTCAGCATTGTTAGAAAACGAATGTGTTCTGTGGTTCCTGCAGGGCAGCAGAGTGCTGTGCAGCTCCAAATGAGCTCTGGCTAAACAACGACGGAGGCCAAACAGGTGGCTCTGACTGACTCCCAGGCTGCTGAAGAGAACGGGCTCTGGCCTGCAGTAAAAGGACCTTTTCTCCCTCTTTTTCCAAAGGCTCTGGTGGAGACCTTTGTGAGAGGGAGGCGAAGTGTGTGAAGCAGAAGGAGAGCTGTGGTGAACCGGCACTAACCAAACCCCAGCCGGAGGAAACCGCAGGCAAACGAGCTGCAATAAGTGAGCGGCAGCCACAACTGTTTTCACACTCTCACACACACACAAACACACAGTTTGACATAAAAGGAAGTTTAAATTGTGGGTTTGTGGTTGTGCTGCAGCTGCAGCTTGCATCGCAGCCAAACTCTACCACAGAGAGGCCGACACTGTCCAGATTATTTCACATCTCCGCTCTGACAGCGTGCTGCTGCACATAATGCAGACTGAAAAGGAGCAGTGAAAGTCTATTGCACTAATGGATGCAACCCGTATGCTTTGAGTCGGCCTAAAAGCCCAGGAAAGTGATTGAAAAGCTGTTTGACATCTGCTATGCTGTTTGCTCTGCCGCTCTCCGAGGCCCAGCACCGTGATGATCACTTGCATTATGAGTGAAGCTCCTTCAAGTGATTCATCTCCTCCCATCAGCCTGATCTGTCGCTGCTTATCCTCTGAAATGCTGCTTGATTTCCTGTCTTGTTCTCCACAACTCAGCTCTGTTCACCTCTCTGCTCTCCCCTCCTTTCCTTTTTCTCTGCTGTGAACTAATTTGGTCAGAACCTGTAATCAAATCTTCCGATTGCACGTTGCAACCCAGCAGCAGATAAGCAGTTAAATGATCTCCAGGTACAACATTAAAATGCTGCTTACTCATGAATACATCAATAATAACAGTTCAGTATGTATTACTTGTATTTATATAGGGACAAAGTGCGTTTTTATGGTTACACTGACAGAAAATAAGGCTGGTAATGGTCTAAATAAGACTTATTAAACTGGCAGCCTCTGGGCTGAACGTGGCCCTTTAACGACCTCATTCTGGCCTTTGATCATTTTGTTAGTAGGATAATTAGCTCATTCATGTGTTGTGTTTGTTGCCGAGCACAAAAATACTCTTATTTCACTAAAAAGTTTGAGCCCAGGGTGTTTAAGCAGACGAGAATCAAACTGACAACACACTTCTGAAAAAGGTGCATTGTTGTGGTTCTTCAGATAGAGGAATTGAATACTTGTTTGACCACTGTCAGCCAGCCTGATACCCACAATACATCGCTGCAGGTGCCAGGACAGTTTTGCACAGACGAGACTGAAAGTGAAACACAGTCGAGCCCAAAAAGAGGTGTTAGAAAGGTAATGAACTCCTCCGTCAGCCTGGCTGTTTGGCTCTCTGCAGGCCACAATCAGTACAGATCAGTACAGGAGGAGTGTGTCTGCTGAACACAGGTGGCTGATGTACATCTCACTCAATAGCCCTTATCTGAGCTGGAGTCGCTGCTACTGCATGTTTTTAACCAGATCCTGAGATGTCTCTGTTCATTATCATCTGATCGTTCCTAAAACTCACTTCTTTTGTTCTTGTTTCTTTGATTGTTTTTTATGATTACATGATCTGTTTTTATTATTCACTAGATTTCTGTAATCTTACAATTATGTAGATGTATTTATTTTTTCTTCCTTCCTCCCTCCCTCCCTTCCTTCCTTCCTTTCTTTTTGTGTTATTTATCTGGTGCTTGGCATTGGACAACACAGAAATTTTCCTGTCACAATTATCCAGGCCAAAATAATTGCGATTCACAATATTATTTTATTATTAAGATAAAACTCCTCAAATGGCACTAAAACATACTGGAATTACTTACATTTCTAAGACACAAAGATTGTTATATTTCATAACAGATAAAGCTCATACTGTTTTTAGTGGAAAAACGAACTAACCACTCAGTGAACAGTGCTGACACCTTCCTCCAGCAGGTTCTGCAGGCGGGCACCTCGTCTAGCCTTCCTGTCGTTTTTTAGTTTGGATTTGGATATAATGGGCAAGCCTCACCTTCAGCCATGGCTACGCAAGATGGGGGCTCCCCTTGTAATAATTCAAATAAATCAGGAAAACAACATAGGACTGTACGTTATCAAGCTAGACAGCTTTTACAGGTCACTCATGTGAGATTAAACCTTTCATTGTCCCATCCCTACAGTCTCTGGTGCTGTTTCTATCTTTCCCTCTTGTATTTTAGGTGGTAGTTATTGTTGTTTCTGATATAAACCCAAAGATTGTTTGGGGCGGGTGAGGAGTGTTGATGTATATGTTTGAGCAGGAGGGAAGGAGGATCTGGGGGGAGCTGGGACACCATATATGTATAATATATGTAATAAAATTGCTTTGGAAAAAAGGAAAAAAAGTATTTTGATCAACATTTGTTTTGAATTTGTTTTGAAATAAACTGATTTGAAAATAAAACAGACATGCGCAAATGCATTGTACACACACACACACATCAATGCAGAGAGAGTCCGGCTGAAACCCCTAAGATTTTAGCTAATACGCCTAACCTCGTTTTATGTGAAAAAAGGAGCAGCTAAAACTACATTAAGGCCAATGTTTCAACCTCAGTGAATACCTGCAGCGCAGCAGAAAAAGAAAAGGGCCCACTCAGCAGAGCTGCATGGCTGCAGGGACCAGAAATTGAGCCGAGGCTGCCAGGATTATCCATACATATTTTTATACTGCACAACAATACGCCAGCACAAGCAACAGCTTTGGCCCAAAACAGTCACATTCAGAGGCAGACTGAGTCAGCAACACCTACACTAAACAATAAAGCAACAGCACAGGCTCAATAGGCTGCACACAAACCAGGTGTTAGCTGCTGTTGTGAAGAAGTGGTCAGGGACTGTAAAGCATCTGAGAGATAAGATGTAATCTCTGGAGCATATTTCAGTCTCAGTCTGACTTGACTTATTTTCAAAGAATTTCTAATCAAATGTAAATTGGCCCTCAGTGAGGGAAAGCAAACAGAGTGCAAATAGTGGCTCAATTTAAAGAATCTCTGCGAAAGGAATGATAAACCTGCCGGCACACAAGCAGCACATGCTGTCAGACTGTATTCAGATCAGGCCCGGGCTTCTGCCGGGCCCCACAGTTCATTTCAAGGTAGATTTGATGTCAGCAAGTAGATACGATGGGAAGAGGGGGTAAAATCAGAAATATTGTACAGTTATGTGGCTTGTTTCACTTGGCTGCTCAGCATATCGTTTCTCACTGACGGCAAATCTCATCTCACATGGAGCTGCTCCCATATTTGTCCATGGAGAGGAGGGATTTTAGGATGTTAAAGAGATGTTCTCTGCATACACCAGGTGGCACATGTGTGAAGATTTAACAACACAGAGTGACCATAAGGCTCCTCATAAGGGCTACAGCTAGTGATAGCTAGATCGAATAACAATTTCATTTCACATCATTATTCAGTCCGTCATCGTGTTCCAGTTAGCTTACTTCTGATTGAAAAAGATGTGTTATTTTTTCTGTTTTGCCCTAACCCGTCATGAGTGAGTGGCATCACCTCACCGACCTCATTCTCAGCAAACATGGAAGCTGACATTTGCAGGGAACTATATATTAAATGTTTCTCCCAATGATCACAGAAATGAGATGATTTCAGACTTGTTATTTTTCTGACTTCAGATTCGGGCTGAGAAAGTAAGCATAAGAGTTCCAACATCTCTCTCTAGCTCTCTTTATTGTGGCACTTTTCATGCGAACAGCCGGATACGACACTATAAATGTCTTCCATAACAGGCTGTCTGAAAATGTGGCACTATCCCCGACAATTAAACAGTACTGCATCTGTCTCCACCAGCTTTCACTGTGCTCTCCAGTGTAGCAGTTAGTATGAGCTATGAACACTTTTGCTTCCTGATGTGGTCGCACAACACACAGTACAAACTACTTCTCTTCGAGCGTAACTTGGCCCTTGAAGCGACCTGAAAGGTGTCAAATCCCATCCACACTTGTTGAAAAAGAAAGATGGCGGTCCCAATCTTAACCCTGCCTGTTATTTTCTTCGATTTATCATATAAAAAGTTGACGTCTACAAATAGCTTCAAAAGTTCAACACTTACAGATTCTCAATTTGTAATAAAATAATACAGAGCAGCAAGTCGTCACATCTGAGAGGACGACACCAATGTAATAAATTACTTTACAGACAAATCACTGAATCACGTAACTGTGTCAAATAATTTTATTTCAATCTACAAATTAATTACTGGACCAGTTAATTCCGCCCTCCTCCTTATCCCACCTCCAACCTCTCGGATGTGAATACTTTATAAGCAGTGGTGAAGTGGAGGGGTCAGTGAAGTCACCCAGAAATAGATAAGGAGGCTCATAATTAGTTAGTAATGGCAGGTTAGACACCTCAGCGGGAGACTCTCGCTGCTGCTGCTGCGAGCCCACGACAGAAGGACCCTGCCAATAAGGGCCTGGAGTTAATTAAAAGACCTGGTCGTGCTCGGAGGTCTTAAGTGTCCTTATTCTGATGGAATGCTAAACCCTCCACTACATAACCGCTCGACAGGCTCCAATGGCTGCTGGCTGCACCTCTCAATAAAATTACCGCTGAATCATTTCCTTCTTTTTCTCTTCCCCGGCTCTCTGCTCTGAAGTAGGGCTGGAATGATTCATTCTATTACTGATTGATCTGTTTGTTATTTTTAGCACTGATTGATTAAAGGGGCACTCCACCAGTTTTACACATCAAATTCAGTTTGCCATTCGTGGGAAGCAGCTAGTAAAAAACAGATTTATAGTATCGTCCGGTGCTCTCTCATCTCTCAAACGCCGGAAACAATAACTCTGGTAATACTTTTTTTTTAATAAAAGAAAGCCTGTGATATAAACTGGGGGTGTTTTTTTGAAGAACAATGGGTCTAACTAAGGGAGGGTATTGATTTTCCTGAAAAGAAGTTTATGATCCTGTGTTTCTGACCTTCTTTATGACCATCTGTCTCCTGGAAGTATCTAAACTTAATGGATGGCAATACTAAACCGCTGGAAAAGTTCTTTAATTGTTTGGTCAGTTAAATTCAGAAAATAGTGAGAAATGTTTATTACAATCTCTCTAGGACCTCAGGTTACATCTTCAAATTGCTTTTGGGTTTTGTCCAAGGAAAACTCAAAGATCTACAGTGAACTAGGACACATCAAAGCGGCCCATCCTCATATTTGACAAGCTAGAATCGGTTTTGTTAAATATAGGTCCAAGGTGTACGATTTAGGGGCATCAAGCTGTGAGGTTGCAAAATGCCCTTCACCTCAGCCTCCTCTATGGTGGCCGCTACAAAATGCTCAATATGTGAAAGAGTCTCTCCTTCGTGGAGAGGACCCGCTCTCTCTGTAGACATTAAAGGCTCAATCTAAGGTAACGAAAACACAGTTTCTTAGTTTCAGGTATTTATACACTAATAAAAAATATAATGAAGAATATTATATTACATTTCTGCCAACAGATCAAATCCCCCTAAAAGTAGGTCCTGCCCCACCTCCTAACCATCAGGTCACCGATGCTGACTCTCCCCGGACTGACAGCTGCCAGTGAACTTGGCCGGGCCGGGACATAACACAGTCTCTGAGAAGCTGGGGGCCAGTTTGATGACAGGAAATTCAGCACCAGGGTGGTTTTCTTGCCAGGTTTGGCATCTGGCATCGCAGGGCTGAGTCAGTGAATAGGACTGCTTACTGAGCTAATGACAGCTAACATTATATTTAGCAGCAGTTAGCGATTACTTTAGCAACAAAGCTACCGATATCTGTCTCCCAGGAAACTCCGTTAATCACCTCGGTGCTGTAACTGTCCTCCATCATCATTCTCGGAGGCTGCGTACAGCTCCGGTCTGGAGGTGTTCATTGAGAAGCAGCTGGTTATCAGGACGTTTGTTAGCAGCTACTTTAGCAACAAGTGAAGCTATCTGTCCAGAGCTGCTCCAGGCAGAGCAGCCCGAGGGCAGCAGAGAGAACAGACAATATCTCCTCCATAAAACATGAAACATAAAGTGATAAAGCTGTGTTTCTGTACAGTAATCTGTGAGGTCCGGTCCCGAACAACTGTCCACTGGTGACGTTTTTCTTTTTATAAATCCTAAACAGAGATTTTGACTTCATGGGAACTTTAATACTCAAATACTCAAAATTGGCATTTTTCCTGTCAATTGTCAGACTGTATCACCAGTAATCTGAAGACAATGGATAGGTAAATACAAAATAATATAACATGCCATCATAGGATAAGTCACAAGGGAATTAGTGAGCGAGGAGGTCAGCGTACAGTATTGAGACTGGGCCCAGATTGTGAGCAGACAGAGGGGATAAGTACTCTGTTCCAACTCTTCCTGCTCTGTTTTACAGCCTGAACTCCAGGGAGCAGCTGTGAGCCTGTTCAATTTAGGCCAGACAGATGGAGACAGTGTTTGTGGTGATTGCATTAACATATCCAACCCCGATGAGGGAGGCAGTTTTGGAAGGAGGACCGGCGAGTTGCTTCAGAAAGGAAGGGCAAGGAATGAGGAGACAAAGGACGACGGACAAAAGCTCTGAGCTCGCTGATTTTTCTCATTACCTCTTCTCATTTCCTTTCTGCCCCCTCTCTTTCTTTATCCTTGTGGATTTTCTTTTCTTTAGTCTCTTTAACATCCCTCACTTTCTCTTTTGCTGTGCTGCTAAAGATGGCTGCAGGCTGATGGAGAGCAGCCATGTGGTAGCGAATACCGGCAGCTTAACAGGTGACGGAGCAGAAGGTGAGAGGCAGGATTCAACTTCTCCCCTGACGGAACACAGAATACATCTGAATACCAACAACCAGGCTTGAGCACACACACGCCTATACCCCTACAAACACACACATCGCATGTACACACAAACACTTTGCTCCACCAGGAGTGTTCAACACCAGCTCCACCCAATTTTACACATTATAGTGTGTTTACAGGTTGTTGGGGAGTACGACTACATATGTGAAAAAAGTAGTTTAAAGCCTTTTGTGTCCAGAGGAAGCTGCGTGTAATCTGATAAATTACCTCCAGTGATGGCACTCAGTGGCAAATTGCATTGTGGGTGATGTTAGCAGCAGGTTTTAAATGGAAGAATGTGTCAAAAAACAGGTGATACCTCCGGCTAATGATTTTGATCATTTGTTTTTAAGCTGCAGGTCGGCTCAAGTTGGCGCAGTAAAACTGGTGATGGAAAAGCAAATTGACGCGGCTTGGTTTGACTCGGCGCAGCCAAAAGTACCGATGGAGAAACAGCATTGGACTGAAGTCAGACTCAAGTAGCAGATCTGATGACTTTAGATTCAATTTGACGTTCATATGTGAACACGTGTTTCAGTGCATTTCAGTTTGTTAGAGAGAATCCACAAAAACCAAACATGCTTGATGATTTCAACATTCATATAATCTGCTGTTTGGCAACATACTTTAGCGTAACTTGCTAACTTTTTTTTAACAAGTAACCACAGTGAAATACAGACTAAGAAAAGTAGATTTGCTTTGTGCTCGCTCCCTTTTTCCTCTGTCTCTTATGAGGCTTTTATTTCTGTTTTGTGTGGATAAATGGAGAGAAAGAGATCGTGCCTGAACTAAAACAAGCGTGATTTGTCAGGCATGTGCCACCATAAAAACAAACCGCATCTTTTAATGTGCAACCTCGTGTCTTAACTGCCCATCCAGAGTGCTGATTATGTGTGAAGAAGGCAATTTTGTTGACAGGTGTGCCATAGATTCAGTCAAATCCACGTGTAATGTGCCCTTACTCCCCCGTTATTGATCTTCCCATCCAACCCTCAGACAGAAAGCAGATAAGGATATTTTACCAAAATCTTGAACTTTTTCTTTAAGTGTTCTTTGGACCCTCGAGCTGTTATGTTCATCACTGCACAATACAAAAGTGTTTGGACCGAATGCACAACATGTGTATTACTTGCTTTTTGTCTGAAGAGTTGCTTCAGGAGAAACTCTAGATAGATGGTCACTGAAATAATTCAGCACATTGCTTTGGGGACCACAAATATTAATACAGGTTTCATGACAATCTGCAGAGTATTTATTAAAAACAATATCTTGTTGAAATCTTGCTCTGGACTATGCTGTTGGACAGACTGACCAGACATTATGTGATGCGATTACACTTACACCAAACTTAAAATGCACACAGAGACCTCTAATCTACACACTTTGGCTCCGAGTGTTTCCCCTCTCTAATGAAGTGTGTGACACTCCCACCTGGAACAATCAGACAGCAGAGGGAGTGTGAGTCAGCCTGCATATCCAGCTCTGCTGAGAGCTGCATGCATCCACACTGATCATTAGCAGCAGCAGGGAGGCTGTAAACTCTGGAAAGCTGTCTCTCTCTGTATAGGTGGGAAAGTGTCGGCGTAGCAGACAGTATGAAGTGATGAAATGCGAGGGCTAAATGAGAAGAAGCTGGAGCTGAAGTGTTTTGGTGTGTGTGTCACTGTTTCCCCATTAATATTCTTGTTGGCGTTGAAGGGGCTCTTCAGCACAGCTGCAGCTTGTTTTGGTGGAGTTGTTCATCTTTTTTCTCTTCAACAGTGCGGAGCAATGCATAGAGAGAGGTTGCATTACATCAGCTGTACAGACGCTTAAGGACCACCTTGTTCTCTGTCTCTTTGTGTTGTGTAC
This sequence comes from Pagrus pagrus, assembly GCF_965226575.1. Lineage (NCBI taxonomy): Eukaryota > Metazoa > Chordata > Actinopteri > Spariformes > Sparidae > Pagrus > Pagrus pagrus. Next base: position 25,445,043 of record NC_140193.1, read on the forward strand.
GGCTGAGAGCTTGTATTTATTCAATCAATATTTGTGTAGATGCTTTGTCACTCTAAACACATACCAGAGGCCACACGGCAGACGAACAAGATGAGCTGTTCTAAAGATATTCCCACCTTCATTCTCCAATTTGTCTCAATCATCCACACACTGAGCTCATTTAGATGATAAATGTCAGAAAAGTTCAAAACATTTCCTCTAGCTGAAGTTATTCCCCCTGCTGCCTTCTACTGAATTTGAATCATAGCATTAATGCTATCAGGTTCCCACTGCTACTCAGGCCTATTGAGATTGATTATCTGATCTAAGCCCTTTAAGGAAGTACGCAACTGCATGTTTTGGGACTGGAAAGGAAATGAGTTAGGAGTGTATAACAGATTACTGCTCCCAGAGGAGGAATAATAAAGGTTAGAGCTTTTAAAATAAGTGATAAGTGATAGTTTTCAGTAATGAACAAGGTGTTGACTAATTGTTTGTGTGTGCATATGTGCCTTTACATATATAACAAAGTGTGGAGTGATCTGTTCAAGGGTTAAATACCAAGAAGTGAGATCACCAGGAATTTTAATCAAATCTACTCCCTTCTACTCCAGGAAAAATACTTGCTGGGACCCACGAGTGTTAGCATGGATTATTATTTATCATAGGAAGTATAAATAAATTGTAGCCACCAGCCAGTGAAAGTCTCCATACAAAGCAGCACTCCACAGGTGGAGCATCAAGTGCAGAGGAGCTCTAATGTTACAACTACACATCTGACAACAACAGACAGCATACACATAGCAGCATGTAGGGGATTTTCCTTTGCTGCCATTGCATGCAGTAATATCTACAGGCAGCGTTGTAAAAACTGAGGAATGAGGAGACAAAGGACGACAGACAAAAGCTCGGAGCTCGCTGATTTTTCTCATTACCTCTTCTCATTTCCTTTCTGCCCCCTCTCTTTCTTTATCCTTGTGGATTTTCTTTTCTTCAGTCTCTTTAACATCCCTCACTTTCTCTTTTGCTGTACTGCTAAAGATGGCTGCAGGCTGATGGAGAGCAGCCATGTGGTGGCGAATACCGACAGCTTAACAGGTGACGGAGCAGAAGGTGAGAGGCAGGATTCAACTTCTCCCCTGACGGCGTTGTAAAAAGTACCCAAAAGTCATACAAGTAAAGATATGGTGTTGAAAAGATTACTTTGGCAAAAGTTAAAGTTGCCCATACGAAAAATACTTGAGTAAAAGTCTTAAAGAAACTGATGTTAATTGGACTTAAGTATCAGAAGTACAAGTAAAAGATACATTCTACATATATTTAAACGTATGTACAGTTCACACTGTGTACTAAGGCTTGACTGACTAATGGCCTGGACGATTATCAGATCCAATATTCAGCATTTTTCTGGTTATTGGAATTTTTCTTTTTTTAAAAATTTATTTTATTATACTATTTTCATCCAACAAGGGGAATCTGTGCTTTTTAAAAAAAAATTTGCTTGCCAATAAAATAATTTAATTTCAAATTGCACTACTTTTACAATCTGCAAAGTAAATAGTAACTAAAGTTATCAAATGAACGTAGTGGAGTAAAAGGTCTAATATTTGCCTCCAAAATGTAGTGAAGTTAAAGTATGAAGTAGCTGAAATGGAAATACTCAAGTAAAGTACAAGTACCCTTAAAAACGTACTTAAGTACCGTAGTTGAGTAAATGTACTTCCATCACTGTCCACAGGTAGGTAAGTACTAGAAAGAAGGTCACAAGGCTCTGAGTCTTTTCAGTGTTAAGTCCTTGTCATCCTCTAGAGAAGATGAATGGAAGTCATCCTGTGAGCAGCTTCAGTCCTCAGGCTGTGAGACCGTCAGCCTCAACACTCCGCCATAAAAAATATTTATGGACTAGAATAATTAGTATAAATGGACTAGAAGTGGCATTTCATTGTACATCCCTGTGTTGTAGAATGACAATTAAATGAACCTTGGACTTTGCTATGCTTCCCTATATGTATAACTTCTTGGACATATGGACGTACATGTATATCGAATGATTCTGTTTGGTTGTTACTGTGTAAATCTGGGAGGAATTGTTTTTCTCCCAAAAGATATTAACACAGGATCTAATAAATTTGAAATTTTATGATTAATGCTCACAGATCTGTATTTTAAATAAACCAACTTTATCATGACTGTCCTGGGGAAAGTGAGCGAGTGTTTCAACTGTGAAAGGTCTAAACACTGAGCTTTGATTGATTGATGAAGTTCAAACTCTATACAGAATAATAACACATTAAGAGTTATTTAAAAGTTTTGAGTGACCAACTTATGACCTGATCCAAGGTCCTGGTCCAAGACCTTCGGTGCAATGGACCAATCACGCGGTTTTATCTATGCCACTTGTGTTGGTGCTCCTGGAACGTCATTTCAACGTACAAAACAGTGATGAAAACCACATCTGGAGCGAGTCATCACGGCTGAGTGGGCTCAGTGTGGCCAAGTCGTTACTGGTGTAACTTTCACAAAGTTAAACATGTGAGTGAGAGTACTGTATATAACAGTACAGCTGTCTCACTCAGGAGACCAAGATTCAAATCCTGTTGAGAACATATCATCATACAGCTGACTCAATAATTATACACTGAGGTCACTTATTTTTTTAGGGAACAAACATACTTGGTTAGGTTTAGGAGGTTTGAGGTTTAAATATACCCTTATAAAACGTTAAACATGTGTTTAAAACGATAATTTCTCCTGTCCAGTGTTAGTATTGTCCTTTCAAATTAAGTCTGCACGAACAGTTATTTCTCCATCAGGGGACATTTCTTTACACCAAACTGTTTCCTCTTACGTCCTCAGTGTTACAGAGGTTTTCCCAAATTGCCTGCAGCTGATTCCTAAGTTACCGCACCCTGAAAAAGGAATATTCTGCCAGTTTTTTTGCACATGAGTATTTAATATCCAGGAATTCTAATTGTAAACTCTACCACAGACTACACCAGTAACGACTTGGCCACATTTTCGCACCTTGACCAGACACGGTCCAGACATATACTAGATTTTGACCTAGACTTGTTCCACTTTTTCTCCCCCGAGTCGGGGAGCTATGACATTATAAAAACATGATTGTCAGTTTCAGTAATGTTCCAGGAACAACACCAACACAGTGATATTAGCAAACCCTTCCTGTGTAACTGGTTGCAGTAATTTAACATATGTCCACATGCGTTCACTCACACATTGGTGGTGAAGATGCCGTAGATGAGGTCTTGCTCAGGCAGGTAGAAGGTGCTCTGCAGCTCATTGTAGTAGAAGGGGATCTCCCCGGAGCGGGAGCAGTTGAGCCTCGCCTTCATGAACGTGGTCCAGGTGTCCTCGAGGAGAAATCGCCCGCCGATGTCGTTCTTGCAGACTCGCGCCACACGAGAATAGACCGTCTTCCCGCAGTCGTGCTCCACTGCGTTCTCCCTCAGGAAGAAGAAGGTGAAAAGGCCGATGTCATAGGCTGAGATGAAGTGGGGCTCTGCCGGGAGGGAGGAGAAGGGATAGGATCATTATCATGGTGACTCCAGGGAAACAGATATATTTGCAACATTTATCTTCTAGATGTTGCTTTGACCTCTGTACTCATTATTGATTGCAATATGAACTTCAAAATTCTGCTGTTGCTCTCCTGTTTGAGATGTTTTGGAAAAACAGCCTCAAAGTCAAATGTGTAAATGAGAGGTGAAGGTTTGGAGGGAGGAGGAGGAGGTAAAGAGAAAAAATGGTTACTAATAAATCCGTCTGATGTTTTGATGGTAAATCCATGGAGCTATGTCTGTTTTACTGGATGCCCCGGCTGCTTTTATTGCCCTGGATGACACAGCCGATGATTAATGGCCCTCCATGCTGGGTGGGTTATCACGTAAAGCAGACTGAATAACAGTTTGAAAGGGACATTACTGTCATCCTTTGTAAACACATGACTCATCACAGAATACTAATTCACCACTGTGAGCGTGCAGGAAGGAGCTTAAGCTTGTGAGTCCGCACACATCCGACACAGAGAGGCTGATTGACGTCTGCATTTCACATAAAAGTCTTTGTGATGGCTTAAAGGATCAGTTCACCCTAATTCCTCAAATCACATTTTCACACTTACCTTTTAATTATCTAAGCATTGCAGATAGTGGTGAGGTGACAGTTTGACATTTTAATATGGCATTTCTGCAGACACCTAAAGTACAATCGAGGCCAGAGGAATTTTGTTTGTGCTGCTCGTTGCATTGAAAATTACATTTGAAAAGCTCAAAAGCAGAAACAATGTCCTGGTTACTCTGGATAATCCTAAGAGCTTTGCAGAAACACTTTTCATTTTAACTACTAATATATATATATATATATATTTTTAGAAAAAATGTTTTGAGGAAGAATGGATGGATGGATGGAGGTAGGATAGATTTGTGATTATCAAGCTGACATGTAACATCAAATATGAAGCCAGTTTTCTTTATATAAAACTAAAGATTAATTCCTTCTCAAATCCCACTTGTTTCATGAACAAATTAACTACCTTCTTGTCATATTTCTGATTTTTTATCTTGCAACTGAACATGCTTCAACTAGAATTACCACAGTCAAGTCGTTTACATCCATGTCTGTGCAGATATCATAAAGTATGTAGTGAAAAGTAGAGGTATTTTATTAAAGGTATAACGTTTATTTTTGGGGGCAAATAAACGTATTTGACATGTATGATTCCAGGGAATAATTTCCAGTAAGAAACATACTATTCATACAGAGGAGTGATAAGTGCATAAGATAAAATATAACTTTATTCATCCAGAAGGAAATTCTTGCACCAGAGGACTCAAAAATACAATGACACAAGAATAAAGTAGGAAAACACAAGAGACTGATAATAAATGTGTAAACAGAATAATTGCTGACATCAGTGCAGAACAGAATAACAATAAAAATTGAAATAGAAAAGGTTTTATATAAAATGATATTAAGAAGTAATAAAAGGTAATATTGCATCTGATATTATGAAAAGAAATATTGGCGCTTCTGCCGGCACAGAGGCATAAAAAGAAACATCCTTGTTGCTGTTTTGATTCTGAGCTCACTGTGACTTCATCACAGTTTTGTTTCTAATGTTTTCTACCGATGTGTTTTCTCTCTCGCCGGTACTACTCGTGTGCAGAAACGAAGCAGAGAAAACACTCCTCTGCTGCTGTCACTTGTGTTTCCCACTGAGACTCATTTATTGGAGTAATATCACACACTCACATACTGCGTGCGAGCACAAACATGAATGGAGGAATAAACCTTAATTTGCACAGATTCTCATCCATAAAGAAGAAAACAAAAAGATGCTGATGTTGTAAACAGCCCCATGCAAACTCTCTCTCTCTGTCTCTCTCTCTCACACACACACACACACACACACACACACACACAGACACACACACACACACACACACACACACACACACACACACACACACACACACACACACACACACACACACACACACACACACACAGAGTGGACATCTTGTTAACAGCCATGATGGAATGTGCCTGAGGGGCTAGCAAGGCTTTTTATAAGGGAATAAGATTTTGAAATGGAGCAGGAAGAGACAAAACCCCTGTCCACACACACACAGCAGCCTCCTGATTCCATTTTATATTTATGAAAGAGACAAAAACAACCCATGGTCTGGACAGATCGCAGGTGAAGGCACTCAATCAGTTCCAAACCTTTCTGAAAATAATGCAGAAGTCCTCACAGCCTGATAATTGCAGTAATGTGCAAATATGTGGAGCAGGCGTGTTAAAAGTGGGATGGGAGTGGTGTCTAATTTAACAGGTGATCGGATCAGTTTACATTTAATGAAGAGGAGGCCCTCATTACTGCACCCTCCATCTACATCGTAATCAAACTATTAACTGTTAACTAGACATAATGTCAATAAAGAAAACAGAACAAACCCAGCCCATTCACTATTAACATTATAATCATTATTACGTGTGACACCAAAAGGTCTTATTGAATGTTTGTAACTGTGACAAAAACAACTTGTCGAACCAATCACTGTCATGTACATCCACATTTAGACACTTAATTGGTGCTAACAAGCATGCAGATGAACAAGTGAGTGGTGTCACGCCTGTTGGGTGACTGTTAATTACTGCAACTGCAGGAGAAGGACGACCATCGTAATGCGTCAGAACGACTCTTCCTCCAGCTGAAGGCCATGTGAAGGAGCTAATTGTGTTTATGCATGTACCACCTATATAATAAGCGTGTATACAGCACGTCTGAGCCATTACGTCGATGTACACTGGAGTCTTTCTTTGTTTACATACCTGTGTTTATGCATACTGTACGAGTGTCAGGCAAAGGGCAGGCGGAGCTGACAGATTCTGCATCACATTACTGAAGCTGCGTGGGTGCAAATGTGACGGTTAGAGTTTTTCCAGCATCCTGCTGAGTGGTAAACAGATTGTTCGATCTGGCAGGCGAGTTGGGTGCTGGAGGAGCGAAGCTGCCATCACTAACATCACATGACGTTTTAGATCAAACACAGAGTATAAAGGGCGAAGCTATTTAATATTCACATAAACACGTCCTGCAGGGATACTAAAATGATCCATTAATAAACGGGGGATGGGTTGTGTCTTTTTTATTTAGTCCTCATTCATTTTTGTTGCACTTTGTTGTATTTAGTCAGTTTAGTTGTGTACATTATTCTGTTCTGGATAACAGTGGGAGGCTTGAATAGACTGCAAGAGCTGCAACCTTTATATGTTTGTATTCTTCTGATTGATTTTGCCAAATAGGCTTTGGAGGAGATATATTTTCTGCCAGGATTGTGTTCAGTGCCATCTCTTTCTCCCTGGGCAAACAAATCACATGACTTTGGCAGCTGGGACTGAGGGTCACATTCTGTGTCCCATGTGTTTCTGGGTTCAAGCAACTAAAACACTTGGTTAACATCAGAAAAATGTCACTGTTGTGGTTCTTGAAAAAGACAACACATCCCACCTCATCTGTCATCCCCAAACATTTAAGGTCCTGTGTGTAGGATTTAGTGGCATCTAGTGGTGAAGTTGCAGACTGCAACCAACTGAACACACCTCACCTCACCTCACCTCACCCTCATCTACTGTGACTGTTAAAAACGCACATGAAAGGCCCTCTCTAGAGCCAGTGATGGTTTGTCCAAGAAACACCAAGTGTATCCAGCTGCAGCCACATCCGACTGTGAGGGACGTTAAAGGACACTGAACTGAAGAGGCCAAAAACTACATTGTCATAATCATAAATATTAGCCAAGGAGTCAAATTAATTAAAATGAATTCTGAAGATGATAAATTAACAACACAAGGCTCCATAGATGATGATGGCATACTTTAATTGTGCTCACAACTGCAGTGCATACAGATAGTCTTCTGTTTTTGTACCTTTCATAATAAAAGCCCTAGTTGGTATATACACTGTACAACTGCTCATCAGTGGGGGACCATTTTACTGATTTACCAACTACTTACGAGATCATCTTATGCCTGGCACGGGAAAGATGGGCTAAAATACCTACAAGTATATTTATTTTACAAATTACTTTGCTTTTCCTGAGCCACCTTTTGTGCGTACTGATTAAGAAGGAGCAGATGATGAACAAGAAGAAAACATACTTTATTAATGCCCTTGGGGAATTTTTTTTTTTTTTTTTTAATTCAACCTCATTATTTGCAGTCATATATTAATGTCCTTCAAACACATGGACTATGGTTATCATTATTTCTCTGCCCCATAGTTACCTTTAATTACATTTTCAGTCTATTGTTGATCTGCTGTGGTCTATTGTCTTCTTCTGACACCAAAGCGTCGGCGTTCTCCGGAAGGGTTAGGGGTGTCGTGGTATCATGATATTCATTACAACCGTGAGATTAAAAAATGATATTTGATAGCGTGTTAATAAAACACATATTATAACATCATGTGAATAATCTCGTGGAGCTGTTCGGCCTTGTGCGTCTTTTGTTTTTGAGTTCTTGTGGTTGCCTTTTCACTAGAAATTGAATAAAATTGTTACTTGTGTCTCTTTTTGTCAGTTATGGTCACAGACTCTCTCCAGCTCCCTACACTCGTATACTGAGGGTAATTTATTTGCCAAAAAAGAGACAAAACACACAGTTAACTAAGTTAAAGATTAATTTGATTGCTAGCATTTTTGTTTTCAAATTTCTAAAGATATCACGATAATATCATTGTCGTGAATTTTTTTGGCCATGATAATCACAAAGTGAAAATCTGATATTGTAACAGCCGTAGAGGGGGCATGGTTTGTACAGTCTGTAAGGAAGCTTGACCCGTCATCCTGCTCCCTCTGTAGATATAAAAGGCTCATTCTATGGTACCAAAAACATAATGCTTCTTAATTTCAGGTGACAAAAACATAATTGGGAATATTATATTCAATTTCTGCCCCTAAATCGCCCTAAATCCTACACACTGCACCTTCAAACAAGTACTCTGAGTTGCTGAAACATAATACAGTTGCTGTAAATATGGCTCTGCTTTCTGAGGAAGCTGTTGAAGCAGCAAGAATTCTGCTGGAGAACTAATCCACCCTAATAAACATGTACTTCAATATTAAATCTAGTCAACTATACTGAGGGCTGAGCACATGAGGACGACGTTACAGTGGTGGAGGGAGCTGCTGCAGCAAACAGCGTTTGCACGGAGATATCAGCAGAGTAATAGTGAGAATAGTCAGGGTGTAATGGCCACCGTGTGCACCTGTATCAATATGATGGGATGTTACCTGTCAGCTGATGAATTAGCTGCTGATTTGTTGAGTAAAATAGCTGATGTGAGCAGCCCATAAACTTCAGCCATGCTCTCTGCCTGTCAGGAATTGGGAAAACAAATGAGATGTGAATGTTTTGCAGATACATTCAGTCTGACCCGTTGTGTCGGCAGAGAACAGTCTGAAAAATGTGAGAAACGTGTAAAAACATTTTCTTGTTATGTTGCTAAAAAAGCTATCTGGGTACCAAATTCGGTGTTTGATGTTTAAGACAGGCTGAAATGTGTTTGTATGTGTAAGCATGATTATATTGGGACTAAACATGGACACTATCAAACACACTTTATGAAACCAGAGAGGGGAGAGAAAGCAAATAACGGAAATATAAATAAATATGTTGTTACATGTAAAGTCTTCAGGGGACTGAGAGAAGTGCAGAGGAATTGTTTAGGTTATTTCACAGGAAACTCTATAGCTCCCTGTGTCATTCAGATGCATGATGGGACACAGTTGGCCGGTGCCTGGCAGGCTACCAATCCAATAAGGGAACAGATTGATTAGATCCAGGACCCCCTCCCTGCCTTCGCTTCTCCTGAACTGGAGCGGCTTAGAGCTGGAAATGAGATTTTCATTCACACCCCAAATCCACCGGGAACACAACTCCATAACCCTCACAGAAGCCATGAAGCAAAGCAGCCTTTGTCTGTGAAGGCATGGACATGAGTGTGTGAGTGTGAGTGTGTGTGTTTGTGTGTGTGGCTAGAGTACAGTGCAACATGTGTGTTTAACTGTGTGTGCAGCCAGCTGTGATTATGCTGATGAGGACACTATCTACTTTGCTACTCATCTCTTCCCTCCCACATACTTGCTCTTTGTGCGTGTGTGTCGCTCTCAAACCAAACACACACACACGTAACTTGGACACACATGAAAGCACATGTGGCTTGCATACAGTCTAAATACATATACACTCAAGCACACACTCACATGCACACACAGTGGTGGTGTGAAGCATGCTGTGTTGTAATTTCACCCTCTCCCTGCCGTGAGGAATAATTACATTGCTCACTGACTCCTCAGTCTATCTCCTGTGCTTCCCTCTCATCCTCATCCTCTTCCCTGCCCAGCACCTTGCTCATCCCTCCTCTCTCTCTCAAACACACACACACACGCACACACACACACAGCTTCACACTCTCCCACCTACCATCTTTGCTTGCATTTGATCGCCACATTGCGACTCCCCCATCCCTGGCTCTGCTTTATTCTCGTCAACTCTCTGCAGTCCAAAGCTTTCACAACCTGCCTCTCACCGGAATACAGCTGCCCTGACATAAGTGAATGTGTGTTTGTTACATTTAGTGCTGGTGATTGATTGTGCAATGCATTAGTCATAGGATGGAGAGTTAATCATCAACACCTCTGATAATGCATTAATCGATTAGGTCTTTTATCAAGCAGAAAGCATTAAGCATTTATTGTTTTGAGATTCTCAAACAGTCTCTTAGACAATTTTCTGCTTTCGTTAGTTTCATTTCATTGTTAATTGAATATTTTTGGGGTTTTTTGGAAGCTGAACAGACAGAAAAAGCAATTTGAAGACTAAAAGACTAAATGTTTGATGGATAATTTGAGAAAATATCAGATGATGAAAATAATCATTAATTGCAGCCCTCGTTATTTCATTTAATATGATTTTTTTTTCTTTGTCTCATTCCCCTCACACACACACACACACACACACGCACACACACACACGCACACACACACACACACACACACACACACACACACACACACACACACACACACACACACACACACGCACACACACACACACACACACACACACACACACACACACCACTCTGGCTGCAGCAGAATCACCTCGTCTCTGAGAGTTCTGCTCTGCTTTCATCGTTTTCAAATATTATTTACTTCTCTCTTTCTTTCGCTGACTGCGTGTCATGTGTTGTAAGCAGATGCACAATGCCCAGTGAGAACAGGGAAACTGTGCAGCATCAGCCTCGCCAACTCATGATCAACAAAGGATGAAATAAATGAAAAATATAGCTGTGGGTCAAGTCTGGGGCTCTAATGTAGCAGTTAAGCGGGAGCTGCTGGTTCTAGAAGTATTTTTCAGTTGTTGTACTACTTTCAATTGGCAAACGCTGACCCAGAACCTGAGACTGGACTGATTTTCAAGGTCCAGTGAGTAGGAGTGAGAGGGATTAAGGGGCAGAAATGGAATTGAATGTTCATAATTCTGTTTTCATTAGTGTAGATTCACCTGAAACGAAGAATGACTGTGTTTTTGTTACCTTACAATGAGTCTTTTATATCTACAGAGGGAGCAGCTCCTCTTCCACTGAGTCCATCGTGTTGCACCACCATGTTTCTACAGTAGCTCCATGCAACTGGGTGATTTTTGCAATCTGCAACCAAGGGCCTTTCACGTTTTTCAAGTTCTTTAACAGCCTCCCTTGGTTTCAATCTGCAACCGCACCACTAGATGCCACTAAATCGTCACCTGTTTAAACAGGTTTTTACAGGACATGACCGTTAGCTTCAGCTTCGTGTTAGCACCAGAACAGCAACAGAATATTAGGCCCTGTGATTAGATGTTATGAGTCATCTGGAACTGGGTGTTTTTTTAAAATAAAAGAATCAGATATTTTCTGACACAATTATTGTTGTTTATAATTTCATCATCAATTATATCAGTCACCTTACATATTCTATGAAGCAGAAAATTAATTTCCACAACAATGGGTGCCTAAAATAACCCCTCCCTCTCTGCTATGCTATATACCTTCATGAATCTGGTAATCTAATCTTTTCTGCATATCAAAGACAGCACATGACAGCCTCTTCCTGTGAAAGGTCCATCTACATTTCTGCTGGAGTCAGGATGTGTGTGAATGGATTTCTGCTGCGGTGTGTTCAAAGGAAAAGGCACCGTGTCAGCAGCGGGGAGATTATTGACACCGCAACCAGCAGGATTGACAGCAATTCATGTTCTCCGCCATTCTATAAATCCCACCACTTCCTATGCCTAACCTGTACTGTGTGTTCCACACACAACTTCAATCCAAACACTCTCTGTAATCCTTTGAAAACAGCCCTGTCGGACTGATCTATCCCGGCTGTAATGAAAGGAACGATTGTGTTGGAAGCAAAAGTGCACACTTGGCCCTTCTGCTGCTCTGTGCAGGTTAGGAAAATGTTTAAAGTAATAGAAGGAATGTTCATAGATTGTTTGACACGAGTCGTTATCCTACGATTTAACCTTGAGTGGATTATTTAGAAATCCGACAAGAGTTTAGACCCGATCAGATTACTAATCCAGTTTGATTAGAGTTCTCACGCCTGAGACCCTGTGCAACAACGAAGCTGAAACTCGACCAGTAAACTGCTTGTATTAGTGTTTCTGCACATTTCACAGAGCTTTGTGTTTTAAATGAAGGAAGACACGACAACTCGAGCTGCACTGATATACACATGACATGCCCCACTCATCTACCAAACTCACTCTGTCAATTTGGCGGTCTATTTAAACTGCAAAAATCACCCATCTCAATGCCACCACTGCCCTGCGTCAGTATTGCTGCATGTTCTTTGAGCCCCACCACCACCCCAGCATCCAACTGAAGGCTCCGACTGGATGTTCAAGATGTCTTGCTCATCACTCCCCAGTAGTTCTGTGTACACAAATCTGCGGGGAGTGATGAGGTCAGAGGCTAGACGCCAAACTCTAACTGTGTTTTGCTGCTCTAATAAACATTTCAAACGTGAGTTGTCTGACTGAACTAAAATAAACATCTGAATGTGAATTCTTGGACATTTTCTTTTCACTAGACTGAAAGAAGACGGGGGCAGCTGTAGCTCAGGGGGTAGAGCAGGTCTAGCAATCGGAAGGTCACCGGTTCGAATCCCAGCTCCCCCCAGCTACATGTCAAAATGTCCTTGAGCAAGCCTCAAGCCTCTGCCAGTAGTGTGTGTGTGTGTGTGTGTGTGTGTGTGTGTGTGTGTGTGTGTGTGTGTGTGTGTGTGAATGTGGCAAGTATTGTAAAGCGCTTTGAGCTGTCAGTAGACTGGAAGTAGACTGGAAAAGTGCTATAGAAATGCAAGACCATTTACCAAGACAAAGTGATGGAAGCAAAGTATTCCAAAATCACCTGCAGTGTCTCCCATTAAATGCTTAAAGATGAACTTGAGTCAATCAATGAAAATTAATCTACAATTTTAACAATCAGTTAATAGTTTTCTGAGCAAAAATGCCAAACATCTGCAGGTTTGAGCTCCTCCAGTTGGAGGACTGGCTGCTTTCCTACATTGAGCATCTTTGAGTTTTTGACACAAGTAGTTTGAACACATCACTTTGGACTGTGATAACTTGTGATGGCTGATTTTCACAATTTTCTGACATATTAGAGAAGGATCAAATGATGACTGATTAATTTAAAAAATAATCATCATTATTTGGTTATGGTAATTGGTAATAATTAGCGCAGCGCAGCATACAAATAGAATGACCTACTGTATACTAAAATGTTTCAGTGTGAGACAAGGAACATCATATGTGGTCATTCTGGTTGTGCTACTGTACCATTGAGCCATTTGGAGTTGTACTGTGCTGTCCGCAGAGGTGGCATGCCGCCCAGGCTGCGGTATATGACGGGGTCCCGGCCAGAGAAGTCGATGACGGTGGCGGCGTACAGCTCTCCGCTCTCTGTCACCACAGCTGTAGAGTTGTGACGAGGGTCGTACGGGCAGCGAGCGACACCGTTCACCCGCTCCAGCACGCTGCTCATGTTGCCCACCTGTGATTGATGAAACAGAGATGGAGAGAAAACAGGAGAGACAGGGAGTAGCAGGTTAAGTTGACGGTTCTTTTAACAGAATCTCTAAAAAATGACACACACATACACACACTTATCCGTACCTCTCTGGTAATACATAGTGGCTGGAAAGCGTTGGTTCCACAGGTCATGACCTCAGTCTTGTTCACCAGCAGGACTCTGATGTAGTTCTGACATTCAATCTGCAGAGAAGTGAGTGGAAAAGAAAGCTTTCAGAAAGTTACAGTGGAGCAGAGCATAGGGGAGATGGCAGGCTAAATATTCTTTGACGTGTTGCTGGGAAGAACAATGGAGCGAGTCCTCTGGTATCAGACTGGCACAGAACCAAAAGCAAAGCAATTCAGAGTCTGCATGCTTCTGCTCTTGTAAGTCCATTGTTCAAAAATAGGAATGCTCGTTAACTGAACGGAAGCCTATTTGTGACATCGACAGACACTACAATAAGTCAACTGTGTGTTTCAGTAAAAAGAGTCAAATCTGTTTTAACAAAGGCCTGAAATAGATTTATGGGCAGAGAAGTGTTTGAAGTAAGGATCATTTTTGTAAATGGTGCTGCTTTGTGTTGTGTCAAAGTACTGAGGTAATTGCAGTGATGTGATTTTTGCGGAGAATTGATTGAGAGTGTGTTTTGTGGATTAGGTATCAGCCCTCACTCTGTAGGCACTGTGGGAGATTAAAGTGACGTTGCAATCAGTTCTGAAAAATAATCGACATAAGACAGCTGATCGCGGTGTTTCAGACAGGTTATCAGACATACTATGTGAAAGGACGTCCTTATGTGACTCACTATTTCTCCAAAGACTGCTGGGTGCATTTTCCCTCCCTTCCCTTTGCCCTCTCTCTTCACTGCCAGAAAAACAACTCCTGATTGAAATAGCTGCTCTGCACAGAGCCCTCCCATGAGACCCATAAGGCCCTCGCCACAACAGCTCGAAAATATCAAGATGGCCTCTCTGTGAGCCAGGCGCCACTGACATGAAGTGTTGTAATTTGGGGGCGGGACGGAGGTTACCTCTGTTTTGCCTTTGCTCTGACAGGACCTCCTGGTTTCCTCGTCCGGCGCCCACTCGGTCACCTAGGAGATAAAAGCAAGGAAAAGGATGACAAAGAGGCCGAAAAGCAGTCAGCTGAGTCCTTCAGATACTACAAAACAGTTACGCAACGACTGACTGTCGCTAATACTGTAGGCACGCACAAAAAGGTGCATGAAAAGACTTTAACCTCATTGCTGTTTGTTTATTGTGTAAACATGGCGACCGGCTTGCCAGCCAAGAGCTTATTGGAGGGTAGCGGGCACTGTACCCAACGAGACAGTTGAAGGGCTGAGGACGGCATTAGCATGTAAATGGATTTCTCTCCATCTTCTTCTTCTTCTTCTTCTTTCTTCTCCTCTCTATCTCTCCCTCAGAAAGTTTGCAGCACTCGCCTCCCCCCTCCCCCCTCCCCCCTCCCCTCACGTCTACTGGCCAATTATATTCCTGTTGATGGTTGTGTCTTGGGCTTGATTATGAATGCAGGCAGCAGCACTGAGCGACTGCACTGCAAACACACTAATGCATGTGCATACACACATGCTGCTTGGCCACCAGAGCTGCAATGGCTCTTGTTAAGAGGGCTGAGAGATGTCCCTCTCTTGGCATGAACTGTATGTGTGCGAGGTGCCAGAGGACCCCCTGTTGTGTGTCATTGGCCTCATTTTAGTCATCCTCCTCCATCTCCTCCTCTGCTCTGATCTCACTGCCCAAGTAGGAAGGTTGCCTAAATGTCTAAAAGTGAAAAAAAAGTCTGCCATTATATAACATCTATCTATCTGAGTATCCATCTTTCTGTCTACTCTCTCTTCATTTTTTTCTCTCCTCTCCCTAAGGAACTGTTGTGATACACAAGAGGACCGATGGCAGATAATTATCTAGATCTAATGAATTGCCTTTCCAGGACATTCGGCCAGTGGGACAAAGTTGTGACCCAAAATTCAGTGGAGCCCGCTACTGAGGCCAACCAAGAGTCAACTAAAGTGGGTCAGTGTTTCAGGAGCCAAATGGAGGACTCAAACAAACAGGAAAGTAAAGTCAGGGGGGAGAAAACTCCTATATACAGTCCTGGACAGTTTCATTTTTCAGGTATGAATTTGTCCTGCAGTGATTTCACAGGGGCTTTTATTGGATCCTCATTTTGCTTTAATTAAAGCTCAGCAGAAGAGACTAAACACAGTATAGCCCCAAGACTCAGTGAGAAATTATTTTGGGAAAATACAGTTTTGAGTTAATCACATTTTATTTCCATCATCGGTGCAGAGAGTACAGCTCTTTAGGAGTTTAAATAGAAATAAAGCAGTATAAGCACATTTAATGAGAACCTTAAAGAACTGCCAAAATCTTTTCTGGAGACAAAATGTTGAGCTAAAATTCACAGAGTGCTCCTTTCTGTTCAAAGTATATAAATAGATCTCTTATTTCACAGATCACGGAGTATATCGACTGTGCTTGAAGGAGTGGAAGCTGGTCATTCTGGATGATTAGCCTGTGCATAAATTCTTGCTAATGAGTGAAAACACGAGTCTGAAGAGTGCTTTCCACAGCCTAATGAGCCAGTCAAACATCTGCACATTGTCCTGGGACTTCTTTTATGACTGCTATAGGCTTGTATTTATAGACATCCATCAGTATGTGATTGTTTTTTGATTGTGCACACAACCAGATATGTGTGCTGCCAACACACTGCAGAGGAAATAATTTTTGATGCCATGTTTGATTGCTTGAGGCAACTTAAAGCTCCACTAATCAAAAAACTCACACAGTGAAAACAAGCTGCCTGGAACAGAATGGCAAACAAAGTTAGCAACTAGCTGGTCAGGACACTGGGACATTTAGCTGCTAAAAAGCTCGGATCTCGGAGACCAAACCAGAGCTAATAGGAGACTTACATTCATCTCCACTAAGGCAACTGTATATCAGCCAAAACAAATTTACTGATTTATCAGTTAATGCATCTTTTAACCTGCATAAAATCATCATTTTGGTCACTTTAAGCACCACATTATAAAGTCAAAGAATAAACGTGTTTTTATAGATCCAGCCAACAATTAAAGGTGCTATACGTAAGAGTTAGTCACCTTGAAATCATACTCTCAAAAAATAGGGGCAGCATATCACCCAAGTAACTGCTAACCATTTCCAACTGTGTTCTTTTTATACATCGATGATTGTAGCCACTGTTAGCTCAGTTAGCCATGCAGCAAGCCAGACTACCAAGTTGGTGTTGGTTTTTACACCACTAGCACCGGAGCTTTGGACCGCTGGGAGAAAGAGGTTTTCAGGCCCAGGGCTACCTGGTTAGCATGCTAGCTTCAGTAGCTATCTCTTCAACACAAAACGTAGACGTCTTTGACATAGCATCAAAACTGCTATTTCTTTACATTCTGTTGAAAATGTTTTGAACTAAAAGTCTTACATATTGCACCTTTAATATCACTCTGCTATAGGTCTGTTTCTATCTCCAACAACCCTTGGAGGGAAGTATCTGGTTGTTAAGCCACTAGATGCTCCACTATCTTTCACGATGGATGTTAACTTTGCAGCTGCAGCTGGACACCGGGTTGATGAGAGCAGTGAGAGTGACCCAAAACAGTAAAGATGCCATGAAACCAAAAGTTCTGAAAGACAACAAAACTCTCCACCGAGCTGAGGGGAAGTCCAGGAGGCCATTTGAGGTCATGTAAAAATATTGATTAGAGCTTTAACCAAGCGTAACTTAACAAGCATAAAAGCAGACACAGCCTCTTTACTAAACAATTATGTCCAAGATAGATGACATTGTGACAAATTCATCAGTGTTCTGCAGCTAAGTTTAGCTCCTGCAGTCGGTAGAGCAGCAGCAAGTGGGCTCCAGCTCTTATTGATAGTTACAGCTCATCTCTCTTCTCCCACGGCAGCTCCCTTCAATTAACCTGCTGCAGACTGCACTGGGGAGAGAAGAAGCAGCAGGGGGACGGCTATATAAAGTAAACTGTGATTAAAATGAAACTTGAGCTCCAGACACAGAACGTCAAATAGATGAAGAAATAAAAATACCACGAGTAGCTAATGTGCTCTGCAGGAGCTCCGCTGCCTAGTCACGCTGCTCGTGCTGCCGCCAACAACAACCTCAAATCCACTTCCCATGAGCACGGCGAACAGCGTGGCACCTGCCATTCGGGGAGCGGCCCCGCCCCCTCTGCAGCAGTCCATCACTCCGCCGGGTGAAATGAAAACACTGCTCCTCCACAGCCTCTGCCTGTCAGCCCCTGACAGCCTGGGGACTGATGGGATGACGTCATTGTAAACACACACACACACGCGCGCACACAAACACACACACACACACACAAACACAGGGTGATGGATGCCTTTGCGATGAATCATGGCTTGGGGCATTACCATCTTTTCGGCAGGGCCCCGTCTCCAAGGATCCCCATCGGCTTAACCCGCTGACCTTCACCAGAGAGTGCCCCTTCCCCTCCCTCGCCCTCCCCCGCTCTCTGTCCATCTCCTCTTCTTCACACCACTTTGGAACAAAGCCACACTCACACAGTCTGTGAGAATGCCAGCTCCGCCTCAACATCCTCCTCCCTCAAATACCTTCCCTCTGTACCCAGCCCTGAATGGCCCGGCTGCAGAATGAATTAGAGCTGCAGAATGTGTGGGCAGGATTTTCACTGAGAAGTGTCCTGATTAACAACAATCCAGCATCAAGGGGAAAAGAATATTTTTACACATTTTATGTTGATACTGAGGTTCTCATTTGATATAATTAATCATTCATTTTGTAATGCAGAGGAACAGCTCAGAGTGTAGGTTCACTTCACACTGCAGTCTGACTTCAGCTTATTGAAAAAAATTGCAAAGATTTGCAACAAAACAAAATAAAATGATGTATAAAATGTTAGATTTTAGAACACAATATGAAAATATATTGAAAACTGAAACAAAAATCTCATGTAAATAAAAGAATAGATCTGCTTTTGTTAAATGAGCCCTTTTGACCTTTCCCCTGTTGTGTTTCAGCCTTGTTTTGTTTTAGGCACAAGAACTACTTGGTTTTTTGAGTGACATCCACTAGTCATCTTGTAATGAGCTTGTTTACGTCACTTCTGTATTAAAGTCCACGAAGCAGGAGTAGGAATGCTTTAGTTTCCTTTTCTAATAGACATTAATTCAGGAAGCACAGACACAAGTGGGAGAAAGACAAC
This sequence comes from Pagrus pagrus, assembly GCF_965226575.1. Taxonomy (NCBI): domain Eukaryota; kingdom Metazoa; phylum Chordata; class Actinopteri; order Spariformes; family Sparidae; genus Pagrus; species Pagrus pagrus. Next base: position 25,463,912 of record NC_140193.1, read on the forward strand.
ATGCTGCACATAGTTAAGCAGCAACCAGGGATCTGTTAAAATGCTTGTAGAGTAAGACTTCCTAAAACACCTCCAGCAGACTTCTGTACCATGACAGAGATGTGATGGAGTCATAGTGCAGCTAGAAGGCAACACATCCAGTGGGCGTGTGGGGTCAAAGGTTTTCTGGCAAAATAACAACATGTATACTTTTCCCTTTGCTCCGTCAGACTCAAACATCAGGCAAACATCAACGTAGGCTAAAGGTATACTATGCAGGGTTTTCTTGAAAAAACAATGGATAGACTCATTCAAAAGAAATCTCCTCTCAATCATCACTTATGACCCACTAGAAGTGTGTGGCGGTGTCTGTATCTACAGAGACCCTGTCCTCTGCCTCCACTCTCTTATTTTCTTAGTATTGTGTTGTGTTCAGGATGTTTAAACCTTTCAGCAGCGGTGTGCGGCACCCAGCCAATAACAGCACGAGGTTGGGAAAAAACGTAGCGACCAGGTTACACTGCCCTCTCTGTAAAGAGCTGCAGGTCGGTTGACATGAAACACTTTTAGAAAACAGCGTTTTATGTCCCTGATTTCCTACTTTCTCCAGCTTATACTGCTCCCTCTCCTCATTCACTATCTAGCACCATCGACCACCACTGCTCTCTCTTTCCCGTTGAGCCTGGGAGGAGGGGCCGACTTTCACAACCAGCAACCAACAACAAATCCTTCATAATATAATTCATATGTTTAAGGCAGTTGAGTACTGATTTATCATGATGAACTCGTACAAATATCAGTATCAAATTTGCAGCTTTTATAGACACAGGTATGAATCACTCCTTGGCACCACCTTGGTGCACAAAATACAAGACAATTAAAGGGTCGTCTTACAGACATTTTTCACGCTTGAATAGGCCCGGGGCTAGGGAGCCTGGTTATTATCTGTGCCTGCAGCCTCGGATGCATGTTAGAGTTCATTTCCATCTATTAGCAAGGCCAACAGCCATGTCTTCTCCCTGCCATCAATTCCCAATCCAAACCGAAGCTTGACACCCAATTTCTCCCAATATCAACACTCCTTCCTCACAACATGAATGTCTCACCCCCGGCATCTTTCTTAAAAGCGCGAGGAGAAGGGGAAACATGAATTTTTAATAGGCAAATAAAAAAAGCAAAAAAATAAAATAAATGAAAAAACATAATTAGTGGCAGGAAAGAAGATGGCTCATTTTTACTGTGTCTGGGCTCCAGAATGAATTCTATTTTTACAGGAAGCGGAGAGTAAGAGGAGAAAAGAAGAGACGGAGAGCAGGAAACACTAATGAAGTAAAGAGAGTGTGCGAGCAGCGACGGCTGCGAATGCGGTCGTTCCTGAAAAATGTGGCACTGTGTTGATAAGGCTGCTGACACACCGTTAACATCATGTGTGACAACTAATTATAACTCATGAATATTGTAAATAAGTGTGTCAGGGGAGTAATGGGTATTTGAATAGAAACTGTCTGGCACTTGTTACAGTCAAGATAGATTTGTATAGCAATGTAATGAGATTGGACTATGTGAGTTTAGTCTAAGTATGAAAAATAGGACAAATGTTAAACAATTTTCAAACATTGAGCCTTTAAAGTTAAGAATCTGAATAACAGCCTACACAAAGTAATAGTTAAGCTGGTAGTTAATCTGTTAATCGTACATGATGTCTTTAAAAGCAGTGGAATAGAATTTAAATAGTCTGATTAAAACTCTCTGAATGTCAAAATATATGTAAAATATTAGTCTGACTCTCACCACATTGACAGTTGATTCTTTCACCAGTCAGGACATTTTAGAGGAACATTTCCTTTACACATGCATTTATTCAACATGCTCCGGGGCATAAACAACATATAAAGAGGTTTATTTATCATTCATGGAAGCAGGTCATTTGCAAATCAGGAAACTGGAAGATATATTTATCGGGAGGGAAACATATCAGTGTCTCATAAACTACCTCCTCATGTTTTCCTCCTCAGTCATCCTGCTACACTCCACCGCAGGCTTTTTCCTCTAAATGTTACATCACCACTGAGACAGCGTGAAAAAATTTCCATATTCACCAACCACCTCACTGAGAGAGAGATCATCTATCGACAGTATCTGCTCTCTTCAAGGTGTCCTCCCTTCAGAGCCTCCTACATTTACAGACTGTTGATTCTTCCTCTCATTTCCAACCCTTTACTCCTCAACGTGATTCCCCCTTTCCATCGACTGTCTTCGTCTATGTCATCTGCTATATTAAGCATCGACCCACACCCAACACGCACACACACACATGCGCACACACACACACACAACTTGACAATATGGCCAGTTTTGGCACAAATTGCTGCCCAGGTGGTGCAGAGGAGAAACCCTCAGGAGTGAACACCACTGGCAGTGTTCACAGGTGGGAAACCTGTGACGCACCGTGTGCTCGTCCAACCCACCTGTCAGACAGACTGTTGATATAACACAGCTCAGTGTAACCCAATCCATCACTTCATCTTCACACTGATACTCTGTGCGTCCCTTTAAGAAAGTCACACTACCTCCTGCTTTGATGAAGAAACTGGTACTTGAGTATTTGTAGCTTAATAACTAATGAGTATGTTGTCATGCAATCAGCTTTTAGAAATCACATTAACTGTTGTTTATTGATCCCAAGTTGTTTCTTTACCAAAATGTTATCGTCTTTATTTCCTGTTTGGTTTGCTGGGTTTGAATGATGTAACATTTTGCAATTAAAATATCTAAAAACGACCAGACGTGCTCTAGATTCTGTTGAGTTGTGTTGCCAAATCATCACAAATGTTTCCAACAATGTTCAAACCCATACAAGCTGTTATTTCACACAAGGTAACGTTTCACTCGAGGTGCGTTTCATTACATTGCTGGTGAACGTGAGAAAATACAAAACTTTCGAACTTTACCTCGTACGTGAAAATTTCTGCCTGACTCACATCCATAGATTTTCAGCAATGATGGTTGTTTAACAGTGAAGACAACATCTCCCATGATCCCACACGACTTATGTCTTTTGATTTATTTTGACTGAGAGACCCCTAGTGGCAGAAATGACTTACTGTATTTTAAGTTTAACGTGTTTTGTCACACAGAAAAATAGGAAACACAGCACTCCTCTCTTTAGTGATGGCAGGTGAGACATGTTGTGTTTGCTCCGACTCATTTCTAGAAGGAGCTGCTAAACCATTGCCAATTTCAATCAATAAAGTATTTCTCATTCCGATTTAACCATAGGATGTCCAAGGAACATATTCAATGTGACAAAGGAAAATGACATTCATATGAAGCACTTTCTGACAGACCTGCATACCAAGCAAACTGAGCTGGTGCACAATTTAGTGCAGCAGGCAGCTCTGTAGGAATTCTGTAGAACTCAGCAAGAAATTAAATAATTTATTCAAAATGGCTGCGACATATATTCGTATCTACAAACGTCACTGTTACAGCTGTCGGGGAGCACATGTAATGTTAAACAGCCTGTATGCATTTTTAACTCGTCCACAGAGATTATTTTGTTATTTTTGAGTGTCTTCATATTCAGCACAAACAAACTTTTTATTAGTTTCTTCTTGGGTTGAACTTGCTGAAGCTGCTCTGTTGTATTCTCATTTCTGATCGTTTGAGGCTAAACTCAATCCCAAATAAACGTAATATCTGTGGGACACACTGTGTGAGTCCCTGGTTTGATTGCAGCTGGTGTGCATGTCAAACCTCTCTCTCCGCTTGTTTCCTGTCTGCCTCTCCACTACCAACTGTCCAATAAAAGACAAAAATTCCCCAAAAATAATCTAAATAAAAAAAGGCTTTGTTGTTTCCGCACTGCTATTGATTTTATTTGTATCTAATTGTGACATCCTGGCATCTGGACTTCCATGAGAAAAAGTTTGAATCGTATCATAAAAACATTATTTTGTAGTTGTTGTTGTCATCTGACATATACTCGTTGTGAGCTTGAGGCTGCATGTGTGTTATGCCCTGCAGCCAGAGCTGTTGGCTGGCAAACCAGTGTCGAGTAGTCAGAAGTAAAAGTTTGGATGAAATTAGCTTTTGGCAAAAAACTTGAAAAACTGTTGTTACTGGAGAACGCTGCCGGTGTCGCCTGGAGGGACGTGCCTTTTGAGACCTGAAAATGCTTTGTCATCAGAAGTGTCTTCAATAAAATGAAGGTAAAATCAGTCCTTCAATACTGAGTATATGTATGGATCTGTTGTGGCAGAAAGGTTCGGACAGGATTCCATCAACCCAAGCACGGACAAAACACTATAATGCAGTTTTTGAACTTCAGCAGCAGAACTTCAGAGGTGCTGCCAAATGCAAATCATCTCACCACGCCTCGTCCTTTCCAAATGCCTTGCTGGGATATCATTTTTTAAAACTGCTGACTGCTGTTAATTTACTGTGTGAACTCGTTCATTTCACACACTCTCAACGCTGTCAGATTTCTGTTTTATGAAGCTCAGTGTGCTCCAGTATCAGACATACAGAACTGCAAAAAGGTATTCATAGAAATTCAAAACTTTTAAAAATGCTTGCATTGGCACTGATCCCTGCATGTGAACCACTCAACCCTTCATCTGCCATAATAAATCTAAAAGACATTTTCAATCACAATATGAAGAAGCATATGATGATGAAGAAGCAGCAGAATCGTGTTCTGGAGAAATGTTCTTGTGACTACATGGGGAACTCATCAATCACTCGCAAAATAAACAACTGAATGAAATACGACTGAATAAACAGATAAATACTCACATAAACACAATAGGCTCTGATTCATTGTTATAAACATAAACACACACACACACAGACATGCACACATATATATATAAGCCACATACAAAACCACAGATGAATGAAACACGACTTTCAACACCCTTTTGTCTTGCAGCTCATTGTCTCTCAACACAGATACATGGACACACCCACATCCTCTCCATTGTGTTTTATTCTCTCACACACATACGCACGCACACACTTGTCAACCAGCAGCTCCTCTGTACCTCGTACCTCTCTCTCCCTGTCAAACACCGCTCTCTGACAGACTGAATCAGTGCAGCATGAGGTCACTGGCCTACACCTTCATCTACACGCTGCTGCAGACATGAAGGGAGGCTGTCTGGAGGTGTGTTCAGACTGAGTGGGTTCAGCACACAGGCCATTTATACAAGTTCAGATTGAATGCTGACATTGTTGTGAAATGCAGTAGGCAGTCAGACAGACAGACAGACAGACAGACAGACAGCAGGAGGGATGGGAGTCATTCAGCCATGAACACAACGCTACAAACGCACATGTAACATTTCAGCCTTCAAGTGAGGAGAGCAGCATTTAGACAAATGTTTCACCACACATCCAGTGAATACAGTTCGACTTATATGGCTGACTGCCCTCTTGAAAATGATTCAATTTCACACTAAGTCTAGTTATTGTTTCAAATTATGCAATGTACTGACAGAGCTAGGTATTACATATCATTTTGCTTTAATGTTAAATACTCAGCTACAGTACAGTCACCCAAATGTGTCCCAAGCACCATATTCTTTCAGATTTTTGGTGAAGTTCTGGTATGTGTGTTTGTGTTGATAAAAAAACTCAACTCTGATGCACCAACATGTTTGGAACATTTAGTTTAATGGAGGTAAGCGACAGAATAACCTATTTATACATCTCAAACTGGAAGGTATCTGAGCAGCACCAGTATCTAACAATACTCAATAACAACACCATCTGCCAGAGTTCAGGTATGAGCAACAGGGAAGAGGATCCACATGCAGGCAGGCAGAGCAGGTTGAATCAAAGGGGACTCAATGTCACTGAACAGGCTTACAGGCAGGCAGCGGGTCTAAATACAGATATAAACTACTGGCAGCATTTCTAGGACAAGAATAGGATACTGTACAGTACAGGCAGGAGTGGTTGAAACATCAGGGAAAAGAAGAAACTAAGACAAATAAATATAAACTCTGGCTTAATGAGAGAACAAGTGGCAGGTGTGCAGAGAGGGGGGCTCAGGGTGGGAGACACTGGGCATGTCCAAAGTTATACCCCTTTTCCACTGGTCAAAAATCCCACTTAAACCTCAGGCTTTTGGCAATAACATCAGGCTTTTGTGTACAATGGGAATGAGTAAACTCCGCATTTACACCCAGGTCAATTGACCACAGGTTTTTATCACCTTGGCTCGGCTTTGATCTAAACGTAAGACCCGGGTGAACACGCAAAATTTCGCCATGCAAAGTAATGACGCATTATCAACATCCAGTGGAGCACGTAATTAAGGAAGGAATTTGGGATGCATATATTAAGGATGTTTTATTACTAGACACAGTGTTGGAGGTAGAGCCCTGTTCATTCCTATGAAAGCTGCTTGGATATTGTTTTGAAGCCAAAAAAGTTCGACTTCCCAGTTGTGAAAATACCTGGATCGACCTTCTGTCACAATTAGTCTATTGTAGTTTTCTCTTCTGTTACAACTGTTTCCAGCATATTCATGAAGTGAAACGTGATGTCTAATAACGCCAATGCCAACCGTAACCCTAACCCTTCAGATAAAAATCACAGACAGACCTTGCCTGCGGGAAGTATGGCCAATAGGTGACTTTTAGCGGGTTGACCTGCGTTTAAAAAAGCCATGTAGACCTGTTTATTTTGGTGAAAAAAGTGCTATAAGAGAGAGGCAAACTGAAAAATTATTTTTTGATCCTAGTTGAATTTTGCCATGAATTAAACGAATGATGATTGTGAATTCAAAAGATCATTTTTGAGAAAGTCTCAGTTTTTCATCAAACTAATGAAATATCTGACTGAAAATACTTAAACATAGTAGAGCTGCTAATGTATACCAGCAGCCCACAAAACTAACCAACTCTCCTTTCACATAACTGCAGTTGTCAATATGAGCAGATTTATTGTGATTTCATCTTTTTTACTAACTTTTCTGAGCCCAGTTGGCGGCCGTGTTGGTGTCGGTGACCTGTTGAGCAAAATTATTTACTATTACTTTACTATTTTGAAATTCTATTTTGTTTTTTACTTGCTTATTTCTTATTGTCTTCTGTATTTATATTTTATTCACTCTCTCTATAGTGTGATATTTCTGTTCTAGAAGGAGCTACTATAATGTACCAATTTCCCGTAGGTGACCTCCTCTGTTCAATGACGGTCGTTCCAGCTTGGCCTACGGCATTACTTATCACCCACCCACAATACAGTACTGAGTTCCCTCCCCAGACAGCTTAACAAGCATTCACACCTGGGCTCACCTAGCCCTCGCAACCCACATGAAGGCCGGCTGGGTCAACGACCCACAAGTGGCCCTAGGGACTCTGAAACTCGGAGCTCACACATGTCCTTAACGACTCTGTAAGGACACTCCCACACAGAGTTTAAAAGCCTGCAACTCCCCTCCAGTTAGTTAGAACTGAGGAAGCCTCTTGGATGAGAGGTGAAATGTCTTCAACAAACTGAAACAAGCCTATGATACAGCACTTAGATTTACCATCACCTGGATGACTGAGAACCTTCATCAACATGTATAAATGACAACCCTAACCCTTCAATCAGAAAACCTCTGATCAAAGACACATCTAGCAATGATCCGACCAGCCGTCTGTCAACATGTTCACATTGTGGCCCACAACCACTCAGTGGTGATCAGTGCCAACACCTGGAAAATACTCAAAACTGCTTTTGTGGTAGTCTCACACACAAAAGGTGAAAACATTACCATCCAGCACTGTTGCAACATGCAATCTGACCAAGCCTTCAGTGCAAACTTTTAGAGCTTGACTTTTTTTTAATACTTTTTGATACTTGGTGTAATACATGATGAATATTTTTATGTAGACATAGTCCTCCGAGGTAACTATGAGGTCAGACCGCTGTATAAAGGATTCCGAGCTGTTCAGAACTGCTTTCATGCTCAACAAGGCATGAAAAGAGAACAAATTGTTCAAGAAATCCATTAGCAATTACATAAGAAGAGTTACATGCAATTCTTCCCTCAGAAATATGGAATAAACATATTAATTTCTATGATTTTTCAAGAGAATTAATAAAGTAACTGTTTTACAGTCCCAGGTTGAAGCGATCACAGCTGGGAAGAGGAAGCTGTTTCCTCCTCGTCTGATGTGAGTGTTGAATACATTGGATGGTTCAGTATGTGCTAACAGCCTGTATGTGGTTGCCCACTCACCCTGCTGCTGCCTCCCACTCACTGTAATTCCACATTAGGGAGGCTGACAGGTGAAAGCAGACAGTCTCTCCATGACCAACCAACCAGCACACTGGATTATTCCTGCTCTTCCTCACTTACTGTACTGTGCACCCACACACATACACACAGAGATGCAGGTAGCACAGATCACTGTGCACACTAACATTGTATTAATGCCCATGGCATATACATCATGATTTTCGGTTATCATTAGAAAGGACGTCTAGCATTGATTATTTGGAAACAGAAGTGAAGATTTTTAAATGAGCCAAAATCTGATTCTAGTAAAATGCTTAATAGTTAAACCTTAAAAAAATATATAATTACATTGAGGGACTCTGGTGCATAATCAGCAGCTGTCTCTGGACTCTCTGGGGTCCGAAACACCAAGCAGACAGGTGGCACTTCTTCATCAGTGTGCGTCCAACCATTGTCTGTAGATTTTGAGTTGTGTCCGACACTGTTGGCTGTCTCATCAGTGACCATTTGGCCAATTCAACACGTCGAAGGCTGCGGCAGTAAATGTGAGACAGCTGATTGGCTGTTCACTCTACTGAAGCTTAGTGATTTCACTCACTTAGTGCATTTTGTTATTCTCTACTCTCTTCTCCAAACTGAAGACCACAGGCTGACAACGCTTGGCCAAAGAGAAGCAAACTAAAATGTGTGCTGCCAGAACACCTTTTTTTGGAATGTTCTCAGTTATAAGTGGGAGACTTTATAAAAACACTTTCACTGTGTAATGAAGATCTGCTCCTGTTTATTAGTCTGTTTATGGATTACAAACGCAGACTCTTTACTCATCATTTCCACTCAGGCAGAAGACACCAGGTATCATATCTATTTGTCTTCATTCAGGGTTATACTAGGATCTTAGACTCAACCCCATTTCCATTTTTTACCCCCTCATTTCTGAGTGCTCCCCTGTCCTTCAAAACAGAGTTACAAGGGGAAGTGGTTGAGATTCCCCCCTATAAATGGGACAACCCTTCAAAAGCCTCATATACATGAGGTAACTACAGTCGCACCCCACTTGAATTCAGTCAGAACTTAACTTGGGTCAAACTGTGAAACATGGAAATATGTCAAAATGCGCGGCTGTCTTGGTTTGAGTTTGTGTTTCAGTTATTTCCTGTTTTATTTTGTAGTTTTCTCCTCATGTGTCATGTTTTGCTTTTCACTTCCTCTCTTTGTCCCCACCTTTTTTCCTGCTCACCTGTGTTTCTTTAGTCCCTGTGTGTTTAAGCCTGAGTTTCTCTCTAGCTCTTTGTCAGTTCGTCTGTTGTTGTCATGTGTCTCTTCTGTTCCTGTTCTGTGTCCCTGTGTTAGTCCTGTTCCTTGTGTTCCCAGTGTTTCTGTGGTTTGTACACTTTTTTTTTCAGGTTTTGTAATTGTTTGACTTCTTAATTCTTGAATTTTCCTGCTTCCTGTGTTGTCTTGTCATCTACATTTTGTTCTTGAATTATTGATATTGAAATATTATTTGAGTTTGGATTTTCAGCTTTATGTTAATAAAAATGTGTTTTGCGTTTGGGTGCCATTTTGTTCAACCTTGATATGGACTGATAATGAATTTATGAGGCCGATATTTAATTGAGATCAAGATAACAAATCAGTGAGTGGGGCAAACTTTACAGTTGAAAAACAAACTTGTCTAGGCTCTGTGGTGGACGACATAAGGCAAATGCCAATGTCTATAATACACTTATATCTGCTGATAAGTCAAGGTCTGTTATATCACCCTGCTCTTCCAAATCTGTGTCTATAGCCTATGTAGTATGTACAGTACCATGAACATGTTGCTTTATGACAGAATAAAATCAAAGCAACCCAAATCATTTTTCACTGACAGCAGCCAACGCAACAGTTTTCTGGCATGTAGGGACACAAACCCGTGAGAAAAAACCCTTTGCAAACAGCAAAAACCCTGATGAGCCGTGTGTATACATGCAGGTACCACAACAAAACCATTCTGTATGCCATTAGAGATGGTTATTCTTTCCCTGCCGGCTCACCAAGCTGCAGCACATTACAGGCTGACAAGTAGCCTCCTCTTGCTCTCAGCTCTGTAGCTCACAGATTATCCCTTCATTCTGACAAAGACGGCATCAATAATTAAATCTCCAGCCAAATTGCAGCACAGAAATTACCGATGAGTGTGAATGAAATCAGCCACGAGTCATCAAACGCAGGGCAAGCGAGCGGCGCTTGATACTGTGGGCGAATCAAGGGTGTGAATATCTGAGAGGGTCAGCTTAGTGTTAGTCCCTGTGGCCTTTCATTCATTTTGATCCACCGCTTCCTCCACCAATCCACTCTGCTCTCCAGCTCTGTGACCGCTGCGGCTGTATGCGACATGCATAATGTAGATGAGAAATCATAGCCATACATGGAATACATTTCCCACCTGCGTGAGAAAAGGTCAGTGTGTCTTCAGCAAATGCAAATTCCTTCTGTCCAACAAAAACACCTACAATAACAGATGCATTTATGTGTCTTCTGGCGCACTGGGACGTTCCCAACAACCTCTGCTGATGAGGGAGTTTGCACAAGGCATTTCCTGTTTGAAGAAGCAAGCAGTGACACTTGACTGATTGACCGCTCAGGTCAGCTCTGCTCTCCTGACCCATGATCCACCTCCGGGACACGATGCTCTCTGGGACCGAACAACAGCAAACAGTCAAAGCAGCTGTTCAACCAGGCAGTAACTGCCCTGAGACAGACCTAAATCCTTCATGTAACTGGTGATTTTTTAACTTCCTTACAATACCTTGAAAAAATATCAATATTCTATATCATGTTCAACACCACAGGGAAAAATTGACACAGCAAAATTACGTAATTGTTAAATATCACACTTTCCTACGAAACATTGTTTTTTTTGCCTTTACATCAGGCCTTAATGCCTTACTTAAAAATAATGCAGAGTTTCCTGCACTAACGTTATGCACATTACCTCCACAAACACAAGTTATTCCTGACAGGAGGCTGCTACATGTAGAACATAATTTAGTTTAAAAAACATCATAAACATACATACAAATCAGTGATGCTTAAATACACCTGTCACTGTCAGATTTAACTATCTTTAGCTTCAACCCACCATTTAAGGAGCACTCTGTAGTTTAGGTAAAGAAATGTTAATGAGAAGAGAAAGATCTTCATTGGCTGATTTTTTACTTATATGTGGCGGACCCTGCCACCTTTCTAGCTTCAAGCAGTGATCTGGGACCTTATTTTCCTCTGAGAACAGCTTGTTTATTCACTGATGGAAACGTTTCAATTATCACCTCTTTAATATTGTAAATATAAAAAATTCTCAGTTTAAATTTCTTCTCTGAAACTACAAAGCGCCCCTTTCACAGCGTGTATGACAGAATTTAAGCTCTGTAATTGGATGTTTCTCGTTGGTGTAGAGAAAATTGATTTGATCATCTGCGTTGTACTAAAATAGTTGACCTAAAATTTTGGGGTCAACTTTGGTTCAATTCACAAAATCTAGCGCTGTGTTTTGTTAACAGCTGAAATAAGGCTGTGATTCGTGCCTCTGACTGGATTCTTGTCCATGGCAACAGCTGAGATTGGTATTCATTTTATTATATACAGTATTTCATTATATTATATTATTATTGATAATGTAGTTTTTAGAGACTTCTGCCTTGCTCAAATTATAAACATGATTCCTCAGAAAGTATTTGAAACTGCTGGTCCTAACCTAAGCTTATAAGTTTTCTTCTCATGTGTCAGGTTTTGCCTTTACTTCCTCTCTTTGTCCTTTTCCCACCCTTTTTCCTGCTCACCTGTGTTTCATTTGTTAATTAGTCCCTGTGTGTTTAAGCCTGAGTTTCTCTTTAAGTTCGTCTGTTGTTGTCATGTGTCTCCTGTTCTTGTTCTGTTTCCCTGTGTCCATCCTGCATCCTCTGTTCTCCAGCCCTGCTCTACTCCTCATCTTCCCAGAGCTTAATTGGTTTGTACTTTATTTAGTTTTTGTATTTTTGTTCTTAATTCTTGGATTTGCTGCTGCCTGCGTCCTCCCTTTTGGACTTTGGTTTAAAGCTTTATTTAAATAAAGCTTGCTTTTAGTTCTTTACCCTGCCTGTCTACTGAGTGTCTTACATTTGGGAGTTCTTTGTTTCTATATTGAAAGAAAAATGAATGGTGAGAGTCAGTGCATTAACTAGGCTAATAAAGCACATACATCAGCCAAAACTTTGCAAGAAAAGTTAAAGTACCATGAAACTGCACAGGGAACACTCAGCAAGAGCAACAAATGAAAATGTATCAGTGTGAAAGTTTAAAACACAGATCACAGTGCAGCTTTGCTTCGGTGCCACTGTCAGCCAGTGTCCCAGCCTCACATCTGGTAAAGAGGTCTTTAGCTGTGAAGAGACAGACCATCATGTCGCACAGCAGGACAGCCTCCTGGGGGCTGCTCATCATCAGCCGGCTGTGGGAGCCGGAGACCACAGCTCAACTCGAACAACCTCGAACACAAACACCACGACAAGGACAAGTCCCAGGCCCCGAACTCACGAGGGACCGCTCCTGTCTCAGAACTCCTGACATGTTCTCAGTGAGAAAAGTAACAACAAACAAAAAGGAAAGTCTCCCACCTGGAAAATAAGGACACAAGAAAATAAAGGTGACCTGGAGAGCAAGGCTGAAAAAACAAGATTCTCCATTTATATCAGGGATAATGGCTGCTGAAATTGGATTTAACCAAGAACTGTATTTTTAGAAAGACTGAAATCAGGAAAAAAATATTTGCAGTCATCCATTTACACAGACCATTAACCCCCATGCATTTGGAAAAGGGACAAACCAATAAGAGGGAAACCTGACTGTGCTCTGCCACATGGAACACTGCAATTCAACAGCAGCACACCTCCGGGATCACAGTGAGGACGCTCAAAGAGATGACAATCAGAAGTCAAGCTGAACTTTATTTCACTGGTGTGCACATGTTTTCCCTCTCCCAGCATGCCTTGGTCTTACAGTGATGTGAGACGCCGGTTTGGATGAATGAGCAGCTTTGTCTCGGCATGTACGTCCATTATCGCGTGGAGCACTGAGGTAGGTGCACACAGCGCTGTTTGGAGGAAAGGTCTGCATATTGATGTACAACCTGATTGTTCTATACAATGGAAAACCAGTGGAGCGACATAATGAATGAGCGCAGAGAAACAGACTCATTGAGGAATAAACCTGAGAGAAATGCAACAGCAGCTTCACATCGGCAGCAAATATAATGTTCTTATGAGAAGAGAGCGGCCTGCTGATGTTTTCAGCAGATGGGATTTAGAGAATGGCAGAGGAGACGATAGAGAAAATAAGTCAGAGCCGGGATAGTGGAGCGGTGGGTGAAGGCAGGTGGATGGATGGAGACAGATATGAGGAGATCCAGACAGTAATATGGTGTTTATGTTCCACCTCCATGTTGCTGCTGTCTTATCTATGCAGGGATTATCTGATGGACTGACAAAGACCCCCCCCCCCCCCTCATCCTCTGACTTCTCTACACTTGCACGTAGTGCTCAGGGAGCAACAGACAAATGGATTCACTCCTGTCGCTGTCACTGAAAAGCTTGCTGGTGCAAGTGTACTTTTAACTTAAACTGTGTACAGTAATGTGAGGTCTTTTTCTAGCAAGACCTTTGTTTGTAATGAGTTCACGATTTCACACACATTTACTGTATTTTCTTTATTAATGCCTCTCACTAGACCTGAGCCTAGAGAATATTTATGTGCACATTCATGACTGTATCAAGGACCTCTTTTATGGTTGTTGTGAGTCATAATATTTGAAAAACTTTTTTTTGATTGCTCTGTTTTAAACCACCATTGAAAACTGACCCAATACTCACTGCAAGTGATCAACAACTGCTCCAGTATGTTTCTGCCAGGGACACTGTATAGACAGTATTACATCTGTACTACTGTGTACCTATTCACCTTAGATCACTCTGTACCAGTTTTCAGCTCCTCAGGTGCTTGTTGTGAATTCAAATAGATGAGATTAATGAGATTCCTTAGAAGCCTTTTGTAAGACTCAGAAGTTAGTTTTTTTAACAGTATTCACCGTTTTACATGATGCATCACAGCATAGAAAAGGCAATCTTCCAGGCCAAAAACAAGCCTAGCCTAGTCTGCTGCCTGCTCTCATCTTGAATTGGAGCATCTGCAGATTAATTCCATACACAATATGTGATGATTCACTGAAGTACGGCATGATGCGAGATGAAGACATCCCCATTTTTGTTATCTCTGTTGCCATCTTGACTTTATGCCCGCCTGCAGATCTGATTCTAGTTGATTGAGCTTCTCTACATGTGTCTGTTTATTTGTTTAATGTGATTTTACTTTATGTTTTTCATCTTTGCTGTATAAATGTGTTCTGCTTTATTTATTTTATGCTGCTGTACTCAGCCATTGAGACTAGAGACAACATTTGCGTGTATATACCTTCAAGACCTGGTGCGACGTTGGCGTGTATCTACATTTAGAGCCTGATGCAATGTGAGTCACTTACGAGACATGTGAATGAAGAATTGCATTGCGATTCGGTAATGAAAATTATAGCAAAGGCAATCATTTCCTCGAGACTGAAGCTCTTTAATGTTTTTTTATTTCCAGTATGGAGATATATAAGGAATATAAGTTTTTCAGAAAACCCACAGATTTGAGTTGGTTTTAAACAATGACTTAGGTCTTAACAGGCGCCTGAGGATGTCATTCACTTTTATCGTCCAACTGTTGAAAGCAGTAGTAGCATACATTTCATCTTTCATCACTTTTAGATTAAAAATGAATGGATAGGAAGCTATTGGCTAGCTAGTTTTTTGATTGCTAGCCCACTGAATATCTTGTAAAAGAAACTTTCCAATTGATTTTAATCACGAGTCAATGTTTTAACAACAGCAAACATTTGCTTTGTATTTCAAACACTGCTTCACATTTGTAAGTTTACTCACATGCAACAGCTACCACACCTACAACGAGCAGAAGCTGCAGATTTAGTCATATTTTGATGGAAAGAAGTGTGTTTGCAACACAGTGAGCATCTGAACAGACAGCTGATAAAAATTCTGCAGGAGTGGTTTAAAAAGTTTATATGGACATTCTAATACCTTTTCTTTGGCACAAAGCTTTGTCACTATTGGAGTCCATCCAACCTACTGCTGTGATCCAAGCTGACTGCAGCTGCTTTCCTTCCTGAGCGAGCTACAAACTTTCAGGGCCACCTTTCAAGCCTGCAAGGGGTTCTTAAAAGTATGAGTGATTTGCCTATATTTGTATCTATGCCGAGAGTATTCCTTTTAACCTATGATATAATAATCTCACGCTTCCTATTTGGCTTTTCTGTGCTGTTCTTTTAGTAAAGTGAGCAGAGAGCAAAATAAATGAATTCTATCTCTTCAAGCAAAGAGCTGAATATTATAATATCCTCTTTTCACGCCTGTATTTGTACCTGTAGCACACCTCCTGCCCAGTCTTATTCTTTCTCCACTCTCTATTTCCATCCCCTCTTACTCTGTCTATGCTGCTCCTTCAGCTCAGTAAAAAGTCAGGTCAGTACACCGTGACCCCATACCAACTGAGTGGCTAGTACCACGAGTTACATTCCTCACCATCTCCTCACGTAAGTTTAACGCTGGAGCCTTTGATAGCTTGACCTCGTTATATAACGGCTGAGTGCATGTGAAGTACAGAAACGAAGATAGAGAGAAGGAGAGAATTCAAGCACAGCCACATTACAGTTACAGGAAATATGTGAATGCATGTGTATATATGTTAAGAATGGGCTCTCGAGCAGCAGTGCGTGACGACGTTTCTTGGCATAGCTGACTGAAGAAACAAACCACAGAGCATCTGACACAAACCAACAAAGGCACACTGACTACTGTGACTCACAAAAACCTGGGGAAAAAAAGCAATCCAGCCAAAGACAAAGACATAAAGTCCAATTCTGTAGCTCCGTGGTTTTGTACAAATATGTTAGCGGGAGACAAATCAATATTCTATCTCCTGTCTGTACCTTGCAACATGTGGAAGAAAGAAAGAGCCATCTAAACAGGGCTCTGCTCTGCTCGTCTTCATTTTCTATCACTCTGAAACTACAAAAGAGAGCGAGAGAAAAGGAAGAAGGCAGGAGAAGGACGGACGATTGGCGTGCATTTATTCCCATTTCAGACGTGAAAAGTTTGCCAAATCAGAAGTTGTTGTTGTTTCGTTATTTTTTCTTGACAACAGTAGAAGTGCTCACGGCACATCTGGCAGATGTGCATCCAAACACAAAGAAAAAGAGCAGAGAAACAGAGACATGCTTTCCTACTTTCACCCATCAGAACTTTTCTATACCTCTGCTGTTTTTACCAACTCTCCCACTCCTCTGTTTTATCCCCCACCACACACACACACACACACACACACACACACACACACACACACACACACACACCTCCCACCACCTTCCTGCTGCTGTTCTGATTGCAGCGGAGATCAGGCCAACGAGCACAACACAGAGAAGGAGCACAGTGGGTGCTGCTAGGACAGCGCATGTGGGTGGATTGCAGTGAGACCCACCACCAGCACTAATACCAGCACTGCATCGCACAAAACAGACACACACAGAGAGAGAGGAGTTTAAAATGAAGAGAGAAGGAGGGATAGAGACGTAAAACTCCAAGAATATGCAGCAGCATCTGACTGAGGAGGATGGCTGAGCAGTCCCACTGTGAGGTAGCTGGGCGGGTGAAGCTGTGTGTGTGTGTGTGTGTGTGTGTGTGTGTAGTACAGTATGTGGATAGAGTGAAGGGTACTTTGTGGTGGCGATGACAAAAGACATCATTCATTTTCACGTCTGCACTCAGATGTTTAAGGTGTATATTCATGTCTTTAGATGTGTTTTGGTTTGTATAAGATTGGAGTTTGAATTAACTATTATTTCCTGTTTATTACAGCTTGGGTTCGTTTTTCATAGTTTTGGCCATCAGATACGATGACATGACACATGTTTATTGCTGAAATCTGGGAACATGATGTCATGACTAAAATTATGTTAAAGCCCGATAAGCTAAACCAAAAGATTTTGCTAATGCTTTATACAAATGACAATTAATTATTTCCATTGAATTAATATGTGTGTTAATAGACCCACTCTTACCTGATCAGGAAGGGGTTTCACTGTGTTATTCTACTGACTATAAGGTAACAATAGTCTGCATAATAACTTTTAATAACAGTATATTTTGAGCTATAATTATAATCTTACAACCCATTGACGAACATATAGTTGAACATCAGACCTATTTTGTGTTAACATATCATTATGAAGTAAATGTTGGCGGCACAATGTAATGGATATAATGACATAATCTGTGTTTAAAATGGTTCCCTATGAAACTTGCTTTCACTGGGCTATCTTGAAAATGAAGGCTGACAGTCAACTCTTCTATCTGCTTTCATAATGACTGAATAAACTCGTCCTGTGTTGTTGGTTGTTTCTACTATGAGGAAAAAGGAAAACAATGGTTGTCTCTGCAACAGCGGTGCCAACAATAATACCACTTCAAAGCGCTATTGGCTGATATAACCAATGTCCTTGGTTATTCAGGTGGCAGTCAATTAATGCTAATTGGTTCTCTGCCTGGGGAAACGTTATGCTCCATAACTGACTGCCACAATAAAAACAGAAAATATCCAAGGTGCAAAAAAAAATATCCGGCAAAACATTTTTTTTCAAATGCAACAGAATTCTGTCAAAACACGTGTAATTACTAAACAACACAGTTGTGATTGAATATTCACAGACACAGAATTAGCTTCGTTTGAGTTGTTCTCAGTGAATAAAACAGTTCATTCATGATTTAGTTGTGAACATGTCTTCATTTGCTTGCTCTCTTTGTTCTTACTCGTTTTTATCATCTCCTCTGTCATGTGATGGTTGTACAGAAATGTTTGTATCCTGCAGGAGGAAAATGTTCCTATTACTTATTCACTGAAAACCTCAGTTGCCAAAGTCTGCATTTCCTCTACAAAAACACAACAGGGAGGCAGTGTGTGTGCGACGCAGCGTCTCTGAAGGCTTTGAAAGCTCTCTGTGGACGTGTCCTGTGCAGGTACTACACACCGAGGAAACTATTTTGTAGGACTCCACAGAGAGACGCAGGCTCACTTGAGGAAGCGTCCGGAGAGAGAACGCTGAACTGGAGCAGACTGAAATCTTGTCACCTCCCTCACACTCTCTCTCATGTTCACCCCTCTCCACTTTCTCATTTGTCTTCATCTCAGCTGTGGATGTGTGATTTTCAGCGTTGTTCTCTTGGTGTTTGCTTCAGTTTCTCGTTCCTTTTCTCCTGTTATCTTCTGTCTTTCATTCTCTGGCTCCTCCTGCCCACCTCTTTCATCCCCAGCTCTGCTTGTCTGGCTCCTCTCCCTCCCTCTCACTCTCTTTCTCCACTGATTGCCAACACATTCATTCCTCTACGCTTGCCTGCTCACTAATGGCCGTGGCAGGTGTTCTCCCAGGTGCTTGAAGAGAACGGCCTGGGCTGAGCCTTTAAAAGCTTGGAATCAGCACCTCGGTGGTCCTCCCCCCTCTGGCGTGGTCTGCCTTCAAAACCCTCTGCCATCAAAGGACTGTAAAGCTGCTATGTACACACTTGTGTGCCTCCACACACACACACACACACACACATATATACTGTATACAGCGAGACAAATTCATCCAGACCCTCATCTCTTCTGCCTGCACTGAGACTGTGGTTGTTTGGGCTTCAGGTGCGGAGCAGATCGGACTTGGCCGGCTCTCTAATTTTGTGCTGTCACGGATTGCCCATTGGAAGACACACAAGCAAACCACACACACCCACACATACAATCTCTAATAGCTTCACACTGAAGAGGGAAGCGGACACTCAGAGGGGGGAGGGCTGGTGACGGTGACAGCGGTGTGTGGTTACAGGACTTATAATGGCTCACTTGGAAAGCTCGGGCCGAGCGGTCCCAACGCATGAATGGGAGAGCAGAGAAAGCAGCATTGTGATTAGACTGTGAGTGGGCCACCCTCTTAGGTTTGCTTTTCAATCAATCAGCAAGTCGTTTCTAAATAGCATCAGTATGACTTTCACCTGCATTCAGTGGACGACCTTCATTTTAAGGTGAAGCCAGTCATGCTTTGCGTCCCACAGGTCCATTTCTACAGGACTTTATTCCTGAGAGCAGCTGCTGCAGTTAACTTTCACACCGGCAGTCAATGCAATGAGATGGGAGAGTAAAACACGGGACTTTCACCCAAAAGTACTTAACTCATGTCACATACGTAACATAACTTCATGTACATACTATACGTATGTTATGTAACTTACATAATGTAATCTTTACCCAAACCATGATTTTTAACATCTCACTCCGTACAGCTCAAACTAAAATGTGCACAGAGAGAAAGTTTGCAGAGTGATGATGGCAGATATCCTCCTCCCAGAGACCAGAGTCAGAGCAGGTAAAATGCCTCACTGATGCACTGTAAGATATGCTCAATGTGTTGGGAAACTATTTCCTTCTTTTCCCTCGGAGCGCTGTGGAGTCCAGGTGTTCAGTACATGAGCAAACAAGTCTTTAGTACAAAATTCTCCAGCTGAAGTGAAAATACTGAATCATCAGTAACAGAACCTGCAGCTTTGTAAGTTTCTTCCCACTAATGACGGAAATGTCTGGCGTTCAGCTCAGTCGGGATATACAGAAAGTATCATGGATTAAAACCTGACTGAAGGCCAACAAAGTCCCAACAACAATTATGGTACAATAACTGTAACTGAGCTACCGTATTAAGGTCTGTATAATTTTATTTGTACATCATAGATGATTAAAGCAGTACCCAGTGTGCTATTTAAAATGATTAACTTGACTTGTATTCTTATGTTTTTATGACTTATTTTGTTGTTGTTTACTTTTTTTTGTTGTCATGTTTCAGTAGTTCAGTACATTTTTTTGCAGTTGAAAAATGAATACATTACCATAAAAAACAACATAGTAAATATTTATCTTTGCACTGAACTGAAAAAATGATTTAGTCAGTTGATTCATAATTGCTACTCCTTCCCTGTTACTGCTGTTCGCTGCTTTACACTTCATCTGCTTCACACTGAAAACTCATCTCTTCAGACAGAACAAAAAAACTTTCTCTATCTCTTATTGTTTAATGTCACACTTGAATACAGTGTATTTGACGAGGTTGATGCACTTGGATCGTTCTTGCAAGTTTTGGGGTTGTATACACACGGTTTAATGCAGTTCTTGCATCCACATCTACATGGACATGGCTGCTGACATCATTTCCTGGTGATGTAAGTGAAGACTGCCAATTGAACACAAGTTTAGACTGAAACAAACAAAGCCAGTGTGAAAACAGCGTCAGCCTCTGACAGGTGGTTTATATATTTAAGCAACGTATCAGCGGTTGAGGAATCTAAACTAAATGCCTCGGAGAAATGAGCCTTTGATGTGGAAGCAGAGGCATGGACTGGCAAGTGGGAGATTTGGGTTTGTTTTCCACTCGGTTATACAACAAAAGAAAGGGAGTATTTTAAGATGCCGCCCTCCTCCGTCTCTTTGGACAGCTTTCCTTTACTGGCAAATGAGCATGGGGGTACAGACCCTCCTCTCTGCTTCACTGGGCAGTTTGTATAATGTTCTCATTGATTTCAGCCTTGGCATCATGGATGACACCTCCGCATCGGCCAGAGTGAAGAAGGATCTACCTCATTTAGCCCTATAGCTCACAATAAGCTGAAGATGTGTGTGTGGGTGTGTTCGAGAGGGAGAAACGAGGTACTATGTTTGAGTGCATGTGTGTGACTATTTGTGTGTACGCACACTGTATGTGTGTATGCTTCCTTCATGTCTTCGTGGAGTTAAGATGGCAGATGTGTTTTTTCAGGACAAAGACATCAGCTTCACAGAGCAGCAGAGAACAACACGACCGGGGTGAAAACAAACTAAAAGCCTCATAAGTCAACTTCTTTCCACCAGAACTAGACAACTAGGACACGCAGACAAAAGGCGCATTGATATCGACAGTGACACACGGGTGGCAGCTGTACACATCATGTCATTCAGTCGTGGCGGCTCTGAAAGGGGACTTTGTCAGGCAAAGACGAGTCTGCTGATGTGCCTTCATCCGCTGGGGAATTGTTGAGGAAAAAATAATGCGTGTCGCTGTTGTTGAAATAATAATGTAACTGATGCTGCAAATTCATTTAAGTTACTCTTCGTTACTTTAAGAAAAAATTATTCAGAAACATTGAAAAAGGGTTACACAAGCCTGAGCGCAAAAGACTGATGTTGGTGATCTGAACAGAGAAAGTCATTGTATTATTTTGCCATCAAACAAAGCTGAAGTACATAAAAACAAGGTCTTTATAATAAAACTTGCCTCAAGAATTTTTGAAACCATTTTCTCCTGCGTTTGACAACAAGACTAATGCCACATGGAGTAAAATGAATTGAGGGGCTATAATCTAATGGATTGTGTTGTACCTGGTGGATTTTTAGTCGGTGAAAGAAACAAGATGGTGGCACAAATTAGAGAAGAATGGTTTGAGTTATTTATGATGTTTATTTTAATTAATATTTAACACATTTCATTCATGTTGACCAGTTATGACACGTTGAGGTTGAGCTGAGCTTATCTGTTCAATGTGTGGTTGAAATGTGTGTTGACGCTGTAGTCATTTATGTTTAGTTAAAAAGGTGGGTCTTTGTTTTGTTGATGTTTATGTGTACACTGTATCTTAAAAAATCTAAATAAAAGCTTTAAAACAAAGCTGAGAATGTAGCAAGTGTAAAGACGGTTCTGGTGGTTTAACATGTTTCAACCCATTGACTACAAATCATGGATACTTTACTGACCAAGTCACCCTGACGCTGCACTAACAGGTTGTGTTTGGACTCTATTGCAGCACACAGGATACCAGGAAGAGCTGTTAATGACGTTTAATGCCAAAACTCAGCAGGTACTGGGCAAGGCAGGTAATAAGCACACAGGACAGGTCAATAATCCAGCAGAGTCTCTTCACAAAGTCTGTGGCAGCCTGGCGGATACGGCAGGCTGAGTCGGGCCAGGACACAGGTGAGTGGAGTTGGCTTGATGAGGTGGGAATGGCTGGTTGACTGGGCAGGCAGAAGTCAGCAGGTGACCAGTAATGCAGAGCTGTGACAAGGTTGGTTTACTTTGTGCAGACATGTGAAATCAGATAACTTGTTTATTTCTTTTGTCATTTTCAGCTGTAACTGTAATTTTTAAAGATTAAACATGATGGTTGGACCTATCTGACTTTGTCCTGTACAAATTTTATGTACTGTGTTGCTTTGCTAACATCGTTGATCTATCTATGTATCCAACAGCAACATCTCGGATTAATAACTGCTAGTTTGGGGTAAATTCAAGGTCTGTGGCCTGACAGATAGCTTAGATGTTGCTGAAGTGTTGACATTAATGAGATATGAAAGCATGAGACATTTTTGATGAATGAGACGTATACAAATAACAGCCTGAGAAAAAGGGAGTTATTGTAAACAAACATTGTGATTGGTTCTATATGCAAGGACGGCACTTTGTGTTGAAAAATGGTGGACACAGAGGGGCTCGGATCAAAAATGAAATGTATTCAACATATGTGATTTACTGTAGGCAGTGTGATAAGGGGACTGTAAGAGATCAGAGCCGATGATGGCACATCAAAACTCATTTAACCTCATTTGCTAGTTAAATATATGCTTAAGAAATGGCTTGCACCAAAAACTGTTAACTAATTATGCTTTTAAAAAGTGATGGGGAAATGTCCCCAGCATCCCCAGTGTCCATGGTACCTTTGTCAATATGTCTCCCAATCATTTGTGAATGCATACTTTACATTTTAGATTGACTTCCCACCTCTCTACCTTAATTTCAGTACACTATCACCATAAACCATCACAATGAAAGTTCTGTCCTAATCTAGTTTTTTATTTATTTATTTTAGTGTTGTTGTCATGTGATGATGCAGGTTAGAACTGCTACAAAACAACATCTCTTTGTGGAAGAAAAGACACCATAGAAGTATAAAATGTTTTGCATGCAAGAATTAACAAATTCACATTATCCACGCAGTTTTTACTATCCAATGACTCAGAGTGTTTTCAGCAGCCAATTCTTAAATCTCAAATGTCAGAGCTTCAAAAAATGTCAAAAAAGAAAGCACACTAAATGTTCACAGTAATGGATAACAGCACGCCTCCTATCTTGAAACCAATGTGCTAATGGAAAGTGGAAAATCAGTCTCAAAACATGGGCTTTGGAAAAATCTTAAAAACGATCTTAAAAGCACACAAGACATGCAGTTAATGGACTAGAACATGCTAAACCACCACTCTGGTCCTTGATCAGCAACAGTGGATTTTCTCAGTGACCAGAGATGTATCGCTGCTGTTTTGATTGAAGGAGTCCATGGTGTGTTATTCAGCTTTACACTCCTTACATACTTATAGAGTTAACAGAAATGACATTAAGCTTAATTAAATTAGCTGAGCAGCAGAGGAAAACATTAGCAAACTGAAACAAAGATATCCTGCAGTCATTTGAAGCGTGGAAACTGTTCAGTGTACTCTGGGTTATATAAAGACTCAGTGACAGTCACACTAGTTTAGATACACAGTCCCACAGAGAGTCGGGGGCCTGTCATTTGTGATGACTGATGCAACCGTATGGCAACCCTGTGCCTCAGAGCTAACACTCGCAGCTACACCCACGTTACTTCATAGCACAATACTCACATCACCACAGGCCTCTCAAAACACACACATTACACCCACAAGACACAGGCACACAGTAATGACACTGTATATATGCATAACACAACCCTCAAATGTAATTATACCCTCTGCATCATGGAGGATAACACAAAAGTATTTCTGCAGATTTCTACCTCAGTCTGCGCTCTCCTGCAGAAGGTCATTTAAACAGTCATGTCAATAAAAATCCCTATCATTAACTTTTAGAGCACAACAGGGGCTCAGCCATTTCCCTGATCTGGGAATGTTTCTTACATTTTTAGTTAACAGCCGTTTGGAATAAATACAAGAATAAGTCTGTAGTCAGATAGTCGATAGTTGCCGTGGCTCACCGGACATAAAGCGTTACCTACAGAGACTTCAGCCATACTGACAGAAAATCAGAGGAAAGAGGTGTCACATTACCGCCAGCCATGTCAGAAATGTCAATACAATCAGTGCTCAGACATTTCAATTTCACACTGATGCAACTGACACATTTTGTATGTGTATATTTTTACAGTTAAACACAAACTTGGATGGACGATGGTCTCGGCCCAGAATAGACTCCATTAACTGTCTGTGAGGACCCAGTTAAAGGGACTGATTCTGGTATATTTTTCTTAAACCTTATTTAACATTGTGAAATAGGTCATTTTTTCAACCTTTTGAATTTCCTAGGGAAAAATGGACGGATCTTGATGAAAAAAATCCAACTCATTTAGGTGGCTGCTATCTCTGGGGTGATGATTGATGCAAATCCAAATAAACATCTTCACAGATTTTGGGAACTGGATGAAAGTAAAAGTCAACAGAAGGACAGACTGCTCGCCTGCTGTGTTGTTGCTCCTGAAGTTAGTGTCATTAACAAAAATCAGTCTTTGTAGAGTCAGAAAATATGTTGTGTTTAATAGTTCATCAAAGCCGTATTATACAGCTGTGTTTAGAGGGTTCAGGCTCTCGTAACTCTATCTGTTATAGTTTTGTGATGAACGGCTCCCAGAGCATCTCATCAAATTCTGTTTACGCCCACCACAAGTCAGCAGGATGTTAACTTGTAATGAATGAATGAGATCTGTGGCTCATTAGACATTAGAGACAGACACAAGCTGGAACTGACCAGTCTCTTATGGACTATATTCAGAACCAACCTGAACCTGAGCTCATACCCTGAGCCTAAACACATATTCACCTGTATGCTTAAGAGGAACTGCTGGTTTTTAAAAACTTTTTTCAAAGGAAAACTGTGATATAATCTGACAAATGGTAAAAAAAAACTGCTTTTAAACCCAGGTCCATAAACCCCGGTTTCACAGGAAAAAAGTGACATATTCCCAACCAACAATGACGCTAAAACCACCAGAAAATATTCATCCTCTGCAGAGGAACAGAAGAGAAATAGAGACATGAGCGTGCCTACCTGTATCAGCGACATGTTACTGAGGTCCAGTCTGAACAGGTAGTTCCTGGATTGAGGAGAGAGGAAAAGGAATTATGTGAGTGTGTGCATAATATGACGAGCCATTATCCAGAGAAAAATTGTTTAATAATGCATTAGGTATCAGAGGAGAGACATTCTAGCCGCTTCCAGCCGCTGTCAACTTAACGCTTAGCTGATTAAAGGCCACACTGTAACTGTCCGTCAGCCTTAGCTCTTTGTTTTTAGTTTTATGTATGTCTGAGTGCATTTGTTTTGCAACAGGGTCAAACCAGGCTAAAGTTGAACTATGTCAGCCCACGAAGATACACTCACACACACACACACACACGAATCTAGCATGACATATTTCTTCCGAATTTATCCCCTCTGCCAAATCCAAAGCTTGACTTGGTCCAACGAGGCCTCAGCAGAGCACTTAAGCAGCATCATTATCCGAAAAACCGCACTGTGTAAGTGAGAGGGTATCACATTCTCAGTAATGTGCTCTGTGGGGTGAAGAGCTGAGTGGATTTACAGTTTCTTACCTGGCACCCACAATAAGCTCATTCCTAGTCAGGTCAAGGGTGAGCTGGGAGTAGTCTCTCACACCGGGGTGGGAAAAAGTGGAGATCCAGGGACTGAGTGCTGAGAGAGAGAGATAAAGAGAGAGAAGAGGTTAGCACAGGATACATCGTGTCACAACTTGTGAAGGTTTAAAGCCAAAAGCCAGTTTACTGATGCACACAAACACCATGCACAAGAGTAGACATGTCTTCATGTGGCCAACTGCTGAAACGATTAGTTGATTAACCAGATGAATCAAAGATTGTGATGATCAGTTGTTTAATCATTTATTAAGCAGAAATGCCTCTTCTATATATCATTGTAAATGTAATATATTCTGGACTGTTACAAGCTAACTGAAGCTATCACCAATTTCAAATTCCAGAGTAAAAAGTTGATCCATTAAAAAATATTTTGCAGATTGCAGCTGTAGTGGTAAAATGTGCAGTGAGCAGTGCAGGGAAAGCTTCCAGCGCTGCAATGGTTCCTCCTGCAGAGAAGGACAAAGCTGTCGGGGCCACATCAGGCGCAACAATACTGATACAACCTGACACTGGGACAAACACCGCTCGGCGTGGTGTACGAGGCCGAAACCTCGGCACTGTTTGAAGCTAGCTTTTACAAATCAAAATTTCAAAGCTGCGGAGCACAGAGGCCGCCTGGCGGGGCTTTTATTGTCACGTCGAAAACTGCGGGAAAAAAGCATTTTTTCTTCAATCTTTGTGTGACCCAAAGTGTGGACCTCTAACCGGATTAAACGCAGGAGGTTCGCAGCATAAAAGGATTTACCATATTTCCCATGCTGTACACAGTATCACAGCAGTTAGCTGGGATTCGGATTCCCTTTACCAGTTTGAAAAGCTGTGTTAAATAGCTTTCAGCTATTCCCACAAAGCTCTGAGAAAGAAGAGAGAGATCGCTGTAAATGATGATTCCAATACCTGCATGTTTGTACATTAAAGGTCTCAGATTGTAGAAAGTGAGATTTCCGTGTCTGATTATAAAGCAGAGCTAGATGCTTCGCAAATACTGTGAAAGTATCAAAACGCTCAGTCCAATGAGAAACGTACACAGCACTTTCTTAAGACTGTGATGACACAACTATACAGTCACCACCCTCAGCCACGCCCCTAGCACGGTCATGGTTACAAAAACATGGACAGAGCTGATGTGGAAAAACTGTGGGCGGTGCCTGCTCAGGCCTGTGGGAGCTGACCAATCAGAGCAGACGACTGAGCAGACTTTTAGGGAAGTGGGCCTTAAGGAGACAGGAGCTAGTTCAGACAGAGGCTGCAGCAAACAACAGAATGAGAAAAATAATGTTTATTTTGAACATTAAAGCATGTAAACACTTCCTAGTAGACACCCAAAATAAAAGTATGAACCTGAAAAAGGAGCGCAGCATGGGAGCTTTGATACAGTGCCCCACGCTGATAACTCTATTCATTAGGAAAGCAGTCATCAAACATTTAAAACCTTAAACCTTCATTTTCTTTTAACATTAAAGTAGCCCGTGTAAGCTCGAGGCTGTGGGTGCCAGACTACATCAAAGTGTTGGAAAAAGGAACAACGAACAGGGGAACAACTCTCCACCATGCAAAGGGACTGCTTTTAGTATTGATGGAGACCATATGGCTCTGTCATCTGCAAACATAAGTAGAGATATGAGTGATAAAAACACAGAAGGCTGCAGCTACAGTTCACGCAGCGCGGTGCTCTTGATTTAAGATACAGATACGATACGATACGACACACACACAGACACACACACATACTGTAATTAAGGGTGCCAGTTTTGATGGAGGACTTCAGTGAGATGAGAATTACCTGCCACAATCTGTGTTTCCAGATGTTTTTAACTGAGCTGCTGTTGGATTGAACTTGACTCAAGGTTTTATAGTATGAGCTGAGCTGAATAAGTCTGCATTTGAATAATGAAATCGATGAATAATTAATACAATTGCAATACAATCCTAATTCTAATTTTGGAGGTAAGGCCTCTGTTCATCTATATTTTTGTCCCATCCCAAACTATGCATCTGTCTGTTTGTTGATACGTTCTGACGTCTCTACCCAGTCTGTGGCAGTCACACATGCTGGTTCCTAATGAAGACACAATCTTTAAAAACTTGTGAAATGTTACCAAAACAGGAGTAAATACAGCATTTCTCTGGCTATTTTTTCACACTTAATAACGCACTAAACACCTGGCCAGTAAGGGCTGGAGTCCTGGTGGTAGACGACCCCCCAAATCCTGTAAGAACGCCAACTGTCGCATGTTCTTGTACCAAAACAAACATGGACAGCGACCGGCTGTTTGCACTGTTTATATGCAGTGAAATCTGCAGTGAAAAGGCCAAAAAAAGGAGGGAAAAGTCTGGGTGAGATCCTGGATGGAGATCTCTCAGGGCCTTTAGAGGGAACTAGGGGTGAGTGAACTTTGAAAAATGAGATTTACATATCACACACTACTGTCAAAACCAACTGACCCAGACTGCAATATTCACAGTCCAACTTGGTCCAGTGAGTCATCACTCCCAAATCATATTCAGCTCCACAGTCCTTCAGTGTGTCCTTGCCTTTATTGTGAGCTGGTTTTCTCCAAAACTAACAAGACCGAAGGACCCTGGAGGAATTTAGCAAAAGGCAACTGCACCATTTTATATATGTGATTGATGGCAGTTGCTAAATATACGCAAACCACAAAAACAGGCATTGATCTCTATTTACAGGAAATAATTACATTTTTAATAATGTTTGCAATATCAACACCGTGTTCAGCCTGCAATAGAACTGTAACATATGTGCTTAATGTAGTAAGAGAAAGTCATGACATGCGCCGCCTGCAGCAACAAAACGACACAAGCTTAATTACATCAGCAGGAGCTCCAGCCTCACTGAGAACAGAACGAGAAAACACGAAGAGGGCACTACAGTCACAGAAGTAATGTAACCTTTAAAAAAATTAATATTAGACTGTAAGAAATCTGTATACACGCAGTATCACTGATGATCTCAGCACACATAACAAATCACTGGTAAACCCAGTTAAATTCTAACAGCACGCAAATTCAGCTTGAGGTCATCTCTCACTCTCTCTATAAATATTTATATTACATATATGCACATACATTGTCTCCATTTCTCACATTGGAGCATTCATCTATGGGTTGACCATCGTTGACATGCAGGGTGGGTGTAGAAACCACACAAGGCCAGTGCGAGGAGGCGAACGGGACCATCTGTACGTCACTCTCTGATTAATGGCTGCAGAGGCCGGAGCTGGAGGAGCAGAGGGGAGTGTGGGCCATCTTCAGCCTCATGGTCTTATGTAAACAGACCTCAAGTTGACTAGAGGAATCCAACGAGATCACACAGCTGCAGTATGTGCGAACAGAGTGTACGTGACTTATTACCCACTCAATTCCAGTGAACAGAAAGTGTGTGATGTGAAGTCAAAAATGAAATGCACTTTTTTGTTCCACTGTCTACTATACAGTAAGCTCTTCTTTCAATTACCTGCAGACTGCCGCTAATTTGTTGGCAATGTCGAAAGAATGCAGGCTTCAATTTACAAGGTGTTTCATTTTGCTCCGTTTTTGTTAAATGCCGACCCACAACACAGGAGGGCGCTTTAAGTTTGATGTGTTAAAGATACAGTGCTCAGATGTGCCAGAGGCCCTGTACACACAGACATGGGTATTTTTGTAAACAGGGTTTTAGAAAAACAATCATTTTAGCACCATTTTAGAAATAACCTCCATCCACACATTACGCCTGAAATCGCATATGTCATGGCCATTCTCTTCACAGATTCTTCTTGGATAATTAGTCAGCAAAACATTGTGAGCAGGGCAGCACGGCGGCACAGGGGTTAGCACTGTTGCCCCACAACAAGAAGAACTGGGTGGGGCAGTGCCTTTCTGTGCAGAGTCCGCATGTTCTCTGCGTCTCTCTGGCTACTCCAGCTTCCTCCCATAATCCAAAGACGTGCAACAGAGTTAGGTTTATCGGTTACTCTAAATTGTCTGTGACTGTGAGCATGAATGGTTGTTTATCCCTATATGTCAGCCCTGTGATGAACTGGCTACTCCACCGTCGCCCAATGTCAGCTGGGGTCGGCTCCAGCCCTCCCAGCTGACCCTGAAAAGGATAAATGGTTTCATGGATGGATGGATATTGTAAGCATTGTAAGCAATATAACTTCTTTCACTCTCAGTATATTATCATGTTATTGCTCTTTCTTATGTTTGCAGTGTTGTCCTTTTGGTGTATGACACCTGGAAAAAACAGTAAACAATGTAATCGCACGCAGACACTAAATGGTTTTAATGTTGAACACATAGCTGTTCTGTAGTTCTGTACATAAAACTACTCACGGATCAGATCTTTCCAGTTACAGTACACATTTCTCTTCTTTTTGTGTCCCTGTGTTGAGTTCGTACAGGTTCACTTGTGTTGCTTGAGGGCAACATTTGTATGAAATATCACAAATACTGTCACATATTTCATGGTCACAGCACCACTGGAACAGCCAAACATTACAAAGTTTTTCATAATGTTAGACTGCAGCCGTCTCAAGTGGTGACTGCTGGCAGAATCATTTTTACAAATCATTTATTGATTGCAACGAACCAGAACAAAAAGAAGAGAAGAAAGTGCAGATTTTCTCCTCTTTCAAATTGATGCCCTGGTTGCTATGTGCGGCCAATCAGAGAGCCTGATTACAGAGGGCTTGTTTTTACAGATACAGAGCATCACGGCACTTTCAAAAATACACCAGTGTTTAAAGCAATTTAGAAACGGCAAACTAAAGAAAGGCATCAATGTGGTTCAAAGACAGCACAGGTCACTGTACTGTCTGATGGATGGGATCAGTCTGACAAATCTTTTTACTCTGGAATTTTTCACTCCCACGTCATGCATTGATTGACCAGGTGTGTGGAGGTGAGAAAGAAGGCAGGGTTTTAACTAAAACTGTCTCTTTAATCCCCACAGAGCTACTTCCAACATTTGTCATGTAAACGAGTGCAACACCATGACTGCCGTCCAGGAGAGACTGCTCCGTTATCACCATATTATAACCATCATGACATCCCGCCTCTCTCTATGACTGCACGCGTTTCACACCAAAAACAATATATATGATTTTCACTCAGACAGCATATATGACTGTTGGAGAGGAGGATCTTGCTTACCACTAGATACTGTGGCAAACACTTCATTGTACTTTCTGTCTTTAAGGTCAGCAGAGCTGCTGAGTAGGAAACATGCTGGAATATGCAAATATTAGCTATTATACTAGAGTTGTGTACTGAATTATGTGCAGGCAAATGTTTGATTGTTGTGATAGTTGAATTGGGATGTAACACCTGGGTTTCTTTCTGAGTGGTTACAAGAAGACTAATTATGTAAAGAACACATCTTGAAGTGCTATTATCCAATCTGAAAACAGCAGTGAGCTGGTTTATTAACAGTGTGTGTGTCTTTTCCTGTGTTTTTCTCCCTTTCTTCCAAAGTCACCCCACGTTACCAAAGAAGGGAGAAGTTAGAGGTTAAAGCAGACAAACGTGGACAGATTATACAACCGGAGGAATGTTGTGGCAAATACATAAAACAGAGACAGGGAGGACTTCTGCTCATAAAAGGTAGACGGCAACCTGAGGCTGATCTCAGTCCAGTGTCGGGGTAAAATACAGCTGCTGTCAAATGAAACCCAAGCCCCGCCCCCCACCTTACATACTGCGTATATTCTGGAGAATATCCAGAAATAGAAAATGATGCCATTTAGACAAATGACAGACTGTTAATGTGACTTATTCTGCCCATAAAATAAGACCATTAAAACAGAGCATATGACATGAACCATAAAATAAGAAAGTGCAGTGGAGAGATAGATAACAAGAGAATTATTCCCACAGAAGCATTATGCAGCTAACAGTTAAAACAGGAGCTGTTAGCGTTCACTTCAGAGGGTTTAATGTGGAGCATAAATCACTTAAATCCGAACTGAGAAGCATTATGCCCATATAAACATTTCCCCACATCATGAATATCTCTTCAAAAGCTTGTAAAAAAAAAAAAATAGGAAAAAAAAAAAAAAAGCGAGGCATGTCTGAATGTGATTCAGAGGAGTGCAGGAGAGCTGGGGAACCCTGAGCTTGTTTACTCTCTTAGAAAGGCCATCCTGACAGTGAGGGGTCTTTCACTCACTGACATTTATCCTCCTGCTTACAAGTGGTTTTATATGCGCCGCTCACGCGTTCCCCTCATAACTGTCTGGCCGGGTGGTGGGGCAAAGAAGGGACAATAAAGCAGGACGGATATGAGTGCCCCCTCCCTCATGGTTGACTCACGGGCCCCAAGCTGGACTTGATGAACGATTATTGCGTTTCTTTCCCTTCTGCAATCGGCGGGCAGACGGATTAATGCATTAGCCCGTGGCTGCCAGAGGGATGAGGAGACGGATGAGGACAGTGGCTGGGACATTCGTCTCACACAGACATAAATCATAACCTTTCTATCTCCTTCCATCTAACAGTTTTTAAACATTCGGCTCCTTCCCACACAACCAGCATGTGGGCAGAGTGAAGTGGCACCCCGACTGATCTGAGTCGCTATTAGAGCTAGTCTGGATGGAGAGCAGTCAAAGCTGGAAAATGCCAACATATTATGGAGCTGAGGGAATGAAAGCACAACATACTGTGGATCCAAGAAAAAAAGCCCGGTGTCTGCACAAACAAACAAACAAACACACACACACACACACACACACACAGAAAACCACACAGCACCAGGACAATCTGATCCGTTTATCGCTTTAAACCTGATGGAATGTAAGATTCCCTCAAGTTGGAGCTCAGAGGAAAGGCGATTTGATAAAGATCCAATCTTAGCTTCATCTAATCCCTCC
Organism: Pagrus pagrus; assembly: GCF_965226575.1. Lineage (NCBI taxonomy): Eukaryota > Metazoa > Chordata > Actinopteri > Spariformes > Sparidae > Pagrus > Pagrus pagrus. The sequence continues at coordinate 25,496,855 of NC_140193.1, forward strand.
AAATATGAGCCACTGGGCTCGTCTGCCAGCCCGCCCATCAAAGTTTGTCCATCTCTGAGCTGGGAGGACGGTTTCAGCCAGTAAGGGCATGCTGCAAACTCAAATTTGATTTTTGAACTGAAATGTTTCACATATGTTCCATAATAGACTCATAATAAATCCTCTTGAGACTAGATGTTGGTCTTTTGATTCATAATAAAGGGAAAAAGTAGAATCTGACAGTTGAGGGTACAAATTTGAACTTAACAAATACTTGTGTGAAACTGTGGTAGAGCCAGCCAAGCAACAACGCACTGGTACAGACATTTTAACAGCAAGGCTCTGAGGATGAGACAATGACAATTGAAATTTTGGAGACATTCCTGGTCCCAATAGGAAGAATCTTCATGACTTTGCTGATTTCCTCGTGCTATCATGAGGTTGACATTTGTGGTTTTGAGTAAAAACTATTGGATGCACTGCCATAAAGCTGGCACACATTCTTATTCCCCTCAAGATGAATTGTTTTACCTAGTAATCCTTTATGATTTCATAACTGCATAACTAATAATATTTGCTTCCTTTGCCTGAGCTGTACCTCTGTGCTAATTAGCAAAATGTAATATGCTAACATGTAAAACTAAGATGACCTTTAAAACCAATTTGTGTATTTCAGCAAACTGGTCTTTTTCTTTGGCTTTTTAGATTCTCAACAGAAAACGTTCACTTAATAACTTTCTGCACAATATCATATTGTTTGATCATTACCATTATAATCAGGCATCTAGTTGATTTCTCCCCTCAGGCGCTGCACTGTTTAATGAGCTATGAATGACACATATTGTACTAAAGGTAGCTGTCAATCATCGTCATCCTTCAGGGGGGTACACAGGAACACAATGTCTTGCTAATGGGAATAAGACTGGCTGAAATGAGGTAATATTAAAAATGGTTATCTTCAGGGCAAGGTGGTTGATCCAATATTGTTAACGATTCGAAATGGGTCACACGAAGACTCGCTGCTATCTGCCATCTGGCAAATAACTCTGTGAATGAAGGATCACCTCCAGTGTCAATTAGCTAAAATGTGATTGCATTGTGAATAAATTCAGCTCCTCCAACCAAGAGAAATGTGGAAATAACAGTTGTGGCTAAATAATGCCACAGGACTGAATCTACCCTGCAGTATAAATTTACATACAATATCCATTTACTATCATAAAAATGAAGCTACAGCAGCACCACAAATGCCACATTTCCTCACATTTTCTATTGTTCAGCACTGAAGGAGCAAAACTTTCCCTCGAGTGCCAGATCCTTTCACACCTCAGCCTCATCTCTCCAAAATCCCTTCAAATATGTTTTGTTTGGTCTTCTTCATATCGCTCTTCGCCCTTCCTCGCACTCCAGTCTCCACCCCTGTCCCGTTCCTCACTATCTCTCCTATCCTGACTTCAGGTTTTCACTGTGGCTGACTTTCAGCGGGTGATAGTTTGAGATGGGTTGCCGTGCCTCAGTGGAGCACAACTCTCTCTCTATCCCTCCATCCTTTCATCCCTCCACTGCTCCATCCTCCCCTTTCCCTCCTCCCACTTCACTGAACTCAGATATAGGGGTCCGCAGGTTGCGGGCAGCGCTGAGAAAGAGCCAGGAGAGACTGGGGACTAAGCAGCCACAGGAGAAACGGTGCTGGGGCCAGGAGGCTAATAGCTTTGCAGTCAGCAACCGGTAAAGACGTCGGTCTGCTTCTCACAAAACCAACGGTGAAGGAACAGCCGGAGCGACTGACAATCCACCGTAGCTGTGTTATAAAACTGACAGACATGTGGGCAATAATCTTAGAAAGTGAGTGTGACAGAGAGCCGAAGGTAGAACGATTCTGTATCTGTCGTTTTGTGATAACTTTTGGCAGTCAAACAGAGGTATCTGTAGCTTTATTCAAACAGCCGTTGTGATGGTGCTTCATTTGTCACCATATTTGAAGGAAGAGCAGTGGCACTCCTGAGGAAGAATAATAATATCAACAATGATTGTCCAACAAGCTGTATCAGTGACATATGAGACTGACTGATTACATCTGTGGCCTAATTAATGACAATAATGAGGGGAACTGAACCTACAAAGCCTGTAGAAGAGGGCACACTGATGCAGAAATGTCAGCTCATGGAATAAAGATTACGCTGCCTATTAATCATCATAAAGTTATTAGACTTGTTTCCTCTAATCTTTCTCATCATCATTTATTAAGTAATATAAAGAATTCTGTTTCCTATTTAGTGGAAACTGACAGTTGAATAGTTGGTAGTCTTATCTAACTTGCTCACATTGTGTGTTTTACCAGAATAATCACATTCTAAGAAGTTAGTATGAAGGAAAGTTGAATGTTTAGTGAGACTTTGATGATTATTGGGGTCTTATGAATAAATGACTCATTGGCCACAGAGTGATGCCATCTGGAGTCAACAGTGAAGGAGGTGGAGGAGGGACTACACCTGCTGTTTGTTTCCAAACACCATTAGAGGCAAAAGAGAGCACTGCCAGACGGACTGGCTAGAAGACACAACTCAAGACTTAACCGGACCAGCAGCAGTCCGTTGCAGTTTCTTGACTGTGCCGCTGAGGATGGTGCCGGGATCATAGCGTATGGCTCACTCCTTGGCAGATACACTCACAAAAAAATGATAACAAAAAACCCAGGAAAGAGGAGCAGCCTCTGACCAAGACTCTTTAGTCCAAAACATGATTCTATTCCTTTGACAGTAAACATGTTCTTAATCAGATTTTCTTTGTGCATGAGAGAGGTGACTTAGATAAATGTATAACAGTGTTTCGGAGGCAGGGTAAGACTTGCTTTATACCAGCAGAACCCTGCTGTTTGTGCACGGGTTTCACTTTGCTACTCAGCAGTCAAATGAACGTGATTCATCCTGTCTGGACAGCGGAGACAATGCTGAAGACACTATGACTGGAGAGAGTCAGCGGTGCTGTTTTATCAGTATATGAACAGAATGTGAGAGAGGGTTAATAACACTATGCAACCTTGTGCTCCTGCAGCCTTTACGTTTAAGTCAGACTGTAGCCATTTTAGAAGCATTATAGAAATGCTACCAGGTCCGCCCTAGTACATTTGCGCCCTTGATTTTTGTGGAAAAATAGCTCAGGGTGTTATTCAAAGATGAGGACGGTGTGTGTAATCACCAATGAATTTACACAATGAGGCACATGTCTGAAAGGGACAGCACGGACACAGAAAAGCATTTTCCCTGCTGCCTATCTGCTTTTCAGTTAAAGTGGCAATAAAGCCTTTAAATGTTTTCTATTCTCTGACTCTCTTTGCTATCTCTCGGGCCTGCATCAGATATCCTGACATACCATCAGTGGGTGAGAGGCTGGCCCCAGCAGCATTCTTACCTCAGCTCTTTTCAGCTGCCTGATTGATGGCTGCAAACACACCGCATCTCTGATAGCACTACTCCAATTAAGGCCGCCTCTCTAATCATGAATGAGGAAACAGAGACAGGTGGCAAAGAAAGACACGAATGTAAAATGAGAAAGAAGATCAGAAATTCATAGCGAATACTTTCTCCTATAAGTGAACAGTTATGTCTTTCAGGGGCATCGCTCTTGCACTGCTCAAGAGCCCTTCAGACAGCGACACAATGGCTAAACGACAGCACCATTACCCAAACGATGAGAGAGATAGAAGGACTTGAACAAAGTGTGCAATACATTTTTGTGACTATTACAGAGCGTATCAAGAGCAGGCTGAGAGAGAAAAGGAGTGATGGAAGGGGAGAAATGGTGGTGGTGACGGAGGAAGACAAGAAAGGGAATATGAGAGGAGGAACATGGAGAGAGAAGAAGGAGAATGAATGACAGAGGAGGGCGATAAGATAGGTTGAGGGTAGTACAGCAGCCAGAGCATGAAAGGCGGTTTAAAAAGCAAATGGAAGAGACAGGATCAGCAAGGAATTGTACAGGAAATGAGCATGGACACTTGTTGTTTGTATCCTCCTTTGTCTCTCTTCAGAGCGATTCGAGCAGAGATGACCCAGCCTGTGAAGCCATTTAGTCCGTCTAATAACTCCTCATCTTCTCTGTGAAGGAGATAGTGGAGCCCGAGCCAAAGGTCTTATTATCAACCATTACTTTCATACAAAAACTCTCTTGTGGAACATCTTGTTGCTGTGATGGATATTGCTGCACTAGGTGTGATAAAGGTGCAGACTTTATCTATTTTCTCTTAGGCACACTATCCAAAACCAGTTATTTGGACCTCATAACATAATGCACAACTGACTCCATAAATTCCCAATACAGACTCCATATCTAGATTCAGAGCGTTCCACACTTTACCCTCATGCCATGCTCTTATCAGACCTGTGGTCTGATGCTGAGAGCCAGTATCATCCATCTGAATCATGAGCTGGCAGCCCGAACAGTGTGTGCCTGTGGGTGGAGGTTACGTGATTCCAATGCTGTATTCCAGCACTGCATCTCTGGTGTGGCTGACATAAAACACGGGCACGTCCTCCACAGCAGCAGACATACAACATACAGTCTGGAGTTTTTGTGGTTTGTTCCAGCAGATTGGAAAGACACGATGCAGTCGAGTCCAACGTAATGCTGATGGAGCGGTGCGATGCTCCGTGTGGTGGATGTTTGTCTGAACTGTCTTCTGCATCTTCCTCTGATGAAACAACACTGTCAGCTACAGTCTTTACATCCTGTCACAGCTCCAGACAGTGTCTCTCTAGTCTTGTGATTGTGTTGTGACTGATGTGGTGTAATGGGTGAAAAATCACGTGTGTGCTTTTAGATTATTTTCAAACCAATAACTTGTCTTATTATTGGACTTGTGAAATCCTTCCTTAAACGTATGAACCTACAGTTCTGTGTGTGAATACAACAACAGAGTAGCCTCGGTGGGGTTGGTTTGGGTAGTATTTCTATAAAACTCAATTTTCATGTTTTGTTCAATATCAGTTTCACTTCATGTATCCTGAACTAAATTGTACAGTTTATTACAAATTGTACAATTATTGAATTTGTCGTTTATCTGCTTTTACTTTTGACTGTGACATTGTTACTGTCTTGTTTCAGCTTCTGCTTCTACAAAAAGAGTTATACAAATGCATTCTGTATTACCAAAGCAGCAATCAATCTTTATAATAACAGTGTAAAAATGTAAAAACAATGTGACAATGTAAAAGGGGTCAGACAATTATCCAGTCACCTTTACAGAGCTTAACAGTGAGTTTCAGCTCATTGTGTAACTGTCTGGCCAAACTGTTTTAGTTCACTCTCACAGCTCTCTGCAGCAGGCAGCTGTTTTCAGTCTAAAACCTCTAAAAATCCACTGTACACTACCTGCTCGGCACCAAACAGCAGACAGAAACTAACAGGTGAACATAGAGGAGCGCTAAATTGTGAAGTGAATATTAGACTAACATTCCTAATCAGAAAAACAAACATATAGGTCGACTGTGAAAGCAACTTATTAACCCGTGTTTATGATTATTGTCAGGTGGTGACCTCTAGTGGCTGTAGTTATCATTGCGGCAGCAAAGAAGGAATTCACAAAGCAGGACGATGTGGTAAGGATTGACTGATGGTTCAAACAGGACTTTCACCCAGGAGACTGGTGTTTGTGTCCCGTGTGAAACCTAAAGTCAACAGTGAGCTAATTTAACTTTGTGGCATAACTTACTTTGTGTAATAACATATCTGAAGTTACCTGTGTAACGTACGTATGTAACTGAAGTTAAGTTACACAAGTAACATCTTCTCTTTAAGCTGGTCCTAAAAAAGCAGTTTTGTTGCCTATACCAGACCAAACTGCAGCCATACGATAAAGGTCCTGTACGCTTATCGCTGGTATGCTGCAACCGCCATGTCTGGGTGTGTTGCACATTCATCAAGTGGACAGAATCACGACTCTAAACAAATTATCATGTCTGCAGTATGTGTAAATAAACGATAATGTTACCCCGTGTCTGCAGTATGTGTAAATAAGCAACTGACTGCTAACATGCCAACATAAAAGGTGCCAATATGTAAATATTGTGTTCACATATTGTTTCCTCTGCCCCCTCGTGGCAAATAATCAGTCAGAGCAGTTTGAATAAAGTTGTATAAAGAGAAAATGAAGGCGAAGCGTAAAGTTATTACCCAGAGTGTCAGTTGTAAGCATCCATCATGGTTTACAGACTGACTCTTCATCATGGCGGATAGAACAGTCTGAAAAGTTGGACCTAAAGTTTTACTTTAAGGAAGTTCATCTAATCTAGAAGAGACTCAGGATTAATCGTCTGTCCACAGACCTTAAACATTTGCCGCACAACTGATAGATGCATCAATAAAGTTGTCGGTGTAAATTATCAACAAAGTGTCCATGGAGCCAAAGTGGAAATGCTTAAATGCAGGATGGGGCAGGGCTTTACAGCAGGTAGAGGTCCAGTGGAGAGACCGACTCTGGGGCATGAGGATGACTGATCCCTTCACCATGCTCAGACACACACAGGATTAAATCTCACCGCATCTCACACAACATACAAACACAAACAATGACTTGTCATTACAGGCACATACACTTAAAGCATGTATAGATGGTTTACACCCCTGCATCCTCAAAGTGAAATCGTCTTAGCCGGCTCCCTGGTCTCCTCCAGGTAACTGAGGTATCGCTTCAACAAGCTGCTATAAAACGCTCATCAATCACGGAGGCTAATCTCAGGTTCTCGCTGACACTTTCATTGTGCAGGCCTTTTCTATACGGCTGCTTCCACATAATGCCCCGCTCTGCCTGCTTTGACAGACCAGCAGCCCTGCAGCTCCCTGCCAGGAGAGCCATTCTCAAGTGGCACGCCTTTGAAGTGAAGCACCGGCATGGCTCGGGCTAATCTGGACATCTGGAGGCCTGGTGGGTGAAGCAGGACAGAGGCAATGACTCAGCATATATAGGTGACCTCAGCTCAGCTTTGTGGGGAATGAAAATAGCCATTTCACTAGTTCAATGGATTGAAAATCCAATAGAAAGAGGCTCCAGTTTTCAAACTTAAAACTGCTATTGCACAGAAAACTGGGACCAAATGGCATCAAGCTCTTTATGTCCATCTTCAGTTCCATTAGCCAGAGTTCAGACTGACAACATGGGTGAGCTGGCCCTCGAGCACAGGGGGAGACTTGGAAGGGAACAATTCTGCTGTGCACAAAAAAGAAACACCAAAGACTTGAGGAAATGTCTGCAATATGGTCTGGAGGGGGCAGAGTATATTTCTAATCACAAGAAACCCTTCTGGCCACCTCTTCAATTTTTCTGTTTCTGCCCTCGATCCCCACCAGCGATTTTTTGGTTCTGCAATCTTAGTCACCGCGCTCGGCAGAGGGAACACAAACAACCCTATTCAAAAATAAACACAGCAATTTTGTGCGTGTTTACCTTTCATCCTGCCACATCTATCTGTGATTCTGTACCCCAAACTGTTCTCTTCCATTTCACGCCGCGAGGAAGACCTTGTTTCTTGGCCCACTGTACAGATGAACGGGCTCGATAGTGAGCGCCATTATGCTACACAATCATTTCTATCTTGTCCCCTCTTGCTTTCTGTTGTTCTTTTATAGCGGCTTGCTGACCTGCCTGAATGCCAATCTGTAAGGTTTTATTGCAGCTGGTGCAGGGACGTGTTTATGAAAACATTTAATTTTGTGGCTGTGAAGAAAGTGGCATGTATATGTTCCTGCACATAAACAACATAAGTATGGGTACAGAGCGTAACAGCCAATGATATTAAAGTCTGTCAGGCATGTATAAAGATAACTGTCTCCCTTAAGATACATAATAGCAATCATTTGCTGCATTGAACCTCATTCAAAACACATAAAGCAGGCACAAAGCATTTCATTTGCTGTGTTAAGAGGTGATGAGAGAGAGATTAAACCACAACAGCAATCAAGGTTTCAGGTAGATCCCAGTCTCACTGTGATGTTCACTGCATCCTGTGGCTTATTTTGAAATATCCTGAACTTAAGTTTCACAGAACCATGTTGCAACCCACAGAAATGCTTTCTGCTTCAGGGTTTGTGTGTAAGCACTGTGTAAGACCACTGACCAATGAAAAAAGGTGACCTTTACTGGCTTCATTAGATAATTTTTTAATCAATATACTATAAATAGAGAATTTATTCCTCCTTGTATGATTGTTGTTGGTTCACCGGGTCTAGAAATAAGCCCTCGCCCTGACACCACAACCTGACATTTACTATTGATTTTTTTTTTTTTTGGACCGTTGGAAAGATTTTTGTTTCCTTGACCTAAGGTCATAGAGAACATCAACATTAAAGATACTTCTGGTTTAATGAAACTTAGTTCTTATTCTCAAAGTTTTTGCCATCACTTCATCAGTTAGGATGACATTTAGTTCACCAATGTAACTGCTGAGATGTAGGAACGCAGCAGCAACCAAATCTATTAGCTAAACCACTTAATTTGGATATAAACGTGAAAGAAAGCCCACTCATAAGAAAACTGCGTGTGCACAACTACATCAAGTACAGTAGGTGAAAGTTGAAGCAGGAAGTATATCTATAAATTGAGTGATGTTAACAATGGAAAGTTTGGGTATTCATTTTACAGTTTCTGTTCCAAAGAAGTTTGACCCGCCACGATGCCACACATCAGTTTGTGGGCTACCGTTCTGATGTCTCAGGTTTGACATTATGGCTGTCACCATCTTGGCTTTTGGAGCTAAAAGTGACCATATTTGGATGAGATGGTGAAGTCTGACTGAGAGCCCAAGGACACATAGTGGTAGCGACTTGTCAATCACAAGGTAGCCACGCCATCAAGCATACCCTGATTTACGTCTATTTCACTTTAAATGGCACGTTTATTTATAAAATGAACATCATGCTGTGTTGAAAAGGACTTGAAACTAGTGATTGAGACCAAAAACTCATTAGGACTGAGCTAAAAAATCAAGTGAGAATTTGGCTCATTTTCTCATAAGCTTATATGTAGTCATAGTTTGAAACCTGTGGTGTTGTCCCCTGCTGGTCGATAAAAAGAATGCAGGTTTAAGACCTGGGAGCTTTGTCCAAATGTTTATACAGTCAAAATTTACAATCAGAGAGGTTGATTGTGTTTCTGATCCCATCTGGCTTCTTTCCAATGATGTCACTGTGATCTCTGAGAGTCCTTATGGCGTGGAGAAGCCTGATTTCTCAGGTGTACACTTCACTAGATTTCTAACAGGACTTTGAGAGTGAGAGTGCATGTACATAGCAGACAAAGCACTGCAATGGCAGCAGTACAACAGGATGAAAGACAAAATTAGCGTGTCCCTGTTTCCAAAAACAATAAACGTCTGACTACAACTGAAATTGACACTAAAATAGAGAATAGCAGCTTCTTTTAGTCTAGTTTGATCAACATCAACAGCTGAACAGACTATTTTATAAAATGTAGGCACATTTGTGCTGCAGGGAAGAGCCTGTTCTCTCACTTGGCTCTCTATCCAATGCTCTTTTTTTAGGGTTATAAATCTTAAATCTTAAAACAGGCCACCTGTGGTTCAACAGTGTAGAAAATAAGAAAGAAATCTGTCTGAAAGCAAACGTTTTACGTAACCAGAACCTGCATTCTCACAGATTCTCCCGTCCATGTAAATGTAGGTTATAGTATTATCAGATGTTTATATAAAACATGTGGTTATCGATGATGTCTGACCTTGGATGGAAACCTTTGGATGTTCTTTCTTCGTGCACTCTGGTTGGGTCAGCGGGTCGAACAACGACGCGGTCGGGGTCGTTGGAACAGCAGAGTTCTGCGTGACGGCAGCTGGGAGGAGAAGCAGGAGCAGGAGGAGGCCGGCCACAGACGGGGGCGTGGAGTCCTGCGAGGACGCTGTCATGGTGATGACCTCTCCTCTAACTGCCAAGGTGGGCCTCTGGGATACAGCTGCAGGAGAGAAGAGAGGATTTCAGCACCGCCATGCAACATTTTTACACCTGGCTTCAAAAGGGAGGAAGGATTCTCTGAGTCACATCAAAATCATTTCTTCTCTCCAACTTTCAATTCCTGGGGGCTCGAATCCAACACAGAGGAACAGAAAGAGAATGAAAAATAATGCAAAGGTGTAAAATTTTGGAAAAAGTACATAACCGTGGGATGAAAGCAAGGATGTTAGGTAACTAGAGGGTGGCCGGAAAGACGAGATATAAAGCAGAATAAAGTAAAACACCGAGAGGGAGAGTGTGAAGGACACCGTGTGGAAAGACAGCCGAGAAAACTCTGAGGCTTCAGCAATGAGCCATCTCATAGAAATACCTAACCTCTGACCTCCAAATAATTATTTAAGATGTGCAATTAAACTTTGGGAGTTAATTTAATGGCTGATTAAAATGAGAAAATTGAATGCCGTAGTGGACTGCTCAATGAGGCAGAAGTTTCCACAAGCCAGTGAAGCAGAAATGAGTTCACTTAAAATGTGTGCTGGAAAAAAAACTCCTCAAAGAACTATTTACTTTGATTCCTGCAGACGCAAAGATATTTTTCACTGCACGTGGGATACATACCAACACATGAATAATGTCCATGTCATTCTCTGACCTTCATATTCAAATATTTAAGTAGACCCAGCCAGCAGACACACACACACACATACACAGGTCCTACACAAAACACACATACCGACTCTCATGCTTCCTGAGTAAACGCAATCTCCTCCAGTCATAACATATGAGTCTACGGTGCCGAGCTGAAACCAGCAGTTCATCATCTGCCGCCCTGCGCTCCTTACGATGTTAGCTTAGCGAGGTGTAATATCATTTAAGTAGATTAAAAACCGAGAGCATCAACTTTCTGCAGCTCTTTGGCTGGGTTACATCTCTCTGTAGTGTTTTCCTTGCTAATGCTTCAATCAATAACAAATTATTAGCTTGGTTGAGTTGCAAATCAACCATATTGCCCTGCAATCAATTATCCCTCTCACTACAGCTGGTAACCAATTAGGCAAATGCACAGAGTGCCCATGTTTGTCATTGCAAACAGTGGAGTCAACAGGGCCCCAGCCTCTGCCAGTAAACATACTGTTGATGAAACAGGTGGAAGTATTCAATGTACTCTGCTCCTGCTGGATGTGTCTCAAGTCTCAGAGCTCACTGAAAAAAAGCTCTGCAGGTACAAGTGTAAAGGTCTGCGCTGGTGTGTTGTTGCAGGTGCAGGTGAGACCATGAAATACTTCCATCAAATCAAGTCCAGTCAGGATACCTGATGGATGTATCAGGTTACAGGTATCTGACTCGCTGTATCATACAAAGGCTTCTTGTTTTGTCCTTGAACATGTTGGTGCCTGGTGTTTATCATTCTGATCTCACCAAAAATAGGCCCATTTTAATTTTATAAGGCGTATGTAACGGATACATCTGAAAATGATGTTTCAGTGCCAGAAAAGTTTCAACCATTCACATACTTTTTTACATTTTTCTAATCTCGCCACACAGATTGAAATGTCCTAACAACGGAAAAAAGCATAATCCTCCTCTGCAGGAGACAAAGGCCACTCGAGCCAGCAGCTTTTACACAACAGATGGCTGATTTTCAAAGAGTTGTTTGTTTTTTGCAGGCATTAATGTTGGAGTGAGCCATTAAGTCAAGACTTGACATCTCCCGCTCATGTCTCTGAGTTTGCCCAGTCCAAGTGTGTATGTGTTTCTGGATCTAGTGATTCTAAGTGGTATTCCTGGAAGACCTCCAGCACTGCATATCTTCAGGTCCCCTTGGTTAATCCTGCTTCTACATATGACCTGACCAGTCGGCTACCTGCCAGCAGTTGTTCACCATTTAGCTGTTTGGTTCTTTGGAAAATATGAACCGTCTCTGGATCAGTGCTATCTTGATCCATTCCAGTATCTTAACCTAGGAGTCGATGACTGATGTTGGCTCCCCTCTCCACCTGTAATCCAGCCAACAACCAAGTAAACTGCCTGTTAGCCCTCTGACATTTGCTGGTTGTCTGCATTTAGGTTCTGTTACCTGTAACCAAACCTTGGCAAGATCACATTGAAGTGGGATCTCTGAGATCAGAGGACAATTAAAAGTCAAGCTCAGTTTCTCTGTCTACGCTATGAAGTGAGACTAGAGCAGCTGTTGTTGTTTAATATCTTCCAAATCACTGACTGTAGAGGGTCAAAAAAGACAAAAATATGGACAGAACTGAAATTAAACTTGGGTGACAGTGAGTGATCTGTGTTAGTGCTGCTTGACATGAGTCCAGTGTTTGACACTGTAGGACATAGTAAGGACACTATGGTGTTTAAATCAGTATATACAGACAGCTGGTGGAAACTTAGACTGGCTCTTCTCATGTTTGAACCACAGGGAATGGTCCGAATGGGCTTGTGGTGTCCTTCAAGGTTCAATCCTTGGACCATTTAGTTTTCCTCATATATGAATCATCTAAGTCACATTATCAGAGACACAACACAACATAAATTTTGAGATTAACTTCTGACACACATCTGTAACTTTGAGACTGTACTCCACATTTAATTTTAATTAGATTGAATCAGCACCATTGACTAAATGATTAGCTCATGTCAACATCTAGAAATCTCATAATTTATTACTAATAACTTTTAACAAAGCAGAATACTGTCAAATTTGCTCTCCATGTTCTTAATAGCATTAAAGGTGTTTTGTAGATTTTATGATTCATAACTGACTCTTCACTCATGTTTTCTTTTTTAAATTTAATTACCTCTGATACCCGCTTCAACCTAAGTGAAACTTCTGTTGATCAAAATGTTGCAGCAATACTTTTAATTAAAACTAAAATGTGGGACCATATGTTCCCAATTTTAGCATCTTGTTATTGGTCGTCTGTTTGTTTCCTAATTTATTTGAGGACTTTGCTGATTACCGTTGAGGCTCTGCACAGACGGGCACCTGGTTATCTTTAGAAACACTTAGTTTCTTCATTCTTCACATTATGTTTTTTGGAAAAAAAACCTGTGTATTCATTGTAATACATTATGGTTATCACATAATTTTTCACATAAGTTCAGTGTTTGACACAAAGCAGCATAATACAACCAGGGACATTAGAGGGAGGGCTACTGCAGTATAAAAGATGTAGAAAATCACTCCTTCAGCAGACTCTTCATTCATTTTTTATGACAATTTCCCTTTTATTAGACACCTGACAGAGAGTGACATGAAACATGAGGAGAGAGACAGTGCAGGATGACATGTAATTAAGGTTCCTGGGAGATCTCAAAGTGAGAACTTCATGCTTAAGTGTTTTGCCAATCAGCCCACCCCCCACCCCATTTCTTTATTCCCATCATCCGCAGGAGTGCAGTCGGCAGGTGCTTAATTCACATTAAATTACAGAGTCCTGAAAGTCAAAGGCTGACTCTACAAATCCTCTCATTAGTATAAAAGCTGGAGTGAGAGCAGACAGGGCAGGAGATCGTGACGGACGGCCAGGACTCTGCTGTAAGTTCAGACTTTGGTGGATGAGTTATCTCAGCACTGACACACACACAAGGAGGCGTACTGTCAGCAGCAGGATGGGTTTAGTGTGTGGATGTCAAAAATGTCTGTAGAAAGTCTTGTCACATACTCAAGCAAACCCAGATGTACACACACACACACACACACACACACACACACACACACACACACACACACACACACACACACACACACACACACAGTCTCAGCTCTGGAAACTGGCAAAATCCAGCCATAGACAGCTGGTCACACACCACACTGGGTCACAGCAAGAAGGCAGAACTGACACATGCTGTGTGCCAACATCTACTCCTGAGTATGTGTGTATTTGTATGCAAGTGTGTGTGTTTTTACAGAGTAGGCTCTTGATGGCCACTCCAAAGAGTCCTGATAGAGTCCATCCAATTTCCTGTCCTACTGTGTGTGTGCTGTGGATTAGCAACAGTTTGTCAGCAAGGAACCAGGACAATCCATTCACACACACACACACACACACACACACACACACAAACACAAACACACACACACACACACACACACACACACACACACACACACACACACACAAACACACACACAGAGGAGTGTTTTAAGCAGACTCACTGGGCAGCTGTTTGCCTGTCAGTCAGTCAGTCAGACATCCTGCCGGATACGATGAGTCGATTAAAGGTGTGCTGTATGCTGAGGACTTACAGGGTGCTTGTGTGGATTGGACTAATAGATGTCCAGGCACGTCCACTCTTTGTCAATAAATTGTGATCAGTGAGGACAGAGATCTATTGCCTTAGCGCTGTGAACATGGTGTTTGCAGAGGAGGAAGCCATTTTTCAGTCCTGAAAAGTCCTGCAGCCAGTAGTGTTAACTGTAAAATGTACTCAAGTATTGAAAGTATTCATTGTGAAAATTTCCAGTCTCCACACTGGCACGGGCGCAGGGGGTGAGTGATAAAGAGTTGGAGGTACTGTGAAGCTCCTCACCATCATGTATCAAAGCAGAAGCCTTGTTTTAAGGTTTCAGATTCTTGCAGATCATGTTAATTATTCCCCAAGATTGAGCTGGATTAAAAGACAACGTCATTTTAAACACCTTAGTCTGGGATTTATGAGCTATAATTGCTTTGATGAATTACTTTTTCTAAAGTCCAACTGAAATGAAATGTTCTTTCTATTGTCTGCTACAGCGTACATATTACCTCTGTAAATTACATGATCTGCATTCTACTTCGATAAAATCAAATAATAGAACATAAAATCCGAAACCAAGTGAGAAATTCATATTTTATATATTCTTTTGGTTTAATGATTGTGCCCCCATAGCCAAAAAGATATCTTCCTCTTCACCATATTAGCATTTACAGAAGTAACAAAACTGTTTCATCATAGGCAGACTGGCAGGCGCACTGACTGACAGCCAGACAGACACCCGCCAACCTGAACAACATCAACTTTCCTGCTAAAAAGTCTCCTTCTTATCTAACGTACAAACACAAACACAGGTCTTCTTCTGCACCTCAGCTCGTTGAATGAGCCAATAACAAAACATTCACTGTGGAGAATTGCACTGGTAATGTCAGTTTGCAGGCTAGATACCTAATTAGCTGCTCAGCTGCAGCACATAAAACAGCATGTAAACATACCTGCAAATGTCATTTGGGTCCTATTAGACACCACTGTGGTCCTTACTCTTCAGTAGCACTGCTCAAAAACACACCCGGTGCCCTGTGGCGTGTAAGCTACAGTAAGTTTGTTTACTAAGGTTGAGTGAGAACTCAGCTACAGATAATGTACTTTTAACAAGTACGAGTATAATCTGAGTCAAATGTGTGAAGGAAAATCCTCATTGGGTAAATGAAGATTATTAATTTAAGGTTTGTTCTGTAAACACTTCTCTTGCTCTTGTGATCAGAACCATTGATCTGAAGCTAAATTCTGATTCTGTTCTGTAAACAGTTTTCCTATAAATAATAAACATATCAACTTCTGATCATCTTATATCAAGTTCAGGCTTAAAATCACCACTTCTTGTTATTCCTGAATAAGACCTAAGATTATGTTTGCCCATTCCAGGTATGGATACACATAATTTTAGGTAACAGATACAGATAACTGTGTACTCGCTCAACACTACTTTTACTTTGTCTCGTCCCAGCTGTGGCCAGCTGCTGTCGATCACACAATTCAGTGTGACAAAAGTTAAGATTATTTCCTGTGACATGTTTTAAGTAAAAGTCTGAAGTCAAAATATAAATACAACCACCTACAAACTGTAACTGCACTGTAAAGAGCAATATTTGAGTACACGAACTCTCTCACCTCTTGCTGTTTACTCTATTTACAGTAGACACATAATTTGACCTAAATGTTCAAAGCTAGAGGCAGTGTGTATTTCCTGTGAAGGTGTACTGCATTAATGTCCCACCGGGATGCTTCAGCATGGTGCAGCTCGTTGTAAACAACCCAGAGCAGTACGACAGTTCTTCTCCCAGTGGCTTAGTATAAAAAAGACTACAGTGCCTTGGTGCTGCAATGAGATAATTTTGGAAGGCTCAATCTAGACAAACAAGGTAAGCTCTCCCTTTTAAAAAATCATTTCCTCTCTTTATCCAGATTGCAGCCAGTAAATCTCAACCTTTCCTGAGCACAGCTCTCATAAGCCCCTGCCAATGCCAACGTGTATCTATGGCAACAGAGCGGCAAGTTGGTAGTCAAGCAGCGGGAACCAGGTTGAGTGTATTTCGGCACAGACCTCAACAGTCTCCCCGGGAGAGCTGCATGGCGGACTGCCCACTGATGCAACACGGTATGAGGAAGTGAAGTGCTGAAGACAATGAAACGCTCGGCGCAGGCAAATGGAACAAGATTAGAGGTGATAATAGTAATCCATATGCTGTATATGACAGTGAGGGAGTCGACTGACCCACCTGTCATTTCTCTGATGGCAAAGAAAAAACTGCAGGCCTAAACACTTAAAAAGGGCAAATATAAATCTCTTCCCCAACGTCCCTCGCTCACTTTGGCTGAAGCTGTGGTGTCAGTCGGGGGCTCAGTCTGACAGCCATGGCTCCAAATGTTACTGTTCGCCTTCAGCTAAAGAAAAGACTCAGGGAAAGAGGGTGGCAGGGGGGCTGTAACTACTGCGTTTCAAAATGCATCCCTGAGATTGTCAGAGCCCATCACATTCCTCCAGGCAGCAGGGCCTCTCGGCAGGTGTGTCGATCCTCCTCGTACCAGTCGTAAAACCCTCTCCCCTATCTCATTTTGAGCCCCCTCCTCCTTTTATCACTCGGTATTTTCTTTGCTCTCTGCCCTCTCATTTCTTTCTTCCATCACTCCAGAGACAGTTACGGACCAAGAGTTTCCAGAGTCCACTGCACCTCTGCTGCCTGCTTGCTTCTACATTTTAACCTGGCCAGCAAGGGGAGTACATCTAATTACAACTCAATGCTAACTCCCTGAACCAGATCTCATCAGAAGCTTACAACACAGATTAAATTGCCTCTGTCCCATTGGGTAGCAGTTGCCATCTGTATGAAAGAACAGCCTATTTTATGCCATTTTGGAAGTGAAGAAGGCAGGAAGTCTGTGTGACCAGTGGTCGAAAAAAAAAAATCAATGCTTCCTGCTTTAAAAAACATCTGTCATCAGGGACAGAAGATAAGAAATGTAATTGCTAATTTCTGCAGCGAAGCTCCCGCAGGAGGAATCTTTTACTTTTTTCTCTGATTTGTTAGAAGTGATTAGACATCATTGTTAAGCGTCTTTTAGCAGGATTTCAAGTTAAGCCCCTCCAGAGCTTTAAGTGCATGAAGAATGTGTTGTTCCTACAGAGCCTGCTGCAATCCTCCCAACGCTCATCATTAGCATGTACGGCACAGGAATACCAATACCTCCTCATCCAAATGCTCGCAGGAATTCTCTCCTGCACACTAAAATGAATTAGAACAGAAGGAAATAACACCTGTTTCCTCCAGGAACCGAACATAAGATCGATGCCTCCAATTCTGAGTGTAAATCAAGCAGGTTTTTAAACAGAACAGAAGGCAGCAGAGCTCATTTCACACCTGTCATTTTATCTTACCGTCGCTCCTGCTCAGTGGAAGAGGTTAATAAAAAAAAAAGCCCATTACAGTACGTGTGTTTACATGTGTCTCTGCTTAATCAAACTAACAAATCAAACCAGCCTTACAACATCGTGATGAACGCCGACAACCCCTCCCAGGATGCATATTGCCACCATATTCCCATCCTATTCAGCCTCTCCCCTCGTGCCCTCAGGGGGTTTGGTCCAGCCAAGACTACATTGACCATGTCTAATTCGACTGAATAGCGCAACCCCACCAATCTCTTTAATGCCTGCACTGCGATGGGGGGTGGGCATGGCCAACGAGGGCCTCATGTGAGTCTCAAGGCAACGAGGGCCGAACAAGTAGGCAACACACTTGGGGGGGAGGATGCAGGAATGTGCGATGAAGATGGCTACAGGGGGAGATAGGAGATCTTTTTTTCTTTCTCTTCTTGGAAAGAATGGGTGACGGAGGGGCCACGGCAAGATTCTCTTCTTATTGAGTCTCTTCAATCATGCTTGAGAAAGGCAGGCACAACTAGAGAAAGGATCTTCTATAGGGATGAGGGAGGGTTGACCTCGGACTGGAGGAAAAAAGTGTGTGTGTGTGTGTGTGTGTGTGTGTGTGTGTGTGTGTGTGTGTGTGTGTGTTTGTGTGTGTTTGGGGACAACATTGAGTGACAGGGCTGATGAGGTGGTGAGGTTGGCAGGCGCTGTCTGGATTATGTCCGATATCAAATCAGAGGCTGTGCTGGAATCAAGGCATTATGGTGCCTGAGGGAAGGTGCCATCTGATATACTCGTATAGCTGTGGGACTGTCAACTGAGGTTTGATGCAAGAGGAGGCAGCAAAACGCAGGGATGGAGGGAAAAAGCCACTGGATGTGTGTGCACATTTTGTTCATAAGCATGTGTGTATCTGTGTGCAATCTGTGGGATTGGAGGGATAAAGAGGCTCTGTATAATACCTGACTGTGTGCATGCCTCTCTATTTTCTCTCTTTCTGGGGCAATTTTGGTCGTCTTTTACTCGTCTTTTAATCATTTTCAAATATATCGTGTGCAGATATCTGCTGGTGAACCACATAATGAAAGTCTTTCACTGAAAAACAACATAGTTTGGAGATTGACAGTTCATTCTTGACTTTGTACACAGCAGCTGACAAAACATTCTCCGTTCTAAAAAAAATCACAGCAGATGAAGTTTGCTCCTTCGTCTTGAAACTGTTGAGCAAATGGTTGTGTACCCGAATCACTCCCTCCTTCTCTCGTTCACTACTCTCTAAATAACAAATACTCAATAGTTTTAGGGAGCAGTACACTGACATTTTGGATTTACTAATCATCATCATGTTTGCATCATTGCTGACTGGTATATTGTCATTGTTGTGTGTGAGATGTAAAAACTTTCTGGGAGACACCAAAAATAGAATGATTGGCCTGAAAACGAGCATAATATGTGAGCTTTAAGAAGCTCAGAAGAATTTTTTTTTAATTACTCAAACTGATTAATCAATTATCAAAATAGTTGGTGATCAGTTTACAATTACTCGATTCATCATTGCAGCTTTAACTGGGATTGTTTTTTGAGAGCGCTCTATAGTGGATACATTTAAAGCTCAGATTTGGGACACTACATATACACCACTTTACAGTAAATAAGTCTACACATTCCATGACAACTGAGAAACATTCATCTGCAGAAGAAGACTGTAAGATGAGGTTGAAAGCTATTGAGAGTGTTTAAGTAGTCCTGAGTTGAGATTGTTTTGTCGACACATATTTATGTCTGTACGATGCCAGGCAGGCAGCAGGGGCGGAAACTCTGCACACAAATGAGTCATTTGTATCCTCAAATTAATAATCTGTGTACTAATAGGTAATTTGTTCCATTAAATTAATAACTAGTGCCCTTGACTTAATAAATCATGCCGTCAGATTACATAATTAACTCTCAAATGAGGCTAATGGCATTAAGTTACTCGAGCAGTTGTAGCTGAAGTCACAGGTTTCTGTGAGAGGAGTCAGCAGCAGACTACCAGCAGGGAGACTGAAACTATTTTTTTTAAAACTGACCGTCAGATGAACCAAACATTTGATTGAGCAGTATTGACAACAGCTTAACAAGGATTTTGCTGGTAAGAAAAAATAAGTGTAAATAAGCTCTTCCTTTATTGCACTTCAGAATGAACGAGGATATGTTTTTGAATTTGGAGATGGAATTCTAAAAGCAAATGACAACATTAATTCAATTTGCACTATTTTCATGCACTTAAAATCTGAAAATGTAAAAGCCATTGTGACAACACATAGTTATATTCAAGTGGGCAATAGCTGCAGCAATGTGACACATTTCACCAGATTGCATCCACCGAGCAGCACCACCTCTTTTTAACAACTATACTTGCAGGAAAATACAGCAGCGATGTTCAGTCTCAAACAGCTCCTGATTGCAGCTGTTACCTGGTTTCATTTTTGAGATTTCAATGGCCGCATTTTTGCACGACTTCAGCAGAACCACTCTGAATAGACGACCAAACAAATGTTGGCTTCCAATTACAAGCCACTTGTACTGGAAGTAACAATCAGGAGAAGAGTGAGAAGAGTATGATTTGACTGGAAGAGTTTGATTGAAGGATAATGGGCTTAGGCTTAAAAGATGACTATCAGTGGTCAGTAAATGGCAAATCAGAGCGCTTTATTATTACGTGTTTTGGAGCGACAGACTGCTGAGGGCGGAGACGCTACAGAATCTCTGTCTGTCTCGTTTATCACACATACACACACACACACACACACACACACACTGCAGATACTGCAGCCTCACGTATCAAGCACACACCTGTTACGGCAGCCAGCCATTTTATACCTTTCCACATCCCCAGTCTGTAATAACACACTCTGTCTGGCCCTCAGAAACTCTATTATGATTTCACTTGGCACTGTCAACCACAGTCTCACACCTTCATTCACACAAACTCAAACCATAATGTGATATTATCGACTGCATTTCTCTCTGTGTCTACCTGATACGGTTTCATTGTGTGAACCTGGAGCCCCCGGGCCTGTATTGATTTGAACTCACCCAACTAGTTCAGGGAACTCAGCGAGTAAGAGACTGTTCAATTTTGGCCACCGGTTTCATTAGAGAGTTACTATACAGGCTGAGCTCGGGAGCATTATAGAGGATGCACTGCAAAGAGCCTTGCAGGAAAACAATCCCCAGTGTGGGCGCAAAACACCATGTTAACGCCTGTGAACTGAAGGAGCAATTTAGATTTGCACTTAAAAAGTGAGTTTAAAAAATAACCATTAGTAAAATCCCATGATATTCATTGGAAACACTCAACAACTTGTACTTTTTAGTGCATTATTCATCAATATACTAGCTCTCCTGTCACTTCAGATCCGTGATGGGTTCATCATTTCCTCCTGTAACACCTGACCTCCCCACAGTATCAACAGTATGAAAAACCCAATTATTAATACTGCACAATACTGCAGTGAGTATTAACACAATGAGATTTCTGATCAATAAACATCAGTAAGGTGGATGTAATGACTATGTCGGTAAAGACAAGTGATAGAACAAGTAGAACAGTCTGGTAAGTTCAGAAAATGACATCATGTTACAGTAATGAGCCTTTAAAACCAGGAGAAGACAACACTTGTCACATGTTGGATCACGATATAATGATATTTAAAATCTAAGACCATTGTCTCATATCACTGTAACCATATAAAAATGATGTATAGCCAAGCCCCAACAGCCACCTGTCAGATTTCTGCCTGCTTTTTGTAGCTTTGGACTCCTGCCCCTTTGACTGATCCCTAACTTGATAAGTTTTCCTCCCTTCCTGAATGTTTCTGAAACAGAACATTTAACTTTACCTTACTGGTCTCTGCGTCTCTCATGAAGATACTCTGTTTACAGTGAAAACAGGATTAACTGGATCAGGGTGTGTTGGCATTCCTTCTTTATCAATGAAACCATAATTAATTATAAACACTGCACTAGACTGATTTCTCTCTCCAAGGGGTCACAAGACGAACATTTCTCTTTGGTGGGAGTGGTAGTGTTTAATTTTAAGAGGTCATAAGATTAAAATGGAGGAAATTACTGGTTTAATCAACTAAAAAACAAACCAGTACTTTGAGACTTGTCAGTTAAATTCAACACTTGGTAGCTTTTAAAGTCTCTTCTCCAGGTTTTAAGACACTGATGAATTGGGTTGGCAGCAAACCTGAGCCACAAACCCAAAGCGTCGTATTCGATGACCTTGGAGTGAGACTCAACCACTATCTTTCTCCAGAAAGTCCTATAGTGATGCATTAAATTCAACACGAACCATTAATGCATTCAGTGCATTTAGTATTCAGAACATGCTGATATAACTTCTTGTACGTTTCCAGTCCTCAGACCTGTGGCCTTTTCCCAGTCGTTTGGCAGAGCCATGTGTCAGAGGCGCGGGGTCAGAGGGACAGGGCCCAGATGATGGGCTATTAGGGAACAAAAAGGCAGAGACATGAGTAACCACTCAAACAAAAGGTCTGTCCAGCACATTTCTGGCTTGACACAGCCACAAAAGAGGGGCGTCGATGCTCTGAGTGGAGGTTGTTAATTGGAGAGCCAAAGGTCACAAAGACAAAGGAGAGTTTAGGGGACAGTGTGAGCTTTTATCCAAGCCTCTGTGCTTACGCTGTAAAATGCGAACTGATTAGATGTGTACAGAGCAGACTGCTAAGGTGTTTTAATGTTCAAGCTAATAGCTGAAAGCTGAATAAAAATGAGGAGAGTGTGCCTGCGATTTTCAGGGTTTTTCAGGGCAGAATCAGAACTTTTTAACACGGACAAACCCAGAAGAGATACACATTATACCACCAGTGCTGAAAAATTAAGCTGATTAATCGATCACTTGTTTTACAAAAACCTCAGTGTGAGGCTTTGCATCTTTTGACTTTGTTATGAGACATTAACTGAACGCCAGTGGGTTTATTTTAAGTTGTTCTGGAGACCAGATGAGCTAACAGAAGACGAGCTAGTAGTTGGCACATATCCTTTTAGTATGACACTTTATAGCATAAACAATTAAATGATTAAGAAAATACTCATTATTTGCAGTGCGACAGAACACAGAGAACAATTTCATATTTTTTGCAAGGTTCACTAGTTTCGGTAAATGACTTTGTCTTTATTGTTGATGATAAAATAAACAAATCCTGCAGTCATTCTGACAGTCTAACATTTAACAACATTGTCCAGAGTAGCTAGTGAAATTAATAGGGCTGCATGTAATATCTGCTGCCAATATAACTATGCCCAGTAATGCAATAATGTAATTATTGGATATATGTAGCTGCAGAGTTTATGTATATACTATTTTGTAACTGTGATTGAACAATGCAAGTGTAATCATGTCAGTGGCAGATAAGAGGACTGCAAATTAATTACATCGCTGCCTGTTGGCTCTTTACAGGAGAGAATAATAAAGCAGTAAAGGTGTTTCTTTTGTTAACGAACATTAATGTAGAGAAATTGTATCGACGGTAGAAAAATAATCTGAATTTCAAATATAATGTTGTTGCTGTCAACAACAGTTCTGTTCATGTTATTTGCCAAGAAATTCCATGTAAGGGCATCTCTAGCAATTGCACTGAAGCTCATTTTACCTGAGACAACCTGTATCTCATCCAAGGACAGTGATGTTAAAAAGTGGAGGGACAAAAATGTAGGAAACTGCTGCTCCAGCTGAGTTTGAGTTGTTTTGGATAGTTATCGTGACAACAGCCAGCAGGTGCAGGAACGTTCCTGTGTGTTGCATCGAGAGCAAAACAAAATTAAAACACAAAAACCAACATTGTGCAATCAATCGTCTGATTCACTGATTAATGTGATTGCATGTTACCTTGGCAGAGCGGCAGCTTTTAAATAACTACATAACGGGGGACTTTTGTTGTGAAGGATTGATAGGAGATGTGTTTACTACAGAATTAGCAAAGCTTTGTTAGCATTGATTCCATGACAATACTGCAGGGAGCAATTACACAACTCAACACCACTCAACACAACTCAACACAAGCGTGTCATCAGTTAAAGACACACCTTCAATCAAGTAGCCCTGTTGTCATGGGAATGAAAATACCTGCTGGGCCGGGCTGATGTGCCAGGACTAACCAAGTCAGGCAGAGCCGAGCCAGCCCCTGTTACTTTTCACAGTCCGGACCGACTCTGCTATGAAGAATGCAGGAAGAAGCCGTAATGTTACATGAACAGGGACTTTCTCTCCTGGCAGCAAACACAGCATGTATCATTTCAGTAACTGACCACAGTGATTATAGTATGAACTTTACTGTGACTGCAGTGACGTGCTGGTAGCTCTCACCAACAACAACAAATCTGTTGTCACACCAACTGTTGAGGCTCAGCCAGTAACACAAGTGCAAGTAGGTGCATGTTAGACGCCTTGAGATTCGAAATATCATCGCCCACATATGATGACTGTGATACCTTGTACCATAACACCTGAAAGTGAGGGCACAAAAAGTCTCATCCCCCTTTTTCCCTTTACCAGCGCCAGTGTCCATGGACCCTGGTGGTCTCCGGCCCTACTCCAGGATCTGCATGCTCTCAGATCTTTCTGTGTGGTGTTTGGGCAGCTAAATGTTTTAAACACGTCTCTGTGATGAGTTGCAGACACAACAGGGCAAAGGCAGCAGGGCTGATAACAGCTGATAACATGAGATAGTAGCGTAAGACTATCGCTTCACTTCAAACATCAAGGGGCTGGAATGCACAAACCATCCGAGGAATGCCAAACCAGCTCACACATCAACACAGCGCAGTGTTAATGTGAGGTCTGAGAGCTGTGCAGGACCTCTCAGTGAGGCCGCCCTCACAACGCACAGATGACTGCCTGCACATTATTTGTAGCGCACACTGGGTTCCCCTACCATTCGGCATCCTGTTCCTCTCTGCCGGGAGAGCAGAGCAGCATTATGAAGCAGTGATTCAGAGAGCTCGTACTTATTAGCTGGTATCTCAAGGACGACACGACACGTTCTGTTCTAATTAACTGGAGCGGACACCAAGCAAAACACGCACAGAGGGCCGAGCCAGACAGTGTAATTGATGAGCAAATTTATTACATCCGACTTCAAAGAGGCCCCGGATCAAAACATATCACTTGATATGATGCGCAAAGCTGCAGAGAGACGTGGTGTGTGGCTGCAGCATGTACAGTATGCAACACAAACACGGAAAACACACAACTGATCATTAATGTGCTGGTGTGTGTGTGTGTAATGAAAACTATCACAGGCTTATCTTGATGTTGTGATTTTGACTTGAGGGGTTGAAATGTTTAAAGAATAATTCATGTTCATAACTGAGTAAAATGTTCATATAATGGTGACATGAATGTTTATATTGTGTTATAGTGAAGCAAAATCAATGATGAGCTGTAACAGGTTTCATTCATTATTAATGTAGACTTATGGTTTAGTCAGAACATGATCATGTAAAAACACATCAAGCAATTAAATTAAAGCTGCATTTAGGAACATAAGTCCAAAAGAAACAGACTGACACATAAACCTGGTGTATTTTTCCTTCATGGCTAATAAGAGAGCAAACCATCACCTAGCTGACACAGAGCAATGATTTCATTCACTGGGAGTCGTTTCTGCACTACTATTGATGGTTATCAATCTCCCTTTTGGCCCTGAGAAAAATATCTGTCTCTGACTCTCTTCACCAGCTATTCTCTAGTCTCCCGGAGCATCTGCACTGTTATTTGTCAGATCGGATCGGATTGTTGTGTCTAGACAACACCAACCTATCTGTAAGGGTTGCTGTGGTAATGACGTAGGTGTCACTAACTACGGATCATCATCTCGCTCTCCGAACAGTCACGCTGTCAAGTCGTGGGCGGTCAATTTATTCCGGTGTCTGTCCACAGACTGTTGTGCGCTTCCGTGACTCTGGACTTAAAGAAATCCAATATGAGAGGCCTTATATAAATATAAAGATCTGTAAAGTTATATAGTTGGTAAAAAATTGTCTGCGATTTTGTCACAACGTCGTACTCACACACGACATGTAGTTATTTCTTTCATTGTTTCTTAATGTTTTTGAGGTTTAAATTATCATCCAGTTTGATGTTTGTGATGTGTACACATACATACATACATACATACATGCCTTTAAAAAGCTTGTTTGTGTGCTTAGGTGGGAGATTTTTTATATATATTTAAGAATGAACCTTATAGTCCAGTGTGTAAGTCACATGTAAACCAGGCATCCCTAGTGCTCTCAAACATCAAGCAGGGCTGCAACAGATGATTATTTTAATAATTAATTGCTTTATTGTTTGTTTGTTCTGCCCATTACTACAATATCCAAATACGTCCCATATGCACAAGACAACAAATCGTCATATTTTATTAAAAAAGAACTAGAAAATGTTGCATCATTTAAATGCAATAAAGCAAAATCTTTGTTAAAAGATGGAAAAAAGGAGCAAGAAGCAGCACTTTCCTGCAGTTTGATGGGTATTCCCCCGTGCTGACATGGCAATTAAGTACTGTTTGTGAGTGTGAAGCAGCCAATACCCCTTGCCAATTAAAGAGAGGAGGGGTGTGGAGTGTTATTAGCAGGAGTGATCCCCAGCCATGATCCCATCAGTAGCAGCCATGGTTGAGGACAGACAGGGGGGCAATGAAAAGAGCCCTGCGTCTGCTGCAGAGCCTGGTGTCTGGTCAGACCTGGCTGGATTCAATCCCGCTGACTGCCCTGATCACTCACCCTTGATGCTGGGCACGAGTGCATAAAGGGACACCCATACCACAAACACACAATAACATACACGTCTACAATGCTGACAAGGAGACACACAAACACACACACACCCTGAGGGTGTAATCGCTCGTTCTGAGGAACCACAACAGCTTTGTTCACAGTCTGTCCACTGCTCACACATCTATCATTCCACCAACACCTCATGTTTCAACTATCATGTTTATATAATATATTATCTATAATATAGATCTGACTTTAGACATTTACACCAACTCACACAAAAAAAATACTTTTGCTGCTGTTGCAATAAACAGTACACACCTGGACCAGAATCTATTGATGCCATAATAATTAAAACTACAGCTATTCTTTGAGGTTACTGTCATTGTACACAGTCAAAACTAAAACCAAGGTAGCACTTGGATGTACTTGGTAAAGCTTTGGAGATATGATGGTGTATTATAATGGGGCGTTCAGACCAAATGCCAGGAGAATTATTCACACATCTAGATTACATACAAAGTCAATAACAAATATTTATCGTTTATTTGCAATGGCCAGTGAGTGACACATTTGCGTGAGCTGAAATAATTTAACTGAAGAGAGGATTACACATGACACTATGTCACAAAAGCCTATCAGCGTTGACGTTCACACTGACATCATGGCGTTAACATCGCTGATGTCCGTACACTGAACATGAACAGCGACTGAGGAGAGGATAATCATCGCTGATTGTGGCCATTTGCAGACACCCAGAGCTGTACGAGAACACATTTACTAGTACCGAGACAGGACAAAAAAGGAGCTGCCATGGAGGAAGTCAGACTACCTGGTAAATCATGGAACTATGTCTCAGCACAACATAGCTTTGATCGATCTGAACTCCATTCAGAAAAGAAGCATTTTAAAAGTTGTTTGCTTGTTGTCTGGTCGACAGACCAGACGAAGCATTATCCATTTACTGCAGTCAGTCGACACTGCGTGGCGAATATTCTCTTTGCTTTTGGTCTGAGTGCATCATAAGACCTATTTCACTCCTTTAACAAAAGCAAAGCTGGGATACAGACTGAAATCAGTCCTGCATTAAAGCAAACACAGCACTTTGTAACACAAACAGGACTTTACAACTCTAGAAAGTGTTCACAGTAGCAACGATGACGAGGTAAGCAGCCGGTGGATAGCGCTCATGTCACAAAGTTATCTACCAGGACTGTGTGCTTGCGTATATCTGATTGGCTGATGCAGCATCTTGTCAGATGGTGTTGCTGGTTCAACTTTTTGCTGGACGACTCTGCATTTTCCTGCCAGAGTCCTCTGTGCTGGCAAACCCTTGCTGTGGTGCTGGACTGGTATCATTCCAGTTAATGAGAGGGGGATCTATTTTACACAAGGCTACCGTTGGTCTGTTTCCACCAGCGGTTAAAGGCTACAGGTTAAATGAATATGTCGAATACACTTCCCAGAGATCAGTCGATCAAACGGTGGATGTTGATACATTTCCAAGAAGTTATTTCACTGAAAGAACATCTACATGACAAAATTCCATCCACTGAACAAAGTGTCACAGGTATAAAGGTCCAGTGTGTTGGATTAAATGGCATCCAGCTGCGAGGATGCAGATTGCAACCAACTGAACACCCCTCGCCTCAACCTCTCCTACGGTGGCCACTGAAAAGTGATGTTTGGTTTGTCTCTGTAGATAGAAAAGGCTCATTCTAAGGTAACAAAATCACAACAAATCTTAGATTCAGTTGATTATACACTAATAAAAACAGAATTGTGAATATTATGTTAAATTTCTGGCAGTGAAGTCCCCTAAGTCCTACACACTGCACTTTTAAGGCTTTCATTTAAATTAAATAAAATGAATCCTTAAATTGGCCCAGTTTGACGTATACCTGAGGTATTATCTGGGTTGAAGTACTGTGACTGAATGTCTTTCCTTTGTATTTTCTGTTGATGGATCGTATGTGATGCTCTTTTCTTTTCCCATTCAGCCATGGCAACAGTTGCTGTTCATGACAATGGCCCAGCTCATCCGTTTACTGCCAGTGGAATTATAAACACATCATTCACATCAGGTGTTTGGACAGATTTGTAAAAGCTTTCTTTTTTTTCTTCAGTTTTCATTTATTTTATGAAAATGTCTGATATTTATGATTTTATTTAAGCAGCTCCTCTGAGGTTTCTGCCGAGAGCAGAGATCCCTTTTCCACAGCAGTATCGTTCATCTCATCTCTGTTCTATTTCTGTGGCAGCGAGCAGAAAGAAGAGCGCTAATAAACCCTTCTGCTCCGTGTCAGCTACCCTGCCTCTCTCCGCTGATAGATCTGAATTGTAACTACAAAACCACACTTTTCCCTCCCTGCTGAAACACACACAAGCAGGTTTGATCAGCACCAGGTAGCCAGGTCGGATTGGAGCTCATTGGAATTTAATGTACCGTGAACTCTTATGAAGTCCTGTGGCCAGGCTCGGGGTTTGTCCAGTTGTTTCTAATGTTTTATTTCTGAGGAGTTTGAGAGCTCAGTCAGAATTCACTGCGGATGAGATGGTGATGATAACGGAGCCCTTTTCGCAAGTGTGTCTCATTATTAATTCTATTATGGATAGTCTCTTTGCATGAAGCCCCATTAAACAGAGTCAGCCCGCTAGAGCACAGCAGACCTCAGGTTTAATTGACACCGTGGTACACTCGGGAACGTGGAGGAAGGCATGATCTGAGTGCATGACTGATCAACGCAAATGCCAGCCTTCTCTCGCAGGAGTGTGAATTTCAAGGAAGAATGAAGCAAATGTTTGAATTAGTATTCCAACAAGAAGACTATAAATTTAAGGAGGAGAAGCAGAAAACCTCGGTAGCATTAAACACAGCAGAGCCGTGACTGCAGTGATACAAACTCTGCATCCTCTCCTAAGCATCCTTCTGGAGCTTCAGCTGATCTACAGTTAGTCCACAGTAATATTTTATTAGAGATGATAGCTCATCTAAAAGAGCCACATTTTCATGGCCTCTCACAATAATGACACACTACTGAACTGTGTCAAAGTGATCAATCACAGGCAGCCCGATGACAAGCTGGTGGCTGCTGTTTAAAGAGCTCTTTGTGTCTGTGCTGTGTCTATGTTCTGAGTGACACGGCTGGGACGGCGGCGCTGAGCTCAGAGCTTCGGTCATCCAGACACAACACAGACCGCTTGTCCGGCGCTCTACAAGCTGTTTCTGTGCCAGCTGTTTTCCTGTCAGAGAATATCGGGGTAAAGAGCGCCAGATGAAAAACAATTGGCAAATGAAATGTCACTGTTTGAAATGGCTTTGGATTTTCTAATGTGAAAAAAGCAATTTATATGGGCACCGTGCACCTAGATTGAACATTGTGACTGGAAGCAGTACTCAGTGAAAATAACAACAATCAAAGAAAACAGCAGCTACTAGAGGAATCGAGGGCACCAATCACTCAAAATACAGGATTAGAAGGCCAGAGCTGTATCTATGTGGCTGCTACACGTTAGACTGCTTGATTTTTTATTATTTGAACACCAATATTTGGAGTTAGGACCTCCGCTGATATCCCCTGATATTCCTGTGGAATGCTAATGTGAAGCAGAGAAACTAAAAATGGAACAGATGCCAAAAGGAACTACAAATCCACAAGAGGAAGAAGAGGAGGGCAACAGCTGGATGACCAAGATTTCAAATTCTGATCAGACACCATTTAGTCACAACAGCGTTGAGGTGTCATACTGGGCATTCAGTCCAACACAGAGTTGACTCCCAACTTTTTTTCTGACGACTAATATGGCCATTAGCCTTATATAGTCTACATTTAAAAGGTGTAATATGTAGAATTTTAACTTAAAACATGCAAAAATTAACTGAAATATCAACAGAATGTGAAGAAATAACAGTTTTGACATCATATCTACAGAAGTTAGCATGCTAAGCAGCTCGCCTCGGCCGCCCTGGTCCAAAGTTCCTGTGCTATCGATTTAAACACCAACACTCCCCTGGAGTGGGCCTGGTCACTGTTCTTCTGGGTGAGAAGTTGTGATTTTTTTCTTTTGGTCGCTTTTCATGGCTTTCTTAGATAAAAAAGCTAAAGATTGACAGGAAACAGGGTGAGAGAGTAGGGAGATGATATGTATCTCTCAATGTCTAAACAGCAGAGGCAAAGCCAAAGTTTTGCATAATACAGGTTTATATTTAACTTATCTTGGCAGCACATCTTGAAGGTAATATAGGTTAATATGCAATTAATTATTATCTATTTTTTGGCATATTTCCAGCTAAGGTAAACAGGTCCTGTCGTTTATATGTGTTAAATGCTGCAGAATATACATGTCTACATTTACATCTATCCTCATGTAAAGATCATCCAGACGCAGCAGAACCCATGATCATGAACATCGAAATGATTGTTGATTTCCAAAGACTTTCCCCAGAATTATCTAAATGCAAAAACAACTGACAACAACACAAATGCTAAACCTTTCAATAAATCTCAGAACACACATTTTTCAATTTCTTAGCTTTCTGCATGATTTATTGTGGGAAAGCATGGCAAGAAACTAACACAGAGACAGGCTGTCAGTGCCATCAAGGAGTGAGCCATGTGACTTATTATAAAAAAAGGCACAATAAATCAGCATTTTCTGATCTGCCATCTTCGGGTCTGTTATCATTAGAACTGAAGGTTCATCGTCTTTGGGCTGCAAACTGTCTCAGTGTCAAAGTTACACCTAACAAACCACCCCAACCTGCACCCTGAGACTTGAGGCAATATAACATCGATTCATCCAGCTCTACGTCTGACAGATCAGACAGATCACATGAGTGTGGCTGCAAGGAGCTTGTCAGGAAAACATACACACAGATTGTTTAAGAGACCCAGCAAACAGGCATTGTGTTGAGTTGTCAGATTGAGTAAAAACGTACAGTAAGAGGGTCTGCAGTCCTGATGGAAAAGGTTTTTTTCATGAGTTTGCTCATCAGATCCTAGCAGATCCATCAGATTCTTTGTTGTCTGACAAAACACTTTTACCCTCTGGGGCAGAGATGCATCATGTCCAGGGAGGAAACAGAAATAGGTTTCACACCCTTTGTCACCTCCAAACTCCAACATGACTCGGCACTGCCACTTTCTTTTTGTTGTTGCTTAAAGTGTAGATTGCTTCGAGGATTTCTTCTTGCTGGTGTAAAGTGTCTAAATTGTTTAAATGCATGTTGTAAAGGCCAATTGTTAAAGTCGAATTCCCGAAAGGGCAACAAACACTTCATTCACTCATTTATGCTTTTGTAATTCTTCCAGTTAAACTTTAAACAAAGTGAGGGGCATGTTTCAATGTGCAGTAAGTCAGCACAGTTGGCCGTCAATGCCAGGCAGCAACACTGGAATCCAACAGAAATCTTGTGTGGATGTAATTAAGTGTGGGCTTATTGCATTCATGCTGCTGTTTCTCAAAGCCTTCAAAGTGGTCCTTACAGCAGGCTGCAATCTCTCGGTCACGCACAATGGAGACAACAGCAGACAGTTGGCGTGTCTGTCGCTGCTGATCACCAAACGCTTCCATAAAATCCACTTCAAGACGGGCAGCCCAGGTAGGAGGCAATCCATTAAAGGCCAGCTATGCACCTCCCCTGTTGATTACAGTGCATTGATCGAGCACGAACAAATGACTGATTTGGATCCCCGCTGGTGGATGAGCGACTGGGCGTGTGTGATGGAGCGAGGTAGAGGGAGCATGAGACAGACAGACAGAGAGAGAGAGACATGGGGAATGAGTGAGTGAGCTGGAGCTGCTGTTCCCACCAAATCCATCTTATTGGACTTTAGCTGTGGGCATTCATCACTCTCTACCATTGTGTGACTTGGGGATTGGCTGCAAAACTTTAATAAAAGCTCACCTGCCAACCACACACCGAAACACAGTCTGTCCAGAGCCGCCTTTGTGATTCCAAAATGAGGAATTTTAGTACAAGCATTAATTTTGTTGTTGACAGTTATATAACAATCTGGCCAACAATTGCTTTCAAAAGCCTCCAATTGCACACACGCTATTTATAAAAAGATGAAAATAAAGACGCTATGTGACACAGAGGAGGCAGTCACCTGCAACCCAGTGTGTGCATGTTTGTGAGGAAGTGTGTGTGTGTGCGTGTGTGTTCATGTCCCTGTGCTATTCAGAGAAAAATCCATCGGCGATGATGCAGCAGCCTGAGCAAAGCTGCTCTTTGCTTCCTAACAAGTCTCATCGGACTCTCAGCGGTCTGTGCTCTGTCGCCACGACAGATGCAACAGGTCAGCGAGAAAACTCCCAAACCTGTCACCGTTGCATTAATTGGTCTGATCTGTGACTTAATAAGCGTCTGTCCCATTTTCAGCGACTCACATCACCCACATCTTCACCATGATGCTGATCGAGACGCTGTACTAGCTAAAACGACAATATAATCCACGATAATAAGAAACTCATTAGCATTTTCCCTCCGTGTTTCTCTGCCTATTAGCAGAAGCATTTTCTTCACCATGCTTGAGACGAGAGATGTATACTGTAAACTGCTGTGTCTTCTCAATATTGGATGCATGAAGTCATTAAGTCAAAATTAAAATCACATAAAAACTTATCTCCTTTCAAGAAACTTGGCATTTTCAGTAAAAGAAAGTTCTAAAAACAGAAACTGCATCCATCATTCATGCAAGTTATATTTTTCATTTATATTATTGAAAGAATTTGTTGTTTTTCATTCACAATGCCAGTAGCTAACTTGCGCATCTTTGGTTTTGTCCACTCAGGTCTGCGTGAGCTTATTCTACTTTCTCGTTTGAAATAAAGCTCTGGCTGACCACATTCACACCTGAGGTGACTCTGACATTCCATCTTTTTGGAAAGGGTCTTTTTCTGCATTCATCCATCTTCAATTCCTCAGCGCTACTGCTCAAGAATAGGTCTGATCTCTCGCTCAAGGACACATTCACATGTGCGCGCACACACACACAGACACACACACCACTTCAAGTGAAGGTTTTTATGGACATCAGCTGTGACTCATAATAATCAAATGAGATTTCAACTACATGGCCAGAATGTGACTGCCTTGTAGAACATTTCAATTTATAGGTTGTCATATTCGCACATGAGAAACAATCACTGAAGAAAAATATATTTAGACCTCATCACTTTGGATATAGTCCGCCTGTCAGTTTGATACTTTCCGCCAGATTTGACAAGGCCCTGTGACACAGACACACATCTTGTTCCTGAGGCATGAAAAATCATCTCATGTGATCTAATGACAACTAGACAGCTAAAAATACAGCTCTGAGCACGGTCGACACACTCAGAGGATTATATCAGTCAAACTGTACTGTGGGACGGTCTGAACAAACACGTAGTGTGGGGAGATGCTTACACTTACAATAGTCTCAACCACGCTGGACCACTTTTGTGATTTTTACTATCAAAATGTATCTTGTACTATGTACTCCTTTCCGTCATGCTCGCCACAGCTTGAATTCTTGGTCTTTGAAACGTAACAAAAACATCTTTACAACTATAATAAAAGCAATGCAGAAATAATAAGAAAAAGTAAGAAAAAATATAAAGTATGCATAAATATAATACAGTATATATAAAGAAATTGGGCCAATTATCACACTGATGTGAAACATGCAGCTCGATAATGACTGAGGAAGTGAAGCAGCGTGTAACGGAGGAGGTAAATTGTTGCTAAATTACATCTTGAGCGAACAGCAGTGTTTCTAACAGGTGATCATGTTGTTTTTCCCATCCCTCAACAGATTCATTACAATGTGCTCCACTTCCTTGCATGATTATGCACCAATGCACCGACAGATATGTGACAAATTAAAGGCTAAACAACATAAGTGACTCACAAGAAAAGCTTTTATTATCTGAGCATAGATTCTACAAGCTCTACTGAGAGGATGAACGCCAGTCTTCCAAAAGCTTATTCCTCATTTGGTGTTTTGATGAAGGATTTAAAGGACGCTGACTGAGTGGCACATTACTTCAAAATCTAGCAAAGAGAGCGGGTTGTCCAGTAATCGTGAGGTCTCTGCTTCCATTCCCCATTTCTCCCCTGTCAAAATATCCTTGAGCAAGATACTGAACCCTACATTGCTCCTGATGAGCAGCCTCTGCCATAGAAGTGTATGAATGTGTGTGTGAATGTGACGAGTGTTGTAAAGCTCTTTGAGCGGTCAGTATACTGGAGAAGCACTAAAGAGATGCAAGTCCATTTAATAGGCAGTAACATTTTCCTTCTGAATGAATTGTCTAAGGTTTACACCACCCTTCTCCATTAGATTGAACATTAATTCAGATCAGTCTCTTGCGAATGCGGTGGTTACATGAGACATCTTCGTGCTGACTGGGCTATTATTTTTATCATTGGTGGAATATTAGTGTCCATGTAAAAGCAGCTAGTCAAGTTTTTCAAGCCTCAGGGAAAATGAACGCTTGTGACAGAAACATTGTGATAATAAGTGAAGTTTTTTGTTATTAGCATACAGAGCAGGGGAGTAAAATCTGATCGGCAGTTGTCAGTGGAGATGGATTCTCAGACAAACTCAGTCCATCACACAATCTGGACACATGTGGCTACATCAAAATAATGCCTCGCAGACACACACACACACATACACACCATAAGAAAATACAGTGGTCAGACGTTTATGAGTAACCACAAAGCCATTTCCATTTCACAAACTTCACAGTTTTCAGCTCGGGGCTGTCAGACCCTGCTGTTCTCACAAAGACTGAAAGCAAAGGAGGAAGAGGAAGTGTTGGCGAGAGGGATTTAAGACTGCGGGAGCACCATAAGCTGTCAGAGAGTACAATGCTTTTTGAACTCTCTCAGGTTCAGCTTTTAAGAGAAAGCTTCCTTGGAGTACATTTTGTATTCGAAGCATCCAAACTTTGTGGAGCGCTCTGAAAGGGCCGCCGACCTCTGCGAGAAAGCTCATCAGTGGTTACTGATCATTAAGTTATCGTTTAAAAGATCATTAAGTGTAAATGACTTTATACTTTTGAGACAGTATCATGCTAGAATCAAACACAGACGGACAGAAAGGCTGCAGCGGATCATTTGCTTCATCTCTCAAACTCCTCTGTATCTCCCAAATGGTGCCAGTGTTTGCTGCACATATCAGTGTCGTTTCCAGCGCTGATTACAGTCCAGAGAGCGAGGGAACATCCTGTCACAAACAAAAGACAGATGATCAAGCCCGGCGCTATTTGCAACACTGTTGCGTTGCAGAAACACGCGGCTATAATTAAATCCATTGTGATGTAATTAGAAAAAAAACATCTTGTATCCTGTTTTAATTGCTATGTGGTCTCACAACACAATTTCTCGTTACGGTCTTCTTGATGCGTGACCCAGGCATTATGCCAGGAAATTTGGTGATGAAAATGAAAACAAGTCTGATCACTGGTGGCATTGTTTACCGCCCTGACACACAACACGCCTCCAACGCTATGTTTATGATTCCAAAAGGGAGCCATCGCCCTCACCGAAGAGACTGCGTTGAGCTGTAATTGTGATATAATCACCAGCAGCAGAGAAAGGAAATGTAGCTTCTTCTCTTGATGAAATACAACAACCAAATGATTCCTTAATTTTTGCTCATTTTCTCATTAGTTCTGTAAATGAGCAGTTTGATCAAGCTGAGCTGTAAATTAGAGGCTGCAGTGCGGATATCTTCATCAAAGAGCGTGTGTGGATGGTTTTATAATGTGCCAGAATCTTAACATCCAAAATGTCTGATGGGGAACAAAATGAACAATCCTCCAGCTACAACTATCAGTCACCTGCACAAAGAGAGAGATTTACAGAGATCTAATTACTTATCTAACCATTAAGTAATTGATGCAGCCTGTTAAGTTTGATGAAGTCTATATCTTCAATTAGCTTTTTTGTGTATTTGTGTGTGCTTGTCTGTTTTTCCCTCTACACTTCAATATTCACAGAGAGCAGAACTAATAAGACCTTCTCTCTCCTTCCTGCTCCCTCATGTTGGTGTGGGGGGAACACAAAAGAACCCAGAGGCTGAAAATACAAAGGAATCTCCTCAGCCCCAAACCTCCGAGTAATTAATTCTGTAAAGAAACCTAATTCTACCAAAAAAGTGGAGGTCATTCTGTACAAGAACAAGGATTACATGTAATCCCATCTGGATATGTTGAGTGAGTATATTATTCAAAGAAGGCATAACTAGGTGAGAGGAATGAAATAAAGTCCAGACGCCCGGAAGGTCTGTACCAGAGTGAATACAAAGTCAAGTGAAAACCACGCGAGGATGAGAAAAAAGCAAGTTTGCTGTTAATGATGTGACTGTGCAAACTGAAAATGTAATTTGGAAACATGAAAACTGGAGGAGAAATGTACATTGGTTGGCTTGGGATTCCTCCAAAGATATGCAGCCTCTAAACTGTCTGTACGGGTGAGTGGATGTCTTTTGTTATATGCCAGCCCTGTGTTAGACGGGCGACCTTAGCCCAATATCAGCTGCAATGAGCGACCCTGTTCAGAATAAGCAGATTTAAAATCTCATGAGTTAAAAAATGACATTCAGTTATTTTCTTTTGCTCTCAGTATTTGCTTTTAAATTGCTTTTACAATTCAAATGCAAATTATGTGATTTGCCAACGTTCACACCATATATTCTCTTTAGTATAGACGTCCTGGAGTTGAGTCTTGGTTCATGTTTGGTGACACTAGACTTTTTAGGCTACGCTTACACCTGGATGTCTTATCTGGACTTTGTGATCACATCTAGAGGTGGTCAAGCTTGTGTGTGATCAGATCAGCCAGGTGTAATGCAATCCACACAGCATGACCTTATTCTGAAGAAAAAAAGTCTGGGAGCCTGCTAACTTAAGAAAAAGCTACAAGTGACAGCAGCATATCAGCCTTCCCTCATACAGAATGAGTGACAACTGTCCCTTGACCGGAGTTTGTTGACAAATCAGCCAGCCTCACACGATGTGGGCAGAAAAGGAGATAACAAGAACGCTTATTAATACAGGTGTAACTGCGAAGACTTGTAGATCAGCCATCATTATCCGTAGAGTGTATCAGGGCAAAGATCACATGTTAACTCCGGTGTAAATAAAACTAAGCTAAGGGC
This sequence comes from Pagrus pagrus, assembly GCF_965226575.1. Taxonomy (NCBI): domain Eukaryota; kingdom Metazoa; phylum Chordata; class Actinopteri; order Spariformes; family Sparidae; genus Pagrus; species Pagrus pagrus. Next base: position 25,534,364 of record NC_140193.1, read on the forward strand.
AATGCGAACCAATCTCTGGGTTCATGTTGTGTAAATTTTGTCATCTGCCCATGTCCACAGGGATCTGTCTGCAGACAACCAACAGAGCCAAACCGTGTGCACATCCACCTTCTGTATCCACTAAAACAGCACATATGTTTCCCTAAATGTCAGCGTGTTAATTAAATCTCTTGCATTATAACACATTTCATGATGTAAATAAATTATTTTGAGGCTATTTCCGAGAACATACGGTTATCTTCACAACCACCGTGTGGTTCCACATCACAAGCCAGTCAAATGACTGATGGGAAAATAGACACACTAATCTGATCTGAACTCCGGCTTAATAAGGTGCTTTGATTAAAAATGGATTGAACCAATTCCTAGGTGTCCCTTGAAGAAGTGAAATTGATTTGGTTTAACAATGTAGCCCCCGGAAGGCCCTGACAGGGTCTGATAATAAAAATAAACTCATACATAAATAATTCAAGCCCCACTGTTGCAGCTCACTTCATCCAGGAAGTGAGAGAAGGAATAATAATGCATTTTATTGTCGGACAAAAAACACACGCTGATCTAAAACTTCCGCATCTGTCATCTCATATACTGTAGCTCTGGAGCAGTTCACAGACTGGGCACGAAGCAGTCACAGTGATCAAACACACATCACTGTCATCAACAGCGCAGATTACACATCTGGCCTGTTGTTAAGCCAGATGCTTGAGCCGTGACTGACAGCCATCATTTTTCTATTATCGTCTTTCAGAGCTTGTGGGCATCAATACGCTCCTTTGATCTGCGCTTTTTTACTCAGGCGATTCGAATCCAAATGTCTTACAAACACCTTTGTAATGGAAATGGATAATGAGCTTTCCCAGAGGGGTTAATCAAAACCATTGTTGTCCAAGAATAAAAAGATGTGAAAAGATTTGAAAGGGAACTGATTGATTGTGTGGAGGAAAAAAAGAGAATGTGTCCCTTTCTTTCAGGCAATTCCTTGTTTCCTCCCTGATACAAGAAGTGATTTATTTTGACAGCTACCTCAATGAGTTTTATTTTATCCAAATGAAAAGTCTTTGTTGTGAGACAGAGAGGAAGAGAAACAGACAGACAGAAAAGGGAGCATAGAGTGATGAAAAGGAAAATAAAGAACAATAAAAAGATGGCAAGTTAACGACTCAGAAATAAACGTGTGAAAGTTGCAGAGTGTAGCTGTGAGTAAGCCGCTGGCCGAGGGCCTGGTGGGCTAGATTTGACCCCACAAGAGGAGGAGAGTGCACAGTCCAGGTCTATAATTAGAAAACACACAGTGCCACTAATCCTTACTGAATGATTAAGCAGCAAACAGCAAGTTTACAGCCAGGAACCCACAACCAACAGGCTGCAGGGAGTCAAAGTGGTTTTCCCACAGAGTGAAAAATTTGACAAGTTAGGCGGTTCTGCTTTGTCAGGTGGGGCTGGTTTTTACCCAATAAAAGGATTCTAATAGGATTTTAGAGATGCTAAAGCTGCATTTATACTTGTGCATTACAGGATCCACATGCAACCAGAAGTCAAGACTACACCAGCTATAGGAATACCAAGTGTAGACCTGAAGAACTAGGACAGATAATCTTGGACTGCTTGTGATATCTCGTAGATATTTATGAAGCATGTATTTTTTACAGTAAAAATGAGAGAAGGAGCCAGTTTAAGATGGACTCAGTAATCTTTTCAGCAACAACAACAGACGTACTGTGATGTAGCTAAGCTGCCCAGTATCCCCAGGAATTCTGTTCACGCCAACACATGTTGTGAGGCAGAGATAACGGTGTCGAGGTCGGAGTGATGGATGAGCACGCTGCATGTCCAACTCTGAAGCCAAACACTGGAGTTTGCATCTCATCAAAGACCATTAAAGTCAAGTCCAGTCAATTTTATTCATACAGCCCAAAATCACAGTCATTCTTAACGACCTGTACAGCAAACAACCCTCCATCCTTAAAGGATAACTACCGTTTTTTACAACCTGGACCTTATTTCTAGCAAAATATATGGTCATTTACTCACCCAGATAACTTTGGTGTCATTTGAAGTCGTTCGGACGAAATTAGATCCGGTGTAGCGCCGATATATCCATACATGTATAATGCGAGTGACGGGGCAGCGACACACAGCCTCTATATAACGCATTATCTGCCACGAAACTAGTTCATTTCACCAATATTTTGTTACGATATGCTAGTGCGTCACTCACATTATATGGATATATTGGCACTACACTGGATCTAATTTCGTCCGAACGACGCCGAATGACACCAAAGTCATCTGGGTGAGTAAATGATCATATATTTTGCTAGAAATAAGGTCCAGGTTCTAAAAAACGGTAGTTATCCTTTAAACCCTCAACCATAATGAGTTAAAAAAATGAACCTGTCCTCACCAGAAAACACCCCAAAATCTGTGCAAGTAGCTTATAGTAGTATACTGTTGTTTCCTATTATTGTTAAGCAGCAACTTCTAACGGCCATAGTGATTAACTGAGGAAGTCAGGTGACAAAGTATAAAGAGCGACAAGGCCCACATATGGAGCAGGCACAAACACACTAACACTTTCACCCAGTAGGCTGCTGTCTGTGTCCCTTGGGAAAGCAAAAGTCAAGTTTTCTTATTTTAACTTAAGTAATGTACAGTACAAAACTTACATCACATATGTGATGTAACTTAAGTTACTACACTACTTATTTTATCCCAAACAGCGATCTTCTCCTATGCCTAACCAACCTAAACTTAACCAAACTGGGACTGTTTCACAATAGTAAACACGATGAAGAAGGTCCTGGTCATATATGGTATGTGGTTTTGGGAACAGTTATAAATGTCAGTTTGGGAGTCATTGGATGTGTTGCAAAAAACCTCAAGAAGAGCAACAGATGAGGACTGACAGAGATGCATCAGGGTACATTCAAAACAAAACGCTGCAGGTCTGTGCAGTGGTCCTGTGTGTGTGATGTGTTTTGAACTAGTGATGGTTTTTGATGGATCAGAAATAACAGTTAACAACCAGGAAGCAAAGGCCGATCATTACTGTGTGTTGTAAATTGGGGCAGAAGATCAAACCGAGTGATCACCAGTGAAACATGACACGCACAATGAAATGTCTGTTGTGTTCCCTCTGCAGCATTTAGCCATGCTAAATAACATGCCCAGCTACTGACCCGTCCTGCTCTGCCTCTGATCTGTGGTCATGCGTCTGACAGAGTAGATTAAACATGCTGGTCCTACAGTGATCATCAGCATCCACAGATTAAAAAAAAAAGTGTTTTAAACTAGTGCACAAAGCCAAACTGAGTGAATACACACGACACATCATGTTACGATCCACTGTGGTTTAAGTCATTCATGCTGCGAGTCTGCTTTTCTGGACTACTTTGATTAAAATGAATGGAAAGACCTGCGTTGTTGCCATGTCCCCAAATTTCATCTGAATGTAGCCTTAGATATCCATTAACAAACAGCAGGCTTTTTATAAAGGGAATCATTTCCTGAACTCAGTTAACTGAATAAATAATCTAAAAACGCTGGCATTAAATTCAACAGATTCTGTGATTTTTCAGAAATGAAAGCTCTGCCCTAATTTTAAATAGAGGCCATTTTCTACAAACATTTTCCTCACAGCCACAGTCATGACAAATTAATGTTGATACAATAAAACTGGTCTGTAATGATCACATAATGATCAAAGACAAACTTTCCCACCTCGTGATGTGGTGGTGCTACTATTGACAGAAGAAATCCTGCACTTGACTGGATCAGTTTCTACACTGGATGAGTCACAGTAACACCTGAAACAGAACTCCTGCCTGTTCTTTGTGCTCTCACAAACCGTGTCCTACCTGCTCCCTATTCAAAACTACGAAATTCAAAGTCATCTTTGTAAGTGGAGAGACTTACAATGATCACTACTATTTTCTATCTTTGCTTCAGAGCCCAGTATGGTGTATAGCACATTCACATGCCTGCACAGTTCCGATAAAACCAAAAGTTATCAAGGATTTTGAAAGAGGAGGAAAGGGTGATCATTATCCAAAACACTGACTCTCAGTCTCTATTTTCAAAGAGCCGGTTATCGTCGTCTCAGGCCCATAAACCTCCAGACTGTTTAGAGATGAGGAGATAAATGCTGTATATATATATATAATACAACATATAATATAAATGCAAATTCACAAGCACAAACCACGACACCTTCTTCTGTCCACTTGTTACATGAATAGCTTTAAAACTTGTCATGGCCACAAATCAACAATACTTTATACCAGCATTACTTTATATGATCGTAGACCCTTAACATTCCATACTAAGCTTTAGAGTTAGGAACAGTTTCCGACATGACGTCAATCAGACAAAATAAAAGACAAGATATTTGAGGGCAGATTTATATGTTGTCATAGCCTCCTCCCGTTCAGACAGGCACCTGCAGCAGCAGCCAGCTCTGGAGTAACTGCAGAGGACAGCTAATCATTAGCCAGTTAGCCTCTATTATGGCCTGGGATCCGGGCCTGGTGATAAAGAACCAAAGGACTCAGGGCTCACAGTTTAATGATCCAAAGATCAGTCAGGATTTACGGGCTCCGGGTTTCCACGGCTGCCCCTGGACAAAAACCTCCTCCCTTCTTTCATCTACTTCAGCGGAGGGCCTGAGTTCATAAAACCAGGAAACAATGTGGAAAGTAATGACATTTCCCATCTATCGTGGAAAGAAAAATAAAATGAAGGAGACATCAATCGTTGAGGCAAAGCTTCCACTTGATTAGATGATAAATAAAGGCAAGGTGCCAAGAACAAACATTTCACACACCAGGAGTTTTACAGTGCCTTCAGCTGCACTCTGATTTGCTTTTCTTTAAAGACTTTGACATTATAGCTCATGGTGCACTCTGAATTTATGGCCGTTTGGTGGAAACTTGATTCAACCGTTTCAGGCCCAGAGGAGCAACTCTGATCGCTCTCCACTGAGGCTGAGCTTCCTGCTGATGTTTGAAACGAAGACTAAACTTCCACCAAAGCTTGTAGCGGATGTCATCAATAACTGACGGACATTTATATGTTGCAAGCGTTCTGCAATGGCTGCAATCCTTCAGACAGACTCAGACAGTGTCTGCTCTTCCTTCCAACTTTTGAGACTTCCTCCTCCCAGTGGTGGAGGGATAAAATACAACAGTGTTCGTCCAATCATCTCAATTGACTCCAGCTAACTAAAGCCCTGAGCAGGACACACAATGCATCTTTCTTCTTCACTGGACTGTGCACCTGCTCATTACCTCACATCTCAGAGCAAAACCAGTGTTCTGGAGCAGCCAGCTAATAGAGAAACGTAACCAGTAAGCGGGATCCAGAGGCCTTTATTCTGGAGGGAGATTGTTGATAGTTAAGTCTCACTGCCAGATCATCAGATACCAGCGCTTTGGGTTGGTCTATAATTGGTGGTTGGTGTTCAAACGGAACAATCATCAACATCAATCTTTGAATCTCATTAGGTAGTCAAATACCGAAAATTGATGACAACCTGCGTATGAGGCTCAACCATCAACTATCTTTCTCCACAATCGACTACTTTTAATTAACTGTGGTGTTGGCCTGTCCATCAGGACACCAGGAATAATTCAACATTTGGTGTCTCCCCAAAAGACAGACATGTTTAAGTGGACAGCCCACTCTGCGCCACAGCCGCCCATAGTTCATGTATGACTATACCAAATAAAGACCTGACTAGTCTATTAAACTGATGGCAGGTAACTTCTGGTTACACAACATAAATCCAAGTTTATAATGTCACCTTTAAAATAACGTCATTAAAGTGATTTTAACTAGTAAAATACATTGTACACATCATGTGCGACTAATATTATTTTTTTCAGTATGAATTAATTAATTAATCTGTTGTTTTTGGGTGGATTAAAACTTTTTAGAGCCCAAGGTGACATTTCAAATATATTAAATTTGTAATGATATAAAACAGATAAAAGCAACATATCTTTACAATTGAGAAGGTGCAACAAGAGACCATTGAGCTTTGTAGTGACTAAGACAATTGATAAAACAAAATTCTTGTAGTTGAATTTTCTTTTGATCAACTATAGGATTGATTGACTAATTGTTTCAGCACTAAATCATAGGAATGAATCATTGGTGGCGTCTGGAGAAAATAAAAAAGCCTACAGAAACACAGCAGGCTGTTTCACGTTCATCAGTCTGCTTCTGTTTGTGTGTCGTAAATTTGGCTGAATAAAGTCAACATTAGTCCAGCTTCTCTCTTCCGGCAGGAGTGACTCAGGTTATATACAGATCAATTCGATGTCCAGGAGTTCTCTGGGTAAGACAGAAGAATGATCTGACAGCAGCTGTAGTTTACTGAAGACAGAAAATGTCCTAATTTGTAGCCAGCTCATGATTTGTTGCTACAAGGCTAATTAGCAATTAGTCCAGTGAAAGACTGGATCCAAACCCTGGTATAGTTGATGAATGAATACATGCAGGTCTGCATTGAAACTACTTTCATGAGTCTCCGTATCACATCCAGGATTTCCACGGCCGATCGATCTCTAGATGAAGCCAAGTGATGACATCATCAGCTGGCAGGTGCTTTCAGGACGATGTCACATCGGCCTTGGCCCGAGTGATTTTTACTCATCTCAGAAGACCCTCTCCATCACCGTCACCATCCCCCCGATGTGGTGTGAATGCCTCCTCTGTGAGCCAGGCCAAGGATCTGCCAGCGGCCCCTCTCTTTGTGAGCTGAATGGGCACGGCTCGGCCACGTTTTAAGGCACCCTAATGTACCATGGCTGGACCACAAAGGCAGTGTGGTAATTTGCCAGGGATAATGACGCTCACTTAATTCGGCCCTAGGGGCCACAAACAGAAAGCTTTAAAGAGAATCCCCATCCAAGGATGAGTCCCCTGTCCCCCCTTTTTTTCTAGGTCTCTCTCTCCCTCTAAGTCCAGCCCTTCTCTCTCTTATTGGCCTGAAAGGAGCTTGTTTTCTTCCGGCTTATTGTCATCCTGAACTAAATATCAGCAAACAACAGCGGGGCTGGAGGAGACGACATGCCAGCCACTACTGGAGCCCCAGATCTCCTCCCAGAGGAGCAGAGAGAGGCAAGACAAACACAGAAGAGCTTCGTCAAAGCAGCCACAGAGGGAGCGCCGCTGCTCTGCTCCAATGACACATATTAGGGGAAGACATTTAGGCCACAAATTGAATTGAGCAGAGTAAGTGAGAAGGAGGCGAGCGCTAAGCACGGGGAGTACAACAACAGAACGTAAGCAAATGCCAGGGCTGGCCTTCAGGGATATTACACAGACAGTGAAAAGAGGGTGAGATTGGAGCAGAAGTGCTCCGTGCTTTCATGATAAATTGCCCTGTGCTCCTCTAGAAGCTTTTTGTTTTGGCAGTAAAGGTCAGTTTGAAGTGTTCACATGTTCACCCTCAGAGCATTGTTTCATCCCAAAGACAACAGCATCTGGCTTTTATTCAGGACCACCATCAGGCGATGAACCCTGCAGAGATTTCTGTGACATTAGTAATAAAGTTGGTCATTATCTTGTTCGCAGTAAATCTGATAACTGATGGCAGATGGGTGATGCTGTGCAGCAGATAAATCAAAAGGCTATTAAAAGAGACGATAACATTTGATGATCTTGTTTGTGAAGTTTGTGGCTTTGTGTGTTTGTTGATCTGAATCTGCAATTCATGAATGAAAACATTTTACTCTCGACAATAAATCTTTTAACAGCTTTCAGTAGAAAAGTAAAGACAAAATGTTTTGAACAACAGATAACACGGCTTCAGGCGATATGTTTGCTCAGCATGCTCATATTCACAGATGTTGACATCATCTCCAATTGTACTTCAGAGAAGACAACACAATATGTATGCTCTTTTAATGTACATACATGATTAATCATGCCATTTCAATGTACACAAAGCAGAGTTCGATCAATGTGAGTACAGGACTAATTAACAGATATTAGTAAAGCAGTAAAGCATTTAGACATTTCACATTAAATATTTCATGAGCTGTTTGATATTTTTAAGTAAAACTGGTTAAAATAATTGAGTTTAAGATGCTGACCATATAATCACAGCTCGCCTGGTTTGTTCCATGTCATCTCCCTTATACTATGTTCTCATAACAAAGCTAAAGTCAAAGTTAAAAAATGGTGACGCGTAGCCAGAAACACTGTGGACGAGTCACTGCTGAAAGGCGTCAGTTCGTAGCTTCATGTTGCTGGCAGCTTCCACTGAAAATGAATTGTGGCCTAATGTTTTGTCACCTGTGTCCTGAACACATCATCACTCTCGTCCATGTCTCCGGCCTGTGCTATAATAAAAGCTTAAATGCCTGAAATATATTGAAAAATACTGACCCTCGGGTGTTGAAGCTGGTAAAAATGAGTGTTTTCTTACTGTACTGTGATAATTAAATCAGAAGCGTACATGCACATGCACTGACAGTGATCAGTCTCTCCTGGTGAGGTGATATCACAAGGTGATTGTGTAGTCGTGTCTCATCTGAACAATGACTTCACCATACAGTGTTAATAAGGCTCAAGGCTGCAGCGGAGTGATTCACTGATTCACACTCAGAGAGGAGGGGGGGGTAAGACTCGTCCATTAGCAGCCTGTATAAAGCCCCTCCACCCGTCCTCCCACCTCTCCTGCTTGTACTCCCCTCTTCCGCCTCTACTGCCTTACTCTCACCGCTGCTTTTCAAATCACTTTGCTCAGTCAGAAGAAAGGTCTTTCACTATAACAGGCTGCCTTACCTTCACTACAGAGGCCACATATTTTTGGGGGGAGGAGAGAAAGACTTTCAGAGAAGGTGAGAATGAGAGAAATTGGATAATAGCAATACTTCATCATAGAGAAACCCACAAGACCAGAGAGAAGTTTGGTGTTTGCCAGAAAAAACTGAGCACAAAAGAAAACCAAGCTGAGACGTAGCACAAACACAAAGACGAAATTCAGGTAAAAGATGCAGAAACTAATCGAAGAGATCCATAAAAAGTGGCATGAAAAGTTTGGGAGATGAAAGTGTACTCACCAGCTAAGCATCACTGGGGTGTGGGGAGGGGGCTGAGAGGGCCGTCTGTCCTTTTCAAACCGATTCTGGAGGGAGAGAGAGAGAGAGAGAGAGAGAGAGGAGGGGGAGGGGTGAGTCTTTCACTAGCTGCTCGCCTCCTTCTCATAAGCAGAGCGCAGAGCCACAAAGAAGTGCTGGGCGCTCTCGTAAACAAACGGCCAACTTATCAATGGAGCGGAGAAGGCGGAGCGGGAATGGCATTTAAACGGAGGCTTCATGGGGTTGGGGGGCTGGAGCGGGAGAGGGACCTGCAAGATGCCTTTACATCCAGTGAAGGCCTGGCCGGACAATAACAAACCACAAAGTTCAATACAGTTCAAACACATTAAACCCTGAACTCCATATAACGTAAGGAGCCCTGTGCTGCACAGAAAACAGGCCAGATATGTCCGACTGTAAATGAACAATAATGATGTAAATGAGGTGAACGGATGCCTGATTGTGTTGAATCAAACACAGATGCTAATATGCAGAGAGCACTTTGGGCTCCAAGCTTTTTGATCTCAACGCCACAGAGCAAATTGGAACAAATAACCCTGGTTGGTTTCTACGGCAACCTGAAAGAGTGGCTCAGACTCGCCGTCGCTCTGTAATATGGCTGCTGTTTGCTTCACTTCAACACAGAGCGGCAAAAATGAAGAAAAGAGGGACGGATTATTATCATCTGTCACTTCTGCTTAGATGTACGGATTTACCAATTACTCTATAAAATGTCAGAAAATACTGAAGGATGTCCATCAGCAGCTTCCAGAGTCCAACGTGACATCTTTGAATTTAGTGTTTTGGTCGAACCAAGAATCTAAATATGGATTCAAATCAATTTACAGTCTTATAAAGCAGAAACTCTTAACTTTGGGAAGTTGTAACAAGAGAATACTTTTGCTTCATTAATGACAAATAATCAAAATTATTATCAACTAATAATCAATCCAGCTCAATGTTCTTCTTCCAGATTCTCCAGCTCAGCGCTGAGACTCAACAGCCATAAAGACAGGTAGACAAATGCAGTTAAGGGGATTTTCTATGGAGCTAAGCTGAGAATTTAGCGCCGAGCAGCGGGAAGTGTCCGCTCAAACAAAAAGAAGTCCCCATAATCTCCAATGTCAACGTGGGATCAGGCTTTATTCACTGCAACAAGTGAGGAGGAAGAATTCTCATAAACTGCTTAGTCTGTGACCTATAGTCTTAACTCTCTTTCAGACACACACACACACACACACACACACACACACACCAGTCTCCTGCAGTGATCCACATCAGACAGTCAGATAGTCTGGGACGACTCGCCTCGCCTCGTTTCAGTAAAACTTTATTAGCAGATACGTGACGGGCATGTGACACCCAGAGTGATGCAGATCACACAGCAGAGATGTGGTCTGATAAACATAACACAGATAACAAGTTGATAACAGCAGATATCAGCAGAACCAATGGCTGGGCCCAGCTCTTCAGAAGTGGCCAGAGTTATCCAGATTTGAATTTTGATGATTTGGCACCAGTCTGAATCTTTTAGTTCTCCAAAACTGGTTAGAAAATGTATCTTACACTGTTGTCAGAGCAAGTCCTTCAACCTAAACATGCAATAGTGCAGCTCACTGGCAGCTAGCTGGATCATAACCAGGACGTTTTGAACTCATGAACTCATTTTCAAATACAAATGGCTCACCTTTTTCTTCGATTTGCAACTCAAGAGTTATGATATAGTTGATTTCAGAAGAGAAAGACAGGTTCTTTTTAAATTTCTATGATCTGTTTGAGTAGTCATTGAGCCTTTACAGTACATTACCTTTATGTATACATGATGAAATAAAACAAAATAGAAGTTTGTACACTATAAAGAACCACACCAGATACAGTTTGAGATACTGTGAGTAAACAGAAATATACTCAATGACAACATTGTGGAGCTTGAGGAAAATAAAATGACAAATGTGCAAAAATACACATGAATCCATTGCCCCAGTGCATGCTGGGAGGGTTTCTAACACACCTACCTCATGTAAATGCAATCATCACTTAGCAAAACATATGCAGCCATGATGCATGATCAACGTTTCACCTCATTTTGCTCTAATTTCAAAATAAGAGCACACCATTAGTCAAGATAACTTCATCCAGGATCAACAAATCAATTCTCAAACTGTTTTCCAACAATCAAATGAGCTGAATAAAAATAAACTGGATTATTTTTTCCATACAAAAGCATGTTAGCCTGAATCAGTGAAGCCACATTTGAAGAACAGGACTGAATAACGGCCAAAAACTCCTTTCATAGCAATTCACAAATGTCTGTTAGAGAAAAATCAGCATATTTCTTTCTCTTGACTGAAAATGATATTGACTAGTTTAGACTAGTTTTTCACTGACATTCACTGCTGCGAGGTTAGAGCTATAAAAACCTCTCCCAAACTGAAAACACCTGATATAAACACACTGCGGGATTTAATTATGAAGAGAAAACAAATGGTCAGTTCACAGCTCTGCAAATCTCACAAGACTTCAGTCTACAGCTACGTTAGCAGCTCTTAGGCACAGCAGTGCTTTGAGTTACTAACATGACAACGCAAACATGCTGTTGTTTAGAAGCCTTGGTCTCTAATGATGGCGCTAGATGAAAGGTTAAGGGCTCACTGAAGTTACTACAATTCATCCTGAAGAGACGGCGGTGAAAACCACGACTGTAAACCTCACGGTGGAAAACGCCAGAGGATAACCTGAGAGATTAGAACTCATCTGGAAACTACAAACGTCTGTCCCATAATTTCATGCTAATTAATGCTACAGTTGTTGAGATATCTCAGCGTAGACTGACCAACTAACCGACGGACCGACATTGCAATCCCTCGAGCTCACTGGTGTAGCTGAGGGACTTCTCTCACAGCAGACGCTGTAACTTGTTATAGCAGGAACAGCACAGGTGTAATTGATAACATTGATAATAATGACTGCATTCCATTTAGGTGAGCTGGGTCCACGGTCCTGGTATTGTGTGTGCTGGCTCATTGCCATGGCTGAAGGAGACACTTAGGGGGAACTGAGAGGAGCTTGTTTCATCTGTGCTTCTCCTGCTATGACACATCACAATGATCTCAATCTTCTCTTAATCATGTTTTGTTCTATAAAATGACCTCAGCCAGGCTTCAGGTAACAGTGAAATGTTAGTGATTCTCATGGTTATCATCATCATAACTGGTCTGAATCCAGACTGAACTCACACACACACACACACACACACACAGAAGAGAAATATACAGTATATATAGCAGCCATCAGGATAACTGCTTCTGTCTCTCCACTTCTCTAATGTTGAATAAGTCTTTGAAGTCATCTGCCTGCTTGGCAGTCAGTGTGTTTGTGTGTGTGTTGTGTTGGTGTGTAGTGAACTTGAGCTGCTCTGCCTGTGATAGCAGTATGAGTCAAAGCAGTCGGGAGCTTGAGATCACACTCTTGTGCTCCCATCTGGAACTTTTCTTTTGGTCTGTCGAAACTTTTGCAGCTCACCGCAGTGCGTCTGCCTCATTCCTGTCCACGAGAACTGAAGAAGTGGTTATCAGCAGTCGCCATCGGATCCAGCAGTGCAAATCAAATTCTCCTAATTAAGCTCCGGTTACTGGTAACTGAATCAGACAGTTTAATGAAGACTTAGCGGGAAGTAGGTGAAGAGGCGAGTTACGAGACAGCAGGAGTTCACAACGCAACAACTCTGTGAGTTATCACAAACACACACATACACACGCACACACACACAGAAACAAACACAAATATACACATACACTCTCTCTCTCTCTCTCTCTCTCACACACACACACACACACACGTACACACACACACACAGTATCGTGTAGTGTAGCATCCCTTCTTCAGGGCAGTAAGGAAATATGTCTAATTAGGAGCGAATTACTGCCTGCAGCGTTCCAGTTTACATCAGACTGTAGCAGGGTGCTGGTGCTGAACAAACTTTTTATTCTGAAGCCACCCAAAGTCACACAGCAGATCCTTGGTTTCACTGAACAAGTCACACTACATGATATAAACTGAGCCAGCTGCTCTCCAAAAAATCTCTCAATACTCTAACGTTGACTCATTAAATCTCATGGTACTACTAATAAGGGTTATTGTCAGGATCACCAAAAACGATACTGGCATAGCTCTGTGTGGCTGGAGTTCAAATGGCTTGTTTTTCCACTTAAGCCAAGCATACACTGTAAAATTTTTGCCTGTTTTTTTCACCGTTTTTTGAGCCGCAGGACTTATTTTAGAGTCGGGACAAATTTCAGCTTCGTCGGGCCTCATTTACCGTGCAGTGTACAGGGGGAGCGAGGACCAATCATCCGACATGTCAGGTAGGCAGGTTCTCGCACAGTTGAAGCAGAGCCACGAGTCGATTCCCCAACGTCAGTGCCTGTTTTCTCACTGCGCCTACACAAAGTGGCAAACAGAACGCCTGAAAACGCCGTGGCAACACGTACATACGTAGCTCAACTCCAGTTCTCTTTGCAAAATGGAAAAACCATACTGTTCACATCCGAGCCATCTTCAAGTCCATATGCGCTGGCGCCTTTTCTTGGAGTTTTCAGCATGCCTTGTTAGCATTGTTGCTAATACCTGCAGAATAATAAGTAAATCATTGTATGTTTCTAACTACTGTAACTCAAATCCACCAAAAAACATTTAATGAGTGCTTCCAACCAAAGCACATACACATGATGTTCATCACATCAAATATGAGTGAGACTAAAACTATTTCTCAAAAAAGATCCAACCTAAAAACTGAAGCTTTGACATTAATGCACATAAAAGTGAACCACCATCACCCAAAGTCAAAAAACAAACCTGCAGAGTGACGTTCTTCAATCACAGACTTACAAGAACTAAATCGAAAGTAACTTCTTAAAGTTGCACTTTTTAGTTTACGGGAAGAAATTTGAATTAGAACAGAAAAATCGTCATTGATTAATTTTCATGACTGAATAAACTGAATAAACAAACTGTCCTCAGAGGACAACACAATTTCACACTGTTTTACTTTGTTTGTATTCGCAGGACGCCTTTCTAGCTTTAAACAGTGTTCAGGAACCTTATTTCCTTCTGAAGACAGCTTGTTTATTAAGTTATGGAAATAAATTCATCAAAAAAACTATAATAATAATAATAAAACTGTAAATATTACCTTTCTGCATTTTAATTATTTTCCAAAACTACATAGTACACCTTTAATGTTTCTGGATGCTGTCAACACGGCTGACTTTCACTTTGGAAATAAACAATTGGATAAAACACACTAAACATTTCAAACGTGTAATTATTTACATGTAAAATAAAGCGACACAGCACATTTCCAGCGTGCAGTGAGAGGAGAGGCTCACAGGGCTCCTCTCTGCTGTTTCTCTTTCCACTCACACTGAGCAGAGTAAACAGTGCGTCTGCCAGATAAACCATGTAATGACACCGGTTCTGAATTACCACCAGCACTACTGGTGCATTATGTACTGTCACATTTTTGCATCCTGACCAAAACAAACACTAATAGGTTGGTCCAGTTGATAAGACAACACGGCTGATAACGTTGCCCCTTCAATATACGAGTCCAGCTGTACTTTCTGATTCATAAAATGTAAAACCATGACAGACGATCCAACACTGATCAGAATGCAGGAGAGGTAAAACACATTCTGCCAACGAATCCAAAAACAATAACCTCCACTCGCTCTACTAAAGTCCCAGCATGGGGGAAACACAAAACTCCTCTTACACTTAAACACTTAAACAGAATCTTTACAACTCACAGCCTGAAGACAAACGCAGACTAAACCAAACACAACAAAAAAACCCTGTGGAGAGTCACGTCCACGAGCAGGCTCAGGGAGAACAGACAGCACGGTGGAAAGAGGCTGGCAGATAACATCACGATTCAGAGGTAAAGCTGTATTTATACAGTGATATTGGAAATGTAGACTCTATTATCCGCCCTGGATATAATCAGAGAAACTGCTATTACACATTAGACCTCAAAGACCCAAACCCCAACAAACAAAGCTTCAAACATCAAGATCAGCTAACAACCTGTCCTTTGTGGGAAGAAGCAGTCAAGCTTCAAGTAACTGAAAGCTATAACAGTTGTAACAGCATGTAATTGTATTTTGTCACGGCAGTAATGACCATCAGTTTATGCATGTTTATTTCTGTCGAAGCAAAACTCACCAGGTACTCATTTTCCATGACCTACAAGAGATGTCTGTCAACCTTCAAGGTTCTTAGACACATAGGAGACAATCAGTCTGGATCAATTTATCACACAAAGCAGGGACCACTTTGGTTGTTTGATGAAATGCGTTCCCCAACAAAATCACCCCAATCATTTTATAATTACTAATTCTTTCCAAGCTCCTCAAGTAATAATTATTGTTTTTCATTTGCGCAGGAAACAAAATGATTGGACCATCAGTCTTTTCCAGTATCACACAGCCCTTTTAATAGGGCTGCATGATTAAAAGTGTAAATAGCAGCACACACAACACATGTAAGAGAGTGTTTCTGACAAAAATGTTCCTTGTGGCTCATAACTTCTGTTTTCCGCAGGTTTTTATGAAGAGCCAGATGTTGTAAAGCAGGTAATCATCTTCTGTACAGATCGTTCAACCCAGGACACTTCACATCGTTTACATCCCAATCCAAGTAAAGTTAATCTAAGTTAAGTGAGGGCAAGTCATGTCAATGTCATTCACAGGAGGCTTTACAACATCCGACACCCTCTACAGCTTCATCCTCAATTCAGATGAGGAAAACACACACACACACACACAAAAAACATGTGGCAAAGGGAAAATGTGTGAATTTAACTGTAAATGAATACAATAAATGAAATTAATTGGGCTTGAAAGATGGAGAGAGTTAGTCAGTGAGATGGTGGCAATTACACTGGTTAAATAATACAACACATCCAAGAGGCCGGTGGCTGTCGTAGACAGACATCTGGTCACATGGGAGCATACACATACATGCTGCTTCCCAAAAGGTCGGCTCTTACAGACGAGACGGTTTAACTTGCACAACCTGAAACCATGGCATCGCATTGACAGGCTAAGTCATCCATTACCCTTGTTATTCAGCTCGTACGCCTCCCCAGCGTCGGCGGCAGCCTGGCCGGGTTTCCAGCCCAGTTTCATATGTCCTTGGCTTTCCATCATAGCACTTGACACCTGTTTATATACGGCGTGACCTCTGAACCCACACCCCCTCCTCTCAGAGACAACCTCTACAGGTTAGAGGAGAGGTCGTTTGTGTTATTGCAAAAGTGGTGACAAATGACTGATGCAGCTAAGATTTAAACAAGGTCTGAGCGCTGAGGCCACAGAGGGAGCGAAAGCATCAGTAATGTAAATGAGGGCTGGGTGACTGTTTGTGTCCACGCACCCACACATCCACTCCTCCATGTCCACAATGCAAGTGTTATATAAATATGTGTTCCTGCACTTCTGTCTTTGTGGAAAAACAATTTCACAGCTTGTGTCATGTGTATGTGTTTCTGTCTGACGCTTATTAAGCTCAAGCGGGTCCCTGTTTTAATTAAGTGGCACCACCATTAACGCTGCCCGGGGCTCCTGATACATCAGCGTTAGCTTTAAGGCTACAAGCCGCACGGCTCACCAACTGGCTAAGAGAAATGACGTAGAGCTAACTAAGCTATTTAAATGCTAAATCCTCATACAGACTATACTCTACCAGGGCTTGGAGAAATACTCACTATTAATAATATTCAATAAAGTTGGGATTGTTGGTGATGAAGAAGGCAAAATTATTATTATAGCTAGGCTATATAATATGGCTTTCATTTACTAATGTTTATTTTCCCAAAAGGTCGAACAGATTGCATTTGGGTCATTAGTGTCATTTACTTTCATGATCAAGTTTTCAACTTATTGTTTTATTTTACTTGAGTAAGTGGACAATATTTCAAAAATGTGATAGCCAGATCAGTTACTTACAATATTTTCATCATTCCAATTGGCAGGATTAAAAGTAATTGAAATCAAAAGTTTAAGGAAAAAAACAGAACTTAACAGACTCAGCTATCACGCACATGGCAGCTAAGCTAGCATGGCATGCTGTAGCTAACGGTAAATACAGCCCTTTAGCCTGCACTAGCTACTACAGCTAACAGAAGAAGACAGTCTATGGGGGCTGGGCTCACTAAGTACACAACTTTAAAATTAAATTCTCTGCTGTCATACTGCATGTCTCCTTTTCTCTTACCTTCACTAAAACTTGCGCCGTACAACGGTGAGTAACGTCTGTGCACTTGTCTCGTGTCTCGTCGACGATGAAATGCAGTCCAGTTGACAATTCATGGCTGAGAGAGCACAGGTGCAATCAGTACTATAATTACAGCTGAAGCTCATTTAGTTATGCCTCTTCCAGGCTCCTGGTATGTCCTGTGCGTGACTCACTACTAGAGCCTGGATGCCATGGAGCCACCGGTCATGTTAATTCCACCTGGATTTTGACAAAAAGGCAAAATGTCTGCTGAGACGAAGGTCAGTCAAACTTATTATCACTTCAGAAGTCTGTGGACTAACACAGCTGGCATCCAGGGGTAAAGCTAACGAGAACACGCTAACACCTGGAAGAGGATCCAAGGACGACTCTGTGGTTGACGTTAGTTCTCCTGGAAATGTTTCTTTAAGTTGTGGCATGAGCCTTATCGTTACACATTCCAGGTTTACATATTGTATTGCTCTCAGTGTTAGCAGTGATAGCCTACTGCAACGTTTTTATTTCCTTAAACAGACCTTATTTATCTATTGATCTAATATTTTCAAACACTCATATGGTGTAAAATAGTCTTTAAATTGTTTTGAATCTGCAGTAAGGAAAAAATTAAATGATCTTATACCTGTAATTTGACTTTTTTTTATTCTCTACCTCATATTACCACTGTTATGGTTGTGAATGGGGCTGTTAAGATACACTAATATGAATCGAAAATCGTTTATAAATTTTTAACTGTCGTGTTGCTGTTACGAGAGTCACACACCTCCGTTGCTATTGGATCCGTGCTTGTGAGGGATAAAGAAAAACATGTCCGACATCACTGACAAGGCTCACAGTGCAGCATTAAGTCTGGAAGAAATTTGGATTTTAAAAGAAAGAAGGAAAACTGGACAAAAGTCTGGTCGTTTGTTCACTGGTAGCATGATTCACCTGGGCAGATGGTGTGATAATATGTATGTGGGCGATGAGGAGTAATTATGTGGATGTTTATCCGACTTGCACGAGCAAGCTCCAGACAAAAACACGAATATCAGACAGTTTCTCCTGCTACAACTCTGCAAGGTCTAAGGTAATCATGAGGTAATTACTTCATATTTCTCGCCCTAACTGCCAATGAGGCACCTGGGCCTGACTGTGTGAGACAGTTTATATTCATAATGTCTGTTCCTACATCAAGTCTTTCTTTGTCTGTGTGTACTGAAAAAGTCATTAGCACGATTGTGATTGGCAACAGCCAGTGAGCAGAAGACAATACTGATGTGGACATTAGTGACAGTTCAACCAGTCGTTCTCATCGCTGCCTTCAGTGTGGTTACATGCTGGCATTCCGACATCCCAAAATTCCGACATGTCACCATTCCGACATACCGCTATTCCGACATGCGAACGTTCCGCCATTCCGACAAAGTTTCGTCCCGGCATTCCGACAAGACTAATACTAACCCAACCGATAACCCTAACCCTAACCTTAACCCTTTTAAAAGATGTGTCGGAATGGCAACACGTTTAAAAAACGAAAAAATACCGCCAGTCCGACCTTAGGAGGAAAAATTTGTCGGAATGGTGGGACGTTTAATTAAAGGTATAAGTGTTGCCATTCTGACAATTAGGGCCTCATGTCGGAATGGCGACATGTCGGAATGGCGGTTGCCCCCCCTTCAGTGTGGGTCCAAAATGACAGTTGTCTTCCATCTTTTGCCCGTGGCGTAGAGTAACAGAATCCAGTATCTAGATGTGTATGTAGTCGTCTTATAAGGCAGAGATGCACACCTCTAGTTGTGAAGCAAAACCTTGGAACTTAAACCGTATCACCTTATATTACTTGTTACCTTATCTTGCACATTTCAGCCCTGGCAGGACTGAGGCCTACTTTTTGTTTTCTAGTGCCTAATGTTATGAAATTCTATATTGGATTTGAAAAAAACTAAACTTTTTATAAAAATGATTGAGATTCGTTTAGAATTCAGTTCCAGCAAAAAATGCATCAAAAAACTTGAAGGTATAAAGACAGACATCAGAGAGACGAGGAGATACAAAGGACCTGCGGCGTGTCGGACATTCTTTTAAACTCATCTGTGCTGCTGCTTCAGCCCAGGCAGTGCAGTCCTGCTGTGTCTGTGTGTACGGCTTGTGTGAGTGTATTTACTCCCCTAGACAAGGTGTTTGCTGTGGGATAAACTTCTTTCCAACAGAGTCTTCGTGTGGTCCCCGGGCTGTTGATTTTTCGGCTACTGGAGTGAATGAGTGTCCGCTACTGGGTGTTTGTGTGTTGCTGTGTTAGATCATTTTACAGTAGTCTGCATGTGAGTATTTGTGAGAGCTTACCACTCGCCTGTTGTTGTGTCCGCGATTGCTCATATGCATGTTACTGTAGCCGAACTTGATGGTTGCGGGTGCGGTGTGTGGTGCTGCTGCAGAGTGAAGTGGACAGCGGGGGGATTGAGTCTTCTGCAGGCAGCCGGCATCAGCGACCTCGGCTTCAGAACCAACATTATACTTATTGAGCTGAATATTGATCTACACGTCCAAATTGTGCAGCAGCCAAATGGCCACACCGGCCCCTGCCAAGCTGGCAGAACGAGACCTGGATCCATTTTACAGCACTTGACACAAACATGAAGAACGTGTGATACACTGTTGTGTTCAAGTGATGGGTCCTATTGTGAGGCTGCTGAAGTGTGTTGCACAACATTATATTTGGTTCAAACACTAAAATCATCACGATCTTTTCACCAGTGCGCTAATTGGTGTAGCTCATTCTGCCTCTGTGTGCTTTAACCCCAATTAGCTCAAAAAGCAAACATGATGTGACTCCTGTGTGTTGTTAGAGAGCATTCTGCTTTACATTCAGACAGCATATTCTTTAGCACTAATTTACATAATGGCACAGTCAGGCTTGGTCATGAACTTTAAAAGAATGAGAAACAAATAGAGGTGAACATCAGTGAAACAGCAGCATTGGAAATGTTTAAGAGTATAAGCCTTACACTTTCTGATGGAATATTAATCATTTCTTTGCATTTCTTGCAGTGACACAGACACCACAACAGTCACACTGAGTTATGAGGGCTGGACTCAGAGAGCCAGCTCCTTTTAGATTCAGTTCCAAGTTGGAAAATCATCCAGATTTGTTAAGCTTGCTAAGATTGTTCAGAGTCTGAGTCAAAAATCCTGTCACAGCCTTTATTCCTAAGAAGCAATGTATAAAACATCTTTTAACCAAAGCTAATATGTACTACATCTGACAAAACAGTTTGTAAAGTTTTAAATTTGTAATGTTTGGTTATTTGTTTGACGGAAATCGTTCAAAGCCAAACATAGCTTTGGGTTTGGATAGTCGCTTCTGTTTCAGATCCAGTTCTTGTTGGCAAAATACCTGCAATTATCCATCACTGATGCATTACATTACACAATATGACATTTACTGTGTTTGGCTGATGCTTTTATCCGAAGCAATTTACAATAATGCTTCGTTCCAGACTACATCGGAGGTCAGAATTTCCTAGTTGAGACTTCCATCTTCTGACCTCAAAGCGTTCCAGGTGCAAGATGCCAAAAGTGAACAAAAAGCTTGTGCACCCATAGTTTCCTCAGCCCTCAGCTGTGCAGCCTCTCTCCATTATAAACTAAAGACTGGAGGACAAATAGCACGTGAGGTAACAGACGCCATTATACTTTTTATTTTACGCCACTTTATTACTTGGAAACGTATGTAAAGAGTTCATTCACTCGCCTTATACAAAAACACCCGACCCCCCTCACATGGATGCTGCCATTGTTGTGTGACATCAGATAAATGCTCCCTCGTGAAGCCGGGGTTGATGGATTTGTTCAAAGCAAACCCTAATTAGATTTCAAACTGGATCCAGGTTCAGTAAAAAGTTTTTCCAGCACCATCCCGAGCTAATCTTCGCAGATACCAGTGTTGAATTTAAAAGAAGTTGGATTCAATAACATAGTCGATACTGACACAGACTGCTGTTGAACCTCAACCCTTAGATCACAGTAGTCAAGTCAATGAACCTGGTCAGTTCACATGGATGCAACAGTGTTCATGCAAGAGTCAGAGTGTGCTGATCCACAGCGGACAGCATGTGCTCCCCATCTCTAATCCTGAAACAGGAATCTTTCTATCAAAGCTTTGCGAGGATATCCCCAACAGTGCACACTCAAACCCTCCGTCCCTCATTATCCGAAACACTTGATCTCCGTTTCCCTCTCACTTTTCCTCTACCTCACATCTCAACTGAGGAAAAACTCTGACAGTAGCTGCATCATTAAAAACATGCACAGCGATACGATCCAGCTAAATCCCCCGACTTTGTGGGTGGAGAGCAGCTGCACTCAGAAACACAGAAAGACAGAACTGATTCTTTCATACAGTCCTGAAGTGGTTACCTCTTTCTCTAAGGAGGGGGAACCGTATGTGGCGCTGAGAGGGGAAGAAAACCATTTGCACCTGCCGTTCGCATGCATATTAACTCCAACAGACACTGGGCTCTGAAGGGTAAGGGGCCCTGAGGATAAGGAACGGACGAACTGGGGCGAGGAATTATTTATCAAGCCAGAGGACACCGGATTCCAGAGGGAAGAAGAGAAAGGATAACTCTGCGTCTTTTCCCTGTTGGTCAGGCGCCATCAGGGGAAGAAGCAAGCTAAGCCGAGCAAAGCAGCATTAAGTATCACCCCGACTGAGGAAGAAAGAACAAGAGTGGGCGATGAGGAGGAGGAAACAGGAGGGACGAGAGGGGAAGGGCGCATTGCAGCACCACGCAACTCCAGAGAAGAGAGCTAGCCGACAGAAGCCTCACACAGAACCAAAACTAAATTGTCTTTCCTGTGTTGTGTGCAGCTGCATCAAAGCAAATTCAAACAGAGAGAATCAGCTACATTACGGCAATCAGCAGCCTTTTCAGCTGATGTAGCTGCGCAGCTCATGTGCTTTTATACCCTCCACTATGTAAATTACGGGTAGAACATTGAGTGGAATGTTTCCATCAGCCTAATGTATTATGTGCATTAAGCTAACACGGCTTTCAGCCTGCGGTGCCGAACACAGCCACAACTCCTAATGTTGGAGAGGACCAACACATACTATAACTCTGTATGGACACGTATGGAGAATTAGAATGAACCCTGCCAGGGATGAATCAAACTTGAGGATGTGTTGGGACTTATATCACCAGAACTCCACCCACTCCAACAGTGCATGCTCAAAAGTATAGTATAGTATCATTACATCAGTTCAGTATGTGATATTTGAACATTTCATTAATAAACCACGTTCATTAATCTGTTGCTCTAACACCTGTACTCTTATGAGTTCAGATGGGTCTCAGCCCACAATAGACCCCCTTAACTTTTGCTGCTGATCTAGATAAAATGACGGATCCAGGAAAAAAAAAAACCGCAATGTGATGGCTTCCATCAGCCCAATATGCGACGATAGCAAAATATCTTTTGTTTCACGTTGTACTCCAATCAACCAAGAGAAAATGAGGAACTCCGACAAAAGATTCTCCTGATAGAGCACGTGGTTTGGGTTCCAAAAGTCAGACATGGACCAGAAAAGTGTTCATTGAATCGTCACAAAATGACGGGATATGGGATTTCGGTCACATCACACACATCCTTTCAAAAGATGCTGGATGATTTTGAAGGTCAGGGCGCTGTGCAGATATGATTTGTGTTTTAGGGCTTTAAGATGTTGAAATAAGAACATGCCTTCCCCAAACTGCTGCCACAAAGTTGGACGCATACTGTTGTCTGTAAAACTACTATATACTGTTGCATTGAGATTTTCTTTTATTTGAACTAAGAGGCCATGGCCAAACCATAAAGACAGCCGCAGACCAAAAGTACATTTTTGTATTATTTTTTTTCTTACCTTTGGAACATCAAACACTGCTCAAAGGTTACTCTGACATGTTTGTAGCTCGCTCCTTTGTGGAGGATGGCAACTGTGGATTCACAGCAGAACAGCAGCAGCTCGGATCAGAGTGACCGTGTGTCACAGCAAAAAGTGGTCAAAACACATCAAAGTGTCCACAAAAACTTTTCAACTCCTGCAGCACTGTTCACTGTTACACTGTGGATCCGTATCTTCAACATGCTGCAAACACTCATCACTCCAATAATACATTAGTACATGTGTTCAAGAGGAGCGCTGGTTCTAACAAGACTCACAATGGGCCATTGGGGATCCAGAATACTGGACCATTGAACAGCAGCATGGCACCAGCAAAACTATGATTTCTTGTAACATACTGATCATACCGTATGTAAATGCTATGGAGGTGGATGATGCTGAAGGAGTGGAGTGATTAGTTTGAGCTTTTTGGGGGCCTTAACCTGAGGTCACCGTTGGAATCCATTGTAATTGCTGTGAATCCAACCGAACTACAGCTGCCCAGCTCCGCAAAGACAGACCAGAAGGTCTTTTAAGATCTACCTTTCAAGTGCACAGGCTGTGAACATTCGATTCTCAAAAGATTGATTTTCGATATTCCTTTACCAAAACCCTTTTGGGACTTGCAGCAATGGTTACCTGAACTAAACTCTGCATCGAAATACAAAACCTGACAAGAAAAACAAAACAGTTCACCACCTGATTGTCTCCTAAATCTACACACAATCAGTCTGGGGCTCATTTCATTTTGGAGTCGACAGCCAGGAGAGAGGGATGGATGTGGAATGAGAGTGGACTGATAGAAAAGGACTGCAAGTGATTCATCTTCCTGAGCTGGGCTTGGTCAGGTGAACACAGAAGTGCAGGCTACGTCTGGTTTTAATCAATGGAAATTCCACCTGGAGCACAGGCTGAAAGAGGCAAAAAAAAAAAATGAGAAAGCGTCTCGGCGAAAAGCAGAAAATTTGTAAGAGAGACATCAAGCGAGGAACGATAAGAGTGCCACAAGAGAGCTCCAAAATGAGAGATGTCAGGAATTAAAAAGCAGTTGCTCATGATAAGGATGATGCACAGTAAATAGGAGAGAATATAAGACAGAGATAAATTTAGAAGTGTGACAAGAAGAGGTGCAGGAGACAGAAAGAATTAGACCATTTAACATGCGAGTGGCTGGGAATCAAGCTCCCAATCCATCTTTGAAAGTGCAGGAATGAAACCCCCATTCATCATCGCGGTGCGAGGATATCACCGAAGAAAAGTAAGTGGCAGGTTACATCGCCCCTGTCCTTTATCGAACTCCTCTCCTGGGACAACAGCAAAGAGTTCCTGACTTTGTGAAAGGCAGCAGGAAGATAGAGAGAGCGTTTGATTAAGTAATTTGGTGTTTACTGCCACAGACTCATCCGTCATACGCACCGTTTGCTTAACAACTCTTGAAATGGAAGTACTTAGCAATTAAGATTGAATTGCAGAACGGAGAGACAGGTTCAAATTATATGTGACGCAGTAAAGGAGGCTATTAATTTGGGTTCAAAGAGAGCATGGCCTGAGGTGGGGGGAATAAAGGGAAGCACTAAAGCGTGTTACACTGTCTCAATGTGTTCGTGCACGGGTATCAGTGTGCATTCTCAATCTGAAAGTCTGCTTCCAACTGATTTCAAGCTCCCCAGAAGAGATGGAGGAGTCAACACAACATAATTAGCTTACTTCTGACAACACCTTAAATAAACGTAAGGTGCCTTAAGCAGAACTCACACAAGTCAACAGGAAGTTTGCAAGTGATACATAATTTATTCAGGTTTCATCAGCCAAATGCAGAACGACTGTTTCCTCGCACGACTCTACGACCCAATCAAAGAGGTGATTGGAGCTCCTCTCTTCTGTCAGCCTCTCCAAGCAGCAGATCAAAGCTGACGGGGATTCAGTCCGACATAAATGAGAACTCGCCAATCTTAACACCTTTATTCAATTTCTGCTTCATTTCACTCCAACGTATCCAGGAGCCCACAGAAAACAATTTTTGAGGACACAAGGCATAAACTCAGCTACTTCACACATTTAATAAACAACTGTTCGTGAATGTCTCATCGCTTAAACTCCTTCAACAGAGAAGACCATGAGATGTGGTTCCACATTCACACGACAACATTGTGAAAACGATCCTCGTGCGCACGGATTGAAATTGAAAGAATGATTGAAATGCCAATAGGTGGCAGTGTAACTTTGCAATTAAACATCTCAGAATAACAATATAACCATCACGTCACAGTGATGGAGCAGCAAGTCTACACTTTGCTGGAGGAGCGTTACTAAACTCAGTTGAGTCAGCAGCACAGACAAAGCTCGATAGTCTGCCATTGTTCTTGCTGTCCTCCTATTAATGCATGGCTAATAGACTGTCATCACAGTTTTGACAGGAATTAAGTATTGCCTGTTTACATGAAGCCAGTAAGGCTTGTGTTTTCAAAAGATGAACACAGTAGCCCGATTTCAAAAGTTTTCAGGCCCACAAACCATTTCAGACCATTAACATGTTATTCTATGTGCGAATGTCATTGATAAAAAACATTAAATGATTTCCTAAAACTAACCAATCTGTTTTGGTGCCTAACCTATCTCACCAAACCGCAACCATTTCACAGCGTAACCATGTGTTGGTTATTGTTACGACGACGAGAATCACCTGACTACGTCCTCTCCTGCACGCCCAAAATGTATAAAATGTGGGCAGCATCACATGACACTGAAGAAGCTTGACACATGAAATGTCGTAAAAAGTGGCGTGCTGTTTCTATGACGCGGTAAATAAGAAACCTGAGCAGCCATTCGATGACAGCTCTCAGTGATACCATCCCTCATTTTCATCTAAATCAAAGTGTGTCAGAGTGTGTCATATGTTGTACAAATAGTAAAGTCCTCTTAGGCAAATAAAAAAATTTAATTTAAAATTTGCTTTAAGGCAATTGAATAAGTGACTTCACTTGAAACCCAGCCCTTATTAAGAAGCTGATAAAGAAAACATTATCACGGCCTCTCGACTGAAGAAATTAGATAGAAGCCACTGAATTAAGTGCCATTCCAGTAAGTAAGTAAGCCACAAACAAGTGTGCAAGCTGCATAATGTGCTCTTAATCTTGATAGATGCACAGCAATTAATGTGCCGTTGTGAATCATTTATAGGAAAAACAGTAAGCCTGGAATGGATTCGACTCAGTCAGCAAGAGACCCCATAAAAAAGCAGCAATTTATTAAGACCGTGGTCGTTCAAACATAAAAAACTCAAACAACAAGGCGCACTAAAGCTTCACAGCCACAACATCCATTACAAAAAATGAGCTCCAGAGTGCATATTCTGAATCAATATACTCGGCAGTGCTTACAGATTTTATGTGATTGAGTGGAAAATAATGCTTTTATCGTCAGCCAAAAATATCTCTTTTCACTCTTGTCAGTTTTGCACATCTTTGATTCTTTTCTCATTGCCTTGGGTTTACAGTAGGCTTTGTAATCGTCCACCTGTGGTGTGTAAGACTCTGGCACAGTCAGAGAGGAAGCTGAGGACTGGCATTGGACGAAGAGGAGGATGGCTCGAGGTGGCTTAAGTCTTTTAGTCTTCATCACATTCCTGTGCCAGCCAGCTGTCTCGGTGTCCCTGGAGGCCGGAGCCACCACACTAGATCACACAGAGTGTCAGAAACACACAAACACGTATACAGTAGCACAGAGGACTCGTCCTGTCCTCTGTCCTCAGTATCAAATGGCTGGTGTCAGCAGAGGCAGGGCCACTCCACTGGATCCAGGCCAGGTCATTTCATTTCAGAATATTTCACAGCAGCGAGGTCATCCTGCAGCCTCAGCCATCACAAAGTCACCATTCTGGTTTTTATACTGATCTTAAACTAAACTGTAAAAGTGTGCAAAAGATTTTTTATTATAATTCCACCCACTTCTTTCAGTCTTGTTAAAACATGATACTGTGGATCGCTGTTAATATCTGAAATTGAATGGGTAGCTACTACTATAGTGGAAGTAAAATTCAAACACTATCAGTCTGCACAAAGGTCAAAGATAAATATAAATATATATATATAAAGATAGATCACATTACACGCTTGACACTAAGATGGAACATATGTTGCTGTAAAAATATTTGTTAATATGAAGCACTGCCTAATTTCTACTTACTGCATATGGTATGTTTTCAAACTGAGTAGTGACAACAATTCTGTTTATTCTAAACCTCTTTCCCACTTTGAAATCATAAATTCATTGACTGGAAGCTCAGATGTCACATTTTTCCATCTGTGTGGAGCTGGACAGTGTGTAAAGAAAACTTTACATGCAAATACAATCTGATTTGTGCATGTCTGCTGATTTGTGCACACACATTTAACAATCTGTAAATGACAAAAAAGAGCGTGATAAATACTTTCAGACGTTCGTGAACACGGGTAGCTTTTCAAAAGGGAAAGTGATCACGTGTAACTTTTTACATGTGTTCAAAAAGCTTGGTGTGTGTGTCAGTGGAACACACTGCGAGTACCCATGATTACGCGCAAATTATGGTATACGTTTATAAATCTTATTTTTATTTGGAGATCATTCTTCATTTTCTGACAACTTGCTCTCCACATTCCAGCATATGTGAACCACTTCAGCTGTCCGTTCAATCAGTTTAACCACTAAGCAAATGCATTTAACTGCAGGTAGCCACAGGGATTACTGTATACTTCAATGCCATGCCGCCAGTAAACTCTGGTGAAAACTTCTATGAGGTGACTACAAAGAAACTCTAAAAACAGCTGGTGATTAAAAACAGAGTTCCTCAAGTGGACGTAACCATAATTGATACTATAAACTCAGAATGTTAATATATTCACCAACCAAAAACAATCCAACATGTAATCCCTTTAATCCCTTAAGAAAAATGAACTATGAAAAAACAATGATTTAATGGTACCACAATTATGAATTAATTAACGAAGATAATTAAGATAAGATATATACACCACAATGAGATTATTAATATTACGAAAGTATGACAATACAATTATGAAATGAAAAACACAAAAAAAGAAAAAAAATCCTCCAACCATTCTGCTCCTTTTCCCAAAAGTAATGATGTGTCTATCCTGGAAGAGCCGCAGAAATGTTCTTATAACAGCTGGACTGTTACATTCGCTGAAAATCTCATTAAACCACTGATATCATACATGGCTGCGTGCCTTCATGGAACTAGCGCGTTGCTGTGTAAACAGAATAGTCAAAGTGTAATAGCTGTTATATTGTGCTGGCAACACCTGCAGAGCAGAGGAGGCTCGCGGGAATTACAAGACAAAAACAAAGAGTTAAAACTCTCAGCCTCTCTCAGATCTGACGGAGTGCAGTGATTCCAAATGCATTACCTGTTGAAGATTATAAAAATCATTTGAAGTGTTTGATGAAACTAATCCGAGGCACACAACTCGCGAAAGAACAAAGAATTGAAGACACACGGGGAGCTCCCCGCTAACACACATCTCTCCCAGAAATATGCAGCCAGTGGAAAACACTCATTTACATCGCCTGCAGGTTACCTTTCTGATGCAAAGCAAATCACAACACGGAAGAAAGACAATCTCAGAGGCTGAGGAGACGAGCGGGACAGAGAAAGGACACCTGAAGTTAAACACGGTCTAAGCACCACAAATTGGCTGTCGCCGACCAACAGCCGTGTGTTTTATGTCTTGTTTATCCCTCTCGCCGCAGAACACAAACGGGCCTCTGTCATTTGTGCCACCTTAATAAATAGGAGCACATCTTCAGCAAAGTCGAAGACGCGTGGGCACAGCCGCCATCACCGCAGGTTCTTAAATCGCCAAGGGTGTCTGGGCGTCATGCCAGCAGTGGCACACTGTCGAAACAGCCAGAGGCACGGAGGGTGGCTGAGGCGGGTTACTGTGGGGGACGCAGGACCGTCAGAAGGGTTCAAGCTAAGAGAGGTGGCTATAAGAGAAACAACATCCTGCTTCCTATATCTGTGTTGACTCTACTCCTCTGCACCTACACAACCTCCTCGCAGACAGAACTTCTGTATTCTTTGTTTTATGAGTTCAAACAAGGTGAAAGTTAAGTTAGTGTTTCTGAATGCAGGGATATTTTATGCAATATGCTTCTAAAAATGTGGAAATACTTTCCTGTTTCAACCAGACCGTCCTCATCAGCTGGACTGTGGATTTCTTTATGACGGACTCGGGTGGGATTTACCCTGACAGTCCAAAGGATGTGACTTCATGCACGATGTCCAGGGCCTCGTCTCAGTACAACACAGAAGTTCCACAGAGGAAGGTTCTCTAATTATGTAACATGCAAAATTTCATTTGTTACCAAAGTTAAATAAATAACGTAGCTATTTTAGCAAAAAGCACAATGTTTTCCTAAACCTTACCAAACTGAGAGTACAATGAAGGTCCTGTACACCTGCAACAGTCCTAAGGAAGCTTAGGGAAGCTAAACTCCAGAGCCAGATTCTGATCAACTTTTACAGAGGAGCAAAAGAAAGCATCCTGACTGGAAACATCACAAACTGGCATGGCTCATCACGGCCCAGGAGAGGAAGGCTCTGCAGCAGGTCATCAAAACCACCCAGAACATCACTGGTACCATGATGAATCATCCAACATCAGTGCTGGGCCTTATGTGGGACGAGCCAGTTTGTGTTTTTTGTGTAATCCAACCACCAAACAGACAAGGGTGAAAACATAACCCCCCTTGGCGGCAGTAACAAAGGTAAAGACATACAAACAACATCTCTGATATTTTCATGCACCTTAACTGCAGCTTTGCTCCTTTCTGATTAATTCACAACAACAGACAGCACAGGGCAGCCAAGGGCTTCTGCGTACATACAATAAGACATATCCATGTAACAACAGCCTTTGAGTTGTGCTGGCCTGCTGTCTGAGCCTCTGACCTTCAGTTAAAGTTGTTCACCTCCAAAAACTTCAGTACCGCAACTTAAAAGCTGCCGAACAGCGCTGGAGACTGCTGTGAGAAGAGTGTTTTCCCTGCTTTGTCTTGTCATTGCTCCCTAAGGGCGTCATAATTCACTGGAGTTGAAATGAGAAGCGAAAACCAGGAGAGCGGCAGAAAATGAGAGAGCAGCATGTGTCTAAATAGCAGACACATCTGCCTGTCTGACCCTGTGCTAATTGTTAGTGCTGTTGCATTGACATGACGTAATTATTCATCTACCTACCTTCATCAGCCTGAGTTTCTGAACAGTCCAAACCACTGCAGTGTGGGTAAATGAGGTAAATCAGCCTTGTTGGTTGGATGTCAATTGGATTTAGTGCAAAGAGGAGGCAAAGAAACAAGGTCAGATCTGCGGACACTGAACCAGTTACATGGCAAGAGACTGCTAGGATGCACTAGGTTGACAGGGGACAGACCAGGCATCGCTACAGAGGAAAATGTACCTCATTATGCATTCATCACCTCTGCCAAGGAGGTTATGTTTTCAGTACGTCTGTTGCTTGGTTTGTCGGCAGGATTACACAAAAACTACTGAACAGATTTCCACGATGCTTGGACGGAGGATGTGGCTCAGCCCAGAGTAGACCACTTTAACTTTTGGTGCTGATCCAGATAAAGGGATGGATCCAGGAATGTTTTCTCACTTTCTTTAACAGTGCCAGACAGAACCTTTTTCATTCATTTCTCAGAGAATAATGCATGGATCTTGATGAAAAAAATCATTAAGTTGAGTACAAACGGGGACTGTTGGCTGATTTTGGGCCATATATAAATAAAATTGATGTGATTTGATACTGTATTGTTTCAGGATCCTGCTCTCATCAACCTCGTTTAACGCAGCTGTGGGCAGCTGTTAACAGCTAACGAGCTCAGTGCACAGTATCTGTCCAGCACCAGCCAGCAGACAGCAGACAAACATCGTTGGTGAACACAGTGGCACATTTAGCAGCTAAAGAGCCAGATATAGCTCCGAGGACTGTGGTGCAGACCAAAACCAGAGCTAAAATGAGAGTGAACATTAGACTTACACTCATCAGCTGTATATTCCCTATAACTTTTATAAGGTGAGAATCTACGAAATGTGTCTTTTTGGGTTGTTTTCGACTCTAAAATGAAAAAAAAACAAAACATAAATAATAATACAGGTTTCAATGAAGAAAAGATGGGCACATACACCATATTTAAATGTTCCTGCGGAGCTGCCCTCGGTGGTTGTTTCAGGCAAAACGCTGCTTCATACGCCTTTCTGTTGTTCCTCAAATTAGCTGTGCAACATTTGATGAGTCACACCTTTTATCTCGCAGAGCTTTTCATCTTGAGAGGACACGCTGATGTTCATCCTGCCCGTTTTATTCTTTTAACATGCTTGTTTTCAGCCGACTGATTACTCGCTTTGGTTGTTTTCAGACATTTAAAAACATCTCCCGTTGTTACACCGCGCTCACCTGAGCCTTCTCCAGAACCTTTGAGCTCATATTATTTTGCTATGTGAACAACTAACAGCCCAGATTAGTCCTCCCTGAGGCGGCGTGTTGAAAACAACACATGCAAATCACTTTATTTGTAATTTGTAAGTGATGATGCATATTTTAAAAGCACTATTGGAAATTAATTTACTAATTACACAACAACAACAAGTGTTGTGTCAAGATGCTTTTGTTCTACATTAGTCATTTTGAAAAAAACTGTATGGTCAGGACCTCTGCTGGGACCTCAGCCACAGTTTAAAGATCTTTGACTAAAGTGGCCATCGTGGTGGGTGATGAATGGGGCTGCTGGCCAAGGCTAGCAAACGCAATCTGCTGTGAGCGGGGGCAGACATTTACTCCGCCATCAAACACCCAGCCGCTGATTTACACATGGCTGGAAAGCGCTCCACTTCCGTCCTGTTGGAACTGCCTGTGGTCTTTTAGCGTTTTGTGATCAGAAATATGACAACAAGCCCACACATTTATTCTGCTGGGGTCAGGTGAAGAAGCCTGGCAGGTGAGGGGAAAAATGACAAGGTAATGTTACCTCCTGGAGCTGAATGAATACACAAAGGAATGTGTGTATGTCTGGAGCTCATTCATCATGTCTTTACTAAGCCTTACAGCGGTATCGCATAGACTGTGTGCTCCTGAGCTGCTATCGAGAGAAGACGGGAGGGGCAGAGGGTCGAGTCACAGAGAGCAGAGAGTGTTTGAAGGTGGTGGGCAGGGGCGCCAGGTGCAGAGGTCACAAGACAGGAAGAAGAGGCCTTTTTTCCCCTCCGAGATGAGATTTACCTGCAGTACGTGGTGCTCACGCTATGCACTACAGCAGCCCAACAGAGGCTTCTTTCACCTGCAGTGTCACCGGGAGAGACGGAGTAAAGGGGCCCAGAGGGGAAGTGCGTTTAAGCGTGAAAACGAGAGACTGAAATCATCAAAAGGAGCTCTAATGGACCTTGAGATCCAGGTGGGGGACATGAAAGAGGTACAGGTATGGCACTGAAGCTCTGAGGTTGTTCCTTTACACAAAAGTGTGTCCAATAAGAGGGGGAATAAGGTGCGCAGGAGGTGCAAGAGCCAAAGAAGACCATCCAAATAATGCAATAGGTGATAGGTCAATAAGACACAAACTGTCAGCTTGCCATTATATCTCCTTTAAGACATATCAAGTGTTTCCTGTTGGCAGGGACGTCAGAACGAGGGAGCACAGCTGGCTACTTATCTCTATCATACAGACGTTGGGCCTCTGGTCTTCCATCACTTCACTTCCTTGTTAACAGGCTGCACGGTTACCACAGCGCCACACGACTCTGCCCACGCCCCCTGGGAAAGGCCACCTCAGCCCGTTTGATGTTTCAGAATGAGAGGCGAGCGACAGACGGGGACGCAGAGACAAATGTTTTTCCATTAATCAGCCGGATGGTGAGGATTGATTTTAGTGGACACACAGGTGAATCTCATTTCCGTCTCGGCTTAATCCAACATTTCAATTTACTCCAGCTTTCATCTACCAACTCGAAAAAGTAATAGATTTTTGTATAATAAATAATTCAGGTGATTATGATTAAACTTCCTCCCGGTCCCGTGCTTTGAGACGCTGCATTGGTTGTGGGCCGGCGCGCTTCTTCGCACTGAAGTGACGACGGGGCCCTGAGAGTGGACTGTCTCTGTTTCTGCCAGGACATTAATCACTGTCACACTCCTCTCTTTCTCTGTCTGCCTCCGTCTGAAACAGACCCTCCTGCCCCCGCCGAGAGCCACTTCTATCACCATAGTAACCAAAACCAACCGCGAACCAAACTCAGCAGTGTTGTGGAGGTAGTGGGGCACAAAAAATGTGTTTACGATTGAACATTTGAAGCTTGAGCGGTTCTGACTTATATGTTCGGTACTTTTTGTTCCACTTTGCCGACTCGAACATCAGACTTGTCACTGCTGACAGACACAGCAACCTTTTTATTGTGCGCTGCAGCCGATCCTCGTGTCAAACGTCAAATGAGGTCTAGGGTTTTGTGCCATTTTTCAAGTGGTGGTCTTTTATTCGGAGACCTTTCTCAACCAGGGTTTATCCAGAAGTGTCAGTATCTTGGAAACCCAATAAGAAAACCTTGCGTCACTACATAAATCAGAGGGCTTGGTTTATTCTTACATTCCTCTGCTCCAATTAAATCATTTCTACCATCGACATGGCGTTTAAGTGTAAGACCAAAGCAACTCTCAAATGGCATCTGAATATCCCTGTTTTAAATAACCAATAAATAACTCATTGTCTTCTGTATCTTCTTATAAATCTGTGTATACTGAACAGGTATGGTCCAAAAACACCTCTGATACCTCCTTCTTAATGACTCCACCAACGTGCACTCTTTGCACAGATGGGCTTGTTGGCTGCCCTACACATGTCTTCGACTTGTAAGGATGTATCTCTCTCTCAAAAAGTAGTTTGCTCCTTAAAAATCCGCATCATTTCCGCTTCCCTAAGACTAGTCACTACCAACAACACAGGACAAAGTTGAGTTTATTCATTCATTTACTCCGTAATGATACGTTAAAGCAAAAATACTTTATGTAACTCTACTGCATCACACCGCTGCTCAACATGAGCCTTTTCGACCTCTCCCCATTTTCTCTTTGTCATCCAAACACACATTCCCTGCTGTATTATTTTATGTTTACTATTCATGGGTGTTACTGC
This sequence comes from Pagrus pagrus, assembly GCF_965226575.1. Lineage (NCBI taxonomy): Eukaryota > Metazoa > Chordata > Actinopteri > Spariformes > Sparidae > Pagrus > Pagrus pagrus. The sequence continues at coordinate 25,568,834 of NC_140193.1, forward strand.
TGGTTATCAATGCATAAGTTGAATTTCAATAATGAGGAAGAAGGTCATACTCTGGAGTGTTTGCTCCTACACTCGGTGCACGGACTCGCGCTCGTATGTGTTCCCCATGTTCAGCACCAGTTAGCTAATGAGCTCTTGATTAAAGCGTCTCTCGCATCCCCATCCCCATGCAAGCCTCAACTCCAGAAATAGGCCTAAAGCTCACACGCACCATGAATCACAAATCAGCCACTTTGGTGGAGAAAAACTCCAGTCTGTCAGTTGGCTTGGGACCAAAAAAATTCTGGCAAGAGCCAAACAGAAAGGTCGAAAGACAGAGTCGAATAATTTCTCCTGTACGTCTGGCAGGTTAGGCTTCAGTACAGCTAGGTGCTCATTGCTACCCAGGTCAAATAAGAAAAGCTATCAAAGGCAGACACTGAATAATAGCCAGTCTGGTTCTGTGTGAAAATGTTGAGATGTTTTGGCATCTGAGATGTGAAATAGGACTATAGCTGCCACACAAAGGAGGATGAGGTCTCTGTTATTGCTTCCTTTTGTCACTCAGAACTAAGCCCTGTCTTATACATACAAACTCTTTCTGCTGATATTCCAGAGAAAATTGACCAGAGGCGCTGAAAGCAGATTGTGGGGGGAATCGTCACTGGATTGAGAAGGAAAAAACTATGAATGACATATGAAAGATGATATTATCAAGTCAGTGTGATAGCGTGTTTTACCGTGAGGGTACAGCATATATTGGAGGCAGTGAATAGATAGACAGATCAGGCAACAAAAGGTGTTTTCAGTGTGGAAACTGAGGAAATATGTAATTATCCAATATGCAGGCCTGCTGTCTTTGGGTCAGAGTCCAGGGACAATAGTAACATGCAGCATAAAACATTTAGAGGCTCTGGATTCTGATAGAGGAAGATAAACTTGTCATAAAAATGGAAATAAGAAATAATAGAAGATTAACAAAACGATAAAGAAACCATCAGAAACTATAAAAACAGCACCACTGAGGCCTTTGTATCTGTGTGCTGCAATGCATCTGATTATCCAGCTGTCAGCGGACCGGTCCATGTCGTTCTTCTCAGCGGTTCAAAGACTATTTGTGATGCATGCTCCGCACCTATGTTTACTGTGTGACATCTAAATGGGCCGGTCATACTCGCCGGTCAGCAAGATGATGAGATGGGAAAAACACATATTGGTTTTTTATATTTTGGTTTTATTTGCTGAGAAATTGTTCACAGAATAGTTGGTTTTACAAACAGAACAAGAGAAAGGCACTTGTGAGGTCCTCTCCACTGCAGATCAAAATTATACTAGCAGAGTTTTAGTTAAAAAAATAAATGTGCCGGTCAACATGTGTCCTGGAATATTTCAATGTTCCAGACATGGGAGAAATCCGGTCAAATATGTTAGCTGTATTTACTGAGTTTACCAACAATTCACATGCCTAGGAGGATACCATGCATCAGCAACCCAACGACTTAACAATGACACTCGACAATCAATCTTTCCTCACTCCACTTCTTGTTCAGTTCAAATTGTACTTGTTCACACTGAAAGTGAAGCAAATTTTGTCAGCAGCACCAGAATACCTGACTGTACATTAGCCGTAAGCTGGCAAGCAAGCGAGTGTGTGTTCAATTCGGCCTCTGACTGAACTCAGCACTCGCCGGAGACTGTTTTTTCCCCCTCCAGTCTGTTCTGTTTCCTCTCTCCTCTCTGTGTGTTCATGAGGTAAAGTACACTTACCCTCCAGTCATCAGTCAACAAGGACGAAGAGTGACTAATTACAGTACATTACACCCAGTCCACCTCCGCAGCTCACTGCTGCAGACAGGTTGACAGGTTAGATGTAATCGCACTGCAAAATTCAAAATATTCGCTTCATGTTTGGTGTGAACACAAGGGGATTATTTTCACCAGACAGTATGACTGGAGAGATTTAAATATGACTAACTTATAGATTTTAATGGTAAAAAAAACAAAAACGGTAATTACCAAATAACGGACACCCTGAATAGCAGACAACAAACCAGATTCAATGTATTTTCTTAAAGAGTTGTTACATTCATCATTATCAAGGTAGACCTGAGGGTTAGTCATGACACAAGTGGGTCAGGGTCACAGCCTGAATGCGACACTCTTGCCTCAGTTATAACAGCGTTTAAAGGAAATGTGGATCACGAAAAACAGGAACTGGGACAAATCCTATCAGGAGTCCAGGAGAGGGTGGAAACAACGCTGAGGCGAATGAGCCGGACACAGTTTTCTCTCTCCAGTTACTCTCCACTCTCTCAGTGAATTTAGCCATTAAATTACATCTCCAGCCAACATCGGACAAAGGGACAACTGCTCTCATCATATTTAGTGCTGCAAAATCATTAGGCGCACACTGCAAATCACAGCCTGACATGCGGTTGTCCAATTACACATGCTTCAGCGATGGAGGGTTGAGGGTAAGAGTGGAAGTGGAGACCAGCGGCCGGCAATCGCCAACTGCTGGTTCTGTGCCCGTCGCTGCAAATGTAGAAAGCGCACATATGCACACACGGATTTACAAACAGACACATCCACAGACAGCAGACTGCTGACCAGCCGGGATGCATGTGCTGTTCTCTCTAATGAGCCAGTTATACGACCTGCGAGAGACAGTTAATCAAAGTGTGATACTGGAAACAAACCAATGCTAATAAAACTTTAGGTAAACACATCAGGCTCTCTGATCTGCTGTGGCTAATAACCTCCAAACCTGCAGGTAATGCTGAGATAACAAAGCGAATCATGGCAGTCTCTTACAAACACAACAGAAAAGGAGACGAAATATGTCATAAAGTCACCTTTTTCCTGTCAGTGAGTTAATACGTAGCCAGATAAATACCACAGGAGTCCCCAATATGACCTAATCCGAGCCGTGTTTGGAGGGCTTACCGCAAACCTGAGCACAGACTCAAGACAGGAGTTGAGCTCTCAGCCTGTGACTCCATTTGGAAGAGATAGAAGCATTTTCAAGGGTGCAGCAGAGTATAAATGAGCCTTATTCCATTAGGAGAGGTTTTGAATGTAGGGCACAATGCGGCTTTTCAGAGTAAAATACCTGAAACCCAGAGATCCTGCAGAGGAACGCTGAGGATTCAGAGCCAAAGCAATAGTTTGATGAAGACACTTGACACAACAACACTTGTGCATTTAACAAAGTAGTTTTTTATGTTATATTATCACTTGAATTCTATGTTTAGAGTATTTATGATATAGATATACCGACACTGAAGATAGGTACCACATTTATTTCTCTTTGTAGTGCCATCAAACACTTATTGGAGTCAGTCTGGACAGAATGTGCGCAGTGTTCACTTTGCAATTAATATTGATGTAATATTGTTTTCCCAAATCCCCAATTTCTATATCACGAGAGATCACAAGTATGAAAAGGATGTGAATCATATGCTATGGCCTTCACAGTCACCAGATCAACTCGACTAACCAGCTATGCAGACAGAGAGTGCTCTTCACTGAATGGCGATCATCCCACTCGGGGCTGCACGATATGGTCAAAAAGTGGTCAAATAAAGTTTCATTCTACTTGTGGTTTGCAGAAACATACTTTTCCAACACTTGTTTTGGCAAATGGGTTGCATAATGTCAGATAAATATCTGACGGTTAAAGTCTGCTTCAATTTGGACGATTAAAACTAACTGGTTGAGTTCAGGGAAGGATTGCGTTCATGTATAAAGGAAACAAATGTTAGCTGTTGGAGGCAGATGGGAGCACAGCGCCGACCCAAGAGTTTTACGGCGAATCAATATAACAACATCGTGCTATAAATGACCAGTTGTGGCTCTAGTGAGGGCCGTTATGAAATCCAGTGACACACTACTGGCAGGAAAGCACAGCATAAAACTATTTCACAATATTACAAAATTGGAGGGGATGACAGCACTCATAACAGGATACTGATGTCATAGTGACCGAGCTCGACCCTCCTAAACAGTTAAAACTCATAATAGATTATCTGATGGGAGCCTTCAGGAAAGTGTTTCTCAGATCTCTTATGAGTACTTTGAACATTCATGAGACCTCTAACTTAAGAGACCTCTCTAGTGTCCTGTAAAGCAAAAACGAATAACCTGAGAGCCCATCCAGCTCACAGGGCCGCTGGTTCAGAGTGGTATTAAAGCAGCGGAGCGGGGACAATGTTCCCACCGTCCCCACAATGGGCTCAACACCCATCTTCCAGCCCAGTCCTCCGGGTCACATCAAGCCTTGAATAAGCTCCCTTCCTAAAGCTTCTGGGGGTTTCAGCCATGCGTCCAGAGCATCAATGGGAATAGTGTTCCTCCCCCCACAATGGCCAAATCAACTGTGGGAGCACTTTCTCCTCCTCTCGCGCCCCTTTTATTCTCGCCCTGCTCAGACCTTGCCGGGGCTGAACAGAGGAGGGACAGGAGAGAAAAGGCACATGCCTTCACGTCCGCTTCGCACGCATACAAAGAGAAAAATCAAATTGCTCAGACATGCACGCATGCGCACACGCACGAATGAGCGCATGCTTGCACACAGCACACACTCACACCTCGTCTAATACCAAGAGGGATAACAATGAGGAAGGAAGAGAAGGAAAACACTGAACAGTTTGGCGCTGCGAGGAAAAACACCTTCAGTTGAAAAGCTGTCTTTCAAATGGCCAGTAGAGGAGAAACACAGTGCAACTGTATATTCTCAGGATGGTTACAGATCAGTCAGAGTTACACTAAACTAGGCCTGCAACAAGTAATTATTTTGATCAATGATTAATCTGTCAGTTGCTTGATTTTTGAATGAACTAATCATTCAAAAACTCAGAGACCACAGTGAGTTCTGTAGATTGCTTTTTCTTTCTGCAATGCAAAACCTCAAAATCTTACTGAGCAAGACATATAACGTAGAGAATCATGTAGAACAGGGTCTTCAACGTTTTGCAGGCCAAGGACCCGTTAGCTGATGGAGAGACAGAGCATGGAGCCCCCACTACATATATGTATAAAATTCTTTGCATATTAAACTAGGCTTACATTAACATGTAGGGCGGCCTGTAGTGCCATGTATAAATAAGTCAGCAGGCACATTAATGTCACCTTTGAAACTTCTCAAGTGGAGAGCCTTGCAGAGTCTCTTGCTCGATAAGTTACAACAATGCAGACAGCTGGCTAATGTGGGGCAATAACATGCAGTTAGCAGGCTAGCTCACCTACATGGATTGTCGTTGAGGATAGTTGAGTTAGCTTGCTCACATGATGGACTACCATCAGTGTTGTGTAAATTATAGGATTTTTAATGAATTTGTCTTTGCTAATATGTTGGATTCATGTTCGTGTGAATTTTCAGAAACTATCATTAAAAAGAAAAAAAAACAAAAACAACATTTTTGTAGTGGCATTTTTTGCAGTGTGGCAATTCAACACATTAAGGAAAAGGATTCGGGCCACTGTAAAAAAAGTTTTTTTTTTTTTCCAGAATTCAGACTTTAAAACAAACAAAAAAAAATATTCACAGTAAAAAAACAAATATATTCAATTATAAAGTATATAAAACACAGACAAGCAGCAAATCTTCATTAGTGAGAAGCTGGGAACCACACGTTTGATATTGTTGCATGAATACATGTTGAACATGATGAAATCAACCTCTCCTATTAAACAATCACTCTATGACTAAATTACTTAAAATGACATCACATTAGGTAGAACATTTCCCTCCGCAGTTTATTTTCCTGCCTGACAGACTGTTTGCCCTTTTCATCTCTGCTCATCCTGTTTGTATGGTACAATAAAAACATCACAGGGAAAGGGAGGGCAAACAACGATGATAACGTTCCAGAGACAAATTGAGTCTGTTGGGTCGCATCAAGCTTTAATTAGCAGGCTTGCAGACAGAGTGCAGAGACGCTGCAGCTGTATCAGATTTCACAGACGGCGGAGGTTGCGTGTCGAGGCAGACAGAGGCCAGGTTACAAACAGACAGACACTGCGAGCCAAGGCCAAGCTAAGTGCACTCTGCATTCAGAAACAATGAGATCCTCGGAGGCTGAGGGGACCCAGACAGACATCGTGGAATTATTCATTTCCACCCACCGGCTCAGACTGCACCACGCACACCGCTGGCCTCCGTCTGCCGACGGCTCAAACCGTCTGCTTATGGCAACTACACACTCTCATCACCTGTGAACAAAAGGCTGAAAGAAAGTCGAAGGGAGATTCTCGTCAGGGTGCTGCTGGAGCGAGTTGTGTCTGACGGGTAAAATTGGGCACAGAACGCTCACGTCAACCTCCAAAAACATCCAGACAGAATTTGCATGTTTCTGTACAGGCTGACAAATAGCTGAGGAGTGATTTCATTTGAAATCGAATGAGGAGTACTCAAGCACAGGGCTTCAGAGTGCGCTGAATGGAAAATGGCAACATTTATGTGAGCACTGTGGGACAGCATAATAACACACAGGTGACAAGGCAGCAGTGCTTTGTATTCTGGGTATAAAGACCACAGTGAATATTGAGGCCAGGGACTGCCGCCACAAGTCACAGCGCCTGAGACTGTGATTTCAAATCTGGCATTATATTTACATAACAGACAGCCGCAGACTGTCAATGTGGCTGTAGCGTTCAGAATATATAGAGGCACTTTAAGGAAGCATCTCTCTGCGTGTCTCTTCACTCCTCCTTGAAGCGTCTTGACAAAAACGCGGTATGTTTTCTCCTCTCTCTGCATGCGGACAGCTTTGTTTTTCCTCAGCGTGCCCCGACCTAATTACCATGTGAATCCTGCTCAAGAAGGCCACTTTAAAAGTCTACAATCTCCCCGCTTCACTTTCACATACCAGGTTCAGGGAGTGTAAAGAGGGAGCAGAATCAAGATCAACGGTCGGCAGAGCACGTCTCAGCCAGTCACTCACTGCCTCGCAGCAGCTCTCGGAGCATCCTTCCTGGGGTTTTAAAGCGTGGAAATGCATCTTTGTCATGGCCGCTCTCAAGTCGGGATTCATAAAAAGAGCATGAGGTGTTAGAGCGCATAAATAAACTGAGGGCTGGTTTGTAGGAGAGGCGACAGATGTCCCGGAGTGCTTGTTTGACGTGCATGAAAAGCCAAACTGCTGAATGACAGACTAACAGCAGAAACATCATGCTGCAGAAGTCGTCACTTTCTGCTTTGGTTGTGGTCGGTGCAAAGCTGCACTTTGAAAAAATACTCTGTTAACTCTGGATAGACAGATTTATTCTCCTTATTTCTAGTTTTTATAGACCTGCAGATATCTGAGCGTTAACTGTGTAAAGAGTGTTGCCTCAAACCAGACTGAATCATATTTGCTATCTGTATTTGTCTGTTATCTCTTTAGACAGAACTCTCACACACTCGTGGAGGTCACACTGAACATGGCATCATTTCTTTTTCCTAGAGAGCTGATATCAGATGGAGGCGAGGACAGATCAAGTTCTCCACACATTAAACTTTCATATCCGTTTGTCCGCTCTCAGATGATGCCCCGACAACAGAGAGAATCGGCGCGGCGCAGCTTAAATATGCATCATTAAAAATTTGATGAAGAGGCTGCCAGCTCATCTCCACACCTACCACATTTGTTAATGAAAATGAATTATTAATTGTCGACATCAGATGCCGCAAAGATACAGACCTCTAAACTTTCACACACTGTAACTACAAAGACCCGGAGGAGCGACGGAGAGGCAGAGAGAAGGGGAAAGTGAACATAGAGGTGGTCTAAAAAGGAGCCGGGCTGGAGGGGGGAGTTTGTGTTTTGTTTCACATCTCTTTTGCTCTGCTGGTCTGGTTTCCCCCCCAACCAGGACCTGTCAAGAGCCCTCATAAGTTCATCAAAGATGAAAACCTGTTTTCCATTTGAAAGGACTGATCGGGGATACTGAAACAGCTCTTCATTATAACAAAAGCGTTAATCATCCATAAGACAAGCATGTGGGCCTGACAAAACCTGTAAGAATATATGAATATCAATCAAAAGATGGGGGAGATATGGGACTTTCACACGTGTTGACGAGAGAATAAAAATAAAAGCGAGAGCGGTGCCAATGGCTGTTTTGAATTTCAGACGGGGAGAATTGGGTTGTTTGGATATGAACCAGGACTCTGTGCTGTAGTTGTGTGTAATGATTACTCTGTACTGAGAGAGAAATTAGAGGATAAATAACTGTGAAAATGTGAATATTTGTTTAATTGGATCTCTAAGTGATTCCAGGACACCGATATAAATATTTTCTGTCCGGGGCATGTTTTAAAGTGAAACTCTGGTTTGGACAAAGCCCAACAGCAACACAAACTTGTTATGTTATCTGACACAAATTTCCCAAACCTCAAAGCAGCCGTGCTCAGCTGCATTTGAGAGCCGTCTGAGTGTTAATGAATAATAGAGTGTCCTTCATTGATGCCGTTGAGGAGACTGAGGCTCAATAAAATGACGGATGAGAAAATAGTGCAGCGCTAAAAGAGCTGCTGAGCCCCAGCGGTGTCTGCACACTGTTGGTGAAAAAACAGCTTTCAAGCGAATAAGTTGTTTGATTAATTTAGCTGAGTGAATGTGATATTTTAAGCCTCGAAAAATGCCAGCTATGGACTAAATGTCTCTGGAAGCTGTTCCCGGTAACCGCCTGCAGATAAAAGCTTGTTCAAAAGTGCTTGACATTTAATCACCGAAAGCAAAAACATCACACAAGCAATAATCCATTAAAGCAGAGTCCCTCCCTGCATGTTTTCAATTGTCCCAGCCTGACTGAGTGCTGAACCTTTGCTCCAGCGCACAGACGAGCTGTTTCTCTGCTCACTTGTGGAGAACGCAGCAGAGTCCAGCGGCACATGATGCAGCAAACTTCACCTGGCAAGGTGTTCTCACAGCTGCACAGCGCTGCTCAACACTGCCCTCTGTTGCCCTGCAACAACACAGCCCGTCTCCCGCTCCGACCATGCATCAGTATAATCAACTTAAATACATGCAAGAGGGAATTGTCCTATTTTAAAGCACTGCATTTATTTGTTCAACGTCCCCACGCTGGAAAGCTTTCTGCTGGACACTCATCCTTCTTTAGATTTTTATATAAAATTAGATCTGGAGTGTCTGAGTGTGTCGGGGAGAAATGGAGAGGCAATTCAACCAAGTGACAAGCTCATGAATAATGACTTTCTGAGCTGAATTTGAGTGTTTTCGTGCAGAATTAGTCCGACGAGCATTTGCTCGGATTTGGAGAGCGTAGAGGGAGATAAAAACACTCGCACTGTGCGTAAAGGCTGCGCATTCCGCGCGTAAAGGCCAATTTGTCAATCGGGAATTGATAAGCAATGAGGTCATTGTAAGCAGTCTGAAGTCGGACGACAAAAACACGAGAGCAAAGTTGTGAGAAGGACAAAGAGATGGTGACATCTCTGTGGTCCAAACGAGCTGACCGTGTTTTAATTAAGACAATTTGTGGAAAACATCACAATTGAAACGCAAAACTCTTAGAAAAGCCACTTTTCCGACAGATCCTGTCATGAAGTTTCCCCTGATGATTATTTTTTTTAAAGTTGTCCTCTCGTCTGGATCGGCACTACGGGCAGCGTGCTGCACAAAGTAAGTTTGAGACTGCTACTGTGGCAGGCTCAGGCAGCTCCTGCAGCCCACAAACGCTCCTCTGATCCTGGGATGAAACGTGAGTGGAAAGTAAAACTGGCGTGGCATAAAGGAGCTGCTAACTGCCCTGAATAACACATGCTATCAACGGACAAATCAGCTCGCCTGAAACAGCCAAAGTGGGGGGGAAACGCGCAGAAAAGTGGTTGACATTTAGAATTTTTAAAAATGCCACAGCTCTGACAGAAAAAACGGTCCAGAGAGAGACGGACCCCACAGCGTGGCAGAATAAAGCTTCCGAGGAGCCAATCCATTAATGATGGAGGAGGGATTTTATTCTATCTAAGCAGGTTACTCGCACTGAGGCATTGTCTGCATTTTTCTCTCCAGCATAAAAATCCAGCACCTCAGTCACTGTCCAACACATCCATTTTCCTCTGTAACCGCAAATCTAAAGCGGGATACAAGCTGGAAACTGGAGCGCAACACACCTAAAAAGTGCTTTTGTGTCAGTCATTTCAGGTATTTCGCCGGAGAAAAGAAAGAAAAAGTGATTTTTCCTTCTTACCTTCGAAGGTGTTTGTATTCCCCAACTTGATGACAATGCCAGGCAGAGATGAGGAGAGAATCGGACTCGCACTCTTAAGCAGTGGAGACAGAATAGAGACGGGTTCTACTGTTGTGTCCTCAGCCGCTGTGTGCGTCACTCTCCGAGCGACCTGCAGCCAAAAACTGCGCTCTCTCTCTCTCCCTCTCCCTCTCTCTCCGCGAGCGTCGGACGATACCACGGGCTGAGGAGGGACCGGGGTGGGTGGGGTGGAGGGGAGGAGGGGGTGTGGCTGTAAGAGAGAAAGGATGGGGGCCGATTTGCAAGCGCAGTCGGGAGGAAGTACGCATGGACACCCCCCGGAGAGCTGGTGGGGTGTCGCAACAGCGCGTCCGTCCAGAGCCGGAGCAGAATCACAGCGTGGACCTGGGAGACAGAGAGGCTTCTGGGAAAGGGTTTTCTCCCTGCATGTTGTTGTCTGGGACTCCACAGAACCTGCTGTGTGTCTGCGCGCGGGGGTAACCTGGCGATACAACTCCTCCGGGCTTCCATGTGTTTTCTCTGCTGCTGTGCTGTTTTTGTTCAAAGTAGACAGCGAAACTCAAATAGTGAGCACTGACAAAGGGTTTGGGTTAGAAAGACCAAAATCATTCTGTTCTATCATCCAGGTGTAGACTGAGGAAAATAGAAAGGAAAAATAAGAGAGAAAAAAAACTAAAATATATAATAACATATTTATGTAATAACAATAATTATAATAATAATAATAATAATAACAATAAAATAATTTGTTGTTATGTAGTTTTACAGTCTCCATCATAAATTGAAATTAAAAGGAAAACAACTCTTTAAACCTCAGTTTGATACAATGAAACTGAACTGAACTGAACAATGAATGCTCCACCCTTCAATTTCTAAACCAAACTCCATTGGAAAAAACATTAATTTAAGCATCCGTGGGCTACATCATTTTGATACAGCACAAACAACCCGTCGTCTAATACTAATATTCTATCACTTGTGGCGTCATGATAATAAAAGCAATCAGTAAAAACCAAACTCCATCAAAAAAACATTGATTTATGCAGCTCCACATCACTTTGATACAGCACAAACCCCCATGTCTTTTCTATTCTATTCTATTCTATTCTATCGGTGACTAGCATGATGTGGGCTGTTTTCTTTCTTTATAGGCTACCTCAGTTTGATACAGTACAACTGATGGGCAAGCTGAACAGTTAATTTATGTGAATTCTCCAAAATTATATTTCTGAACCAAACTCCATTGGAAAAACATTCATTTATGCAGCTGTAGGCTACATCATTCTGATACAACACAAACCCCCACATCTCATGTATTCGATCACTTCTTGTGCAGGATCACGATAAGGAAAGCAATCAGTATAAACCAAACTCCATTCAAAAATCATTGACTTATACAGCTCTAAATCATTTTGATACAGCACAAACCCCCATGTCTATTTTATTCTATTCTAGTTACTTAAATAATGTAAGTAAATTATTACTTCTTGTTTGACATCATAATGAAGAAAACAATTCTTTCTTCATACCTCAGTTTGATACAGTACAACTAATGGGAAAGCTGAAGTGTAAAATAATGTTCATTTAGCGAACTCTCCACAATTGTATTTCTAAACCAAACTTCATTGGAAAGAACATTAATTTATGCAACAACATCATTTTGATACAACACAGACACACCCCCACGTCTCAGCTATTCTATCACTTCTTGTGCAGGATCATGATAAGGAAAGCAATCAGTATAAACCAAACTCCATTCAAGAATCATTGACTTATGCAGCTCTAAATCATGTTGATACCGCCCAAACAAACCCCCATATCTATTCTATTCTATTCTATTCTATTCTATTCTATTCTATTCTCAGTGCAATGTAGGTTTTCTTTCTTTATAGGCTACCTCCGTTTGATACAGTACAACTGATGAGCAAACTGAACTGAAAAAAACAAGGTTGAATTGATTATTTTATATTCTTTTCTAGTGAAAATAAAGAATGTAAGTAATTGATTACTTCTTGTTCGACATCACCATGAGGAAAACAATTCTTTGTTTATACCTCATTTTGATTCACTACAACTGAACTTGATGAAAAAATTACAATAATTGTAGTGATTCCTCAAGGTTTTCTATTTCTAAACCAAACTCCATAGGAAAAACATTCATTTATGCAGCCGGAGACAACATCATTTTGCTACAACACAAACAAACCTCCCATGTCTCATCTATTCTATGACTTCATGTGTGGCATCATGATAAGGAAAGCAATCAATAAAAACCAAACTCCATAAAAAAAACAAACACTGATTTATGCAGCTCCACATCATTTCCATACAGCACAAAACACCCATATCTATTATATTCTATTCCATTCTATCGGTGCATAATGTTGGCTGTTTTTCTTTATGGGCTACCTCAGTTACAGCATAGCTGATGGGCAAACTGTCAAATAAGGTTAATTTGAAAAATATTCTCCACTTTTTCTATTCTGTTCTGTTCAAATATAACGCCACTATAAATGCATTAACTTCCGTGCATGGTAGAATATGCCATAATACCTTTTTTGTTTGTATTTAACTTTGAATTTGTAGTCAGTTTCTATATATTCATATTATATAGCCTAATTAGCTCGCACGCATCAGATGCTGTGCAGCAGTTTACAGCTATTATCAAAGCACATTTGTTAAAGGAGCGGAAGTCGAATTGAAAAAGAGCTAATTACGAGCCATTCAATCACAAGCCAATTTACTAATTACCCTCTTGTGTAATTAATTGTCCTCTAACATGGCTGCATTACGCTGATAAAACACTAAATGAATGTAGACTACAGTACTTACACTCACTGCTATCTAAATAACACGACAGACGGTGTCTGCCTGGCTGGAGGCTGGAGGAGGCAGGTGAAACACCTACCCGCCGAATATCCCTCCGAACTACATTTCCCATGAAGCCTTGCGCCGTGGCCAAGAATCCGTGGAATACCGATTGCGCCTGCGTATCCAGACGTGGCAACGGCATCATGGCCTCTTGGAAGCGCGTCGGGAGTCGGATGAGAGAGGCGAAAATGTTGATGTTGGTGCTGCTGGTGAGTGAAACGAGCCTCCTGTGTGTGTGTGTCGTGTAGACTGCGGCGGGTGTGTGTCTCAGTGCCGGAGGGTGTTTGTGTCCGGCCGGGAACTGAGCGGGAGAGAGAGTCCGGGTCGCTGCTCACCGCGGCTCCTAGCCTGTCCGTGCAGGAGGTAAAGTTGACAGCCCTTGACTGAACTTGGGGCGCACATTAGACGCTAGTCGGCCGGGTGGTGTTGGTGGTGTCGGTGTAGGTGGACTGCGGTGTGTGTGGCGCAGGTACCAACACCGGGGCTGTTTATGTAACGGCCACAGAGAGCGGGGTTGCCGCCTGTGCAACACACGGGTCCCCTCCCCTGTGAGAGCCATACCTACCACAGTGTGCTGTGAGTGGTAGACTCTGGACAGCCAGACCTGCTCAGCCAACTTATCTTTCCATACACGTTGATCAGTTTGAAGACTCTGCTGTGTGCGGTCTGGTCCGTGCAGCAGGCTGGGTTATTGTTATTAACACCCCAGATGGTGTCTGTGACTCACTGAAACCATCTCAGTTTATAAAAAGGGAATTGAAAGTTCAAAACTTTTTGTGACTTACACAACAGTATTGTTAACTCACAGGTGGGTGTGAGCCAGCTACTACTGTAAGTTGAATCTGTTTATAACACAAGTGCAGGATCCTTTCCTGTCATGTGACTATCTCTGCTCAACTGGTCAGGCTGCATAAGATAATCCTCACTGAATGAAGATTATTTTCACATGCACAATATGGTTTAGACCAGGGCAGTAGCACACAGTTAGTTCTATGTCCTGTTAATCTAATATAGGTTTTGTTCTATAGAATGGTAAATAATTCTCATTACAGTAATAGACCAAAAGGAAATGTGTTCAGATTGCTTCAGTCAAAATTCCCAAATATTCCATTTGCTATTCACACACTAAATGTTGGTGTTTTTGCTTGATGAATGACTTAAAGGACTCTAAATATTCCAAACACAAGGTTTGAGTATGTAGCCAATCCTGGAGCCTTAACCATCAGCCCTCCTCTTCGAAGGATATGTCAAGATCATGTTCAAGTGTGTTTGAATGGTACAATTCAAAGTGCTTTAGATAGTGATATAAGTATAAAATGATGACATACGCTTGGCTGCCAGTTAATTAGACTGGTAGCGTTTTAGTGGCTGCCAAAGTGTTAGTATTTATATACAACTATCTTCCTCCAGAATTACTTTAAAGTTCCATATTGTAGCATTAAAAGTGATACAGTCCATCTCCTGCTCTGCGTCCTGTTGAGCAGCAGTTTGTAAATAAGGGTGGAGATTGGGTGTGTGTTCATAATACACTCTGTAAGCCTTTGGACGGTGACACTATTTGATATTTTGGCCCTGTGCCACAGCTCAAAGATCTGTAATGAAACAGTCATACTCGTAATGAAATCATGAGTTTTAGGTTAATGTACTCACTCGCAGCTTTAATTCAGCATTGTTCATACCCACAAAAGATGCACAATGTAGGATTTGTAGCTCTTTTCTACATAGTTCAATTTAAAGGAACCAAAATCAAATTGACAAGAAAACATAAGCTTAAGTAAACTGTCTATTTAACATTTGTTTATTCATGCATTACCTGTTCCTGTTATAGATGGAAACACCCTCAAGTTAAAGTTTAAAGTTGGTATATAATCTCAAAGGCAAGTTTAATGTGCTGGAATACAAACACAAAGCATTAGAAGAGGTGTTGCTGTCCTTATGTGAGACATGATAAAGCTCTCCAATCTAAAGTGGCTCACAGTTCTCATTTGTACATGACTGGCAACATGTCGAATGTCAATGAAAACTGCCACATTGTAAAACTAAAACACATACGTAAGTTAATATGATGAAGATGATGATTTAAGTCCATAACCTGATAATCTGAAAAGTCAAGTCAACATTGTGACAAGTTTTGAAACATTTTGTTGGTTGATGTGATTTTACTATCAATAAAAATGTATACCATTTTTGGGATAATTGATGTTATTTTCAAAGATTAGCGATGGCAACGGCATAAAGTGCATTAGGAGGATTTGCTGTTTTATTAAATTGTAAAAGTTATACCTTTAGGTTTTTGACATGTGGTCAGACAAAACAAACCATTTAAAAATGTCACCTTGTCCTCTAGGATATTGTGATAAGCACTTGTCACTATTTTTAAACATTTGAAATGTTTAATAGAAAAACACAACAATCAACAGATTAATGATGATGGAAAATAATTATTACCTGCAGCCATATTCATGAAACATCAATGTTGATGTAGTACCATGATTAATGCTGTCCTCATTACCACTACTGACCTCATAGCTGACTACTAGCAGGTGCGTCCTGTCCGTGTGTTCAAGGTTTAGCTGTCAAAACTATTTCACCCAGACACACAAACACAATAAATTGCTTCACTTCCTTATGGCTGGTAAACTCAAAATGTTGTCAATGATAATAGTTCTGTTTTCAGGCCTGAATAACCGATATGTGTGACCCTACCTGTGTTCAGTGACATTCACAGACTCACAGAATAAGCAGAGTTAGCAGCCATTTATTGATTTGTCCCCCAAAGCAGATTTTATTGGCAGTCAGTCCTCAACAGGTATTTCACACTGTGCACATACACACTGTCATTATCACACTTAAACAAAAGTTCACCAGTGTCTGTTTCTTAATGAATACAAACAATATTATGTTGATGTCCTGATTGCTGTTTATCTGAAAGAGATGGCTTGTTTTTTAAGACATTTTCCCCTATTTCCACTGACTGACAAACTGATGAATGCCTTTCTCTTGTCTGTTAGCAGGAGGCTCAGACCGATGATAGATATTTTTCAAATAACGAGATATTTCATTTTCAATATTCACATTCACAATATTGAATATCAAACAGCTGTGTGATTCCTCACCTGAAAGGAACTGCTCTGACTGGATTTTAATGTTTAATTTTGATTTATTCCACTGTGGCCCTCTAGAGTTTAGAGGAAGGGAACCAGCGACAGAGTAGCTGCACTAATATTGCAGGCTTTTCTGTTACGTCCTAATTTAAAAGTTCTTCTTCTTATTATTATTCTTATTATTATTATTATTCAGTATTATTTTGTTTTTTTAATAGTGTTGTATGTGTTGGAAGAGGCGATTATATTATTATATTATCACGATATTTGAGCAGGACCATATCACGATGTAAAAGCCCAAGCCTGTTTGGTTTTTTGTAGAGTTGAGTTTCTGATTTAATATTTAGTTAATTACATGTCCACAGAACCAAAGGATTTAACATAATATGAAACAGAATAAGCAGCAGATCTAAATGTTTTGCATTTTCTTGCAGTCCATTGTTTCTGATGATAATCTGATTTATCAAATAAGCTTTACAAGTTGTAAAAGTAGCCCAGCTAAGCTTTACTAATTGTCAGCATAAAAAGTAATAGCACATCTCAAAGGATATGAAATACTTTTGAAAAGACAAATGGCTAATCTAACAAAACTACATGTTATAATTTATAGATATTTATACCGTGACTTTACTTGCATTAGTTTTAACAAAGAAATGAGTTTACCTCACACAACAGTTCCACTTTCTTCTTACACTACATTTGTCCACAGCCACAGTGGCAGAAAGCCCAAACATTGTTAACAAGTACAAATTCTCAAATACTTTGACCTGTGAGCTACTGAGCCCACAGAAAAGAAGTAATTGAGCTAAAGTAGGCCAATCGTAACACTCAGGATTAACACCAAACTGCACACAAAAACGAATAAAGTCATCCATCCAAACGTGTCGAAGAATATTACAGCAAATTCAGTTACATTTGACTTGTAGATAAGGCATCCATGATCCTGTCTGACCCTCAGTTAATGTGATAATGTGTTTGATTCCCCCCAGACTGACCTACTGTGTACAGTTGGCCTTCCTGATAATGAATATATCCTCAAAAGTAGAAATTATTCATCCTTTTAGCGATGAGCAGTCAGTTTGAAATCACTGTTTTTTTAACAAAAGAAGTCAGAGTTTAAATGCTGTTTGAACAGAGGCAGTTGTGCTGTAGTCCATAATGATGATTTTTGACCACTAATTTTCTGATGAAAGAATGAGTAAACACGATTGTGAATCTGACTTGACATCTGATGCTATCTGTCAGTACCTGACCCAGTTTTCTAACTCTATTCCTGCAGACACATCTTGATGAGTAACAAGAAGTACTGAGGTCTGATAACAGTCTCATCCCACAACAGAGGCTTGGTACCATGTCAGTTGGCCTCTCCTCTCCTCTGACTTCCATTGCTTGTAGCTGAAATGCGATAGTCGTTAAAGCTGCTAATTGATTGCTCCGCTGCTCATCTGAGAGCTAAGAAGCCTCTAAATCAGCGCACTGTGTGTGTTGTCGGATGCTGCGTAGCTTCCTTTACAATGAGTCAGTCCACACACACCTGACTGGCTCATTAGTCAGACGAATCTCAAGGCAAGTGTTTGACAAACACTGGTGTGATTTGTGCTGATTCAGTACTGCCCCTAGAACTGGATGCCATTTATTAAGCAGATTTGTCACAGCAGATGGAGGGTGTGGGCTTGCAGGCGGGGGCTGGGCACCTGCTGCTTAGTAAGCGCCACATTCTTTACAGTAATGTGACGGGACATACCTTTATGGCAGATAAAGAAAAGCGATCTATAGAGCACTAATGGGTTTCCTCTTAGTATTGAGTCTGAGTTTGGCTTCAGTTCTGTAATCACTTAATGCCATTTTTAACCGTGCAGTTACAGTTGTCATATGCATGGTTGTGGTGTGATTGATGAGTGAAGACTTTCAGGTAGATTACACTGATGAGAAAGGATTTTCGTTGAGAGGTAAAACTGGGTAAATGAGAGTTGACATTTAAGATGTTGTCTAATTGTGACCTCCATCAGAGAGCTGGCGGCTTTAGTGGCATTAGAAGAGAGCCCACATTTTGACCACTGGCTTCTCACAGATATATGAGTATCACTGTATACACTCTAAGGGTGGAAGAAAAAATTGATTTCAAACATGCATCGTATTTTTCTCTTGACAGATTACAAAAGTAAGTCTAAAAGTCATTTATCTGAAATGCAAAATTCTGAACTCCCTTAACCAACTGGACAGACGAAAACATTTGTGTCGTCTTTACATTCTAAGGTAGGCTACTTCCTGAGGATGGCTGAGTGCGAGCTATGGCGGTCTTTTTTTTCCAAAAATCAAGGTCAACCAAATTTGAAATTACACACAATTTTGCTCGACTGATTTGACTGCAGACATCAAACCAAACGTAACTGCCTCCACAAAACAACTTTAATTATTTTTGGTAGGGGCGGCGAGATTTTTTAGTCATTATTTTTGTGACGTTATTTACTTTACAGCCTTCATCCTGTTCGTCCAGTAATCAAATGTCAATTTTTCAATACCTGTATTAACCTCGCCTTACCTTCCATCTCATCAGTGACAGGCTTTTATGATGAGCTTGTGTCAGGGGCCCTGCTGTAGCTGTTTGTGCCAATTACTTTGCGGTCCAACGAGTTTGTACACTTGTCACTGCTGCACTTGTCTGTGGTGCCTCCCTCTCTGCTACCTCATTTAAGGGGTAAGCTGATTTGCTGTTGTTGGAGAGTAACACAGCAGCCTTATACAAAGTCAACAAACATCTTTTATGACTTTGCCATCTACAGTGCAGAACCCAAAATTCTTCTACACACTGCCTTTTAAATGTTTTGGTGTCGTTACTGTCCACTCAGGACGCTATTGTCCTCCGTTTTAGTAGCAAAACAACTTGACATAAGTGTTAGCTTAGTTAACTGATAGGTCAATAATGCCATAAGTCAGGCTGACGTTTTAGAGCACCCTCTGCGGGATCACAAGGCAAACTACAACAAATGGCCTAATTTGCTATTAAACTACATTTCAAACAGGTTATTACAGCTCCAAAATGAACTTTTCACTCCACGTTTGAAAGAATGTCCGAATTTCAAATAAAAAGTGACTGCCCTAGTGTGAGCAAAGGCAATGGAAGTAACATCGTCTATTTATTTTAACTATGGATTATTACAAATACGCTTTGTTCTAAAGGTAGGCAGTAGTCACACAGTGACAACATTTTGATGCATCAAGTTGCATCAATAATCATTTTATAAAGGCATCATAGCGCTCTGAATCGAATCCAACCATGAGGTGCTTAGACATTAACACCACTGCTACGACCCCAGTTTAGGACGTATGCATAGGTAAAACTAATGCAGGCATGTTATTGGGTTAATGTATTGTGTCATCAGAGGTCAGTATCATGTCATTAAGCGTGCTTTTATTTCTTTAAAAAGAATATTTTGTCACATTTCACAGGTTTTTACCTCCTTGATTAATTATATAATTGTCGCTTCATTGTTCACATCTTATTTTAACAAGTATATATTTTTGGCTAAACATTATTAAATTGTTGCCCAAATCAAGTTGTTAAAGACAAACTAAGCTTTTCTCTTGGATTGAGTTGCCAGCTTGTAGGAATTGCCTCCAGCTTTTGTTTAATGAATTAAACAATGCATGTCTTCTCTTTATGCATTCTGTTCCTCTCTCTCATATAGCATTCCTCATGTAGCCAGATACTTGTGTAAATGTGTGAAATATTTCTCTGTGTGTGTTTCACCCAATCATGCTGCTCCCTTTGTGTCTCATCTCCATTGATCGGCTTTGTACCAATGAGTCTGTCACCCAATGTTGTCTTTTGAGGAGCTAGTGATAATGAGAAAAGATGGTGTTGTGAAGGTAGAAACACTGCATTATAATGCCCTCTCCTAGTGATGGCAGAGTGGAGGAAGCTTCCAGAGCTGTCGTTGTAAACAGCTGTATACAGTGATTGGTGGGGTTTCTGTCTATCTGTCACCTGCCAGCTGAGATGGAGTGGCAGAGGTCAGAGAATACTCAGATTAAAAGCTTTGCAGAGATAAAACTCTGCTCTGTAGCGTACACTACATCTAACTGAACAATATCTTCTTCTTTTTTTTTAGAATAGATTTTACTCTGTTGTTGACAAGTTTCAGTTCTTCTGACATTAAAATTATTTGGAGATTATATAAGATTAAGTGTTTTCTATTACTTTTGGTTGGAATGATATTAAAGTAAATCAATGAACAGAAATGTAAACCATATGCCCTGCATTTTATACTCGTGTTTATTTGTGGTTTTGGTCTTTTCATGGGAATTTTTTTTAAATAAAAAAAAAAGAATGTCACCAGCCTCATCCTATGATCAGTGACAATAATCTATGTAGTTTTAAATCATAGTGTTTCCCAGCTGACACATTTTGTGTCAATAATCAGACTCCAGAGTAACATTTAATTTCCTGTTTTTATCATGTGATGAGAAATGTCAAAACTTTCTCATATTAATACCAACTTGAAATAAATAAATCAATTAAATAAGCTTTTAATGGACAGTACCAAGGCTATGGTTCTTATATTGCTGGAACTAGAGGTTTAAATCTTCACTGGCCTCAGGATTTGATTCGATTAAGATTCAGCTGTCAACAATTCAAATGCAAAACGATTCTCGATGCATCTCAGTGTATGGCATCCTCACTGATCTATATCACTGCACATGGCTACTTTTTCATCATTTTAATTCCCCTTTTATTCAAAAAGTCTTTCCAACAATCAGACTACAGAAGTCTACAAAAGCAGCTTTGAGATTAGGCATCTATTGATTCTGCTGCACATACCTCTGTCAGAGTTGGACGGCAAAGTTGACAGCGCCTCCTCAGATCTTGGCTGATTAGCTGGGCTTGCTGCAACACTTATTATTTATGACTGCAGACGTTAGCTTCAGGTGAAAATGGCTAACGTGATTAGTAATTTTTGTGAGGCAGAAGTCTCGTCCAGCTTGTGCTTCCCAGCAAGGTCATATAATTGGACATGTGCCCCGAGATGTCCATTTAAAAAAATATTCAGAGAGGTTTTTTTTATTACTCTCAGATGATCTCTGCCTCCCTCCAACATACCTCCTACATAAGTAACGTTAGCCTTATGTCCGCCCACAATTCAAAGCATTTCCACACCTCTAGCTGGAACCCTGCCACTCTCCTCTGTCCATTACATTTAGTCTTTCTCACATATGTAGTTAAGGCATTTTGTGACCATGCCAAAGCCTGTAAATAAACCAGTGATTAATGATGAAGTGATTAATCAAGTAAATGGCTCAGATCACAGCCTCATTTAATGTCATTGGGAAATTAATTCCTTTTTCATTTTTAGACCTGACTTAAAGACATGTCTTTGGGCTTGTCAGTATTTTTGACTTTATGCAGATAAACAATAAATAAAAAAAATGGTAAATGCATTTGATCAATTAACAGTGTTTGGGTAACGTGTTATAAAGTAATCCATTAGAGTACTCAGATTAACGTGGGTAACACTAAAGTACTCTGATGCGTTACTTTTCTGGGTAGATTATGGAGTAACGTAACAAGTTACTTTTTAATGGCAGTAATCTATTGACGTAATGAGTTACTTTTAAAAGTAACGTTACCCAACACTGTCCATTAGTAACAACTCACTGTAAAATCATGGACTGCCCACTGGTGTGAGCTGCATCTTGTGTTCCATTATAGGCTCTAATTAGCCTTCAGGTCTTTATAATGGACCACAGTAGACAGGAGAGTTTGTGTTGGATTCAGTGCAACAACCATGCACATATTCATGAATTTGGCATCCCACGTAGTGATGGTAATGAGGTTCAGTTATTTGAAATTCCAGGGAAAAATAGATTATCATACCCTCAGTGTTATACATTAAGATGCATACATGCATTTCGCTCGGAGGCTATCAGCCCTGATGGCACTGTAGAGGTCAGTCAAACTTAATTTGTCTGTTTTACATGGAGAGGGTACGATGAACTCCTTTCCCTTGAATCCATAGAAAACACCTTCATTACCATCAGTAAGTGAAAGACTGAATCCATCGTGTATACAGTGTGTCCCCAGGGCTTACACCTATAAATAGTATTTGAATGTGAGGTGTTGAACACATGTCCATCAGTGACGGTTTGTATTGTCGAACAGCACGGTTTGTTTTTGCATTTTGTTAAATGTATGTTTTTAACATAAAGAATCAAAAAACATTTATTTTGAAAATATTATATTAAAGTATAAATAGTAGTATAAATAGTATAAAAAAGTGTTATGTAATGTCTTGTCCTCAAAGCTCTGAAACCTATTGTCTCTTTAAAAGAGGAAGCACCAATAAGTCCATGTGATGTAATTGGAGGGGAACTTAACTGCTGAGAGATAACTAGACAAGTGTTTTGATTAAGGCTGCTGTGATCTGATAAAATTAGAGTCGTGCTCTGTAGTTTATCATGTCTTGCTCACATTTATCATTTGCAGTTCAAGATGAAAATTTGCCATTTATTGTACAAGGCGAGCAGCCCCAGGAAAGAAGGGAGCACCATCACTGAACAGATAATAAAAACCATGAAAATAAATTGGATTCTCATAACAACTGATTTTATTAATTTTCATTTTTTTTACCTTCACTGTTCATATCTCCTGAATTAACTCTGCATAACACTGATGTGCTGCATTCATGTTTTTAGCTGCCTGTGCGTATTAAATCCTCAACCATGCAGTAATTCTGCTTCTGAATGGGCTTGTCACCGTGGAGAAACTGTCAGCACAGTCTAGCTATTTCTATTATTGTGCTTCTGTCACTGAAAGATGACGCACACTTCAGTTAGTGAATGAATCACATCGTATCACAGCCATCAGCAGTGTTAGCTTGACGACAGCATCAGTGTCATTCCCCGCTGTCTCAACTGTGTAGGTATCAGCCGGAAGTCCCTATAAATGTTTCTGTTTGTACATTAATGTAACTATGTGATTACCTGTAGTTGTTTTCAGAGGTCCCATATCATGCTCATTTTCAGGTTCATACTTTAATTTTAAGTGTTCGTTCACACATAACCTCCAGAAAATCAGATCAGGATACTCTCCACATTTGTTTGTGTTCACACATGTTATAAATACTCTGTATGGTTTGGATGAGGGGCGGCACCTGGGTAGGAGGCTACAGACTTCTCCGTACCGATGACTGTGGGATTAATACCACATGTATTTGGACATATCAGCAATATCATCAGAAGAGTGGAGAGTAATATACAGGCAGGCAGAGGAGAGAATGAACCGAGCAGGGAAAAATTCTGCAGATGTTTTTGCAGAACTTTGATGATAAACAGCTAAAACGCCATTTTGGCATATCTCGGTGTAGGTTTGAGCAACTGATTAAACCAGCACTAACACAGATGATTACACACCGTCGACACACTCGCTCGCTGTGAATTCACTCCCAACAATTGCCTGCTCTGTTCACCCACGTGGCTCACCTGGACTTAGGACTACGTTGCCGGCAGGGTGAAATCACACATACAGCTCCTCTGGATAAATCCAGAGTTACAGTACATGTGTGAAAGGAGCTTATGTTTACATGCTTCAGTGTTAATACACACATTATTTTTCTCATACTGTCGTTGCTGCAGCACCTACACTATATTCACCCTCTGTCTGAATGTTTAGCTTTAGCTCCTGTCTCTTTAGGGCTCTCCACCTGAAAGCCCTGTCTGCTGTGATTGGTCAGCTCTCACAGGCTCCTATTCAGTCCACTGAGAATTTATCACTTGGCACATACACCAAAAAAGTTTTCTAGTTTCAGGGTTCACTTCCTGATTATGGAGCCCACTGATATGCACAGTGGTTTTCCTCCTGCAGGCCCCACCAGTCAGTACCTGATCTGCCTATGGACTTAATATTATAATGACATCACACATTTTTTTAAAAATCACTTTTCTTAGCTTAAGGGAAGTTTTAGGAAATAGGAAACCTCTGTGGATCAATAAATGCTAATTGACTCATAATTGACTTGTTTCCAGTTAAAAGTGTCTCTCTCTTTGACAATGGAAGTCTATGGGAAAAATGTTTTCTGGGCCACAGCGGGAATTTCTTGATACATTGCTGTGAGCAGTCACTAGGCAAAACTGGAAGTAAGGCTGAGTGGCGCCACTGTACCCTGGTCTTAATCACAGATTCATGGTGTTTCCACATCAGCTCTGGAGGTGTTTTTGCTGGTGGTACAGAAGAAGGCAGTGACTGTGAGATGTGACATCACAACAACAACGGAAGTTCTGGGGCTCATTTGATGACACAGTTTCTGAATACATGCTCTGTGCATTTTTCAGTGGACTGAGAGTTGAGATATGTTCACAGTATTTATACAGCCCCTAGACCTTTAAGAGACTGTAAAAGTAGATGACTCCTTATTTATTTTTCCATCAGTAAGATTTGTGCAAAAACAGAGTTTTACAAAAATAAATCAGCTGTTTTGCAAACAGGTCTTTATCCCTGATAAACTTATCAAAGTATTGATCATAATTCCTTCGTGAAAATGCCTTCATTTAAAGAAAGACTAAATGTCTGAATTTGCTTGGACAGACATTATAGAGTCACTCGGTCGGCCCAGAAACCTAAATAAAGAAAACTCTTTGTGTAGAGTGTCAAACACTTACTACCTGAAAGGTGGCTCTGTAAAGCTCGATCCTTCCAACAGATGTCAGTTAAAGAATATGAGGTGTAAGCAGAGGAGTTTAGCAGTTCAAATGCACTGAGCCAGGGCCGCACCACAAAATAACTTCTGAAATGGCCCTTAAAGACTTTTTCAAAACACCAAGGAAAATTAGTATAGAGTATTTATTGGAAAAAATAAGTGTTATTTGGAAAATAGTATTGTTCTATTTTTTATGTTTTGTGCTGCGACTCTGCTGCAGCTTCTGGGAATTACCGAGTATCACATTTTTCAGAGGCTCCTCTCACGCTTGCAGGAGGTGAGTTTTTTGATACTCAATGTTCAGTGAGGTTTTCTTCCCTTTAAGCATCCTCGGAGAAGGGGGGTGCTTGTACTGTATATGAAGCCCAGAACAAGGTCATGTTAACATTATGTGAATGTATGTAAATGAGCCATCTTTCATATAAGCCATATGAAAATCCCTAACCCTGATCTTACCCTTATATTACAGTATACGGTACTGAAACAAAAACAACATAACTATGTTGATACTGGGATCCATGTTATCTAATACTTTGTATTTTACTTCCCTCTTCAGTTTTGTATAGCAAATGCACAATTTGAGGTTAGATAGCTGTTCTAACTTTAGCTCGTCATTAATGTACCAGAGGGACAATTGTAGTAAATGTTTCAATATTTAAGAGGCAGGTGAGCAGCTTAGTAAGAATCCTGTTCAGCTGCATCATTTCAGTCCTCATAGACATCAAACATCACATTCCTATCTAACTTGGATAAGACAGCCTGACATCTCTTCTCATCTCTTCCTAATCTTGCTCCTGGCTCCTTGCTCTACTCTGGATGCCCACCTATGCAAACGAGTGTCACCTAGCCAGCTTCTAATTAGCCTACCCTTGACAATGCGGTTCACATGGGTCTCAAGCCAAATACTGACACTACTTGTGATTATCCTGTTGTTCCATCAGCCTTATCAGACACACA
Source organism: Pagrus pagrus (assembly GCF_965226575.1). NCBI lineage: Eukaryota > Metazoa > Chordata > Actinopteri > Spariformes > Sparidae > Pagrus > Pagrus pagrus. The sequence continues at coordinate 25,594,653 of NC_140193.1, forward strand.
TGACTGGTTATTTGCCTTAAATGTGTAGTATACAACAATCTGACAGGCAAGGTGAGTGTCATGGTCTCATTTCAATGCAAAGTCCTGCTGGTAAACCCTGGTCTTAGCATTCATTTGTATGTTACTTTGACACCACCCACGAAACACTGAGGATTGGCTCAATGAATCTGGCAAAGATGTGAAGGTGCTGACCTTCCACCGCCCAATCTTATCAACCACCCGCCTGACATGTCAGAACAATGGAGGCCCTATGTAGCAACCCAAAGGACCCAAAGGGTCTGCTGCTAAACATCCTGGTGCCAGACACCATAGGACACCCACGTGGGCCCCATGTCCATGCCTCGATAGTTCAGAGCTGCCTTGCATTAGGCAGGCAGTTTAACATTGTGGCTAATCAGTGTGTATACGCGACTGGGCACTTAAGTTGTCTGTTCATCCTTTTCATAGCCCTTCGACTTCTCTATGATCATTTTCAAAATGTATTTATGTGCAAAGTGTAGTGCTTTAAGATTCCCATCAGACTCGCCTCCGAAGAGCCTCCAGTTAGGAATTAAAATTAGAAAATTATCCTGACAGGTGCTTGTTTCCATTCCAGGTGATATCACTCATCAGGCAGGATCCACTGAGCGGGCAGACGATGTTTGGTGTCTAATTCAGTTCTCCGTAGGCAGAGAGGAAGGGCTTTTTAATGAATGGTGATGGCACAGAGACGATCAGAATGCACAGGATTAACTTCATATGGCTTGAGTATAATCACACCTGTTTTTTTTTCCCTTAGTCGTCTTTGATTAAAGTGCAAGCCTCTCAATACGGGCTTTGTTTTTCATATTACATGTTTCACACCATTAGTCCATCTATTGGTGTCTGGAAAGTGGAAGTAGCCAGCTAGACTAATGATGCAGATTGCCCACCTGTTCATACTTTGAAGCCATCGTTAGTGCAGGTTGATACTGAAGGCAACATCCTGTCCTGCTTGTGCCATAGTAGCTGAAAAGAAATCAATAATAAGATAAATGCAGCATAGAAGCTCTGGTGTGGTTTTCCAGGTCAGTGTAAATATCAAATGAAAACTGTTGATTTTATTTATGGCAATTATGAGTCACAGCAACAGACAAGCAGAGCCGCCAGCCCCTGCTGCCACTTTGATGTTCTGATTGTGAGTGCTATGGACTGCTGCAGTGTTAGAAAGATTGCAGCTCTGCCTCTCTGCATCAGACTTGGTTAAATCAAACTGATACTGATATACAGTATTTATCTGCCACATAGCAAGTCCAACCCTGGCAACGCCCCCTGAAGGTTCATTAAACCAACAGTATGAATTTGTTGGGCAGAATAAACATCGTACTGATACCGTGTCTCTATTAGAACTTCACCAGAACAGAAGTGAAAAATGTAAAGATTGTCCCGAGGATGGGGATAGACTAAAGCTCATACTGTAAATGGTTAAAGTCTGGGGAGCATGAATGTGCTCAGTAAATGGCACAGTATTCTGTACGTCACATTTTTATATTTGTGCGAGTGCACCTTTTGGCCTGATGGGGGAAATGTCACCATCCGTAAATCATCATGTGGGGACCATGAATGAACAAGATAAATATAAGTTTGTTAGGGTAACATTGCCTACATACAGTTTTAGGCCCTACAAGTGCTGTAATTTTGGATGATATCTGCAACCGTGAGATTAAAGTATAAAAAAATATAGTATTTAATGCCAGCTTGTGATACTTTACTTTTTGTTTTGTTATGTGTTGGCATCATCACACTACTGATTATGTAACTGTTGGTGTTTGTGTTTCTGTGTTTCATTAGGTGTGGCTGCTGCCGGTGCTGGAGGCAGTGAAGGTTTCTCCTCTCATAGAGAAGGTCAGCGACCACAAGGACTTCAAGAAGCTGCTCAGGACGAGAACCAACGTGCTGGTGCTCTACACCAAGACAGGTTAGAGAAGATAACCACTCATTATGGATAACTTTTGTTTCAGGCTATATATTTTACCAGAATATACACCTTCTGAACAGAAACTATATCATGTTACGTCTCACTTAGCAGTGCAAGTTTCTCTTTGAGCATCCATCGTTTTTGTCAAGGGAGGAGGGAGGCACAGGAGTCCCGTCAGACAGTCGTGGATAATTCTTGTATTATCTCTATGACTCTCAAACAGCTTGTCACTGCAGAGGTCATTATGGAGCGCTGGAAAACCAAATGATTTGATGCTATGTCTAATGTCACTGATATTTCACAGGCACACAATCTGTTAGCCAAAATGTGGAACATGTATTTTATTTTTAGATCAGAATTGATAAACTTTAATTTCATGAAGAGCTAGTTATGCTTTTAGTGCTGATGTCATTATGTACTTGTGCAAGTACATAATGACATACAATTATAATCATTTTATTATAATCAGAGAAGGTGAGTCACCGCTAAGCCACGCAACATTTGCATCCCAACAGCTGAGGTTTTATCAAGGAATAGCTTAATTGTGCCTCAGGAGAGGATGGAAAAAACAGTTAGGACTGGAATCTTTTGTCTGTGTCACTACATGTTTGTTGTTGCTCCAACATCCTAGCTTAGTGAATAGAAACTATGTGAAGTTACAGATGTAAGATGGCATTTAAATGACATTTACTTTAATTATTGGTGAGCAAATACACTACAGACACGAACATAACATACAAGATAAACACAACTGGCACATTCACATAGCTGGTGGAGGAGAACTTAATAGAAATGCATTAGTGCAGTTAGTTGTCTTCACTGGTAGGTCAGAATTTTTGCTTGAGTAATTAAATTGAATAATTCAGTAATTGTGAAACATTAAAACATCAAATTAATTCAAATTCCTTTGGTCACCCTCTGTGTTAATAAAGTGCAGTCGCACAGTGGCACTCTTCCCAAATCTGATTTAATGAATTAAAAAAACATTTTAGCACAGTAACTCAAGATACATTTAGAATTAATATTTTGTGCAGCTTTAGCCTGCAGCCGGCTTTAAAAGGGATGATCGTGGTGGTGTAGCTCAGTAACGACCTAGGAAATACTAATCTTATAGAATGAGAGAGTAGTCGTTAAATAGCAAATAAAACACTTTATGCAGTCAAAGAGAGTTATAAAACAGCATTTCCCTCCGACCATTAGGGAACCCCTAATGTACCCCAGTAGATTTTAATTCTGTTTTCATTAGCATATTTCCGAGAAGGAGTGGAATGCACACTGCAGGCTTGTCGAAGGAGCTGCCTGATATTACTTCTCAATAAGCAGCACAGAACTCTCAGAGCCCCACAGCCACAGATTTATTTGTTTCATAATTCATGGCTGATATCAGCCAGCGTGAGGGCATTGGATAAGGCTTCCATGTATCGAGCAGAGGGTCTGATTTATCACTGGCTGCTGCTTCACACACACGTTCCTTCTGGAGAGACAACCAAGGTTCTTCTCATGCAGGTTTTCTGCCGTGCTGGTTTAATGTCCTCTCCTCTGACCACTCTAACCCTATCACATTCATTCACCCTTTGAAGAGACAGTGTTGCCCCGTTCCTTACTCACCACCATCTGACCCTCTGCACTCAGGAACATCCCTGTCGAGTTAAGCTCTGGTTAATGCCCATCATACTTTGACAGTGAGTGTATTAGAAAATCCACCAGCCACTATCTGCTCACCTCCTGCTCCATACATGATAATAAACTGACACTGAATTGCCAGATGTTTTTGTAACCAAACCGGTGTTAGGCGGGACCCTGGGGAGTCATGGCTGTACCCCTTAATCTAAATATAGCCTTGGCCCGGAGCATCGAGAGGAATTTTTCTCCTTATGCAGTGACTAAAACTCATTTGGTTTCGGGGGGGAGAGTATAAAAATGATGTATTGTGTTACACAAGAACTAGAATATTACACTTTGTTTACTTTACTTGCAGAATCTACTTGCTTGCCATATCAGATAAAAATCAGTCATATTACTGTGTATTGTTGTAGCTGGTACAGTTTATCTCATGCTAGTTTCTCCTCTTTCTTAACACAGAAAGCAAACTGCACAGCCCAGCCATATTTTCTCTCTGACATGGTAGATTGTGTAAGTCTCCAGTTGTCGTGACCTCTCCATGTCTTCCTCGAATGAGCTCACACTTTATGTTCATTGTGGCTCCAAATATGGCAGTAAGCACATGCAGCAGGTACAAACTATAGTTCGCGGAAACATTCCTGCTGAGCTTCCCCAGTTTTGCTGAAAAGTTGGTCTGCTTCAGCGGAGTCTTTGTTTCACCATATAATCCTCCCATCCCCTGCTTAGTCACACTATTGTAAGATGTTGAAAGCTAATGTAACTTAAACCCCTCCCTGAACCCTTCCACTGAAAGGTATGAGAGAACCCTCTTCCATCAGCCCTCCATCCCAAACTCAGTGATCTCTTTCTTCGGCACTTGGTTCTTGAGTATGACACCGAGCTTCACTGTAACTTAATTCCTCTTCGCTGTGTCTGACATGACAGTGTCCTCTGTGTCTCCAGGCTCTGGGATGTCATGAGCTATTGAACGGTTTTGGTAACAAGGCTGACCATGGTTTTATTCTCTGTGTCTGTAGCTACATCAGGGGACTCCCACCTGAAACTGCTATCAGATGTGGCCCAGACAGTAAAGGGCCAAGGGACTATTGCCTGGGTCAACTGTGGGTAAGTAATGGGAAGATTTTTTTAAAAAACACATTACAGACTTCTTCTCCCTCCAACGCATCCATTGACTCCCTGTCTCTTTCGACATTACGGCCTCTTTTGTCCAAAGAATTTTTTGACAGCAGTTTTAGAGGCAGAGCAATTTACTTCTCCCAAGAATGTCTCTACTGCCATCCATCTACGCAATTTATAGCTTTTTCGCTGCGGTGTAAACGGCCTTGTTCCACTGGCTCTTTTGTACGGGCTCAATTTGACAGGAGGCCACTCACTTATTGAAGATATTGAAGCTTTTTGTCTAATGTGTTACATCTATTTTATACCGTCTGAGTTCTCTTTTTTCCAAGGTTTTCATTGTGTACATTTTATCTTATAATGGTGAATGAATGATAATAAAGTAGGGCCGTATAAATTTAATCGAAAAAACAGAACTACATTAACACTACACAGAACTGCGTTAATACTACACAGAACCAAAACTTGGTTGCAAGAAAAGTATAAACCAGAGCAGATATACATTTTTGAAAATGCCAGATTCTTTGTTCCAGCCAGACTTAAAAAAATCACAACTTAACATGTATTTGGCTTACAGCTATAGGATTTTGCAAGGTCCTATGAATTTAATAGTAGTTTCAACATGATTTTTTTCAAGAAAATCCATGACCCCCCCCCCCAGTGTGTTGGCATCGAATGACCCTTAAACAAGCAGTTGGAAAATGTCACCTTGAGCTTTGGACATTGCGACTGTATTTTTAATGTAATATTCTGACATTACATAGACTACACCAGTTATCATAAATTAATAATGGAAATATGAATTATTTGGAGTCTTACTTGAAACATTTATTGACACTCACTGCTGCAGACACAATTTGGTCAATACCAAAATGGTACTGAGGTTCATTACAGATTGTCTCATAGTTAACTGATGGAACTGATGGTCAACTCAAAACAAAATGCCAAGCAAAAATTAAAGTAACAACAAAAACAATGGTTCATAATTCTGCTGTTTTTTTCTGTTTTATGTCATTGTAAATGTAACATTTGGGGGATTGGAATGATCAAAACAAGCACATTGAAGACATTACCTTCAGCTCTCAAGAATCAGAATTGTTATTTCCTGAATAATTAGTCAATACGTCAAAAAAATCTCACATATTTCAATAAATTGAAACAATATAAATCAGTTGCAGCTCTAGTCGTATGGAAAATATTTTTTTATCTTTGAAGTTTCTGTTATTATTTTTGTACTCCACACACTCTTTCCCCTGAAGGCAGAACAATTCATGTGTCATCTGTCTCTGTGGAGCACATCTATCTCAGCCCACACTGTCGAAGTGTTTACATTAAGCAAATGCAAGAAACTCCCAAGACACTGGCAAGAATTGTTTTCTCTAAGCACAGCCAGCTTTGCTCCCCAGTGATCTGACTTTGGCTTGTTGTTCTTTCTGCCCTTCCCGGTGTTCAGTTCCACTTACTTTATTTCATTCTTTTAATACCTGTCAACCCATCAACTGCATGAGCCGTCTTCTTCTCCAGAGAGGAAAGAATGTATCATGAAACAGGAAACTGTGAGGAAGGCAGTTGCTCCCCTTTGACACCTAGTGCTCACAATCTCTGTCGAGCTTATCCGGGATCGAAGACCAGGTGGACCGAAAGGAAGAGAAACAAAAGTCAAAACAGTCTGAAGGAATTGTCTGAATGGTTGGCGTCCACGTTTCTTTTCAGAAACCCTCCATGATACATGTCCTTTTCTACTGTTTACCTTCTGACTCGGTTACCTTTTTGTCTGGAGTATCCTCTCTCTTCCTTCTCCAGCAACTCTTGCAGGCTTGAGAGTGTCCTAATGCTAAGCAGAGATTTATACTGGGCCAGATTCCTGCCAGGGGAGCTAGAGCGAGCCGGGTTCATCACTGTAGGACACATGGATCCGGTGCCAGGCTCTGTAGCGAAGCATTGTGCTATTTGGCATATTTCTCCTCCATTTCAAATGGGCCAGTTCCAAATCGAAGCTCCAGCTGCGAGCTCATGGTGGACAGAGGGTTAGAGAGAGTAGAGCGCATATCACAGCGTGAGAACGATCAGCCCTGCCAAGGAAGAGGGCCACCAAGGCCAGAATGACACACTTTGAACAGATGACAGGGACCTGAGTGTTGGCCAACAGAGATCCGCCATAGGGAAGGATGATCTCATACAGGAAGGGAGTATAGGACTGCCCTGTCCCCATTCCTCTGGGAATAAAGAACAGACATGTACCATGGTAAGAAGCGTGGTCTTGTTTGAATGAATGGGACCAGCAGAGCACAAACGAGCACAGCACAGATTAGGACTTGTGTTTTGGTTTACAGTAATAATTAAATGGCATGCAGGGCTTCATCCTCTTTGCATGATGAATCTATTATTAATCCTTTACAAAAGGGACTCTGTTGACTTTGGACTAATGCAAAGTTTTGGCTCTAACTTGTTTTATGTTAACGAGCCTTCAATCTGAGAGTTGCATCACCCTGCGGCGTCAAGTATTTTTACTGTCGGGTTTACCTAACCAAATAATATATCAAAAAACAAGAAGAAAAGGTATGCACTCACTTCCCAGTCTCGAAAAAAAATTTTTTTTACCTCTGCAAAGAAGGTTATGTTTTCACCTGTCTGTTTTTTTGTTGGTTAGTTTGTCAGCAGGATTACATGAAATCTATGTAACTGATTACCATGAAACTTGGATGGAGGATGGTTCTCAGCTTAGTATAGACTCCATTAACTTTTGGTGAGGATCCAGATAAAGAGATGGATCCAGGATATTTTTTTCTCACATTCTTCGATATTGTGAGAGAGGGCGTTTTTCAATATTCTCATCAGTTGTCTCAGGGGATAATGCATGGATCCCGATGAAAAAAATCAGGCGTATTTAGGTGGCTGATGAGTGAGTACAGTTTGATGTGGGTCCTAGATCTGGTGAGATTAAATTATGGTTAAGCAGTTATGAGTGATACAGGGGCATCACGTTTGATATTGGATTAGGCTTGATTGAATTAAATGGGACTGTTGGGCCTAGATGGAGGTATGCGCTCTACTGAGTGCCATTCTAGTGTTGGAAAGGGCATCAGAAAGAGAACACAAAGGTTTTGGCTTCAAACATCTTCAATGTGCTTGAATTCTGGCTTAATTAGACTTAAACTCATAGGTTTGATGAACATTTCAAATGGTTACAATAGTCAAGTAATTGCTGAGTTCTGGGAGCATAGGGGAATTGTTCCAGAGACAAGACACTTGATCAGTCAGACAACAACAGGTTATAAACAAAGCAACAGTTTTGAAACTGGATGTTTGGATTGTACTTTAATAATTCATATTATTTAATTTCTTCATCAATGACGTTTGGCTCATGGAGAGATTGGTTAACATGGTCCAGGTCAGTGAGTGCAGACCTTTTCTTCTACTTTTGTGATGAGTAATGCGTTCTCTACCAGCATTTCATCATCTCCTCTGAACAGTCTTAATGTTAACAATACATGATTGGACAATAGTTTTTCTTGGCATCTAATGCACACCTGTAGTTTATCTTCTCACCACATCAGTTTGTCAGCAGCACCTTATAACTTCTCATCAGCCCTCTCCCCCACTCAGCCTCCACTCATACCGTCACACTTCACAGCCAAAGACCTCATGCTCGCAGCAGCATCGGAGCTTTGGCGCTGATGCATCGACCGATATTCCCCAGGAGAAGAATACACAGCATTTGTGCTCTTCCGGTAGAAGGGCCTCTGATGACTTGCCTTTCCTGGCCTTTGTTCTTCCTGTACTGAGCATTAGGCAGTGAGTCATTCTAACTGGGCTTCTGTTTGTTCTGTTATTGAAGAGAACTGCTTTTTCACCGGTTGATTCACAGAAACTACAATTTGGAACATGATGACATGCAGTCTTTTTCTCTGAGTCACATTAACTGTGTATGTGTGACCAAATGAGTAAGAAGACCGTGCCCATTGTTCTATTGGTCCATACCCAGGTGTGTGGCCCATTCACATTCCTCCAAAGAGTGTCAGCAAACCTAGTAGGATTCCATGCCAGCGTCATCAGTGCTACATTTGGGATCCTTTGTTCATTTGCTCTGGATACTCTTACTGTCAAAATATTTTTTTAAAAGCACTGATATTAGCAGTTTCATTGAAAGACCTATATGAATGTCAGTAAGCAACCCGGGCAGAGCTGTGGTCAGTCAAAAAGAAGACAAATGACTTTGTGATGGTCCAACACCTCTCTAAAGCTGCTGTTGTTGGTGTTTCAATCGAAAAGTGCATTTGAGCTGAGTTCTTTGGCTCATGCAGGAGATCGAGTGAGGCCATGAATAATGAGATCCAACATTCTTGCTACATTAGATATTCACTGTACCAGATCAGACCGTGTCGTGAGATTATGATCACTATGCCATGTAGCAATTTATGGGTACTTTTATTATTGATCATCTATAATGTTTCGTATTAATGTCAGAAAAATGGAAATAGTGAAAAGTCACATCCCGTCACATTTACCCAAAATCCAAGGTGACGTCTTCAGACTGATTGTTTTACTTAATTTACAATCTTATAAAATAGAGAAAAGCAGGAAATCCAAACATTTGGGAAGCTAGAAACAATAAACGATAGCTTAACTCACGATGAATTAATTAAAAGAGAAGTGAATGCTAATTTTTGAAAGTGACCATAATATTCAAGTGCCATGTGTTCATAAAAGATTTTGACATGTTCTGCAACGGCTGAAGTACAGAGAATCCCTCTGCAGACAGCCGGTGCATTGTTGTCTCTGTATTGTGTTCAGCTGTGAGTGTGCAAGTTTGACTTTCATCAAGATTGGTTTGACTTTAGCAAATAACGAAACACAGTTATGCAAGGTTGTAATACATGGCATATCGGTGAGGTGAGGGGCCTGCGCAGAGCCCAATGGATGCTAAAAGATATCAGCCACCCCAGCCACAGTCTGTTCACCCTGCTGCCATCTGGGAAAAGATACAGAAGTATCTGCTGCCAGACCACCAGACTACAGAGCTGCTACCTGAAGTAATTTTTTTTAAGATTTATTAAGCATCCGTTTATATAATTTTGTTATTATAAGTTGCATAAATGGACTACAGCGATCATTTTGTTGTACAGTCCTGGTTGTATTATGGTAACTAAACTGATCTTAATCTTGAATCTAACAGCAAAAGTCTTTTTTGATAGAATTTCTACCTGGGTCCGTGGTTTACTTTTTATGTTTGGGCTTTCCTTGACTTTGTGGCAGACTTGTGGCAGTGTTTCAAGGAGTCGGAAGCAGCAGACTGGTCTCGAATCGGATGACTGCGCGTCATCTCCAGATACATGTCAAGGTCACATCTGCTCCTGGTGTGCCCCGACTGGTGCCATCTGCCTTCATGAGTCAGCAGAATATGGCTTTAAGCAAACAGTCATTACCTGCAATACTGTGGATCAATACCCTCACACACAGACTTAGAACTACACTGAACATACAGGATATTCAACTGGCCGTGTGTCTAGGAGCCATAATTGAATCCCCCTCTTTGAATATGTTAGCATCAGACTTTCTCTCCAGCAAAGATCTCTTTCATCTCTCTGCCTCTAAATGAATGCATATTTTCATTTCACGTTATTACAGAAGAGGAGGAGTGCTTCATTCCGCTGATAAAGCCTCACTGTAGCAAGTGTGAAGTGTGCGTAGGTGGCTCGATGCATATTTATTTCCTTTTCCAACTTTCCTTTTTTTCAATTACAGAAATAAGCCTCTATACGTTGTAACATTTTATGTAATTTGTGTATGCCGACATGCTGTACAGTACAGGTTGTAATCAGCATTGCAGATATCTGTGTATGCATACTGAAGCAACTAATAACTGGAGCAGGGAGCCTTGTTTTATAACCCTGTACATGTAATTAGATTGAACTGATGAAACGTTAATGCAGTTATGTCTTCATGCAGCATATTCTCTCCTTTGTTCAGCTCTCTGAGGCTTTATTGTAAACACATTTTGACCAAAAAAATGTCGACAAAACACATTCTTAATCAGAAGAAATAGTATTATACAAACAGTGAATAATAATTAAACAAGTAATTACTGAACAGAAGGGTAATAATGGATATAAGTATTTAAAGTAGAAAACAATGCTTTATATGAAGAGATACTGATATGCGTGATAATCGTCGACACATCAGGAGTTTCAGCAAAGAGGAGTTTTACTAAGCTGTTTTGTTGAAAGGAAAGGAAAAACTCTGGATTAAATTTGGGGGAAATTAGTTTTCTCTGATGAATCATTCCAATAGCAAATTGATGATTACAAAGTCTGTGAAGTTCAGATTTGTCTGTGCATAAAATTTTGATTACAGGGCTTTTTGATTATAGGGTTTTTTGATTACAGGGCTGTTTGAACCTCTTTGAAGTGATGGATAACATTCAAGTGTTTTATCAAGCCAAATAATTTCCTTATACATTTTGTCCAATTTAATCATTGCATCTTTTTTGTTTCAGATATCACCAAAACGTGACTTTTTTTTTGTATTTTTCATCTCTTTTCTCTCAGAGATTCAGAGGGCCGTAAGCTCTGTAAGAAAGTGAAGGTGGACCCGAGCTCCAAACGCGGAGGAGCTGAGCTATTGCATTACAAGTGAGTAACCAGAAGCTCAGCTGGCTGTCAGACACTTCCACACCTCAGTGCTTTATGGAGAGTAATGCTGTGTTCGCAGCTTAAGACGCATGTTGTTCACAATTTACTCCTGGTGTTGTGAGCACTGTGCCTGGTGTGTCTTGCAGAGACGGGACATTCCACACGGAGTACAATAGGCCGGCTACCTCCAAGGTGAGTGTGCAGCTGAAATTCTGTATTCTTTACATGAACTGTCAGCTCGAGTGCAGCAACATGTTATATGTTTGTCATTTAATTTATTCACGTTGTTTGATAAGAGCAATTTCACATCTTGGAAAGTTTGTTAATATGCCAGAAAAATCAAATGCTTGAATTTGTATGTTTTGTGTTAAGTTCTTTTGATATATTTAGTTTTTACTAAACATTAGTAAATTGGCTGCGTTCAGCTGTCTGCATGTGTGACTCATGCCGTTTTCTTCCATCACTGTAACACAGCAGCACAGTCTAGACGTGTTCACACGTTCAGACCTCTCTTTTTAATTGTTATCTGTGAGCTTCTGTAAATCCTGTATCAGTGTTTGAACAGTAATTAACCTCAATCCACGTCTCAAACTATTACATGTTTGGTTCTTTCATTTGAGGGAATTGGGCCTGGAAAGTCTTTGAAAGTCCTTGAATTGGATATTTAAGAGGTTTTAATTGTTAAAAATGTTTTTCTTCAAATGAATCTCCTGGTCCACATGAGTTTTCTGCCAAGCAAAATCATATCTTGTTCCCACATGATGAGTATACTTGTATAGAGACCAAAAACAGAGCTAAAAGGAGGGGAATATCGGACTTAGATTCATCAGATGGCAAAACACACAACTCCAAATGTATGATAATGTTGCTCTGTAACTGCTGAATAAACAAACCATCTTTGACTGAGCATAAATAGTCGAGACACCAATATTCATAGAGCATATGAACCACGCAGCAGCCACGTTTCATTATGTAGATTGGCAAACTGACTGTGAATAACTGCAGCTTGTTAAATTTGCTGGCTACACTTAATCAAGCCTGACAAATTGTGGGTCACCAACTAAAACATTCCCCACTTTCACAACCAGGTACAAAATCACAGGTCTTGCGTTTTGACATTTTAGAAAATCAAATTGTTGCTTGGATATTCAAAAATAATAAACTGCTCAGCTCTACTTAAGATTCTCTGAAATATGTAGAACTGACTTCTTCTATTGGTTTCATCTGAATTAATGAGGAACCCATCAAAAGGAAATCTGGGAGGTTTTGCTGTTTTGTTTTTAATTTTATTATTCTGCTGCCTCACATTTCATTCCCTGACAGATGGAAGGGCCTCTGAGACAATAAAACACCAAAAGTTTCAGTTTAAACCATTACCAAGTAATGCTGAAAATAACATCCTAATGATTAAATATTCTGCCCATGTCCACGCTGTCATTGTTATAGCACTGCTGAATGAAATACTTCCTGCTGTTGCCTTCGCAGACATATGGTTCATTATATTTACAGGGAGTTTTACCAAGCCCATTACCAGACACTTAAAGGTATTGAAATAGCTTTTACACCTCTTGGATGCACGAACATGTCGGTGTATACGAGCTTCCACCTGGCGCTGCCTACAGCGTTGCCGGCACTAAATTTAGGTATGATGCTCAAGTAAATCATCACCAGTCACTCTGTTGTTTACAGGATAATTTTGTGCCTGCGACAAGTTGTTGGATGATATAAGTGTTGCCTTTGTTCTGACTTACTGATTCATCACTCTTTTCTTTTTTTCCTCCTTTCAGTCCATGGTAGCATTTTTAAAAGACCCGTCAGGACCCCCACTGTGGGAGGAGAACCCTGAGGCAAAAGATGTTGTCCACGTAGAGACAGAAAAAGTAAGTAGTGACCTCAACAACCTTGTGAGCTTTGGATAAAGAAGCCCTAACTGTTAATTAAAGACATCCAAACATTCATGTGGACATAGAGTAAGTGTAACAGCAAGGAAGCAGTTAATATGATGCACGGTCCGACTCTCCTCCTCTGTTGAGGGTTTGATCAGCTTTTGAAGTTGACACTGCAGCATGTCCACCTCTGCAACACTAAACACCACATATAAAAGTAACATAGCGGGGCTTTATCATCAAAGTGCTGTCCAGCCTTGTGTATGGAGTCCAGCAACACTGCCCTGTCTACAACACAGCCTAAAAAACTTCCCCAGACAGTTCCCATCCAGCCAGGTCAGATGGCAGTCTTGTTAAAAAGCCTCCATCACATCCACCCACGACCTGACATCCTGAGACGCTGTAGGTACATACAGCACTTTGAAAGACCTTTGATTTAATGAGCAGTCCTGTCGGTTCTCACCTGCTAGTCCACTGCTGGGAGGCTTGTTGAAGGTGTCAAAAGATTTTGCTGAATATGATTTTTTTTTAGGAAGCACAGTAGCTGAGCTCATGGAGGTGATGGTTAGGGAGAGAAGCTGGTATGGGGCCTGATCTGCTGGTGTCCAAAAGAAGAAAGTCCTCTTTTTATCTGTCTTTGCTGATGTGGAGACTGTGTAATATACCCATTCTAATAAACTGCTGATAAAGCAAAGATGAAGGCGTGCTTAGTTATTTTAAAGCTCTGTATGCTAAACGGAGAGATACTCCCCTGGAGCAAGCTGTCGGAGGGATCAAGTTGTTGTATGTGAACGCTCACTTTCAGCTTTAGTCAACAATACTGCTGTTATTCTTGGACAAATTAAGCTCTTACACCTTCAGTTATTTTATGTGCTCTGCATATCTTTTGTGTATAAATGATAAAGCTTCTTAATCATCTTTTTGTCCCCCCCCCCTCTCTCACTCTTTAAGGACTTCAGGAAGCTGCTGAAGAAGGAGGAGAGGCCTATCCTCATGATGTTCTATGCCCCCTGTGAGTCCTTTCATTATCACAGTGTTCAGTAGTTTGCAGGAACTGGGACAAGTGGCGCTCTCATTACTATGTAATGTGATTGGAAGACAGTGTGCCAGCAGCAACTGACAGCAGCTATTGTTGTCCACAAAAAGTGAAAAACGTACCTTAAAAGATGCCCCATTTTAAGAGGGGAAACACAGTAGGTGGACTTAATCAACAGTCTGGGGCATACAACACTGTCATAATCAATACTGTGGCGGTTTCTTTCATTAATACTATCTGATAAACACTTTCTCATCTTTAGATACAGTGGGCAGTTTTTGCAATAGGAATAGGACAAAACACACCGATGGAATGTAACAGAGTGCATTTACTCAAGTACAGCTACTTTATATTTCAACTCCACTACATTTCAGAGGCAGATATTGTACCCTTTACTCTACTACATTTATTTGCTATCTTGATGCATGAGTATACATGTTGCATCAGAGCCAGAGCAGAACATGTTTTAATTATTTTCTTTTATCAGTAATGAGTTAAAGGGGCACTCTGTAGTTTTGGATTAGAACTGAGAATTTTAATATTTACACTAATAATGAAGTATTGATACATAAGTGAATAAACAAGCTGTTCTCAGAGTAAATTAAGGTCCCAGAACACTGTTTGAAGCTAGAAAGGTGGCAGGGTCTGCCACATATAAACAAATTAAAACAGTATGAAGCTGTGTTTTCCTTTAAGGTCAGTTTGTTTGTTCAGTTGTGAAAACAAAGATAATTTGTTTATTTAGTTTTTTTAGGCAGAAAAAAATCAGCCAATTAAGATCTTTCTCTTCTCAATTACATTTCTAACAGAGTGCTCCTTTTAAAGGAAAAAAAAAAAAAACACTGATTCTGATAATCAGAAAAATGCTGAATATCAGATGTGATAATCAGCCAGGCAGATAATCAGTAGAGCCACTTGCTGAAGGATCTTTGGGAGTGGGTTTTCTGGTCAGGAACAAACAGTTTGAGGGTTATGAAGTAAAAGTAATGGACAATTCAGTGGATGTGATATTAGCACTTTTAGTTTAAGAAACAGTCTTCTGGGTATTGTTTTGTTATTTTCTCCTGCTATTTACCTCCAGAAGAATACAGAAGATCTAGCTCTTTTGGACATTTAACAGCTCAGACATTTGGTCTGTCAGATGTGGATGTTTATGTGTGTGGGGATTTTAATAGTTGTTTTGGCAGTCTTGATGACTGTATAAGTGATGTGGATAAAAATCCTAAAAGTAATTTAGATAGCACTATTAATAGTTATGGCCAGTTTTTGAAGATGCAAAATGCTGTGTGATCAACGGTAAAATACCTCTCGGCAAAGATAATTTCACTTCAGTGTCAGTAAAAGGAAAGGAAGGCTTAAATAATGGTGTTAAGTTTTGTGCTTTCTACACAAATGAAAGATAACATGGTCGGGTTTTTCATTATTAGTAGGTAAAGACCCTATTTTGTCAAGGAAGATTCAAATTTACTGGAACCTTTTTGTTGCATAGTTTCTCTTTCAAGCATGGGAGAGAATGCAAAATATATCTATATAATTTATTGTTATATAAATAATAATTTGTAATTTTGTAATGAAATGAATTGTAATGGATTCTATGACCGATGCAACTGTACTTTTGGTGTCCTGTACCCATGAGGGTCGGGCACTATATGTGTGTAACATGAAAAAAAAATAATAATGAATTATTAATCAATCATGTAATTTTGATTTAATTTCAGATACTTAAAAACTTTTACTCAAATACTATTTGTATTTTTCAAATACTGGTTTGTATGGTTGACTTTCACTTTTATCAAGGTAAGATTTTAACGTGATATCTTGACTTTTGGGTACTTTTTAAAACACTGTCTAAATCTAATGATTACTGTCATTACTGATTAATCTCTCAATTACTTTTTTATTTATTTGATTTGTCTGTAAAATATCAAAACATTTTTAAAACTGTGTAAGTTTTGTGCAACTAACAGTCTAAAATTTGCAATAGTGTTAAATAATAAGAGGCATCAAATCCAGATAAATGTATAACTGGAAACGGCATCTCTCCTCGATAAATGACAGAAACAATAAATCAGTTAGAAAAATGCTGACAGTTTAATTCTGTAGATTGGCTAAATGATGAACCTACTGATCACTTCAACACCAGTTTAATTTAGTTAAGTCTTCTCACTGACTTATCAAAATGAAAAAGGTAATAAATCGTCTGTTCTTCCTATTGTTGCTCAGTAGTAAATCCATAACATGAACTTTTCCATATGTTGCGCTCAGATTTTATGGTCAGTGGTTTTCAATACATCATATCTTTCACAGCAGATAGCACACTGCCAGCTGCTATTGACAAAAAAAACAATTCCCCTGGCAGACGATGGGAAATCTTTTGACAGTTGTATCGATGCTGTCAGAGCGATGGTTTCTATTGAGTCCTCTGTAATAACTTCTGTTGTTCCGTGTTGTATTTCGGTTGCAGGGTGCGGCGTTTGTAAGAGAATGCAGCCCGTCTTTCAGCAAGCGGCCACAGAGACCAAGGGGAAATATGTAAGTCTGCTAAACCTGGCCCTCCTGCACACTCAGTCCACTGTCTTATTGCATTAACAGTCTGATCTGCAGCTGTCGTCCTCTGTGATGTCTGCAGATTAGATGAGATGTGTCAGCAGTGAATGTCTGGATGGTTAGCTTGGCAATCTGCTGGAGTACAGTCTGTCAGTGTGGCCTAAATGAGAGCTTTTCCTTAGTTGTCTTTCCAGCAAAACCTCTCAGGACAGCACCTCAGCAACTTTTGCACCATGGAGGGGGGGCTGCTCTGTTCCCAGCTGTTGTAATGTTTTTTAAACTGCGCTAGAGAGATGCATGCACAAAAGCAACCAGAGGCTTATGTGATCAGCAAGGGAAACAAATGCTTTGTGTTCATAAATGCTCCTCCTCAAGCACCAGAAGAAGAAGAACGTTCTGTACAGTGAGAGCAGAGAGAGGCGAGCTGCCCCAGGAGACAGTCAAGTTGACAAACACAATGTGATTGCCTCTCACAAAGCAGGAACTGAGTGAAAAGATAATTAACTGCATGTTTTTGGGAGTAAGTCCGTCTTTGCACGAGAACTTCAGTGCTGCTGAGAAGTGAAAGGATTGAATAGTGAATTGGTGGTCGGCCAACTTGTACAACACGTTTCTCGTCTCTGTGTCATGGACACAGGAAGTGTTGCATCTCGTCAAGATGAAAAAATCACAGATTATTGTGGGAGTTGGTTTGATTGTATCACTTCTGTATTTAAGGTTTATTCAGCTTTTATCTCTCAGTTCCATTTTTGAAGCGTAGCCGACTACATAACAGGGATTGTTGAAGAACACTGCCAACTTGAAAAAGGTGGAGAAGGCATAGAGAGCTGGTATGACTCATGGATGTTCTTCAAGCTATTTTTGTCACGAGCAGTGTGTTGTACAACACTTCCTCAAAGGGAACCTGGGAAGTTGAAGCTGTTTGATTTTTTATTTCAGAGATAGATTTATGTCTGTATGGAGGAATTTCTCTCCCTTTCAGAGCTGCAACAGTTTAATCAGTATAAGTCATATTTTAAGAAGAAAAGTCAAAAGTCTCTCAATCAACCTTCTTAAATATGAGTATTGTTTTAGTTTCTTCACTCCTCTACGACAGTTAACTGAATATCTTTGAGTTGTGGAGAAAACAAGACATTTGAGGAAGTCATCTTTGGCTTTTGGAAACACTGACTGACTGTTCTCACTATTTTCTGACATTTTATAAACCAAACAACTAAGTGATCAATTGAGAAAATAAGCTACACTTAAAAAACTAAAATAATTGTAAGTTGTCGCCCTACACTCATTATTGTCATTATCATTTAACTTCAAGCAGTTGTGTAGATATTTTTGCCAGGTGTTACTGCACCTGAGTCTTACTCTTCCACAGGGTATGATTTAGGACTGGCAGACCACATACACAACCTCACTGAAAAATACAATATTCCCTTGTATCACAGGACAGTAGAGCAAATAAATGATGCAGAGGTGTTTCCTCCCGGTGCAGAAAAGTATTATTCAACTGGTAAAAGACTAAAAAATATTAATAATACTCACAGTCCAAGGTTTTTGTCAAGAGTGAAATATTTCATCCTGTTTGTTGGATGAGCTCAGTCATTTCTAGATTCTAGATTTAGCACCACAGAGAGGTCAAAAGTTCCTTCCTGCCCAAAACCTTTGTTCGTGCAAGACCTCCAAAACTAATAGCTACATTCTTGTCATTGCTAAACTTTTAAAATCTATGCCAACATACCATGCTGCTACACTGTGATACATACAATGCATTCACGTGTTAATATTGAACACATGAGCAAACTAATGTTAGCAATCTGAAATGTTGAATGCTAAATGTCGGCATGTTAACAGCTCTGTATAGCTGTTGCTGCTCCACTGAGCGGCGGTCAGTCTGTCAGTCAGTCACGCTGCTATGCTGTGGTATCAGCCCACATCACACACTGCTGCCACAAGGCCTTGTTCCTACAGTGGTTGTCTTGTGCAGTCCTCTGCTGGGAGGGAGGGAGCTGGCAGAATTAGGGAGAGCCGTTACGCCTTAAATTAAAATGTCAATAAAAAGCTTGGTGTGTGTGTTTCATTACAGCTTGCTCATCAACATTCATTAACCTCATGTTGTTTCTCAGTGCTGTCACTTTTCATACTTGAAGTAATCCATCTTTTTATTTTGGAGTCCTCTGATGATGGCTGACCCGTTGTGATTTTTCATGTCCTTTCTCTTTCTTGTCTCTCTGCCTTCACTTTTTCTCAACTCCAAAACAACCCTCACCTCATTTTCCCCTTTGTTTTTTTTTTTTAAGGTACTGGCAGGGATGAATGTGCACCCAGCTGAGTTTGACGGCCTCAAGCAGGAGTACAACGTCAAAGGCTACCCGACCTTCTGCTACTTTGAGTGAGTCAAGTCCTCTCATCCGTCTCACTTTAGGCCAGCCCTTGCTTGCGAGGCTCAGAACATCAGAGTAGGGCCACTTCAAACAGAAGTCCAGTCCAGATCTCTTAAGCACCCACAGAAGTGATGGTGACAGACTCACAGCTTGCAGTGCTGGTCCCCGAGATTCAGAAGTTGCATCTACCAGGTGAAAAGGAAAAAGTTTCTGACCTGCTCTGGGATCTTCTTGTATTCCCTTTGAAAAAGTAAACTCACAGTAAGAGGCTGGGAGTGTCAGTGTTGCAGGGTGCAGCTGGGGGTCACTGTCAGGGACAGATTACATTTTTTAATCAGGCAGTCTGATTTAGATTAAGATCTCTTTTCCCGAGTGACCCGAGAACAAGAAAACATTCACAAGAACAAAAACTGTGGTTGGCTTTGAAGTAGAGCTGATATGATTAGTCGATTTATTGATTAGTTGATGCCCAAAAACAACAATTTTAATAGCCGATAATTGGAGTCATTTTTCGAACAAATGTATCATATAATCACTTGTTTCACTTCCTGATTGTGAGGTCTGCTGCTTTGAATATCTAAAGCTTTGGAGTTTTGGTCAGACGGTATGGTTGAAGGCTCACTGGACAGTAAAACACAGCACAGTGCTTAATATTACCACGAGACAGGATTTTACAACTCCAGGAAGTTATTACGGCAGCGTTGATTCAATCTTTTGTTGCAACTACAGGAACGATCATTTGCTATTATTTGATTGGCCATGGATGATAAAGCATTGCATTGTGGCTAGAGTTGAACAAAGTTTACTTTTTTTTTGCCGAGGTCTTCTGCTCCGGGAACCACACTGTGCAAATGCAGCTGCTTCATCGAGATCAGAGGGGCTGCTCTCATGCAGCGCTGTTGTCTGCCTGAAGACTCAAAACGAGTCAGCGTTTTTAATTATTAATAGGCCAGACTAAGTAAAGGCTTTTAATATACTGTCCCAAAGTTTTCTCATCTTCAAGAACACCTTAAGGCCACATGTGACGTTGATGTAGCACTTGGCCTCTGCGTTTCTTTTTAGTTTGAGTGAAACTCAGCTGCTGGTAATCTGATCATTTCAGGTAACTGTTCGGCCTTAGTGTCTGAATATGCATACCGGCTCACATACGCACATACTTAAATTTGTGGCCACATTAACAGCAGGGGCTCAGAGTGTGACTGATAGTGTTGGTTAATGCAGACCCCCCAGCCAGGGCAGCCCTGCCCTGTCCTCATATTTACAGTGTAGTTAACTGTACGCTGCTGTTTCGTAGCTCCAGCTTTGTTTTCTGCTTCTTATTTCTGCGGCACTAGCTTTATCATCCCCATTTCCACATTAAACACTCTCTCATTCCAGTCTGGCCTTTTAATTAGACCGGGACTGATTAAGTGCCTCTGTGGTTAGTTAGTGTGTGTGTGTGCTTGCACTTCTTTTTAGTGTAAGTGTATGTGTAGGTACACGCACACGCCCATGCACTCATGTGTAGCTGAGCCTGAGCCAGTCCGTTAGCTGGGAGCACATTAGTGTCAGCGCAGGGCTAGCTAACGACCATCCAAGCCCATTGGCTTCAGTAATGAGCCCCTCACTGATAAACAGCAGCTAATCACTGTAGGGTAAATCGGCATCAACGCCACTGGAGTTATCTCGTCGTTGCACCCGCTGTAACTGCGCTCAAGGTCTTACCTTTTCCTGTCCTGCAGATTAAGAGAGCTTACTCCCCAACACAACAGCACATCTCAACTTTGGATCAATTTAACAAATAACAAAAGTGAAACTATTTCTTTGCTTCTTTGTCCTCACTTTGTCCTCCAACCAAGAAAAACACCAGAAGCCGTCGGGACAAATGACATTTACTTCACATTTCCTCAACTTGATTTTACAAGGTTTCCCGTCTTATTTTACAGCCGCAGAGATAAAGCAAGCGAATACAGAGTTGGTCATAAATCTCACTGATTGAATTCCAAGCAGCCGCTCTCTTCCTCGGTATTCAGTTCACTTGCAAATGCAAGTTTTAAGCTCCAAATCCAGCGTGTGTGATCGTGTATCACCTTTAATAGTGTCCGCTCTGTATCTCGGGAGCTGTAACTGCGGTCGTCACCAAGCTCTGTGTTCGCAGAATGTCGCTGCCCAGAGCCAGTTATTATTGACACTGATCCGTCAGCACTGGGCTGAGCCACCGCATTCGCTTCCCAGCCTTCATTTAGTTACAGAGTAGATAAAGTTATTCCTATGAGAAAAATCTGCTTACGTTTTGAATCTTTTCAGACTGTGGAGCTGAGGAGATGCTTTCAGCTCATTTCAAATGCATTGCCATGGGTCACTGGCATTTCTTATATGCACTTTTAAGCTAACATACAAAATTCAAGACGGAGGAAAGACTATCAATCAAGGCTGAACTTTTCCTCCGAGCTTTTCGTCAGCTCGTAAAACAATCTCTTTTCTGTTTCTGAAGGTCTGAGAAACTGGGTTATGTTATAATTTGCTTTAGTTTTGTTCAGGATTATTTTGTCCACCACACATAACATGGATTACTTTGTTTCTTCAATAACAGGTATCTAACCTCACTACTTGTGTCCTCAGCATCAAGTATCAAAAACTATCGAGCCCTGGAAGCCCAATCTTATAATCAGGCTTTTTTTCTCATTTTGAATGCCCTGTAGACGATAGCAGGACTTGAAATAGCCTTTGAATTTCGGAACCTTTAAAACATTTTAATGCATTAAAGATACTTCTATCATCCACCATGTTGCTCGCTATCACTCACATTGTATTCTTTACAACACGTCCATTTCAGTGTGAGTTAATCCTTCTTTTTTATCCTCAGCCTCAGTGATCAACCCTCTGGCTTGAGCATAAAACACAATGATATTAACTCAAGATTATTCAATTAACCACTACTTAATAGAACAGATCCAATTCTGTGTGTAGGCTGCGCAGTTTTACTTTTGGACAATATAAGAATCACTGTAGGCCTAAAATAGTGATGATGATAAAAAAAAAAATATTATTTTCCATGTAAAATGTCAAAGCCACAGGGAGCCACTGCAGAGGGGCAGAGGAGCCGCAGGTTGCAGACCCCTGCTCTAGATTGATCTTAATCAAAAGTGGTCAGATCGCCATGCCCTAACTGTGACTCCGCAGGAACCACTGCAGTGACATTATCCCCTCCTCTGATGTTGATCCTTATGTTTGGAACAGTTAATCATTTTATATGCTGCTCTCTTGATCCAATGTTGCCTCCAAATCTGAGCTGGAAGTCGTGTCACATACTGAACATGTGGAGCAGCAGAAGTGGTTTAAGGAGTTTCTAAGGTTGTGGCATGTTTTTATGCTGAGAGTTTGAGTTTGCTTTGAAATCCAGACAAACTTTTCTGAGTATAATTCTCAGAGAACAGGTTTTTGGTGAGGTGTTCCTTTAAATAAAATAAAAAAAATGATGCTGTAAAAATACAACCAATAAAGTAGGTTTTACAAACAAGGATTGTTTTGTATCAAATGACAGGAATGATACTGGCAGTGGTTTGAACAGGACCGAGCTGACAGAAGGTTTAGAGATCATCTTGTGCTCTGTTGTCTTTTAGGAAAGGGAAGTTCCTTCACCACTATGAGAACTACGGAGCCACAGCCAAGGATATCGCAGACTGGATGAAGAAGTGAGTATGGTCCTAATCACTCACTGTAGATTCATTCATACTTGCTAAAGTGCAGACTTCAGGATTTTTGTGTCCAAAGCTGTTTTAGCTAATAAAACTACCGAACGGAGCCAAACTGCATTCTGCCTTCTGTCTCCTACAATCAGTAGACTGCTTCTACCTCTCACCTTCAGTGTCTGGCATCACCTTTTCTTTCTGCTGTGGTCTTCATCACACCTTTTCTTTCCTCACCCTGACTCACCTTGCCACGGTATCATCAATCTACACCTGCTTTGTTCTTGTCTCATTTTTCTTTTCACCTTGGCTCAGGCTCTCTGCCCGTAACCCCCGTCTCCCATCACAGCTTGGCTCTCCTGCCTGCTCCTCTCCTCCGTCTCCCTTCTCGCGTTGAGGGTCTGGCAGGAAAGCCATGACTGTCCACAGGGCTGCAGCCAGAGGGCACAGAGCAGGGCTTTCACAGCTATCACAGGAAACGGAGCGAGACAGGCAGAGGATGTATCCCAGCTCCACTCTCTTTAGCCCAGAGGCAACAACTCCCTCCCCAGTCCTAAGCTTTTTACTACACTGCTGATTCAGTGCCCAACAGTATAATTTAGAAGTGGTTGCCAGGCTGACAATCAGGGAATCAAGCTGACAGAATGGTTGCCATGATTTAAAATGGGTGATAACTTTGAGTGTAATTACAGCTCATATTTCAGTTAACAAAGGGATAAACAGTGGTGAAACAGTTTTAATTTCTTTTAGATTTTGTCCCTTTCTCTCTGGCTTAAAACAGAAAGCTTAAGACATGAACGGTCTGACCTTAAACTACTACATTTAGATCAGGGTCACAGGTGGAAGACCGGCCTCCTGCAAGCCTCATCACATGTGCAGTTTGCCGTGTCGGAGCCTTTTTTCATCCGGAGATTCTGCAGATGAGGAAAAGCTGAGAAAGGTTTTTGCTGTTAATGGTGTTGAAAGGTTTCTCCGGAATAGTCTGATGTGCTGCGTTCCTATTTTGAGACATTTCGTCCATTGTGCTCTTTTTGTAGCACTCTCTGCCTCAGATCCTTTATCTCTACTCCCCCATTTATCATCCCCACTTCTCCTCCCAAGATTTGATGAAGCTCCTCTTATGTTCAGCTGTCTCAGTTTTTTTTTTTCCCCACTCAGTTTCACCATGTTTAACTGGACAAAGTTACTGCCCTATGCTATTTGCACTGACATAGAATTCTGCACCTACGGCAAAGAATGCAGCCGTTTTCTCTTTTAGTATTTTTGCCAACAGGAGCAATAGAGGTCAGAATTGAGCCACACTTTTGAAATGGTGGAGTCCTTTGCTTTTGTGTGTCGCATATCATCTCATCTTGACATCTTCTTGATCCCAACCCTAACTTTCTAACTCTAGAGTCTAGTTTCAAGGCAGTAAGTGGACAAAGAATACAGGTAACAGTCAGAGTCCTTGGTGGTTGGTCCCTGCAGCAGTGTAACAGTAATGGAGTAAGGCCAATTGGTATGGCTGTGTAGGGGCAGCCCAGCAGGGAACTGCACCTTATGTTGCAGAGGAGCAACCAGAGATGTCGTCTGATAAAGCCGAAGTGTAGCCGATAAACCCTGATCCTGAGCTTTTTATATATCAGAGAGATGTATATTTGACAGATGACATGCTGGATAAAAGATAAGTGTCTGGAGCAGATGCAGCATTTCTCAGCACCCCAGTTGCACAATTCAGGTGTTTTTTAAAGACATTCAGTCTCATGCGGCTTCAGCACATTGGCTCAGGCCAGAGAGTGTGATGATGAGAAAAGATTGCGCAAGAGGAATGTGTGTGTGTGAGTGTGTGTGTGTGTGTGTGTGTGTGTGTGTGAGTGTGAGTGTGTGTGTGTGAGCGCACACAGGGAGAGTGCACTTGTTTATATCTGTGTCCACTCGTTCTCGTCATTGTAGCACTAGGTGGGGCTGCTTCAGTCCAGATGTGTGTGTGTGTGTGTGTGTGTGTGTGTGTGTGTGTGTGTGTGTGTGTGTGTGTGTGTGTGTGTGTGTGTGTGTGTGTGTGTGTGTGTGTGTGTGTGGCTGTCTGTGTGTGTCAGTGTGTGTGTGTGAGAGAGAGACACATTGGGTGGAGTGAGGACTACAGCTGTGTCTGATTTCTGCTGCATACAGTTTACACGCCAGCTGCATTGTGTCCACTTTTTAAACTGTCCTTCACCTGTGTGGCCCTTGCTGTCTCCCCGTCCCATTTCAGCCCTCAGCCCCCCCAGCCGAAGACCCCTGAGGTTCCGTGGTCGGAGTCAGACTCCCCGGTCTTCCACCTGACTGATGAGTCCTTCGACAGCTTCCTGGAGGAACATCCTGCAGCACTGGTCATGTTCTACGCCCCCTGTGAGTAACATAGCAAGTTGAAAACAGAGCAGGGGGTGATATCATGGTTATTTTATTTTCATAATCAATTATTTGAGCTATGCACTGTTATATAATAGTGAAAATTGATATCCTAAGTTCCGAGAGACCAAATGAGTTTTCCAGCCAACTGTGTCAAATTTCACATTTTAGAAACTGAAAGCAGCGAATGTTTGGCATTTTGAAGAATAACTTAAATCATTAATTAATTATCAAAATTGTGTCAATTCATTTTCGGTTGATTGTCTAATACATTACTCAACTAATCCTTTCTACACTAATAAAGTCAGTTCTGAATATGGTCAGTTTTAGGAGCTTAGGGTAATATATACTTTCATACAGTCAAAAAATCCCTTGAAAATGATCTTTTCCTTAACACGGCTTATAACTGTTGTTGTTACTCAAACAGGAGGAGATTTTGGACTTGTGGATTATTTTTAGCTGCCCATTAATACACATTTGCTTCTCCATGTATAACTAGCAGCAGGACGAGGTCTGTGGGATTGACTCAAATAACAGCTCTCTGATCAGGATTTTTAGGGCAGATGACCCAAAAAGCCAATCACCAATCAAAATGTTTCTTCACTTTATTATCACCTGTAGTTGTTAATTGTTAGTTATTAGTGGTATGATAGAAACACCATTAAAATATTGAGTGAATAACTATATTCATTTTGCTTAATTGAAAGAAATGTGCTTAAAACCAAACTGAATAGTTTTGATCTTCACATGTCTCACAGGACTTTAACTGAGTAGCCAGCGAGTAATAGTAACTATGGTAACAGCATGAGACGATGCACTACGGAGTGCAAAGTGATCGCTGTTCCTCCCAAACACATTTTCTGACATCCCAGGCAGCGGGACGACGGGACGCCGTCTGTCTTGAGCGATGCATCATCACGGGCCTTGACAGAGACCACTAACTGATGATCGGCTGATAACGATCAGCGGCCGATCAATCGGTGCACCCTGCGACTCAAAATAAACTACTGCTCATGATAATGAAGGAACAGCGTGACTCATCGATGTGCTTTTGAACGACAGTGGAGCTCTATGACACACAGGATTAATATATATCAGGCTTTAGATACACAGACAATACTTCGAGTATCTCCAGCCTTGTCCTCTAGCAGCCCTGTTCACTGTCAGAAACATAAAGATGGTCTTCACTGGCTTCTATCATAAATATGTGCAACGGTGTTTGAGATGAGCCTCACATTCCATCCTGCTGTGTAAAACATCGTCTTGCAGATTCTCTCGGGTAGAACTGTTGTTTAGTCACACAAATAACATCAGTGTTTCACTGTCATGCTCAGTATTAACAGGCAGCTGGAGAAAGAAGCTGAAATGAAAAACAAAGACAAGCTGGTTGCTGTAACTTGAGCTTTTTGTATCACACAGTCCCACACAGGCTCATCCTCACAACAGAATACTTCATTGTTGCCATATGGTTCACATAAGCCTGCTTGTCATTTGTATTCACGCACCATACTGCTGTAGTTACGCAGAACTTTGTAAACATGCCAGTTATTGTCAGTGGGTTAGGTTTTTTTCACCTCCAGATTGCACTGCTTTGGTCCAGGCCTCCTGTCTGCGAGGGAGCTGTCAGAGGGAGATTTTGCATGTTGATAAAAGCGACCCATAGATGTAAAATCATGCAAATAGATTCACCTCATTTAGAAACACATTCTGAGTGCAACAGCTACACAATCTGAAGCATGTGCAACCAATTTTTGGACCTTTTGATTTTTTTTTCCCCCTACCCTCTCTACTTCTGAATACATTACCCTCTGTGCTCATCTCCGTCTCCACGCTGTAAAAAGAGATGAGTAAATAGGAATAGGGACCTTTTTCCCAGCTTTCACCATAATGATGAGTCATTGTTTTCAAAATTTAAGCACATACTTTGCTGCAGAGCTTTTGTACCTCCAGGTTGCCGGGAGCACTGCACTCCACCCAGAGGGCAAACACACTCTCCAGCTGTTGAAGTGATTAAAACACATCCTCAACACCGACATGCTGCAGTGGGACCTGCTACATACGCTAACTCGATCTGCACTGGCTAGAACTCCGAAATATTTCCCGTTAATATTTCAAGTAACTCCTGCCAGTTGGCAAGAACAAAAGTCGTGACATGTCATTCCTCTAAATGTGAACCATTGGAATAAAAAGACAAACAAGTGATGTAACTTGGTTTGTCAGATCAGTCTGTTTGGAATGTAAAAACAACCATTGCACAAGACGCACAGACAGGACAGACTGAGATGCTGCAAGCAGCCACTTGAACCAACTTTTGTCAAGAATTAGCTCCAGTGTGTGCCTGACTACAGATGTTTTTGGGGTTTTTTTGTTATAAAGGAATATACAACAAATCAGGCAGCTCAGGAGCTGTTGGAATTTATCTTTGGAGCCAGGTTGTTTCCCCTGCTCCCAGTCATCACACAGCTATCTCCACGTTGAACTCAATTGTTGTCATTTAACTGAAGACAAAGAACTAGCTGCGTCAAAGGCTGACTGTTGCATCACCACATTCCACCTGTGTCTCAGCCAAGAAACTGCACTTGAACACACCACAAAGACTACAGCCGGTGGCCAACGAGCTCGCACGTACACCGCAGCCGCTTCTAAAAAGAATATGTCTGATAAAAACGTTGAGAATGGCACTGGTGAAGAGGCAGAGGAGAGAAATAAGGAGAAACGAGCTGGGTGGGTAAAATTGTGGATTCTACAGTGACAGGCTGAAGAGGCTTTCCCTTCTTCTGTTTCTCTTTTCTGCACTGATACACTTTCATCATTTGCCAATCAGACTGGTTTCTGTCACCAGTGAGCCGCCGCCGATTCTACATGCCGAATCAGCCAAAAAGCCGCTGACAAAGTTGTCCAGTGCCAACAGTGTGGGACGCACCGCACTGACTAGAGCCACAGATGCTCACTGACAGCCCTGACGATGCCTGACGGCCGACCATCAGCCTACTGCTTCAGGGCTTTTAGTAAACCACATGTTTTAATGCCACTGGGCCTGTTGAGGTGTGAGTGGCATCGTTTAGTTACAACAGGTGTGTCTAATAGTGCATTTGCGTGCTCCTACGATGGTCCCGTTTCCTGAGTTAGGGTTAATGCTAATAAATAGTGTCCTCTAATCTACATCACCCTACATGGGCAGCGACTAGCAACTTAATATAACGTTTCTTTACCCTAACATTTACTTTTGTCCACCATTTTTCTGCATGCATGATGTCAACGTTGACAAGTCTTGCACCCAAAAACATTTTGACTCTCCCAGTTGTTGCTCTGACTGAATGAATGAATTTCACGTTCACATCAATGCTCCCAATTGGGATCAAATTTTTCCGATTATTGTCACACGAATGTGCTTTAAATGCTCGAGCTTTAGTGCAGTTACATGGCTGAGTTCTGACACTTTAGCATAGAGTAGAGTAGTAGGTTTAACTCTGTGTTGCAAATATGGAAATGTTCTTGCTAGTTTTTGGCCACTTTTAATACAACTTTAGGCATTTTTTATAACAGGGAGCAACAAAAAATATGAACGTTTCTGTCTTTTTCTTTTCTCCTTTTCTGACATTATACATTGAAGACATACAGCAATGTTGATTGGTGGATGCGCAGTCATTAGTAGAAACACAGGCATACTGTATGACATCATTGATTAATGCAAATCATCACCATGTAGTGTGTGCATGTATGATGCCAATTAACAGCTTTACCTGATTTCCTGTGAAAAGTCCTAATAACACTGGTTTTATTCTTGTTTCTAAGAGTCCTAACCTCTGGAAACCAAACCGTCATTTTCACTAAAATCTGTGTCAAAACAAAAGCACAAACCTTGTTGGCTTTTTGACTCTTCTTCGTGCCTAATTTTAGATAAAACAAACTCGCTGTAGATGTGAATTTTCCCCAAAAGAAAGAAATCACCACACATTATCGAGCAAACTTGCAGAGATAATGTAGTCTCATTAACTGGTGTAGTTATTTAGGGCAGAAAAGATGACTCAGTAACTGCTTTTCTTTTCAGCATCATCTTTATGCTGAATGTACAGAAAAATGTTGGGGTGGACGTCTGTTTGAGCAGTACAGAGAGCAGCCCAGTCCACTCTGTCCTCTTGTGATGTCAGAGCTTCACAGACGCTTTGTCCCACACTTGACCCACCCTGTGGACAGCAGCCTGTCACCCACACACGCAAATCAAGGACAGGCAGCTAGAAACCAGCGGCATCATATCATCCAGCTCTCCCACACACACACACACACACACACACACACTGTACACCAGTGACACACATCAAACAAATTTTTCACATCATGACACAAACATTTATTGCACACAATTACACCGCATATCTCTTTCTCACACACACACACACACACACACACACACACACACACACACACAGATGCCCGGTGTTGCTGCTTCAATGCAGTTTCTTAATGGCCCTGCTGTCAGAGTGAGATTAATGGTCTCCCAACCACCACCATCAGCTTGCATTTCTGTCCACCTCTCAGCGCAGCGTTCTCACCGTCCTCTGAACAGCACTCAGTGGGGGTTGTTTGCGTCCACTTCTGTACAGCGACCAAACCTCCAACAGAACGCTGTTTCCCATCGCCTGATTGTTTCCCAGACCAAAACAAAGTTGCTCTCTGCCAGTGTTTGAAGAATGCATAACTAAATATTGAATGAAGAATGTTGTTCCGGCAGATTAAGCTGTTAATGACCATGTTTGAACCCTACATCTTTGTGTTTGGGCTGCAGCTGGTGCATCAGGGAGCTGTTAGGTCTGATTTTGACATCTCTCCTGACTGTCCACTCAGCAAGTAGCCACAGGCTCAGTTTACTGCTGCAGTGGACTCGGAGAAGATGACCTTACAACAGCCGAACATCTAACATTTGCTGTGAAGCAGAGGGAACTCACCAGCCTTTTTGCTTTAGCTTGTATCTGTTTTTATTACAGCTACAGTGATGTGTGGTTTGTTCCTTTCCCTGACTCTGAGCTCTTCAGCCCCACACTCAGCCTGATTCAGCAATATTTCAGTGTGTTTCTGTAAGCCTCCCCTACATACACACACATATAGACGAACACACATACACTGGCCCTCATGCACCACTTGTTCTGAATGCGGAGCAGTGCTGATGCATAGCAGAGGACAGGACAGATATTTGGTTTTGTCTCTTACTCATCAGTTTGAAGGGTCAGACAAAGTCCTTTCCCTCTGTTAGTCCGGTAAGCCTCAACACAATCTGATGATCACACACTACAGTGACTGAGTTGAATAAGAAGCTGCTTTTTTTCCACAAGTCATATCACCCTTGATTTATAGCCTGCGCCACCGCTGCATTGTATATTGAAGAAAGGCATTCCTGAACTGTTTTGACAAGGGCAATTTACCAGGTTTGGAAATGAACCAAGTTTGTTTCATGCATCTGTGCACAGCAGCACTGTGAGCGCACACATACACACTGCCCATCCCTGATCAAACGGCATATTCATTATGTCTTAAAACAAAACATGTTGTACACTGCGTGAGACAAATATTGTGTTATGTATCTGAAAGTCCTTTTAAATCCAAAAATAAAGTGTCTGCCAGTTTTCTCGCTGCTCCTGCAATATTAAACACACCTCCACACCAAACAGGAAGCTTATTCATGATGCCCGCAGCTCTAACAGATTTGTTGAAAAGAACAGTTGTAAACACACACAGACGCATACAGACACTGCTATAAAAGTGGTTATAGACCAAAGACACCACTCACGCTGCCCTGCTTCTTAATTAAAGGACAGACATAAACAGTGTTTGGCTGATGGTGAAGTTTGGTGAAATAATAAAATCCATTCTCTATGAACGTCTGCACTTAAGTTCAGAAAGCCTCGACCCTCTCTACAGCTGGGTTTTTTTTCACATTATCATTAAGTGGAATCACTTTTGATATTGACAATGTGGCTTAACAAGGATGAATATTCCACTGATACACCTGTTTACATGCAGCCATGCATACTCTGACTAATGAGCACAGGCTCCCTCTATCATTCCTTCTTGAAAAGGCTGGCATTGAGATCTTTGCGCATGTACAAAAACCTGTGATATCCTAGTCTTTCATCATGTTTAAAAG
Source organism: Pagrus pagrus (assembly GCF_965226575.1). NCBI lineage: Eukaryota > Metazoa > Chordata > Actinopteri > Spariformes > Sparidae > Pagrus > Pagrus pagrus. Next base: position 25,625,981 of record NC_140193.1, read on the forward strand.
TAGTTGTGTTTCTCCTTCCGACCAGAAACGCGGTGTTTTCTTTTGTGCATGCGTCTCCACCCCAGCCTTACTAATCTAACTCACCGGATGTAGACTGTTGGCACAGGCCTGTCACTGGGCGTGTAAATCATTTTCGCTGACTCTAGTCTGGTCACTAATAGCACAAACCTGAACAAGGTAATAGCTGTTACCTTTTCTTTTGCCATTTAAAATCCTAACGCTCACTTCACCACAGTTCCCTCTGACAGTATTCTGCAGGCAGAGGCAGAGGCACCGTCACTGCATCCAGCGTTTAGCACCACTCAAGACGATTATGATTTAAGAAATGCAGACAGCCAGAGCATCTTGTCCCTATACCAGAATAATAATCGGTGCAGCCGGACCTATTTCCAGTGCTGGGGAGATACTGTAGGTCTGGCTGTGCAAGACTTCAGCCTTCCAAACCGTTGGCTAGGCAACACACAGGCAAGAGGCTGTGTGTTGCAAAGTGCCATCATATCTTTAACCAAACTAAACAGGACCACTTCGAAAATTTCTCTCCACTGTCACCTTTTTCTGTCAAAGAGTACAGGTTGCAGACGATTTGGTTGTGCTGGCTTGTGCCAGTGTAGCTGGTCTTCCAACATTTCTCTTTCATTTCTTCCCCTCTTTGACCTCAACCAGGTGTTTCTGCTTTGAGAAGGTGAACTGTGTTTTTTTTTTGTTACAGACTCGCACTGCTTCCATAGCGCCATGGTTTTGGTATAGATCTGAGTATTTTTTAGGTCCCATTGCAGATATTTTTATAACCGCACCATTTTCTCACTATCAGAGTCGCTACATTGTTTTCTGGAGCTAACTCCTCCACAGCAGAGTCATCAGCAGTGTTACTGTCTGCAGTGCTTGTCAGTGCCAAACATACTGTAGTCATGATGTAATTACATTAACATATAAAAAATAATACTGGAAATTCTGTTGGTGTTATCATGAACAATAGGATACCTGGTGATTTTAACCAAATATCCTCTACACTCCCTCACACCCAGCTCTTAGTCTCATGCAGTTTGTCTTTAACATGTTCACTCAAACACACACACACCCCATGACTGAGAGTGAAACATGTAGGAAGTAATCAGACGTGACTTAGGTCTCCTGGTAAACATGAGAGACTCCTGTCATTTCATTTAAAGTTTCACCCTCAGCATGGCAGCCATAAACCCACTGACAGACCAGGGTGAAGCAGCAAGACACCAGAGAATTACCACAAATTCAACAAGACAGCTCTGAGGGCGTAATGTGGAGCACAGATTGCACCATGAAAGCTGTCAGCCGTGGTTGCATGGAAGCAATTTCCTCAGGAATACATACATGTATTTCTTCTTTTATATGTTCTGCAAGATTGAGAGCAGATTCCCTCATCTGATAATGGGCTGATATTATCGTCTGATTGGCTTATCACAGATTCACTGGTATTTATGTATTGAAGATCAAGATACAAGAGATTTAGTCTAATAAATAAACTAATCTCGCAAAATGTCAAGAAAGGAAATATGAATTCAAGTTTCTCTCTTTCACTGAACTGAGACGAGCTTAATGGCCTCGTTAACTCATCGTAAAACGCACTTCATTCAAACTGGACATAAACTAAATCAAAGTCACCAGAACAGTGTTCGTTTGTCTCCACAATTACCTCTGGTTTGGGCCAAATACATCCTCAGTTCACAAGATGTGAAAGTAATCTGGCTCTACACACCATTTTCACCCGCTGCTGATGTCTGTCTGACTCTCTCCTCTCCTGCCCCCGCCTGCCTGGAGTTAGTCCCGGTCAGCGGTGTAAATCACCTCCGTATTGTCAACTGTGTATGACCGATGCACTGTTCTGTGTCTTGTCTTGGTCTGTGGTCCAGCCTCACTTAGAGGCTGCTGAGCCTCGTTGCCCACGGTGATTCCCCCTGTGACCTGAGGTTCACGGTCCGGGCGGACTGCAGTCAGCTGTTAGGGCCACTAGCTCCACGGCTAACTGAGCTAGGTTGCTAAAGGCAGCAAAAATAGCTGCAGCAAAGAGTGTAGGGAGCAGCGGTTAGCAGTTATGCTGCCACCTATATTTTTGGGGCTACCTTTGAAATCTGGCAATATCCTACATGTGACACCTTAAATGTTTGTGTGCTGAAGTTTACTGTTTAACATGTACCAATATATTTATGGTGTTTTACTTTATATCTTTAAAACTGTAAGATATCTTTGTCCCAACATGTAATAACCAGTTTATTACCAATGGTGTTTATTAGGTCTGAGTTTTTAATGAGAATTGAAAAAGTGACTGTATGATAGTGGTTATCAGTGTTTTTTGAGTCTCAAGTATCAGAAATCTGCCTTGTTGTTGGTCTCTCATGTGTGATTTGAATCGTGTAGGGTGTGGACACTGCAAGAAGATGAAGCCAGAGTATGATGAAGCTGCAGAGATACTCAACAAGGGCGCAGACGTAAGTTTCTTGACCTTTGCCTGTGTTTACATGTGCACAGCATGCATCTCCACAGGCCAGTGTGTTTTGTTCATTTGTTGTATCTCACACTCCGATGAACATACACAACTACACGGGTGTAACAGCACCTCATTAACACATCATAATAATCCCTTCGCTTGGCCTCGATGCAGCCGACGCACTGGTCGGTCTGTCCTGCAGCCCGGCTCTCGATGTGTTTTTGATTAGTCGGGTGTGTTCCCCTCGTTTCCTCTCCTCTCCGCCATTCTGTCCTCTGTGGTAATCTAACACTCCCCAGCCAGGGGCAGGGCCTATAAAACTCCAGCCTGGTGACTGTAGCAATTATCTCATTCGTGAGCGTCCCCCCGGCCCGACTCTTGGACCTTCTCCTTGTGGCTCTCTGCCCGGCGCTGGAGGTCAATGGGAAAAGCCGGGCCATTATCTAATATGGATGGACTGGAGCCTCTTTCACCCTGAGCCCTTAAGACCCAGCTCATCATTTATTTTCTCCTCCTTGCTTTCTCTGCTAGTGATACAAATACAGCTCTTTATATACACAGTGTGTGCCCCTTCACAAAGGTTGAACTGAGATTATTTCTAAAGTAGTTGGTGTTAACTGGTAACAGGCTAGTCTAAGGTCTAACTCTGCAACTCTATCGTTATCATTTTACCAACATGAATTAAGGTTTGCTGTGGTTGTTCGTCCACAGAGCCCCGGTGTGTTGGCAGCAGTGGATTCCACAGTGCACAAGTCTGTGGGGGATCGCTTCAAGATCTCAGGCTTCCCGACTCTTAAGTATTTCGAGAAAGGTGAGGACAAGTACACGCTGCCGCAGCTCCGGAACAAAGACAAGATCATCGAGTTCATGCACAAGTGAGTCACAAACTTAACAGGCAGCCTGATCATTTCTTTACTTCCTGTGCAAAGTTAATACATTCAGACTCATGTAGTTAGAGCTGAAAAACATTCTAGCTTCTGTCTGCAGGACGATTCACTTTCCTTGTCTGTTACCTTGTAAAACAAAACGGGTGAAATGAAGCATTGATTTGCGAAGCTGAAAGAAAACCTCACTCTTTGAGCGGGGTAACTGCGAGCATGCCTACTCTTTTTCTCTATCGTCACTACTTTTTCCACTTAAAATAAAAGTAAAGCAGTGTTTCTCCTTCCTCGTAGCATCAATAGTAAATACTGCTTTGTTCTCTTTCATCTCTGCAGTCCCCAGGCACCTCCTCCACCAGAGCAGTCTTGGGAGGACAAACCCTCCAGCGTCAGCCATCTTGGATCAGAGGATTTCCGAGAGGCGCTGAAGAAGAAAAAGCATGCTCTGGTCATGTTCTACGCTCCCTGTAAGACCTTGCACTAATTCATATCCTCTTAAACACCTGATAATTAAATAGTTCTCAAATCTTGAGAGGCTGTTCTGTCGTTGGCTCTGGACACTTTTCACAACCTGTTGAATTTCATATGCTCGACTGTTTTGATCCAAATTTTAAGTGTGTGCGAAGTTGTCGCGACCAAGTATGATCACAGCCCTGCTGGACTTGGTGTGATCATATCCTGGGTTTAAACCAGAGCACATACGTAACTCTGGCCGTAAAGCTCCTCATCGGCAGTATATAAACCCCACCTAAGCCACGGGGAGACTGAGGCATGATTCAGATGACTGAGAATAGATTTGTGCAGGTTAAAAAAAGAGAACAAATCACTGTTCCACCTCGTGTTTCAGGGATCATATAATGCAGATTTATAGTCGAGTCCTGAGAAAAAACAAAATTAACCATAAAAATGTCCTTTCTCTGTTGTCTCTGCAACAGCTGACAGTTTAGATTATAACCTGACGGCTCACTTCACTGATAGCATTGATGCAGTATCAAATCAAAAGTAAAATAAAAGGCTTTCCTTTAATAAATGAGTCCACAAGGAAATTATCACCAACTCTGCAGCTCTACTGATCTTTTAAGCTTCTTTCAGCTCATTGTCTCGGCTTTATGGCGTGTGTTCAGCCTCCTCAAAGTTTCCAGCAGTTATTTTTTTAAACAAACAAGCTCTGATAAAGCAACTGTACATTATCTTCTCAGCAGCACACAGTAGTCAGACAAAAATAATGACTAGCTGTGACTCCCAGGTGTACAAACACAGCTGTAAAGGAAGGCTGAATATGTAAATGGATATGAGCCTTAAAAAAAATAACAAGACAGATATGTTAGATATGATTGTTTCAGAGTTAGTAGGAAGCTCCAAAGAACACAAACAACAAACGATGGAAAGATTTAGTGGACTGAAACCTGTTCTCTGCCTGGACACATCGAGCTGCTTGAAGTCAGACTTCAAATTAAAGTGGAGAATATCTTGATCCGACCCTGTATAGTAGCCCCGGTCTCTGGCACCAACTTCCAGGTTTTCTTTTAAGTGAGACCTCCACAAAGAGAGAGGTGAGAGCTTCTCTGTTATTGAACTTGTCTTTGAAAATGATTTCTTTAAAAAGTGTAGGGAGGTCAGTGTTATGACACTCTCAAACACAACATAGATGCAGAAGGAATACAGAGTGACTCACTTGTTTAATTATCTATTCACTGGTAGAGACACACATGCACCTCTGTCCCTGTTTCTTTGTCCTCTGTGTCTGATGAGGGCTTCAAAGCCAGCAGGGGCACAGTGGTTGGGCTGCTGCCTCTGTTGGGCCCTTTGGTGCTTCCCTCTACAAAGAGACACTCCAGATGCACACGAGGCTGCAACAACCTGCTGCCCTCCCACCCCGCCAAGCCCATCTGCACCCTGCTCACTGGTGTCTTATCAGTGAGGGAGCTTGTGTTAAATAGAGCATTTGATTAGTTACAGCTGGCTGCTAAGTCATTGAGGCTGGAGATACTTCAGACAGAACAGTTTTTAAACCAGTGCGTGGGTTTTTAACTAAGATCTGCTTTATTGAGCCTAAAATAAAACTACATACCATCGCGCCTTCTCTCTCTGCCAGCCCTTCACTGTCCTCAGGGAATACTGAGTTGATAGTCGCTTTGTATATGTAGTGTTAAAGGGACAGTTCCTCTTACCTGTAGATGCTCACTCGTTTCTGCATTTAGTTTGGTAGAAAGAAAATGTTACTACATGAAAGTGCTCACAACAAAAAATCTGGAAAGAGACATTGCTGATATTTTGAGTGCCATCTAGTTCCACTATATTCAAGAGAAGGCAGACATCTCTGCAGCCGAAATCTCCAAAACTCAACAGCACACAACAAAATGGATGGATAAACAGCACTACAGGAGGAGGAACAATATTATTTTTTTATTTTTGTGTCTCATAATATTTTTTCTGTCTAAATAATCCATTGTAGCCGTCAGAATAAATAGTGTTGCATGATGCTCGGTTCCAAACGAGACATTTTGTTGCGTTTCATGTTAAGCTGTTTCTATATTGCTTTTGTTACTTCTGTATATGCACGGTTGTATTAATTAGCTATGATGAAAAGACAGAAAAATCAAAGCTGTTAAAGTACATCTACATCCGACAGTCTTGTATCCATCCGTCTTCTTTTCTCTCCACCTTCTTGTCGGTCTCTCAGTAATTCTGAAAAAGGCTGTTGAAGATGTCTGTGCAGAAGAAAAAATGATAGAGCTGGTCTCATTATCAACTGCAGACCTGCCTTTTTAGCTGCTTTTAAGCAGCTTGGACGGCAGACGATTTGTAAGAAGTGAAAACTGAAATATCCTGTACTTATAGTGCTGTGTGACACTACCTGCCCCCTACCCTCATTTATCTGCTCACATTTCCACTGTTAGGAAATCTTTGAGCGGGTACAGTGACCCCGCCTGCTCTCTTCTTGTGAGGGCAAAACGTGGCAGAAGTCACACCGTTGTGTTTTTGATAAACCAGTGTCAGAATTGCGAAAAAGCACCTTTAAAGGCCACTTATTGTTGCAGCTAAAAGGGTACTTCAGCAGGAAATGGATTTCTGAGCGCTGCTGAATGCAGACTCCGAGAGGCGACTCTGAAAAGGAAGGCAAATGAACGGCGGCGAGTTGGTGTATAATTAAGTTGAAGATAGACTTATGGTGTGTTCGTGAATGCTTGACGGCATGCACGCAACCGTAAAAATCCCTGATTATTACTGTGGCCGCCATCAGTCAGTGCTCTTGTAGCCTTTGAAATCCTTTTACAGTGCGACCATTGTGTTGATGCTCTTAATGACAAAAACAAATCAGGTGATCTTAATTGTAGCAGGGCCAGTGTCAACAGTGGGTAGCTGAATATATTTTGTTTTATACATTCTGATTAAACTTGCATTTACAAGATGAAATGTAGCTTTAATAATCTGCTATGCTAAAAAGCCTGAAAGTAGAAGAGTGGAGGCTGTTAGAGCAGCAGATTAATGCCCACAGTTTTAAAATGACATGTTCAAAATCCACAGTGTCATGTTGGGCTATCCACATACTAAACTATCTGTCCATACAAGCATGTTACCTCAAAAAAGTTAAAGAAATAATCCACATACTTTTATACAAAATATAGTCCCTGTGGGGATCTAACCCTTACCTTCCTCATGAAAGAGTTTATCCAGTCACCCACCGCCAGGCTGCTTTTTTATTTCTTCCATTCGTCAGCACAAGAGAGGTCCTCTTGCCTTTTTCCATTCATAGCAGCAGCAACAACAGCTTGATTGTAATGAACCGAAAAAAAATGGGTACTTGACATTACAGAAGTCTGCTGGAAGTCGAACTTCAACAGAGATTCAAAGACGTCATCACAGTTATTGCACTCGATTGCAAGTGCAGTGCAACAACGCAACCTTCTAATCTGTGCAAGCTGTAGCTGGAAAAACATTAGTGTACACGCACATCCAAACCGAGAAGGGTGGTGCTGTGTTGGAAAGTGAGCAAAACTTGAAACAAAAAGACAGGTCGCGCACTGCAGGGATCTGATATCCACTCATTTAAGGCAGAAAAGTTTCCAGCAACAGCGGTCTTCATCAGACAAGTCTGACTCTGATGAAGAGCAGTGCTGCTCAAACGACTTCGGTGCATTAAATGAGGGATAGTGCCGCCCTGCAGTATGTGAGTGTCTTTTTATTTCAACATAGCTCGACCCAGGAAACGTCTCCTCACAGATTCATCAGGCAACCTCTCATGTACAGTTGAATCATCTTGCCTCCGCCTACCAGAAGTGAACCTGCTGTCTGTGAATGTGATCTCTAGTTGTGGTACCTGGTGGTGTGTTTGTGCAAGTATTGACTTCCCTATATATGGATGGCTGATGGAGCCGCGAGGGTCGGGGGAGGTTGTGTTTATGATGGCAATAAAGAAATTTACAGTCTCTCATAACATGCAAGTGAAGCATCTCTAATGTGGCGTAAACCCTCTAAATACCTGCAGGATTGAGGGGCAGCATGCTTTATGAACATGTCGGAGACAGTAAATGATGTATGGCAGTGATTCTGTTTGTATCTGGGAATGTGTGCGTCTTAGTATCTGTATGTGGTGCTGTTTAGGACGTGAAGCGAGATGTTTATAGTGTAATAATGTCCCATCTGTGTGTTCTTCTCTTCCAGGGTGTCCTCACTGTAAAAGCTCCGTTCCCCACTTCACCACAGCAGCAGAGCTCTTCAAAGAGGACCGCAAGGTGAGTGTTGCTCGTTCACACATTCAGCAGCACACACATTTACTCCGAGCAGGAGTGGTGTGACGAGGATCCCTCAAGCTCAAGATGACTCCTAAAGTAACAATACTGGTTATATGCAGTTAGTGCAGTTAGGAGAGAGGCTCAATATTGATTTCATCTCTGTGTCTGGTATAATGTAGGGGCTGGGATGTGTTTAGCCTAGCTTAGCGCGGAAAGACTGGAAGAAGGGAGAGATGTTCGTCCGTCAATCAAAACAAAACAAAAGGCATGAGTAGCGTGGGGTCACGGGCGTCTGCTGCTGTTGGAATGTGAAATGAAAGCCCACTGCCCCCACCAGGTAACGACTGTTACCTTGAATATCATTACGGGGTTTTTAACATTGATTGACAGTTTAGGATGATGCAAATACATAACTCAACAAAAAGTGTTTTCATACAGAAATGTTAGATATCATATCTTTACAGAGTAAACTTTTGCACACCTGTGCATCGCCTGGTGCGTACTGTAGGAAAAGACCAAGGGCAGACAAAATCTTAACCTTGTTATCAAAATTCATTCTTGATTGCAAGTTAGTTGAACAGTGCGCAGAAGTGTTTGTCTGGACATATTATATCTTTAAAAAAAATGAAAAATATCATCTTTTCCAGCCATTCTGAGCTGTCTTATTCAGATGTTGTCTTTTTTGGCTTGCAGGAGTTTATTTTGAGTGTATTTTGTCTTGAGCAACACACGCACTTATCAGCAACACACTTATCCAAAAGTACACAAAACAAAAGTAAGACGAAGACAAACAGAAATTTATTCCAACATGGGAGAAGCAAAACATCTCAAATGAAGTAACATGAAACAGGCTGTAAATAGCCCTCGACACAAACAAGGTGCATAACATTGAAGCAGAACACAGGGTAGAAACACTAAACTGTAATATAACTTATTTCCATGGTGGCAGGCCCCAGATCATCTCTGCTGCGTCAGACTTACGTAAAAGTCTGTCATGTGGAGTAATCATAAATAGATCCAAAAGTATGAAGGTTTTCCTCAGTTACAGACAGACGGATGTTACGTGGTGCATGATGGGTACAGCACAGCGAGTTTATGGACCAGTTGATGTGTCTGAATTGCATAATTACGACTCAGCCTCGTCATGAAGTTAATGAGTCAGTTCAGCCCAACGCACCAGGCTCATGAAAATCACAAACTAGGCGGTGCTGATCAAACACAAATCAAGACTCTGTCACTGCGTCGCCTTTTTCTCACCTCAAATCTTTTAAAAAAATATTCTAAGGAACTGTTCAGCTGTAATATGAGAAGCATTTGTCACCAGGCCGGTATGTTATAAACAGAGGAGCCAAAAAGAAGCACCGCCCAACTCGCAGCACCTCACGCACCAGCCGGAGCCTTTAGCGTCCAGACTTTTTGTCTGAGATTCTATGTGATCCCAGTTGTGCTCAGTAGCTGTTGGTTGTTAAATATCTCCAACTGTAAGCTGTTTTTAAACTTTTCATTTCTATATGTTAAGTCCACATGAGGCGTTGTGTGAAGAAAACAGTTGTGGAGTCTTTGCTTACAAAATTAGGCGTCAATTTTCTCGGTTTAACAGTCAGTGTTACAGTGTGCCCAGCTGAGCTAAACACAGCATGGTACTGCTGCACATCTGCACTGGGCTCATAAAGGGGGATTTGATATCCATCATCTCACATTACTCCAGGTAAGACAATAAACAAGCAACGTGTCAAAATATCAGAGCATCTTGAAACCTGAGTTCACGGAGCTTGTTTATTCTGTCATTGTGTTTTTATTATCTACAATATGAGCTGCGCACTGTGAATCTGATAGAAATGGTCAAATGTTGTGACACTTTTTAATTATTTCTTCTATTTATGGTGCTCAGCACACAAGCCCTGGACTTTGCTGTGTCAGATAAGAGGTTTTTTTTTTTTTAAATAAGCAGCTGTTCGAAATTATCATGGAGGCCTGCAGAGTGGTTGTGGTCAAATGTGGCACATCAAAATGTCTGATAAGACCGTCAAACACTGGTATCCTGAAAACTCCCAACTCGAAATGTACAACTCCGTCCACCTCGTTCCTGATATTTGTCTCAGCATGTCAGTTAGGAATTTGACCACTTTGCTGAAGCCCACACAGTCTCATCAAATCTTCGGCCCACGAGGAGATTTGGGGTTATTGGAGGTTCACGCAATCACAACAGGACACGTTCCTCCTCGTCCTCCATCATCTCTACTCCCTCTCATTCCTTTTCCCTCAGGACCCGTGTCCCGACATACTCCCACTCCTGCTCCTCCTGTTAATACCCTCTGACTGCAGGGCTCAGTATTTCCAAACCTCTGTAATTGTGTGACTCACTCTCTTACACACACACACGCAAACTGAACAAACTTGGGCGCGTGTCTGGCAGTACTCAGCTGCGATTTATCAGGTCTAAGTAACGCTGACCTTGAAAAAACATGATATTGTTGATTTTTGATTTGAAAGTCTCATCGAGCCGCTTAAAGTGCACGTTGTTCCAATTGTGCTGAGGCAATGTTGCTCTCTCATAAGTTTGGAATTTTTTTTAAATCACTGTCAGATGGTATGAAACTGTGACGTGTCCTCAACATCCTTTTCATCAATTTTCTGAGGCAATCCTTTGTAACATTTCTCGATGACATAAAACCTCTACAGATGAACTTTAAAATGTTTTTGTGCATTTCTGTGAGTATTTCCCTTCAGCTGCCACTTCAACAACTCAAACACGCCTTTGTTGATTCCTTCATCCTGCAAGTAAACACTGAAACACACCAGTGGCAGTAACACAATTTGTAATAAAAGATCATTTTTAATCTTGTAAAAAAAAAAATAATAATAGTAGTTTTACCATAGACTTAAAAAATGTTTGACTCAGACCGAGACAATCTAAAGCTTTAATAGAGCAGTTGGTCTCGTAATGGCCGCCAAGAAACACAAACTGTTGAGGCCTTTGACTCCCTAATGGAAAAAATTATTGACTTAGTATTTTAAAAGAAAATTCAGCACTTAAAGAGCAGTCAGAAATGTTTTTTTGAGATCCAGATTCTAGCGACCACAACAGCTTAAGGCACTTTGGCACAGCTTCACCATTCACCTGTGATGTTTGGATCAGTATCCCTGTGATGAAACCCCCACACGCTGCCACAGCAGGGGACCCTCATATCTGAGCAGGTTATATAAATGCAGAGCTGTAAGATCTCTTCCCTCTGTTGTCCCTCCAGTGGCCGGTGGAGGTGTGCAGTTGTATTTGAACAAGAGTAAATCAGAGAACTGGGCATGTGTTTACTTGGCAATCCTCTCTATTTATAAAGCCGAGCCCCAGTGTATTGTACCCGGCTGGTGTTGATCACAGTCTATTAGCTGCCCTCGCCTCATTTACCAAAGACAAACACAAGCTTAGCTCCAGCTTTGAAGACGCAAACAATTAAAACTCCACATTCTGTGCTGTATGACAGCGGGAGCCGTGTACAGGGTTTGTCCTGAGCTGTTTGTCTTTTTCCCAAATACTAATCAATAGCAGCATTAAAGGGGCACATTGGCCGGAAGTGCCTGTTTGCAAAAGCTTTTGTTGCCACTGTAATGAGAACAGTGTTTCATCTGAGAAAAGCATTTTTATTTGAAGGATTTGGCCAATATGACCAGGCATGGTGCTGCTTCAGTAACTGTAAAGTTAAAGTTCTCAACAGACATACAGACCTGCACCATAATGCTACAGATATCATGATCAAGTCTGATCCTGACCTAAATGAAAGTTACTTAATGTTGAGCATATACTGAATGATATGGAGTTTCTACCTGTTATCCTGTTATGTATTTTATACATGATACAACTAGCACTGACACAAATGCCTCGTAACTTTTACCGTTGCCATGGTTATCAACATCAAAGTCGATACTCAAACACCACAAAAGAGGCGAAAGACTGACGAGGAGTGAGAAGTGGAGCTCGTCCGTGGCGTTTAATTAGTTTCAAAACACTCACAAAACCAGCAATCAGCAGTTGGAAAAATGGTGGTGAGGTACCATTTGGGCCTTGCTTTTACAAATGCAGTAACCCAATCGTGACGAGCGTTAACTCGACCTTCTCTACGTACGTACAGCAGCTCAACACTTGCTCGTCAAGTTTACTTTTGAGACTTTGGCAGCGGGGATGGTTTACACAGTGTGTGATGTCTTCACCTTGTGTCCTCATCTCTTGTTAGACTCATCACACTCAGCCTATAATGCAACCATCTGGGACAAAACAAGGAATGTTTAATGCAACTTCATTACAGTGGAGATTAACAAAAACACAATCATTTTTCTTTTTAATTGATATTCTGCTGGTTTACAGTTAAGAATGATATAACTTGGGTTTATCAACACTTGGGTCTCAACTTTTTCTATTTTTATAAGTCATCATAATTCATGGCGTCACGTGGACAGCTCTTCTCACCTTGTTTATTCCAAGTCAGGCACCAAATCCCTGAGGAACTGAAACTGTCGTTAATCTCGCTCCCATCAATGCAACAATGTGATTGGCTAATTTCTTTCCCGATTCAGCTGCAACAATTGTGTATATATATGTGTGTGTATATGTATATATATATATATATATATATATATATATATATATATATATATACAGTATATAATAAAGTAAAAAGGAGAGTCTGTGATAGTATTTGTGAGACAGAACTAGAGCAGTTTGATTACTGCTCTGCTGCTCTTCAGTGTGATGCTGGTGAATTGAAACCAAGCAAACGGGTAATGTGCTGCTCCTCAGAACATTTCTGAGAAAATGATTGGATCAATGACATGATGTGGGGTCCTCTGTCATTTGAAAATGGATCAATAACGGAATTGGCTGCAGACCTTTGAAGAAACAATGACTCTATGGCTTCATTTTCTCCTGTCAATTCACAGCAACTGTGATTGATTACACACAGGGATGAGCAGTCGGATGGAGTCGGTGGTTACATTACATCCCTTGTCATAGCGACTGCTGCTTAAAGTACCTCTGTGTATCTCAGAGCATCCTAACTCAGAACTGGTCGAATATAAAAAACTCACTGAACTGAACTGCCCGGAAACCAAAAAGAACAGAATAGGACGTCTTCAAACAGTGTCGTCAGCTAAATTTCTGTTGACTATTTTGCTTTTAAAGGGTGAAACACCTCAGTCCTGCTGAATACACACAGCCTGCAGCCAATCCGTGAAATCCTCTTGTTGTTGGAGTACATAGAGGCCTAGTTTAAGACACCTGATTAACAGACCATAGAAGAAGAATGTTCCTTTATAGGCTATCTTCCCCACTGATGTGCAAGAGTCTTTCTTCCTTAACCTCCCTTTGTGTTCACAGATGTCTGTGTTGCTGATGCAGACCAAGTCAGCAGTGTACTTGTGCTACAGTATGTTGGTGCTCATGCAGATTCTCAGCAGTTGAGTTTGTGTGTTAGCATGAAAAGAAAAACAAGAGGCACTTGTATTTTGTAATTAGGACAAGAAGTTTGGAGCGTGGCTTCACAGTTGGACGCGCGGAGAAAGTATATGGAAATATGTTTTCCTTCCGCAGCAGATCAGTCCTTTCCACATCCAGCTCGGGCAGACAGATGGACGGGGAGCGATTATTTGATAGTGACAAGTTCAATGTGCAGCGCTCAGCACGCTGAGAGAGGGTGACATTTCAGCTGTCCAAAAGGACAAGCTGAGTGAGTCATGTATCAGTGAGGCGGCATTTACGCCTCATTGCTGTGGCTTGTCACTAATCGATGCAACAGCCTCGCAACATAAATCTCCCCTGTTGTTTTTATGTAGGAGTGATTGTTGTGGGATTTTTTCCCACAACACCCGCTCCCAACGGTTTCACTGAAGAGAAATGCATCTGTCATTTTTTTGACCTGGAAAGAGACACTAGTGGTCTAAATCTGGACAAGGAGGAATGTGTTGAGCTGGCTTATTGCCCGACACACACATTTTACATGGCCATTTTACACTTGATAAATATTGAGTTCTCTATTACATCCTCTTGTAATGTCCTGTGTGCAGTTTTTGTAGTGTTGATCTACAATTATAATAAAGTTTATTTGTTCCAAAAATATAGTGCAATGGTTAGAGACACTGAAACAATAACTGATCGCACCCAAACAATAAAAGTGCCTCTTGTGAATCCAAATCATTGTTACAGAGCAGTTAAACAGCGACATATAATGAGCCAAATCCTCCATAAACCTGCTTTCAGAATGTTTTAGGAGGCGTTGGATGTTACAGATCCTGCCAGTTTTAATATCCACAGGCAGGGCGAATTAGTGCCCATATTAAACTTCATCATGGTTAGCATTGTGTTTATTATCAACGGAAATGACCACCAACTTTTCTTAACACACACGGAAATACACAGTATTTTACAGTACACTTTTCTATGTTTTAACCTGTAAAACATGCAGCAAAGTATGCTAATATGCTAATGTTACATTTTATTAGAAAGTGAATATAATGAGTCTGAGATTTAATGACGTGAGATGTTTACATCTTTGATATTTCTAACATTCAGTTACTGTATTAATAACTTGTTGATTTCACAAAGTTCCACTTTGATGTTCTGCTGTTAAACCCCCACTCATCTCATCTGATGTGGCAGCATGTCACGTTTTTTGTTGATGTATTAAACTGAAGGGGTCGACCGATATGGCTTTTTCAGGGCCAATAACGATTATTAGAAATCAAGGAGACTGAAGCCGAAACCGATATTCATTTGTGGTAAAAATATAAATCTTTGTGTCAAAATTCCAAACAACCAGTGATGAAATAAAGAACAATTCACTGAAGTACTGTTCCTAAGTACAGTTTTGAGGTACTTCATGCTTGTTTTTATTTTCTGCCACTTTAATCTTCCTCTCCACATTTATTTGATACATTTAGTTACTTGTTACTTTGCAGACTGAGATTATTCAGTGTTTACAGTCAGTTTATTGTTACCAGTCAGGTAGTGTTGTGGGCGGGACATTGTGTGGGAGGATGCTGCATCAGAACCAAAGTAGCACATTTTTATCTTATCAGCAATGTGACAGAAAATTCCCCGATACCAGTAATCAGAAAATGCTGAATGTCAGCCCAATAATCTGTCTATCAGAATGATACTTTATGTAACATCACACTGAATGTGATTGCTGTGTTTTTCCTCAGATCGTGTACGCTGCTGTGGACTGCACAAAAGGTCAGAACCACGACCTTTGTAAGCAGGAAGGGGTGGAGGGCTACCCGACATTTAACTACTACAACTATGGCAAGTTTGTGGAAAAATACACCGGAGATCGTGGGGTAAGTGCTACTTCACGCTACACGCAGAAGCTCCCTGTTTATGCCAGGGATTCCCCAAAGGCCAATTAAAATACCAATTTGCTCTTAAAAAATATTTCTAGTATCATGTAGTTAAAACAAGCAAGTCAGCAGACCTTATCCTGTAGTGTGTGTGTGGTTTCAGAATAAAAATGTTTCCTCCTCCTGACTGAGCCTCTTAATTATATCACACATTTGACTGTAAATCTGGACAGTCTCTAAATGTGTGAAGTCAGTCTTTCCACAGTTGGTAAGGACTTTAAAAGCCTCACACTGTTTACGACTCTGCAGATGAATGTAGACAGAAGTTAGACAGGAAATGTGCTCTTCATCTTTCCTGCAGCGCTCCCTGAGATGTATGATGTTGCAGGATCGTACAGGATCCTGTATGAAGGATGTTGCATCTGTATTGCAGATATGTGCCCCTAGAATAAGCTGTTGAAGACGCTGCTGCTACAGTTAGTGCAGAAGTGACACAGTGGGTGAACGTGAAGGAGTCAAATAAAAAGAGTTCCATCATCGTGGTTGACATGCATGTTAGCTTTCTGGCTGACATGAGCCACTTGGCGGTGAAAGCACATGATAGCAGGCTAGATCGTTATTGAAATGTATCAATAAATGAGGTGTTTACTGAATTACTGTGTTAAAAGAAAACAAAGAAATTAAAGAAACATTGTTGTTTGTGGGTGGGGGTTACTATGTGTGTCTGTATTTGAGATAAGTGTCCTCTCAGAGTTGCAGTAAGGCAGGAAGTGCTTACTAGCTCACCACTGTTCCCCACAGTCACTCTGATCGCAACCTCCGATTGTCTCACCTAGCCGAGATAACTCTGGCGTGTCTGCAGCGAAGGGAGTAGGCAGATCAACTCTGGCATCCCTGCCAGGCAAGCAGTGTCTTTAAAAGTGTCTTTGTCTCGACACCACATGTCTGTATCTTAGCTGTGTTAGCCGGCTAGCTATACCGACGAATCTAAGCTTCCGGACGTACTTTTTCTCCTATGGACAGGTCACTACAAGCGGATAAAAGTATTGTACCGAATAACTGAATTATTTATGGCAAAGGGCCGGGGTCATGCACACAGCGCAGCCTACCTAAAGTGGAGTATTAGACTTTTGGCAGCAGAGAATAATGGAGGCACATCTTGATATTTTGGATAAGGCTAAGAAGATTGACCTTGAACTTGGCAACAGTGTTTGTATTCTGTGTTTACTGCTCTTATCTCCACGCTGTCAGGCTAGCTTGAGATAATGTATGATGACGGGACTCTGATCATTATTAGATTAGAAGAAGGCGTTTCAAGTCTGACAAATTGCTTCAAGTAGTGAAATGATCGCCGAAACTTTGCTTTACCCCGCTCTGACTGTCCCTCTCTCCACAGGAGGCGGGCTTCACAGGCTTCATGCGCAGCCTGAGAGGACGTGATCAGGAAAAGGTCGGCAAGAGGAAGGAGGAGCTCTGAGGGCGGCGTGCAGGGAGGGGGCGATGCACTGCAGTTTGTCATTGCACTGTGACCCTTGACCCTGGCAAGGGCCCAATCAGCACTGATGTGGGAGACTTGATGACCTCAGCGAAAGGCTATTTTTTTACACCATGGTGATCACGTTTGTAATAATACCGACGGAGAACCTACACAGTTAGACCGACCACTTGAGACGTCTTTTTCATGGATGTTCTGATGGGCAGAAAAAACAAAAAAGTGATTCTTCTTTCTCTTCTTTTTTTATTAATTTTTTCTTTCTTTTTCTTTGCCCAAACACTGTGACTGCATATGTGAGAAGCGACACCCTATACTGTATCTATGCAATACTGACCCCTGCTTGTCCCTGTGGGGGTCTGTGTGACTGATTGACACCCGTGGTGGTGGGCATCGTTGGTTCAAAGTGGAGGCTGCACTGTCAATCACTCCACAGGGTCCTAATCCAGTCCCATCAACCCGTCTCTGTTGGATCCAATGTTTTTGTACAGAACCTTCATGTCTCAAGTCCAGAACCATCCAGAATATTATGTTGTTATCCTCACAGATCCCTTGGATGATTTAGAAAGTAGAATATGAAGTGCTACTGTAATAATCCTGGACTAAGGCTTAATATTCTGTATGGTTCGGGGCTCTCATGATCAGTTTTGCTTTTAGAAAGGACTAACTAATTTTTGTTTGCTTCAAATTGTGGCCTTACTGATATGACCATAGAAAATAAAAATAAGTGGAAGAGAATCAGCAGCCTGGTGCCCTTGCACTTCCCTCAAGTCGTGGACCAGAGCAAGTCAAAGAAGAAAAACAAGAAGATGAAATGCCAAATATTCTTGTGCATTGACCTTGATCATTTTCATGCTTTGTACATTTCCAAATATTAACCACGTTCACAGCTGTAGTGATGTTTTGTGTCTCGTACCTCCTCTGTTGTCCATTCAGAATGAGATTTCATCAATGTTTTAATAAGGTGGGGCTCATCTCCATAAGCATGGGAGATGCTCGAGTACGGTGGCTGAATATTGCATGTTGATGATCAAATGTCCACAACTCTTATCCTCCCTCCGTGCACTGAGGATGGATTCCACTCAACATCCCACAGTCCCCTCTGCACTCACACACCGTTCAGGGAGGAATAATTCAGGCCTCTGGTGTACACTTTGGGCATTCAGGGTTTTTATTTAAGGGTACCCAGGGTGTTTCACACCTGTGTGTTTCTGCCACTTTCTGCTGAACTGAACGACACCAACGAGCCAAAATGACAGCCCTCTCTCATGCCCTCCGTCAAATTCCCAGGAATGACTTCATAAATATCCATGGAGTAATTAAGTATTGAGTGAGTGAAGGCTGCGGCCCCCCTTCCACTTCTGGCAGCATAACATCATCGGTTCAAAGCTATCATCATTACCTTTGTGGCAATTTTTTTTCTTTTTTCTTTTTTTTTCTAATGCCGTGTGTTTTCATCTCCCACGCTTCGGCCACTATAAATATTTAAAGGCTTATCTGTAGCTGAACTCGTGTTTTATTATTCAAGACTTTGGTTTCTTTCATTATGAATAAGGTTCTCAGGGATAGCGAAACACAATTAAAGGGAACTAGTTTGTTTGTAATTTTGCATTCCAGCTGAATAATTTGAAATCCTTAGGTCACCAAATCAAATATTGTTTACATTTGTATCCCGAGAAATTTAAAAAAAAACGTTGAATTGTCCTTTTCTGTGCTATATCATGACAACATGTGTTGAATAAGACATATTGTCAGAAGATGTTACTGAAGCATTTTTCGTCAAACATCATTGTGATTCTTGATGGCATCATTCCGACTGAAACTGTCTCCGATGTTCTGGCTGGCACCAAACACTTGTTGTGTTCAGTGTTGAAAGTGATCATTAACATTTCATGGTATGCAGGAGCATTTTGAAAGAGTGCATTACACATTAGATGTTAACATATCGCTGTAGTTAGGTGTCCAATCTCCTCTCGATGGGGAAACTGATCTTTGTTCACTGTGTCTGTTTGTTTTTGTTGACGAGCCTCTGCAGTGACATCACACATGTGCTGAATAATAGAAAGTCCACCTCTGTCTTATCCCAAAGGTGTCCATGTTGTGTGGGAATCTGTCACACTTATGCCAAGAAGTCATTGTTGCCTTTGTTGATTTTTCTGTGCCCAGCCATACGTACAGTTTTGCTCCATGCAGGAAGGACCTTGCAAAATAAAAAAAATAAAGTCAAACATTTACAAAAAAAAATGTAACTTTCTTTTATGAAATATACTAATTTCTGCTTTATTTATTGAATCCTTTTTAGACATGTGAGAGGTCTGCAATACTGGAATATTGTGTTTTTGTTACCATAGAATGGAGCCGTTCATCTCTGCAGATGGAGCCGGTCCTCTTCCACAGTGTCTGCCATGTCGCACTGCCGTGTTTCTACAGTAGCCCAGAACAGACAAACCAAACGCTGGCTCTAGAGAGAGACTTTTGGGTATTTAGCAGCCACCATAGGGGTGGGTGAGAATGAAGGATTCAAATATACTATAAGCTGTAAGCTGAGTATGAAGAGATGTGAGACTAAGTTTCGAAGAAAGTTGAATATTTTGAAAAGTTTTATTGTGATTTGAAAGATGAATAATTCTTTGAATGTCGACAAGATGTAGAATATTTCAAAGTTTGAATGGAGATCCTAGCTGAAAGTGTGAATGGGTAGTTAAGGTTTGAAAACTAAACATTTTGGATTCATTTTAAATGGGGAAACCTTTCGCAGAAAATGTTGAATATTTTGGAAAGTTTCAAAATTCTGATAATGACAGCAGGAATGTCCTAATTGACCTGAACGTGTTGATGTTTGAATGGAGAATGCTAACTCAGCATTCACAACCAATAACAACGTCCTCCGTGCTGGTCGGGCTGGGCGCTCCTCTCCGTCTGGGCTGGAGGAGAGGGTGGTGTTGGGGTGGGGGTGGGGGTAGGGCGGTGGTGACTGTACTCACTGGGTCCTCACACAGTGCCTTGGTACCTGGAAGCAGAGAGTGGCTCAGTGGTCTTCCGTGGTGCTGGCTCTTCCTCAGATGATTGGTTGGTTGACGTCCACTCTCAGCTGCTCCAGGGACACTGAAAACAGAGTGGTCCTGCCCTGCGACACAGAAACAGCTCCTGGATCATTGTGGATACACCTGTACAACCTGTTGTGTTGTTGAATTTGTTAACATTATATAAACAAAAGGATACTCTTTCTAGAAGAATCCTGTAATAAATCTCATCCACAGACAGTCTGTGATGTCAGCTGTAGCTTTATGTAGTCTCAGTGAGGGGATGACTTACTGAGCCCACTGAAAGAAGGTGACCACCACCCTCCAGCCGGTCCTGTAGTCCTCCATCCTTCTCATGTGGTCTGCATCCCCTCTGTCGTCATGGTAATCCTGGATGTAGAGACCTGGTGCTCTGGGCAGGTTGGTGCAGCCTGTGTAAAGATAGAAAGTGCAACAGAGTCAGTGGAATCAACAGTCTTTGAATTACTGCTGAGTGAGACTTGACATTAAGTATGAACTTACCTTTGTCTGGTTCCATCTACACAGTCTAACACAGTAAGATGAATAATAACTGAACTATGAAATGAGCCAGTCTGATCTAGAAACCCTGATCTCAGTGCTGTGAAAAGGCAGAGTAAAACAGCTGGTTGTATTTATGAGTAGTCTTATTGTTCTCGTAGAAAGAATGCCGGAAAAAAAAGCGAGATTGTGCACATCCACAGTTCTTCAATAATAGTAATAATAGTAATAGTAATAATAGTCATAATAATAATAATAACAATAATAATAACATGCCTGAAAAGTTTGTAATCATACGGCGCATATGAACAAGGCTTTATAACTGTAGGCTCTTCCTGCTTCTATTTGGATGAAAATGCTCAAAATGGGGGAAAAAACAAAGGGAATCAGAAAATGTAGACGGGACTAGGTACGGTTAGTAAGTCTGGTATTCAACTACCAGACATCACGTCTGAGTTTGATGTTCCTCATCAAAGATTAATTTATTATTTCAATTCCCACCAATTTCCACATCCATTTTTTTCCTACTGTGTGCCCCTAGGGGGGCTCTGTAAAAAATCTAATAATATAAATCCCCCTCCAGTCAAAAATGTGTGCTTTCTTCTTGTTCCTGCAGTTGAATGTTTGAACTTCACTGTGTAAACTGACATGTGTGCAGAGTTTTACACAAGAAGGCTGCTTTTTCACATTCATAACTGAAAGTGTAGTATGGAAACCTAAAGCCTCCAGTGCACACACTCTAAGTCAGGACTTCACAGTAAAGTAGGAGTCATCATTTAACTTGAGTGAAAACTTTTAAATGTGGCAAATGAACTTTTTTTTTGCAGATAAAACACACCAAGCCAACTATTTATATATGCCTGAACACGTGACTCGAGGGAATCTTTCAGGAATTATTAGTGCCTTAGTGAAGCTTTTGGATTTCTGATAAGAAGAAAGTAAGGCTGAGCTTTTATCTGTGATCTACTGAATTGTATCATATTGTAAGGTGTCCATGTTATTTTGTCTACCTCAGAGACCCTCCAAAGAACCAGTTGTTCTTATACTGATCTCATTTAGGGGCCGAACTAATCCTGGTGAGGGTCTGGTTTTCTCACACACCAAATTCTCACCGTATACATGTCGCAAATAATCGTATTACTTACATGAGTTATAAAACATTGCATTTTGCAAGTGAGGTTTTTTTTGCATTTCCTCCTTTTTGAAGAAGCTTGAGAAGCACTTCCCTGTAGCGTATTAACTGAAGAATCTTCTCTTTGTAAGCCACACAGTACATTCACAAAGATGTATAAAGCTAGATTAAATGATAACCTAAACTCTACATGATGGAATGCATTCCTTGGTTGTTTTACAATGTACAGTACACAATACATTTCTAAAGCACAGAATGAGAAACTAAAGCACACATGTAGGATAAATGTGTGAAGCTTTGTTTCCAAAATGGTGTTGCAGCAAAAACTGGGACAAGTAGATTTCACATGATGATTAATCTGCAGCCTTGGGTCTGTGGCAACACCAGCCCTTATCCCACCATGAAGGAGACCAGACGAAGGGGGGAGAGTCCTTCGGTCTGTGGCAACACCAATCCTTCTCCCACCATGAAGGAGACCAGACGAAGGAGGGAGAGTCCTTCGGTTTGTGGCAACACCAATCCTCCCTTGGAAAAAGAGTGGAAGAAGTGGGAGATGAGAGGTTGAGGAGAGGATAAGTCTGGACAAAAAGGTGACATACAGGACGGAAGCCGAGGTTGTATGTCTTCATGAGGTTACAAAAATCTACCTTGACTGGCTCATTACCAGGAAGGCACAAATCATCCAAGCCCTGAGCAACAGGGATGCTGATGAGGAGGATGAGTGCTTCATTGCATCGAAGGGCAGCAAAAACAGTTGCTGGAACAGGAAGAGACAGAGGTTTCTGACACAGAGGTAGACCACAGCACTCCCAAGAAGTCAAAGGTTCCTAAGTTCCCCATTACAATCCAACACAACTGGGCAAAAAATCTATTTGGCACGAATAAGCATGCAACAGTGGAGAATTGATTAAACTAAAGAACACTGCAACCCCCTTCACATCACAGAACAACCATTTGACAGCTAACCTTACCTATCCTGACCCATCCAATCCTAATCAATCCTATCCTGACCCATGCTAACCTAACCTAAAGGGAAAAAAATAACCTCAAGTAAACCAAACCAGCTGCCCTAAACAAGGATCACCTTTATTAACCTGAGACCTAAGAACTGAATCTCCCCCCCTCTCCAGCACTTCCTCCTGACTGGAAACATCAAGGATACTAAGAGATGACAGCGACCCCAGCCACAGTCTGTTCACCCTGCCGCCATCTGGAAAAACATACAGAAGTATCTCTGCCGTACCACCAGCCTACTGAGCAGCAAGAATTGCACATGCTTATTGTGCTGGACTTGATTTATGTTCATTGCTACATATCTGCAGGATCACAGTTCATCAGCTGCATATCACAGGGCTGAACAGGAGATGCTGCCGTCTGAGACGCAGGGTGTGCACATGCAGTCCCACACAGCTGCGTGATAAACAGCTTTTCTCCATCCAAAATAAAAAAAATGGTGCTAACGAGCAAATAACATCAATGTTATGAAATATTAACATGTCACATACAAGCTGTGTGATGATTAAACACAACAGTTCACCCTTTGATGTGTTTCTGTATTTTTACATTAATAACACTGATCTTTTGTTCACTGACGTTTGAGAAACACTTTTAAAGATATTTTAAAATGCAGCAGCATCACTGAACGACTCTGCTGGCAAGGTAAAATAAACAGAAGTTGACCTTTTCGGGTCGCTGACAGTCCTGGCTTATTTTGACGTATTTCTCAGTTCTGTATCACAGAAGGGAAACAAATGGACCAGGAGCAGTTCTCAGCAGATCTGACACTGATGGCTTTATTATGAGAAATGTTACTGGACCTACAGGTGACCTGGCTCACAGTGAGGTCAGTGAAAACCCTCACTGCAAAACTCAAACAGTAACTCTGAGTATTTTTTTTTTTTTTCGAATTTCTGGTAAGAATTTCTCTTTACACCTAAAATAAAGCACAGTCACCTTAAAAAATTGTTCAGTGAGGTACTTTAGACAACAACATAACAAATCTTCTTTGAGACGAGTGGAAGGAAACCATCCAAAATATACATTTAGGTGTTTTATTTTAATTCAGATATCTGTTCTGGACAATTTTGCAAATGTAAAAGTAATTTAGGTTTGGAGTAGGATAAGAAAAATAAATTAAGTTATTTTTTAAAAAACATATTTCACATTTTGTATCAGAAATGTATGGAATTTTACAAAACATGTCTTTAAAGGGTGTTTTCTCAAAATTTATTATACTTTGAAACACAAATCTCCACTTCAGCAGCACATACACACACTAAACTTTACAATTTTCTTCCGATGTATAATCTGAAGGTTTTTACATAGCGGTCTGTTCAAACTCTGATTTATATCTAGCATGTTATTCATAAAAATACAGTTAAGATGAGTCTTCTATGGCTGTTGACGGCAATGTTTCTTTAATTTATGGAGTGATATAAAGAGATACCTAAAACTCCATCAGTTAAAACCTCGACTCCAATATGTACAGCCGAACATGCTGTTTGTTGACTTCAGCTTATAGAATATTATAAATCACTACTTTAAGGATGAAAGTGTAGAGTTCACTCCTCGTGCCGCCCACCTCAAGGCCCGCTCTGAGCTGTGGAGTGACTTTTAGACTGAAGTTTCTTGTGCTCGGTGTCTGCAGTCTGCAGGTCGAGCAGGTCTGCTGAGATAAAGTGCTGTTGTTGGGATGCGTGCAGCGTTGAGCCATAGCAGGCTGATTAATGCCTGTGAGCAGGCAGAAATACCCTCTCAGTCCTTCATTGCTTCATTGCGTCTTTGCGAGTTTTCTGGGAGGGGAGGGACAAACATTTTAACCTGCACAAAATGAGCGTAAGAAATGGAGGGCACAGGGTTGTTCACACAAAGTCAAGGTCTGCTCGGACTCAAGTGCCCTTAACAGAAGCCATTTTCCCTTTATGGATAATTGTGTTTTGGGCTGTTCAGGATTTTATCTCTCTGACGTCAATCTGTACCCTGCCTTCATCCACTTATTCGACCTCTACCTCACCTCTGCCTCTTTGTATCTTCATTATTCATCGTCTTTTTTTATGTAAAACCCCACACACGACCTCTTCCTTTCCCAGATGCATCATTAAAAACAACTTCCCGTTGTTGACTTTTCCTTTCTTTACATACTTTTGTTCCATCCTGTTGTTTTTTGGTGCTCAACGTGCTGCCGCTGGGACAAATTAGTTCAAATACCAGAAGTCAATGAAATAAATAGACCTCTGAGTATCTGCTGGGAGGAGATAAAGGTTTCCTTTTGCTCGTTTCTCACGAGGCAGTGATCAAAATGATTTGTATCTTTTGCTGAGAGATCCATATGTTTTAATGTCTGTGTGCTATATATGGAGCAGTCGGTCATCACTGGGAGAGGCAACATTCTTTTTATGTTATTGTTGATAGAAATTGGTAAATTAGATCAGGAAATCAATCAGAGCTTTACCATGAAAATGTCATATGCTTATGCTTGATTGACTGGTGAAAATGAACTGGCCTTTAAATGAATAGCTTCCTTGTTTAACAGCCGAAAACAATAGAAATTACAACTACGACTACAAATTAATGGACGTTAGGTTTATGGAGATCAATATGCCACGTCAAATAGTAAAACTGACTGTTGTTTGTGAGTGTTTCTGGTGGAAACAACCTTTGAGCTGAAGACTGAATGTTTCTAGTTACTGAATCTTAGTTGGCAGCAGTCACCTACAGTACGCCTTGGAGGCTGTACAACCTTAACTTACATGATCTTAATGTGCATGACCTATTAACTATTAAACACATTGAAATACTTCAACATATAATAATGTTTAAAAAAAGGTGTGGAGGGGAAAGCAGGCTGGTGATGAGCACAAGAACACAGGAGGGAAACAGAGCAAAAGACACAACAAAAACCCAGGAAACATGTGAAACACATGTAAAAAAGGAAACTGGAATGACCGCAACAGGAAATTCATTTCTTCATGGGAACAGGAAGGTGTTCACTCCAAACTGTCACAAAACTGAGCACACTGTCCGTCTGAAATATACAGATCCTCCTTGATCTGAACCATTTTGACCAAAGTGGCCATTATGAAAAACACCATCACACCACGATACCTTACAGCAGCTACAAGGACATTGTTTTTGATCATTCTGGCAGCCCCTGTGGGCATAAGTGGTATAAGCAGGTAAAGTAGAGGTAAAGTATCTAAGATGAATAACTGCAATGATGCTGGTGAAACAAACTGAACTTTGTTTCAGTGCCGTACCACCAGACTACTGCAGCTTCTTTCCTCAAGCTGTGAGACTCCTCAATTCATCCTCAGCACCCCAACATAAAAAGGTCGTTTTAGTTTAATGACCTATCCAAACAGGACACAGGCATTAAGAAAGACTATAGACATCTATAGGACTAGAAATAGCCATAAAAATAAATTGGATTTGGATATTTCCTAGTGATTCGGCATATCCAAGCTCTCCTCCGGACATTAAATCTTTACATTAGGGATGCCAGCATTACATTTTTGCAGTTATTCAATATGCCAATATGTTCAAACTCATTTTGGCTGATTGCTGATCCCACTATATGCATGTATATTTTTCCACCTAATTGCAGAGAGCATCGAGTCTCTCCTGTGGAAGCATCAACATATTATCATTCACTATCTTATTGTGAGGGCCCGCCTGCAGATGCAGACCAATGCTTTTAAAAATGTTCAAATCCACTGGGAAACAGTTGGTCGACAGTTTGTGGCATGTGTGCATAAGCGTCATCTGAACAGCCTGTCATTTCAGGCCAGTGCAGATATTTCATTTTAAAGCCCTTAACAGCCGAAATAGCTGACTTGTCAATATTATCATGCATTTCTACTTTAGATTCCTCTGACCCCATGCCCCTCCTTTAAGCACCACCCTGAGATATGGCTGTAATTGTCAGTTTATTGCTTGGTTAGATCGTGTAAGAGCATTGCAGTCTCCAAGGACCGTCGACTCAGACTTCAGGCTTTTTGTCTTGTTACCATATTGATTCTCACCCAAGACAGGTAGTCCTTAAAATCACTCAATTTCCTGTGAAAAATGTCAAAATCTTGCAGTTCAACCGGGAAAATGTCTGCAGGGATATTTTTAGATATGTCATAGTTCTCAAGGATTCCTGAGCTCAAAGTTGAACTATATAATGATGACATCCTGGGAAAGATACAATTGGCGCTGATGCATTTGAATGCTGATGTGTTTGCACATCTGCTTAGACTGTGTCACTGTGAATGACGACACCGCCTTCCTCACACCTGACATTCTCTGCACTGAACATTCGCCGGGACCTGTGGCTATTCATCAACTTGTCAGCAGCAGCAGACATCCATCATCCACTTTCACTCTGTGTGTCTGTCTCTCTCCCTCACACACACACACACACACACACACACACACACACACACACACACACACACACACACACACACAGGCCATGAGGGTACTTAGGAGGTCCCTTTGGGCTGACACATTTCCTGGGCTCTGGAGAGATTGCATGGGTACGTGTAAAGGATGAGGCCACAAACTGTCTCTGTGTTATTGTTTTAATTTCCTCCAGCCACAGTTGCATTGTGTTCCATATTCTAACAGGAAATGTACGAAATGAGGGGGAAAATGCTGATGCCAGCGAATGGCCTATTTCAGGTTTGAGTGGAGCACTTCAGCTTGGCTGGCTCTGGATACTCATTATTCATTCTTCATGTTATTTTAATTTTATCACACAAAAATCTCAGTCAGCCTGGGAGTAAAGGGCTAATTTGTCACTGGCTTCAGAGGGAAAGAAGCAACTGGAGCAAGTAACCTAAAAGTGGAAGTTTGAATTATGAAACATAGTATCTATAACTAGTAAATGAGTTCTTGAATATTGATGAATGTATTTAAATGAGTGAATATACTGCAGTAGCACACTGACTGTCTACAGACCTTGGAGAGTAAATACTATTAGTATTTTGTTATATTATGCACTCTCAACACCAAACTGTTACTGATGATTTCGATGTTATGTTTTGCTTTATGCTATCCACATCATTTTAGTATTTCCACTTTATCTAAACTTTGTGCAGAAAAGTAAAGGTATTTTAAAGGGCGTTCTAACAGCCGAGGGGTTTAAGGCACTGAAGATGTTATTGCAATGTCTCCGGCTTGAAATGTGACAGAAAGCTCCAGAGGAAATCTTTGACCTTTAGATAAGAATTATTTGATAATATTTCATCCTCTTGGTCACATCACTCATTGCCTGTGGGAGATATGGTTAAAATAAAGTATTACTATTTTGTTTCATTCAAACAAACTTTAACTTAAGGTAATATTGAAAAAGAAATAATACAAAAAACAACCTGGAATACAAAACAATATAAACAAAGATAGCTCTAAGAACACAAATGCTGCTGTTATTATTATTAAAATTTGTATTATTATTATTATTATTATTATTATTATTATTATTATTGAAAACTGTAATTAAGACATTAATTAAAGGAGCACTATTTAGTTTTGGAGAAAAATTCAAACATGGAATTTTAATATTTACAAGATTAATGAGGTAATAAAACAAACTTTTTCCATCAGTGAATAAACAAGCTGTTCTCAGAGGGAAATAAGGTCTCAGATCACTGTTTGAAGCTAGAAAGGTGGCAGAGTCCGCCACATATAAACAAAGTAAAACAGTATAAATTGTGTTGTCCTTTGAGGTCAGTTTGTTTATTTAGTTTATTCAGTCATGAAAACAAAGAAAGTTTGATTATATAATTTGTTTAGGCAGAAAAAAAATCAGCCAATGAAGATCTTTCTCTCCTCATTAACAATTATTCAACAAAAACTACAGAGTGCTCCTTTAATATCTTAAGAACAATTACATTACAAGACAAAAAAACAAAAAAGTAAATGAGGAAAATTGATAAGTACATAAATCAATAAAAAAAGAAACTAAAATAACAAATTGTCATACAGAAATAGTACCTAACGATTTTGTCCACAATATTCCTTCAGAGGGGGGATGTCTTCATGTCGCCAGGGACAGAAATAAAACATGTGTGGTTCCATAAGTTAAGAACAAAATAAATGAGAAACAACTGAGAAATGGAAACAAATGAGAGACTGCGCATCTATTTAGGATTATATTACATATTAATGACATTTTTAATGAATTTCCTCAGTTTTATTGGAAACCAAAACATCTCTTAAATTGTATCCAAATATTCATTTTAATACTGGGGACACGAGTCAAACACTGGACGGATTCAGAGTACATCTGATGTCTGATGACAACACAGCATCTTTGTTTTCCTGCTGCGCTGCTGATGAGAGGTTGTCCTTACCCACCATGCACAGCGAAAGAGCCACGTAAACGAATCATCCCGCTGCCTGTGATTTGCTAGCTGCCTCTGCTCTCTGCACTTTCATATCTGCATATCACAGATGTCCACATGATGCTGAACTCGTTCACCAGGTATTAAACACCCAACTTAGTATCTCAGCTTGTTGGACGTGTGTTCAGGTTTTGATATACCTTTGCCCTATTGTAGGTGTACAAAGTAGCTAGCTGTTAGCTCCTTAGCCTGCTAACGTTAGCTCGAAGGAAATGTTAGTGAACAAGCTACTGTAGTTAGCTGCTAACGGTGACTAGCTGGCTAACCTAGGCTGGTGCAGCTAGTTTTCTGGCGTTAGCTTTCCTATATTGTAAACCGGCCACATACATAATAGAGAAAAAAAAACATTAGACAGAAGTTGTAAAACAAGAAGCTTGAAGCGTTTGTTCCAAGCGAGTTTTATGTCGGCGGATTTGAATAAACCTACTCCTCACTTCCTAGCTACTGACCAGCTGCTAGCTAAGGATTAGCTAGCTAGCATAAACGCCAGAAAACCGTTATGAGGTCTTGAAGGCTGTTGTTTTAGTGAATTAAGACAGGTGACGTTAGTGATGTTGAACTCTCCAGTTTATGTTGAAGCTGTTTGATGTTTCGCACGAGTTCGGTGAAAACTCGTCCGATAAAATGAACTGTGGGCTTCCTCTGAACACCCCTGTATTCAGTGTGTGGAGCTGTCCATGGTTCTAACAACCGACCACACACCCACCGACAGGTTTTGTTCGTTACTGAAAGCAGCAGAGGCTCTTAAACATTTTAATTGTGGCACCAAAACTGAATTGTAGTGTACAACCCAAGCTCATGCATGCATAATTAGCCAGCATAATATCTCTATCTCTAGTAGTCACCTATCAGAAAAGGTATAAACTTGAATTAAACTTCAACGTCAGCACATTAAAATTCCATAAACCTTGTCTGAAGTTTCCATCGAACATTACAAAGTAGTGACTGAGCTTGCTATCTAACCAACTACAAGATAAATCCTACACACTGTTCTGCGGTCGTGAAGACCTCTTGAGATAAAAACGCTAAATGTTCTCCACTGTCAACACACTTTATTTAGACGTTTTCAGCTTTGTTCTGGATGAACTCCCCCGCCTATCCCTTGCACTGCCGATGTGTTGTTTGCATGTATCTAATAATGTATTGCCTTTAAAAGCTTTCTTCACTTACATAACATACTGAGAATACTCCTTACTGGTTTTAATTGCTGTGACAATACCATATAAAACTAATAATGACTGTGTGTTGAGGTTAACAATGATGATTGGTTGTGGACTGTTTGACTCGCACTGACAGTGCACCAACATCACTCACTTCACAGTCAGGTTTCATCGGGATGTCGAGTAGGGGTCGACTGATATGCTTTTTTCAGGGCTGATAGCCATTATTATTAATCCAGGAGACAGATAACAGATAACTGGAACAGATATACATTTACAGGAAAAATAAAAATCTCATTCTCAGAATCGAGAATAGCCATTGAAGGAATGTAACCAGCTACAGTTTACTCAAGTATTATACTTATGTACAATTTTGAGGTACTTTCCATTTTATTTGATCGTTTTAGTTACTGGTTACCTTGCAAATTCAGATTATTCAGTGCTGATCAGCTATTACTCATGACACAGGATGTGTTGTGGACACTGAGACCACAGACTGGTGACCACTAACAGAGGAAGGATGCTGCATCAGAGCCAAAGTACTGCAAATTTTAAATACATTTATTTTATCGGCAGTCAGACACAAAACAAAATACAGATAATCCAAAAAATGCTGAATATCGGCCCCGAAAATTGGCCAGATTGATAATTGGTCTGCCCCTAATCTCGAGGAAGTGTCAGTTTGACAGGAAACTGATAGGATTGCAAAAAACAGGGAGGGGACATTTGTGGAAAAACACATTTTTAAGCCATGTAAGCACATAGCACTTTGATAAAGAGACACACCAGAGAAACGTTTTAAACTCTTTGAAAGAAAAGAAAAAAATTTGAGTAAACGATAAAACAAGGTTAGCCGTTTTTGCAGCTTCACAATTATTGACATTATCCATACAGCAAAATAAGCAGTACCTGAGTGCCATCCACTTCATTTCTCAGTTTGTCATAAAACAAGAGATTATAAAAGTGTGATATTTCAGACTTTGGAAAGCAACATGTGCGTTTTGTCACTTGACATGCACCACCCGTCCAAACAAACGCTGCTGCAGATCAAGGTCCCCCCCTGATGACAAGGAACTCTCCAATAGTAGAAATATGACAAAGAGCTCAAGGCGTCAGCGTGGCCTTCTGTTTTTTTACATCTCAATCCAAGGTGTGGCCTCCATGGACCAGACTTGTTTCAGGAACCTCCCACGGATGCTTGATTTGGAGGCTAGGTCGAGACCTTGTTTATTCCTGAGCAGATTCTGTGGTGTGGCAAGGCGAGCTGTCCTGCTGGGGAGGCCACTGTCATGATGGGTGTACATGGTCTGCAACGATATCTGGGTGGGTGGTGCGTGTGGCATCCACACGAATGTCAGGACCCAAGGTTTCCCCAGCAGAACACTATAATGTAACAAGACAATCAATGTTCACTTTACCTATTAGTTCTTTTTGTGTTGGGCTGGCTGAAAGAGATGCAGCAGTTATTTTCATCATCAATTCATCTGTTTTGTGCGACCAACAGTCAAATATCTAAAGATATTCATATAATGACGAAATAAAAAACATAGAAAAAGCATTTCAGAAGAGAAAATTGGTCAATTGGTATATCGAAATATATAAAAACAAAGTACAGGTGAATTAAAACAAAAGACTAGAAATCACACAAATTAGAGGTGCATTACCACCATCAACCGTAGCTCTCATGTCACGTCGTGACAGGCCTTGTCAAATCTCTCGCAATGGACACATTTCTGCTGTCACACGATAAATACGGCCACATCACTGAATCCTACAATATGGACTGAATTGGGAGCCATGTATTGGACAACAGCATTAGATATTTAACATGTTACTGCTGCACTATAAACGGCCTTTCTTCCCTTTGCTCCATCTGTCTGCAGGGCTTCAGTGAGTTTACTAGAGCTGTAAGATGTCGATGGTGTTGTTCGCCTCAGTGGTTCGGGTCGGGGATGGCCTGCCCCTCTCTGCATCCACAGACTATGAGCAGGACAAAGAGCTTCAGGAAACCAAGAAGCACCTCAAAGGTCTCTCCAAGAAACTCAGCCAGTTCCCTGACCGCTGCACACTCAAGACTGGACCATATAATGTCAAGTAGGTCATATGGGATTTTGATTTTAAATTCCCAAAGCCAATAAACCACGTACATCCAGTTATTATACTCCGTTAGATGTGGATAACTGCATTTGCCTGATAAGAGCAGTATTTGTATGACTGGTTTCATTCACTTAACATATTTTCAATTCCTGGTATAAAATAAAGTTCAGAGATCTAACTTCTGTGTCTTAGAGAATTTTAATCCATTGATCCCCGAGGGTGATTAAACAGCCTACTGCTGACAGTTTTCTTGCCCTCCTCTTGACCCCTCTGTTAGAACTTTGATGGAAAAATGCTTTTTAATTTGAATGATTTGACAGCTGGGACTTCATTTAAGATGTCAAAATGCTTCTAAAAGCCCCGCTGGTGCTTAGGGAAATGCTTTGAAACTTGCTCATGCACAGTTTAAGAGCTAATTAGTCTTACTAAGACAGAGAACATGAGCTCAAAAGAAACTCTGAGAATTGGCCATTAATGAGCCAGCTATACCTTTCAACAACCAGTCTCCTCTGATAAGAGTCACTTTAATCAAGGAGTCTGAAGCATCTGGAGATGAAGAAGGTCAGATGAAAGTGAAGGTCAGAAGGAGGCAGGTAGTGGTTAAAGTCACAGGTTAATCTGTCCTGTGATAGTGTGGGCTCTTTAGAGGCTCTTGATATCTCTGCCAATGTAAAAGTGCCTTCTATCTGCTTTGTTTCCAATGGCCAGCAGGGGGCGACTCAACTGGTTGCAAAAGTAGTCAGATTGTGTGTAAGGTTATGAGAAAATGACCCTAGTTTTTACCTGATTTATTTAAACAGTTTCTTCATAAATGTATGGTCTCAGTCACTAGTTTCAAATATTCAATGGAGCATGATGATAATTTTTTATAAATTATGGTCCCGTTTAGATTAAAACAGACAATAAAGCAGGATATGATTTAGGGCGTGGCCACCTTCTGATTAACAAGTTACTACCACGTTGTGTCCTCTGGTTCTCCCAGATACCAATCAGGATATCCTCCCCAGCTCCAAAACAACAGAATGGCAATGGCCATGATGCCAAACTCGAGATTTAAAACGGTTGTCCACAAAGCAATGGGTGTTGTCACTTTGGGATTACGCTTGGGACCCACTTTGTTTTGTCCTTTACTCAACAGTGAGTTTATGATATTTTCTTTACTGTGGAATCAGAAAAACATCATTAGGATTGTTGGTCTGTGCATTCAAGATCAAGATAATCGGGTACAGATTTGTCCACTTTAGGATGTCAGATGTGGTGATACATTAGTCAAAGCTGAACAACAAGTTTCCGATTAAATTCAGAATCCAATTCAAGTTTTTTGTAATCAGTATTCATCCTCTGCATTGTGAAGTCCCTGCCTGCACCAGTGAGCCACTACTGCCCTATATCTCTCGTAGGTTTCTGCGGTCTTCAGAACAAGACTCAGTGGTTGTTCCTCCCTGCAGGTGTAAAAGTAAAGGAGACTGTGCCTTTGAAGTTGTGGCTCCTAAATTTTGAAAGTCATTCCCCGTGGACCTTTGGAATCTTCTGTTTCTTTGTCCTTGACTGTGAAACACTTTCTGAATGTCAGGTCTTTAAAGTCGCTTTATAAATTAACTTATACCACTTAATTATGGTAGCTGTAACATTTCTAATACACTCACATCAGGATTAAATACACCAAGTTCATGTGTAGTAGTTGTGTACTAATTGTCTAACTGTACTGACTCCCTCTGATATTTATTATTAGACGGTTGCTGGATTTCTGCAGGTACACAGTGACATGCTCGTATCAGATTCAACCTCATTCTTCAGATATCTTCTATACTATACGATGCATTTTTTGTTTGTTTTGTATAGCCACATGGTAATCATCACATCAGTCTGTACTATTTGTTGACATTTATGTTCCACATCAATTTAGATGTAGCTGTGATTACCGGCTTTCCCCTCAATTGTGCTCTGAGCTATTCAGATAATGCAGAAGTCTTTGTATCTGGGGAATTTAATTTGTGCACTGTGTATCAATTAACACTGCAGGGCCAAAAGATAGGGTGTCTGCCGAGGTGCATATGAATGTGGATGTGGTATTGTGTTTAATGAGCTGTGAACGTGTAAATTTTAGGCTCAAATGTGCTGAAATAGTGTTTGTACAGTGTTTAAAGCAGCAGCCTGCAGAATCAGAAATGCCATTGTGTTTTTTCCCCTATAATCTGCACTGTATTTAGCCTGGTGTCGTAATTACAATGTTCCAGAGTTTCTGTCAAGAGAAGAGAGTGCAGTGTGTATAAAGCAATAACGTGTGTGTGTGTGTGTGTGTGTGTGTGTGTGTGTGTGTGTGTGTGTTTTAGCTTCACAAGCTCACTGGGTGTTGGATACCTGATGGTGTGCACTGCAAACTACCCCAATGTGCTGGCCTTCTGCTTCCTGGACGAGCTGCAGAAGGAGTTTATCGTCACCTATGACACCAAACGAATCAGCAGCGCTGTGCGGCCGTACTCCTTCATTGAATTTGGTGAGCTCCATGGAGTTTTACACAATGTGTCAGCTGTCAAATGGTGAATGATTTCAGCTCAGAGTCAAAGGGCAAGGGTGTCTCGGTTCATCAATGATTTGGGGGAAAGATCGGTTGTAAAAGAAGAAGTATTACCAATTTCTCTGACATTATTAGCCCAACAAAAGATGTTATGGAAAAGTAATAGAAAAGTAAACTATTAACAATGAAATAAGAGTAATAATCAAACTGTATTTATGTTGTGGGGCAGTTTGCTCTTTTATGTTAGTGTTATCTCCTTTTTCATGGAAATACATGGGTTCTGACTAATAACTGGAAAACAGTCAGTTATGTTAGTAGACTCCTGTTTTTAATGAAACCTTGTTTTCTACTCCAGCAGATATTCCAACCCTTAGAAACGACCTAGCAACCAAGACCATTTCTAGTCTCTGTTGAATTAGTCTTGAGCTGACGTTATTGCTTTCTAGAGATCTTGGCATTTCCCAAACTGAATAAATATCACACATATAAACACAAAACTATTTAGGTAGCTCAGTCTTGTTACAGGCATTAATCTAGCTAGTAGTGCTGTATAGTATTCCCTGCTCACTAAAACAGCTGTAGAGGATGCAGTAGCATTTAACATCAAGGCTGCACAGTTTCCGTGTGATCCAAACATTTCCAATAACTCCAGAGCGTTGAAATGTCCAACAGTCAAAATGTTTGGGAAAAAAGATTGATGTAATAATTTCCAAAATACACAACATGTTTAGATCTAACAAAATATTCTTTGATCCATATTTGTTGGTGTTTAGGCTTTAAAAACCAACATTTTTACCTTGTTCACAAAACTATTATTGTATTAACAGGCCAGTCCAGCAGCAATATAACAGCAACATTAATTGTATTAATTAAAGGAAGTTGATTTAATGAAAAGGTAAGACTAACATATTTAACCAGATGAATATATATATGTATATATATATATGTATATACGTATACATATATGTATATATGTATATTTGGCTTATAAACTTTTTAAATGACTTAAATGTCATTAATGAAGCCTTTCAGTGTGTCAAAGATTAAAATTGCTGTAACACTGACAGTATGTCCTGCTCTTCCATACAAATTGTGTGTTTATTTCCGTTGGTTCACTCCCTGTGGTATTAACCACCTTGTTGTTGTGCTCACTGTCATCCATCAGACACCTTCATCCAGAAGACCAAACAGCGCTACAACAGCCCGCGTTCCCTGTCCACCAAGATCAACCTGGCTGACATGCAGACAGAGATCAAGCTGCGACCGCCCTACCAGCTCTCCCCTGAGGACCTGCGGGCTATCAATGGATTCTCAGTGCACACGCCCTCTAAATACAAGGGCATAGGTAGAACAGAAGCTCCGCTTACACACATATACATACCTATACACACCCCACCACCCATGAAAGAGCTTTGATATAGTAATAGACTACCTACTTAAGTTCCCTTCTGGGGATCAATAGTGTTATCTCATCTTATCTTACTCATTACTTGGCCCTATTAACACTGGTAGCACTGGTCTATGTAACACAATGACATACAAAGGTCACTGGTAATTATTTCAGAATACTGGATTCTTTACTACACCTGTTGACCCTTTTTTCATCAAAGCTGTAGACTCTCACATGTGCTTGTTATAATGTTTAAAGGTGTGTGATGGTGCCAAAGTGCAGTCCCATCTGTGCTTTTTTAGTAGGTGCTGGTTATGTTCTACTCCTACTTTACCACTGTAGTGCATCAACCTTTTTTAATTGCACCTGAGTAATTGAATTTTGTTTATTATTTTAATATCACATGAAAGAATCTGGGTGAATATCAGTTTAACCAATTGCTTCTTTTATAGACATCAGTTGCATGAAGCAGAGAGTCATGACTAATACTAAAATACTGATACTTAGAAATGCCCTTAAACACATGTTTCCTTATCAATACTTCTACCTGCTTCAAAACTCATTCAACCTGTCAATGAGGAGAAGTGCAAAGAAGCAGCTCATCAGCAAGGTTCTCCAAAAGCAACTGAACAGCCGTCGTTACGCTCAGTTGTGGCTATTTATAGCACCCACACCACTAACTCATCACGTCATCATCTCATGATTGGAATATCCCAATCATCATCATTAAACATCCAAAAGATTAACCAATGATTCGTATAGAGCTCATATTCAAATAGACTTTGCAGCGCACTTTGCAATTCAGAATCAAGTGAAAAGATAATTAGTAAGAGGAAATAATGGCTTGAATGCGAATGAAAAGTGCTAGAATCCATTTTTTACTGAATGTAAAACTGCTAAAATAACACAATCAGTGAAACTGACAAACAAACTAAACAAAAAAGCGTTGATGATGATGATAAGGTCACATCTCTTACTTCCATTCTATGTCTCCCACTTCTGTCTCAACTAATACACCTTGTCTGAATTATACACACTGTACGTATTGTTAAAACAAACAAAAACAAAAAAAACAGCAACAATGAGCCTTAAGGAAACTGTATATCTGGTGGTCAGATATCACTTTGCACAGCTGAACAGCTCCACTGATGGTCTCTTCTCCTTCAGTTGCTCCAGAAACAACCCTCCTGTACGCACCGTCACACCTCAGCTGCCCCGAGCTAAGTGATGCCAACTTGGGTCACTTAGAGCTGTTGTGTTCCCCCTGACA
Organism: Pagrus pagrus; assembly: GCF_965226575.1. Lineage (NCBI taxonomy): Eukaryota > Metazoa > Chordata > Actinopteri > Spariformes > Sparidae > Pagrus > Pagrus pagrus. The sequence goes on from NC_140193.1 coordinate 25,663,374, forward strand.
TCCTCTTCAGGGCAGCTCTCCACGCTATGTTCACTCTCCCTTGGTTGCCCCTGCCAGTCTCAGTTTTCTGAGAACATAAATCATTTTGTCCTGAGGGATTAAGTATGCTAATCTGATGATAGTGACGTGTCACTCCTGTTACTGTGCCAGAACGTTTTGGAAGACAGAAGATTTAAAAACAGCGTATGATCATCTGTTTGAGGATTCATCCCTTTATCCTGTATCTAATAGTTTTTATTGCTAAAATGGAGTACATGTTTTGTTTTGTCCTTTGGAAAGCATATTTTTTTCTTAATGCTTTTGTAGTAAATTTGTCAAAGCCAATTGTGCCGAGTCAGAGTCTGTAATACCCTGTCCTTTCTCTCATCCAGCTCCCACACAGATGTTGGAGCCAGTCACTCTCCCAGGCATTGTGTCCTGTGTGCTCAGTGTCCTCTGTGGAGGCCTGAACCTGCTGCGAGGAGTCCACGCTATAGAGAGCATACTGCAGGTGAGGGCGTAGCAGAGATGACATCCAAACAGATTCAGTTTCTCTAAAAGGGAAATTCTGGTTTCACACAGCCCGAGCCTTATTTTCATAGTATTGACTCTCTGTTCTTTTGGTAATAACAAACTGAAGTTATTTCCTGAGGTCCGGGAACACTGTGACATTGCTAAAAAGAAGTCAGACAGGACAAGGAATGCAATATGTCACATTGTCAGACAGGCTTTAAGCTAATTTACAGGTCCACACAGTTTTCTTACACAATGAGGAATTATTACTGACTTCATGCATGGGCTCTGTTTTTGTAACATTATCATTCAATCTGATTTAGTTATATAAGTCATAAGAGTTATATAAGAATTATAAAATGAATGGAATGAATAAAAAATGCCAAAACAAGAACGAAGATGTCATGAACCTGAATTTCCTCCCAGAAAAGTTTGAAGAATTCATTCAACTTTGGTGCATAACAGTGTCAGTCTGCCATGAGCCGTCCATTCTGTTCCCTGAAACTAAATGTCACATCATATCCTATTAAAATAGATCAGACTGAATGGAAAAAATGAAATATTGCAGCCTGTGAATTTTCTTGTCATATTAGTTTCCTGATGTTTTGTCTAGACAAGATCACTAAAAAGCCCTTTTCTTCCTGTCTGCAGAATGACGATGAAGACTTTAATTATGTGATTGCCTTCTTCCTCGGCACAGCAGCCTGTCTGTATCAGGTAAGTGATAGTCTGCGGTAAGAGCAGCCCGTCACTGGCTGACTGGCTGACTAACAGCCCTGCACTTTACAGCTCAGCAGCTTGTCAGCTAGACTAACATTAGCAAAAGCTCAATGCCTTTCACCCCCACTACCTTCTCTAAAACATTTTCATCAGCTTCTTTTGTGCAGCTTCTGATACTAAATGGAGCACCACAAATTGGGAGACTGATGGGGGGAACAAAGTTATCAGACAGGATTTCTTACTTGCTGAGCAGACTTATTGTCCCGTGAAGGACATTAATGATGAAAACATGTCACTAGTCAATGTCAGTCACACACTGTGTGCAGCATTCAAATTTTCCTCTGCCCTTCTCCTTCCAGTGCTACCTGTTCGCCTACTTCTCTGTGTGGAGGAACAGTAAGTCCTTCCTGGCCTTTGCACTCATCTGCCTGTCCAACATGTATCTGTATGAACTGAGAAACATGTGGCAGATCCTCTTCCATGTGGCAGTGGGGGCCTTCATGACCCTGCAGATCAGACTGAGGCAACCGCTGGGAAAAGCGCCAGACTACAACGTCTGACAAAAACTTAAAACACAAAGGACAATTGGACCTTCAGTTAGATGTCTCGCACGTGCCCTGAAAATGCAGCAGAGATGGCCCTGACCAACCTGAGGACAAAGTGGAAACAAAAGAAATACAATCCTCCGTGATCAGACAGAGAAACCAAAAATCTAGCAGCACCACATCAGTTCTGTTCACTCCATCCCAGCACCAGTGGGCAGTGACAGATCTGAGTGAGGACTTGGAGGAAACTCTGACGCAGCCCCAATCATTTATGGAGCTTAATGGATTGATTTTGAGAGTTGTTTACTCCCCACCATTGTCTGATTAAGATATTTACTTTTATTTGCTTTAAAAACAGACACAGTTTAGGTCAGAGTCCTGCATACATGCAGTTTTTCAAACCCATACTCTTCCTGCACCTGCAAAGCTACAGTTAATATCAGACAGTACCTGTTATGTTTAACACACAACCCCACTTTAAAACAAAGATGTAGGCTGTAGACTTCTGTTAAAAGCGCTCCAGTTGTTACTGGGATTGTATCATACGAACAAGATACCTATCAAATTCACACTTTTTAAAAATACCCTTGAGTAATATTAACACCCCTACACATTTAACAAGCTGAAGGGTTGAAGGCTTTTCGGCATCAGAGCTGGAAAAAAGGATGTGGTGTATTCTGCTGAGTCAATGGATCATGATTACATGGAAAATAATGGATGCAGTGTATGTTGCCCTTAACAATTTGACCAAAATTTGATGACATTGATGATTTCAGTGTTTGACTTTAATATTATACTATATTCAATAATGTACAATTGTCTTCAAAAGTAGAGCTACAGACACATTTCTGTTTGTACCCAAACAAATGGAGGTTCAAGACTGAGCCTTATGTCGTTGAGCTCAGCCAACAACCCATAGACCATATTCACACGACGGTCATTTTTCTCTGGTGTCATGCTCAGGGTGGGAAGTTAAAATGTCCTGTTGCTGTGCTCTAGGTTATAAGCTAAATAAACGAAGGAAATCTGGCAAATCATTATAAACTAACCACTTCCTGATTGATTAGACACTCGAAAAACTAAAGATAGTGAGAATCTGGAGGGACCTGGGACATATTTCAAGGTAAGACAAAATATTTGATAACCCATTAGCTAACGCTAGCGTTCAACCACTTCCCAGATAACATAACTGTTAAATTACATCCAGTGTGTTTCACTTCCAGGCCAATGTGGCTGCTCTGACCTGTCAACATGGACGCAGAAATGAGAAGCAAGACGTTACGCCACGCGCTGCTCACACAGCCAGTGTGGCTAGCCTGTTAGCTAGGAAGTGGTTGAATGCCAACGTAAGCCATTGGGTTATCAAATAATTTGTTTTACCTTAAATCATGACCTGATGTCCCTTCAACTTTTCACTATCCATTGTCTTTTTAGTAACTGATCAACCAGGAAGCAGTGACATTATAACAGTTTGTCAGATTCCCTATGTTTTTTTGGCTGCCTGGAACACAGCAGTACCACATATAAGTGTGACATCAGGGGAAAATGGCCACCATGTGAATATGGTCTATGTTAGCTTTGCTGAAGGCAAGGCTAAACAGATATTTAACAGCATATGGCTAAAATTGAATATAACTACTATTTTAAATCATGTGTGTAACATAATAATTCACTGTTAGGACTGATAAAGTTACTTTGGGGAAGATGAACAAAACAAGACTGGCAGACTGGGCATTAGTTACATTTTTTTGTTCAGTCATGCACCCGCTCACATCCAGTTGTCTTCTGTGTGCTGTTTTTTAACTTTCTAGCTGTTAGATGCATTTTTTGCACCCGCACCCGTGTGTCTCAGACCAGGTGCAGGCCTCTGGTTTAGGTCTTGGTTTAAAACTATGCAATGCTGCCTGGTGTGTGTGGCTCTTGTTTCAGATTTGCTGTACTCTGTTTTCAGGAGCCAATGATTGTCAAATATTTGTCATTTGTAGACACTTAATTTTGCTATTTATTTACTGACTGATTGTTCCATGACATGCGGTCAATGAAGATTTATACAGATTTTATTGGTTTTATTTGTTGTTTTATGATTGCTCCATTTTCTTTAAATGCAGGCTGCCGTCTGGTTGTCACAAAGTAACTCCTGCTCCGGGAAACACAAACAGCCTGTTAGCATTCATACCCGACTTCCTCGCCCACACAGCCTCAAGCATATGCCAGTGTCAAGTGACTATGTTAATAAACAGGTCTGTGTTGGCAGCCGTAAAGATGCGTAGCTGTGTTGTCGATGCCAGAGGCAGCTCGCATCATCTGAGCAGCCTCTGGCATGCTTTTCCTCCCACCGAGCACCTCGGTTCAGACATGTTTGCGCCTGCCACTTACGAAGACGAAAACTCAGTCTATCACCTTCTGCCTTTGTAATAGATATCAGCACAGTGTTCACATTCAGCATAATTACAGTCAGGAGATGCCACATTCACCGTTATTAGGCAGGGAGATTTGTTCAGGGAACTATGGGAACATTGTCTGCCTTCCTGCACCATCCCAACAAACAATAGAAAACAAACGGAGAAGGGTTCAGAATTGAGTCGTACGCCTTTATTATTCATTGTTCATGAGTAGTTCAACAGTTGTGCCAAGATTGTCATGACGTATTTTTAAAAAACTCTTCTGTCTCTCACTGGAAGAAGTTTAAAGTGAAAATGAAATGGAGCAAAGCCACACAGCTCCACTCCGCATCCAGCTGGCATCTGCACTACAGATCTGTCGGGGGACCGCTGCAACACTTCAGCATCATATGATTCATCGTCGCCTGCTCAGAATGTTCGCTGCTTTCCAACAGCGGCACCACACCTACATGAGCTAATCGCTCTGTTCACAATGTGGCTGGGATCTGAACTGAGCTTCACTGGCTCAGATTGTTTGTGTTCACATTCTCCTCTTCCACAACATTTACAGTAAATGTGTAGCGTGGGTGTGTTGTGTAAAATAAGAACAGAGGAAATCAAGGCTTTTTATACTGGGTTATCCAAGTATGGAAAATGAATGTGATCATTTCCAGGTCATTGCAACTTGGAAATGAGCTGCTGAAAACTTCTTGTTCTCTGGTGTTGTACAAATCACATTTTAAACTGTTTTATTTTACACGGAGTGTCATATCAAGCCTTTTAAAGTCCCTCTGCCATGGTTAGAATCGAAATTATTATAAAAAATGATGTCTAATAAATTCAGGACATGATTTGGATTTGATATGAATGGAGAATGTGCGGGAACACTGGATTTAAAGCATATTTGAGACCAGAAGGGATTGATTCTGTCCGCTCTGGTCCTCTCAGTCCACTGGAAACATATCTTCTATTGTGTTAGAGGCATTGTCTCTGAGCTCAGCTATGGAACACTGAACATTAAACAAATCTGAGACACTACAGCTGTATCTGTTCTTCAACAAATATTGGATGTGATCTTTTTTGACACAGCACTGTTGGGGCTTAATGGGGCTTTCAATGAGGTCTGGCATGTTGCTTTAATTATTGAAAAGATGAGAAGATTCAATGAATCCTGCAATAAGAAGAAAATCAGTCGAAGACCTTTTATAATTTAAAGAGAAAATCTACTTCACCTCGGAGACCGGAGCCTCCAGCATATTGTAAATGAGCACTGGAGTTTCAGCTGCTAAATGTATTAAAACTGCTGAGTATTGTTTAACTCACCCCCAAAGTCATTTTTTCTCCCTGGAGCACCAACAAGCAACAGATTGCCTCATGATTCAGAGGTAGCTTCTACTCCGCTTTTCAGGCAGCAGTTTTTTTCCGCAAGTAATGGCACAAGAGGTATTATTAATATGATTATAATCAATTTCATTTGTGGGCGCCCCATCACAAGGAGCAACAATTTCCTCTAGATGTAGATGCAGCAGGGATATGTTTTTTTCCCTGGGTACTGCAGCTGTAAATTGCCAACTACTTGAAGCACAATTTAATGTCCTCAAGCTTCAAGTGAATGTCAGTGGTGATAATGTTTTCGTGGCAAAGCTCACACTGTCAGGGGCTCACAAGCTGCCTGTTCAAAAAGGTCAAAATCATTAAATCTGAGGATTTTGTTTGCTCCAACATGTGCTTGAGTTCTCCTGAGAGAATTCAAGTAAACACTCCAGTGATAACTGCCTGCAGTACATGGGCCTTTTATTCTATTACTGACCATTCAAATCCTTAAATTGCATTAAAAATACTCAATTTAAATTGGGTCTGATGCTTAAATGCATATCACAAGTTATTGAATTAACTAATAATGAGGACCTTAATTCATCCCTCTATGTAATCGCCAGTGATTTGACTTCTATTTAAATATAGATATTACAGCTGTAATGGATGAAGTAACACTCAGGGTGCTAATCAGCAGATTAGCATTTTGCTTCCATCTCCTCCATCATATATAAACAGTAATCGTGATGAAAAGAAGACAAAGGACCTCACGTATGAACCACGAGATGTAGTGCTGCTGCCATCTGTTGGTGAGCCACATGAAGAATGTCACGTTTCAGCACACCAGCTCAAGCTGTAGTTTTTATTAATGCTCCATAAAAAAGCTTTCAAAAGGGGTAGATCTGGTTTCCAATAAACACGACTGTATACGGCCAAAAGTATGTGGACATTAGAGCTTTACCCAAACTCATGCCTGATTGTTAAGCATGTCATTCAAATGTTATGTCTTTGTGCACCTGGATTTGTGCTAAGGGCGTTGTCATGTTGAAACAGAAAAGGGTCAGTTGCCATAAATTTGGAAGCCCAATATTTTCTAAAATATCACTGTACGCTGAAACATTAAAGGGACAATTCACCCTATGATAAAAAAAAATTCTTCTTACCTGTAGTGCTGTTCATCCATCTTGATTGCTTTGACATGTTTATTGTCCCACGGTATCACTGCACAGAAGGAAGTGTGCATCTACTCATGGAGGAGAGGCTAGCTAAATGAACTAATTGAGGGAGCTAACATTAGCCGAAGAGGATGTCATTAATGTTCACATCCCGCGCTGACAGTACAAGCCTCTCGTCCATGATTAGATGCACGTTTCCTTCTGCGTGGTGATACTGTTGGCAGGTGTAATATGGTACAAAGTTAAAAGCTCCTTCATGAAACTGCTCACAAAAGGTCTTGATTAACCGGGACATGATTTCTGTATTTTTGTTTTGGGGTGAACTGTCCCTTTAAGACTTACAGAATTGGAACTAAGAGGTCTTGCTCAAATTATAGTGTCCACATATATAGTGTATGTTGCAAGTATATTCATATTATTAGTTAGTTAGTGAGCTGACAACACAGACAGAAAAGCACCCAGATGAAATCATGTCGTACCTGTGAAACATCTCAGGAGTTTATTTGACTGTAAAAAAAAAAAAAAAGAGCATAGTGTTTGGCATGACAAGAAAAAACCCCACGGTTTTGTGTCTGAAGCTGTTTTTGTCTCAGACGCTGCCTCACCTTGTCATCTGATTAGAGTCATCCTGATGATCCTCTGCATGAAAAGGAGATGAGCTTCTCCTCTTTTAACCTAATCTACTCAGGCACCTTGTAGCTGCACCCCTCCTCTCTGATCTGTGCCTTCTCTCCAACCCCTTGTGTTTTCTAATGGCACATTCCTGCACAACAAGCAGTAGAAAAAGGGGCTCACGTGGGCGTAGAATGGCACTGCATTCAATGAGTCAAATGGGATGACACTTAAGAGTTTTGGTAGTGGCATGTGAAGGTAATGGTTGCAGCAGTACAGAACATTAACAAAACAGAAACCACCAGAGTAGATCAGTGCAAGCTTATTCTCATTCTGCAGCCACAAAGCAAACATTTGGACTCCGTGCCAAGTTTCTCTGTTCATCGTCTCCAGTCGTTTCCTTCACAGGAGACTAAAACCAAAACCACATTTAAACATTACATTTCAAACATCCAACAAAGGCTGGTGCTAATACACATGTATTTTTCTAAATGTATATTGCATGAAAAGACCAAAATCATCAATGAATTTATCCTAAGAATTGTCTGTGTAGCAAAATCATGATATCTCTTCTTCCTTTGTGCCATTGAGTCGCTTCATTGTTGTTCAAAAATAATTAAAATATGTCAATGAGCCAGAACAAGGACACGGTTATAGAGCCTGGAGTGAGCCACTGGAATTATTAAAACTGTTACCTTGTTTGATTAAAATTCATTAACATACAATATGTCATTTCTCTCTCTCTATTGCAAAAAACAATTTTGTGGAAGGAGCCGCTGCTCAGCCGCTAAGAGCTAGCTGGAGTCTCGGGGGCTGAAATGTACCATTACCATAAATAAACCTGTGGATTTGTTTGGGTTTCAACAGTGTTAGAAACATTTGGGCTAATGTAATAAAGTAAGCAACACATCATTTTTAGACATTTTAATGCAGAATTCCTACATATTATATCTTGAATTATGGAAACTAAAACTAAAAGTAAAAAAAGTTCAAATGTGGTCATTTTTAATATTTTCATGGAATGAAACTGCAAAATAATTTAGAAAATCTTAAAAATGAAGTTTTTGTAATTGTATTTATTGCTATGTCTGCCTGGTCCATCTAACAATACACTTGCTTCCTGCTTTAACATTTACAGTATCCATGTCAGGATCAACACATTGCAGCTGGCCAATCAGAGCTTCAAGTGTTGCTCTGTGGGTTTTAATTTTAAATATTTAAATATCTAGTAATGTTTAATTATCTCTTCACTAATTTATTTAGTGGCAGTGGCACAGTCAAGCCTCCATACACTGTAGTTAATTTTGAGTCAATTCCACGTTTAACATCCTTGTGCAGTAAAAACTCACTAGACTAGCGCAACAAATGTGTGTTAAATACACAAATAGTCCCAGTAAATGCTCCGTTTGTACTGTTTGAAGGTATATGTCTACACAAGGGACGGACACGCCTGGAGCTTAAAGTGCAGTGTGTGTATTCCATCAAAAAGGGACTAATACATTGTTGATGTTGGTCTTTTTTATAAGATTTGTTGGCAACAACAAAATCCTTTAAGCATTCCATCTCAAATGTGCTAAATGCTTCAATATTCTCAGGTAGAAACTTGACACTGTCCAGACATTCACTGATACCTGTGCTCTGTGACTCTGAACACAAACAGAACCAGCTGTAATGTTTGTTAATAACATCACTGAAAAATAAATCACTAAAATCAATGAAACTGCCAGGTTAAAGATAGTTTGTGTGATGACATGCTTAGAAATGCTTTAATACTGAAGAAAACTGCTCTGTCAAGAAAAAAAAAACAGCAGATAAAAGGGCACATTTCAACATGGGCTCGTCTGTCCCCGTCCACAGGATGAGAATCGTCACCATCGTCAGTGTAGAGTTCATATTAAAGGCCTCATCGGAGATCATTGGACATTCATTGGGTCGTACCATCTGATTGAGCAAGCAAGAGGGGGGTGTGGAGTGATGCAGGAAGGGGTGGACGGCTGAAAGCACTGGAGTGCAAAAAGACTGATCCGTTCCTATACTCTAGTCTGTCATTCAAAGAGCGTACTCACTAGGTTTTAACACTTTCGCCTCAAAGTAAGATCCAAACACACTAGCAAAGGGAAATCTTCGGAAAAAAACATCTAATCAGCAAACAGTTGACTTCCTGCAGATTGAGGAGGATGCTCAATTCGGTGAAAAGAGCAAGAAAAGACGGGCATTCAGTGGCATCGGTCTGATGGGGCTCAGCAAAGACCTGGCAACACCAGTTAGAGTGATACAGTATGTACATCTGAATACACATTGGTGTTTATAGATAGCTCTCTAATATATTAATGTACAAAATATAGAATCTTAAAATATTTGATAGGGTTTGGTGTTCTGAAGTCAAAATACAAAATGTCGAAGATTAGAAAAAGCTCTTCATTGACATCCTCTTTGTGTTTCGTGTGTGTGTGTCTTTATATGCTGACGATACTGTAGTGTGAGCTTGTGAATTTAATCGTCTGATGAGAAGCTTTCTGTAAACACTGTGGAGCGTTTTTTCTGTCTGTTCATACAAAAATCTGTCCTACCGTTTTTCAGAGGGACCTTTTTACCTTCACAAATAAGACACAACTTACTGCGACTCCTCCAGCGATCTGTTAATTACTGATGTGATCAGATATTGATACATGGACGGATAGTGCTGCAGTGCTGGCTGAGTTGTACCTCTATCACGACATAATGGGCAAAATGTGTTACATACAGTACATAAAATCATATACATACACATAAAACTGTCTGTGTTTTACATGTACATATATACTTCAGCAGGAGAAAGGCAGAGAGAAAGACAGGAAGTGATGTAGTTCTTGTCCTCCTGCAGGTTTGTCTGAATCATAAAATCTGGCGGATTGAAGCAAATAAAATTTCTCCAAGAACATTTTTGCCTTGGGACCTAGACTTACGCAGCTGGCAACATCTGTCTTTATGCTCTGATTGGACATCTTTGGTCTCAATTGCAGAATCAGGCAAGGTAGGCCTCTCCCACGCATAGTCTTATCCGCTGCCTGAGCTTTAGAAGATTCTCATCCTTTCCCATTGTGGGCAATAGGAGATGCTTCTGTCAGTCTTAGTCCGCCGGATGGTATCAGAGGTCCATGAGCCTGCTCGTTATGTCAGAGTCAGTGTTAAGGCGCCTGCCCCAGTGTGTCTATTTGTCACTTAGTTGGGGTTAACTGCTCGATGGTCCACTTGTGAGGAAATAGGTCATCATCTCTCCTTTGCCCTTGACTGTGACCACACCTCTGTACTCTAGTGTGTAGTTATAGGAGCTCAGGACCTGGTGCAGGTCTGCGGTCACCTGAGGACAGAGGGGGGAAAGGACAGTAATTGCAAAGGTTTACGATCTTATCATATCATCTTTAAGCACCTATTGGCTCCCAGTCAGCAGTGATGGTTATGTCTGAAGGTGTCTTGATGTCTGGGTTAAAACCACTCTGAACGTGTTGAAAGGTGCAATATGTAAGAATTAGTTTTGTGTAGAATTCACGCTCAAAACAAATATGGAGCTGCATATCACCAGTATTACCCCTATCTGCCGCCAACTAGCTACCCAACTACTGTTAGCTAGTTTGCTTAGTTAGCCATGCAGCCAGCTGTCCAGACTTGGAGCTTGGATTAGTGGGGTGTGTTTGTGTTTATACCGCTAGCACAGGAGCTTTGAACCAAGCCCCAGGGAACAGCGCCAGGCTTTGAAGCCAATTCTTGTAGTGGCTGAACATTGTGAAGCATCTATAAAACAATTTTGTTGAGCTTCACAACCCGCCCGCAAAATGACTCGTTTCACAATCAGAAATGTAGCTTTTCGGTATGATAACGTTTGGAAAGTCTAGTAAAGCTGCACGATCAAATCATTTTATCCCTATTCAAGTAAGTCAGCAGGGCGCTAGACCGGTAGTTAGCCGGCTCGACCATCAGAAGTTGTTAGTGCACGTGCTCTATGGGCCACACAACACGGAAGATCTGGGTATTATCTGGGTATTTTTAAGCCTAGGAAGTCAAGCTTTTTTTGGCTTAAAAGCGCCACTGAGCAGCTTTCATAGGAATGAAAGCGGGTGTATCCGGATTTTCAATGCTATATCCACGCTTTGAACCGGTACAGGCCGCGGTTAGCTGGTTTGAAAATTACCTATTTTATCTATTTGTAACTGACCAAAGAATTTAGTTGTCCATTTTGTTTGTGTTCTCCTGTAACACTTGAAGCTTCAACTGGTCAGAAGTAAGATTTTAGTTTATTATATACCCATTTTATGTATTTGAAATGCAGTTGTATAATGTTCTACAGTACATTTGTCATGTTCAACTTCTGACAGAAAATAAACAATATTTAAACCAAAATTAACCTTATGGTATCTTTACATCTCACTAAGGAGTAAAAAGGAACCTTTAAGCTTGACAGAAATAGTGATTTGATTTATATTATGATATATATCGACATCGACTGATGTGGAAAACTTGATCGTGATAAGATTTTTTCCATATCGCCCAGCCCTAGGAAGCAGTGGTTCATATTTGCTCTGACGTAAATGGTTTTTCAGAAGGTGCAGTGGAGGCGGGTGAGATGAAATTAAAGGGTTCCATCTGTGTTCAAGTAGCTTTGAGTTATTAAGCTTTAATGATTACACATCTGATAGAGCGAAACCAATATGGCCATTTTTAATTAACATTTTTCATTAACTTGGATCGACTTTTTCTAAATCCAGCCATCAGCCATGTCTGAACGGCAGTTTTGTAAAGCTCATGCACATTTGATGAATCTCTCGTTTTTGACAAAAATACCTTGGAGCTCATCGTGGAAGGGCAAAACAAAACTAACAGCAGCCCTGAGCTCCGCAAATACTCAACTCTGAACCTTCATTTCCCCCTAAACTCAGTGAATATTCTGACTGACTGAGATTGTTCTAATTGTTTTTAATGTTTTTAGACTTGTTTCAGACAAGAAAGGATGAGTCTAAGTCATACTGAGAGAAAGAATATTACCAATGGGTAGATTTTTTTGTTGTCACTAAGCTGATGTAACCCTAACCCAGGGATCAGAACCAACAGTATGATTTATGATAATTAATTAATTAATAAACGTTATAAAACCTTGTGTATCTGATGATTACCAAATTACTTATAGTGACAATCTTGCTGTGTATGTTATCAAGAGAACACAATTGTTGAGATAATGTGCATAATTATATTAGTATAATTATTCATAATAATGAGTTATTTTACAGTTATTTTTTCTTTATAGTAAAAAAGTATACTAAGAGAATATATTGGCAGTGCAGTGTCACACTTCACTTCACCTGGATCCTCTCCGGTACACCTGTGCTGTCCATACGACTCGCCACGTTCACTGTGTTCCCCCAGATGTCGTACTGAGGCTTCCTGGCCCCGATCACCCCGGCAACCACAGGGCCAATGTTAAGACCTACGACAGGAGACAAATAGCAATTGCAGAACGCTTAATTGCTACTAAACCAGCTGGAAATTGACTAGGTCGGAAAAAAGACCTGATGAGTTCCAGTCAATAACAATCTCACTCCGTCTGCATCCCTCTGACATGTACAACATCACCTCTCGTTCCTTTCTGCAGCTCACCTATTTTCATCTTGAAGTTGTTAAAGGAGTGCTCGTTGATGTATTTCATTTGGTCCATCAGCCTCATGGCGTAGTCTGCCAGGGCGCGGATGTGCGAGCGCCCGACCTTGTCATACGTGGAGTCGTTCAGGCCTGAGGCCGCCATGTAGGTGGAGCCAATGGTCTTGATCTTCTCCAGCTGACGGAACTGGTCCTCACTGATGATCTAATGTTGGCAGGAGAGGGAAGGTTTCATTTACAAAGTATATATATTTAGCAGGGTTCTTTGGATCCACTTCTAAGTTGTTGTTATGAAGTTATTCCTCAAGCTTCAAACAAATATCCTACTAACTTTTAACAAAGTTTATCTTCTGAATCTTGCATTAGGTGAGTAAAATCAGACAAAAACCAACCTACTGCTGATTTTACTAGGAATCAAAAGTCTAATAAAGCACCACTGACACATGCAGACACAACGTCCAGCTGGATTTGTTCACGCTCACCTCATCGAAGTCTGCGATCATCTCGTTGAGCAGTCGCAGACACTCCACCCCCTCATTGTTGCCCTCCAGCTCCACGTAGAACTCTGAGAAGTTGCTGATGGAGGCGAACATGACGGCCACGCACTCGCACGACTGGTAGTAGAGCTCATCGTTACGCCGCTCACGCTGCAGGAAGTGGGCGGCCACGTCTTTGGGCAGGATGTTGTGGAGCAGACGCCGGTTATAGGCCTGCAGCTCCTCCATCTCCTCCTTCTCCTCTGTGGCCTGTGGGGGGTTCAGTACAGACTTAACACAGGAGGTACTTAAAGAAAAAAGACAATTACATGGGGGGAACCCAGTATTGTTGAAGATCTGCAGTCAATATAGATGTTCTTGGTCCCCAGAGGAAGAATCCTAATGTCTCTCCTGACTGTTCATGCAGCACCACCAGCAAGTCAGTTATCCAGTGAAATATCTTGACATCTTCCAGATGGATTAAAAAAAAATATAGTCCAGATGTTTAAGGTTCCTTGTGGATATGATGATGAGATGTTGTCAATTAGGGTAGACAGTTACTACTGCTGACAGTTACTTCTGTTCCTGGTGACTCTGACACCATCCTCTGGACAGTTTCCACACTTACTTCACACACACTGCACAAGATCGAGAACAAACTTTGAACTTAAACTTTTACCCTCCTCACAATTACCATCAGTGACAGCAGTGAGCTGTGAAATAAAGAGCCCTCCAGCAGCTCAGAGGTTTTTTTAGATAAATAACTTGTTTATCCCCTCGACTGGATTACCAATCGCAGGCAGCACAACCTGCTCCAGTAACTCCATGAGATGTCAGAACCCTGGAGCATCCCTGAGGACACTGTCTGATTGTTGAATAAACACTTCACTTAAAATCATCTAAGTATCAAACACTCGCTCCCTGTAGGCCTGAAAGGTTATGCCAAAAAGTTTTCCGCTTGTTCATTCTCTGAGGAGAACAGCAGCAGCCCGTGTGGGTTTGTGACAATGGATTCCAACAGAGACACAAAGGCACAACCAAACGCAGACTTCTCAGACCACTGCTGCAGCACAATACACCTCTCTGCCTTCCATCCATATGATCCAAACACTCACAGTTTCTTCACAACACAGCAAGAGTCACTTCTTTTGGAACAGCAGCTGCCTTCCTCCTCAAAGCCACAAATAATAGCTTATAATATCTATCAGAGAACATACACACAAGCTCTTCAGAATTTGTAACTGTGAATCCTTGCTGAGCCACAGTACAAGCACACAGCTTCACTTTTTCAGTGGAACAATAATCCTTGCTGCCCGTGCATCCTGATCCATCCTCTCACTCACATTCTTTTCTTTTTCTTGCTTGTTAGCAGCAAATCAGAGCACAAACAACCTGGACTGTGTGGACCTCATCATTAACATGTGTGACATGTACATGTTTGATCCTGTAATCTGTGAGCCCGTCACTGATCAGTCAGTCATTGTCATGCATGTTTGCTGCAGTTGTACACCTTGTATTGCTTTTACACATTCTGATGTTATACTGTTTTTGTTGCTATCTATATTCTCTTATATTTATCTCTTTCGCACAAATTCTTGGCTTGGTGCCTTTGTACTTAATTTCTATGACATTCTATGTTTATATTTATGTGTGTTAAACACATATATAGATTCATATGCACCTTATTCCTGCTGTTCTTTACCATTTATTCCTTTTTTTGCTTTATACTTTATTCCTTACTTTACTGCTATTACACTCTGTTTGTATTTCTTTATACATTATATTTGCTAATTTACCATTTATATTGTGGAGCCTCTCAGCCAAAGAATATCACAAAGTATACCTGTGCAACCCGAGTGACTATAAACATCTTGAATCTTGAATTTAGTGTGCAAATCACGACTACAAGAAAGAAAGTTGTGTAGTGCACAGCAATCTGACGACTTTCAAGGTTGTGTTTTGTGGCTAAGGCATAGAGGAGTCTCCACTCTTTAAATCAACACCACACACACACACACATTTGTTTCAGTCACTTAAGGGGACAGTGCATTAGGTAATTTTCTTCCCTGGAGACCTACCTTAACCCTAAACCAAGTCGTAACCATCAAATTAAATGATTTACATTGTGGGGACCTGCTTTTTGTCCCTACAATTAAGTAATGCTCTCTCTCACACACACACAAACACACACACACACACAGACACACACCAACCACACTGACCTGCAGCTTCCAGAGGAAGTCGAGCCTGGCTGTTGATTCCACCTGCTGGGCGTGAAGGTAGAGTGCGAGAACGAAGACGGTGATGACCACCGGGGTCATGATCTTCAGAGGAACCTTGGAGTCAACTTCACAGCTGGAGGTCAGCAAACACACACACACAAACACAAACATTAGGTTTTCAGATGGATGAGCACTAAACTGCCAACTCATCAAACACAGAGGTGTAACATAAAGTTATACTCTGTGGGTGTGGAGATGGACTTCAAACACTGTGACAAAAAAAACTAAACAAGCTGCCCTCTAAATGGCTTGGCTCATTAGCGTTAGCATCTGTTGCCAGCAGGTCATTACAGTTACATTTGTGTCAGCACAGTGATAATGATGCCGTTAGCTTAATCGGATGATGGAGGTGATGCTTTGGTTCTCTGTGGTAACAGAAGTTGCCATCAGTCTCACCTTGTTCCATTCATGTGCTCGCTGTGTGGGGGGGAAGAGAGAAGAGCCAATCAGAGGTCAGAACATCTGCACACGGTCAAAGATTTCAACAACACACACACACGACAGTGACGAAGTAACTCACAAAACGTTGATGGCGTTGGCCATCACCAGCAGGTCCTGGTTGTCGAAGAGGCTCACTTTGGGCACCTCCAGGATGAGGAGGTAGATGAGCTCGATGAAGAGCATGAGGAAGAGTTTACCGATGCTGCTGATCTGCAGGAAGACGGAGCAGGCCAGCAGGCTCAGCAGCACGCAGGACGAGAAGTACTGAGGGAGAGGACGTTAGGAAAGGTACATTTGTTTTAATGTGTGATAGTCAAAGCGTTTGCTCTGTAACACACATTTCTGACTGAATGAGTCACATCTGGATGCTTTATAAAACACCCGATAAACCCACAATTTTGACCACTTAACTGTTAATTTAGGCATCACTGTGCAAACCGAATGTTAACATTTATACCTGCAATTACCCTCACTTAGCACTCATTTGTTCTGCTGCTATTCAAATTATTTCACTTGTCAGAAGAATCACATTAAAATCTTAGAAAAACATAAATTCACAAGTGCTTCACCACTACTAGAGCTGTTTATGCCTGACATTTAGACAAAAAAAAACCCCTTTGCCTCAGAATTAGACAGCTTGACTGTCAGAATATGCAGCAAATTGAGGCATGATGAAGTGCAAGCTGATTTAATGAACCACTGGACACAGCAGAAAGACACATCTATGATTAGATGACGCAAATGTACGTTAGCGTTCTTGTTCAGTCCTGCTGGCATTTTGTGCTTCTGTGCCAGA
Source organism: Pagrus pagrus (assembly GCF_965226575.1). Lineage (NCBI taxonomy): Eukaryota > Metazoa > Chordata > Actinopteri > Spariformes > Sparidae > Pagrus > Pagrus pagrus. The sequence continues at coordinate 25,680,236 of NC_140193.1, forward strand.
CCTGCAGCAGCACTTAAGTCTCTTTAGTAAATGAGGCTAAACATTTGAAACAGATTTATTTGATCAACATAGCTAACATTAATTAGCTTTATTGCTTTGGACAATTTGGCTTCTCATCTTAGCTGAACTTTGAAAAAGCCTGATTTTCTGCAGTCGATCTGTTTTGGCCCATTTCCCGTACTTGCATATGTTCATGGCACCTTTAAATGTGCTTATTGTAATAAACCATAGAATGAACTAGGGCTGTGTGATCTGATGATTTTAGATCATGATTGTTCTTGAAGCGTCCGCAATCTATGTATTCATCTGATCCCAGTATTTAATGTCCTTTTACTTCTGTTTGCAAACTTCACAGAACCTCATTGACCATCAGATCCATCAAACCAGCCAAGTGATGCAGCCAACTAGATAGTTAAGCTGATAAGCTGACAAATTGGTTCATGTGGCTCTTCCTTTGATGACACTGTAAATAATCAATGTCAGTTACAGCCAGCAACAATGTAAAACATGGTTATTTCAAAGGCGATTCGTCGATCATGACTGCATTTACTTTTGCTTCAAAACAAGCCCTCAAAAGTACTTTTGATCAGAAATCAACTTGTCAGTACAGGACTGTCAACACAAAACTGGTTTGAAAATGATCTATCAGGCAGATCTCAGTGTGAGCAGACAGAAGGTATCGCTTCAAACCCCAGAGTGTATCCAAGGGCGTTCCCCAAGGATCGGTCCTGGGACCTCTAGTGTTCATTATATATATCAATTGTCTCAATCAAAATGTTTCCAATGCAAATTTCTGCTTTTATGCCAATGACACTGTAATAAACTGCTACACGTCCACACCAAACCAGGCACATTAGATACCATGTAGCACTAACTGCATTTAAAGTGATTCTAAATGAAGTGGAAGAATAAACTTCTGGCTGTAGATGTTTTGTATGCTGATTAATGTCCTGATATTTTATGACTCAGCCGCTATCTGACCAAATTTAATTGTTTGTTTTATGTCTGCAACCATGTAACTGTGCTGCTGCCACACACACACACACACACACACACACACACACACACACACACACACACACACACACACACACACACACACACACACACACACACACACACACACACACACAGGACAAGGCACCCTGCAGGGACGTGTACCTCAGGGAAGCTGCAGATGAGGGCGTCATCTTCTCCACAGGGGTTGTCCTGTGTGTCCAGGCTGTAGTTGAGTTGGCAGACGTGGCAGATGGTCACACTGTCCATACTGATGTTGAGCTCCATCTTGATGCAGCTCCGCAGATCATGGTTACTGCAGGTAAACTGAACGAGGTCAAAGGTCAGTAAGGACACGTCAGAGTAGAACCAGGCCAATCAGAACGGAAACAAAATGCTCAGTGCTTTGAAAACTGTCACATGAGTAGAAAAGTATTAGTATTTGGGGAAATGACATGAAGTGAGAACTTACAATATTGATGAAAGCAGAAAGAAAGACGATGATGATGGTGAAGACGCCCACCAGGGTGCTGTTCAGTCTGGACTGGACTATCCTTTTAGAGATAGTCTGCAGGGGGACCGGGAAGAGCTGCAAGCACGTGGAAAACAGACAGAGCAAAGGAGTGAGTGATGGGTAGAGTACGAGAAAAGCAGGAGAAGGATTTATTTGATCTACTTTGCTGATTCTTACCTGCAGCCATGAGATAAATACATACATACTAAATTCGTAATGCAGATCTGCAGGTCAGTTTCTGAGTTATGAACGGTCACCTTCTGACTCCAAAAATACCCTCTGTTTGTTCAGTCAATGTACAAGCGGAAAAGATTGTTTTTTCAGAAATAGATCCATGACTCATGAGTGAAAACCATCAAAAGCAGCTCCACAAATCTTTTCTGTCCCTCCTGACCTGTCAGCAGGCGCTGAGAGCAGGAAATGGATAGAAAAAAAGCCCCCTTTGAGAGACGAGCTCTGCCTTTGGCATCATTACCCTTCCCCTTCCTGTCTTAAAGTGTGCTCGGTTACGCACATACAACAAAGACAGAAAAAAACTGTAAAATCCTCTTACATGTTCACAGCCGTTAAAGGGTTAAAGACCTGAGGATGATAAGATAACAGTCTGATAGAGCGAGAAACAGTGAAAAATCAAGGCACAGTCTCACCTGCACGAAAATCGGAAACTCATACTCACTGAAGTGAATCACAGACAGAACATACATGTATATGTTCAGAGCCTTGTGTTAATGTGACCGCACTGTTAAAGCCAAAACGGCTGTGAACTGAATAGCTGTGTACCAAACTGTGCCAAGACTTGTTTGTTCATTAACACCTCTAATACCAAAAGCATATTTTCAATCCAGACCTGCAGTGGACAGATCGTCTGTTAGGCAGAGACCAACCAACCGACAGAAACATGACAGACTGAGAAACACAAATCTCACACCCAAAGTCGGCTCTGTCCTTTTAGGAGATAGGCTTATCTGATGGGTATTTTTAAATCACAATCTCTTTAAAGTCTCTAAATTGTAGCTTCAAATGGTGACATCTGCACTTTGTATTAAGGAATCGAGTTTAAAAACTCTTGCTAAGAACTTGCGCTATGAGGTCAAGAGCAGATTAGGTTTAAATTTCTCGATCACTGACATTATCTGGAAAGTACAGCATCAGACCGCAGCCTGATAAAAGATTTAACTCGCATCTGTCTCTGTAATGTCTGATACTGAAGCTCCGTAAAAAGAAAGAAGAATCAGTCCTGCTCTGTTCTTCATGACATCTGAGACAAATATTCTACAATACTGCAACCTTGTAAAAGATTTTAAAAAATCACCCTTATCTCTCATCACTCAAGGAAAGACGAAGGTATTTGATCTTATTTGCCAATTTCATCCATCACATCAGAGAAGACTCACCCCGAAACAGCAGTACACAGTTGAGATGAACATGACAGCCATCAGGATAATGAGACAGGTGACGAAGAAGCCCATCATCAGATTGGAGCTGCAGACGACACAGTCAGGATGTCATTATATACACCAGGTTTATTTCTGGCTGCATTTAATGGCTTTTCAAATACAGCTGCCTCTCTTTACTTTGTCTTTAACCTTGTGTCGATGGAATATGGAAGTAGGTATTGTGTGTGTGTGAGTGTGGGCATGACAGAGAATGATAACAACAAGAGGAGACCAGAGCAAACAGAGGAGAAAAAGTGTGATTACACTGAGAATGATTCAATAAACAGATTAAACAGTGAGTGGGAGGTGCAGGAGGTGAAGAGACGGAGAAGGACGGACTCCGTGAGGTAAAGACGGGAATTAAAGACGAGAGGGGAGTGGTGTGATGAAAGGATCGAGGAGAAAGGTTAATAAAGAGGGAGGCTAAAGAGGATCAATACTGAGAGATGGGCTGGGAGAATAGTGTGAGCGCAGGAGAGATAAAAAAGGAGAGCGAGGGTTTTCGCCCGGAGACAAAAATCTGCCGGAGCTTTTTGAATCTGGCTGCCGCTCGTCTGCAATTACACCGATTCTGATTTGATATTCTCTTTAAAACTGTATTCAGCTCTTTGCGGTATGAAAATGACTTCTTTATTTTTTTTTCTGGTTGTAGGGCTGAAGATGGGAGAATGTGCGATAGATAGATAGATGGATGCTGTGAGGACTGAAGCAATGTGCAGGATTTGTGAGGCTCCAAAGATTAAAGGCACACGCTGATGGTTTGGAAAGATGGGCCACAGCTGGCATGTTAAAGAGGCTGCCGTTCATTATTAATGTTAGCCTCACATCAGTCGAAGCACTTTCAAAGAAGACATTGTTTATAAAGGACTAACTATGTATTTAATCAAAAAATGATGAATGGTTAATTAAGGCGCTTAATTAAAGATTAAAGTCAGACATGTGTATTTCTTCTTGTTCCTCCAGTCGAATGTCAGAGCCCTACAGTGTGATGATGGAGGTGCAGAGTCTGACACTTAATTTTCTCTGAGCTCATTGAAAAGCAAATTTTTAGAGGCGGGCCTAACACCATGATTTGTGACAACGCAAATAGCGTACAGCTTATAGCCAAAGTGTGATGTGGAAACTTGAAGCCTGCAGTGCACAAACACTGAGAATGGACTTCACTGGGAAGTAGGAGACATCTTGTGTCCAGCAGTTAAAATGTGAAGTGACAAAATATTTGCACAACTTTATACTGGCCCTCCAAACCATGTTTGTCTCAATGTCTCACTCTGAGTTTTACCTTCAAATAAAGTGGTCTGGAGAATCAGCCTGAACTGTCAGCTTGTTAACAGCCTGCCTGATTATCTGACTCACAGGAGCGAATTACATGGCTGCTCTACAATCAGCCAGCGGTGAGTAATAAGGAGCACTGAAGAGGATGGGATGACCATGAGGGGATAGTAATAATGTCGTCCAATTAAAATAAAAAGAGAACTGGACACAGTGCCACTGAGGTCAGTTATGAGCTACACCTATGTCCGTCCTTATAATTTTACAACTTTTGGGTGTTTTCTGACAGTCCCCTGCAGGTTTTAACTGATGGTTTCATATGTTTAAAGTTCATCATCTTGTGACCGTCTGACTAAACTGGCTCTATAGCAACACACAGTTGCACAGTCTATAAATACATTCACATTTCCAGTGTCTCCTTTCTTTGGCCTTTTAATGGCTTCATTTGAAGGAGAGGACAGGTGAAGAGTGACAGGAAGCAGGGAGAGAAAGAGAGGGATGACATGCTGCAGAGGGCCTCAGGCTGCTGCGGTGAGGACACAGTCTCTGTCCAGGGACGCACCCTCGACCAACTCAGCTCCCATCACTTCTGGTGTGTTCTGCGCCATTTCTGTACACCTGATCTGGCTACATGTGTCTTTTGGACACTTGTAATAATGTAGTAATGTAGTCATGTTACCAGATCTCAAACATGTCTATAGTGAGTATGATGTTTTTAAAACAGTGTTCAGTTCTGTTCTGTTTTTCTTCTGGTTATCCATTTTCTAAGTCTGATCTAAATTATTTGCTCTCTTGTGTTTATGATGTTTGATCTGGTGGTTTTGCCAGAATAATCTTTCTAAGTTCCTTTTTTTCCATCATTGAAAATATGTGGAATGTTAAAAAAGGTTAATTTTATTTTCTTATTTTATTTTTATTTCCTTCTTCTGTTTTTGTAATACTCATTTTAACCACAAGACGCTGAAGTGCACGACCACTCATGTCCTAAATAGGAAAAGCATCCATGTTCTTCCAGGTGAGCTTTGATCCCTCGGCGCACTCTCAAAACAAGATGCATCTATTATGTGTTAACAGGTTATGTAACATCACTGTCACGTCTTTGTTTTTGCTAATCTGCCATAAGTCTCATGGGTGGAATATTGTGTATTATCAGCAAGTCAGATCAAGGACTAACGACTAATTTTATGGCTTCATACGTAGTATTATTCAAATTCTGATATATGAGCATTTTCATGTTACATTACAGTGATGGTCATCATGGTCATAGAAAGATGATCCTTTAAACATATAACTTTTTTTCCCACCAGATCACAAGTCTTAACATAGGAGAGAAAATAATTTAGATCAGATTTAGAAAATGGAACAAAATTAAATTGTAGTTGTTAAAGTTGTCACTGTCTCCCCTCTGAGATAATACACATTACTGAGAGTAGTGGATGCTGGTGTTAGCATAAAGGGGACACATGGCTGATTTCAGCATCTATCTGTGTTAGGCCTGCTGTTGGCTAAATGACAGTGATGACAGAGTATCTGTGAGCAGCCAAAACACTGTCATCCCATTTTTAATTACAAAAATTTGAGTTGGAAATGGGAGCATATTTCAGCGAATCTACTCTCGGCTGTTTCAAAGTGTTGACTCACGCAGGCACAATGACAATCTGGATGAAGCAGATGAAGAGAAAGACGAGGGAGGCGCAGGCCACGTAAGCTCCGAACCTGGAGTCCACCTGTTTGGAGTACTGCAGGAGGGAACAGGAAGAGAAGGAAACAGTGTTAAACATCTGATTATACATTCATCTTCTGTTCTGTACCGCTGAACGCAAACTGAAACATGTGCAAACATCAATTTGCCAAAGAAAAAACAAAAACAAAACACAGCATGTGTCAAAAACCTTTTTTCTCCTTCTCTTCTTTATTCTTACTTCTTCCCCTAACAGTGGCCCTAATACTCTGTTCTATCAAGATTTGACTTGACTTGAGACTAGAAAGCAAAAACTTTAAAGTCTCAGGTTTTGAGCTGTTCCAGTTCCAGAACAATAAAAAAGTAAAGAGGACAAGACAATAGTTTGAATATTTGATTATTATGTCTTTGCACTGACAGGTCCAGATGCACACAGTAAAATAGTTGAGTTGGAGTGAAGCAGCTGTCCTGATAAATCCTGACATCCTGTCCGAACATATTTATTTTAAAAGATAAAAGTTTCATTCGGTTTCCTTTTAAGAGTTTATAATTACAGCTTTTACTTATTAAATGTGCCACAATATTTGTTACAGTGACATTACTGCGTTCATATTTAAAAAAACTGAAAGCAGCCTCTCAAATCATAAAATCAGAGTGTATAGACACATCTTACTGTCTGAATAATGCGTCCTTTAAATATCAGGAATCTGCGCCTTTGACTTCAGACCAGCTTTTTTTGGTCTATGGCGCAATCACTTTGTGCTACCTCAAGATAGCAATCCTCCATCACTGCGCCTGACCACACCTCACTGTAAGACCAACATGACCAGGGGCTCACAGGTGGGCACAGCTTAATTAGCTATTTACACAGCGTGGGCGCTGGGCGTGAAAATGACTGCGTCAGTCTGAAACTAGCAATGGAACTTGCGCTGCACTGTGCGCTGCTTTGTGCTGCTTTTTGCCAGGCGTAAGCTTGAATGATACTTGGATTTTGGGTTTAAAAGCATCACAGCTTTTGAGTAGGATTTTTCAGAAACTGATTAACAGAGAACTGTGACCAGGATACAGCATTTTCAAAAACATTTCATTTATCATGGCCTTGGGGAAATTCAAGGTTTTCACTCCGTTTGTTTTTACACTGAGGTCGACATTTTCCGAACTCACAAATCTCAGTGTTTTCTACAGGACACTGTGTAATGGTGTAACAAGTTATAAAGTTACCAAAATGATCGATAGCTTTGGCATGTCTACCATATTTTTTTAGTAGACCAGTTTATTAGGAACTCGCTGCAGATATGGATGCTACATTGTCAGAACATCCTCACCAGAAAAAATGACCACACAGGTCGACTGTGAAAGCAGCTTATTACGACCATATTGATTTTCATGTCAGGCAGCGACCTCTAGGCTGTATTAATTATTACAGCAGGAAAGGTAATTTATTTATGAAGATGTGTTCATAATGTTCCTGTCCAGTAGAAAAAACATGTATCTAAATATTTAGTTTTGTGAAATCATTGAAATGAAAAAGTTGAGACACGGTTGAGAAAATTCTCGTATGTCTAGGGTCCTACTCAATCATGATTAAAACAACACTGTCCAAGAACTTAACTTTTTAAAAAAAAAAGTCATCTCCATGGTCAACAGACGCTCCAGCGATTATCCAATCGTATTGCTGGCAAAATATGATGAGGTCTGTGACATTATTATTTTGATAAAACTTCCAGGTGGCACAAAGGAAAGTGTCGAGCGATACGTCATTTCTGTGGAGCAACAAAACGTGGAGTGCCCGACCATAAATCAGTGTTTAAAACAGCTCTGCAGACAGTTCAAAAGTCCCTTTGATCTGCTTTAAGTTTTCACTTCCTCACACTTTTACCATGACAGGAAGAAAGAGGTAGAAACTTGAAAAAGTGACAACTGTGACGACCCAAGTTATCCTTTCTTCTCAGCCTGCCCTTCACTGTCTGAAGCAGTTTGCTTCCTCTTTCCTTTAGTGTCCGTCTGCTCCTTTAAAACACAGTTCCTCCCTTTCTGTTATACTTTGCTTTGACTGACTTCCTCAAGGGACAGAAAAGAGCCAGCAGGAGAGAGCTTTTTGCGGGGGGAAGATTGCTTGTCACGGCCAATTACTTGCTGCAATATTAGCAGTGTGTGTCACAGTGTGTGTGTGTGTTTGTGTCTACGTCCTGACCTTTTTCTCCAGGTCAGGCTCTCTGAAGGTGAGCAGGAACTTCTTGACGTGCTCGGAGCGCAGGCGGTCGATGCTGCGCGCGTCGATGGCTCGGCCCAGGAACTCATCCACCTCGTCCTCTGGGTTTAGGTTTTCCTGCGTGTTTCTGAAAATGAAATGCCTGAATAACACAAGAAGAGACCGGGTGACATTTACATCTCAGGACACCTGAAAAGGCTCTGCAGCTAAACTTTGTCTGCTCAGTGTCTTGTCAGGAAACTCTCAGCACCTGCAACCTTTTCAAAAGCTAGAAAGTACTGCAAATCATCTGTAATCGCTGTGTGGCCACCTTAATAACCCACCCTGAGGTGCAGTAACAATTATCTAATTATTACGGCAAATGAAAAGGGGCAATTGACCTGAAACACCATCACTCCCTCAACTCCTAAAGGCTCTGATGAGCTGGGTTCGTTTTAGACTAATCACAGAATCTGCAAAGTGTCACTCTGACTGATTGAAGTTTGCCAGCTTCATTGACGAGCACTAAGCAGCTGATGGAGACGGCGTGCTGCTGTGATCACAGTGATTACGATAATGTGCGAGGCTGATTCTGTTTTATGTCCTCAAAACGTTCATGCTCCTGAAGGGGAGCCCCAGTGAGGACTGTGTGACGGCACATATGATGTAATGAGAGCTTGATTTATGTTTGATGGGTCATCGGAAGCCATTTTCCTTTGATGTAACTCTCAGGGTGTTTCAGCTCAAATGCCAGGATAACATCACGCTGCTGTGTCCCTGGTTGCAAGTTGTCTAAATGTAGGGAATCCGACAGTTGTTTATTTCTTCCTGATGGTGATTCTTCCTGACAATGTATTTGATAACATGTCAGCCAACGTTAGCGTTCAACCATTTCCAAGTTAACGTTGCCATTAAATCACATCCAGCGTGTTTCCCTTACAGATGCTGTGCCTTTGCTATCGTATCTATTACTTTCAAACAGTATGTTAGCTTGGAAGTGCTTTAATGCTAATATTAGTTGTTGGCAACATCTTGTTATACCATGAAATATGGGTCAGTGTCCCACCACATTTTCACAGTCCATCATCTGTACAGTTGAGTGTGATGTCAGAGGAAAATGGCCGCTGTGTGAATACAGTCTATTGCTAATTGTGACTTCACTCAGTTTCACTGTGCAGCACAATGTATGTGCAGTTTGACACTAGGGGGTTTCTCTGTGCTTGGCCAGTCAAGAGTGATGTGTGAATGTGAAGCCTCCAGTGAACACACACTGAGAGCTGGCTCCAGTGAAGAAGACATCTTGTGTCCAGCGGTTAAACTTTGATATGAAACCTGCAAAGTTTGATTTGGCCACCTGGCAGCAGTGGAAACAAGTTGTGAACTTTTAAGTTGGAAGGACAAACTTATTAGCAAACAGCTGCTCAATTACAGCACAGGGAGCAACATAATCATTGATTTTGAGTCAAGGTTTTGGCAACCTGCCTAATATAAGTCCAATATTTACCCCTTGAGGCAATTATCAGTGTCTTTAACCACTATACGCTCCACTATGTTCACCGACTAGTAGCTATCTGTGTCTGTCTGCTGTTTTCTGTCAAGCAAGTAGTAATCTATGAGTTTGTAGAGCTTTAAAACGGCACTATAAGAGTAGTAAGACTGAACCACAGCAGTTAAGTTTTGACTGGCCAGTTATACAATAAGCTGAAAGTCGCTCTGTATAGTCGAGGGAAGCTGCACATGTAGGTCATCATTCTCTGTCGGTTCATCAATACGGTTACATTACCTATTGTCGCATTGTCTATACATAATTTGATACATTGTTATTATGAAAATATGGATTACATTTGACCATATTTCAATATGCATAGATTTTTTATTTTTCATTTCAGGGAGAAGAGTTGATAGATGTTTATGGAACAACAGAATCAAAGTGTATTTGGTTTGGATGAGGGGAACAAAAATGACTCTGTGCTGCTGCTGCTGGTGAAGTTATAAGATTCTGTGGCAGATGGCGATTCATGCTGGTCTGACCTGCTTGGGGACACTGAGATGAAGTGCTGAAAGCAACAGAAGCCTCAATTTTTCATTAGACTGACCACATTTTTCTGCAAACAAAAAATAATAGCTGGGTAAATGTTATAATCAAAAGACAGTTTATGCATATATAGATAGCGGTTTGAACAGACAGGCTATAATATAAAGCAGCAAAAAGGGCAAGATTAATAGCACAAAATCAATAAGCATGATTTTTTTTTTTACCTAATCTTTGCCATAAAATACCCAGACTTCTTAAAGAGGCAGATTGGTTTAAAATCGCTTAGAAAATCTGGGCGATTTTATGCCGTCATGGACCCAAAAGCAATTGTGTTTCTTGCTGCAGAAGACACTGATCACCACAGTAAATAAGGATCTTTCAGTAAGATAAAGTAAGGAGAAAAATTGGCTATAATATGAGACACAAAATTAGAAATATATTTGGGCAATTAGTGGTGGATAAAAAAAGAAGATAGAAGGTAAAAAAGTTGACATTCAGGAAAATTGTTCTGAAATTGGACTGATCTGCTGAAGTGATAGAAATTTGTGAAATGCACTTTGACTTACTGACCTGCAGAAGTTGGGCAGAAACTAGTTGGAGGTTTCCAGTTTTTTATTCACTGCTTTTTAGAAAATAGTAAAATGTAATTATTAAATGATATTGAGGCAATTTTCATTAAATGCCTGGTAAATGCTGCCTACTTACCATGAAATGTCTGGGCCTGTAAAATGAGTCATTTATACCGTCTCGAGTATTTCTGGAGCTTTTTAAGCCTTTATTATAGAAAGTAGACATGGAGTCTGAATGTCTTCCTCAGGTCATGGGTCTGATATTGGTCAGGGATGATTTTCAGACTCAGTCAAATCTCTAGCTCCTCATAAATGGAATAAAAATGTGACTGCTGACGACAACAGACCTTTTGACTGCACCAGCTGTGCAGACAGATTTGCAGACTAAGCTGTGATATGGTATCTAGTGATGCTTTCTATTCGAGCAGGATAAAAACGCAGCATGTACTTGCTCTCAGCTCCAAAAGCTGTCTGCATAAGAAGCAGGATCTGTGCTGTAGCCCGGAGCAGAGGCTGTCAGCGTGGACGCTGTGTGATGTCAGAACAAACTCACAGATACAGAGGAGGAGGACAACTTCTTCATAAGTGACTGCAGCTTTCTGATCGCTGACAGCCTTTGTGTTAAACATCCCCTCCTCTGTCTGTCTCATGCTCTGGATGAGATGAGTCACTGCACCACTTTATGAACATCTCTACCCGCCAGAGCTGAGACTTAGACGATATCATCTTTGAATTTAGACAAAATGACAAAACACTTTGTGAAAAAGCACTCTGAAAGAACTTTTTTCACAATAACAAACTGGACAGGTGCGTCATGTCAAGTTGAATGCTAATTAGCAGCAGTTACAAGCTATTTAAACTTCCTGACAATCATGACTTTCAGATCCGGGTTTCTATAGCAACATGAGATGACTTAAAGCGCTCCAAAGAGTCACTTTGTGGACAAATATGTAGATGCATCAGGCAGAAAAGCTGCAAGATCACTGGTGAACATTAACGGTGTCAAAAACCATGACAACAAATAATGGACACAGAAACTGCATCAATAAGTGATCTCACACCTAAACTTGTGACTGGGTGCTGCTCAGTGAAGCTTTAATGATCCACATTTGAATTTTTTTTTTTGAACGCCCTCAAAAATTTGGCTTCTAATCTTAATAACAAACCCAGATAATCAGACATATATCAAAATCGATACATAAGTTGTCTGATATGTGCCGATATGAACATTTTTTTTTATGGTAATAATGCAGAAACCATGCTTGGAGTCATTTAAAAAGGATTTAATTCCCAGTGAAGTTTACTATTTGATGTCATGATGTCATTTCAGATAATAAAGTTTATTGTTAAACTGTAAAATGTTCTGTCTTTGTTACATTTCTTTGTCACAAGTGTTTGATAATTACATTTGACGGATCAATACTCAAAAAGTGAACTTGTATCTGCCAGTATATCGAAATCGGATTATTTTCGCCTCAATATCTATACTGGCATCAGACCAAAAACTTGTGTAATGGTCGGGCTCAAATCCTTTTAAAATCAAGGGTTTTAATCTTGTTTATCTTCTTTATTTGCTTGCTATATGTTATGTCCCATGTATTCTTTTGAAAAGAAGTGTATCGGAACAATGCTGCATGGGGACTCTGCACTAATTAAAATTGATTGACTGATTCTTTCATTGGCTACAAGTTTGTCCAACTAAACCCCTTGCAGAAAACAGACCAACAGGCACAGATGGAAATCTCTGCTGTGAAATGCCCCAAACTGTTCTAAATTTGGCAGAAAATAGTGTTCACCACACAATTAACAAGATTACTGGGAAATTAAGGGCGGCTTTAACATTATTCTAAGGGGGTTCAGATGGCCGCTGTGATTCAGATCTCTATACATCAGTTGTTAACATTATTTTGTCTAGCCCCTGTCTTTTCCTGGAGTGTTGAATGAATTTGAGTATTTCAGGTGAGCTCATAAAAACCCAGCAGACTGAACCTCTGAAAGGGTTCGACCAACTCTGCTACACTTTAATCAGCAAAGACAGGTAATGTTTCTAGAATATGTTTTAAAATGTGTCTGCAGGAACTTTAAAGTTGAACTGAAAATCATCGAACTGCAGCCGTTTGTCTGATACAGGCCGTATAGCTTCCCCTGTGCTCAGTAACCAGGGGCATCGTGATTTAATGTTACCATCTGTACCTTGTTCATGCTTGTGACCAAATTGGGTGCTTATATCAGCCATAATGTTTCCCACTAATGTGTTTGTAGGAGCATTAGTGTGAGCTCACAGCAAACGTGCTTCAGAAGAAAGCAGAGGAGTCAGTCATCGGCTCCCACAGTTCGTACAGTTTAAATACACCGTCAGTGTAATCTGATCTCTGACCTGAGACCTCATTCACTAAAAAATCCCCAGTGACTCAAACGTAACGTAAAAGCCATTCATTCTGACCTTTCAGCAGTCGGTAACAGCGCTAATTACATTTCCTTTCTGGGCTCATGTTTGTTATCGATTTCAAAGTGGCCCATTGATTCTGTTCTTTTTCCAACATCTCTGTCGACAGTGAATAAGACCAGGTCCAAATACATGGCAAAGAGACAGAAAGATAAAACAGACAGCAGGCTTAGAGAAAATAAGACTCACTACTGTTGAGATTCAGTCACTACTCACTTGTCTTTGGGGTCTTCAAATCCCTGCAAGACAGAAAACAGAGAAAAAATACAATTAGCTGGAAATGGCCTCCTCTAGTGTTGAATCAGTCTGACAGCAACACCCACTGTAGGAACTTCACTCTTCTCCTGTTTCCACCAGAAGGGGCTCACTTTTAAACTTTACACCTTCATGGAACTGGCTTAGAAATCTTTGGTGAAGGACAACATATTATTATGTTTTAAATATTTGCACATCATAAAGCTTTAATGTTGAACATTTGCTGGTTCCAGCTTCTCTGATATGAAAACTGCTGCTTTTCTCTGAATATGTTTGGATTTGTGACTATTGTCTGGACAAAGGAGTGATCGAAGGATCACTTAGGCTCTGAAAACTTTTGATGGGCACTTTTATTTTTTTCACTGACTATCTTAGTGACAATAACAATAACCGCTAAATTATGAATAATAAAAAAAACATCACATAAATCTTCCAGCTCATCTGTTGAAAACAAAATAATTTGGCTCAACGTTAACTTCCACAGTTTCACACTTACAGATAAATTATTAAGCTACAGTAAACACATTCAGTTTACTTAAATAACTAATTAATATGAATTATGCAACAATACTCAGTTATAGTTTTGATGGCACTATAACTTCTATTGAACCATTGCTACAAAACATTTTAATATTCTTGATATAAATTCTCGAAATCAAAAACTCACTAATCATCCATCTGACTGCACATCAGTTTGTTCAGTTGAACAAAATCATCAAATCAAATACATCTCTGGAACTGTGATTTTGACTATAACATGTCTTGGAGGCCTGATGATATAATAACGAGCCTGAGCCAAAGAAAATGAAGTAGAACAGGAGGTGTGAAGGAAAAGGTTCCCCGTAGCTGCAAACAAGTGAGCAGGAAATAAAAGTCAAACTGGGCTGAAGATTGGCACTGCTCTGTTACCATCGCACCTATTCTCAGCTCTGCACAGCAAGAAAGAAAGCAAGCAACAAGCAATTACAAAAGGAAGTGAGAGTTTTTCAATCTAGCTCTTGAGATCAGATGAAGGGATAGAAAACGTCAAATAAGACAGAGATGAAAAGCAGAAGTTTCGGTGTTGAGCGGGGACAAACAGGATGAGTCTTACTACTTGTTAGTTGTACTTTTTCCCCTCAAAAAGCACTTGAGTAAGAGTGAAAAGTGAGTCATAGCCAGACAGAAGAGAAACAGACAGAGCCTATTTTAAAGTCATCACTCTTTCTGTTCGTTCGGAGGGATGATTGTCGGTTATTATCATCTGCCAACATTTTTCTGATGTATTATTATGTGATCCAAAGACTCAAATTAAATAATTATCAATTACTGCCACTCAGCTCCCTACTTCACTCAGAAGTATAATGTATATCACACTACTTTTATTGTTATTCCTAGATTAAATTTTTCATAAGCGACTGTGTAGTGATAGATAGATAGATAGATAGATAGATAGATAGATAGATAGATAGATAGATAGATAGATAGATAACGAAACAAGTGAACAGAAAATAGAAATGCATATGAATCTTTTCTTCAATAATTGCTTTATCTTGCTGTATTTTAATAAAATATGACTGTAGCCTCAGTGTGCAGCTGTAATATGAAGGAGTGAAAGATTAAAAATGTGATCAGCACATCACTGCTTCACTGAGCTCTTTCCATCAAGTTGTTATCTTCATACAGAGGCTCTGGCTTTGGGGTCTACTGATCCCCTCGGCCTGTGCCCGGCAGGCCTGTTCACTAATCCATCCAAGTCCACTTCCAACTTCATTATGAAGTGATCCAATGCATCTCTCTAGCTCCCTCTTCTGGATAAGTACATCACTGAAAATGGAGCACAGCTGGTCCTAATACAAAGACTGACACTTATTTTCATTATAGATTAATGAATGAATTGTTCATCTGAAAAAAATGATGTCTTCTTTTCTCCATCTAACCCAGAGACATTCAGTTTATAGATCATCTATGACAACAAGCGGCTAATTCTTACTGGAACTGGAACCATCAAATGTTTGGCTTTTCTCTGGATGAAGGATGATTATGCGATTATCATGATAGCGGCATTCCTGCTGGCTCCATGCTTTCCTCTCATCTTCTCAACACATGGGAGCAGCTGAAGAAACATTAGTAAAGGAAAGTTCATGTGTGAACTCCAGGACGCCTCAGAAGTCTTTTACAGTCCGCTGCTCAGCTCCATCTGTGTCCGGATACACAGATCAAGAGAGAATATCCTTCCATAACAACACTGACTACAAAGAGTCTATCTCATGTCCTCTGTGCGTCTTTGACTCATCACTCTCTACAACTCCGTCTGTACAACTTTCTTTATCTTCAGCGCTCGCCTGGTGATTAATGAGCAGCACGCAGATAGAGAGGGAGAGAGTGATAGGCAGGAAGATGAGGAACTGAGGCAAATGAAGTTGATGTCAGGAGCATTAATGCTTCTGCAAACGTTGGAGGGGCTCATTTAGTCAGGGCGTACTGAACACACAGACACTTTGGTGACACACTGATATTATGCAAACGAAGAAGAAACATCACAGCAGCTGATGTGATGTCAGCAGCAGTAATTGAATGTACTCATCCAGGACGACAGTGGATAAGCCTGTTCCTGGAGGTTTTGGATTACTGGACTTCTTATTTCAATGTTGAGAAGTTTAAATGACTAATTTAACAGTTGACCTATGAATGGTTTTCTGATTTTAGTCAGGTGTTCTTAGAGATGTGTTTTTATCAAATTGATTTGTGTTCCTTAAGTATCTGAATTGTAACACTTTAACTGAAGTTAAAGGATTGAAATTACTTATCTTTTTAACTTTCTCTGTGTTTATCATAGCAGAATATAAAGGGTGTCCCATTTTGCCTGTAGCGCCTGTGATAAATCATACTAATACATATTTATTAGTTGATATTCATATTCATTTCATATTAACAATCTGAATCTTTAATGTAACTAGTTACTAATGTTTTTAATAACGGGGTCAAAAGTAATTTATTCTCTTACAAATTGGTAATGGAGAAGAAAGTAAACATAAAATGGATTACTTTTAGTTAGTTACTTTTCACCACACACATGCACGTGCACACGCACACACGCACACACACATACACACATACACACACACACACACACACACACACACACACACACACACACACACGCACACACACACACACACACACACAGAGAGAGAGAGCTCCATCACATTCTAGAAGGTTTTCTGATCTCTTTGATTGGTCATAGAATGTGCTGACAGAATATAAAGGTGTTCAACACACAGACACTTCACACACACTTGGACCTCGAGACTGGACACTCCTCTCACACAGACAGAGATATTTTTTTAGATTCAGACCCAAATCACGCAGCATCATGCTCACACTAGGCTTCGTTGCGCGTGCTTTAGTCACTCAAGGTACCAGAAAACTTGTTGACTTCTTTACAGAAGTAAAAGAGAAAGACAAGGAAGACAAGGACCAACCAGCACAGCCTTTCACAAAGTTATCGGCGACACCAGGACTTGCAAGGCTGTTCCAGACAGCCCTCAATAACCCAAATAATTCCAGAAATGCCCTCAAGGAGAGCTGCGGGTTTCCAGGTGGATGTAATACTTCCTGGATGAATGCACCATTACAGGCCACACTACACCTGTCTGCTGTGCAGGAACATTTAAGGGACCAACCCACACAGCCTTTCACAAAGTTATCGGCGACACCAGGATTTGCAAGGCTGTTCCCGACAGTCCTCAATAACCCAAATAATTCCAGAAATGCCCTCAAGGAGATCTGCGGGTTTCCAGGTGGATGTAATACTTCCTGGATGAATGCACCATTACAGGCCACACCAGGATTTGCAAGGCTGTGTCAGACAGCCCTCAATAACCCTGGGATGCATTTCACACCGAGAGACATGTTCTGGACTTTGGTAAAATCAAGGGAGAAGAAGTCTGCTCCAGATGAATGATCCCAGCGATCTATTAGATCTGTTGTTGCGCTGGTAAGACACCTGTGGAGTGCAAACAGCTATTGTGGCTCTAGAACAAAGCACGTGTGAGAGCTGTAATGCCGGTACATGGAGCACCTCATGTCTGGGTAACATTTACACTTTACGAGAGCGAGATGAACACAACAGGTTTTCAGTTTCCGCTCTTCTCAAACGTGCCTTCACTCAGCACTCAGGACAATGCAAGGCATGTGGATCCCTCGTAGAGAGAGACACAGTTTGGAACAGTCCTGACATTTTAACCCTTTACTTCCCTCGAGAAGCCCCCAATGGATTGATCCTCAGAGACCACGTGACTCCATCACAGTTTGTAGAAGTTCCTGTGGATGCAGACCGGGTGCAGTTATACAGCCTGTCTTCTGTTGTATGTCACAACGTCTACAGCCAGCGCATGTGGTCACATTTGTGTACTGATCAAGTTACCACCATAGTGGACGATTCAAACACAGTCATCAGACTTAAATGAATATGGCATGATCTACTTCTGTGAAAGGTCAGATACCCATACTGATTGAAGTCCATGCTGAAAAGCAGCTGCGCCCATCGGCTGCATGTTCTCCCTGTGTCAGTGTGGGTTCTCTCCGGGTGCTCCGGCTTCCTCCCACAATCAATGCAAAAAAAAAGTAAGAAACATGGGGCTGCATGTTCTCCCCGTGTCAGTGTGGGTTCTGTCTGGGTGCTCCGGCATTCATGCAACTAGTTGTAGTTGCATGAATGCAGAAGCATGTGGCAAGTGCAAACTAAAAATACAGGCTACAAATCTAAAAATGTGACAAAACCAAGAAATTACTACTGTGACTGCTACTGTGAATGTTAGCAGGAACAGCAATGTTTACAACAGCAAAGTCACAATAAACTCAATATCTAGAAGAAGTTTAAGATTTGTGGCAATATAAACAGCCTACACAGACAGCTGTCATATTAGATTATTCTTCTCTCTCTCTCTCTCTCTCTCTCTCTCTCTCTCTCTCTCTCTCTCTCTCTCTCTCTCTCTATCTCTATCTCTCTCTCTCTCGCCCCTCTGTGAGAGACGGAGCGGAGCCGCAGTGGACAGAAGCGGCGTTAGGCTCAACACACACACACACAACACTGTATTACAAGGAAATGCGTACGGTAGATAAACATGGCGTTTTTATACCGCCGGTTTTTTACATCCCTATGCACAACAGGAATTTATTTATTCATTAAAAAAACACACAAAAAGGGCACTTTTTATGTCTATTTTCTATGTCTGCTCGGTTATATTGGCTGTTGCTAACCACCCACTTGTTGCTGCCTTTCTTCCAATCAGAACTTCTACCACAGCATGTGTCACATAAAAATACACAAACTAATAAGCATATAAAAATAACTGATTGGAAATCCATGCACACATATTGTTTAACTGAGCACAAATGAACTGTTTTGTAGATAGAAATGAAACGTTTTTAAATAGCCTCATGCAGTCTGTAACTGTCATAAAGCCAGTATAAATGTTATAATATCATGTATGCCTGTGTGTCACAGCAGTGTTTCCATTAGTCATGATATTGGCTGTACGTTGAAATGACTTCTCTGGCCTCTTCACATACAGTATAATAAATGCATTAACAATCAAATGGGACTTGCACAGTTTGAAATATACACCGCTCTGCCTGGCTGATTGAAAGTTTATTTTCAGCTCTATACAAAACCCATGTTAGGCTCAGTCACCAGGATATTACATGTATGTTAGCACCACTGATAGGTCACAGTTTGTGGTGAGCAAAACCAGATATTTTCATGGGAAGTTGGGATATCTCAAGTTGTATTTATGAAGACAAAAACTGATATTTTAAGCCAAACCATGACGTTTTGTCTAAACCTAACCAAAGCATAAGCACAGCGCTGTGACAAGAGAGAAATAGAAAATTGGACCTTCACAAACGGAAAGTTGCAACAGAAAGAAACGTACAGTTCGAACAAATCTGTGGTTCCTCACAAACGTGCTTAACCAGCCTTTTTTCCGGCAATTGGGTTGTGCACGTTATACAGTCCGAAACATTACGTTTAGCCAACATTTAGCTTACTCTATGAACAAGAGCTTGATCAACAATAGAACGAGCATCCCTCTGAAACAAACAATTTTTCCCACCAATGTTCACTGTAAATATATAAAATATATATATAATATATATATATAAAAACACCCCCACAGAATTCTCTTACACATCAGTCTATCCTGCTGCTGCCCCACAATGTGTACTGCTAATTAATATCTGAATCTGAGGATATTACTAACATCATTGATGGCAATGACTGCTTGGATATGTGTTCATATGTACTTGTATGTTTAACCTGTGTGTAAACTTTTTGAGTGCCACAGGATGCAAAATTGTATTGTATCCTATCCTATCCTATCCTATCCTATCCTGTCATTTTGTACTGGATTTGTCTAGTATATGTAGTCCATAAGATGACCTACTGGAAAAGACTGGAATGGATTTTAACTGGAATTATATAATAATATAATATAATAATAATATTGCGGTGCTGATGATACACAAACATGTTTTGCATAGAATTCTACCTTTAACTGTGCGTTCATCAAGGTAGTGTGAGGGTCAAATAACAATCACTTTATCAGTGCAAAACTTATTCAGAAGTGTGCTACGAGGCCTGGGCTTCCTCACAGTCTTCCCTGTAACAGATTGACTGAGAGCGGTGGGTGGACTGATGATATGAGAATAAGCACTGAACAGTTCCCTGTATGTGTGTGTGTGTGTGTGTGTGTGTGTGTGTGTGTGTGTGTGTGTGCGTGCGTGTGCGTGTGTCAGATGTGGGTGCATCCATTCACTGAGTGAGTCACTCTGTTTGCAGGGTCAGCTGAGCAG
The DNA here is from genome assembly GCF_965226575.1 of Pagrus pagrus. Classification (NCBI taxonomy): domain Eukaryota; kingdom Metazoa; phylum Chordata; class Actinopteri; order Spariformes; family Sparidae; genus Pagrus; species Pagrus pagrus. The sequence goes on from NC_140193.1 coordinate 25,700,468, forward strand.
AGAGAGCTACAGTACGTAAATTAATGAATCTTTATATGGTTACATCACATTTCAGGCTTTTCCTAAATAATCTAATTCAGCCAGGAGAGGCTGACGTTCAGAGGACGAGGCTCTTTTCCCTCCCGCCTGCTCAACTGGCAGCAGTGGACCCACAATGTGTTGTGCTACTCGCCTCATCGTGTCCGCCCACATGTTGCTGTTGTCTCCCTGAGTGCTCCTGAGAGCTTCTCAGAGGAGAGGTGTGAGAGGCGGAGTGCGCCGTGAAGGGCCATCGCCGCTGCTTATCAGGGCCACAGATCAAAGGATTATGGGTATTAACAAGGCGTTGGCTTCATCGACAAATGAGGGCTGATGAGATACTGACAGGAGACTCACACCTGGCTGTGGCACTCTAACAACAGCGACAGCCATGGTAGCAGCTCAACAGAGCAGAGGGTCCTGACACTTTGAAAACGACAATGAGCAATTTTTAAATCATCCTCACCATCCGCTTCATCTCCTTGGAGATCTGGTTGCCGCCCATATGGTTGTAGAACGGACGGTCAGTCCAGTGGCCGCTGTTGTGGGTCACAGAATTGGTCCTCTGTCGGTTCATCTTGGCTATCATAGCCTTCTCCTCTTTCTGGAAGAAATGAAGATACAGAGGATGATTAAAATGTATTCACTACATGCTGAGGAACATTATTTAAATCTTTGGCTGAGACCGATTAAAGATTAACTTTATTTATCCAATATTTACATTAAATCTTTCTCCTGTTTAGTTCTACAGCTGATTATTTGGCCTCTAATGGACCAAAATCATTTTATCTATATTCACCATCGACCTCCAGTTGTGGAAAGTAACTAAGTACAGTTGCTCAAGCACTCTAGTACACATTTAAGGTTCCTGTACTTCACTTGAATATTAATATTTCGTGCTATTTTATGCTTTTACTTCACTAGATTCGAAAGAAGAAATTGCTTTTTTTACTCAGTTGTAGTTAGTGAATAGCTCTGTGCTTTTAATTTTTTTAATGCATGATTTTTACATGTAAGTAATTTTATACTGCAGTATTTTCAGTCTTAATTATGTCATTGGTGTAAATGTGATGACTCTGGGATAACTGTGACTTGGTTAGATGATACACTCTGAACTCTTGATTGTATAGTATGAAGAACAGCCTATATATATATAAATATATCTCAGGATGTTCCAGAGGTTCACACTTTTAAAACCAGGATTAAAAAAAAAAAAAAAGCAATTAAAAGTTTGTCTCCACTTAGATGGAAAAAGCTTGAAGCTTCACCAGGATCTTAATTTGGATCATCTGATTTCGTGGCTGATTTTAAAGCAGTAATTGGGTCTACTACTGACAATATCTGTACCTACCATCACAGCTTCACTGCACAGCTGGAACAATCATTGCTCTCTTCTGTTTTACTATCTCCTCACATCTGTACTAAACCCTTTTACATTCTGTTGGATTTTGTATTACTAATTATCTTGTGGCCTGTCCTCTTCCAGGTCACCCTGGTAGAGAGGAGGCTGTGTGGCTCAGGCACCACCTGGCGATGCTTCAATGTTTTTCCGCACTTGAATCGAGGGTCTAAGGACAGAGGATGCTGTGCAGATTGTAAAGCCCACTGAGGCAACGTGGTTGTGATTTTGGACTATATAAATAAAATTGATTTGATTTGATTTAAATAATGTGATACAAAAATAGGAAACAGAGAAAAGCTGGTAACCCTTTGTAATGTATGAAGCCCATGTCTGTAATGCATTGAAACACATTATCAACATACTTATAACTTATAGTCAGTCTTTACAGGCAGATTTTAGTTACAAACTATTCTAACTCTGACTTTACAACTTGTACATTGATCAGTTTATAGAAAACCTATTTAGTAATTGTGTAGTAAGATGCCTAGTGGTGGTGATGTTTAAGTCATGTGACTGTGATGTAGTCTGTTTATAGCCTAACATTAGCTTTTTTTTTTTTTTTTTGGCCTTTCATGACATTAATGAAAGGACAGCTTAGGAGTTGACAGGAAACAGGATGAGAGAGGGGGGATGACACGCAGCAGAGGGCCAGAGGTTTGACTCGAACCCTGGGTCACTGCAGCAGGGACAAAGCTTCTGTACAAACCGAGCCACCAACATTAGCTTCTAGCAATTTAATTTACGCTCGAAAATCATAGAGCAGTATTCATCTGTGAAGATTATCTTGATGAACAAAATATGTAAGTATCATGAACTTGTGTTTGTCACAGTGATTATTTTTTCGGCGAAAATCTGAAATCCAATACAAAACCCCACAGAAGGGAGCCAGGGCCGTGCTAACTTCCGGGTAAGCCTACGAAAAATACGTCATCACTTCACCACTCTATTCCTTATAGTGAGCAATCATAAACATTCAGAATGCTTTATAACTATAATCAGACATTATGAAGTCAAATATCAATCCTTGACTCATAGTGTATTGGAATTCTCATAGCTGTAATATATTAAAATCATTTCATAAAACATTAGAATGACTAATATGATGCAATATAAAGTGATTATAAGTTACCGGTTCCTGTAAAGGCAGGCTACTGTGTGTATTTTGTATTTTGCTGGAAGCAGAAATCTCCACGATGGAGATGTTTTGTTTTCATTTCTTTTTAGCTAAACAAGTTGACCACAGTAGAAGCAGTCTAAACCAAGGCAGCAGGAAACAAACAAAGATTGCCATATTTCTGTTGTATGTTTGGTGGGAAGACTTTGACAAAAAGCACTGGACGAAGATCTCCTCCCACAGCAGACACCAACGTTGAAGACTCATCACACTGTGAGGAGCAGTAACTAAAAGCATGCACCGGCTTTCATTCTGTGTGTATTTTTATGCTCAAGGAAAATAATCAGTTTGGTTGCTGTGTAATAAGATGCTTTCCGGAGCTGTCATCTGTAACTGTTTTATTTCTTACAGATCTGATATTAGAAGAGCACGCTGACTCCAGGATGTTCCTTTTCAAAAGTAAAAAATATAAAAAGTAGCCGAAATAATTAGACCGCACAATCATCCTTCTGTCTCACAGCATGAGCAGCGAAATGAGAGGAGGATATCACTTCACATGACATGCTATCTATAGTCACAGCTTGTGATCCTGCTGGAGGACAAAGACAGCTGATTAGAAACAGTCCAGTCATAAACAAACTGGAGCTCACGCAGCGAGGAACAGATGAACTCATTCCTCTCCCAAACGCAGTTCACAAGGGACCCCATCCCACTTTATAAACACTGATATGCACAATATGGACTGGCTGTGTTTTTTTAAAAAGAGAGCTCCATTAGGAAGAGCACTTTAAATTTGACCAAAAATGTCTTATCTTGTTTTTAGCTTCAGAATAATTCATCGCCCACACAGAGATGGTCTCAGTGGATTGTTGGTGAGCTGCATTATGTTGTTAATACACACGTAGCAGCAGCCCTCAGCTGCACATTAACACACTGCCTAGTTAATGGTGCCACACACACATTTGTCACATGGTTAAGGCTCGTTGTCTTCTGGTGATTTCAACAAAAAAAAAGGGAACACAGTTCAAAGGCAGCAGATAGTTTTTTTACACAGATGTGTCCAATCATCAGAAAGCTGTGGATGCTTTTCAGCACACTTTATAGTAAAGCAAAGCCTGCAGTGAAGAGGACAGCGAAATGGAATAGAGGAATTTAAGAGAAATGTAAAATGCATCTGTTTATGCTGTGAATCAGAGCCTGAGAGATGTTGAAAATCAATACATGGTGAAACTTCAGAGGGCTTGCACTATAACTGGTATTTCCATTAGCTTTTGTTTGTTCTTTTACCCAGTTTTTACACTACTTGTTAATAATCAGAAAACAGATACCAACATTTTCCAGATTTTTCTAGAGTTGCATTTATTAAACTTTTCTTACATTATGACTGCAATAAATGAGCTATTCAGAACTTTTCTGCCTCTTTAACTCACTATTTTGGTTTTACAGCACATTACAGCAGTCTCTGCTTTCATATGAACTCTGTTCACACATGTTGGAAATTCTCTGTGTGGTTTGGGCAACGGGCTGCGCCTGTTGGGACGCTACACTGGTTTTGCGTTGATATTAATACTATATGTATTTGGGCGTATCTGCAATATCTACAAAAGAGCGGAAATATTCTGCAGATGCTTTGCAGAACTTTGACGATGAGAAGTTTAAACGTCATTTCCACATGTGCCAGTGTACTTTTGAGTATGTGTTACAGCTGATTAAACCAGCACTGACACAGAGGATTACATATCGTTGACACGTTTACTCGCTCGCTGTAAATTCACTCCAGACATGTCTGCTCTGTTCACACATGTGGTTCGCCTGGACTTAGGACGAGAGAGTTGGCAGGGTGAGTCTGGAGCAAATGATGCAGACATTTGTGTTCACACCTACAGCTCCTCCAGGTAAACTCTGGATAAATCCAGAGTTACAATGCATGTGTGAAAGGGGCGTAAGTGTACTTTCACGAGTATTTTTCAAGTCTGTAATTTTACTCGTACTTAAGTATGTATTACACCATGTAATCTACTCAGTCACACTATCCGATCACCAACGGGCCAAAGAAAACTCTGACATACAGACAAAGACAGAGAACTGTGCAGCAGGTTTTAGAGGTGACCACTGAGCAGAACAGAGCACGAGTCATTTAGACCGAAGAGTTGGAGAAACCGAAACTCCTTTGACTGAATGTCAAATCAATGCAATTGATAATGTCTTAAACATCAACGGTTAAAAAGTAACTAATACTCTGAGTCGTGTTTAAGAAGAATACTTTGTACTTCTACTTGACTATTATTTGAATACAGTCGCCATAACAACTTTCACAAAGGCTTGTAGTGGAGGCCTTCTGCCCCCTAGTGGCTAGATTTCAATGAATACAGCTTTAAATTTAAGAATTTTAAATTAATCAGACCTAAATACTGTGCATCTTACTATGTGTGCAATTTGCAGTTTCAGACATTAATGTGGACCGTACCCTTTTCTGACTGCAGCCCACAATGAGGTAGGTGTCTATGTTGTGCTTCTTCAGGAAGGCGTTCCTGTCTCCCCCTGCTCCCGCCTCCACATCGTAGTCCCCATTCAGATAATTCAGAGTGGCCTTAGTGATGTGAATACGCCTGAAATGGGAACAACACACAGATTACTTGTAGTGCGTACTGCAGCTGACCTTACAAAGTACATACTGTTGCATGTACAGTAGTATGCATACAATTGGGACATACTACTTCGTCATGACAGTGCGTGTGGGTCAGAATAGTCAGAAAAGCATGCTGGCTTTCATACTGCAAAATATGACGGGATGTAGTCGGACATCCTCATATTTTGGCACACTGCATTTCACATACTTTGTATTGGGACATACTGAGTCTTTTTCTGGCATACTAAACAGTATGGTAGTATGGGTATTGGAACACACTGACAGTTTGAGCAAAGTGGACTGGTTTATAGTCAGTTTGATGTAGACTAAAACTGGCGAGACATACCCAGCTTGGCCCCCAGCCTCCATCTGATTGGCTAGTGTGACATCATTGGACCAGACATCAAACTGCCACTTCCTGAGTCCCAGCACCCCACAGTGCACCCTGCCGCTGTGGATGCCCACTCGCATGTTCACATTCACTCCAGTCACCTCCCGTACCAGCCTGCAAAAAACATGAAAAATGACAGTGAATGACCTCTAACGTGACAAAAATAATAATCCGCAAACAATAATCTACAATATATTATTTATAATTTTGCCAACATCTTTGGTAACACACGCTGAACACTTTTAAAGCAGTGTTTTTAGTACTGTGTGTCTTTCTAACTCTAAGCTGGGAAGATATAGACCCGTACTACACTGACCAGCATCAGTGGGAATGGATAAATAAATAGTGGGCATGATGCTAACAGAGCAGATTTAGGCAGGTCAGCTGCGACTGCTTAAAAACTTGGGTCACTGTTGGAAGAAATGAAAAACACGGAGGAACTGGGCGGCCCTTTGGGGATTGTGTTACAGACAGACATTATACATCCTTCACAACCATGTGTCAGCCTCGAGCCTTAAACTGTAACCTCAACCCCTGAGAAGATGGATGTCAGATGTCAGTTTGTCTTTGGGATCATTTACAGGAGCTAACTGAGATATGAAAAAAAAGAAAAGTGATGTAATCAATTACTGCTCCCACTGCATATACAATAATTCCCATGAAAAATATCTAAATCACATCATCCATTAATCCATCCAGTGGTTTTCCCGCTGGCTGTGCTCTCTAAGGCAGACTGGAGACAACAGCTTCCTTTAGACTTTCACATATTTAGCCATTTTTATTGCAGTCACATGTTAACCACTGAACCAGGGAGGAAGTCTTACGAAATGGCCTCTATCATGTCCATCCCCATCTCCACACAGCAGTGGGCGTGGTCGGCCCTCGCCTCTGGCAGCCCAGACACGCAGTAGTAGCAGTCTCCCAGGATCTTGATCCGCAGACAGTGGTTCTCCTGTCAGGAAAGACCACACCCCATGAGTTCATTCAGGCTTTAATATTATTGGCTGTCAGAGGTGCTGGAGGTATATGGAGGACCTGAGATTTTTAGCGTGTGTGTGCTGGCATAATGAGGGTTATACTGTATGTAAATGCATATCCAATCATTTTCAATATCTAACGAGTAGCTCACAGTTCACCTTTGTGGCAGAAAATCTGTAAGTCATGAGGTCTGCTCCCAAGACCAGAGTGAAGAGTGGCATTCAAGAGGTTAGGAACTCAGGGTGTAAGGAAAGAAGAATTAAAATAAGTGTGGAGAGAACTCCATAAAGAGCGGTCCTGAGAGAGCAGGATCGTCCTGTGTGCTGCTGTGTCTGGAGATCACCGCTGAGCACTCATGTGGTGACGCAGAGAGGAGGGAGGGGATTGTTAAACTACTAAACGTCTAAGAACAAAAATCAAACCTCTGAAACAGCACACCAGAACTGCTGCAGTGTTCTTTCACTGCCACTGTTCACAGTAATGACTCTCACGAACAACCACCGTAACTTAATAAAACTGACCAGAAGCTATTCTGAAAAACATGTTTCACGGTTGACATTTCCCCCTCAAACATGTCCGGCTTGGGGAGTAATACATTTTACTGGATTATGTAGAATAACGCAGTTATTAGATTACAGATACATTCAGTAAGAGATGATACCTGACAGGATTACAATTTTAGAATAAAGAACAACACACCAGTCTGTAAACATGCACATGTGCACACATGACAACACTTCATGTGTCTCACACAACTTCACTCTGATCCGAGTGAAGCTGAACACAGTGTGTATTCTTAGAGAAGATTCAATAAAAATAAAAGTTATCTTATTGATATTTCTTTCTTTAATCTTTATTTGCATATGTTTGGTATTGAGGTAATCCAAAGTAACAGAAAGTAATCAAGTTATATTACTTTAAAATTGTGATACTTGGATTACATTACTGACTTCATTGTTTAACAGGTAAGTAGTAACTGTATCAGAATACATTTTTACTAAATTTTAATACTTAATAATTAATAGTTAATTAATTCATTTACAGAAATGTTTAATTCTAAAATGGCAGGAGAACATTCAACCTTAAAATGCTCATCACAGTCAAAGCCTCATTGCTAAAGCTAATCATCATCACAAATGTGTAAGTTATACATGCCTTTGTTTCTCAGACTCTCAGTAACAATAACTTCAGCTGCTCTCATCAGTATTTTTAAAATAACAATGGATCATATTACCACATGTAATGTGAAGGGGGAAGCTCGTTTAACCCACGGAGAAATCCACTTGACCCGTACAGAGCTTATTAGCAATTCAACTTTAAGCTCAGTGTTTTTATTGTTATTATCATTTTATTAGTATCATTATTAGTAAAGTAGAACATTTCTAAAGAGCCGGATATAAGTGGACACCAGGCAATCTAAAAGGAGAGTGGAAATTGCACTCATATTTGCACTCGACTCCTAAAGTATACTCCTTCAAGTATGTTGCTCCAAGTCTAATGAACTGTTTTATTAAATCAGCCTTATAATTAGATTTTAACGTTGTGATTCGGCCATCGAGCTGAATCTTTGCACATTCAAAAAACTAAAAGGAAACATTGATGGATGAAAAGAAGCACGATTCCACAATAGCTGCATCTTAGCATTGGTTTAACACGTTAACCTCAGAATCAAAGACCCACTGGCAGTGTATGTGTTCTTGTGAAACACTCTCTATCTCATGATAGCCACCTGAGTGTCTCTGTAGCCCACGGCTCTGGGAAGATACAAAAAGACCCACTGTGTAAACAGCGCAGACAGAGAGCGTGTGTGCGTGTGTGTGTGTGTGTGTGTGTGTGTGTGAGTGTGAGTGTGAGTGTGCACGCCGGTCTACACGCAGATACAAGGCACATCTGGCATGGACATAAAAGTGTCAGGAGCAACGTTTCCTGCTCATAATGCCTGCTTCGCTCATAAATATTGATTAGCACATTATTGCACCTTTCATAAACAAATGTCATATATTGAGTGTTAGCTGGACAAACAATGAAGCTTCTGTGGATAAGAAAAAGAAAATATCAATATTCATGAATGTGCTCTCTATGAAGCTGTGGTTCAGATATTAGAGAACACATGTCTGGCTGCAGGACACTGATGGCTGAAGCAGATATTTTGGAGCTGGAACTCACTACATGTTTGTATTTATGTTAGCATTGGAGGAAATGTATTACCCAACTGTATTTAGAGTTTTAGCTATAGGCAAAGTAACCATACTGAGACAAGGACCAAATAAAGTGAAGGCCGATATGTAAGACGTCCACACATTACGCTAGCTAAATGAAAATGCATCTCTCTTTGTCCATGTAAGCCTTCCATCCACCATCTCACATGATAACTGGGTTTTTAGGGAAATTCAGGGGTTTAGCGTGAATTCACTTAAAGGATGAGTTTGCCCAAAAATAGAAATTCAGTCATTATCTAGTCACCCCTATGCAGATGAGAAGTTGGATAAAGATACGTAGTCCACAAAACATTTCAGGAGCTTCACAGCAAAACAGAGTTGCAGAATTCCCCTAAACAACTGAAGTAGATGGGGGAAAAAATGGCTCCATACAGCTTGTCCAGTGTAATCCAAGTCTCTGGCAGCCCTGTGATCCAAAATTGATTTGAGAAGACCTCTTTGTTACACCCTTTTTAAAGCCAAGATCTTCATTGTAGCTGCTAAGCTGAAAGCATTAACGTGCACCCTGTCTGAAGCGGGTGCACAAACTTCAATTGAGGACGTAAATAATGTTTTGTCTAATCAATTTTGGATCTCTGGGCTTCCCGAGACTAGGATTATGTTGGATGAGCTGTCCAACATAATCCTATGCCGTTTTTCCATCACATCTGCTGGCCTGGCTCTACTCGGTTTGACTCGGCGCAGCAGGGATTTACATTTCCACCACAACTGGGCTACCTGCTTGAAGGTGTGTCTTAATGATGATCTTGTCTCGATCCCCACAGTACTATCGAAGAATCACCGCTAACGAACTAGCTCCGCTAATTCAGTAACACGTTTCATTTACTTTAATGTTATTTACTCATTAAAAGCTTTTATGATGAAGCAGCATTATAGGAAATGTTGTGTTTTCAGCAGTAATAACTAAACATGACTCTTAAAAACAGTAAAACACAGCAGATGTTTAAAAGTACAAACAGGACGAGAGAAACTAAAGCGATTCAGTTAGAAGCTACAAAAGTAGAGAGAGCTGAAAACGTTTTTCTCTCAGGTTTCCTGCACAGACATGAGCTGAGTATTGATCTCAGGGGGAGAGGGTGCTTGTTACGGGTTGGTCACAGTCGTGACTCGTCACCGCGGCCCACTTGGAGGCGGGTTGGGCCTACCTACTTTAGCATAGCACATGTGCTTCCTTTTGCTTTACTCTACAGTCCAGTACAGTGTGACACATGCCATAGTTCACCAAATATTTTACAAACTGAATTGTTTTTGAACAAACAGATGCTGAGCCAGAGAAGGTGTAGTAACAGCCTTCAGCCGAATGTTTCACACTCTGTCCACACTGACTGCATCCAGTCTGCTGCTCTGCTCTGACAGTCCCATTCATTGTTAATGAAGCAGTCGGCTCCCCTCCTGTGGGGGCAGTTGCACTGAGTGTCATGTGTTCTCTATGACTTGTCTGATCACTGCCTCAGCACCTCCTCCTTCAGCTTGTACTTGAAATATTCTGCTACTGAAAGATAAGAACTGTCTCATGGATTATTCAGAACTTTATTACCACTGTTTTAATAATAAATGAAATATGCAGACGGTTGAGATAGTTAAAATATCACAAATGCCTCAAGAACTTATTTTTCCATGTAGCTACTGCTCCTCTGTTCATGCACTTCAAAACAGCGTGTCCTCCTCGTATTCCTTGTGAGCAGGAGGTTCAAAGAGCCAGTCCTCCTCTAATAATGTACTCCTCTAGTCCCTCTCATGTGCATGACCTTTGAGGAGCTTGTGCTCTGACCTACTACTCTGGTTCACAGTCTAACCACTGACTGGCTTTACTGTACATACTGTACGCTGCAGGTTTTATCTGAGTATTAAACTCAGCAGTATCAGAGGTGAGCCCTGAACCAAGGAAGCTAAAAAGGAAGGAAAGGTCATCACGTCACTGAATCCTGCTTTGGTGACAGCTTAATTTAAATCAATGGGAGACACACTAATAGAACATATCTACACTATCTGAAGTGTGCTCTTTCACTTTCTGGAGGCATTTCTTCATCAGAAGTCAAACGACATGGACATGTTGGGTTTCAGTGTGATCCTCCATCATCTCCCATGGACCTCAATACAGCTGTCACCGCAGTCTGGTGCCAGAGCGAGATTCAGTGACACGATGACCTTTCTATATTTTTTAAGTTCCTTGTCCTGATCCAGTAACATCATGCATCACCAGGTAAAGTTTTCACAATTATGCTATCAGGACAATAACATCGCCAGTGACCCAAACTGCTACACTGATGAGAGTGAGAGTGCTACAGCAGCTCTGTGCAGCAATCACTGTTAAGAGCCGCTCACAGCCTACATGCATCTGTGTGCACATTAACTGTTTCAGCCGCAGATTGAATAAACAGCAGGCTGCAGTGACAGTAGGTGAACTCTGACCTATTTGCTGTTTCACAGTCCTTCACTACCAATTATCCATTACATGTGCAGGATGTTCGGTGAGCCCACTGAGGAGAATAACTCAATAACCAGTAACAACCAAACTGACTTCACCTCATTCGTAATCACTGGAAGGAACCCCAGAAATGAGATCAGGCTTGTCTGTCATCTGATGTCTTATGTAAGTGTAACTGCATTCATAAGTAGCACCCAAGATAACACAAGATCTTGATCAAGCCATGCTTCATTAGTGTTATCAATGGTATTTAAACAAGCTTTCTAAATGAGTGCTGAGAATCAGTAAATTACTTCTATGCACAATATTAATACATTTTCTAGCCTGCTATCTTAAAAAGTGTCCTCGACATTTGCATTGGATGAAATGTGATTACTCTCTTACTAAAACAAAGACACAGACACGATTTTTTTTACAAAATAGAGCTAGAGTTACAGAAGAAAAGTACAAAAATGAAAATGTGAGCACATTTTGTGGCCTTCACATACAGTATAATACATGTGTGGGATCCTGTGATGCATTCTTACCGCCGCCAGCTTGTCAAAGCGGGCGAAGAGTTCGTTCAGAGTCATCACCAACTCCTGCGCTGTGCACTGGGATGCCAGACTGGTGAAACCCTCGATGTCTGCAAATAAGATGCTGTAGAGACACAAAGACAAGAGAAACACAGTTCAAAAATCTTTCATTCTCCCAGTTTGGAAAGACAGTTCCCTCTGTGCTGCAGTCCTCGTCTCTGATATCTACTGTCTGCCTGGTGAGGCTGCAGACAGACATGTGCTACCTGAGAGGGCACATGGTGTCACCAGCCGCTTCTTTTCACCTGCTGGCAATGAGCTTCAACAGGAAGGTGTAGCCCAGGGGAGCTTCAACTCAAACTGGATGTACATATTGTAGATGTGTTACAGAGGCTTGCAGACGGCCCGATGTGTTCACCTCTCAAATCTCAACTACGAGTTGTGTGGCCCTGTGCGTCAAGCAGGTTGATTAGTTTAATCATGTCTGTAAGGAGGTGGGCTCGATAACAGGGAGGAAAACAATTGTAAATGTATTATATACAAGTATAAAGCAATATCCATGCAAGTTCAAGCAAGCTATGCTAAGAACATGATCGTTTGCCGCCTTCCCACGCGTGATCACAATCAATTCTGTTAGTTTGAATGCTAAGCCGAAGCCAGAGGGTTACTGGGAATCAATTCCCTGCGCTGCCCATGGCCAGGTCAACATTTCCCAGAAGTTCCCAGAGTTTCCAGAAGGGACCAAAACCGAAACTCATGACTCAATGCCATAGGAAATCTCACCCAAAAAGAGTCCCATACTGTTCCTTTACTGCAATCAGCACTTTGAGAAGAGTTTATTCTGAAACAGCCCTGCAGCTGCATCTGATCCCTGCACAGTCGGTCGGAGCAGCACATGGTGCGCAGAGACGAGGCTCTAAGTTTGGACCTGCTGCCCAGCTGTGATCTTCCTGTATTCTCCCTGTGCCTGCGTGTCCCACCAGTTCAGTAAGTAGAGCATGTGCCCCATGTAGAGAGCCTCACCTCAGCGGCCCAGGGTTTGATTCTGACCTGTGGCCTTTTGCGGCATGCCTCTCTGTCTCCCTGTTTCCTGTCTCTCTTCAGCTGATCTGTCCAATAAAGCTATTAAAAAAAGGCTGAAAAAAAGGCTTCCCAAGGGCTCCCTGTTCTCTCAACAAATGTCAGCTGTCATCTAACTTTCTAACTAAATTTGTCCATAAAATACTTGATTCAAAACTCCTGAAAAAGAAACCATGACCTCATTTTGGTACACCAGACACGAGTTTAAAGAAAGGAGAGCAGAGAGTGATTAAACGACTCTGGTCGATGTGTACCACTGAAGTAATTGAATGGAGGTGAAAAGTGCGAGACTTTGGGTGATGTGTCTTTGTACAGTCATGTCTGAATGTAATACAATGCCTGTGATCTGTACTGGATATAGCATTTGTGCTAATGAGGTCTAGCCCTGGCAAAATGGCAGAGAGAGAGAGAAAGAGAGGGAGATCTAATACATTTGCGAGTCACCTTACGCTTGTAAAAAGTTAGCTTTCCTTCCCAGAGAACAAGGTAAACTGATACACAAAGGTCTTTTAGTGACTGAGGCATTTTCATTACCCTCCTAACACTGACGCACAACAGCAGGACAGATGATCTCATCAGCCTGAATCATTTCTCTCAGAGAGACACAAGGACAAAGGGACCAGGCTGGCAGGTAGGGACAGTGATAGGCTCAGCGTTAGCTGTGGGAGACAGATAAAACCTTGTCCTGAACGGTTCAAGTTGTTCTGTGAGGCATCACAACCCTCGACCACACAAAGTCACATCTCAAGCTTGACATTTCTCTCTTCAATAAGCATATTTATTCTCTGGACATTGATTTTCTCCCGGGGTGAAGCATGTGATGAACTTCATAAATCAAACTCAGAAGGCAAAAACCAGCCTCGTGTCTCTTTGCTACTGAGTGCTGCTTAACCCTGTCTTAACTTGGACAAAGACTCACCTGAGCTTGACTCAGTGCCTTGTAAGATATCCAATAATCACATAAACCTTGAGGAAAAAAACATCTCCCACCTTAATCTTAATTCATTCATTAAAGTGTGGACATCAATACTCTGTGACTCTGTACACCAAAAAGGTCTGGGGCTGTTTTTCAAGATTTGGACCCATTGCTCCAAATAAGAGAAGTCTTTATGCTCCAGTACGATATATGTCTCTATAGTTACAGTACTTATCATGTTTGCAGGCAAAACTGGCTATAAAGTAAAGTAGCTCATATTATCTGAATGGAGCACTGTGTTAATTCAGGCAGAGCGGACCATCAGCTGATCGCTGTCAGCTGATTCTTCCAATCACATTTACACAAACTAATGAGGCTGTAATCACAATCTGACAATACTCCCTCACTCTGCTGATTATTCATGCCACTGCTGCTTTTATGCACGCTGCTGCGTCTAACAGCTCCTCCATTGTGAGTTTACCCTGAATCATACTCATTGCTGTTATTTAAATCACTGTGCCAGACGTAGCTCAGAGCTAATTTCCATCCGCAGTCTCTTGTATATATAGAATAACACACAGAAACAGTGATGACACACAACACATGATTCCTGCATGACTCCTGGCCAATATGACATCGCTACTGATATTATATAAACATGAAATTGATATGTTGCTTTTAATAATCTGATATTTCTACAACTTTTATCGTCATCTGGCAAAAACAAGTCTACCAGAGGAAAAAACTGAGTGCTGCAATGTAGGATGAAACAGTTTTGCATGGGACGAGCTCACATTCCCAAAGCTCAAAAGCCCTTCAGTGCTGAACATGATTAAAGTAAAAGGACTTTTCTTCATATGTATACACATTAGTGTGATTTAGCATTAGCATTTTATGACAATGCTGTGAAAGAGTATTTTCATATAAACTAAACAACATGGGGCCAAACACTTGTGACACACCTATCAAGGCTGTTCATACTACTGTGCACTGGATGTTTTACTCTAAATTATGGCATCCTATTGCTATAAAGACATCCCATGCCATTAATTAAATACATGCATTTTTTCTCATATAATAAACTGTGTACCCTGTAAGGGAGGTAGTCATTATATTGTATTTTCTGTCTTCTCTTTTTAATACAGTGTGCCATTCCACTGCATTGTATTTCTATCCATGAGTCACATTACTCTTGCTCCTGCAACATTTCCCTGTGGTCACGTAAAGTGAAGTGATCTCTCTGTGTCGCATACAATTCTCGTCCCATTTGATGTGAACACATTCACAGCTGGATTATACACTCAACAAATATAAATGGCACATTTTTGTTTTTGCTCCCATTTTCAGAGTGAAACATTTAAGACTTTTTATCTGCACACCAAAGAATTATTTCTCTTAGATTTTGTCCACAAATGTTTGTGTTGAGCACAACAATCCATCCACCTGACAGGTGCGGCCTATCAGGATGCTAGCATTAACGGCATGATTATTGCACAGGTGTCCTTTGGACCGCTCACAATAAAAGACCACACTTAAATGTGAAGTTTTATCACTCAACAAAATGCCACAGATGTCGCAAGTTTTGAGGGAACATGCAACACGCATGCCGACTACAGGACTGTCCACCAGAGCTGTTGAACATGAATTGAATGCTCATTTGGCAAACACAAGCTGTCTGCGAAGTTGTAACCATGCCAGCCATGGACCTCTACATCCGGCTTCTTTACCTGCATGATCATCTGAGACCAAGCACCTGGACAGCTGATGGAACAGCTGGTTTGCACAACCAGAGAGTTTCTGCACAAACTTCAGTGTAAGCTCCGCTGTGTGCTTGTCCTCCTCTTGACCTGACTGCCTGTTGGAACTGACACGAGCAGGCAACGGTTCACCTTCAGTGGTGTCTGACACTTTAAAGAGGTGTTGTCTTCAAGGAGGAATCCCGGTAGACACTGTACCAGGTGCGGCTGGGTACCGTTTAAAAAAAGATAGATACCGATAACAATAACATTCATCCACCACCATCGCCTCATGTTGCAGCATGATACTGCACAGCTTCATGCTGCAGTTCCTGGAGGTTTAAAACATCCCAGTTCTTCATGGCCTGCATACTCACCAGACATGTCAGCCACTGAGCATGTTTGGGATGCTCTGGACCGATGTGTCTGACAGCGTGTTTCACTTCCTGCCAGTATCCAGCAACTTCACACAGCCACTGAAGAGGAATCGGCACCATGATCACCTCTATGTTAAGGAGACTGAGGCAAAGGGTGGTCACACAAGACAGCGATTGACTGGTTTGTTGAGTCCAGAGTTCAGTGCCTAATAAATGTAAACTGCACTTTTTTGAGTGGCCTTTAATTGTGAACAGTCCAGAGCACACCTGTGAAATAATCATGTCTTTAATCATAATCTTGACATGCCACACCTGTCAGATGGATGGATTATCTTGGTAAAAGAGAAGCGATCATTCACACAGATTTCAACAAATTTGGGAGTAAAACAACACTAAGTGTTAAAAGTGTTTATATTGTTGTTGAATGTAAAGTCGCAGGTTTACAGAGCCAGCTGATATACAGCTTTAATATCAACTAGCAGGCAGCATTGTTATTATTTGGTTTGGTGAGACCAGACATCGCAAAAGTTTTCTGACTATGTTGAAGAGGCTCTCTGAGTCAGACCCCCAGGAAGGACAAGAGAGGGCTATAAATAAACAAAGCTTTAAACCAAACAAGCTCACATGAATCTCACAGGATAGGTGCCTGCTACACAGCCAAGAACATGGTGTGCTTATACAGTACAGAATGTGTGGGTGGGACATGCGGGTGTGTATGCTCATATATGCACACACTAATGTGTCAGTTCGTATGTGAGTATGTGAAATTAATTTGTGTGAGTGTAACGACCAGTTTTGTCAGGGTTCACAGACTTTTTCTCTTGGCTGCCCACATGTCAAGAGCACTAACAGGTTCTAATGAATCTGGGCTTCAAGAGGCCTAAATGTCCTCAATTTGGGTCTCAAGCCGAAGAGGATTAAGAGTCCCCACTCTGGGGTACACATTTCTGAGAATAATTGATTGTTTTCTGTGAACTGTTGCATGGGAGGACGAGTGAAACCAGACACTTGACCAATGTGTCTGAGCTCAGAGACAGGTCTGTCTTGCCGGCTAAGAGAAGTGATGGTCGAAGAGGAGGGCAAGAGGGATGGAGGGTGCTCTAATTCACTTACATTTAAAGCAAAACCTCTCTAAGCCAATTCAAAATTAAACAAACTGTTCTGCACCAAACCACATACATACACATTAATGTGACGTGTGGCTTGACATTAAAACGAGATTATTTATCATTTATCCTGACAGAGTATTCAGTTAAAAAAACTTAAATCATTGATGGACAAATTATGAGTCCAACAAGTGTGAGTGAAAAAGATGATGTTAATTCAGTAGCCGTTGTCAGATTGCAGGTTATGTGATGCACCCTGACCCTTTTTCTCATACACTATCATTACAAAAGACATGGCTGGAAAACAATCAATCAGTGCTACAAACACTGCAAACTGAATCTTTGTATCATTACAATTTTACCAGGTAGGTCCTTGAAAATTATAAAAAATCATCAAGAGGCCGTCCTGTCTGAGAGCAGGATCATCCTGTCACTGCTGTGTCTGTTGATTACTGCTCCCCCATACATGCTCGTGTTTTCACTGGCTGTGCCACAGCACGTTTCAGCAGCGTCCCAGAAGCAGCACTCCGCCCTGCTCTGCTCTGCTCCGCGGAAAATACACTCCGAGTCTGTTTTTGACAGATGTGGACTGCAGCAGCATCAATCAGCACAGAGTAGTTCGAGCTCGACAGGAAGTAAGACAGCAGAATGGCATAGTACATCCGGTCAATTTCCAAAATGAAACAGACTCGGAATTTACAGCACAACAAAGTTGGAAATATAATAATAATAATAATAATAATAATACTAAATAAACACTCTGAAAACGGACAAATAACAAAACAATTTAACTACATAGCCTACTCAACCAGAATAGAAGCACAAAAATCAAGGAGCAACAACAAAATAAACACAATCTGAGCAAATCAACAACATCAGGCAAGCATGATGCTCTTCTTCTGAAACCCTCCAAGTGGGATATATCTACTCTCGGTGCCATATTAGGTACAACAAGTCCATGTGCAATGCAAGAAACTGGAAAAGAACATGTCTTCTGAGGAAGCGTGTGGTTACTGAGAGGACTGAACTTAGGATCAGTTAATTTTACCGTGAATTTTCTTGTAGTGGAAAGATTGTGACATTTATTTACTTTTAACTTTGTAACATAAAAAAACTAGCGGTTTTGCCTGTTTAAGTCACAAAGGATCAAGGCAGTAACACACGATTCAAGAATAAACCTACCAACTGCTGTCGCAGATTTGAAAATTCAGTAACAGATTTAATTGTTGAGAATGTAGATTTTTGCATTGTAAGAGCTTGATTACGCTCTGCTGTCGTTGCTTATGTCTTGTTTTGAAAACTTGTTCTGTATCTCACGTGTCACGTCTGTGCTGGCTTATGTTTGCATTTTAAACTTGTTTCTTGATTTGAGTTTGCCAACCTTACAGCTAGCCAGATGAAAGTTTTGGCATAGTTACAGTAATGTTCATTAATATGCACGTCACCTGAGAAATAAACTGCATAAATGAAATGTAGCTATTTATAGCCAGGTATATAATGGGCAGATTTCCTGGTGGAGTATCAGTCCCTCCACCATTCCCATGGACACAGTGAAGCAGAGAGCGAGGCCACTTCCCACAGCCTGATGTAACATTAGAGGGGACAGTGGGCGGTGAGCTGGAGAGAGGGCATGAGAGACAGACCTGGGGTCGTTCAGTCTCATTTAATCATTACCTTGGTGATGAGTCACTTGTTGGACGCAACATTAAATTCTGATTTGCTTTTGTAGATGACAGTGACAGCAGAGGAAATCCTCAACTGGGAGCCGCTGGAGTCTCACAGGGGAAAGATGTTCAGACATCTTATTCAGCGTTTGATTAAACAGATAGAGCTGCAGTGTTCGGCTTAGCTCGCTTTGTTTCATGTTGTGTCCTTCTTGGAACTCACAAGGATTTCAGGCAATAATTTCCTCAGCTGATAACAACACAAACACGTGAAAGGGTTTGAAATGATAACCACACGGTTCTGTGAAAATACGAATGCCTCGAAGATAAAGCGTTCTCTTTCTGTTTTCAGATCAGTTTATATTCGTGCTTTGGGATGAACAGAGACTTTAGTGATCGATTCAAACTTTTATTTGTATTTGAGTATATTTTGTCCAGGAGTAATCCTTACTTTGACTCAAGCAATGGAGTTGTGTTCTTTGTCCACTGCTGAGGTTTTATGTGTAGAGTCGGGACATGTGTATGCAGATTGAAAGCTTTTTAAGTGCAGCAACTAATGTTTCAAGCATGTTTTCCTGAGAGTAAGAAAAGGAAGTGGTAACACTGACATTTACTCTGAACTGTCTTGAGGTTTAAAGAAACCGACAAGGAAAAATGGAAAAACAGAGTCATATAGTTTATAATATAGGCCATCCCTTCTCCTGCTGGCAGAGCCACCACTACAAAATCTATTTTGGGTCAAATCTCAGCTGAACCAAAGCTGTGCTGCGCTGGCCTCGCTTGACCCTATGATCCCTCCTCGTCTGGCACTACCACTGCCACCAGCCAGCTGCCCTTTATCCGCCCCCCCAGCTGCTTAACCCCACTGCTCTGCTGGTTGCTCGCTAACCTCAGCGAGGGAAAAATCTCATTCAGACCCTCCAGTCCTTTTGTCTGGCTCTGACTTTTCCTGTTTCTTTTTCTTTGTCTCGTACTCCATCATTCCATTCACGTCTGCGTATTACTCATCTGATCCACAACCGTCTTCATTTCCTGTTATGTCCCTGTCTCTCCAACCCTCTGTCTTTTTCCCCGTCTCTTTTAGATTGTTGGCCAGCCTTGTTCCATCTTGTCCATTTAGGGGATCGTTTGCAAACAGTGTGTACTTAGCTGCTCTCCCTCTTATTGGCTAAATCTCGCAAAATATATGACATCTGGACACCTGCTTAGGAACGATAAAATACCTCGAGGCTGAATATGATCTCATCCCTGAAGAAAATTACACGATTTATAAGTAACATATGGCTTTATGTACACATTATAGAGGCAAACTCTAGCCAGTTGTAATCTCATCTTTACTTGGTCGGTGAACATCAGCAACATGTGTGTTTGTGTCATTCCTTGTCCTTACTTCCATTAGAAACATGGAGAACAAAGGCAAGGTAAGGTCTTCTGATTTATATAATGTTCTTTCCATGTTTCTCTTCAGGGTGCTGCTGGCCTACATAACAGCACCAGCAGCCACAGTCACAGTGTTCTGAATACTTCACAAACGCTGACGGGGTGACCCGGCAGCATCAAAACATCCGGCCCCAAGCCTTCTTGCATAATACCTTAGTCAGCACACGATGTGGCCTCCTTGCTGAAGCCACAGGACACCATTTTACTCTCAAGGGCAAACACAAGTGGGATGCCACACTCTCGGGAAAGGGTACAACACAACTGCACCTTTAGGGTACAAATGTTGTTACTGGGACACTACCATGAACAAAAACATTGAGATGACATTTGTTGAAAGTCAAAAGTATTTTCAACGATACCAACTCTGCCTTCAAAACTAAAATTATACAGCCCTGGTGACAGTGATTTACTTTTAATGATGTAATTAAAATACGGCATGGACCAAGTACCCACAGGAAACGGTGCACACCTCAACAGGGTTCATCAGCCTGATACCCCTTTTCCTCTGGTCAAAAATACCACTTAAACCCGCTAAGATGTGTAAACTCTGCATTTACACCCGGGTCAATTGACTCTGCAGTAGACACAGGTTTTCATCACCTCTGCTCGGCTCGGCTTTGATCTAAACGTAAATAGGGAGGGAATTTGAGATGGTCTATTAAGGACGTTTTATTACTGGACATAGTGTTGGAGGTGGAGCCCCGTTCATTCCTATGAAAGCTGCTCAGTGGTGTTTTCGAAGACAGACAGCAAGGTGGAATAACAGCAAATATTCCCGTCTTAAAAAAGGCAGTGTGATTAGAGCTATAATCATTCGGAAGTATAATAAGAAATCCAGGGTAATGCCATGTTCACTACTGTACATGCACTGTAGTGTAAAAAAAGAGGATTTGACAACTGAAGACTTGAAGTCAGCAACTCTTTTTGTTTAGCCTAAACTGGCAAAATGAATAAAATAACTAGGCTGCAGGCAGGTTTTGTAATCTATATTCCTTGAATTTTTAATCATTAGACCTGTGCATTGAAAGGAATTGGCATCAGCTATGTAGAAATACATATTTTAGCATTTTAGCTACAGTAGCTAACATTTGGCTAGCTAAGATTACAGAATACACACTCATTAAGATTAAATCAAATTCATCTTATTGATATTTCTTTTCTCTTGGCTTTATTTGCAGTGAACAGAGGATAGGCAGATACAGTAGGTAGAAACACTAATGCATATCTACTGCAGCACACACTCCACGCACCTCTCCACCTCTCTGACTCCCCCTATCCCCCTCTTACTCTTTAGTCGCAGCAGTGGGAGCTGTCACTTCTCTTCCTGTTGTTACTCGGCCTCGCAGCGGAGCCCCAATTACCAAAAGCCACTGCCGGCTCCCCGACAGGCCGGGTCACACCTGGTTAGCTACCCATTAACCACACACTTATGACCACAGACAGAATTCAGCCAAGCTTAGCGGATGCTGCTAATGTGCCGCCTACTCCCCAGTGAGTCACAAAAAACCTACAGTAAGACCAAAACAACACTTTTTGGTGCTTGGTTTTGTTTGTTCCGGCTGAAAATGCAGATTTCTGTGGCTGCGTCTCTTCTAATTATAAATTTAAAAGGGTAACGTCTTAACAGGTGAGAGTGAGTTATGGGTCACTGACTTCTGTTAAAGCTTGACAGCTGCAATGAATACATCAGCTGTGAACCGACGTGACCTTCTTGGTGTTTGCCTCTTAACTGCAGAAGGCACAACTGTATTTTTTTCTGTATTTGTTTGTGTGTGTGTGTGTGTGTGTGTGTGTCTCAGTGCAAATTGGTTTCTGTATCTTCAGTTACATGTCCTGAAAATGTCCTGATTTTAAACACCACACTCTTAATTCTATCAAACTCTTAAACTCAACAAAAAGCATAATTCCTGATATCACATCATCAGTGCTGAAAAGACCTCTGTGTACAAGAGCTTTATGTACGTGACATGATGCTCCAACCCCCGAGGATTCAAAGGGACACATCAAAGTGATAATGGCCTTCAATAGCACCTATTATGTACCGAGGTTATGCCGTCCACCTGACTGCGACAGCCACAGGCCGTAAAACTCTCACAGCACAGTTTGATACTCGGGTTGCTGTTGCTCCACACACACACACACACACACACACACACACACACACACACACACACACACACACACACACACACACACACACACAGTGTCTGTTTCTCAGAGTCAACTTGATGCAGTGTTTTATTACTCCACGAGGTGGTGCCAAACCTGACCACAGTAATGAGCTCAGTGTTCACAGTTATTATGTTAAAGCAAAGCCACATCACACACACCTCAGTGAGGTAAACCAGTGATTAAACAATGAGGTACTGAAACTGTAAGCACCCCGGACAAAAAACAAGAAACTGAAATAACACCGGAAACAAAGATATCTGACCAGATCGAGAAAGATCGAGGGGCTCATTCAAACCTGACACCAAGGACAAGTCAAGTACATTTTGTTTATACAGCCAAATATCGCTAATCACAACTTTAAACAGTGACATGAGTTACGATCTCCTCTCTATATGACCCTCCGTTATCACATGATGGATATTCCTAATGTTCTAAGAATCCACATCCAGAGCAAGACATCAGAGGCACATGAACACTGTTGGAGGGTCCATTGGTAAAATCCTCACCAACTCTGACCACCGTTTGACAAGACAGTCTTCAGACAGTCTTCAGACAGGCTGATTTACAACAGAAATTTCCTGAGCAAGAATTATTTTCGAGTAGGCTCATAGATTTTTGTCCAAAGTGAATCCTGAAAACACGAAGTAAAGCTGGGGCCTTCATAAGCACCTTCTGTTAATAAGTGCACAACATACAAACAGTGGGAGTAACATTTGGAAGGACTCTGTTCTCTTCACGTGATTAAAAACTGAGCCATCTACCTGGAAACTACACCGATGGAGGATACGTGGCTGAAAGTAAGTGGACAAGCGGCTAATACTAGCATTTTTCAATATGCTACAAGTGTTGTAATTATGTTTCACAGTATTTCTAGGTTATAATCATGAATTCATTGTTTACTTTGTCCATCGTAATAAACCATTATAAGTTCTTAACAGGTAAAACTTCTGAAAACTTTTTTTTGTGTTCTTGGTTGACTCCTTCATGGTGAAAGGCTGTTAGTGGTCAGAGTTCATTGTAAGTATTTCCATGACATCATATTTTGAATAATTCTACACTGTATATGATTGCTGATACTGTGAATGTGTCTAGAGACGGGTGATAAATACCCTGGGAAAATACCATGCAGCCTATTGTCATGGCAACGCCTGCACTTCTCCCTCCTCCTCTGCCTTTGTCTGTGGGTGGGCTGCACCATTCAGGATTAATCTGGATTAAATCATGTTTTATTTTACTATTCTGTAGCAGCAACTAAACATTAGACTAAACTGACTCGTCTAGATTTGCCGTCCCCAACACCTCTTCCTCCTCCTTATGAAAGTTCTGAAGGCACGAGCTTGAAAGGTGAACAGAAAACTTCCTTATTTCACTGTCGATGATGAGTTTACTCTTATAATCTATCATGAAAAGAACGATCACTGGTACATTTGAACACAAAACATAATAACATTATTTTGTTTTTGGCAAACTTCAATCAACTCAGCAGAAAGTTTGTATTTAATGGTTATAAAGGTAAGGCAGAGATATCCTAACGAACATTTAACTCACTGTAATGTAAATTAATACAGCAGGTCCAAATTTTACTGCTTTTATCTGCAACAGAGTTCAAAATTCAGACTTTTCTGAATTAGATTAATTAGCAACATAAAACTCAAAGCCATCATATGACTGAGTGGAGCTGACAACATCACTTTTCTCCAGAGCACTTTCTATTGATGGGTTAATATACTGTAGTACTACTGTACACAGACGCTTGTAGTTGTCAGTGGTGGTTCAGCCAAATCTTTGTCCTCTGTGGCCAAAACTTGCTCATTGCAGCCTTAAAAAAGGTTGTATAATAAGGAGGTTTTGCATTGAATAATTGAATTAATGATCTGAGGAGTCCACTGTGTATCCTGACATGTGTGTATGCCTTGTTACTCTTAAAGCTTGAAATGATCCGTGGAGCTGTTGAGAAGACGTGTTAATTATAGCAGCTTCAATCTGTTTCCCCAAATGATCCCACCTCCTCCTCATCAGGGTGGGGGTGGGGGCCTGGTGTTACCTGACGTTGTCGTGCTTCTGGATGTAGATCTTGTGAAACATCATGTCCTCCCGCTTGGCATTGATGTCAGCTTTCATCTCCATGGCAACGTGACGGGGAAGCACTGAGAGCAGGAGACGTTCCTGCATGGAAACGTGGGGGCAAAGTGAGTTCAGTGGACAAGTATGAGTACGTTAAGAGGTGGTGGCTGTGGTTGTCTGAGGGGAGGCAGCGTGACTAATGCAACTAAATAAGTCTAAGAGCAAGAGCTGCCCCCAATGCTAATGAATAAAGGCTACATAGTGATGAACCATTACATTTATATAAACATCTTCAGAAAAAATAGAACTTGTCAATGTGTATTAAGATTAAAAACTACTTCTGTTTAAGTAAAGCTGGCCAACTGATTCAACAGGTTTCCAGAGTAATACAGTTTTAAATACAAAGGTTTCCCAGTGAAGCCATTTTAAACTGTGATAAAGCAAAAATGTAAAAAACTGTCTGTCAGTCACCCAGATATAATGTAATTTATCATTTCTGCAAATCACAGATACGTCAACATTGGACATGTGTACCAAACGTGGCATATCACGTTCACATGTTAAGCTTATGAACAAACTTTCACATCAGGAGGTGGAGTGGACAGTCGTGTCATCATTACAAGCAACAAGGCCGCCAACAGTGGCAGTTCAACTGTGGGGTGATTTCCATGTTTTGTTTTTTCTATTACTAACCAAGTGGTTTCTGTGCCTAAACCCAACCAGAACATTAGCACAGTGTTGTGACGTGTTGTGAGAGAAATGGAAAATTGAACCTAAACAAACGTAAAGTAGCAACATAAACATTAAGTTTTAAGTGTAATCTTGGGTTTTGCAGAAACACAGCCTTTATTCAGGCGATTGGGATGCTGTTAATGTCCAATTCATTCAGATGACACAGTTGGAGCACTTCCAGTGCTTGGATGGACATGACTCTCATCTGTTTAAATCACCAGTACAAAAGATGAAAAAATAAATGAAATAAAAAAACAGATCATTTACGCCTCTGACTGGCTTCTTCTCCATAGCAATGGCAGCCAATCGGCAAGCCAAACTGGCTAAGTTGAGTGTCATGTTTCTATGTCTGACTATACTTTACTATACTACTAGAGATCAGCAGCTTCTTCCATTTCATAACTCTGTTGCAGAGAGGTGTTGAAGAAAAGATGTGCGTTCACAAATTGCACAAAACGATCGGCGGAAAATGTTCCAATATATCCCTCACAGCACAGAGCACAGTCTGAAGTGAGCAACCACAAATGGTCAGGTAGAGATGTTTTTGTCTTGGAACTTGGAATGAATTAAGAACAAAATCACAACCAAAGCTGTGGCAGTTAGATCAGATCTGGGTTTCGGTGGTTTCGGTGTCTAGC
Source organism: Pagrus pagrus (assembly GCF_965226575.1). Taxonomy (NCBI): domain Eukaryota; kingdom Metazoa; phylum Chordata; class Actinopteri; order Spariformes; family Sparidae; genus Pagrus; species Pagrus pagrus. The sequence continues at coordinate 25,726,087 of NC_140193.1, forward strand.
ATATGTTATATTTTAGCATGTAGTTATAACTGCAGGAGGTAAGTAGGCAGTGTTGATAGTGGGTGAGCACCATGTTCTTAAACTGGCAACAGACAACTTTTTTGCTTCATCTGAACATTCTTGGGTAAAAAATGATACTATCTGTGTATAGACTGGTTCCCTAAGGACCTCGCTTTCACTACGCCATTCAGAAAATCAATAGTCTAAATATACCAACAAGGAAGCATCCCCTGAATACAAATTTCAACATTACTTTGTCCCTAGAGATATTTCGTTGACATAAAGGCTGCCACATAAAACCTACATACACTTGATGCAGTAACAGACATGTGTCGGCATGTTTAAAAGACCATACCAATGCTGACACTTACGTCTGCTACTGCATCAAGTGTATGTAGTTTTCATGTGGCAGCCTTTATGTCTACAAAATTTCCCTGGGGACAAATAAAGTAATCTTATATTTTCAATCAGTCTGTTGTTTTTGGTAATAATTATACCAGTGCTTTTCATCCCATATTTTTAAGAGGAAACAAAAATCCCTTCAGTTAAATGTAAACGTTAGTGCTTTTTATTCAGAAAACACAGTTTTCACGTCTACTTTACAGGGCAGACCTGCCACATCCAATATGGTGGCCGTGCTAACATATCACGACAACGATCCAGCAAGTTAATGCAGCGTCTACGTATATATGTCTATGATTCTTACAGCAGTTTTTTCCTTTGGACAGTGGCGAGGCTGCTAGCAGTAGCCATGTTGCTAACTCCATCTTTGCGACAGCAGCAGCAACAGTAGCACCACAGGGAAACACTAGGAGTTTAAAAGATTCTGTTTCCACTGTAATGCATTCTGACAGTGCGTCATCTAAGACACAGGAATAACATATCGGTGTAGTTTGAATTGCGACTCCTGCAAGGAGGATGTTTCGCACAAATTAACATATGAAAGTAATTTTTAGAGCAAGTTTTTAAATACTGAAAATATCAGTACATAAGCAAACATGAAGTAAATAATCTGATATTGTGTTGAAGAAACATTTACAGCCGCTGTCCTCCACTAAGGAGCAAACTACAGTACACACTTTCCAGAGCAGGAGGTGTTCAGTATATAAATATTAAGAGTCTTCAGTCTATTCCTCAAACAGATAATTTGATTTTATCAACAATGTTACTGTTGTTTTGTTTTCTGTTTACATCCCGTCTCCTCCCACCATAAATCTGCACTCTCTCTCACCTGCTGCTGGTTTTCCCTCTGGGAGTGGAGGCGAGCCTGGATGCATTCCCTGGTCTCCTGGAAGGCCTGCCTCTGGGAGCCCTCAGCTGGGTAATGGGTGCACACTCCCACAATGTTGGTACAGGAGAAGATCAGCACGTTGGACACTATCTGTGCAAGACAGCAAGAGAGAGAAAGGGTTAGGGCGCAAAGAAGGGGCTTCCATGTGAGCCAGAGATCACAGAGACACAACTGTTCAAATACAAAGTCGTGTCATCTTGTTATCTTTCTCTCTCCTTCCCGGTGATCTTTACCAGCATTAAATACAGCTAAACAATCAATGCCATTTAATTGCTCACATCCGCTTAAGAGATTTTTATGCCCCGTGGAACATTAACCTTCCCTCTGCAGCTGAACCAGGGAAATTGAGGTGCTGTTGTCTGTATCTAAATTTGACGTCTGTTCTGAAGAAAATAAATAAGTAAATGTTCATGTTACTACAGTATAAGAACTCAATAGAGTCTCTTTAGCACATCGGACCTTTAACATTTACATTTCTTAACATATTTGAAGCTCACGTTTTCTTTCCACTAGGCGTTCCTCACTTTGGTTGAGTGGTAGGACACAGGAATGTGACAGAAAATGGCGTCTCTGTAACTTTTTAGCATCATTTGTCTTCACAGTCTCAACATTTATCAAATACATGTGAGTATTGTATGTTTTCCTCCAGCCCAAGTAACAGACGTGTCCTAATGTGAGAATAAACACATGATAGATGTGTTATAAATATAAAGCTTTAAGTTAAAACTACTTTGTTACAGGTTACATTATTGGTGCATAATGACCAAGAATATGACAGAATAAGTCTGGTTCTTCCCTAAACAGGTGCACAACATCATGTTGACTGATGACTGGAATAAAGAACAACGTGTGTTCAGGTGTTTCTGAAACTAGTGCAAGAATGTGAACATAGATTTAGTCTGAATCTACACCTGGTCCCTCAGGTAGGTCTTTGAAAAATACCAGCGGTTTATTTGGGGAGACCAGAGGACAAAGAGGAGCGGCCATTTTGAATTATAGGAAGAAACTATATTAGAGATGAAGCAAGTATCTGATATACAGAAAATTAATCTACAACTATTTTGCTAATCAACTAATCGTTTCAGCCATTTTTTAATCAAAAAATGCTGAACTTTGTCTGGTTGCAGCTTTACATTCTGTATTTGTTGGAGGACAGAGCACAAGCTGATACTGTTACAATTACAAACTATCCAAAACAGAGTCAATCAGCAGCAGAGTTGGAATTCAGTTTTCTCTTTAGTAGGCAGTTAGGCAGGAAAGCTTCTTATTCACAGTTTTAATATAACATTTTTCAAAGGCACATTTTAAAGAACAGAAAGTAAAAAAAAAAATCCTGAACCTGGAGTGGACAGCCGAGGACTTTGCGCTGGCTGTCAAAGGTCCAAAACAAGAGTTTTTACCCGAAAGACTAATAAGCAGACACGCAGTTCAATCAGTGTGTAGTGCAGGGTGACAGCTGAACAGAGCTAAAAAGAATAGATTCTGTAAACTGGGTTAAAAAAAACGGGCCGAGCAGTGAGCCTTGAGGAACACCAAAAAACATTTTAGTCACTTCATGGTCTGGCAGTGCTGAGCGTCTGACATGCATGTTTGTTTGAAAGTTAATTTCCAGGTTCTATTTCTAAAGCGTTATGTAAATGAGAAGTCTGATTTCCGTAATTGGAGGAAGCAAACTACAGAAACCCAGCTAGAAAAAGCTGATTTCCTGGCTATGTACCTGAATGCATAACCAGGTTTCTGATCACGCATGATTAAGATGCCAGACAAGGAAAGTTTTGCTTTGACAGCAGAGCACCAGGATGAAAGGAAAGATTACACATAGCGATGCATGCCCATAGTGAAGATCGACTGAAACAGCTGAAACTGAAATTGATACAAGGCCAAGTCAGCTTCCACATCCCACATCAGACTAGTTTCAAAACTAATACACATTTGCACTGTGAGAAAGAGCTGCTCCTCTTAACACACGCACACGCACACACAAAAGAAATTGGGACACGGTCACTATCAAAAGGTAAAACAAGTGAGTGATGCTTCACAAAATAAGGTCAGACTCAGAATGTCAGACTGTCAGATGTCCTGATTTCTCTCTCTCGTGTGCATGTAAACGTACTGACTCACTTACAGAAGCTAGAGGCGAGCATATAGTAGGCTAGCTAGGGGAGGGGGTTGGACATTTTAGAGAAACCCTTTGTTGGGGCACACTTGCATGTGTGTGCCACACTAAAACTGGTGTTAAATTCTTAATTTGCAAGAAATCAGTTCCTTCAGGTTTCCAGTCCAAGTTTCCACCTCTCAAACAGCCCGCATGCTGTCATGTGTCCAAGGCACCAGAGCTAAAAGACATTGTTTCCATTCAGTGCCAGGCATACAGTGGGTCCTGGGACCGGCAGCCAGCAGCAAGCCAAAGCCAGCAGCCCATTCTTTTCATAAAGCCATTTAATGGGCTGAATCAGCCAGCTGAATCACATTCACACCACGGGCCTCTCTGTTGCCGGAACAAACTGAACAAACACAACACGTCTTTATCAAGTCAAAAACCCCTCAGCAGGTCTCCATGCAAAAACCAAGCACACTCAGAGGGAGGAGTCGCTGGCGGAAGACTAGCCTGGAAGTGAGGCACGACCAAGAAAAATAAAGAAACGAGGTGTGAGACAGAGAAAAGGTGGTGCATTTAGAAAAGGTTACTCTTCCTGCCTTATCTGACTGAACTGGACCGACCCACAGAAGACAAATTACTTGTTGGATAAATACAGTCAACCAGGACAAGAGTTTTTTTCTGTACAGAAAAAGAGGTTTATTTCCCACGATATTCTTTATTTTGTGGCTGCTCAAATACTTGTTTTCACAGAACTATTCTCACCTAACAGCACATCAGCCAGAATAACTACCTCAGCCAGGGATCTGATCCTTTACTGCAAAAGGTATAAAAGGCTCAAAACATTTTTTCATAATCCGGAATAAACATAAACTATATGTTCTACAGAGTTCACAAGCACCTGTCAGCAGCACACTTTTAATGGAATCTTGACAGTTTCAACTTATCAAAAATGCCTCAGCACATTACAGTGGATGTTTTTTAGCATGAGAGTGAGAGGTACAGTATCAGGTTCTAAAGGCAACACTGTACATCTGTATTAATGCTTAGATGTTACAAGTCAATAAATGTTAGCATCAATGAGCCACTGAAGCCTGAGCATGAATGAAAAGCTGAAGGCCAATCAGCAGACACATTGTTCTGCTCGAACAAAAGCATTTGAGATGATCGAGGCCATCGCAGAATCGATCACCGGCGATCACCGCACAATGCATGCTGGTTAGATTTGTGTCGGACTTGATCCCGACTTGCTCTGACATCGTGCACGAGATCAGGGGGCCTACAGTTTTTAGGCTCAGGTGTCGTGGTTGCTCTCGTCTAACTGCAAGACCTTGGGTATGATGGGAAACGCCGGGCTCTCATCTGATCCAACAGCTGTTTGGTTTAGATGTTAACTCAAAGATATGACATTTGATAGAAACTTTTCACTGTTGTTGAATTGGGGAGATTTTGATTTGTCTCAGTTTCAAGGTTTTTTTCCGTCACAAAAATAGATGCTGTGTGGTGGATGGAGTTTAGGAGTCAGAGATACTAAATACATTTATTTTATAATATAAACGGCATGCAATATATCATAGCTGTCTACTTTATGCTGATTTTTTTATGGTATTTATTGTCTATTGGCGATTGTCTTGTATTTCTCTTCTGTGTTTGATTATTAATGTTTTTCATGTATTTATTTTGCTCAGCTGATTTATAAACAGCAGCAAACTGATTTGATGCTGATGTGAACTATGAACAGAAACAGCCGTTTGATAGGCCAGCCTGTGATGACTTAAACAGTTGAAATATAAACTGATATACACATGGGTCCTTTAATAAACTGGACTCAGATCTAACAGGATGTGAGTGTTTCTGTGACCTCCTGCACAGACTGAAGGCTGCTGGAAAAACTGTCCAGCTTCACTGCAGCTCTTCGTCTCTGTCCACTGCTGCTGCCGCCTGATCTTATAGACTTGCTAGGCTATAGGTGCAGTTCATCTCAAACAAGCCTATTGTTCCAAGGCTGTACAATTAACAATGGTTTTTGACCAATATATATTCATATGAAATATATACAAAAATACAAAAACGATAACAACCCTGCAGAAGAACTTGATTATCAAAACTCACCCATGCAGCTCAGTCAACACGTCTAGCAGCTCTAAAGAGATTTGTCACATTGAGCGTAGCCAGCCGTGGTTGAAAGGCCAAATATACTGTATGTAGATTAGAAGAGAGAGAGGGAGCAAATGGCCTCATGAAGAAGTGATCCATCTGAGTCATGCTAGAGTCGCAGAGAGACGGTCCTCTCAGCCCACAAAAAGTTTTACAGGCGGAAAGATTTTTCTGCATTATGTTGCACTCAATTAAAAGGTCCTTGTTTAAGAGACAACCGTGTTTCACAATCATATTAATATATCATATATTTACTGTAATATTAAAGGTGGCATCTTTAACTTCAGTGATGAGGATATTTTGTTTTAAAACCCCCTGACTTTTTACTACTATGTGACGTTCAGTGAACAAGACTGTATTTTGGGTGAAATGGTTCTGGGACGCTGGAGACAGAGATTTTTTGATTGGTGAAAAGGAGTAACAGCATAGAAACAACAACAAAACAATGACAACAATAAAACAAGACATAAACATTGACATATTGGGCGAATATAGAGACAATAAACAATCACAGCTACTGCACATACAGCGATGATATTTGATGATATGATAAGAGGTAGGTTTGGTGGGAGTGTGGGTGAGATGTGATGCGTATGAGCGGCAGAGAGACGGAAGTAGCGTAGTATAGTGATTCTTAATATCACTTTACTACAAACAATATGAAAATAATAGTATAATAATTATAGAATAAACCAAAAACACAAATTCATGTATACAAAGTAATAATCAAGGGAGACAGAGAAATAATAACATTTTCTGATCCATGATCATTAGCGTAACAAATGTGTGAGTCACATGATCAGCAGAGACAGATTGTTGAAACTGTTGCTCTGTATAAAACTGACTTACAATGTGTTTCTGTGAAGACCATGACAGTTTGGAGACTCCTGCTTGAAATCAGCTTGAAAATTTAAGAGCTGGGCTCCTTCTACCTACAGTGCAGTTAGCCAGTCAGCTGCAGCCTCGTAGCATCCCGCCCCCACACTGCCATGGAAACGGCATGCATCAGATAAAGCCTTTCAACAGGTCAATACAAATATTCCCCAGCAGCAGTCTTATTCTATTAATACTGCCGGCGCTCACCCAGGCCTTATTTGGAAACCTATGGGGTTTTCCTAACCACAGAGGGAAGCTGAGAGCAGAAAGACACAGCTCCCATGTTTAATACGGAGATCATCCCCAGGGTAACACCACAGAAAGCTATTATCAAATAACTGCAGAGGAGAAGTGATGAGCTCTCTGCTGATTATCTTCATAAGTGTAAATAAATCAAAGTCTTCTCAAACGTAATACACATAATCAGGGAAGATTATTTTCAGCAGTTTCCCTTTTGTGATTCATGCATATTGTTTTGTTCAGCTCGTTCATGCTGACTCATTTTCATACTATTCAAACCAAAGACAACCGTCACTCAGGCAAGTCATCTTCATAGTAAACCGTTAACAGAAAACCAACCTACATTCAGCTTAAAATCCCTGAATGATCCAGCGACAGTGGTGATGCCCCGAGCCAGCTGTCGCAGATTATGATACATTAAAAGCTGCATTCCCACTGAAGACAGAGAATGTAACGCTGTGGGCAAGAAAAAGCTGTTTGCCTGTTGGCACTGCCACAGGTTTTTAACTCTTCTGCATATACTTGTTTCTGTTATCATCTCATCAATGGAGCCACTACACCGCAACAAGCAAACATCTGCAGGGGGACAGTACTCAACACGGTGAACACATCAGTCACATCATGTTTCTCTGTAGAGCAAAGTGCCGTCCTGTGGCCACAGTAAAGAGAAAGCTGTTCAGCAATTATTGGAAAGTGTCCCAACCCAGCTGTGGAGAAGCCAGATATCATAATGTTAGATAATAGTTTATAATAACACAACCTCTATTTACTCAGCAAATCTGAACATGAGGGGAGGATTTATTGTGTTGTATCAGACTGCATTAGTTGTAAGTAGGTGCACTTAATAAACTTGTGTGTATATGTATTTGTCCAATAACCAGCTTGTTAGCTGATGAGCCATGAATGAGGAATACTAGAACAACATGTTAACTACAGTAAGACAGGGCTTGGAAATAATTGAACAAGTTTATTTATTCTTCAGTGGAACCTTATGATGGTGAGTAATGATCACACTGTGCTTCATCCAATTATTTTGTCCAAGTTAATGATTCCAAGCAAATTCTAATTAAAGCCTCCTAAATGAATTTTCTAGTTTGGTTTCTTCTGACATAATGCATACAGTGTAACAGAGCTCACCAACATCAATTTCATTATTTTAGTGATTTCTGCTTTTTTCTCATATTGAAAATAAGAATCTGTATTGTTATTATCGTCATATTGATTTCAATTAAGTAGCCCAGCCATAATGTTAAATCATGAATAATTCATGCTTGATTAACAACTGACTAAACAATAATCTGTAAACCACAATGTGATGTTACTATCAAGGTTTTACAGTTTCAAAACATAAAATGTTCAACACATTTAACCAAACAGTTTGCTCTCTGTCACCAAATGACTGCAGCATTGATGCAGAAGTCCAAAATGTAAAGAAAACACGCCTCTATTAACGTCAGCTGCAGCAAAGGAGTTTATGTGTTCTGTGTTTTGTTTTTTTTAGAATAAAAGCCTCATTAGATTCACACTGACCTGATGTGATACAGTATTAACAACTCAGTTCACTTTAAGGTGGATGGTTTTATTTCACATCCAGAGCAACAGCTACACAAGACATACTGTAGAAGTCAAATAATACTGGGAACTGTGGAACAATGATAGAAACCATGGGACCAGTTTACTCATGTGCTCGTGTGTGTGTGCGTGTGTGTGTGTGTGTGTGTGTGTGTGTGTGTGTGTGTGTGTGTGTGTGTGTGTGTGTGTGTGTGTAGCAAATTTTAGTGTGTGATTAATAATTGCCAGCAGAGGTCATAAATACAACAGAGTAAGACATTCTAGGTGTTAATATTTACCCAGCAGTCTGAGTTTGTACCCTCCACCGTCTCTCCCACACCTTTCTCTGTCAGTGTATCTTACATCCGCCCTGAGGCTGTCAGTTTCTTCTCTGCTTCTTCCAACAGACTTTTCATTTATACTCGTGTATATCTGTCAGATGCCCAACATGATGTCTGTGGAGGACTAACAGCCAACATCCAGCCAACACAAGGGACGACCGCAACTGAACCAAACCACAATGTCCTGTGATGTGGCCTTTATTTTTGATGACACATTTTTAAAACATTGGTACACATTAAAAAAGATTAGTCACTAGTGCTGCAGCAGGGCAGCGCTGTGATAAGCATGTGCTTGTAATGTTTGTATCACTTGCTCTGCCAGGAGACTCAGACAGCTCAGGCGTGAAGCACAAACATTTCTTCAGCCTGCAACAGGCAGTATGGCAAGTGTTGCATCAGTGCGTCATAAAGGTGGACATGGTGGCCTTAAGGTAAGAAAAAGGTTTCTCACTAGAAGTGTAATGATTTATCTATGAATTAATTAGTTCTCAAGTATTAAATCATCAGATCATTTGGTTGAGCATTTTTTATTTTTTTTTTTGTTTAAGAAAAAAAAAGCTAGATTCTCTGATTCCAGCTTCTTAAATGACATTTTTCCTCTATGACAGTAAACTGATTATCTTTGGATTGTGGACAAAACAAGTTATTTGAGGACGACATCTCGAGCTTTGGGAAACACTGATCTGATTTTTCACCACTTTCTGACATTTCATCCACGGACTAATCAATTAATCAAAAAAATCACTGACATTAAAAATAATCATAAGTTGCAGCCTTGGCTATGACCTCAATGTCCTGATTTAATCTCCACACCAGCTGGATACATCTGGTGGGGAGTGTAGTACAGCCTGCGAAATGCAAACAAACAAAAGACAAAACCAAGATCAGAACGTGAACTATGACGCTCATATTTGTTGTTATAGTGATTACGGTGGCCAGAAGTGATAGATCATTGATCACATGGAGAACATTCCTGTGACAGTCGACAGGAAGCTGACGTTCTTCGAGAATATTTTGTCCCAAATCAAACTTATCATGAAGTATTTTCTCCCAGGCCAAGTCTCATACAGCACAGCTTCATAAATCAGACGAGTTGGATTGAGAAACTTGTTGGTTAAGTTTTGCTGTATGGATAGATACGTTTGTTGACACAGAGCTCGTTACAAGCGTTGCATAGCCTGCAATTTAGCAATGCAAGACGAGAGCAACGATTCTTCTTCCACTCTTTGTGAAATTATTAACGGAAGTATAAAAAATGTCAGGCTTTCAGTATCACCAGAACGGGTTGACTTTTGAAATGAAAATTTCAAGATTACAAATTCCTGGAGGCAAACCGTGACTTTTACTTTGAAGTAAAGTCAGTGACAGGATTCTGTTGACTCTGTTTTGCCCTCTGGTAAGTACTGCAACACTCTGTCAATCCAATTCTTACTTGCAGTTTTGATTAGATTAATAAATTAGTTACAAGTGTACGCCCCCTTAGCCAGCACACTGAGGCACATTGTGTGTTTTAAGGATAAATGCAGGTCATGCGCTTCATGCTGATTACTGTGAGCAGCCTCATTCTGCGGGGCAATGTACAAGAGGGTGAAAGTCTCTCACGTGAGGGCCGCCGGTTATTTGTTGTCGGATTTTACCTGGAAAGCTGTCAGCTGCTGCATTAATGCCTCTGTAACCAGGAACCAACATGAGGATCAAACTGTATAAACCAACGGCCGGGTCTGCTGCAGGAGTTCTGTGTGTTTCATATACAGTATTTCTGACCACTATGATAATCCCATAAAGCTGCCAGTATTAGACTCCTGTGTTATTTCTGCTGTGGGAGGGCAAAGTGCACTTTACATTATACTGACTGAATGAAAGACCTTCAGTTTTCATTAGAAAATAAACATGCTTATGCATTCACATATCTTAACAGGAGAACGTGAATATTCACAGTATATAGACTGAAATCACACGTGCATTCGTTCATTATCCACTGAAAAGCAGAAATGAACCAAGTCACCTGCAAAGCTGCAAGACAGTGTTGCTTTTTAAAACAAATCTGTGCTTCACAAATATACATACGCACATAACGGTTATGCTTTGTTGTTATTGTCTTCGACTTGTTTTCTCTTAAAGGAGCACTCTGTAGTTTTGTTGAAGAAATGTTAATGAAGAGAGAAAGATCTTCAGTGGTGGATTATTTTCTGCCTAAACAAACTAAATAATCAAACTCTCTTTGATTTCATGACTGAATAAACAAACTGACCTTAAAGGACAACACAGTTTATACTGTTTTACTTTGTTTATATGTGGTGGACCCTGCCACCTCTCTAGCTTCAAACAGTGTTCTGGGACCTTATTTTCCTCTGAGAACAGCTTGTTTATTCACTGATGGAAAACGTTTGTATTATTACCTCATTTATATTGTAAATAATAAAATTCTCAGTTTGAATTTCTTCTCCCAGACTACATAGTGCTCCTTTAATGTTGTTAGGTACTATGTACAAAGGGTTAGCATGTTGTATTGGACACAATGAGGTATTTATCTATGTAGTAACAACATTATTTAACATGACTGCATGACGGAAGGACCACGAGACAAATGCTACAATATACAACAAACAAACTCATACAAGCACATTATTAATGCTATGTACAAGTCAGTGTTTCTGTATGTGTATGTGTACACATATCCTATTCTTATTCTCATTGGTTTGCACTAACTGGACAATTTTTAATACCCATATTTATTATTTGTAAATAAAAATACACTGCCCATACTGTTTATAATTACACTGCTATACTGTTCATATTGTAGATATGATGTATATTTTGTATATACGAGTCTATTCTATTATTATCTTTTTATTATATTGTTTATTTTTTTACTTTTTATTATTGTTTATTGTAATATTACTGTACTTTGGCTGCTGTGACAAAGACATTTCCCCATTTGCGGGACAAACGAAGGAATTCTGATTCTGATTCTGAATGTGTGTAATCTCCCCTGGGAACACTAAAGGGCTTTTTCAGCTTGGGCCACAAGAAGCATTTTTGTTTCCACTTTGTTTTCCACATTAATGTTTGGTGTGAATCCAGATGAAGGGATGGATCCAGGATTTTTCTCTCCCTTACATGAACGTTGAGAGATTTCAACAATTTTGTTCATTTCTCAGAGAATAATACATGGATCTTGATGAAATAAAATCAGGTGTATTTAGGTGGCTGGTACCTATGAGTGAGTACAATTTGATGTGGATCAGAATATAAATCTGGATCTCTCAGATTTAAATATGTTTTATATGTTTTCTCTACTGTGTGCCGTTTGAGTTTGATTTTTATTTTGTGTAGCCTTTCAGTTTATTATGTCTTTCACAGACGGCCAACAAGAGAGAGATGATACGAAACGAGAGATGGGGAAGAACAGGGAACAAAGGTCCCCTGTCAGGCCACTGTCCTGCCTCTGATTGGCTTACCCTGATATTCGCTAACCCCAACCCACCTCAATCCGTGTGCCTAAACCTTATTGTGGTCTTGTGGTTATTTTCTATTGGGAGGTACTTTCCATAGCAGAGGGTCTTCTCCCCAACCACCAGGCCGACAGAGCGACCACTAGGAGTCGTTTCTGGCCACCTGACAGATGAAAGGCCAACATTTACCCTCCTTTTGTGTCTGTTTGAATCTCCACCAGCTCTAGACAGATCTACTGTCAAGGCTCCTCTGTGCTTTTAAGGTGGTGAGTGTAAGTTTGTCATTCATTTGTTGCTGGTTGTGTGTACAGTGGATTTATGAGATCGTTTGTTTAATTCAGCTGCTGAAAATAGTCTCAAGTATCTTCTGGACCAAGTGCAAAAATAAATCCTGCCTCTGCCTCTCTCTCTCTCCACTGTCCTCTAATGTCACAGCTCGCTGATATATCTTGTTCAGAAACAAAGCATTTCAGCAGAGTTCGGTTTTGACTGGGAACGTTTCTGGGGCACCAAATGCTTTCAAGCAGCCCTGATGCCTCACAGGAGACGCTGAACTCCTGGGAACTAAAAGGTCATTCTATGAGTCATGCCTTTGAAGAAGAAAGACAAGCCTACCAACAAACAGAAGAAAAAGCACGTTTAATTTTTCATCTCATGCTTCAAAAGAGAGGAGACGGAGAGGGGACACTGACTAACTAGAGATTCTTCCAAATATAGACGATGCATTTCAGCAGCGGCCAAACAGGAGACACGACTGTGAGGCTCTTTGATGTCAACACCTTGCACTCAAACCTGTTTCCCCTCCAACGCTTTGAAACTCTCACAGGAAACAAGCCCATTTTTAATTGCAAGGTAGGTCCGTGAACCCGGTGTATGGCTATCCACGTTGACAAGAAGAAGACAAGACAACTCGTTGGAATTCTCTCTGCCTGCACAGATTTATCAAAGCTGTGAGGTTAAGGGACTCAGTCTCCTTCTTACCTTAGGCCCCAGAACCAACACAGCCTTATGAAATGGTCCAAAACAATGCTACAAATATCCTGTAACACGCTCACAGTGTTACTGGAGAAGTCCAGAGCTTATAGAGGGAATAGAAATTGACTGGGAAGGCGTCCCCTGGTCTGCCTGAATGATGAAACACGATGAGAAACACTGATGTCTCTCCTGGGACGGCTCGTCCTGTAGTAACACTCACCATACATTCACTCGGCTGTACCTGCCTGAATTGTTAAATAGATACACCTCTATGTTTTCTATGGCAAAATTGCAGAAATCTAAAAATTAAATAAAATCATTTTTGAATGTGCATGATTCGACAATCGATGGTACAGTGGATAAGATGTCGTCAACACAATTAAAACTATAATACGAAACCTCAACCCAAATAAGGATACAAAGTTCAAGCTATGCACAGCATGACACTTTACAGTTGCAGTGTTTTTAATATTTACAGTCAGAGAACACAAAAAACTACTTGTAATATCAAGTTCTTATGAATAAGGAGCTGTCTCTGTGCACGCGTCAGTCCAATTTTCATATGAGATTGCAATAATTAAATGGCACTATAAAGACTGAGACACACTGGCACATAAGATGCAAACTGGTGGAGGCCAGACACGAGTCTTATTTCCCCCGCAATAAAAAGTTTATTATTCAAAATATATTTACAACATGCTGTCGAGTGAGCACTTACAGCAGGTGTGTTGTCTCTCATGAATTTGAGTGATAAAACTGAACACTGAGGCCGTGTTCAGTTATTCTGTGCTCACTCTGACAATTCATTCTCATGTTGTTGTCAGTGGTCTTTACTATAGTCAGCTCAGAGCATGTGTCCCACTCATTATTGAACAGCAGTCAGCACGACAGATTGCAAATAAAAGTCCCTCATAATGTGCAATGGGGAAAAGAAAGCTACAGATCAGTCAGTCCAGTAATCATAAAAACATTGTTGTATATATAAGAAGGGATGTCTATTGAATTTTAAGCTCAAACAATCTGTGTTATAGTTGATAGACTGTAAATGTGTGTGTTCATTCTGTATAAGGTCATAAGCTTGACTGTCAGTAAGACTTCTGTTGAACTGTGTTTAGACCTGATTTACATGGAAGCACACGATTGGACAAGATGTAATCATCACTGAGCAAACTAATTCCCGTGCAAGTATGCCACTGGACATGTACTAACTACACTTAGCATGGGAGCATGTGATTGGACAAACACAATGTGTTCACAGTGTTCAAGTGGCCACAATGTAAGAGGCACAGACCAAAGCGGCTACCCTCAGCCTGAGGTTTTCAGCCACATTAGTGTTTCTATGAATGGCAGTGTCTGTCTGTAGGTCAGTTTGGTCCAGACTGAGATATATATATATATATATATATATATATATATATATATATATATATATACACATCACGACATGTAAACTACTCCACTGACGGGTACAAACGTTGCCACAGACATCAATGTTCCCAGAGAATGAATCTCAATAACTTTGCTGTTGGCTATCCTTTGACTTTTCATCTAGCTCCACCACGAGGTTCACATTTGTTGATTTGGGTGAAACTGTTGAATGATTTCCAATTACATTTGGAATCCACATTAATGTTGTTCTTTTTTGTGTGTGGCCGCTCCGAACAGCTATTAACTTCTCAGACAGGCGCTGCTGTTGTCAAGGTTTCTCTTTTTCAGGCACCAATCACGTATTAGATTGGTTGGGTAATTCACAAGTGGAGGAGAAGCTTGTTCTGGCTGTGTCGGTCTATCCTGAGCTTTATCAGACAGAAACTCTCATAACAGAGACAGAAGTTCATCATGGGAGCAGATCAGGTCTGTACACTGAATGTTGCTGGTGAGTACTTCTGTCACCCTGCGCCTCGTAAGCCTGTTATTAGCTGTGTGGTCAGCCCTCTGTTACCATAGCGTTAGCAGCTGTAAGTGAAAACCGAAGTACAGCATTTTTTCTGTTGGCGCACAAGTGCTTCATCCTTGTGCTTTACGGTCCAAGAACAATGCTACGTGGAAACGGGCCCAAACATTTTGTCTCGTGCCATCATCGAGTCAAATCACTACTTCGTCCAGTGGTTTGGTTTATGACCACATATTTGCAAAACTGACACTCCCACCAGCCTCAGCTGTACCTTATCGTTAGTGCTAATTAGCAAATGCTTCTAGATGTCCTTAAAAACTTCTCAAACCACTCCTGTAGTACCATCTCCTCTGTACATCCACATGCTCAGTCTGCTTAGCTCATCCATTGACAATACTGACCCTGTACTTTCTGTTTAACAACACAGAGCTCCACTGAGTCACGCATTCAGTGAAAATAAGCAGATGAAAATTAAATCATGTGGTAACAAATTGTTGTCTGGTGGTTTGTTTACTGAATTAGCTAGCAGGTAGATCTTTGTATGACCTGGGAATAAATAAGTAAATTACAACAGGAATTCAGACCAGAGCTGGATTTGAGTTCCTCTTTATAGCCTATGAGTGTGAGAGGAAAGAACAGATTAGACCTCCTTGTTTCACCACATCTGTTGTGATCGGGATTACAGCCTCCATCCTCCGTGAAGTGTCAGCCCGTTCAAGAGCAGGCCAATGACATGGACATATAGTTGGCTGTACACTGAGAACTTGTGCTTTATATCTAGTTTTGGATGCCTACTTTTAGTACGCCCATGTAAGCAATATTTGTGTCTGTGTGCCAGTTGGCTGTCTACTATCTCAGCCTGCAATATCTTCTCCAAAATAACAGCCAACGGCAAACTCCCTTTTCAACCGACTAAGCAGGAAACGGTCCAAATCGAAATTCTCCTACTTCTCATAGAAAATGACTTTTTCATAAAACTGACAAGATACAACAAATCACAAGGCTTGGAATGGATCAGTAGAGCCTCATCTGAGCTTTCCATTAGTGAGAAGTAATGAAAGAGATAAAGATCCCATGACAACAGGAGTGATTTTCATTGAACATATTAAGTGTTTCCAGTTAAAGCCCGTCTGTCTGTCCTGCATGACCAAAGGATGCTTTTAAAAGCAAGAAAGGTTAAAAGGTTATTAACGCTAAAACACAGTTTGACATTATGTAAAGGAATCATGGCCACCTCTGGAGTAACAGCTGAATGAACCAATAATTCATGTTCAGGGAAAATGAATGGTGGATGTGTGTGAGGGAGACAGGCAGAAAGTGTGTGTGTTGTGTGTGAGAGAGAAAGCTTAGTGCGAGAAAGTACCATAGCCTCCAACATACCAAGCATACCATGTCTGACCCAGCAGGGGATAAATATTAATGCTCAGCCTCAGTATATGTGCAACTCTACCCTGTTCCCTGTGTTTATCTGTCACCATTTGGGAAAACAAGGCCAAATATAGCCAAAAGTGGCCATTGTGAGGTTCTCAAAACAATATGAACCAGTGTGACTAATGGTTACATTTATGGACAAAAAAGAAACAGTGATACTGAGCGACTGTAAACAGAAATTAAGATCATTTTAAAACAGCGTTCAAAGTGTGCAGTGGAAGTGGACTACGTGGCATCGGCGTATGCTAAGATGTTTAAAGATATACTTCACGAGATGTATATGGCTAGTACAATGAGGAGCCTCTTTTGTTCTGATTCTGGTGACATTGTACGTTACAACTTTTTGTAAGTTGTGCGTTTTATAATTAGAATTACTAACTACAATTAGTTTCTACAGAGTTTGCCCCATCTTGTAACACTTGTTGGTCACAAAACATGTAAAAATTCAAACAAATCAAATAAAAAAACGAATAAATCTTTTTTCTTGCTCTTCATGAACATTTGACATTGCATGTCTTCTATCATGTCAAGTACAAAATTATAAAATAAACTTGTACGAAACTGCAACAATGCCACCTTACTATAAAGTGGAGAACTTCCCAAAGTGGCTGCAGATGCCATGTAAATAATTGTAAAAGTTAAAGCAGCTGTAAGTGTTGCCGTTGAACACTTTAACACACACACAAAATATATCACTTACAGCAGCTTTAAATACCTTTTTCATGGCAATTACCTGTCAAACACAGGTGAAACTAATAGCATCTTAATTGCTGCATTGTATTAAAATATCTGTTAGAAAGGAGCCATCACTAATCAAGCATGGCATCAGTTTAGGCATTACACTGGAGTCGCTGTCACATTAACTTATTAGGATCAGCAGATCACTCACTGGCTGTTTCACAGCCATGTGGCTGTCAGCTGACAAGAGTGTTTTAAATCGGTTTCATGCAAACACTCACTCATAGAACTACATCCAGTAACTGCTGTTTTCCTTGCTAATGCAGAACCCGGTAACACAAACATGTGAAAGGTAACAAAGCACCCCAATTTCTCTGCTGTCTTCTACAAGAACAAACACAGCGTCTTCATCCGCTCCGACAATCCAAGGAAGTGAAGACTGAGTGGATTTGCTTCATTTTGATGGAAAATACCCCACAACAACTGGGAAACTTCTCAAAGGGCCAGCCAAGTAAAAATCAGGATGCACTTCAAAATTGAAACTCAAGGATGGACCATCACCAAGTTTACACTTTGGTGTACAGTAGGTTACTGTTTATTTTGCAGTTAACCTGTTGAACTTAGCGTTAGCGCATCCCACAGCTAATGAAAAAATGTGTTTAAAGTTAAGCCTCATTTGAAGCCGATTAAACAACCAGAGTAGTCAGATGTGGGAAACGTTGTCACGTTGCTCTATGGGGAACTTAAACTGCAACGCTCCCTAAAGCTGACTAACCACCTGCTATAAATGATCACTTTGACAAATGTGTCTCTGCCTGGACTGTTAATCTTTAGAAGTCAAAATATAAGAAGAAAGTCTATGATTCGGTTTCATTTGGGATTTATAAGGCAACAAGAGTGCTCTGATGCTAGCAAAGCTATAATTTAGGTTCACAATACATAGTGGGAAATGTAAAATAGCTGAAACAACGAGGAGCATAGGAACCCACCAACAGAGTAAGGGTTACTTACACTAGAAACAGCTTTAGGGATCCAAGATAACTTGAGAAGAGATGAAGCAGGAGGATAGGCAGAAGAAGAAGGTGCTAATTACTACAGTTCCAGCTCTGCTTGGTTCCCCACCAATAAATGTCCAGCAGAGGCTTGGACTCAGACACATGTCTGTGTGTCAGATAGATGTCCCGTGCTCCTCTGCACTGCCTCCACTTGTTTCCACAGTTTTATCCACACGGCTCTTGTGATGTTCCGTGTCTGCCCGTCTGTTGTGTTTGGGTGTCTGGTAGCCAGCGGCCATGACAGTTCTGTCTGAGTGATCAAACACACCCACGCTGTGATTTCCACAACACCGAGCCAAAACAGACTGGAGGCCCTGGAAGGCTGTTGGACCGAGGCTCAGTTACAACTGGCCTGTTCAGTGACAGTTTACACTGTAACACCTTTCAAAATATGCCAACTGCAGTGCTGAGCCTGCCAAAACCCTTCAGACCGTTGTTTGGTAGCGTCCACATTCCCCTACAGCATATCACTACAAATCTACAACACCATGTCTCCAGAGGAGTCCAGTAAGGTGGCCGTGGAAAAGAAGATTAGCTTTATAGTGACCTTATGATGCTCGTTGTTGTCATTTTATGTCATTATTTGAATAATTGTGTAGCAAGAGTACATCTCATCTCAAATCATACATCTCAACATCAACTACACAACCATATTTATGTGGTTTTGTGAATAATTCAAACCAGTAACCAGAATAAAATGTTGTTACGTTTCAGCAAACCATGGACACGTTCAAATTTCAACGCGTCATACGTATCAAATCAACATTTCTGCAATACACGTCATATCACGTTCACTGAGCCGACATCCATGTGGGGCGGTCCAGGGGATGGTGATGGTGATGGTGTTGCCTAAGCCTAGCAAGAGCATGAGCACAGAGCTGTCACAACATGTCTCTCCTCCCGCTGCTCATGTAAAAGGATATATCCGGTATCCCTGCCCATTTTATCCAATCAGGACAGAGAACTCCATACAGAGGCGGTCCTGTCTGCTCGGTGAACAGGCAGAGAGCAGGATCGTCCTGTTCTAGGTACCTGCACTGGCAATAGAGAGCCGAAGTCACACCCCTTCTGGTGGACCTCATGGGACAACAACTGTACAGCAGTCATTGAGGAGAGACAATACATTTTTGATGTGGTTTGAGTTGCGCCATGAGCTACACCTTTAATGTTTGTCAATCACAAAGGTCATTTTCAAGTCAATAAAGTCTCAGTTTGTTGTAAAAAATAAGTAAGTTAAATATCAGCCGCTCAGTGAACTACATCGTCTCACTCCACACATGTCACCAACACCAACATGGCCGCCAACTGGGCTCAGAAATGTAGTAAAAAAGATGAAAGTCACAATAAATCTGCTCATATTGACAACTGCAGTCTTGTGAAAGGAGAGTTGGTCAGTTCTGTGAGCTGCTAACATACAGGAGCAGCTCTACTATGTAGTCTTTATAATGACATTTCCACAGTCTGATATGCCATTAGTCATACATTAGTCATCAGACAATTACACTTACAGCAGCTTTAATGTAAATGTGGTGTTTCTGGTTCTGTTCCACACATTGTTGTTGTACAGCTCAACGTTCACAAAACAAGACAGAAGTAAACTCCTGTAAGTCCCTGAGAGCATGTTCACATAGTACAGATGTAAACATATGAAGGTCTGTTCAGGCTCAAAACAACTAACAAAAGTGCTTCTGTTGCAACAGGAATGCCAGAGGTCGTCTCCCAACTATTATCCATTGTTGTGTTGTGTTATTTCTGACAAGTTAAGCTGAGAATGCCGTTAGCAAGACACAAGACCAGGAGAAGAGCAGCACAATATCAAACACAACTTGTGTTTGCATGGCACCAGCCTCAGCAGCTTTCTGTAGACATGACTGCTGGATGGATGGTTGGGTCCTCACTATTATTAGAAGCAATAATTGCTTTATTTCCTCTCATATAACACGGCTCACACCTTTTGATGGTTTGACGGTGAGTCTTAGAGCGTAAATGAGAGCCAAGGCATTATGCTCCATTAGTGAGCTTTACCAAATCCGCAAAGAAGAAAAGCTTCGAATGGAAATACAGGAAATTTCTCTCCTGTAGCAAGGAATAAATACTAGATTGTAGTAAAGGTGCAAACGTGCTTTATATAAATTGTACTCTTGTGTTCTGTAAAGACTTTCTGTAGCATATCTTTTTTCTCCTAAAATCACACTTTCCTGCACGTGTTAACAAGCCCTTGGTGACCAGTTTGTTCGTTTAAGAGTTGAAATTTGCCACAGGAAATTATTCTTAATATATTACATTTAGTCAAGCGGTCTACTCTTGTTGAAATACCTCTTATGTCATTGCTGCATATTACCCTTGACATGAACGTCTATCGGCTGACAAACCTTGGCAGAAACTGTCAACAATCATTTTGAAATGATTCACAATCATAATAATGCTTTAAGGAGAAGAGATGCTTTTATTTTACACCTTTCTGAAAGCTCTGAAGATGTATTATTAAAAAGAATGATTTTTCTACATCAAAATGTTTTGACCTTTAAGTCAATCGTGCTCTAGTTACAGCTGTAGACATGTTAAGCAACAGAACGTTACGTGTATCCAAAATTAGTTTGACTTTGTCCTCATCGCCTCGCCGACAACAACAAGCTAGCTGTTTAACCCATCATTGTCCAACATGTTAGGCTATAAAAAAAAGCTTTGGGCCAGACTGATGTCACATTTCTGTCTCGACATTATAGAAAACGACAGTAAATTAAAAAAATATCTACCTTTTTTTTCTTCATTTATTTTTTGTTTTTGTAAATACTAGTATCGCAACAAAGTTTAACATTCTGTCATTGTAACAACATTACACACTGCTTATGAAATGTTAAAACTCTATGCTTCAGTATAAGAGCTCTACGTCAAGCATGAGTGATGGCTTAATTCTTCCTCTGTGGCTAAATTCAGCAGAAGTTCACTGAGCATGATTTAGTCTACGAGCAGAATAATGGATCAGAGAAGCTTCACGAGGATGACAGCTCTAACTTACCCCTGAACTGTGGCTCGTGAGCAGTTGTATCCTGCTCAGTCTACAAAGCAGCCGCGGTTCAAACTCCATCCATATAAGGCCAGGTGGGGAGAGTCTGAGCCTTATCACACCCCGCTGCTGCTCTGCCTTGCAGTCATAATACATGTGGGAAGCATCGCTGGAGAGGGATCTGAGGACCGAGGCTTTTCCTTGACAACCAGCCACAGAATAATGATAACCTCAGAGCTGAACGACGGCTCTTCCCGCCCGATATGGACCATCTGTAATTTCAGAGCCAGTTTTAGCTGAAACTAACCGACCCTTTCTAAATATAAAAAGAATAACCAGATGTGCAGACACACTTCTTTTCTCTTCAGTGAGAATAAATGCACTCAGACAACAGTTTGTTTTTCTGAGGGAAACCATTTCCTTTGTATAACATCAGGAGGCTGCAGAGTCACAGCACTTCATTCAGGACACACTATGTGCAGTAAATGAGTTACATTAAGCAACGTGGAGAATATACAATGTAAGCTATTTGCATATGAATATGCTGTTCCCTCCTTGAAAACAAGGTGATAGTGAAAATAATAATAAAGCGCTGCAGTGTTCTCTGATGTGACACATCACTGCTTTCTGTCAGTGAAAACTGAATATCTTTTTTGCTCGGTTGGACACAACAAGTTACATGAACACTCCCTTTGGGTCCCTGAAAGTCATAAAAATAATCATCAGCCTACTCAATGATGAAAATAATTTGTATCCCTAAACCTGTTGTCAGCTGGGATGAGTTTGTCAGTCACATGCCTGCTCTCCATATGGGACATCTGTGCCCCAAATGTCTCTCCTTCCCATGCAGGAAGGGGTAATTGGCGATGGGCATGCTGCCCCACATCCAGCCTCTGTCATGCACTCCCTCCAGAGCAGGCTGCTTTTATGTCTCTCTCACAATGGTGCCTCTATAAAACTATGAAGGGGTCTGTGGGAGCT
The DNA here is from genome assembly GCF_965226575.1 of Pagrus pagrus. NCBI lineage: Eukaryota > Metazoa > Chordata > Actinopteri > Spariformes > Sparidae > Pagrus > Pagrus pagrus. Next base: position 25,748,117 of record NC_140193.1, read on the forward strand.
AGAGAGAGGTTTGATGCCAATTATACCAAATCTGTCTGCTGTGTAGGTCCAGGAAACTGACCCATTTGTCTTGCAGAACATCGCTACAATTTGTGGAGAAATTAAACATTTACATGAAATAAATACACATCAGACTTCACAGCACAGATCTGTCAAAAGGCCTGCATTATCAATTCTGTAATTATCATATGAAGGAACATTTCTCACACAATCATTTCATCGGTGAGTCATCTGTAACTGTGCGAGTGAATCTTTTGTATGAGTAACAGAAAAGCACCATATTTCCCCCCCCCCTCTATCCTTCAACGACTTGACGACAGGACAATAGATTTGCATTCATTACTGATGATAATGGCATTACTTTCCACAATTAGCATAATGGCACATAATGGGCTCAATGGACTCTTCGTGCCACCTTGACAAAGGCAGCCTGTGAGGAGTGCTATGTTAACGTGCATGCAAGCACACTTTGTGCACTGCATACAGTACATGGTTCAGTCGGATCAGGGCTCTTCACCAACACGATCTGAAGAGAGAAATAGTAACAAATGATCACAAAAAGGTTTGCTGTCAGAATACTTTTACTTCTGTTTGAGTAATGCTATTTTCTGTGCAACAAGAATCTGTAATAATACACCTGTCCTCTTTAAATGACAGAGCTGTGCAGAAGAGACGAGTGCCTGGTGGAGAAGCCACAGATTGAGCCTGTATGTTCAGAGGAAGTTTCATGCTGGCACAGGCAGGAGGAATACTGAGAATACAGATGGACAGCACAGACGTGGATCTGTTTGCAGGAGTAGTCTGAAAAGTTCACGTGAATATGTTTTTTCCCACCATGAAAACTATTAGATTCAATTGCAAATGACACATATTCAGTCAGTCACTGTGACCCGAGTCACTGTGCTTTATGAAGAGGGACACTACGAACAGTTCAGTTAATCAAGGACACAGGTGGTGAGTGTTTGATCATCAAGCAGGGATCCTGCAGCTCAAAGTCAAGCACCTTAAAAGCATTTCGATGTGCACTAAATCATGGTTTTCCAGCACCTTAGTACATTAGTGTTTTGGTATGAAGCCCCCCACATTTTTATGATCCAGTATCATGAATATGTCTGGCATTTGTAGGGCTGCTTCCTACAACTCCATGATACGTATCATCTGTAGAGATAATCCAGAGTCAGTTGAATCAACACACTTCTGTTTTTAGATGCATCACTGTGCACAGAGCCGTACAGGAGCAACAACAAGGCAGACTGTAGACTTTACACACCAAGTCTCAAAATAACCACAAACCACAAAACTACCTGTGACTGAAGCGGAGGGCAGCGTGACACCGGACAGCCAGTCAGCTAAACTACCTGTGAACTGGATGATGGTCTAACCTCTTCTCCTGCAGATCATTGTGTCTGCATTGTCAGCAGACCTTTTGGGGGTGGGGATGCTCCTTGGGTGGCACTGTCTGGGATTTTATATCTGAACTATGAGCAAACAAACTTTTGATTGGCCAACTTAAGTTTTTAAGCTAACTCCCAGTGAAATGGTTACCTTCAGGCATGTTGTTGTCTGTGAGCCTCGCACTGATGGGTCCATTAGACAGGACGTATCAAAAAAGACTCACAAGCATTGCAACATGTGTTGACTCTGAGTGGCAGGTAGGGCTCAAGTCGTCGTCTTCATTTTGTTTGAAAGGCAAAAGTAATAAGGCTCTGTCTGACTTATTTTTTCATCCAAAAGGTCAGATGACAGTTTATTATGATGGTAATGGAATAATGTTTTCAAGCACTTGGATGGAATGTCACTTTTGTGCACAATATTTGTATATTGTTCCTATCAACAAGTTAATGTGAATATGTTTTTTCCCACCATGAAAACTACTGGATTCAACTGCGAGTGACACAAATTCAGTCAGTCATTGTGACCAGATCAACCACATCTCCAGCAGCTACACAAAGCTCGGATCAACAGATTGTTCATTACTTACTGTACCACAGGACACATTTTGTGAGCTGGTGAACACAGTGGAACGTTTAGCAGTAGTGTCGGATATTTTGAGTTGGAGGAGACCAAAAAAGAGATGAAAGGTGAGTGAATATGGGCATATGGGCCCAAAACGGCTCCAAATGATAAGAATGTTGTTTGTTGACACGTTCATCATGTCAGAAACAATTATTTGTGCTTTAACAGATCTATTTTTGTGTAACCAAGCATTGGTTTAAAGTAAGCCCAAACACCTGGTGCATCTAGGTACGGCCAAATACTGCAGAGCAATCCCTTTCTCATCACACATAGTCAAACATTGACTGGTGTGGCTTTTAACATGTGGTATTTATAACTGCGCTTTATGACACTGACATCACCAGAGTAACCACGAATATGACAAATGGCCAAGAATGGACTTCCATGTCTGGCAAAGCTCTCAATGCAGCTCGATACAAAAGACAAGACAAATATAACATGTGATGTTGGCAAAGATCCACCCCGTCCAATCAGAGCATATGGCCAGGTGGACGGTGAACAGCACAGCAAATGGAGCCAGAAGAGTGGGACAAACTGTTTCCCTGGATATCACGGATGGATGGTTTTACACATGAGGCCCTGCGGACACACATATCAGAATACAAGTTGTATTCATGAAGTTTAACCTGCGATCTGATTCCTGTTCCAGCTGCGGCTACAATCGATGCAGAGATTAGCTGTCTGCGCTCATGGAGTGCCTCTGATTCATTGATTATGAGGTAAGCCTGCGAGATGAGAGAGGAAAACATCCCCTGTGCAGCCCGGTGGAGAGGGGGACTCACCTAATAAAAATGAATGTTGCACAACACACACAGCCACGCGGAAAAACAAGACATAATGTCCTCATTTGAAGCCTGGTTACATTAAAACACATTACTTAGTCGCTGCTATTTTTAAACCACCACTCTCTGTGCTTACAACAAACGTCTCTCGAGCTAAATGTTACAGGTCAAGAAGTTTACTCTGAACTGAAGTCTTGGTCTATGAGATCACTCCAGCAGTGGACAGAAATGGCATAAAAAGTCCTCGTTCCCCAGGCTGGCAGCTCTGTGGACTTTTTCTGCCACCATGCACAAACAAACAGTGGGGCAGTCGTGCCCTGCTAACACATTAGAGCTCTTCTAGGAAAAGGGCATCAATCCTCGAGGAAACAGTTTGGTCGCACGGCAACAAGACAACAGGAAGAGTCCGTCAATTATAAGAGAAGTTGATTTAAAACAATCCTTCAGGGAGTCTTTGTGATTACAAAAGCAAAACAACATTTAAAGTCAGAAATCATAGCTGTAATGTTTTCTTTCTTTACTGATTTACTTTGACAAACTGCCTTGTTAGAGTCATCACCATGCAGAACAACAATCAAGCACAGGATTGCAAAATGGGAACATGATGACTGAACCAAAATTGTTGCGCAAATGTAGTTCTGTAGAATTTTAAGGGAAGTTTTCTCAGTGGAGCAGCCAAATATGCTGCCATCAAATGACAACTGGGTGCCTTAAAAGGCTTAACACAAGCAATACAAGCACCAGCTGCACTTAGGACCAATCTGGCATCCACCTACATGAGCAAGGCACTACCTTAACACAGGAAGTAAAACACAGGGTGCTTTGGGCCGTCGTCACACAGTTTAATATCAGAGATTGACAGTATTGGATGTCTGAATGCTCACTTTCAACTAATGCGAGTCTTTAACATCCACATTTTTTGACAGCTGAGTATCAGGTAGAACTTACAAACTGCTGCTACTATGAAAAGTCACATGAATATGCACATGCAATTTATAAACCCTGTCATTAAAGCAAATCTCGGTAATATGCTGAGCTGATGAGACTTTATGCACTTTCTCCAGTTCCTCGTCTCAGTGCCTCTCTCCGCTCTGCTAACAGAGAGCAACAGTTGCTAACGTTAGCTTAAAAATGGAGTCCGTGAGCATAAACTAACAACCGGCTTCCAGCACAACACAGAAGATCCACAGAGCTCCTTTAAGTATGGCAGCTTAAGCAACCAATAACAGATGCCTGGTTTAAGTTTATTTATATAGCCTGATATTACAAGTAATACATTTGCCTCAAGGGACTTTACAATCTCTACAGCATACCACACCATTTATATTTAGATTTTGTGAAGCAGAAACTGGAAAGAAAAATGGGAGAAATCATTTGGAGGGGGAGATAGCACCAACTACTTAAATAACCAAAACATGGATAACTTAAAATCTTGTGAGTAAGACCGAACAGCTGTTTTTCTTCCAACTAGACTATGAGCAAAAACAAAGACATTATAAACTCTGAATCTGACGTAGTGTCCAGTACGAGAACAAACAGCAACGACAGTAACGGTAAAATCAATCACAGTACCAGCATTTCCTCTGTGTTCATTAGACAGGATTAGCATCACAGACGTCCTCAGCAATTCTTAAAAGTTAGTAGAGGTCCCCAGGTAACACTACTGCTGTGCAAATAGGTCTATAGCACGGTTCAAATGTATTTTGTCTTCATTGGATCAGCTGCACTTTTTAATGTATGAACTATAACAATGCAGATCACGAAGGCTTCACCTTCTGCAGGACTATTCAGTCCAGTTTTGCCGTACAAAAACTGTGCTTTACATGCCGTAAGGTTGAATAAATAAAGACCTGAATCATTGAGTCAGCAGTTCATCTGCTTTGTGTCCTTGACTCTCTTTCATCAGGAGGAAATGATCTGTGTGCTTGTTCATGGCTGTGTTACGGATATTATGTTTTGGATGCCAGCACACTTACAGGGTACATTTTTAGAGGACACAGCTCTCATTAAATCAGGGACTCATTCCTCAAGTAGAATCATGGGATAAACCACAGAGAAACGTCCGCTTGTCTTCCTCATATTTAAGAGCTGTCAACAGCAGGTAATACAGCGGCCACAGAGGGCTGACTAGGGGAAATGACCATTAGCTTCCTGACAGTCACTCACTACAGCAAATATACTGAGTCAATACTGAGGTGAGGAGACTGTGCTATCAAATTAAGCTTAAAGGTGTCTTTAGCCATAAGCAAATTCATATCACATTCATTTAAACATATTAGTATAGGTAACCCACAATGCCTGTCTTGATAAACATAAAAATATGGAGGACATGTTGGTGAAGTATGTCCCGAGTGTATTATCACCCCTGTGCTCGGTAAAAAGAAGTTAATATTAAAGAAAAGTTATTTATCGTTCCCCACGGCCGCAGTGATGAAACACGAGTGCAAGAGAGTTCATCAAACCAACAGACATATCATTAATAAATCATGTAAAACGGTAAATGTATCTGCTATAAACCTTGTTTTATAGCCAGAGTGAGACACTGCTTCTACTGCAAAGATCTACTGCAGAATCTGGTCTGATAAAAACGGAGTCTGTGTCATGTCTTCTCACCAAAACACACTGTGTTTCCTTGAGGTCTAATAAACATAGATAGCCAGATGCATCTCTTTCCCTCAAAAACATCTGCAAAGCTGATTTGCTTTAAAGATTAAAACGTGTAGTTATAAGTAAGTCACTGCCCTTCCAGTGGACCTCATGGAACCTTATTTTGGTAAAAATATGTACGGTAGTCAGTCGGTAGTAAAATATAATCATGTGGTTTTGTGTTAAACTGCTCAGTGAACTACATCTTCTCACTCAACACGTCACTAACACCAACATGGAGCCAACTGGGCTCAGAAAAGGTAGTAAAAGAGATTAAAATCTCAATAAAACTGCTCATATTGACAACTGCAGTCATGTGAAATGAGAGTTGGTCAGTTCTGTGAGCTGCTGATATACAGGAGCAGCTCTACAAAGTTTAAGTTATGGGTTTTAAAAAAAATAGGTAAGGTAAGGTAACTTGCATTTTTTTTAAAATAGCTCCACAGCGCCACTAGTGGTCAAAAACTCGACAGGGTACCTTTTAAGTCTTTCTACTCATTTGTACAGTAAATGCATAATTCCTGCGCCCTATGTTATTTTTAGTATTTATATCTTTACTGTGTGGTGGTGGTGACTCTGTTCTCAGCAGACAACAGATGAGGAGGTTGTTGTTTTGGTACATGAGCCTGAGATTGCACCTGTCAATGCAGGTGTAAACATAACTAATTGCCATGGAAACAAGTTTGAAGTAACTAACGTTACACAGAAGAAGCTTGAATACATTACCTCAGTTAACTAACGGATGGAAGTTAAAATAGAAAATCGTTGACTTTTGGTTTCACAAGGGAAATTAAGCTGTGTTTGTTTGACTCATCCATCCACCCCAACCTCCTCCACCCCAACCTCCTCCACCCCAACCTCCTTCTCTTCAACCTCCTCCTCTTCAAACTCCTCCTCTTCAACCTCCTTCTCTTCAACCTCCTCCTCTTCAACCTCCTCCTCTTCAACCTCCTCCTCATCGACCTCCTACTCTTCAACCTCCTCCTCATCACCCTCCTCCTCATCAACCTCCTCCTCCTCTTCAACCTCCTCCTCCTCTTCAACCTCCTCCTCATCGACCTCCTCCTCCTCTTCAACCTCCTCCTCAACCTCCTCCTCTTCAACCTCCTCCTCATCACCCTCCTCCTCCTCATCAACCTCCTCCTCTTCGACCTCCTCCTCTTCAACCTCCTCCTCTTCAGCCTCCTCCTCATCACCCTCCTCCTCATCGACCTCCTCCTCTTCGACCTCCTCCTCTTCGACCTCATCCTCGTCAACCTTCTCCTCTTCAACCTCCTCCATGAAATGTTTTTAAAGTGGCCTGCTATTTATACACTATCCCATGAGATCACTTTGCTATGAACCACTAAGTATCCATATGCTGTGTAGATCATTGTCCATTTAATGGCTTTTTTGAAATTGTTTTTCTCCAAACCATCCAACCCAACCCAACCTCCTCCATATGCACACTTTCTTGCTATTAATACTACATCACTTGACATTTTTGTCTCTCTTATATTCGCGCCTAAATGACGTAAAAAGCATAATGAGGATGACGTTGACGCAGAAAGCATGAAAAGCGTAGAATGACTTCATACATTAACGCGTTCCTCATACACCATTTTGTGGGACCAGGCTGTTCATAGGCTTCAAAATGTGGGCAGAAATGAAGTTTCCTGACATTTATAGTCTAGATTGATTTCTGAGCAACGTCATTGTAAGACGTGCACACTCTGGGGATGTGGATATCAAACCAAAATTACTGAACACTCATGGATATTTTTGCGCGGAAACTGATGACGAGGAACTGCCTGTTTTCAGTTAAAACATCTCACAGTGTTCCAAGTATGAATAGTGGCGACGTTCTATCTGATGAAGATGCTTTGTTGCTATAGAGGCCAGATTCAATGTGTAACCATTGATGGGCTTCTAGGGCGAATGATAAGTGTGAAAAGTGCAATATGTTTGCTATTTACACCGTCCGTGTCTGTTTTTTATGGACAGACAGCTCCACTTCTGCCACTTTTTTGCACTCTGTTTACATAAATTGGTTTTGTAAGTCTTCTTTGAGTGTTTTAGTTTTTGAATGTGCTCTAAAAATAAAGTGCATAACATTAAATGTGTGTGGGCGAGAGCTGTTTACTTCCTGGATAGATTATTTATTGCCTAATGATGTCACAGTGGAGCAGTTCTCAGATGACTTATTGAGAAAAGCACTACGTTTTTCTCATAGTCTAACAAACCACAGGATCAGATTGTAACTGTATGCATCATCTTCCAGTGATGTTAACAATGCAAATAACCACAGACTAAACAAGGGTGAGGCGTCAGGCGTGAAATAACAGTCTCTCTTCGCAGTAAATCAAGACCTGGATCTCATGTGACTCATGAAATGGGTGAGATTTTGATTCCATCTGAGTTTCACAGCAGCCATCAAAATCCATTTTAAACTGATGATGGACGTTCCTCCAAAAAAAACAAAAAAAACAGAGGAGACTAAGTTCTGAACACTGACAGAGATGGATTAAGTGCCAACAGACAGACTCTCCCTTCACCTCAACCCTAATACTTTTTAATCACTGTGGCACAGCTGGCATGGTTTAAGTTTCAGTGTCTTCATTTGTCAAATGCATCGCAAATACAGGCATGGCAGTCAATGCTGTGAAATGAGTGAGATTCAAGCTGTTACAATGTGCAAGGTTTAAAAGTGATAGCTGAGGTATATATTATTAAAATGATCAACACATAGCAGTATATTCATCTATTGAACTGTCTAAGCCCACACCTCAAAACTGAAACCCCCAAAGGCATCAGCCACATTATACAGTTCAGTACGTATAACCATGTCTAAAGGCACAACTGTTACAACCAGTCTGATGGCTGCACTTGCAGGGGGGGAATGAAAATCCTGCCGTTATATGGGGCTTTTCCATACATGTGCTGGTTTGACTTGACTCGGTTTCACTCGATAGGTCAGACCAGTGTCAGTGTGGGAGGGTTTGATATTTCCATTAAAACAAGTCTACCGGCTTGAAGGTGCGTCTTTAACCAATGAAGTGCTTGTCTTGAGTCATGGTCAATGGAGGGGCTGTTAATACTCTTCCTCCCTGCAGTACTATCAAAGAATTGCTGCTAACAAAGATCAGCTAACTCGGTTATAAACACATTATGTGTCCTATACATTCTTCACAATAGAAGAAAGCAGTTTACTGCAACTTAACACCACTCCTTAACAGCTGAAAGCGAACACAACCGAACAGTTAAATAAAGCCGATGTCTGAACGCACAGACTGCTACACTAGAGAGAAAACAAAATGCGGAGAAGGTACATCTCGGGCATGGTTAACTCCCCCAACACTCTCCTCCTTGCTGCATCACACTGCCTCCCTCATCTTTCTCAATCTATCATGAATTGTACACATGAGAATAACAATTCACACTTCAGGTGCTCAAAGGCATCAGTAATATTGCTCCAATCTGTACACAGAAAAAGTGATAATGAATGGATAGAAAAATGTAAAAAAGCTAACCAGGTTACAGACTGAAAAACATCCTCAAGACAGACAGAGCGTCCAAATCAAAAACAATGTAAAGGGCTACATTGGTTGGGGTACATTGTGAGTCATGAGACACAACTCAGTCTAAATCTTTTTGTTGTCAAGTCAAAATTGATTCAAAATGGGTTCATCACAAACTGTCGACTGTTTACAATCCTCCCAGTATCCAGCATTACATACTCATGGCCTGGACACGCAGTCACGCGACATTAATGATCATAATAAGCCTCGTCCTGTTGGGGCATTCGACCTGAGCCTCCTGGAAATAACCAGCAGCAAGGATCCTCTTCACCTCATGAACTCAGGTCAGGATGTCATGTTAAACGCTGATGGATTAGGCTATACACAGTATGTATAGTGTCATCTCATTAAGAACACATATTAGTCTCACTAGTAAATAATATAAATCCAGTGGCCTGAGCAGTTCACAGCATTAGCTGAAAAGAAAACTGCACCCTGTCGTACTCCATAGACATAATAAACACCAGGGCTAACTGCTAACAAAGCCTCTGGATACATTAGCCACATCCCACTGCTCGAGGCAAACAACGCTCCAATACCAAACAACAAACGGCTAACAAGAAGCTATTGTCAGACAATAATGAAGTGGTAACAAAATGGAAACTTGGTCTAAATATCAGGCTGGGAACAACCTCTTTACTCCCATAACATAAAAAAAATAGCAGCAGCAACAACAATCACAAAACTGGTCTGCTCAGCAAGAAGCAGCATAGACTTATAATAACGCGAGCTTGTCCTGCTAGAGGAATAATTCCATGTTAGAGATGTGTGTCATAATCATTTATAATTCCCCCTGCAAATAATATCACCATGAGTCTGAATTCCTACATAGCAAACAAACAAATTAAAGTTAATGAATGTCAGATGAGCAGAATTAAGCAATGAAGCCCAACAGCCAAGTGTTGCTCAGCTCACCACAGTGGAAATAACAATGTGGAAACAATCCATCAGTTTTAACTTTCCCTGTCAAAGAATTTGCTCATAATTACAGCAACATCACAAGCAGAGGACTTTCTCATTATCAAACATGCAACACGTTGTAATGTTGCATATGACATATGCCACACTGACCCCTGATGTGTACTGTGTTATTTTCATCATAAACAGTATATTTCTTTAACATACCCTGCACACTGTGTTAGCCGAAAAAACAGCACGGTGTGGAGGGGCGATGCTAAAAGCATTCTGCAGAAGGTATCTGTCCCTGTTTGACCCAGTACACAAAATAATGCGCAGGCAGTCCACGGCTGGAGGTAAAGGTGCTCCCAGGGAAGCAATGAGCGGAGTCGGATGGTGTTTGTGAAATAGAATCTGTTGCTAAGTTACAGGAGTACTGAGCACAGTTTTGTGGACTCACTGGGGAATGCGTCAGCAGTGGTTTCTAAAAGGTACTCTGGTTTGCCCTGCATCCATGTTTGGTTCAAGTATGATCTCCAAAACAGCAGCATCCCCTGTCACACTGCTGAGCCTCCGGGTGCTCACATTCGAAAAAAACAACTAAACAAAGCAAAGAGCAGCTGAAACTATATATTTGCATGCTGTCACAAGGGTCGGGGATAAAAGGTGAACCCAGCAGTGTGAAATCTGATGTTTAGATTCTGATTTAGACCGTTTTCCCGAGGGGCACTTGTTTCTCATCGCTCTAGAGTGCATGTGGTTCATCCTGCAGGGGAGGAAAGTGGTTAAATGTCTGTCCACAGGGACTGAGCCTCACAGGGAAATTAAAAGCATGTCTAGAAGCAGGTCAGGACCAGGAGGGATGGATTTAAGAAGGCAGGTAAAAGAGGGAGAGATGATGTGGACATCTGTTTTGAATTTCCACACGTTACGGGCAGTGGGTAATTCAATTAGATAAGCAGAAAACCCTGTTACTACTGGAACCCTGCCCACTGTGACTGCTTGCTAACATGCCTCCGCTAACTGGACAGAGGGCAGAGAAGAACGGAAGCAGAGCTCCCAAACCACAAAGTCCCAGGAAACACACACAGGAAGTACCTCAGGAGTTTAAATGTTCTTACTCTTTTATTTATAATAATTAAAAGGGGATTCAAAGGGTCATTTAAAGGGGCACTCCACTGATTTTCATAGTTTACATGAAAGCCTTGGGGAATAACTGCTGCATATATTTTTAAAAAAAGTTGTATAAAGCTTTTTGTGCTTCCAGAGGATGCTGCACAAAGTCTGATAAACTGTGGTTTAGGCTAAAGACTACAAGTTTGAAAATGTAAATATCTCTAGTTGTGAAGATTGAAAGAAGTGGGTTTTCCAAACCTTTGTGGCTGTGCTGGAAGCTTCATTTGCTTAACACACCTGAATCTACAACAAAGTATCTGCTGTTGACTTGCATTATGGTTAATGTAGACAGGTTCTCACAAGTAAGATGACTGCATGGAAAATAAAATATCATTAGCCCCATTCACACTGCCCTTTCGGTGCAGGAATCATGCTCCGTTACTCCGCCTCGCCATTCATTTTAAAGTTACAGATGCGGAGAGGGGGAACAGTTTGGTTTCGCCTCTGATCCGCCACAGCAAAGGCAAGACGGCGTCTGTGTGAATGGAAAAGCCTGAGGTGCAGAACAGGGGTGTGTTGGTCTGATGGTGTTCACAGTCTGACAACTAAACGGATCCTTCACTCATCAAATAAAAGAGAAATGTCCCACACTTCAACCCACAAAGCCAGGTTACAGGACCAAACACCAGTAATGGTGGTAGCTGATAGTGTCTTTGGCAACTTATATGAGGAAAAAAATACCACATCCATACGTGGAAAAGCGTTTGTCATCCTGTCTGTCCTACTGACTCCTCGTTACATTTCTGCCCCTGAAAAACAGCGTCTGTCCACGGCAGCAGAGCCAGGCGGCTCCTGCATTTGAATGGTGGTGATTATGTGACGTGATTTAGAGCAAAAAACTTTAACTTAACATGTGTTTGTCTCCTTCCACTATTGTGTTGTTGTAGTTACTGTCTCTGAAAACTTGTATTTAAAAAAAAAAAATCACTGTGACTGTGAGCCCTCCTGACCGGGACTTCAGTGAACTTTCCCCCAGAAAACAGCATCCCTCCTCATGAGTGAGAGCCAGACAGGCTCTGTTGTTTACTGATGGTGATTATGTTATAATGTAATCTAGAGCAAAAAACATAACTTTGTCTCTTTCCACAATGCATGGTGGGTCAGGATCTCAATCGCAGCACGTTATAACTGCATCCATATGATTATAAACAGCCTGTTTAGATTAACAGGAGGAAACATGTAAAAAAAAAAACACACGGATGTCAACATTATGGTGTGTACCGTCACGCCTCTTTTGGTTCCACTGCCCGGTTCAGAGTGAACAAACAAAAGCGTAAAGGCGAGCCTTCTTTGCGGTGATAATGCAGAGTCTCTGTGTGAAAAGGGCTTCTGTTTCTGCCACATTGATTTTTATCTTCATTTTTAACTATTCATGAGACAAACATATGGGAATGCATTACTGAATCAGTGTAGAACTCTAAATGATATCAACTTTATTATTGTTAATTAATTAAATACAATAAGTACCCTGATAGTAACTGCGGGTTATATCCAGTTCCAAAATCAAAGAAAATACCAACTTTTATCTGTCTAAGACATAAATGTTGTTTCAAATACTACTTTCACTCTGAAATACAGTCCATGAAACAGTGGTTGTACAAAATCTAGTAGTATATAAAACTTTCAGTTTTAAACCAAATTTAGCCCATTTAAAATTTAACCAAGTTAACTTACCATCTTTTGACCTTTCAATCATTAAATCGTTGCTTAGTGGGTCCAGAGCTCCTAAAAAACCTTCTAGGTTGCAGGAAAGGTTCGTAAGGTCAGAAAGAGTTAAAGGAAAACAAAAGTTCTGTCCTTCATCATGTCCTGTCGACACCTGTCTCCCTATCCTCATAAAACCAGCTCTGCTGTAAGGAAGACCTATTCAACCGGCAGCCTGTGGGCCGAATGCGGCTCTTTGACAACCTGATTCAGGCTCTTTGGTAATGTTGTTAGTCGGCTAATTAGCCCGTTCATTAGTTATGTCTGTTGCTAAGCACAGAAATATTCTTATTTTATGAAAATGTTTGAGCCCAGGCTGTTTAAGTACTGTGTTCCTGTTTATATAATGTCTCTGTTCCAATTGTGAAAACTAATCACAACAAGGCGAAGAAAAAAATATAAAGTGCAAACATAAAAGCTTTGCCACTTGGAACTTTTTATGAAATCTGGCCCTAAAACAGTAGCTGCACAGGCTGTGAGCTGTTCTCTGTTCACCTGTAACGAACCACAACGGAGTTTGCCGACAGGCCACAGACAGCCACTCACATTCAGGTCCACCCGCTGCTGTTATCTGGTGCTACCAGCGTTTGAATAGCATTATTTTCACTTGACCAAACACACCACACTAACCACACTAGCCGCACACTGCACTAAACCATAACCAAGCTGTTGGTTGTCGGCTTGCATTGTGGGTAATAGGTGCAAAATTTTCAAAGGAAAGAAGACTGCCTGGAAGAGAAACGGATGATGTCACTGGTTCTGCAGCACTGATTTTCACTGTCCACTGTGAGTCTGACAACCTTAGAGATGCTACATTAGTTGAGTACTCTTAAAATGTCATCAGCATAATTATTTTTAATTAATTATAATACGTTTCCATACCACTTTCTGTCATTGATACCAGCGCCAACCAGTCAAGTCCACCCAGTGCTGTTATCTAGTGCTACCACAGTTTGAATAATATTGTTTCCACACCACAGCAGTTGTACACCACACTAATCTGTGTCAACACACCGCAAAGGGGAATCTTTATGCAATGTCCCCTGTTATTGGAACCAAATGTGTGATATGATTGGACACGTGTACTGGGTCACTGATGAAGAGAGAAAGAAATAATGTGGGAATGAGGGTTTGATCAAACATCACACATGGAGGCTCACATGACTGCAGTGTATTTTGTAATGTTCTGTTTGGGATGTGGAGAGAGTCTGTAACCAGAACCAGAAGTGTAAAAAAAAAAAAAAGAGAACAAAAAGAACAATTACACTCACATTACTAGTAAAAAGGCAACCATATGAACTCATAAACAAAATATGCACGGGGCTGAACATCTTCACTGGAGTATTTACACCATTGGATGTGTTTAAGGACACCTTGGGACAATTTCCAGCCGTGTTTGGCCAATAAAAATAGCTATTTTTCACAAGAAGTCATGACATCTCTGGCCAAATCATAAACCATAAATGTAAACCTAACCAAGGTTTGTCACATGATAAAACTGAACCGAAAAAAATGTAAAGATTCAACATATCAGTGGTTTGCAGAAATGTAAATTGCCAACATTTATTCTAGCGACTGGGCTGCACCTGGACATTATCGTCTCTGGGAATCTGAGCAACTATGAAGTCACTGCGGGGGAAGTTTCCCTCACATCATTAAATAAAGGCCTCCAGGATGAACTGCAATATTAAGTGATGTGAATCATACGTACCTCTGCCACTATAATGCCCCTATATGATAGGACAGGCTTTGGGGCCACAAAAAGAGAGAAGTGGCAATGAACAGGTTGCTTCATCTTAAAATGTACTGCAGATGTTCACTAGTTTCACAGAGAGGTGTCCCTGTGAGAGCTCAGAAATACAAACCTGTATCAATGATGACAATGAAAGTGAAACCTCATCCTAGTTTTACACGGATGTGATTTCCGGTTCATTAAAGAGTATTACTACAGGTCACGAGGTTGACGGACTTGTGGAAACTCAGCATATTCCTCGGAGCCCACATATAAGAACCAGCGTTATCTTAAGATCCCATTTAAACAGCAGTGGTCTAACTGAGAGAGTAGCCAGGTCCTATGTAAACAGGGGAGAACAGATATGCTAAAAACAACAGCATGGTGAGGAAAGAACAACAAATACAGCAGCTCGTTCCCACACACTCACATCAACACATCAAATGACAATATGGCTTTCACAGAAAATACAAATAGATGCAGGGTCACATGCCTTTCACACAAAAAACTAAACTATCAGCTTACATAACTAAACATTAGATTCCCAACAGAAACAACGGATGAAAAGTGAAATCCTACATCCTTTCTGGTGGTCGACACATTCTTTGCACGTCACTGATTACGGAGTAAGAAGTTGTGACTGTTCATGCACCTTGATTGGGTTTTAAATGGTGTGTAACTCAATGTTCTCTTTCTAAAGTTGGATACACACTGATGGCCCAGATACAGTGTGTGTGGGACATTTTCTTTTCTAATTTCTGGAGCATGTTGTCCTTTGTTCAAGACTCTGTAAGGCTTCGGAAATAGACTTCAATTCAGTTTTTTAATGCGGTATGGTTAAACACTGTTGTCTCAAATGTCACTTTGCTGTAGCATTAAGATGTTCCTTCATTGGAACAAAGGGCCCGAGCCCAAACCATGAAGAACAGTATGGACGACTCCAAATACTTTTGGCCTCATAGTGTTTGAAAGATCATGGATAGACCCCTTTTGAGTTTAAACATCTCATTCAGAGACATTAACGATGGGCAAACATATTCAGACATGAGGACAAGTGTCATTGCGAGTTTGACTGGAGTCAACTCGAGTCACCGTTTTGATAACTTGCAACTTGACCTGACAGAAAATAAATTACTTGAGACTCAACTTGGACTTTACAGACTTGTGGCTTGACTTGACTTGAGACATGATGACTCGAATGACTTGTTGTTTTCAGTTTAGTTTTCCAAGTGCTTTTCAGTCTGGCTGCCAGTTTTGCCCTGATCACAAGGGATGAGGAGAGTTTTTCTGATTGAGAAGTTAGGATAATAAAAGACAACACCCACCCCAGCCACAGTCTGTTCGCCCTGCTGCCATCAGATACAGAAGTATCTGCTGCCATAACACCAGACTACAGAGCAGCTTCATTACTCCAATGTACACTCCTTCTGTAGCATAAAGGGATTTAACTCAAATTTCATTCTACAACCCCGGTGTTGTAAAATGCTCATTAAATAGTCCTTTAAAGAGGTCATATCATGCTAACTTTCTGGTTCATACTTTTTTCAGTAAGGCGGGGCATGCCGAACAAGGTAGTGTGATCTAAAATAACGCTGCTAAAGCTGGTAACCATGGCTGCAGTACAGCCTTATATATTTTATTATTGTACATAAATATATATATTTATATAACGCCTGTTACATAGTGATGCACATAAGTTACGGAAGTAAAGGCTCGACTTACCCAAAAAAAAAATGACTTGAACCACATTTGCCATATTCATTCTTTATAAAAGCACTAACTCTAGAAGAGCTGCGTTGTTAGAGAAAATATTTATGAGCAGGGAAAGGCCTGATAAAAACAGTTAATTGAGTGAACAGCTAAAGCAATGTGGTGGGAGAGAGGAGCTACAGAGCTCCACACTCGATCACACAGAGGAGAGCACAGTTGGAGGTTAATAATACTGAGTTGTAGAACGCAGCAGATGATGCAATTTAGTGTACCTTTAAATAATGGTGGAAAATTATACCCATTTATCTAAGCACCTATATTGCAGACCGAGTCCACCAGCAGTGGAGAAAGGCTTTAAAACTAATACTGATGTAGTAAAAATACAACCCGAGGCATTTGGATTTTATGAGGAGCACACAATATCCCCTTAAACAATCAGCACTGAGCTTATTACAAGTCCAGATGAAGTCAAACAAACAAACATGTTCTTCTTCTTTAAAACAGCTCAGATTGTAGGTTTAACCTGCAGTTTGTTCCTTACTTTACAATAAAACGATTAGTCCTAAATGTGATTCATATTCATGGCGAGAGGCCAATATTAAGAGGTTGAGAGCAGGATGAACATTAGCTGCATTTCTTGGCTGTTGTAGACATGAAACCCCAAACAGCAGGTAAACATCCTCTTTGTTCTAACGTGTGCTCAAAAAGGTCATGACGTGGAGGACTCTGTGACAGGAACACCGTAATAAACAATAAACAGTCACACA
The DNA here is from genome assembly GCF_965226575.1 of Pagrus pagrus. Lineage (NCBI taxonomy): Eukaryota > Metazoa > Chordata > Actinopteri > Spariformes > Sparidae > Pagrus > Pagrus pagrus. The sequence goes on from NC_140193.1 coordinate 25,765,104, forward strand.
ATCCATCCTGACAGGAAACCACTGTGCACTGTAACAATTACGAGGATTCACCCTGAATGAACTGAGAGCTGTGTGTGGCCACGGTGAAATGATGAACATGATGTGTTAACGAATCACAAAGAGACGTAGCAGCAGAACTGACATTGAAGACATTGAATAGAAGGTGAAGACACTATCCTGACTTTTGGTGGTGATATTGTGGCTGGCAAAATGCTTCCAAATTACATAAAAAGTACCTGTAATCACATTACTGTTTCTGATCATGTGTGTGATGTTTTCTTTACACATCCTATGAAACAAAAAAGATCTGGAAAGACAAAAAAAATTGGAAACTTCATCCAACTCCGACCACAGAGGAATATCTCGCTGCAGTGTGTTGAAGTGTACTTGTGCTAAACTTACAGTTGTCTGCAGCCTGAGGAGCAACAAGGCAGCTGATACAGTTTCCGTGGCAACCAGAGGCTATATCCCACAGCAAAGTCTTTGTCTGCCGTTCAAGGGCTCAATGTGTCGACCAAGTTTTTAAACGCTAGTTGAAGAAACAGCCTGTAGGGATGTGAGAAGTTACGGAACAGGACGAACTGTACCACTTATTTATTTATTGCCACTTTATCTAAAACCTTTACTCAAGAGTTTCTAAGGCCAGATGGGGTTCCTCCAAGCATCATTTCTACCCTGACGCCCCTCTGCTCTGCCCAGTTGCCTCTTTAGTTAACCATGTCTCTGATCAGTGGACTCCACCTCTGGTCGCTCTAACGGCTGTTTGGTTTGTACAATCAGCTCCTGGCAAAAATGAAACATTGGGGCTCATAAACTTCAAATAATCTACTGTGGGTCGGACCACATCTGCAGGCAAGGAGTGTTCAAACACTTCAAACAAGTGGTCATATAGTGTCAGTGTGGCTGCATCACTCACTCCCAGTCCACTTCCAGGAGCTGTGGATCTTTGTGGTTTTGATGTGATGAATCATAGACACTGGGCCGGTCTCACCTCAACAGCACACATTGTTTTACACTTCTTAATACACAGAATCGTGACCTTGGCAGCTGTGTGAAGAAGCAGACCTTGCATAGGGGGGGTTGTGCCCGTTTTTTCCTCGCTTAACCCTTAGAGAGTGCTGTGAGAAACGTTTCCCAGTCACAACACTGCACTGCCCAGTAGACTGGCTAATATAGTGCAAGCCACTTATTAACATACTACTGTCACAAGTCCAGCAGGAGGAAGCTTTAATGGAGCTGCCCGTGTTCTGCCGCGCGTTATTGCGCACAGTGTGTGCGTGGAATCTCTGCCCCGCCACATAATGTTAAAAAAGATATAAGCGAATCAAACTCGTGTACATACCTGTTTCCACAGAAAGCTGTCCATCCCGTTTAACACCCAAGAAACAGCCACGTGGATGGCAGAAAGAATAACTCCAGTGATGACTGCGGCGCGCATCCTGACGGGCAGCAGCGTATAGATGACATGGATGAAGAACACGGTCCACCAGATCCCCGCCGAGGCACTTCTGGGCTGCACGAGCAGCACTCCGATCACCTGGATCACCAGCACCACCAGGATGACCACATAGCACACAATCCACATGTGGTCCTGGTGAAAGCCGTTCCTGTTGCAGACCACCATGAGGATGAGTGTGAGGAAGATGGCCACGGAGAATACCACCACATAAGTGACGCTCGGCCTCGCTGTCCCGCCGGAGCAGTGGAAGCCCAGCATGACCGTGAAGACCAGCACCAGCACCGCCATGAGCATAGTCAGACTGCTCTGGTTGAGACGGAAAAAGTAGCGCTGGTAGAGCCGCTCCAACTTCTCCGACTGGAATTTCTTGGATTTGAAAATGTGCATGACGCTGATGCAGCACGCCACGAAAGAAAAGTTCACTTCGGGCATGACCTCCTCCTCGTCGGACTTCGGCTTGGCTCTCCGCTCCTCCAGACCCAGCTCCACAGACTTGGGTCTCACCTCGCCGTCTGGACGCTTCGGGGACGCGCGCTTGTTGCTCTCCTCGCCATGGTCCTGCCAAGCCGACCTGGACCTGAAGCTGACTCTGCTGACGGTCGTGGAGGCTCGCCCGGTCTGCCTGTGCTCCTGATCATCCTCCTCCCTCCACCGACTGTTGGTCCGGCTGAGCTTCTTGCGCGGGGATCTGGCGGAGTACGGGCACCCGTTGGCCACAGACTCAGACTCGCCCCAGGCTGATCTGTGTTCGGTCCCTCCCCTCAACCCGGGCGCACCGACTCCGGGTGGGCTGACACTATTTGATCTGGACATGGTGGCGAGAGGGACTCGACGGAAATGTGCCTGAACACACAAACACTGCGGGGAAAGTTTTGATCAGCGAAGGAAACAATTAAGTCCAGAGAAGCCTGTCCTAAGTTGAATTTCTCATAGTTGGAGAGCTTTAAATCTTAACAGCACGATCTGCCAGCGGGGTGACCTCCTCCCACTTTTAGAAGCAATCATTCATTCTAAATGTTAAAAAAAAGAAAAGAAAGAAATTGAATTGAAGTGATAAAATAATTGAACATGCGCAAAAGTCACAGGGGAGCCAGTTCCGCCACGAGAGGAGGGAACATGAGATCCAGGTGGATTTGGCTCTACATCATTGGGCCCAATTAACTGCCATCCATGGAGAGGGTGCACGGCAGCGCGCGCTGTACATGAAATAAAACCATTACACAACTCAGAGAGTCCCCAGAGATCATAGCGCAGCACCATCAATCACGCTGTGAGCCCGTTATATCTGTGTTTCCTGTATCCGTGTGAGGACACAACAGACGGAGCTGGAGGGGAATAAAAAGGTGGATCCCATGCTGGCGGCTTGTTCTGGTCCCGTCAAGTCTTGATGCACCTGTATTGAGCACACATCGCAGCCTGGACGGCGGGGGGAGCCTCACGTTTGTCCAAAAAGCATCATCACGATGCTCGCACACTTGCGCTGATGGGAGCGGAGGAGAAAAGTCAGCCGCTCCTCCTCCTCCTCTGGCAGCCACACAGCACAGCTCCCTGGTCCATGGTTGAGCCTGTGTTACCGCACGGTCAATTTATCCCTAACCTCTGCGCCGAATCGATGTCCAACAGCTGTCCATCACCGCTCAAATCCCCGGAGAGCGACTCCTGCTTTGATCCGCAGTTACAGTCCGCGCACAGCCGATCCGCGGCCGTGCAGCGGCAGCATTTCACCAAGTGTCTACCCGGTGCCAAAGTGCGCTCCCGCAGCCTCGGACAATCCGCTCGGCGTCTGTTTGGAGCGTGGCATCATAACATATTTACCGCTGATTGCAGCTTCAATGGCCATTCAACCAAGTGTGCTTCCTGCAGCCCGCCTCTCCGCCGCGCTTCCATTGGAAACGGGAGGGGGTGAGTCACGCTCTGACGCGCTGTCATTGGACGACAGGCTGGTCAATCTAAAACCAGAGGCTGTGCGACCCCCGGGCGCTTTCGATGAATGGGCGGATCTGTTCTCACAGCTGGATGGCCCTCGCGCGCACACTCACCCACACACCCACGGTGTGGCACTGGGGGCGGACTGCTCTCCCGGTGAGCTGCTGCTCTCCACTGGTTCCCAGTCTCAGGTTCTCCACACAGTGATTCAACGTAGAATTGTCTTTCAGAATAATTTGGTCAAACACATGTTTTGTGAACCTCTCTGTCCACAAAGCAACTTGGTCTCAGCTCGAATGAAGGTGGATGTCTTTGCACCAAAACTTTTATTGGACAGGTTTTGCAAAGAGCTTCTGTTGGACACATGTTTTGTTCCCATCACGATCCTGCCTGTTTGATTTTCAACCTCATGGTTTTAATTGTTAAGTACTTCTTGTGTTTTATGTTTTAAAGGTACAGTTCACCCAAAGATCAAAATTCAGTCATTACCTCCTCCTCCCATGCTGATGGAGAGTTGGATGACGTCTCATTGTCCACAAAACATCTCTGGGGCTTCACACCAAAACAGCATTGCAGCATTCTCCTAAACAACTGAAGTAGCTGTGGACTTCTTTAATTAAACACATAATGGCTCCATACAGCTCATCCGGCACAGTTTAGCCTAGCAGCTAAAGATTTAGCTGTCTTTTCAAATCAATTTGGGATCTTGCAGCTTCTGAGACTTGGATTACAGCAGACGAGCTGTATGGAGCCATTACATTTTTATTGTTTTAGTAGGTTTTATTTACGTTTTGAAACAAGTCTCCAGCTACTTCAGTTGTTTAGGAGAACACTGCTTTGCTGTGTGGATTATGGAACTAACTAGTGACTTAATTTCCATCTTTGGGTGAACTGTGCCTTTAAGAACAATGTCTTCTTCGTCAGTTAATAATGTGAAGATTTTATGTTTTCTCTGTTTAAGACTGCTGTTAAATAATCACTGTTAGTTTGACAGAACAAGCAAACTGAAGATTTCATTCTGGGCTCTGGCAACTTGTGATGGGAATTGTTTTACACTTTTGATTGGAGGAATCATCACTAATAATTTATAGTTACTTGTAGCTCTCTACATGTTCACTTGCTTACATCTGGTGAATAGGGCTCGTGTTTCCGATAAGTACAACAGCTTAGGACGAGGGAACAAATACATGGTAAGTTGTTGTGATTCAGTCCAGTGTTTCAGTTCATCCACCTTGAACAGCGTCCTCAGTGGGTGGCAGTCGCTGGTCATGTACTGAACATACAGGAAAGGCGCATTTGTCTCACTTAAGTCCACATTGTGTGCTAATGGATGTAAATTGGAGACATGTGATGAGGAGCCTCGTGTGTTCGCTGGGACCCGGCTCACCTCCAGCTGAATTCCCTCGGCCCCTTTTGGAATTCATCAAGGGTGAAACTGTGTTAAGTCGGAGAACAGGAGCTTCCATTCAGCACTGTCCTCATCATATAAGGAGGGGAACTCAGATATAAATCAGAAACAAATTTATCTAAAATCAAGTTGTGCAACTTATTTGCTCCGCTCGTCCTATGACTGCTTGTTTGCTTGCTCTCCTTTGCTCCGTCTCTTTGCTCTCTCGCAACAACCCTGACACAATTAGCTGCTGTATAATTTTCGAGGAACTGGATATATAACCACATTAAACTCACGCAAAAACAGATTAAAGTGGAAAATCATGTTAATTCAGGGAATCTGACGACTGTCCTCACCTTCCCAGAACAGTGGTGGAAAGCCACTAACTGTATTTACTTGAGCGCTGTGCTTGGTCAGAGTTTTGGTGTACTTCTTTGAGTATGTGTTGTTTAATGCTACTGTATACTTCAACTTCACGACATTGCAGAGAAAATGATCATACTTTTTACATTTGTATGTAACTGTCTACTTACACCACATGGTCCAAAGTATGTGGACACCGAACCCAAATCTGTGCTGCCTCAACTCTTCTGATTTCAGACTTTGCAGCAGATTGTGGAACCTGGCTACATGCAGTTGCTCCAATTCACACAAGATGTCAACAACTGATGTTGGGCGATAAGGTCTGAGTCAAAGTTCATTCCAGAGGTGTTGGATGGCGTTGAGTTCAGAGCTCTGTGCAGACCAGTCAGGTTCTTCCACAGCAAGATTCAAGATTAATGATCATTATGCAACACAAGATTGATTAATGACATTTCTGTTGTAATTCCCTAAGCCACACACACACACACACACACACACATACACACACAATACATAACAATTCTATAAAAAACATTGAATAAATAATAAGCAAGTCACAAAAATAAACTATTCATGGTGGAGTGTTGAGTTCAGGAGTCTCACAGTCTGGGGAAAGAAGCTGCTCTGTAATCTGGTGGTGCCACAGCGGATACTTCTGTATGTTTTGCTGGGAAACCATTTCTGTAAGGACCTGGTTTTGTGCACAGGAGCAATGGAGAGGATCCTCACCAAACTGTTGCCTCAAAGTTGGAAGAACACGTTTGTCTAAAATGTCCCTTCATGCTGGAGCTTTAAAGGAGCACTATGTAGTTTTAGAGAAGAGATTCAAACTGACAATTTTAATATTTAAAATATTAATGAGGTAATAATACAAAAGTTTTCCATCAGTGAATTAACCAGCTGTTCTCAGAGGAAAAGAAGGTCCCAGAACACTGCTTGAAGCTAGAAAGGTGGCAGGGTCCGCCACATGTAAACAAAGTGAAACAGTATGAAACTGTGTTGTCCTTTTGGGTCAGTTTGTTCAGCCAATGAGGATCTTTCTCTTCTCATTAACATTTCTTCACAAGAACTACAGAGGGCTCCTTTAAGATGTGGAGCTGTGCCCAAACCATGAAAAACAGCCTTGGATCAAAAGTACACAAAGGTTTGAAGAGAGCTGTCCACATACTTTTGGCCACAGAGTATACTTTGCACATAAGTATTTTTCATACAAAACATATGATCAGTTAATAAGCAGTGATGTTTTGTAGTCATAACCAGCCCAAACAGAATATGAAGGAGCTCAGACTAGCTTGACCAAATATATTCAATTGCTGCCTGATCCAACAATAAAATTATTAAAGTGTCAGAGGGCTCGTTCTGCTTAATAAGTACTTTAAGTGCTTTCAGTAATTTTTTGCTGGTAAAAACTTTCTTGCTCCTTTTCTCGCTACTTTTACTTGAGACAACAACTGAATTAAATCAAACCTTTGCCTAACCCTCCTCACATGTCTTACCATGTCTGAAAGCAAGCACTGTGAGAGCTTAGATAACATTCGCTATAGACTGTTACCCAATACAAATCTATAACATGTATGGAGCGCTCCGTGCACGCTCCGTATCAGAGCACATTTATATTTGCACAATCTGGTGAGGGAGACGTGAGGTTGTGCTTATCAAAAAAACTAAACACATGTCCACATCTTCACAATCTGATGTCAATATGTGTGTGCGTGTCTCCTGCTTTCATCTGATGTTTCCCAACAATTCAAATCACACGTGTGTTTTTGTTTCAAGGTAAAATGCTTTCACTCACACTGTGAAAACCTCTAAAGCAAATGTAACCCGGGCAGCTGAAGAGGACGTCCCCTGTTGATTTGACACGCAGAACGCTACTGCCATCATCTGAATGCTGGACAAACTGTTGACTTGTTCAGACTTGTTCAGCAGTAGCAGACTGCTGTAATCTCATTAACGTTGCCTATTTCATTTTTCACTCAAATGGGCTATGGAGCTTTGGAAAGTATAGTTATGTAAAGGGTTATTTCACATCAAGTTAGTTCCAGCTTTACATGCAGGGGTTCTGTGACTTCTGCCACCAACATGATACACATGAAATGAATAAAACAGAAACAGTCTCCCTGATTAGTGGATAAATCCAGACAGTTTTCATTTGGATAATATTTCAGCTTTCAGCCAAATTGAATCTGGTATTAAACCAAAACTACACAAACAAACGAGATGGCTGGAAACTACGGAGGGCGGGTGGGATATTTTGTTTTATTTTAAGTGTTCTGTGTAAATGCTTCTGCCTGTGTAAGTGATTCAATAAGATTAGTTGAGAAGAAAACTCAAAAGGGAAATATTTGGAATCATCTTTGCCCATGAAGTGACTGAACTTATAAATGAGTTTAATTTAAAGTGAAGTAAATCTACAAAAAGCTAATTAGCAACACATTATAGTGTTAAAAATGTGGAGAGCAAAAACATAAAGCTTTGTAAAGGCTTGTTGCCATCGTGCTCATAATCTTTAATGCATATGAAATATGGGGATTAGCTTTTCCGGCTCAGGCAGTGCTTAATACAGCAGAGTCCAGTGCAGTGAGGGAAACAGCTTGATGAAAAAGCTTCAGTGACAACAGCCAGTTCACTGATCAAACACACTTTGTTTCCAGTCACTTTATCCTCATTATCCCTCTTTGCAGGCACGGCCGACCTCATCCAAAGAAACCAAAGAGACGAGAACGTGCAGCAAAATACTCGTTCTTATCAATTAGTAAACGATCATTCAACTGAAAAAGAACTGACTTTCTATGTGAGATGCAGAAGATAGTTACTGCAGATTGTACAGGCCAGCTTGAGACATATCGCAGCTCTTTATATTTCAAAGAGGGATGGTCAAACAATAAGCCTCCGAGGCCAAGAGGATATCACTAAAACTTCAGCTGATCATATAAAGTAAAACGCTGCAACAGCTAGACAAGACTACAAGACAGATATAGTCTGAAAAAGCATTTTGCAAAATAATCTCACCTCAGGTTGGTCCTTTTCAACTTTCTCAACTATAAAGGCAACATTTGTGCCCATAGGAGAAGAGAGAAGAAAAGATATAAAAGTTTGAATCTTTTCATCTTTTTCCTTTATACCCAAACTGGTTCAACAGATGTGCCTTTCAGATTTTATTGCTACAACAGAAGACTGTGTGGATGCTGCTGGGGTGTATTTCACCTCTGCTGCTGTGGTTCATCATGCTGTCACACCTGCAAACTAAGGGAAAGTTAAGAATAAGCATGCATTCAGGCCAACTCATCTGCACAGGATGTAAGCGCCGCTGTAATATTTAGTTTCTGTTTTGTGATTGTTTTGGTTTAAGGTTCTAGGGCGGAAGTTAGGCAGGTAGGAAAACTAGGCAGTGCCTGCTAAACCTGAACTCCAACTGCATCAAATCCGATCTGTAGCACACTGTGTAAAATAATAATGAATGAGAAAAAATACAGTTTCTAAGGCTATAACAACAGCAAGTGACCAAGGGGGGAAAAGTATCATGGATATAATCCTGGTTTGTGTTAGTATGTTTGATTTTGAAAATCCAAACTAAGAAACGGAGCCCAGAAACACAGAAAGAGAGTGAGTACTTAATTTATGATTCATAAACCTCACATTGTTTACAGATACTTAAAGGTCCCATATTGTAGAGAGTGACATTTCAATGTCTATTCTTATCATATAGCAGTTCTAGGTGCTATATTAATACTGTGAAAGTATCAAAAAGTTAAATCCATGGAGAAATGCACACAGCCTGTATTCACAAACTGTACCCACAAAACAGTTCACAACTGTACAGTCACTGCCCTCAGCCACGGCCCCAGCACGGCTGGCAGAGCTGATCAAGGACGTTACATTAAGTCTGGACACAGTGTTGGAGGCGGTTCATTCCTATGAAATCTGTTCAGTGGTGCTTTGAAGCCAAGAAAGCTCGACTTCCTGGGTATGAAAATACCCAGATCTTCCGTGTTGTGCGGCCCATAGTGCATGCGCACTAGAGACTTCCACCGGTTTAGCCCCGGCTAGCTTGAATAGACATAAAATAATTTAAACTGCATCTCTTTAAGACTTTCCAAATGTTATTGGACTGAATGGCTCAAATTATGATCAATTATTTTATGGGGGTTATGATGCTCAAATAAATGTACCCACTGTATTACAGACGCTTCCTTCACAGTGTTAGCTAAGGGGAAAAAGTCTGTTTGGGCCGCAGTGCATCACGTGATGATGTAATTACACGGTTTGGCCACTATGAAAACTGGCTTCAAAGCCTGGCGCACCTCCTGGGGGCTTGGAGCTGATGTGGAAACACAGTGGGCGGTGCCTGCTCATGACTGTGAGAGCTGACCAATCAGAGAGACTGGGCTTTTCAGGAGGGGGGCTTTAAAGAGACAGGCGCTGACAGAGGGTGAACAGAGGAGCTGCATGGATTCTAGCTCCAGGAACCACAGCCTGATTCAGCCGCTCTGACTAAAGCATCCAACCAAGTTAAAGTTCTGATTGCAGTCCACTGACACATATCACATCTGAGGCAGTGTGACAACGTGCAGATGAATAAACCTTGTGTATCATTCTATTGATGTCTGAAATAGCATCAGGCATCCCCGATACTCACCACACGTGCGACTGTGTGATGAATCAAGCGCAGATGCAGAACAAGAGAGAGATGACTGCTATAAGGCTGCGTAACGAGGCCAAGCAGTGACAAGGCGTATAATCCCCCTCACCCACATCAGCCTGTAAACATGTGGTGAGACACCGGAGGACGACTCAGTCCACATCAGTGTACTTTTAGTCTTTCTCTCATAAAGGGAGAAACTGACGAGCGCTGCAGTGCTGTGACTCATCCTGGTGGAAACCATCACAGTCACTCTGTGGATTGTGCAATAAAACACACACAGGCGCGCACACACACAGTCATATGTACAATCTGCTATTGTGCATGCTGTATTTGCGATATGTGGAAGTCACACTCAGCCACACACGTAACTCAGATATCTTGTTTGAATTTGCTATTTGAGCCAGTGTTCAGATTAAAAGGAGTCACAGCTTGACAGTATCGTCCTTTGGATAGCTGTGCGAGGAATGGTCATATTGGACTGTCATATGTTAGGGAATGGGTGACAGTATTTTTTGGTGCTGACTGAAATGTGTCCACAAATGTGTTAAGTACCAAAAGCTGGCTCAAATGCCTGCTCAGATTTACAATATTGTTTAATTATTCTGTCATCAGATGGATTCTAATTTTATCTTCTCGGTTTCCATGTTTTTATTTCACTAACTAAGGCTTCCGTTCTCAGCCTGGGGGTCGAGAGGGATGTTGCGAGTTAATTTCAAGGTATCTCCAGATGGTTGTGGAGAAAAAAATAAAATATAATATTTTAGATGGGGAATAGTTTTTACATTACATTGCCTGTATCTGTGAGTGTGTTTGTGAGAGTTCTGATTAGATACAAAAACATTTAACCCCTCTGTTTCATTTTTGCACTCTCAGGATGCTGTGAGTTAAAAGTCCCAGTGCTCAGGCAGCGCCGTGAACGCCAACCAGATTTTTCTCGGTGGGTCACGACACAAAAAGGTTGAGAAACACTGAACTCAGGATTCGATGAAAGGATTGTTTCTAGCATTGGCACCTAAATTCTGGTATTGTATCGGCACAAACAATTGTAAGCAATCCAACCCTAGTTATCGGTTTCCAGGGGTTGCTGTTCAAAGGTGTAAGCTTTCTGGAGACTAAGCACAGTAAGTGGCTGCCTGAGGCCTTCGCTGTTGCCAAAACAATTTGTAAAGTAAGAGTCAGTGTTGCTTTATCCGGTCAGGACGGGTCAAACAAATGTAGAAACTGAAAGAGTCATTTACCTACTGAATCTCTTACATCAGTTGTATAATGCCTTCTGTGGCTTCAAGGAGCAGATACACCTGAAAATCAAACAGACATTTTTAAAGACAGGATATGTAACATTTCTGCATTAAAATGCCAAAAACCCTCTGGGCACATTAAAAAAACATTACCTCATCTGTAAACATTTTTGCCTGAGTCAAAGAGACAGATTTCATTAGTAATGGTGGTTGAATGAAGACAACTCCCATGATCTCACTCTACTTACTCCTTTGTTTTGTTTTTATTGACAGACTCCTAGCAGCAGAAATTATATATACTACGTGTTTAACAGAGACCAATTTGTTTTAAGCCTGAGTCATCAACTAGGGCTGTGGACATTTAACAGGAAAAACAGGATTTGACCATTCTTTAAAAAAATCTGTTTGTCGCAATTCCCCTACACTTTATGGAAGCGCAGTACTAAAATGTGGAAGTGCCTCTTTAACACAGACTCTGTGGCACGTTATAATGTTACATGGTCACCCACTGTAGCATCCTTCTCCTGAGGAACGAGAGGACAAATGTCTGTATTAGGGTTGCCACAATATCGGATTTTCACTGTTGCCAAAATAATTCACAATAAGGATATTTTCGCCATATCTTTATAGACATGTTGAAAAAATAATCCTCTCAGTCGAATCGATCTTTAACATAGTTTATTGTGTGTTCTGTCTGTTTTTCACTGTTATGTTCACTTCTGATTATTGGCAACAGCCCTAGTCTGTATAATGAATATCTTAAAAAAAAGATTTTATTCTACTTTTCCAATCATTTTTTATGGTTTACCTATAATTCTTTTTTATTTGTGTCTTTCTTGTATTCACTGTATAACACCAACATGGCAACATGTGTATTTAGGTCTGTGTGTATTTAGGATGTATAGAAATACATTTAACAATAATATTTGAGTGTGTTCTGTTTATCTGTACTACATTAGAGCACAGTACACATACACTGTGTGATACTTTCTACACTGCTTCTTCAGGCTAACAATGAGAGAATGAGCTGCTGTTCTGTGCTTTCAGCTGATTGGCTCCTCAGCTGCTCCAGACTGCACCTGCGCCTGCCAAGCGATTGCACTCTGGACCTTCAGATGCTGTACATCAAAAAGCCAGTGTATGATCTTAACAGCAGCACACAGATGAAGGGCACGGCTATTCTGAGAAGTGCACATCCTAACCTGCTGCATGCATTAAGTCCATTTTCATTAGGGCCTGAGTGCTTAGCAGTGTGTAATAGGTTTTATCATTCTCCAGTTTGTATTTAGCTGCTGAAGCCTTTCAGCGCGGCTAAATTGTTCAACAAACAATGTTCCCACCTACGTGGAGAGTGACTGAATGAGTCACCACATGCACATTTAATGCACACACACAAACCATCCACTTTTTATCCCTTAATTACCAGAGGATGTATCAGTGCATGTAAGTTTAGTATATATAATACAAAATAATGAATATGCTTCCCATATTATAGGTTTATTGTAAATATATACTCATTATTCATACCTGTACAAAGTCGGCTGGCCCCATGCAAAAACATTTGTATCAAAACTTTATTCAGTAGAACCAGTTCTGGAGTAACATGTGCCATGCTTTTGATTTTTTTCTGTTGTAAGTTAGGTTGTAACACAGATCATCATTCCAGGCATCCAGATTTCCTCTTTCATGCAGTGTTACAATGAGCTGCACGTCTGCTCCTGCAAGACATTTCCAACAGGTTCCCCAAATCATGCTCAACCATTTATGGGGAAGGGGAAGAAAAGTGCACAGAGGCTAGATTTGACATGACAGCCACCAGCTGCTCACCTTGCTACAGAATAAAGGAGTGTTAGACAGGTTTATGATCATGACAGCAAGCAGGGCTTCAGCAACAACTTGTATGTTTTGGAGGGGGAGTAATAACTACAGTAAGGCTTTTGAGAGAACATTTGAAAAAACACAATGGCGACTGCGCCTGGAAACATTTAAGGGCCAGTTCACCCAATTTACCAGAAACTTCTTGTGGTACAGTATTCAGACACACAGGGGTTTTCAAAGACTTTCGTTTCTGAGATTTAGGTCCCCCACGAGAAAGGAAATTTATTTGTGGAGCTCAAAATATATTTTTGACAGAATTGTCTTTATCCGGTCATTCTGGATAAAGACTGGATGGATACCCCCAGAAATATCTAAACATATGTTCTTTGTAATTTGGGTGACCAGTCAAAGAGAAAATTAAGGGACCTTTATTGTTGAAAGTCAGATTTCCTGATTATAAAGTATAAAAACACAATCCACGGAGAAATGCAAACAACTCGTATTTTGAAACTGTTTTTAAATGAGCAGTCGGGAATTGCTTAAGATTGTGATATCACAACATATAGTCATTTATGACCGTGGTTACAAAACAGAGGCAGAGCTGAAGCAGAATCATGGTGGGCGGCGCCTGCTCAGGCCTGTCAGAGCTGACTAATTAGAGCAGACTGGACTTTTCGTGAGGACTACCTTAAAGAGACAGGATCTCAAACATAGCGGGTGAATAGAGGTGCTGCAGCAACGGACTGTATGAGAAATATAATGTGTTATTTGCACATTAAAGCATGTAAACATTTTGTAGCAGACACCCAAAATAAACGTATGAAGCTGAAAATGAGCATAATGCCTTTAAGATGAAGGTCTTTTTTTGCTGAGCCCAAGCGGTTATCACATTTCTGCAGTGGTGTAAAAATGTACTTGAAAGTGCATATAAGAGGTCAATTAATGTATTTCAGCCTGATGTTCAGTTACTCTTTGACAGAGCAACTGCAATTGAGCCCAACAACAAAACATAAAGCTTTCAGGGTTACAGCCCCAAAATGTCACAATTGTACCATTGTCCAAAACAATGAGATCACATCAAACATGACCATTACAAACCGGCTGATTTCAGCAGGTAAAGAAAAGGTGGAACTAGTCTGATCCACTGTTCTCTCTACATACTGTACATTATTCAATTCACCTAATTGAGACTGCAAGCTCACTGACTCAATTCAGTACCTGTCTAGAGTCCCATTCCTTCCCACAATGACAGCTATGACACTACGACTGATGTAGCTCTATATAAATTAATAACCAGTTTATAATGACATCACTCTCTACTGTAAAAGTCCATAAAGTTAAAAATCCAACATATATTTGGGCTACAATGCAGTTTTGTTTGTTACATATTGAAGTTTATTTAATCAGAAAACACTGTTGCTACTGTTGGTTGTGCTATCTGTTCTTTTTTTGCTGAAGAGTCCTATAACTTAAGTTATGATGTCTTGTTCGTTTTTTTAACAAAAAGGTTTTTAACATCCCATTTACAAGCCACACTGACCTCATTAATAACTCAATTAGAGATGGGATGAAGACTGACTTAATAAAGCATACATTAGTGTGCATGTTCTAATTCTGATGGTTTGCAAAGTGTCAATTTATTGGAGCTAAAATTGCTAAAATAAGTTACTTTTGATAGATAAAAGCAATAAAATGTGATCACATGAAGAGAAGAGCTGGATGGATGTGCGATGGGAAAACCTACCGGCTACTTAACGCTATTAATGGGAAAAACCACATGAAAATCAAACAATGAGGAAATCAAATGATTCAACTCACAATCACTGGTAGAGGAGTAAACTTAAGCTTTTAAAGAGTCAACATAATCTGCATCAGACCGCTGAGGATGCAACCAAGCAGACACCAAACACAACAGCGAGCACACCAGAAAACAGATAAAAACCATGCAAACAGAATGAAAAAGGTTTATTGAACTAAATTGGGAATGTAATCAAACTTTTGACTGAAATTAATAAAATAAAAAAAAAATCCAGACCACAAACAAACACACTGTAGATGCAAAACCTACAGACAACCTAGTTTCAGTACTAGACTTCACATTATTCTCTCTACGTCGCAGTAACACTGCTTAACAAAATAGAGCAAAGGACGAGTAATGGAGAGTGAAAACTCTAATTCTACAGTGACTTTTAAAAGGAGGTTATCGATTCTATCAGTGCATCATTCAGTTCAATGCTTTGCTGTGACTGCGTTCTGCTCACTGCTCAGACAGCAGCTCAACTGTATCCACGTCAAAATACAGTTTCTGTACAGCTGCAGGCTCTCTGACTAAACACAAGTAACTGCGGTTTGTTCATAAATAAAAACAACAAAAATTACTCCAGTTCATTCATGATTTGTGAGCACCTATACAACCCGGACAACAGCTGGAGAAAATAAAGTTGCAGGTCAGTTGTGGCAGTTTGAAAACTGGCTGGGCTTTGCATTTCTTTAAGCAGATTTTGTTCCTCTTCTGTCGCTTGTTTTGGTTTCTTTTTTTCCTCATTTGTGTCTGAATGCTGTCGGGCTCACTCCACTTTGCTGTAGTCCTCTACGTGGCCCAGCACCTTCTTCCTCTGTCGGATCATATGGAAGTAAAGCTGGGGGAAGACTGAGGGGGAGGCATAGGAAGATCAGTATGTTAACAACAGACTGAGGCAGTTTTACATCTGATTACAATATGACGAGAGACGAGACGAGAACAGCAACAGCATCGACAAGGGACACAAACCTGCTTTTTAAACTCAGTGAAACATTATTATAATTATTATTAGGTACACTTGTACAACTACTCTGCCATAAGTTCAATTTTACGATGGTCATAGCTAGTGATTGTGTTGTACAGGACTGCGTTATGTATGTAAAAAGGGAGGACAAATACTTCTCAATATAATATATTCCAGGACAACACCACCCTTAACCATGACCTAAAAAATAAATGAATCAATAAATAATAGAAATATTTCTATACCACCAGAATGCATAGATGATGAAACTTAGGCATCAAACACCTCAGAGGCTGTTGTGGCTACCAGTCAGCACAGGAGCTAAAAATGAGTTCACACTCTTTCTATTCACCGGTGGAATCATTTTATAGAGATAGAAATGGAGATTTTATCGATGACCTCTCTGATGCTAGGATTACCTTGACAGGTCAGGTTATGCTTGAGGCTCGGAAGCAGGCACTTAACGCAGCTTCAACCATGATAGAAATTGTATTTCTATTTTTATTTTGTTTCATTATTAACTTGTTGGGAGAGATTCTGCCTATGGTGGAGAAAGACCTACATGGAAGTGCTTTCTGTAGCTTTTCTGTATCTTTTACAATGGTATGGCTGTATTGTGACTCAAATGTAAATATGAATGTATTTAAGGGGCTCTGTGTAACAATTTATAGTAATTTACATGTATTGATCACTTTGTATTAATCATCACCATATCCTGTTTATTGTCACTACGAGAGGGGAAAAAAGTCAAATCTGCATGTTGACTTACGGGGAATGTAGGAGATCATGATGAGGATGAGGAAGGTGTAGTAATCAAAGGAGAAGTTGTACTTGTTGGGCAGAGTGACAGAGTACAGGCCTGTCTTCTGCACGTATGGCAGCGCTGCATAGATAGTCAGCAGTTCCCCGGTCACTCCCATGGGATACAGCACAAAGAAGAAGGTGTACCTGCAGCAGAGGGGTTTGTCAAAGACAAGACAGGGGAAGAAAATAATAAATCATACATTATTCATTGTTACTGCAACACGAGGGGTGGGCGGTATAAACAGCAATACACTGAAGGAAATTTCCATTGTATGGATTTGGCACTCAAACATTTTCCTTCTAAGAAAATGTGGGTACTACAGAGGCATGACCAAACAAAAAGAAAGTGGTCTAGAAAAGACCCTTCATCCACAGTTTGGACATGGCTTGGTTTTAGATAATACAAAGCTGTTGGCAGAGGCAGTTTCTATCTCTTCAGGAAAGAGTGGAGGAGTAAGAGGAACGTTTGAGGATGTGCCAGGCTTTGAAACAAGTTATTCAAGTAGGCAATGATACATGTTAATTGTTATCCTTAAAAGAAAAGCCAGTTATGGAAGGACATACAAACAAACTAGGCATGAGGAGACATGGTTTCCATTCAAAGAAGCGTTAATTTCACTGAAGACTAAACATGTTCGACAACGCATTGTTTTCCAAGACTAAGACAACGAGATGATGACAGACTAAAGTGATTAAGTCATTAAACACTAACTGTGGCTATATCAACATGTAATATTGTTCACCTTTATAACTTTACCTAAATCTCCCTTTATTTTCCTTGACTAAAAAAAGAGACTTCTTTTTCCAATGCAGCAGTCTTGTGTCCTGTGCGGGGCACCGTATCAGGACGATACCAGCAGTACACAATAAGCACAGTCAGGACTTTTTCAAAAGGCAAGTTCATCATTTACTTTTGGCAAAAAAAAAAAAAAAAAGTTTTTTAAAAAAGTTTCATTGTATAAAAAGGTCTCAATTTCAATCAGTTCTCAGTTCTCAAAGTCATACTTTTAAACAGTATTATATTTATACAGTGAGGGCCGAGGCCGCCGTGCATGATGCCGACCTGCTCATCAGGAGCAATACACAGCTTTCTCTCTCCAGAGCACCCCATGATATTTCTATGCTCAGCACACACACACATCTATGAATCAGCCACTGGGAGCAATTTGAGATTAAGTATCTTGCTTGAGGATACTTCGACAGGCAGCTAGGGGATCCAGGGATCCTCTTGTGGACCACTCTACCTCTAAAATCTGATGTATGACATTAGACACAGTACTTGGACTGAATAAAAAAAAAGCTTACAAAAGGTAACACTAGAATGGCTGCATGCACAGTATTAAATTCCAAGTTGTACAGCAGCTGTTCAGAGAAAGTGGAGCAATCAGCTGACACTAATTATACAGCCTGAACTGTCAACACTTTAACTACACTGTGATATAAATATTATTCCATACTATGTGCTGCTTGACGAGAACATTTCACTGCCTCTGTATGTTTCTGAATGTTTCATCATGAAACTGTTGAGGGATCAGGCCTTCTGAGGAGAAATATCGCAATTAAATCTCAGAGCTACACTGAACTGATCGTCTCCTACGGACAAGAGAGAAAATAACACGTTCAAATGCAGCGTCTGTCTTCTCTGATCCTTCACTGATTTTTAACACATGCAAGACCAATTTTTTCTGCCTCTCGGGTGCGATTGAAACTGAAAGTCAAATACCAATATTGCGATGGTGTCATTTGCTACCTAGCAACAAAGACCACAGGGAGGGAGGCACTAAACAACTGTTGCCTGGGTTGATGATGCAGCTGAATCCCATTGGGCAGATTGAGATTTTTATGGAGGAAACAGCACAGGGTTTTGTGATGATTTGATGTTTTTTTATAACTAGTCAGTGTTGGAAGTGAGGCCTTTAAAGAGTCATGTGTTACTGGGATAACAGTTTCCTCTAACAATTTCACATTCACAAACCTCCTCAACCTTTACATCGTTATAGTATCTGCAAAAACAGTCACATATCTGTTTTCTGCCTTTAAATGAGGTCATTTAAACAGTAGCATAGTAAATTACCTTTAGCAACAAGTATTTGATCGAGCAATTTATGACTTTTACCAGAAAAAAAGAAATGTATCATGGATTTTTGTCCTACAACAGGCCAAACTTTCAACATTATTACCAGGGGCTTTGTCTCAGGAAGTAGATGTGAACATCAGTGGTTTCACTGGGACAGTGGGTCGATCAGTGACCAGAATGGCGCTTTATGAATGCAAGTGTACTTATCAAATGTCTGTCATGTATTGCATGTCCAAAAACCGAGAAATATGCTATCGTCCTTGACCAACTGGCCAAAAACATAGGGTGGGTGCCATTACTGGCCTTTATATTCACAGAGGTGTGCATGGCATGTGACCGGGCTAGGGGAGACCCTGAGGAAACCTTTTCGGTAATCCGGTGCATTTCGTTTACCTGCCACTCTTGAACAACTCTCTTTTGGTTCTGTATTTTCACTGATAACCAATTTATTTGTCAAGACCCAAAGTTGGTCAATTTAAAACATCTATATTTCATTTACCAAAGTAAACCAGACTTTTTAAAAACATCAGTGATTATGTTCACATCTGTATATTAGAATTTTGCCACATACAGCTCAAACAATTACACTGCTAATCGACTGTTTCAGCGTTTTGGAAACAAATTGCAGCTTCTCAAATGAGAGGACTTGCCACTTTTCTTTATCAGGCTTCTTTATAAGTTTAAAATTTCTTGGTTTTGGACTGTTGGCCAACCAAAACTAGTACTTTAAAGATGCTACCTCAGGCTTTTTGGGGGTATATTTGTACTTCTTCTTTGAAACAGAAACCTTCACAAGTTGACATTTGTCAAAAGGAACAACTGGCATGGACTCAGTATTCTGGCTTCACCCTGTTCTTACCAAATGACCTAATTTTGAGATGATAATTCATCCATGTTTTTCAGCAGGTAGAACACAAATGTCTCCTGCTCTGAAACCACTCTCCATTTTCCTACCTTGCCCATTTGATGAGGTATGGCAGGTGATTGAGCAGGCTGAAGGTGTAGAAAGAATAACGGATGATCTCTGTGACAGTCCAGGCTGTGACAAACAGCAGCACGCTGTCCTCACTCTGCACCTGCACAAACACACACAAGGCGTGATGGGAGAAGGACAGAGGAACGTAATTGATTTTTTTGAATTTTTTTTCATGCTACCGGAGTTACTCTGCTGGAGGCTAATTGAGAATTTTCTTCACAGAACCATGCTGTTTGTTTCAGATGCTCAGAGATCAGATCACACTGCAGGCAGACGGTCACCATCCTCAAATATTAGGTTAAAACCAATTCAAATATGATGTTAAAGAAAAGCACACTTCTTA
Organism: Pagrus pagrus; assembly: GCF_965226575.1. Classification (NCBI taxonomy): domain Eukaryota; kingdom Metazoa; phylum Chordata; class Actinopteri; order Spariformes; family Sparidae; genus Pagrus; species Pagrus pagrus. Next base: position 25,784,908 of record NC_140193.1, read on the forward strand.
TCAAACAGTAACAATTTAAACGTTCCACACACAATGAAAATAAAAGGGAAAGATGGAGCAGCTTGAGAATATGTCAGTATAGCATCATACAACAGAAACACAGCATTGAGACCATGAATACATACGTTATTCACTACACTAAATTACAAGGTGTAAGATTCATTCCTGCAACCCGACAGCAAGACCTGTTGTTACTTACACATGTTCTCCTCTCCCATCTATCAACGGGGCAAACAGCACAATAACCGGTCACTTTTGAACATTGCATTTACATCAGGGCTGCACCGAAAAGAAAATTTGCAGTATTCCACAGTAGTGAACAGCGTTCCTACACACATCACAGTTCACAACTTTTTCATTTACAGCTGTGAAGTAGCTCTAAACAACGCTCCTCTTGCATTCAGACATCACTGCATGTTGGATGAAACTAGTTGTCTGGGGCGAGTAAATTGTACAGACAACAGGACAACAGCAGAGCAGCGAAGTAAAGAGAACGCTTACATGTGTTAAGACAGCTCTACTTGATGATGAAAACAAATACATGAGCACAATGTAGAAAACTGAAACTGATCTCTTTATATCGATCCAATTGATGCTTGAATCGATCTACAAAAGAAGTACGTAGTATCCATATTTTTGGATCGATCCACCCACCCCTACTATTTTCTAAAGCCCACAGTTTAAGTTGCTGCTCTCTTTGTAATTAGTAATTGTACTTCATGGACATATTATAATACGCAATGGGCACATTAAGTTCTCATACAAATTCCGGCCTTTTCACTCATTTGGCCGAATACCAAACATGTTTTTTTTTTTGCTATTTTTGGCCGAAAGTATTCGTAGGCCAAAATTCGGTGCATCCCAAATTGACATCCTCAAATTATCAAACATTATCATGTCATTCAGTCCGAGTTCATTTCACAGACATCTCTGATTTATGTGTGCAAGTCAGAAAGCTCATCTTACCTCCCTGACGCTGTGTGTGACGGCCCAGGTCAGAAAGACCCGGGACATGACCTGGAATCCAGTCAGAACCACTGAGGACGGAACGATTCCTGGAAAATCACACAAAAAACAAACACTCGTACGTAAGGATCCAAGAATACTGGTAGTCGAATGCACATGAAGTCTAATTTAAGTAACAGACTTGTATCTATCTCAGAACCCATCAGCCAGAGACTCAGAAGTTAGTCACAGTTGGGGGTGCTGAGAGGTCAGTCTACAGTATATAATGATGTCATTGTAAATGGTGTGAGACATTCATGTTCTTTTTAAATAATCTGAAAAGCCAGGATAACTTATCGCCTATCTAATAGCTATTAACAGCAATATAAAACAATTTTCAAACAAATAAAAATTAACCAATTAAATTTTTTTGTGTTGCTGAGTTAGGAGAAACTTAATAAACTTCATGAAACACTGTCTCTGACAAATAGTTAACTATTCGGGCTGTGTTGTGGAATTATAGCTCACCACTTGTGATCAGATCGCCAGGGATAAAGTAGTTTAAAAACAGTGAGCATACAGATATTTCATAGAGGAGATGATCACATTCAGTTAATTGCTTAGTTAGAAAATGTATCTTTTTATAATCCATTCAATCTTTGTTTATCAAACTAAACTCAAAACATTGTCTGGTGGTAACTTCTCGAACATGAGGCTTTGCTGCTTGAGCCAAGCTTTCATCCAATTAAATGAGTTTATGTATTGAAGTGGGTATCAGAAGAGAAATGCATGCCAATTAATAATTCATAAATTACATCATTCATTTGCTGCTCTGAGTTTCCATTTGTTCTTCTCTCTCTCTTTTTGCTGCCGTTTTGTGTTTCTTCTTCAGCTCTAGGAATACAGCTTGTACGGACGTCTGCAGTTAAATGTTCCTTTTTACATCAGTGCGTGTTACATCAAATGGAAAAATGCTCAAAAGAGCGATGATTGTCATGTGGAATGGAGAGGATTAGGGAAAGAATTAAAAAAAACAAAATTTGCCCAAAATCTTTTGTTTATGACTGCATAAATAGGACAACATGGTGATAACACATGTTTGATTAGAGACTGTATGAGCTGTCAAATCCACACAGAAGGCCAAAGAAATAAATGTTGATGTAGTGTCTTCAGCTGGCCAGTGGGAGAGGATCCTAGAGCTGTGTGCGTGTGTGTGTGTGTGTGTGTGTGTGTGTGTGTGTGTGTGTGTGTGTGTGTGTGTGTGTGTATGTGTGTGTGTGTGGCAGCTGCAGGGAGTCTAGGTAATCTTCCTTTAATCCTAGATAATGAAGGGAATGGACTGTGAACGCCGGCGTGACGGCCTGGCGAGAGCCACTCGCTTCTCACACATTAACACCGGGAGAGCCGACAGCTTCTCTGCTCTCTCTTTGGCAAACACTTGGATATTAAAAGCTTCTGTTTGTCTGTTCGTATTTACATCTGAGAAGCAAATGCAATCTGACGAGCCCTAATTGCAATGTGACCAGCCAAAAATGATCATTTAATATAAAAGCCACGGCTGCCTGATTTTCACATGATGACTGACGATACCCGCAAACAAATAACAACACAATTATAATGATGTTCTGTTTAGATAAGTCAAAGTAATATTTTCAGATTATAATTCTAAATAGTCAAAATGTGCATGGTGTGACATTTTTTTCAATTTTATAAAATCTTGCAAACCAGTTGATTGTGTAGCAGTGGCCTCGAATGAAATGAACTTTTCAGAGCTTTATATTTATTTATAAGTCATTTGTGGCAAATAATTCTTTCATTCCTAATAACGTGTCAGGAGCTGAACAGCCTGGTGATTAAATGTATTTATTCCCTGCATGATTTAAATGCAACATAGACATTTTATATCTACTGCTGGAACTCTCCGACATATTTTAAGACTGCTAGCCCCTCTGTTTAGACTCGCTTTTGATGAACTTGTAACTCTGCCTCAGTTTTTGGCTGCTTGTCAGATTTTAATGTGTACTGCTGTCTCTTTGCTTGCTATTGTTTTTTCTTCTTTATTTCCGCTGTGAAGCACTTTGTGACGTTTCTACTCTTGACGAGTGCTATATTAAAAAATGTATTACTATTATTTCAAATAGACTGATATATCTACATACACACATCAACCTGTCGCTATAATAACTGAAAGTAAAGTACAAACTCTTTTCACAGCCTCTCAAATACCTTCTGACCATTAATAATTTAAAGTCACAGCTGGGTGACAAATCAAAGGAACTAAAGTTCAAGTGTCTCAGTAAGGTGTCGTGTCACCTCAAGCTTTCAGAACAGTTTCAGTCTGTCAGAGTTGACTGAAGAGGCGAACACCATATTGCCTCCCGTAATGATTTGATGATGGTGGTCAGAAGCAGTATATAATATTCGGTTTATACCATTAGGTATACACACATGTGGAGTCCAAACAGTGATACCTTCTGGGCTACGTGTGAACCCTCACAGACATGAGCAGATGACAATAACTTGACCATAACTCATAAAAATGTCCCATGGGTGTTTGGTTATGGTCTGCTGACTGTACAGGTGACAGCAGATGATTCACATCATTTGCAGCGAGCCCTCCTGCTCTGTACGAAAGCATCAGCTCCAGGCTTTTGTCTTTACATGGTGACCTGTACATACTGTATGTCTACTTTAATTTGATTTAGTTATGACTCCAGCTCACATATCTTCGCCTAAAATTGTCACTAGTTGAGGCATACTGAATTTGAGTTGAGTTGTGAATAGTTATCACATACAGGGAATATGTGTCACATCATCAAAACTTTAGGGTAGATATTTCTCGATAAGTGGTTTCATATAATCTAATGTCTGTCTTGTCCAATTACTTAAATCATAATAACCAAAATGTGATTACAGATATCATAAATGAGCATTTTGACAAGTCAAATTGTATAATAGATACATTACCACACCAATACACGGTTAAATAGTTTGTGATAGTCTCTCTGAAGTGACCTGTGCAAGAGTTTTACTGGTAACAGAGTAGTGAAGGTAAGGATGGAGGCTGAAGAGACACTCACCTACAGCACAGTGCAGTATCTGTGAAAGGAGAAGATAACAGAGTTATTCAATATGCTTCTAGAAGAGGAGCACGTGACTTCAGCTTATTTTAATGTGTACAACAGTCTCACAGAACACTTTCCTGTTTGTGATACTTGCTGACAGTTTTTTGTTAAAAACTGATGCAGTAAATTGATTCATGGTCTTTTAATCTCCTTTCTACATACCTACAAAGGTTATTTTGAAACTCCATAACACAAAATGTGTTTCTCTCAAAACCCATTGAGAATATTAAGTTCAACTTGATATTATAGAGCCTGTAGTGTTCAGCGTGTGCACAGATTACTACATGAATGGAAAATGCTGATGTTAAACAAATACATGTCTCCTATCACTGAGCTACAGTGTGTCTGGACAAGATCACTGAAACGCCTCATGCTGCTTAGCCTTTGCACTTTACACATATGTGTGTGTAGTGTGAGCACTTTGAACACATGTGAGGGAACTAGATAATTCTCTTTTACCTAGATTTGTATGGGCTCTCATTTGTCTCTTTGATTATCAGCCACTATATTTCTACTGGTCAAAAAATCCTATAAAAAGTCATTAGAAAAACAAAAGTATTTCAGTGGTTCTACGCCTTTAACGCAGTGTAGTCAGACATGTTAGGTTAGCATGCTGAAATGTTATAGAGGACATACTGTACACTGTACAGATAACAGGCCTGTGTGTGTCAGTGAACATCTACACCTGAAAGGACTGCTGAGACAACTGATGGATGTTGCCTTAATCATCAGCAGTGCTGTAAAATCAGCAGGTTTATGGAACGCTAAAATAATTGTCACACCCCTAAGATCTCCATTCATAAAATGGATGCTGTGCACTGTTAAAAGCAATAATAGTCATCTTCGAAATATTGTCACATTATAGAGTGCATACTGTATTACACTGCATTTGTGGATACATTGTGGTATTTGATTACGTCAGTATTGCCAGGCCCTTGGTGCTTATCTCACCTCCAGAATAGCTCCTGTCTGAAAGAACTTCAGGGGCTTCTCTATGGAGTAGTACAGCCCATGGTAGCTTCCTCTGGCCAGATAGGCTCTGACCAGACCCACAGCTATCACCAGCCACCTGGGGAGCAGAGGGGACAGAAAAGAAATCACAATATTATCTCTGCAAAAGTGAACAAACAAGATATACCAGTCGATCTTATCAGGAAAAAAGAAATCTGTTAGACTCATTAGTGTTTTGTTTTTTTAAATTAGGGATTCTGGATAGAAAGGAAGTGCAATATGATAAAGCAAATACATTTGACAATATACTGAATACAAGTAAATTTAAATGTAATCATTTTAAGTAAAGATAAAAACAATCTGATGAGCCATTAATTTATTAACCTGATTGGAAGTCATATTTGGTTTTATTCCTGTGTGTGATTGTATCAGTATTGGCCAGTACATAATTATTGGTTATCAGTATCAGCTGAGGAAGAAATCCATACTGTGCATTCCCTACTGATAAGTGTTTCAGCACCTTAATTCAAAAGGCCATTACAATAATGCACAACACCTTACAGAATTACTTTGTCACCCTCAACCCAGGTCAGAGGTCAGCTGCAGGGCAGACGCTGTGGAGGTAATACCTGTGAGAGTGTTACAGGAGACCAGAGCAGGGCGGAGGTTTCACTTCACACTTTGGTTCCCAGAGTGAAGAATGATTTGTATCTATTAGGCCTATAAGGCGGTGATGAATATCAATATCAGGGCCAGTTGGGCAGAAACTGAGCACGCCTGCTTAGCTGGCAGAATCTGAATGCAGACGCTGCATTTGAAAAGCGAAGATGTGGGTGCACAGCAGCCTAACGTTTGCTCAATACAAAGCAAGCACTGTATGGCCTATCGACACTGAGAAATAGACAATGTGACCTAACTGGTTGGAACAGCAAGCAAACAACACCCACCATTCAATTGTGCAACAGTCTGAAAACCACTGCAATAAAAGACACACACACACACACACACACACACACACACAGCCACAGATATCCCAGTATCTGGGCCAGGCAGCAGAGGTTATAAAATGGGCGTCTACTAGTTAATATCAAGCCTCCTTTAATACAAATCCAACAGTAATCATTGAAAATGCAGAGCAGTAAAATCCATCAGAAAATGTCATTCTTGATGACTTTTGTTGATGCCATTACCTCTGTATAAAGTTCTGTCTAAAAAAAACACTGTTTACTTGTAACAATCTCTCATGCTGACTGCTGGTCAACACATTGGTATTGTGTCGTTATTGTGACATGAGACTACACATCGTATTAGATTTTGGAAATCGTTACATCGTGATATGACATGTGTTTTCTTTTCCTGGTTTGAAAGGCTTTAAAATTATAAGATTGTCTGAACCAATCCGCTATGGCTGCAGCTTTCTTTTCATTATTGATATTTGTTTGTTTATTAATTTTCAGACTGACTAAACTTTAGTCAATGAAATGAACAAAGAAAAGTAAAAAAAATGCCAATCACAAGTTCTGCCCAACATGGCATCTTCAAATATGTTGTTCTGTCATATCAGCGTCCCAAACTCAAAGATTTCCCATTCAGAATAATATGATAAATAATATAATAATAAGAATTTAAATACAACAGCAACATAGCATATCCCCATTTGACTTTGAATTTTAATTTTGCTTGGCTCGATTAATCTATTATATGTTGCAGATTATTATTATTTTTTGTCCAACGACGAATCTTTTTAACTAACTTATTATTCGCTTAAAATAACTGAGCATGTTTAATTAACTTCTGTTTAATAATTATTATTTTTTTTCATGTTACATGAACAAAATTCAATCGTTGCCGTGCAAAAACAATACGACAATGCGAGATGGTGACGCCACAGTGCAGACAATAAACCATCTGTCCTAATATTGTTGTATTGTGCGCGGCGGAGACTCTCGGACAGTGTTCACGCACGCCAGGTGGCTGTCTGCTGCTCATCTGACGTTAATCTGTACAGAGCGTTAAACGTGGAGGAAGCTAACTCAAAGTTATCCCACTGCACAGCATGCTATCACTGAGCCCAATAATAACTGCATGCAGTTTGCAGGTTGGCTAATAAACCAAATATAACGTATAACATATAAGCGGCTACATGTCGCCCCTTGCTATTCAGTCCTGTTTTGCTCAGCTCAACAGCACACACACACACACACACACACACACACACACACACACACACAGACTCTCATAGAATCACACAGAGAAACACACACACGCTCCACCACAGCAGCATTAGCACGAGGAAACACGCTACATACCCCGCTGTCATAACAACGTTGTAAATGACCAGGTAGGCCGTGGCCAGGGCCCCGGGTCCCTTCTTTTTCTTCGCAGCCACATCACCGTGGGCCGCCTTACTGGTCCCAGGAGCAGCTGCCGACATGACTTCAACCCTGAACGGTCTTTGGTCCCGGACGACGGCGTCTGTCAGGTTCACCGAGTCAGGAAACGAACAGGGGCCAGACCCGGAAGTGTCATTCCGAAGCGAGAGCATTATCTCCACCGCACTTCCGCCTTCGCTTTGAGAACGTCTCGCTCAAACATCACCTTACAATCGGTGCGACATTCTTTCGATGCACGACTTTATTTATTCTTTTAATGTATTTATGTAGACTAGTGGTTTTGTTTGAGTCTAGTTTAGCTGATCTGCCCCACCAGTGACTGCAGACTTGAGCAGTACTAATAGAACTGGTCTATCTTGAACTGAGGTATGAATCTTTGTCAGTATGAGACGCTCTTTGAAAGGCGCGCCCCCTGCTGTACGTCTCAGACATTACACATGATATAAAGCGCTTCCCAACAGGGTAAAGGTAAACATTTTTTACTACTGGTTATACTACATCTATGTTTTATATAATTTATTTGTATCAGATATTCTTTCAATGAAGTCTGTATACTCTGTGATTTTGTTGTTCTGTTCTGTACATGCAACATCTATTGCACTATCTATTGCTGTCCTGGGAGAGGGGTCCCTTCCCTGTGGCTCTTCCTGAGGTTTCTTCCATCTTTTTTCCCCCCTGTTAAAAGATTTTCACTCGAATCTAGGGTCTAAGGACAGAGGATTTTGTTCACTGTACAGATATACTGAAGCAATGACATTGTGATTGTGGGCTAAATAAATAAATTTGATATGATTTCATTTGAATGATTACTGGTGCCCGACCCTCAGGAGCCCCATACTGTAAACCTAAATGAAAAAGGTCTTAGGGTGGCTTCTGTAGATATTGTCATAATCTAGTTTTATTACTTTATTATTTCAGTTATATTGTGCACATTCTTAAATAAATGTCAAATTACTGCAAACTAACGGACGCCCTGTAAACCTGGAGCAGCACAGTATTCCAGAATAGCAGAAATACTGGTTGGTTTCTGAGGCTCTGGGCAAAATATTGTGAAGCTACCTTGTGTAGCCTGTTGTGTGCAGGCTACTGTACATTTCATAGATAATCGGGGGAAAACATTTCTACAGGTATCGCATTATAAATATATATCTCAGAACAATGCCAAAAAACAACGGGTGTCCACCTGTTTCTATACAACCCAAGCCAAGAGGGTTGAGAGTAAAGCTGTCAAAACTGCAAAATAATTATAGAATTGAAATAATTATCTATTGTTGGTTATCATAGTTAGTGAGATATGCATGTAATGATAACTTCTAAAATCTGTGATGAGAATCTGAATCTGAAATTCCCAAACTTCTAAAAACTTGAACTATGGAAGTGCAGCTTTAAATGGCTTGAGTACCACTTTAGATTGAAGTGATCGTATGTAACATTTAATGTCAAATCTTTCGCATTGAGTGACTGTCTGTGGCCCACAAACATCATCAGCACTTGGTTTTCCCCTGGTAATGCTCTGACAGGCTTGACCAGCAGTATCTCTAGCTTATAGTGTCAGCAAGTGAAACATAATCATTTAGATTGAGTTAATGTGAATCTCTCAGTCAAGAACATATCGCTGTTGGTCTGTTTAGGATTATACAATTGTAGGGCTATGTCGAAGGGCACAAGTCCTACCCTGTTCAGCCAATATGGATGTAAACCTCCTCAATCTAGAGCTGAAAGTCAGCCCTTCAGACATATAGTGAAGTCTAATGTGAAGCCAGCCCATCAGTCAATGCTTGGTAACAAGTGCTGCTGTCTTTGTGCACGCACTTCCCTCTTTTATCCACTAGATGTCCGTATTCCACTGGTCTCCTCTGAGAGTGAACAGAGATGATAAACTATTATTATTGTGTGGAACATTTTTTAAATTCATGTCAACTTAAAAAAAAAAAAAACAACAACTCACAAATACACACTGAACGTCCTAAAAACATAATGTACCCACTGTACTCATGGACCTATACTCGGGTGTTTAAGAATATTGTTCAGGCATTATTCAGGGCAGCCAAGTTTCCGGAAGAGCAACTGGTGCGAGTTTAATGGACAAGGAAGAGATATTTGTTTAGGTTTCGTCTGGAAAACACACATACGTTTCTTTCGTCAAGTACTCTGGCTTCTTTTAAATCGTTAGAATGCCTTTGTTTGCCCAAAACCCGTTTGACCAAGATGTTGGTAAGCGAAATGCTGTTTATTTTGTGTTTTCAGTGTGTCAGAGCTAGCTGCCGATAGGGCCAACAACATCTGAAGCTAACGTTAGCTTAGCTTGAGTTCTTTAACGCTAGTTCGATGTAGCGTTTTAAGTTCAGTCATGACAGTCAGTTTCTCGCAACAACAACACCCACACGTCTCAGTCACTCCTTAGAGTGTAGCTAACGAGCTGACGGGTTGTCAACAACTTCCATTAGGTTTATCGATCAGTTAATTTGCGAGGATAAGCGACAGCTTAGTGACTAACTTTGGGTCTGATTCATAACGATGTGCGTTAGCTAAACCGTGACTGGCTAACGTCAGTTACAAGATCACCTGATCCCAAATCCGGTCATATCTCTTATTTAGGTCGATTATTACTATACATGACATGTTTCAGAAGGACTAGGCCAAAAAATTGACTGTCATTTTGAATCTCTACCTGATATGATTTCTTGTAGACTATAAAATGCTCGTCAATAGTAAAAATGACGATCTCAGTTTCTGTGAACAGCCCAAAAAAACCCTAGATTTTTACTTTACAATGACGCATGTGAGAAGGTGAAACAAAAATCGTTTGTACTTTTCATTGAAATTACAAATGTCATGCCAAATGAAAGATGAAATTATTGCTCGATTAATGGATTACTCATTTGATGGAAAATAAAACCGCATCTACTGTGATTATCCAGTAAATGTTGAAGTGATTCAGTATTTGTCAGTATTTCCCGAAATTTCAGTGACGAAACAATGATTTGAGAGAACAGTTGTACATGTACATGAATATGGTTGCAAGTTCACGTCACTAACCGTCAGTAATTCGTTTATTCTATTTACAGATACATTGATCAGCTAATCACTTCAGCTCTACTTTGAGTCAGTCTGATTTTAATATGTTAGCTTGATCATCATTGCAGTTATGTATTTTCTCCTATTTGTGTTATGTAAATTTGGATGCAAACTTCCCAGCTCACCATCCTTATCTGTCTCTGCAACACCATAGTTCTTGTATGACCAGACAATAGTACGCTGTTACACTTAGCTGGCTCTCTGGATGTTTTCTGGTTGTCATGACATAGTTTACTAGAGGTTTGTTTCCTGCTAACATATAACAAAGCTGCTGTGGGTCACCTCACCTGACACACATTACAGCATTCACTACTATCGCATAAAAAATAATATATCTCTTTGAAATGTTACACTAAACATTAACTGTTGTTTTTAACACTGCAAATCTCATTTAACGAGTGTGGCTGAACTGATCACAAGGCTAACCATATCAACGAGAAACCCTGCAATTTCACATAATAACATGGCATAAAGATGTGAAATTATTTGGCATATTGAGGCTTCTGAGTTTTTGTTTTTTCAATTTCAGGCTGACAGACTTCAGTACAACATTAACCAGTTCTAAATGTGGCAGCTCAACACTTGCTATGTGCTATTCACACACTTGCCCACTGCGACTGGCATGTCTGCCCACAAATACATTATGTCTGAAGATGAGCAGCAGCGATGCCAGTGAAGATATTTTCTCACTCAACCATATGCACTGTATCTCTGTTTGATATATTTCCAGAGAAGGCAACCAATGAAACCAACACAACAGATGACTGGGGCCTCATTATGGACATCTGTGATAAGGTTGGAACGACACCCAATGGGTAAGCTGGAAAGCAGCCTTTGAATAATGAAAGTGCCTTAGCATGTAAGCAGCACTGTGGTTCAAATATTTCCTTGTTTAAGAACAGTACATTTTGGAAATAGTCTACGCTGGATATGTTCAGGACCTGCACAGAAGCATCTCTGGTGTAAGGACGCTGAGTTGGTTGTTCAGTATGATTGAATGAATTCTGTTCTCTTCTGTTTCAGACCAAAGGACAGCTTGAGATCCATTATGAAGAGAATCAACCACAAAGTGCCTCACGTTGCCATGCAGGCCCTCAATGTGAGTTAATCGCCGGGTTCTCATGCTACCAAATGTATGCACACATTGGATGGACACGCCATTGAGATATCTACTGCACATCACATTCACTCTTCTTCAGCAAACATTGTAACATTGTCACCAACAGTAAAAGCATCCATTCAATTTTTCTGCTCCAAAGTTTCTGCCAATTTTACGTTAAAAAGACAGTTTCAGATAACATGACCAAATTTATTAAAATGCAGGCAGCTACAGGCAAACTAATCAAGAACGGTTCTTTTCTATAAATGTCTATAAATGGGAAGAAAAATAAAAAAAACTATAAAGAATGCCCATCGCAATTTCCCAGAGCCTAAAATGACATCATCAGATTGCTTAATTTTTTCCACCATCCAATCTAATCTTTCATCGACTACTTGCTGAAAATCTACTTATGTCCCATTTAGGCATGAAAATTAAGTAATTACCAGTGTAGTCTGGCTCCAGTTGAGCTGTAATTTATATTCAACATTCCCACTGTTAAAGCCGTTCGGGAAAGTGGAAGATTTCATACTGGGAGGATTTAACTCAGACGAGATGCAATATGAGAGCTGTTTCTCTGCCTGAGTCATCCTGAGCAAATACTGTCGCATGGCCTGCTCTATTTTTAGATCTCTGTGTTCACTCATTCAGATATTTAAAGCCCTTTTGTCATCCAAACCATTTACAATTACAAAAGATTTGTCTGCTATTAATATGCATTCTAAATAATTCAGTCATGTCAGTGGTAGGAAAAAATGTTCAGAGGTTGAAATACATTAAAAAAAAAAAAAAAGAAGCCCTCTTGTTTTGCGATAATACAATATTTTAATCTGATTTTTTGCTTTTGCAGTTGCTGGGTGCATGTGTGTCAAACTGTGGCAAAATATTCCACTTGGAAATCTGTTCAAGGGAGTTTGCCAGTGAAGTACGGAGTGTGCTGAGCAGGGTATGTAAACTGGGTTTTATTTCTTTCACTATTCCTTCTTGTCACTATATCAGTCTGTCATCTCTTTGTTCACTCTTGACCGGTGTCATTCTCACACACGTGCACCATCACACTCTGGAGAAAGTTGACTGAAAGATTGCAGATAGAATCATAACTATGCTCTTCCATCTGTGTAGTCCTTACATTGGTTAGAGCCCTGTTATTGGGCAGCCAGTCTTTTGTCATAAAAACACAGGAGAGCAGTTATCATAGCTGTTTGTTTGCCTGTCATCTGTAGGCCCACCCTAAGGTGTGTGAGAAGCTAAAGGCTCTGATGGTGGAGTGGGCAGAAGACTTCCAGAAGGATCCACAACTCAGCCTGATCAGCGCCACCATCAAGTCTCTGAAAGAGGACGGCATCAGCTTCCCCTCTGCATCTTCACAGGTCTGTTGACGTCATAGAGTCTGATCATGAGAACACACAAAGCAAGGTGCTATCTCGGCTTCATTTGTGCTATTTATGTTCCTTTGTTTATTTTCATTTAGTCACATAGCTCTAGCAGATAAACATACACGACTCAAAATACAAAGCTGACAAGGCAACATTAAAGTAGTTGTTTCAAAAGATCATTTTTAACCATCAATGAGCAAAAAGGTTGAAACTTAGTTCTTCAGCAACAACAAAGCTGTATATTCCCCATTCTTTCAAAGTTAATGTCTCTAACCCTGTCTAACACAGCCAACACAACACAACATGTCTCTTGTGAATACCAACTCAGTGCAGTAAATTAGTATTCACTGCAGGGCTGCAACTACAGATTATTTTCATCATCAATGAGTCAATTATAATTTAGTGTATATATTTCAACAAATTATGAAAAATGCTCATCACAGTTTCCCACAGCCCGAAAACATCTTGAGATTGTTTCATTTTTTTCCAACCAACAGTCCAAAACCCAAAGACTCTTGATTTGCTGTCAGAAATGACAAAGAAAGCATCAAATCCTCACATTTAAGAGGCTGATCAATTATCAAAACAGTTGGCGATGAATTTTCCTTCGATCGATAAGTTGACTAATTGTTGCAGTTCTGATTTGCTGTAGGCCTTCATTATTCAGTCCACTTCCCCTCAGAAGGAATCTAAAATCTAAATTGGTCTGCCACTTTCACCACGACACCAGCCAACTTTTATTTTACCAAAAAAAACGACACTTTGGTTTCCAGATTTAGCAGCATTTTGTTGTATCCACTTGCATCTTAACACTTTGTCTCATGATGGGAAACGCTTTGAGCTGAGTATCATGCAACTGAAGTCATGTGTTAGCAGTTCTCTTTCACACTGCTCTGTTTTGCTGGTTTCTTCCCCTATTGACAATAACAAAATAACTGGTGTGGATAATTTCTGTCTAGCCTGATGCTGTTGTTACAGCTGTGGTTACCCTGCTGACCAATGTGTTGCCACTGTGACGGTTCAGGTTGGGTGGAGCTCGTCTCTCTGCGTTTGTATGGCGAGTGCTTAGAGTGGAATTTCCTCTTCACATATTTGACATCGTTCTGTGGATATTTGTGTGCAAGTCCCAGGATCAGGACCATCTTTCTGATGAGTAGGGACGAAGCGGCCCTCTGTTTTCTTTTCTGTTCTTTGTATGATGTTTGTCTCATTTGTTATCTAACAGCCTTATATGTGTTGAGGGTTGAAGTGGACTTTGCTCACAGGATGTCATAAAGCAGCTGAGCTACACTTGTATCATGTGTGGTCATTGTCCCTTTGTGGCTGGCGCTGTTTGTTAAGAGCTTCACTTCTGTAGATGATGTATACTCTGAGTTTGTCACTCTATATTCAGAAGTGTATTTCAAGGGAGAAAAGGGGAATTAATGAGTAATTCAAACTCTACCACACACGGTGCCTACTGAGATTCATGATATATTTTATGTGCTATAAGTGCTTTGTGAATTTGTCTGTAGTATGCTGAAGTTCAGAGTACCTCATACAAGGCCAATAAGCAAATTCCTGTGTTTATCTTGTGTTCGTGGTCATAATCTCCAGGGTAACTCCACCAATTTTACACATTAAAATGTGTTCACAGGTCTTAGGGAGTACTGCAGCATATGTGAAAAATGTAGTGCAAAGCTTTTTGTGGCTCCAGACGAAGCTGCATGTAATCTGATACATTTCATGCAGGTATGGCACTCACTGGCTAAATTACATTGTGGGTAATGTAGGTGCCAGGTTTTGAAAAAAGAAAGGGAAAAGCGGTGGAATAAAAAGGGAGATCTCTCTGGTTCTGCTGTACTGTCCATAACTATCAATAATTATCCAACAATGTTATGGGAGTGTAATGTTAGACCAGTGGACGGCTTTTCGAAACCTGACCCCTACGTTACCCACAATGCAACTTAACCACTGAGTGTCATCATTGGAGGCAAATCATCAGATTACGTGCATCTTCCTCTGGAGCCACAAACGTAGTAGTAGTACTCCCAAAGACCTGTAAACAAACTCTAATGTGTAAAATGTGTGAAGTTACCCTTTAAGTACAGCCAAAGATTGGTATATCAAGACAACACTGGTCGAATCCTGTAAAGATCATGTAATTCAACGTAACAGCTTGGCCATAAAATCACCATAAACCACCTCCATTTCAACAGCACTGCAGACTCCTTAATAAACATCGGTTAATGAATATCCTCAACAGTGTAAAAGATAAATGTAAGTCACACTGTACAACTGATCAGTTTTATCCCTATACGCAGACCATGGATTAACAAACACAGTTGTGTGTGTTGTAGAAATGATCTTAAAATCTCTGGGATTTAATTTTCCGTCTCCTCCTCACTTTGTTGCCCCTGGCTGTGTCGGTGCGCTGTGTGTCACGTTATGGGACGGTCCGGGGAACCAGTTTTAATGGAGAGCAGGCTGCACATGAGGCAGCAGGTATGACATTTATCAGCTGATGAGCAAACAGCAGCAGGTAGTGCCACTCAAGCTGTCGCAGCGCTCCCTCGTATTTCCCTTGAGCTGTCGTTCATTCTGCGCTTTAGTGTGATGTTTAAACAGCATGCGGATACCTTCTTTAATCTGTTTTCAGCTTCATACTACCAATTAGGGTTGTCATGGTGCTGAAATATCTAACCTTGGTGCGAAACCTTGAAAAATATCTATTTGATATAATATCGACACCATGGGGAAAAATAGACACATTGAGAGCTTGACATTTTTATTTTATTTTTTATTAAAAGATAAATATAAAGGTTTTATCATGATAACGAGATGCATCTCTTTTTGGCTAGCAGCAGGCGAACAACCGAAAGACTGTGGTAAACATCAAATATCACACTTTTTTTTAGAATTTTTATTTTTTTCTCTCTTTAGGTTTGGACTTGTTAATAATGTGTGTGTGTGTGTGTCAGCTCGCTGTTGTAGAGAAGAGAGAGTGAGAAAGTACAGCTGGTACTGGCACATCAAGACGTGAAACAGCTTTTTTTACAGAGTTTTACAGTCCTTCTCGTGTACCTCTCTGTTGGTATACAAAGCATTTTGTTTTCTCGCTCCACAGTCTGTTGGTTAAAGTAAGCACAAGCAAAATGTGAACTTTGGTGTGCCAGTTTGAAATGGAATGAAATCTCCACCTATCAGGCACTAACTGGCACCCTGCTGGTCTCCAGCTTTTTGGGTGCACCATAGATCACAGTACTTTTAGCTGTTTTCATTGTAAGATGTTGAACAATTTAAGTATATATTTTCCCTGTGTC
This sequence comes from Pagrus pagrus, assembly GCF_965226575.1. Taxonomy (NCBI): domain Eukaryota; kingdom Metazoa; phylum Chordata; class Actinopteri; order Spariformes; family Sparidae; genus Pagrus; species Pagrus pagrus. The sequence goes on from NC_140193.1 coordinate 25,801,177, forward strand.
TATTAATAAGGAAATTATTCATTCTTTGATTGGTGTATTTACATATAAACTACTGTTGTTAACTTTAGTATGTTATTGCTCACATGGTTACCAAACCTGACTCGTATTTGCTTCCCTACACCTGTTACTTGTAGCCTTACCTGTCCCCCTCAGTCAGTGTAATATTAGAGTGTGTGTGTTTTACAGTGTTCTTTAAGATACTGATATGGTTAAGTTATTTGCACTTGATGCACTTCCTTGCACTTGTTATTTAACATACATACAAAAATCTTTTTGACTAGAAGTCTGAGGGATTCTCCACCGTGTGTTTGCTCAGATATATTTGCTGTATATGTGTAGCTGTTTCCCAATTTTTACAAGCTCTATAGCCTGAATGCAGGCCCATTTGTGTTGTACTTGCTTTACAACTAAAGACTAAACTATTTTTCTTCGTTCTGCTCTGTTTGAGTTTGATTTGCTTGAATTTGCTTTAGCTTGTTTGACCTGTTGTGTTTTTATTAAACTTGCATCAGTTGTTTCTTGTATCTAACTGTTCATGAAGCACACTATTTACCAGAGCAACACTCTTTTACCACTGTACCATAAAAGTTTAATTTCCAAAACTGAGAGAATTCTGCATGTCTGCATGTTAGAATTTTCTTTTGCATCGCGTGTGCAAAAGCGACAACGGAGCAGCTCCTGTAATACTTTCTGGTTCACCAGCTGCCAGTATTAAGCATTAGTTCATCCTCTATGAATATGTGGGTGTGAAGAGTTGCTGTGTAGCAATGGCAACTACATCCAGTTGACCTGTTTTGTCCACTTTGACCTCATTGCTGTGTCAGAGAGCGGCCTCGGGTCACCTCAGATGAGAGATAATGAGACAGCCGTGTGTCTGAAGGGGAGAGCGCATCTCTGAGCAACATGTAGTACCCAACATGAACTGCAGGTGGCATTACAGTCACTGTCACTAATCAGTTTTCTCTCCCTCCTGTATGTATACGACCCCAACACACACACACAGCCATGACCTTCTCTTTCTATATTGACTGCAGGGCTCCACCGTAAAGGTCAACACACCTGCTGTGAGTAAAGCATCAGATGATGACAACCTGGCCAAAGGTAAAGTGAGGTGTCACCATTCAGCTCCACACACCATCTTAAGTGCACTTCATCTGTTGTTATCTGCATTATTCTCTACAACAGATACATTATTACCAACTTCTGTGTTTGTTTAAGGTTTATTGTTATGTGTTTACACCAATATTCTCAGAAAAACACACTAAGGATTCGAGTTAAATTAATTATTTAAGAATGTTGTGTTCTCATGCATCAAAAAGTTGTTTTGTTGACTGCATTATTGATTATTTTCATCTCACATTTAAGCGGTCTTCTAAGAGCTATTTGTATTCTGGAATAAAAGGAATACATTAATCCTGTGACTGAGCCAAGCCCATGTGCTGGAAATTTGACTCTCCTCCCCTCTCCTCTCCTCTCTCAGCCATCGAGCTGTCCCTACAGGAGCAGAAGCAGCAGGCGGAGACGCGACCCCTGACTTCGACCTCCGACCCCCCGAGCTACACCAACGGTGGCGGAGGGCAGGAGGTCCGGAAGGTGCGAGCGCTGTACGACTTTGAGGCTGCTGAAGACAATGAGCTGACCTTCAAAACTGGAGAACTTATTCTGGTTTTGGATGACAGGTTAGTGTTTGATGACACCTCCAACCTTGAATCAGCTCCTTTATATCCTTAAAACACTAATGTTGCAGACTTTCTAATCAGTTTAGTTCAAAGCAGTGACATTGTCAGATTATGAAATGCAGACGGGCTTCATAACAAATTTAATGTAGTCTTCAGCGACGCGTTGTCTTATACAACACTTGTGCAATAAACCTCATAAATCTTATAATGTCCCAGGGAACAGTGTGTCAAAGCGGCAACCAGAAGTATGAATCCAGTTCCTAATAATCTCTCAGAATTTTTAATAATGGGTACCTAAAGCCGAGCCACCTAAATACACCTTTTTTTCTTCAACATCCATGGCCAAATCCATGAGGATTCATGGAAATGTTGAAAAATACCCTCTCACAATGTTAAAGAGAGTGAGAAAAAAAAATGTACTGGGTTCGTCCCTTTATCTTAAGTTAATGGGGTCTATTCTGGGCTGAGACCCATCCTCCATTCAAGTTGGCAGTATGTTCAGTAGTTTTTGTGTAATCCTGCTTGAAAAACCAACCAACCAACAGACACAGAAGAAAACATAACTAAACTGTCCAATACCGTAAAACTTAATTTACATTCAGTGCAGCACAGCTGTAGAAATCAAATATTCATTTTCACAATCGCATATCTTGTATTTGTTGTTTTGTTTTTTTACAATTTGATTTATATAATCACATATAGAATATTTGGTAACAGCTCTAATATATATAATGTTTTTTTGTGGGACCTGTTAAAAATTCAGACTTCCCCACACCATCATCATAAGGCAAACAGCTGCCATTCAGCTGTAGAATAATTTATGCTTTTGCTAGCTTGAAAGAGTCACTTCAGTTCTTACACCCTTCCTGATTTACATCCAAATGTACAATAAAAAATGTAGCTTCATGTCTTAACAGCATGGCAAAGTCTGTCCTACAAATAAAGAAAGGAACACACTCAGAGACTTGAATTCTGAAAAGACAACTTGTTTGACAGCTGATGAGCTTATTGTTCCTGTTTGATGCTTGTTTTCCAGTGATCCAAACTGGTGGAAAGGAGAGAACCACAGAGGAGTGGGTCTTTTCCCCTCCAACTTTGTCACAACCAATCTGAATGCTGAGCCAGAACCAGGTTGGTCTTTCTGTTGAATCTCAAAGTGAACATTGTGCTGGTTTGTCTGACCTATGTTTTGTACCCTTTTAAAGAAAGCATACCAGCCTCTGTGCTCTTCAGCTATTTGATATAAACAGGAGCAAATACTTTTTTTAAGTACTGGTAATAAAACTAAACCTTTTCCTCCACAGTGGCTTATGTTGAAAAGACAACCAGTCCTGAAGAGACGACCATAGAAACCAAAGTTGAGCCTGAGCCCATCTTCATTGACGAGGTACTACATTTTCTCAGTGCATATTTATAACCATCACCTCATCCACATCACCTGAATCAGTCTACCAACCTGCTCTCCTCTCTCTGCAGGGGAAGATGGACAGAACACTGGCACTGCTGCAGAATGCAGATCCTGCAGATCCGGCTCCTGACTCCCCAGAGCTGATCCAGCTGGAGGGTATAAACATTAATGCTGGTGTAAATCTAGTCGCTGTGCCAGTGTCGACTGCAGTCAGTCTGTTATGTTCTAACTCTGTTTCTGTTTCTGTTTCCCTCTCTAACTCAATATCTGAACAGGTGCTTGTGAACAGATGAACCCGATGATTGATGAGAAGCTGCAGGAGATTGACAGGTAACGTGTTAAAGATGTAGATTTCAATTTATCAGAATTATTATGACTGATTCATTAATGGCCCAGCTGTGTGTGAGATTATCTAACATCTATTTCTGCTTCAGTGAAGTTTAGGATAAAGATAGCAATGCTTGTGCCTCAGCTGTCTGTCTGTCAGGCTTCAGAGGACAATCTTTAGACCAGGTGGACTGTTCTAAAACTGAAAAACATCCTTGTAAAATAGACGTTTCTCTCTTTGTTGCAGGAAACACTCGGAGTTGTCAGAGTTGAATGTTAAAGTTCTGGAGGCCCTGGAGCTTTACAACAAGCTCATGAACGAGGCTCCCTTCTACTCGGCTTACTCCAAGATGCAGCCGCAGTACGCACCAGCCGGCTCAGCTGTACCCATGCAGGTCAGAAAACTGTACTTGAGTTGTCCTCTGTGCTGCCCAAACTCTCTCCTTAACAACCTTTTCATCTTGTGTTTAGCATTGATACCTAAACATTTTATTCATGTAGCTTTGCGCATTGAGTGTTAAAACTACGAGCATGTCTGAATCAATCAGTCAATCAATAAATCAATCAAAAAGCAGCAGCACACAAACAAATGAAAAGGACAAAAGATGGAGTACAAAATAACAGTGTCATCCCCCTTCATAACTGGACTCTTTAGACTGGATTGATGGCAGCTTAGCTAATGTACTGATAATGTCTACACCTTTGCGGATGTCTCAATATACTGATTTTGATGATAACCCTGATATTAGAAAATTAATTATTGATATTGCGCTAATAATACACATATAATTGTAATAATGTGTGAATAATCCAGCACAGATGTTGGGCCTTGCACAGCAGGATAACGATTCAGGTGCCTTTACTTTATTTTCACCAGATAGGCTTTTACAACATTGATGGGACAAACAAAATAGATAAAGACTGACCTATATAAAAGAACAAAGTGGCTCCAGCCTTTCGACTTGAAAGATGAAGGTGTGTCTCCGACTCACTTTTTTGCTGTTAAGTCAAATTGGCAGGGGAATCTGTTTAGAGTGCTGTTTTAATAAAAATATTGCTATTTGGCGCCAGTGTATCGATAATCGTATCTCAAAAGGATGTAAAACGATATATTACTGTAACGATATTTTGTCCCTCTGTTGTTCTTCTACCTACACTTGTATTTTGAGTGTAATTTATTTGCCAAAAAGAGACGAAACATACAGTCAACCAAGTTCAGATGAATTCAGTTTGACTCTTCAGATAAAAGGTTGAACAGTAATACTATTGGTTCATGGGGAAGGGTTGTTTCTAAGTTAACTGAAACACTGAAACTTTAGCTAATTGTAAAGTATGTCCTAGTCTTAATGACTGCTGTAGTCGCAAATTAAGGTCAGCAAATGAAGCTGCTTAATCTCTCTCTGAAATGAATGAATTGAATTCATGTTTACTTGGACAACTTTAAATCGCATCACTCAGGCTTCTTGTAGGTGAACTGCTTATAGGTGAACTCTGCTCTGTGATGTGTTCCACATCAATAAAAAGCAGTACCAAGTCATACATAATTTAAGGATGGTTTTGGCCAGAGGTTTGCTCTCAGTTCAGAGCAGTAAAGGCTGAATATTTTCTGTGTAAAAGAGGAACTGTGTTAACCACCAGTGTGCCCACCTACAAGCAGCAGACTCCTATAGATTCTATTGATCTATTGATGTGATGATTTATGTTTTTATGGAGACAACAGAGGACTAATGTTGAGGAAAATCATTCAGATCAGTCATATGATTATACCTTGCTATTAGTCTCCTGTTTTATTTCTCACATCCTTTCCTTGTGTGATATATTTGGCCAGTAGAGCAGTTGATTTTCTTGCTTTTTGTACTCGTCCTGATAGCTTGACATTCAGTCAGCCTTTTTTTCCTCCCTGGAGAGTCGCAGGCAGCCTGGCTTTTCTTGGCAGTGGCTGTTTTCTCTGTAGTGATTGATGTCACTGTCTCTCCCCCGAGATTTAGAAAAATGTCCACATCACTGGCCAGGCCCACACTGAAGTGCTGCATGTCTTTTTTCTTTCTTTTTTGCCCTTCATCATTTTTTTTGCAGACTATTGTGAAACTGCCTAGCAGGTTGTTGTTGTTGCACCTGCAAAAGCAAGGATTTTGCACATAAGCACTTCAAATTATAAAAGTAAATACTTTTCATAGTTTACTGTATGTAATATTCTACAACAGCTAGCATATATTTTCTAAACTGATGCTCTTCTTCATAATTTGAATAAAGTGTGAAAAAAATATGCAGCAACACTTCCGGACTTACAGGAATAGTTGGTAATTAATTCATCCAACGGCCTGGTGTTTTATATCTCACATTCTCTGTCTAACTCCCAGTTGCCAGACCTGTTCTGGAGGCATAACATTCAGTGATGGACATCTCTTTTATTAGCGTTGCTCGGGTCAGCCTGGGGCAGACATGATATTAACTTTGTGAGGAGAGAGAAGGAAACTCTCTGAATTTATGAGCTCAGAAACTTGCATCCGCTCGTTTAACATGCAACTTCTATAACATGTGTTGTGAACTTTTATTTTTTAAATGTTTGTGTTGTAAGTGCAACATCATCTACAGTCTGGCTATTTATGTCTCTTCCTCATGAGTTAGTTCAGAGAAGATGTTATTTTTGCCAACTGTTAGTAGTGACAGCACACTATTTTTATTGATGGGAAATTGTGATATTTATGCTCTCAGCAGTTATTAAAGCTTAACTGCAGTGCTCCTTTTGGTGTGTTTAGGGCTACCTCGGGCCAGCCGGCGCTCCTTACCTGCCTGCAGGGATGCCCCAGGTTCCTCCTGCTCAGCCCTACACTCTGCCCAATGACCCGCCTGCATCCCTGCACTCAATGCCACCCAACGTCTCAGCCCCACCTAGCAGCCAGGCTGCTCAGCCGCCCTACATGAGGTAAGACAACAGCCCTGCCACTGTAAACAGGACCTGTAAGGCTGTCAGAGTTCTCTGTAGACACTCCTAGACAAGTAATGACAAGGCTCACTTCATGTGACTAATAAAGGTGATCACATTTTGTTCACACCCCACCATAACTCAAAATGCAGGCCTGTTTTGCTCAAATGTTTAAAAATGATAACATGTGGCTTTAAAGGACATTGTAAACACTTTATTATAACCACCATGAGTAAATGGTAAATTTATAGTTATTTCCCTTTAGTTAGGAGTTATTTCACTGCTGACTAACAACAATGCTATACAAACCATTTATTCAGCAATTGTATCTATAAACATTATCTGGATGGCCATTATGTTTATAAGCTATTACAATTATTAATAAATGGTTTATAAAGTGTTTCACTGTTGCAAAACTTGTGTAGTGCACTTTTAACATGCAAGAAATCTAAAGTAGTCCCCTGTGAGAGGACTTGGTGGTACAAAAGCAGTTTGCCTTAAAGTACAGTTGCTCTCTCCACTTCTCTGCATATTCAGCTGTCTTTTTTCTTAAACAGTAAAAGTTGTTTTTTTTGTCTAGTATCCAAAAAAAGATCAAAGCCGATAAGCAGGGAAAACAGACGGATGAGTGGTGTACAAGTACCTTGTTCGTCAACACTGATTATTTTGGCTGATCCTCATCATATTTGTTCTTGGAGTGTTTCCCAGAGAAAGTCACAGCATGCGCAAACTGACTAGCACTCAAATAGACTTTCTGTAATAGACTGTATTAGAGCTGGGTGACTTGGCTGATATTGATATCATTATATGTAATAAAATCATTTTTCAATATACAATATATATCCGGTTGTTGCAATGTGTGCAAATCTCAAATCACCCATTAAATGTGATCTGTGTTTGCTGAACTGTTACACCAGAATAAAACTTTTTGTAAAAGTCCCAAACATAAAAACAAAAACATTTAACAGCTCATTTAGTTACAGTGAGCTTGAATAAACTGGAACGTGACCACATTTTGTAAAAGATAACAAGACATAATCATATGATCACAAGAGGAGTCACTACAAGAGCTATCGACCAGCCCTGGATTGTGTTGTGGTTTTTTTTCTTGTTTATGGTTTTGAATTTATTACCTTTTGCCATTGTGTCAAAGATTTTGTTCTACATTGGAGATCTACAAAGATCTTGAGAGAGATCCGAGAGGATGTATTTAAAGGTGCAATATGTAAGAATAGGAAGAAAAAGCAGTTTTGACGTTCTGGCAGCAGTTAGCAGTTACTCTGGTGATATTCTGCCTCCTATTTGTTTGGAGTGTGATGTTCCTACGTATTGCACCTTTAAATATATTTGCTACATGTAAATATGAGACTGTAATTTTTACATGTTGATACTCAGTTTCCATGTTTGTTGTTGGTACTAAGCATCACATCTGTATTTTCTTTACAGCAGTGGTATGAACGCTCAGTACATGAACCAAGCTGCAGGAGCTCATTACCCACCCCAGGCGGGCGTGGCCATGGACATGTCGACCTATCACAACTCCAACATGCCACCTGTATCCTATCCCATGGCTGCTCCCCCTCACCAGGCTCCTCAACAGCAGCAGGCAGCGTATTATCAGCAGCCTTTGCTGTAAAACTCCCACTGACATCAGACCTGAGATGAATACATCCTCCAGATATTTCCCTCTCCAGTGGTGTGTTGATATGGCCTACGTTGTGCGAGTGTTTTTGTTTGTGTGGTATTGCTTTGGGGACATTCCTTGAGACAGTTTTTGTGCCTGATGAGCTGAATCGAACACACCCCCCGAGGGTTGAAATAACTGAGGTGTGTATGTAACGCAGGACTGTTGTTCATCTGAGTCAGGACTCTCTCTGTGTGCATTGCCTCGGCTACTATACGTGAGGCTAAACATGGCGTCAGGAATTCTCTCCTGTCCTCACTTCTTTTCTCCTGGCTGACAGTGAACGCAGCGCTGGTCTTCACAGAAGTCACAGGTCATCACAGAAGAAGAGTTGTTCACTAATGCAGGGCCATGTAAAGAGCAGTCTTTTTCTGAAGAAATTAGCATACCACAACACAATTCTACTCCCATATTTTTGCATTGACCCCCTTCAAAGAATTCACGCACATCTTGGTGGTAACAGAGGGTAAGGCCATGTCCTCATTGATGTAGATAAATGTGAAAAAACGCTTTCTTTTCTCTCCATGGTGGCCTTCCATTCACACTACCTTGTCTACACCGGCCATGTAGCAAAAGCAGCACGTCAGCTGTCATCATCTACACTGGAGACCTTCAGCCACAGCACTGTTGTGCGTAAAACAAGACCAGTGTCATAACGTGCACAGAGAAATAAAGTGGACTAAAATAGCAGCATGTAAAAAACAGTTGAAATGTGAGCCTGTGCACAGCTGGTTTAGACAGCTGTATTGATCAAAACTGATGCATCTGTTCTGTCAGGTGCTTGTGAGACTGATAACTGAAAAAACGTGCAAGCTGAAAACAAATCCAGTAAAATATGTAAATTAAACTGCAAACTCACATTGTAGTTCATTCTTTGGGACTTGCATGATAGGCTAGTGCACCGGCTAGTGTAGATTGAACCCCACTTAACCCCTCGGTGGCATTTTCAGATGTATCTGCATTATTGTGAACATGGCCCAAATGTTTTGTTTTCCTTTTAGTTTTTAATTGCCGTCTTGTTTTTAAGTCTGTCGGTGAATCTTGTTGTGAGAGCTCATGTTTCTGCACGGTCTGCACTTATTCAGTGTGTGGGTGCTCGCTTCAGGACAAAGTGTGCAGTTCCCTCAAAGGCAGGAGCTGCGTTTTTTTTTTCTCTCTCTCTTCTTCACCAGCATCCATCACTGTAGCTGATCGATGTTTTGAACAGAACTTACAGACTATATTTTCAACTATCAAATATGTATGTTAACACTTCTATTTGTGTAATGGTTCAACAACAACTTTCCCATAAACTCACTGCCTTGTAATGCATTCTGTGGTTGCATTTGAGATATTTAAGATGACGTCTTTGTGTGTGTGTTTGTGTGTATGTGTGCACATATTTGTTTTCTGCATACGTACGTGTGTCTTGCGTACGTATGTGTTCGAGGGCTTATCCATAATAGGTTCTTCATCATTGTAAAATGACATTGATTTTTCATAAGGATCATCAGATTTTAGGGTGAACTGAGAAATGGTTAGCTGCATCTGTTTGTGTGTCTATTAATCTGATGAAACACTGCGTCTGTTCATGATTATTACGTCTGTACCTTCCTGCCTCTCGTCTTCATGTGTGCTAACCAACCTGTTAGAGTCCATGTTTTATGCAAATGCACGCTGTTAAATTTCAAAATTGTCAACGACATTGCCTGTACTTTGATTTATATATATTGAGACATTATACATGTATAATTTACATGGTTGGAGAATGTGTAATTATTCTTACTTTGCTTCTGCTTTTACTTTCATTGTTCAGGCAAAATATAAGTGGAACAAAATTCTAAAGAAGATAAAATCATAGTTGCTGCTTGTATGAAGAGAGAGAAGTGAGACATCTTGTTTTACTGTTGTTTTATTCTTCAGTTTTAATATATAAAGGAGCAGCTCTAATAGAATCTACAGTCCTGTTGCAGTAGCTTCGTAGTTGACATTTTAGCCACAACTGTTCCTTTACCGGCCTCATATTAAAGGCGTTGTATATTAGATGTAAAATACCTGGGTTTGTCAGTGACATTGACATTGCACCTTAGCTTTGTAAACATGTATTTACCACTGGATGCCTTGTTTTTCTGTAGGAATCAAAGAATGACACGGACGCAACTTTGGCGAGTAACTTCAGTCTCAGTATCCGCTGGATATGTATAATTCTGTAAAATATTCCAGGAGAAGTTCCTTTATCCAGGATTTTAAAACTGCTTTTGTAACAGAGCAAACTATAATATTCTTTGAAATAAAAAACATTGACCTGTGTTGGGGGTGGTCTCGATCTATATTTCCCTTCAGAGGCCTTGAAGTAATTACATTTATACAATTAATAGGAAGGTGATTAAAATAGTAACTGTCCACCTAATTAGCCTCTCAGTTTCCCTGCACACATCTCCACCTGCACATGATGAAGAAGCCGATAATATGATCATCGCCCAGAGGACATGATTTATTCATTGATCTTGGCCTTTATATAGTTTCTGAAAGCTGTGCTGGGGATCCTTTAAATGCCAGTGTTGTTCTGGTGGCAAAGTGAAGCTAAAAACTGTTTTCTTTAATTAAATGTTCAAAGCCAGACACCACAGGCTGTTCTCCGGGATGCATACACAGTGTAAAGGCTTTTTGCAGGCCTGCAGTGGGATTGTCTGAAAACAGCACAGCTGGTAGCTCTGCTTGGCGAGGACGACTGAGAAGATTTTATCATCTGTTGTTTGTCCTGGTTTATTTACTGAGATAAAACTGGTCTGTTTTATTTTTAAGTGAAGAACGAACTGCTAAATCAGTCGAAAGAGAGTCTGTTGGCCTGCAGATGTACATTAAACACTATAAATATATATTCCATATATATTAAACTATGTTCTGTTTACCATAAAACTATAAGTTACCAGTTTAACCCTGGCCTACAGTATTTGTAGTGGGACATTTTTCAATTCTTATGAGGGATGTCTTGGTTTTTTTGATACCATGAAGAGAATAAATTTGCCTTAACTCTCTTGCCAAAGGGATCAGGCTAGTACAGCCAAGGAGAGTTCATGCTGCCTTCAAATGCTCCTCGTAAACTCCAAGATCAGAAATGATTCATTTTTAGTATCTCATTTTAATCATTCATACAAAACTATATCTACAATAAATGAGCCATTTGTGAGGCCTAATTTGATTATCCACCTTTCTGTTGTCTCTGTACTTTGTACAGTATGTCATCATTGTGGTGGTTGAGATTATTATTGTGTATTTACATAGATAACAGAACATTTGATGGGGTTAGACTGGTTCAGTTTAAGCCTGACCAAGTATAGTCTCAGTGCAACCAATTAACATAAATGTGGCTTGACCCCATACATTAAAATAGTTATTCTGACTTAATTTTACAATTAACAATACTGATACCGATTAAAAAAGGAGATAAAAATACACAAGAGGGCATTTAGTGGGTCAACTTTAAAGGGGCTCTGTGTAACAATTTGTCACAGTTTCACTTATTAATCACTTTTTTATGGGCCATATGTGAACAGATTGTAACATGACATGAAAAATGAGACCTTCCTCGTCTCTCTCTGTTGTCTATACAAGCCTGTGGGCGATGTGTTGAAGCTGTTTAATGCTGCTGGACTGTGGATTTCTCAATGAAGGAATCGGGTCAGATTTTACTGCGACAGTGAAAAGGATGTGACTTTATGCACGTTCTCACGTCCTTCAACAGTAGCTAACGTTAATTTAGCAACCGGCTTCCAGCACAACACAGAAGTACCACAGAGAACCTTTAATATGTTAAGAACAATACGTAGAGTTCTTGTAGCGTTGTTGTTTTTACATTTATTTGTTGTCGGACAAAATAAATTCTAAGTTAAAGGAGCACGGTGTAGTTTTGGAGAAGAAATTCAATCTCAGAATTTGAATATTTACAATATTAACGAGGTAATAATACAAACTCAGAATTATGTATATTTTCTATCAGTGAATAAACAAACTGTTCTCAGAGGAAAATAAGGTTCCAGAACCCTGTTTGAAGCTAGAGAGGTGGCAGGGTCCGCCACATATAAACAAAGTGAAACAGTATGAAGCTGTGTTGTCCTTTAAGGTCAGTTAGTTTATTCAGTTCATTCAGTCATGAAAACAACGAGAGTTTGATTATTTAGATTTTTCTCTTCGCATTAACATTTCTTCAACAAAATTACAGAGTGCTCCTTTAAGATTTTAAACTGTTTTTTCTTAACTTTTCTTCATTTATATATAAACCCTGTACAATTATTAAAGATCCATTCGAAGACCTTTCCAGATAATGTGCATTCTGAAATGCAGAGTACGCTGCAGGGTCAGAGGAAATAACAAAGAAGATAATGTTAAAAGAAGATAATGTTAAGATTCTGGATCATTTTTATTGTTAACAAAATCAATATCATCACTTCCCAAAAACTCAAATCCTGCTTTGTATTTTACGTGACTCCTATTTTATTTATTTGTGATACAAACTGAGGCAGCAAGAGTTATGAGCTGTGCACTGTGTGAAGTCTAATGCTTAGATACCATCTTTATAGACTGTGTGTAGTGCAAGTAATGATGGAGATGTAGAGAAAAATACAAGCAATGAGGAAGAAAATGAGCAAATGAACATTTTACAGGATGAACAAAATAACACAGGTGAGTGTAAAATGATCTTCATATGCCTATGTGGATGCAGTTTTGTCTGTATGATACATGGATATATTCTCACGTATACATTAGTTCAGTCATGTGCATCTCAAGTTGTAATTCTGAATTTCTGCGTCGTCCCTGAACGCAGCACTGCTGAAGCCCCTCGTGATGCAGAGGAGGGGGAGGGTCAGGGTCCGTGCCGGCTCTGGTACTGACGCTTTCATCCGCGATCAGCCACTGCAGAGTGGGACCCATCACAGACGCGCTCCTCTCTCCTCTGTGGGCTGAAGCGGAACCGGAGTCAAGCTGGAGCCGGCGGTGCACTGTCCGCCAGCGGAGCAGCAGTTCCAGTGGAGCGGCACGGAGAGGCAGCCTCCGCCCTGGACCGATGAGCTGGCTGAGATGTCCCGGCACATCTACACCCGACACGGGATAGGAGACGGGCTGCAGAAGCCCGTGTTCCAGGTAGGAAGATACAGATATGCATGAAATCAGAGGCTCTTCTTCTTCTTCTTCTTCTTCTTCTTCTTCTTCTTCTTCTTCTCTGATAAAAAAAAAAATTATGGAGAACAATACACTCCTGATAATCCAACAGCAACATTGGAAATTGATTTTAAAGACTGAGCAGTGATCCCCACAGACCTGCTTAACTCATTATACCGCTCTGTGTTTCACTGAAGACACATCTTGCATCAGTCCTAATGAGCCTCTGGGGTGTCATCCATCACACACTGGCTCTGGTCCTGCAGTGTGCTGAGGATTAGATTTATTCAGAAAGAAATGAAATGGGCTTCTTAATTATTAAGGATGTTCTGATGGGACTGTGCCCATGATGCATGAGGTGGTCCGACAGAGGAAACTCATCTTCAGCACTCAGGCAGCATCTGCTACACATAGATGGATAGAAATGTATTTATATGATAGTGGAAGCTGATGATTGTGGAGCTGAAATTAGTCAATAATTAATCAGCTGTTCCACTGAAAATTGATCGGCAACTGCTGTGTTTTGATAATTGATTAATCTCTTTTTTAAACATAAATACTGAACATTAGTCCCAGCTTCTCTAATATTGACTGCTAGGGCTACAACTAATGACTATGTTTACTGTCATTATGTTCTTAATGAATCAGTTAGTTGTTTGATCTATAAAGTGTCAGAAAATGAGGGATGCACCATATAAATCAGACTGATAAATTATCAGCCCGATGATGTAAAATTAGAGCTGATAATTAAAAGCGATGATACAAAAACAAATTGCTTGCAAGTGCAGCATTTACACACAGTATGTGGCGGTATGCACCTTTAAAGTTGGTTTGCCAGCCGCCAGTAAACACAGAGAAGAAGAACAACGATGCTGTTGACACGTTCATGACGTAGAGCTGCTGCACGCAATGTAAACAAGAGCCACACATGTCGCTGGAGTGGGCGTTGTTCCTCAAGTTCAGAAGAAGACAACACAATTAAGTTGCAATATGTGTTCCACAAGTGTTCAGAGAGGAGGAAGATGGTCTGTGTTTAACATGATAAATGTTATTAGAGCTATGAATGATAAATCATCCATCAGCTGCTACGTCTGAGCCTTTTACCCTCAGGGGTGCATCAACTACAGGTTATGAACTTATTTTTAAAATACAAAAATGTGAAATTATTATCGGTTATCAGTATCATCCATGACAAGCAGGTAGTTATTGGTTATCGGCTGAAAAAATCCATATTGTGCATCCGTACAGAAAATGTTAAAAAATGTTGATCAGTGTTTCTCATATCCCAAGATGATTGTTTCGTAGAGGAGTAAAGAAACCAGAAAATATTCACACTGAAGAAGCTGAAATCCGAGAATTTGACTTGGTTTTTTTCTTCTGTTGATTCCCTCCGCCAAGGAGGTCGTGTTTTTCGCCCGTGTCCATTAGTTGGTGTTTGGTTGGTTTGTCAGCAGGATTACACAAAAAATACTGAACAGATTTCCACCACACTTGGATGGAGGATGTGTCTCAGCCCAGAATAGACCACAGATATGATAACTTTTGGTGTGGCTCTGCATTAAGGGACAGATCCAGGGATTTTTGTCTCACTTTGATTAATTTTGACATTTTCCTTTATTTCTCAGGGGAGAGTACATACAGCAGATTTTGATGGAAAAAATCAGGTGTATTAACGTGGCTGTGAGTGAGTTCAGTTTGATGGGGATGAAAAAACTAATCCAGATCTGGTAGATTTAAGTACGTTTTATTTGATATTGGATTAGTCTTGATTGAATTAAAGGAGACTGTGGGCCTTGGCGGAGGTATGCGCTCTATTGCAAAATTATAGCAAATTGGAACTTCAGCTCCATGGCAACTGAGCAGATTTAATCTGATGATGAGGACCACGTTTGACAGCCGTAAAACCTAAGACTGCAATTTGAAGATATCATCTAATTATGATTTGCATTTTTCACAATATTCCAATTTTATAGAAAGTAATCAGCAGATTAATCCCAAATAAAAAGAGTTGCTGAGATGATTGTGATAAATAAATGCAGCCCGAGTCCTGATCTTATATCACTGCATTTGACCTGTATGATATAGTGTGTGTGTGTGTGTGTGTGTGTTTTTCTGTGATGTTCTATAACTATGTGAAGATTTAATTATGAACTGCCAAGGGACTGCAGAAGTAAATTAGCTATAAGCTAACTCTGGTACATTGCATTAAATGGCAGCATTTAATATTGTACATGGTCCTTCATCATAAAAGACGTTGAATAAATAAGTAAGTCTGCAGCAGTCTGTTCTTTTGGTTTTTGGGGTTGGAAGCATCCAGTTACCCCAGATGCTCTGCTGTGTCACAGGAGGATGTGATTCCAAACATGCCGTGTTTGGAAAGCTGAGAGGTCGTTTATCATATGTCGCCCCTCCTTTTGCATCTCAGGTGCAGTGTTGCCTCATTGGCTCCTCAAGCACTGAAACAAATAGGCTGCGTATGAAACTGGGTCATACAAAGGGAATCAGTGCAGCTTAGCTGTGTCCATGCAAAAGAAAAGTGTTATGGATTTTGGTAAGGAGCAATTACTGAGTGGCTTCATATAATCAGGTCATCACAGAGGACAAGAGGCAGCTGGAAGGATCCAGAGCCCTGTCAACCCCGGGGCCTGAGAGATGGGCTGATGGGGCTGCTGGAGGGAAGGTGCCCTTGAGTCAGTGTGGAGGGGAGTCAAGGGTAGAGATGCTACAAAGATATAGAGGAAATTAAACAGTGGATTTGATTTGTGTGTGTTCTGTCCTCACCAGGCTAACAGAGGCACCTACTCCAGACGCAGCCGGCTGAAGAGGTCTGACGGCAGCACCACCTCCACCTCCTTCATCCTCAGACAGGTAGGACACTTTGCTGCCTCGCCCACATGAATCTACAGGGAGGATTTCTCCACATAATGGATCAGAGAAAATAATGGAAAGCCTGTCCACGTATCTGATTTTGAAAACAGGGCACCTCTTACAGCCAAACATTATGTGGTGTCATTGTTTATTGTGTGTTTTTGTTGTTGTTCAGAAGTGTTGCCATGGTAACTGTGTGGATGCTACTACTTTACTTGCCAACCTTACACACGTGAACAAATGTGAGCCTGCTAAGCACACCGACAGGCTAATGGAAATCTGATCACAGTGACAAGTGTGGTCGTGCAGTCACCGAGCTGTACAGGTGTTGTGATCACTGCTGAGTGGAGTTGGAGAAACAGAAACTCCTTTGACTGAACGTCTGCTATTGATCATTGATTAACATCAACGGTTAAAAAGTAACTAATACTCTGAGTCGTGTTTGAGGACAATACTTCGTGCTTTTACTCGAGGATTATTTTAATATCAGCAGTTTCACTTGTGAGTTATGGTTTCATCTGGTTTGTTATGAAATCGTGTTGTTTATTGTTTGGAGCCTTGATGAACGCCGAGTGAGTGCACTGTAGATGGACTGTATTTATATAGTCAGACCACTCAAAGTCAGCATTCACACACACATTCACACACTGGTGGCAGAGGCTGCTACGCCTCATGCTCATCAGGAGCAATAACCATCCACACACACTCCCACATGCCGATAGAAGAGACACCAGGAACAATTTGGGGTTCAGTATCTCGCCCGAGGACACTGCGACATGTAGACTGCAGGGGTCCGGAAATCAAACCACTGACCTTCAGATTAGTGGACGACCTTCTGAGCCACAGTCGCCCCAGTGGTCAGAACATGTTGGTTTTTCAACAACTGGCCTTTTAATATTTTAGCAACTATAATAAAGGATATTTAATATTTCTGTTTTTGGATGTTTGATTCATTATCTTATATTTGGAGTGCCTGGACTGCCTCCGGTTTTTGACGTACCTAGATAGTGTCAAAAGTGGTTATCAAACCAGTAAATGTTTTTGTACAAGATGACAGCAGTGTACTCAAACAGTACATTTCACTGGGAATTTAATAATTATAGACTACCCCGAACATCTGTTTCAGCATTATCTTCTGTAAAAGAAAGTTTTCATATGGGACGCCAATACACTCAGCAACACAACTTGTGTGACAGTATACTCTTGTCTGTGATGAGTTGCGATGGACTAATGTGTGATCCCAGTCCCAGCACTGACGGTGAATGATGAGCACATTAGGGATTTGGTGCTTGAAGAAACTCTTGTTGAAATTCCTCTTCATCGATTTTAGAGACTTGAGAATGTGAGTGGTCTGTGTACCGCTGCTGGTTACTGACAGCAGTCCTCTCAAACTCTTAGTTTCCCTCACTCGTGGTCGACTCTAACGTCAAGTGAACAAAACAACTATGTGATGCTAAAACTGTAGCTTTTTGTAGAATTGATGACCTTGATTTGCATCAGCCTGTGAATCCAGGCCGCTCAGCTGCTTAGGAGGCGTCTACCAACCATGTATAATTCATAAGGACGGGGTTGGCAGGGCTGTTTGAATGCAGCCGCTGCCGCCTCCTTTATATGTGCCACTGTAAAACAAATTCAAATGGGCTTCCTTTATGAAGTCCCTTCTGTAATTCATAATAGTGAAGGGACTAACCCTGGACTTGGACATCATGCTAACAAGTTACCAAGGGAACTGAGGCGGCTGCGACACGCCGTCATTAGCTACATTTGGCCAAACCCCTCCCCCTTTTTCTTCTTCACTTTTTCATTCCTCCATACCTGACCTTGAACTCCTCCATCATGGGCTGGTCTTGGTCTCTGAGGAGACGCAGTAACACAAATCAAAAAATAATCGGGTCGGAGGCTTTTTCAGTTTGACACGCTCACAAAAGCACACGACAACTTGTCGAATCTAATAGCCAGGTGTGATTTATGATAGTGTCAGGCGCTCACATCTGTGGCTGCTGCAGTTCAGCTACATGTAGGTCACTTTGTGCATGTGAGCTTTTCATGTGTGAGTCCAAAAGCAATGCGGGTCACACGTATTATTTTTTAAGTTCAATTTTTTTGGCTATTACTATAACCCTGTTCGGCACCGGCGGTAAAACTACAGAGCAGAACACCAGCTGATGATGTTTTCTCAGGATAACACGGCCTGCGCCAGTGTTCAACTTGTTGACATGTTCCATTAATTATTGAGTGCCTGCTGCGTGAAAGTAATTATGAGGCTCACAGGAAGGAAGAAAAGCAATATGTATACAAATGAAACAAACGTGAAAGAAACAAAAAGAGACTGGATAACAAGGAGACAAAACAAAGAGTAAGTAAGACAGTAGGACAGAGAAATGCACATTTAACAACTTGCTCACTCCTGTTCCTCAGCACACGCTCACAGATCTGTTCAACACCCCCGCTGTGATCCGTGTCATCGCCGGTGTGATTGTCATCAGGTGAGAAGAGGAGCGGTGGGCTGTCTTTGATTCCCTCGTGTATCCATAGTAACAGCCGCCCTTCAACAACAGGGGTCAAGCGCAGAAGGTTGATTAGCAGGAAACTGCTCCTCCTCCTCCTCCTTTCAGAACAATGCACTTTTTATTTTACAGTAAATGTTCACATGAAAGCAGGGAAAATGGAGAAGAATGCATCCTTTAAAGTTACATAAGATTGATTCGCCTCCAGAACATTTGTTTTATTTACCCGAAATCATTTACAATGAGTCATGTTAGCTTCTTACCAGCTCTCCATTCTTCATCCTTATGTCATTTCTGTGCTTTGAAATCTGGCTTTTATTGCAGAATTGAGTTTGAGAACAAAATGAGATGGTTTGTTTCAGTACAAAAGTGAGTTAAAGCTGGATTTGTACATAAAATTGAATTTCCATTACATTCAAGCCCTTATCAAACACAATGCTGACCACAGCCCGTCAAATCTCTCTGTATTTCACAGTATAATGGAGTTTTGAATTCTAGAGTCTGTGGCAATATTCCCATGCTGGTGCTCCCGTAGAAATTTGTTAAAATAAGTTAAGGATAATTTAACCGAAAGATGAAAATTCAGTCTTTATCTACTCACCCTAATGTCGATGGAAAGTTTCGTAGTCCACAAAACATTTCTGGAGCTTCACAGCAAAACAGACCAATGAGAAGAGCACAGACGAAATCACTAATACAGAAAATCTCATTTGTGTGCTCATGTTGAGTCCATCACTCAGGGAAAGAAGCTTATTGAATACATATGTTTTCAGGAGCTTTAAGTGGAGTTTTCCTGAGGGTGATCTCACTGCGGATTGACTCTAAGTGTTCGGGTTAAGGGAGGATCAGTGTGGTGGACCGTCAGGCAACGGCCCGATGAGCTCACACAGATGAGTCCATTTCAGGGAGACGGCATTCAAAAAGAGCGATCTTTAGAAAGAGTTGATGTCGCAGGAGAAGGACAGCATGTTATCAAAGAAGAAGGCTATGATCAGTCTGAGTCAACACACGATAAACTCATATCACTGGATCTGTCACAGAGGTGCTGGTCGAAAGTTGATTCTCACAGACGGTGTGCCCAACGTGTACATGCACCGCTCACATGGACAGATGTTTCTCTGTGTGGTTGGTGAGCGGATGTCTGAAGCGTTTCCGGGCCAACCTCTGAGCGCCATCATAAGAGGATGCCAGAGCTCAGCAGATGTTTGCTTTCAGGAATATAATCCAGAGCGGCAGCACGGAGTGACACAGACGACCTTTGCTCCTCATCGTGCAGGTACATATGTGCCGGTGCGGTATACGGCACATAATGGCTACCACACATGTCCTGCATCAGAGCGCTGGCTGTGCATGTTCTCAGATATGATCTCTATGTGTCTGCAAGATGCAATGAATCCCATGAACAGTGGGAGGCAGTATATCAGCATGTGAAATAAGGTCAGCTGCAGATTCTCCTTAAATTCTAAAGGTAGATATTCCAGTGCTGGAAAAAGGCATAATCTGGGCTTTATCTGCCACGTAGTAGATATGCTTTTCTTTGCATCATGTTTACTTATCATTGCTTTGGTAAAAAGTAAGTATATCATGATCCTGAAAGGACTAGAAGTGGTACAGTTTAACACATTTTGATGAGTGTCCTAATTTGACATACATATGTGACAGTAACAGCTGGTTTAGGTAACGGGCAATGAGCCACTAAAAAAGAGAAAGAGAAGACAGCATCAGGACGATCAGGTCCTTAAAATGTCTTTAAAAGGCATTTTGTAGTCTTAAATTTGAATTTGTGAAGTCTTAATTCTGACAAACATTTTCTCTTAAATCCACCACTTTTTACTCTATACTTGCTCTTACCCATTGGAAAAATGTAGATTGATCTAACTCACAATAACCACACTCTTACATAACACCTTGCTTTGCTTGGGACCACATGTATACTACTCACCTTTATGCTTACCTGTGGTGGTTGAATAATAAAAAGAAGATTGCCCAGAAATCTGTCTTAAATTTGGTTAAAAATGATCTTGAAGTCAGATAAAGCATTACCTGATACCTGAAGACACCCTGCAGCATGTGCACATAAACGATTTGATGAAATGTGTGTCAAAGCAAAACTGAAGTCACATGAAAAAAGGAAATCTTTCTGACAGCATGAAAAGAAAAACACTATTTCAGTAACCAACAGTCACTTTTTTCTGCTGCTGTTGAATCAAAAAGCGACACAGATCTTCAAGCTTACTAACAAGGAAAACAATTTCTATTCAGAAGAACTTTTCCCATTGTTGATATTTACAGTCATTTGTCCTTCATTAATGTCCACAGTGGAATTTAATAACTTCCTCTACAGCACCTAAAATACGAGCTGAGCTGAGCTGAGCTGAGCACAAATTCATTGACATTTCGTAGAATCGCTCCAAGTTTTTCCTCAACATTCAAATTAATGTTAAACCACATTTTTGTGATTTTTTTTCTGCTTTTACAAAGAAAATCAACCTTGTCTACCAGTGCAGACATGATTACTATGTGAAATCAGCCACAACCACGTGTCTTGTACAGTTTCCACAGCAAAACCTGACTCCAATGAATGAGCAAATCCTCACACGTCAGAACACTTTTGCTTGAAAAATGACTGAAACAATGACTAATTTTATCATTGAAATGATCATCATCACTGCAGCTTTAAGTTACAACATGTATCCCCCCATATCGACATCAAAAATGGTGAATAATCATTTCAGAAGAAGCAGGCACAAGCCCTGTGTTTGCCCAGCAAGGCGACTATTAAAGCGATGACAGTTTTTAAAGGTAGGAAAACGCATCCAACATGTGCAAACAGCATTTTCTGTGACAAACCGTCTTTTCAGACAGTGCAAATTGAATGTCGCGCTGTAACGAATTCAGCTGAGGCCGACCGGAAATTTACGTTTCAGTTGTGACAGAAATGCGGCTGTGAACCGCTGACCTCATCACTGCCTCTTCTCAAAAATCTGAATTGACGTCTCAGCCCATATTCACATCCTGGGTCAGCCAGTTTTATTCCTTCTGTCTGAGGGGCAGGGGAATGTAAGGCCTGCAGATTTGAATAAAGTCTCATTTTGGGATGGCAAAGCTTGTGATGCCACAGCTTTCTCCCTGAAATTAAATTTCATTTCTGAATCACAATGCATTTAGCAGACTTTCCTTTAACCTAATTTTCCAGCTTTCAGCCTGCAAAGCGATAAGAAAGGGACTTCTTCACCCCGTTAATCCCTCTTATGTAGGTCACATGGCTCAACTCAGCAGCCTTTCATTTGTGAATTACTTGGTGTTGCCCAGCCCAGCCGCTGCTCTCATCGCTCCACGCTGCCACCGTCTACTCGCCTGCCTGTACCTCGGAGACCATCTGACAAGATTACCCAATAAGTAGTACACTTCTGGAGAAATTTGTGTTTTTTATCATTGCTTCCCAATTCTTTCCTCACCTGTTTGTATCCTTAATGAATCAGTCTCAAAACTGGGCTTTAGCAGCAAAAACCACTGAATGTTACAAAAATGAAGCAGCAAATAAATGCAACTCAGTCCAAAACCCAAACATATTCTTTTTACAATGACTTAAGAGTGAAAATGAACAAATCCTCACATTTAAATTGCCTAACCCTAACCTTAATCCTGACATTAAACATAGTCATGACTCCAAGCCTAACTCTAAACTAAGCCCTTATCATAAAAGCAGTGTTTTAACTTAGTTTCTGACATAGATGAATATTAGAACCTTGTCTCTATACACTGAATATTCCTCTGTCTCCAACATAAACACTCCTTGTGGCACTCCTGTCTGGTGGAACATAAAACTGAGTGTTGCAGCATTTATTTCTAAACATTTCTCCCTGATCTGCTGTGGCTTACCTGAGCAGGACGGAGAGGTCTGAGAGCTTCTTCGATGCTTCACATCTGTTCTCCCACTAGAATAACTGATGGATGTGTATGAAGCCATCAGCTGTTTGGAGAGATGCTTGTTCAGTGGAAGAAAGCTGATAACTGGGGCAGTGGCAAACTTGATGAAGATGCATCAGCTGATAGGAGCAGGTGTATCTGCTGTAGCACAGTGTGTCAGCAGAGGGCGCTGTCGCTCTACGTTGTCACAGATGCAGCTGAGACTGACAAACGAGTATTTTCTTGTTTAACTTGTATTGGATAACACTTGTAGTGTAGTCAATGTAATTAATTTATTCAGTTGCCTAATTATTGGTTTATTGCTTTGTTTAACAGAGACGATGGACTTTGTCTTGCACAAGTTGCTTTTAAACAGTCAAGTAACTATAATCTTAAGTTTAAATATTTTTATATATTTATATTTTATAATTTTTTTTATTAATGATGGTTATTATGTAATGTTACTTTGTTACTCACATGTCAGTTGCCTATTAACCTTTCTGAATGTTTTTAGTCTCTCAATCAAACTCAAGATTCACTTCATTATTGAGTTTTCAGCCATGTACCACTTCCTCCTCCTGCTTAAGAACTAACAAAACTTTTCTAGAGACCAGATTTAACAAAATGAAAGAATGAGCTAGTATTTTTCTCATAGGTCTGTCAGTATATCAGTGATTGTGATATGAGACTACATGTGGTCTTTTTGGATGCTGTTGTATCGTGATATGACGTAAGTGTTTTAAAGGCTGCATTACAGTCAAGTGATATAATTTTCTGAACTTACCAGACTGTTCCACTTGTTCTTATTCTCCATTTAGTCATTATATCCACATTACTGATGATTAATGATCGATTTATTAGTCATCACTGCAATAATGTGACTATATTGATATCAAAGTTGGTCAAAAATGTTGTGATGTTTGATTTTGTCACCCAGTACAAACATTTACGAGGTGCTTTTGAGGAGATTTCAAAATATTGAGATATATATCATGTATGGTGATATGACCTAAACATACCACAATATGGTTACATCACCCAGCCCTGCGTTTGATGAAGTTCTGTCATTTTATTTCTCTTCACATGTCAGTTGGCCTTTTAAAAATGTTTTTACTCTTTTGAATCTTATTCAGCGTGGAGGTTCGTTCTTCACCTTGTCAATAGGAATCGACCAATATGGTTTTTTCAGGATTATAAGTGATCAAGAAGATGATATCTGATATTCGGTAGCGATATACACATAGATATACATAAGTTAAGGGTGTCGCAATATTGTGATATTCACAATAACCATGATTTTAAGAATGTAATCATTTGTTAGCCGAAAAAGAGAGAGAACACAGTGAACAAAGTTAAAGATAGATTTAATTCCAAGCATTTGTTTTCAAATTTTTATTGATATTGTGATGATATTGTTTGTTTGGCCATGATTATCGTGTAATGAAAATCTGATATCGTCATAGCTCTGTTTTAGCTACTTTACTTAATTATTTCCATTTGCTGCCACTTAATTCTTCCACTCCACTACATTTATTAATAACTTACTAGTTACTTTACAGATTCAGATTATTCAGTGTTTATAGCCTATCACTTATCCGACAGTGTTGTGGGCGGGACACTGAGTGAGACCAGAGTGGTGACTACGGACAGACAGAGGATGCTGCATCAGAGCCAGAGCAGCACGATTCATTTATTTTATCAGCAATCAGACGCAAAAAAACAGATACTGATAATCAGAAAAAAGCTTAGTATC
Organism: Pagrus pagrus; assembly: GCF_965226575.1. Classification (NCBI taxonomy): domain Eukaryota; kingdom Metazoa; phylum Chordata; class Actinopteri; order Spariformes; family Sparidae; genus Pagrus; species Pagrus pagrus. Next base: position 25,825,377 of record NC_140193.1, read on the forward strand.
TGTAATAAAAAGTCTAAACTCAAGGTTCACTTAATAAGTGAACTTTTAACTGTATCCCACTGCCTTCTTCTGTTGAGAGAGTAGCAGAGTTGATCTGTATTTCTCCCTCTACCCTAGACTCCCTAGTGTGTGTCTGTTTTACTGAAAAACTAAAATTAATAACTGAATTGATAATGTTTAGAAATGTCAGGGAACGCTTGGCCAGGATTCATAAAATGAAAAAATGTGGAGATATTTGTCATTAGGCAACAGCTCTTCCATTCCACCATTTTTCTGTGAACGCTTTAACACTTACTTTGTTTATAAAAGGTGTCAAACCCCAGACTGACCCTCAAACCTCAGACTTTGTCTTCTTCACTGATTCCCTTCATGATCAGTGTCCTTGCACCGACATGTATGGATTGATGTTATGGCCCCGGTGCGATCATGGAGCTATAAAGACAAGAAGAGAGCAGCAGCTCTGCCTCATCACTCAGCTGTTCACCGTTGCTTTCATCCTGTGTGTGTAAATTACATGTCAGTCTTTGCAGACGGGTGTTTAGGTGAAGAGATTACCTCAACACACACATCCATGCACAGAATACACACAGCCTGCTGGTTAACGCTGCTCACAGGCTGCAGACCCAACCACCACCACCTCCCTCTCTGCCTCTTCCTTGTTCAGTGTTATCGACTGGAGCCTCCAACAACCAATCAGCAGGCTGCATCCCTCCTCTGTCATCAGCCAGTGCTGGAGGAAGGGATTGGCTTGTGTGATCTGAGCTTGGAAGGCAGATGAAATGCCAGGTCTGCTCTGCCTCTGGGGACAAGCAGGCTGCCTTATAATGGGAACCAACACTCGCTCGGCTCAGGGGCAATAACATCCAGTTCAGTTCAGGAAAACAGAGGGCTCCACCTTTTTGTTTTTTTCTGTCTGCTGCTCTGTGGTCTACCTTCATGTGGAGAACGAGACTGCTGCTGGTGGGCTCTGTCACTCCCCTGCGCTCATCATCCATCCTCTCTGGAACAGGTTGAACCTTTACTGTCGATTTTGCACCAAAGAGCTGCTTTTTGGAATCTCTCTCCTCCATGTACGATAACTTGTACCTTCATGGATTTGAAGACTCGGAGGCGGTGAGTGGATGGGCGTCTGACACTTGTGCACCATGCTTCTGTGTTGTGTCGTGGCTGGTCGATCCCTTCATGAACACCCACGGAATGCGTTGAGACTTGAGTGGGCTGAGCGTGCACTCTTCTCGGGGGAGTCGGAGGAGGTTGGGGGAAGGGTGTGCATGAGCGTGTGTGTGTGTGTGTGTGTGTGTGTCGAGGTGTGTGTATTTGCGAGAGCGTGTGTCTGAGGGCTCCTCCAACCAACAGTGCAGTGTTCTCACCAGATGATGGCTCTCCTCCTGTCTGGACTGAGCGTCTGCAGATCTAAACAGTGTTTCTTTACCATCTCTCTCTCCATATGGATGATTAGCCGGTGTGCATGCTGGAAAGAGGCTTCATTTGTGTTGTTCTCACTTGTCTGTCAGTCTCCTTCATCACATCCCACCATACATCATCAAGGTTTACAGAAAAGATCGCACACTGTGGCCATCTGAATCATACTGATGAGCTGTTGCATCCAACTGCGGCGCCTTCCACACAAGACACGAATGCATGCAAGGCAGATAAACGTCAGATTCCCTTTTCAAACATAAATTTGATCTTCATTCCACACACAGGTGATGGTACACAGATAGATCTACACACACTGCCTTTGATACAAAGAGGCCAGCAGTATTATTGAGTGGGCATCCACGGGAAAGAAATGTGTCGGAGCAGCGGAAAAATGCTTACAAAGGCAATAAATGCAGGAGCTGCCGCGGGGTGGAGGGGAGGAGGGAATCCCACTGAGCCAGAATCTGTCAAGACCTTTCTATAACTCCACCTGACATCCTGGCTGCTTCGTGGAGATTAAAGGCGGGGGGAATTTTTCACACATTGTCTCCCATCCACAGGGTAGGGGTAGGAGAGTTTTTTTTGATTATTGTTTTGAAGAATGAGCTCTCTTTCATCCTTCAAGTTTGTGCACTTCTGTAGTGGGGGTTATCTCATCTAAGGAACTAAAAAAACCCACTACATGGCCAGAAGTATGTGGTCAGATATTTATTGCACCTATATGTGATTGTTCAACTTCTCAATCAAAACCGATGAGCATTTATCTGCTGCGTTTACAGAAGTCGCTGTTCTTGTTTCAGGCTTTCCACCAATTTTGAACCTGGCTGAAAGGATTTGCTCCCATTCAGCCACATTCAACCAACAAGGAACCAGTTATGTTCCAGTTTGTGTACCTTATTTTAACTGTTCAGAGCATTAAGACCAAAAATAACTTGGTTCAGAACCTGAAAAGAATACAATACAACAATATCCTCTTATATGCACATTATAGATGATAGAAGTTGTTTTTGAAGCAGTAAGAAATATGACCACCACAGACACTGTAAATAAAGAAGGGTGATTTATTTCTTCATCCTGTGAAGTTTGCCCCACAACTCATGGTGTGGAGTAGTCAAAGTTGTAACGCTCAAAGTACTAAGCATAGCACTAAGCGTCTTATTTTACATTAATCTACAGAAGTGCTCCCATTACGATGTCCTGGCAGCCTTCTGTTGGCAGCTCACAGCCTATGCAGTTCCATATTAATGACGTTTTACATGAAAAATTAAATGCACTAAAATTACGTATTTGTGTAGAACACATTTTACCTTCCAGTGCAATAGGACTTGTTCCCTGAATGGAGTTTGGATCAATCAGAGCAATGCTGTGCTGAGACATATTGCCATGACTTACCGGGTAGTCTGACTTCCTCGCTCATTTTCAGCAGCTCACATCAGCGACGTTAACGTCATCAGCGATAGGTGATAGCCTCATGTGAAAACTTTGCTTGAGTACAATATTTTCAACTCACGTGAATGCGCGTTTGACATGATTTTTCGCATCTTCACTTAATTCCTGTTGCCCGGAGCGATTAGATGCGAATTTGCGTCTATTCGTGTCTTATCATTGACTTTGTATGTACTCTAGACATACGAATAAACCGCGTCGTGTTTGGTCTGAACACGGCATTAGACGTTCAGACCTGGTTTCAACTAAAAATCAATGTTGTTCCAGCACAAAACTGAGCTGTAGCAAATTCACAATGCTTCATTGTTGACATTGGAATGAAACATTTTCACAGTGTTTGCTGAATTCGTCCAGAATCGACCCAGAATCTGAACGGATTTCATTTGCTGAATGTTTTAGAGGTTTCTACAAAGTTTAAACCTGTGACAACAGATTGTGTGTGTGTGTTTGGTTTGGCCTCTACCAGCTTCAGGGGGAGATATCTGCCTCTTTAGCTGCTCAATACTCAATTGTGTTCTCCAGCTAGTTGCTAACTGTGTCTGTTTGCTGTTCAGCGCTGAGCAGGCACTGTGCAGTGGGTTTGTAGAGCTTTTTGGCTGAAAACAGCTGCTTTTAATGATTGACAATTGCACTATAAGAGCGGTAAGAGTGAAGAGTGGAGATCTTCGGGGAGTTGCAGACTTTGGTGATATTCTCTGTGGGTTCATCACTGTGAGGGACACCTTTCACATCATCATATTTTTGTTCATTTGACTTTTTATTGAGCAAACAGATATTTTATAACACATTTATGTTTTTTGTACTGATGATTCAACCAGGCGAATTTCATTGCCATCCAGCCTTGGAAGTGCTCTATCAGTCACCTAACACTGTCTATGCACAAAATAAACTGGACTCTTGCTGACAGAAACCTGGATGCCCAAAAACATTCCCTCAGATTTGTCACTCTGTACATCATCCTCCAGAAATACCAACTCTTTCTTGTGGGTTCAGCTGTTTTTATCATTGTCCCATTATAGTGGCTCTGACTAACTGATGAGGCTGGAGACTATTTACTTCCACCTCAGACTGTTCAGGAAATGGATTCTCTGTAAAATCCTAATATCCCCCTGAGACTGTCTCATCCAGCCTATTAAATTTCTGTATAACTGGATTCATTCATTATTTCATTACTACTAATTGAACTACATTCTTTTCAGTCGTGTTTAAAAGATTTACTTTTTCCAGTTTCAATCAAACAATGACTCCAGTCATGTTTCTGTCCACACAGCAGGGATGTGGGTCACTGCTGAACATCGGTACTGCTGACTTCCACGTTGTACCATGTTTAGGCCGGTGTTGGCAGCACTACAGAAGACAACTCTGGGGCTCTTCTGTCCTTGTGGTTTGCTATCAGCACTTGTCATTAGCTCATGGGTGTCTGGATTTTTCGGAAGTGAGACTTTGTCCTGGGACTTCTGAGGCACCAGGCAGGGAAGCTAAAACATTTGTTGCATCCTCGACCTGTAATGACCCGCAGCTCTCTTGTGTGACTCTTTTCCAAAAGTTTGGCACAATGATCATGTCATGTTTTGTCACCTACCTGCTGTAGACTTTTCATTCAGAATGCTTGTTCTTTCCAGTCATGCTTCATGTTCATTTAGTTAAACACTTTATCAGCCACTGACAATTTGCACCAGAACTGTTAATCAAGACAAATCATGTGAATTTATATGTAAAGTTTAAAAACCTTGTCAGGGAGGAAGGTGGATAACTCAGGACCACTGAGCTGCAAATATTTTCACAATTATCTAACCAAAGTTAGCTGATATCTTGTGCTTATGCTCAGTTAAAGCTGTCCTCTCTGCCATCTCGCTACATTGAATTAGCTGGCTACACATGCGCACTGACACAACTGCAGGTTTACCTTCAGCAGCCACCTGCTGAGCAGCAGGACAGAAACACAAACAGAGACAGTGCTTCAGGGGTTTTATTTTATTTTTGTGGCAACAAAAGGAAGAGACAGCATTTTTTTACCAATAACAATTACTTTTATTAAAAAGTAACTAAATAAAAGATTACTTGAATTGCAGAATTTATGTGTTATGTTATTCGTTGCAACAAATTAGTACTCTAACGGATTACTTTGTAGCGTGTTACCCCCAACGCTGCTAATGAATAAATGAAACAGGTGTACACAGAAAAAGGGAACAGACAGGAAGTTGAAAGTAAAACATAAAACAAGAAATTAACTAAATTAACTATTCAACTAAAACCTGTAGGACCATGACATAGATACAGGTCTGGTGAGATGAAATTATGTTTAAGCAGTTATGGATGGTTTCAATGTGATACAGGACTGTAGAGATTGGTACAGGATTAGGCTTGGTTGAAGTAAAGGGGACTGTTGGACCTTGGCAGAGGTATGCGCTCTACTGAGTGTCATTCTAGTTGGAAAGTAAGTTTAAAAACAAAAAGACACACCACCAATACACAACTGTCTAACAAACAGTAGCTGATATATTGTGCTTATGCTCATTTCCATTTTGGGGGCTTGAACCAATTATTATTTAGTTTAAAACACGATCTCTGATCCTGATCTGATTGTTTGGAGGTGAAATCAAAGCATTGCATTGCAGAGCAAATGTCCCTCCCTAGCTTGAGTGATGTAACCCACTTACTACAGTTCTAAACAGTGTTTAATGTATGACTCACATTCATAGGAGCTGTTACATAAAATACAAAGCCCAGGAGTTGTTGATAAGTCATTATACTATAGTTAGGATGTTTAAGGAGAATCAGGTGAGTCTGAAGAGACACATCAGTCCCTTATTTGGCCTCAGCTGTTTTAAAGGAGCCCAGAGATGCTTTTCCACTTCTCAAACCTTGTTGGAGGTGGGTATAATGAAGCGAGAATGCTTTTAGCCTTTTATCTTGCGTCTGATAGGCACGGAGGTCAAGGGAGGGAGGAAGATGGAGATGGTAGAACAGACCAGACTCTGGCGTCTGACCAGATAAGGCTTGAGTGTGGCACGATGGACTCAAGACTGGCCACTTGACACTCCTAGATAATAACCTCACAAACAACTCATTGTCTGTGTGTGTGTGTGTGTGTGTGTGTGTGTGTGTGTGTGTGTGTGGGCAGAGACAGCAGATATAATGAGAAGAGGGGAAGAGGTTTGTTGGCAGAGTGGTTGCTTGTGTCTGTGCACATGCCTCGTGCTCTGAATGCTTTCTGTACCTTTCCACTAAAATGAGCTGAATGGTCCTCTTTGTCGTCCCCTCCTAATCAGTTTCAGGAAGGGGCCAGCAATGAAATGACCAAAGTAGCTCAAATGTCTAACTTTTGTTTACTTCATGGTTTCAAAGAAGTCAACAGAATTCAATTTAATCATGTCTCAGCACATGAAACTACAGTCCTACAACACATTTACATTTTCAGTACCTGAGTACACACAAGTCTGCACCCGTCATGACAATCTTGTTTGAAATGCACAATTTGTTTGAGACCTATGGCAGTTCATTTCAAAAAGACTAAATTAAAAGAATAGGGCAACCAGTTCGAAAAAAGTATACATATGTTTGAGCCATTTAATTACTTTATCGCATCAATCATGTATCAATTTTGATAAACTTAGGTTAGGGTTGGGGTTAACGGCTCCTACTCGTTCATTACTCCCACAGACTAAATAAAACTACTGCCTGGCAGATTTAAAACTGATCCGCTGTCAACAAATGCCGAAAATGAGTGCTGTGGTGCTATGTAGAAGCATTATGATGAATGACAGCGGTGCTAACTGGCCACATGCATTTCCTGTGCCAGGTGTACTTAAAAATAAAGTAAACTTAAAAAAAAAATGTAATTTGGCATCTCTCTTTGCCATTAATGTTAAAGCTGGTCACCTTTTGTGACGAGGCAGGACTTGGAAATCGGCAAGAAGGACACAGCTGAGGTTACGCACAGGCTGATAGGGAAGCAGTAGGTCAGACATACGCATATTTGGGGCCCAAACCCGGCAGAGATTTAAAAGTTTGGAATTCATGTGAGTTTATTATAAGCCTAGCAGCCGCAGTCTTAACAACGAGAGATTGTTTTTTTTCACTAAAACCAGAAGAAAGAGCATAGAAAGAAGGTAGGCATGATGTAAAAAGAGCATGAGGGATCTTTTCAGGGTCATGGTTCAAACTTATTATAAGTTAAATTTCCGTTGTTTTCTTGAGATCATAAGTTATTTATGTCATGGACACAGAATAACAAATGTTGTTTTCCAGATAACACGGCTCGATTGCCTGAGATCTCGAAAAAACAAATAACATTTTCGCTGGATATCATGGAAAAACTGAAATAATTAGTTTGACCCATGACTGTTAAATATACATAAAAATGACTTAATTTTAGAGGTGAATAACTTGTTATTGTGGTGATATTTGATGGGGGCTGTCAGCAGGATTTCTGACTTGGAATCATTTTGTTTCAGAAAGTTTTGAGACATTCACTACTTAATGTCTGAGAGGCAGGATAAGAATATTCCCGTGTACTGGAGACATAAAGCAGAGTATAATCTGTGTTTGTGCGCTAATGGCACCTAAAATTAATGAGCTTTAAGTTTTCTCTTGGCACAGTACTGACCTACCAAAGTTCCCTCAAAGCTGATCAGATCTGTGAAGATCAGCTTTGACATTCTCTGCTATTTTTCACATTTTATAATGTAACCAATTAAAAAAAAACAACGAAAATCTCTAATTAAAAAAAAAATTATGAGCATAACTTACAAACAAGCAACGATACAGAATGGAATTCTTACCGAGGTTCAGAGTTAAAAATGTGTCGTCTGTTTGCAGAGAGTCAATTCATTATTTCCAGTGGTGAAACATAAAGCAGGTGCTTGTCTATAATGGTCAGTAGTGTGGGGTTTTTATTTTCCTTTCTCTCCAGTCCTCTGGTTATAGATTTCATTTATAAGGAGGCAGTAAATAACAGTTGTTTGTATCAAGGAAAGACTCCCATGGCTCTGAATGGATCATTAGCAGAGGCGCCTGGAAGCCCTGGACAAAGGCATTAATCCTCTGCGTCCAGCCTGGCAGGTTGATTTCAAAGACTTACTGCAGTATAAATACTCTGTTGCACATCTGGCCATTTATTTTCATTCAATTATTGATATGTAATTGTGATATTATTTCATTGAGTCATAAAGATAGCTTTCAACAACACCTCCACATTCAGGACCAGAACAGGTCTTCTTCTCATCCTGTTCAACTCTTCAGAGTCGTCTGTTTCACATGGAATATGCTGCCATTTGGGTACAATGGCTGAAAGGATGAAATCACTATAATACATTTACTGTATGTCACTACCATCAGCATGTAATTTGTTCACTACTTGCAGGCCTGCAGGACACATCTGTACAGTGAGACGACTATACACCACGTCATAATGATAATACAGAGTTTATCAGGAACATACTGCCCCTCTGACTCTCTCATTGTGACATGTGAACAGCTGATGGCAACCAAGAATGCAATCATGCAAAGCATGTGTTGTGCTGTGAAAGTGGCTGAGGATGGTAATTGGATGAGATGGTTGTGGAGGGAGAAGGTGCTGTTGCAGGAGAAGAAATTGATGAACGGAGCAGAATTTCAAGCAATGCATCATGCCTTAGTCCTGATGTCAAGCAAGCCTTTGTAAGCATGTTCCCTGCTCCCATGAGCTTTACACCATTGTGTGTGTGTGTGTGTGTGTGTGTGTGTGCTGGCACATGCAATGTGTACAGTTTTTACAGCTGCCTCCACATATTTCTAAATTATACACATTATTACTTTCTATACAGGCTAGATAGTGGCAATTTATTTTCAAAAGTGTTTCCATAATCTGGAGTTTTAACAAATAATTTCTTGATTGATTCATCTATCTTTTTCTTCTTTTAAATCAGCAATTAATGGTTATGAAATAGTGAAAAAATACAATTTCTGAGAGCACAGTCAAGTCATGTCTTTAGATTCATCTCATCTCAGGCAATGTTTTTGGTGGACCAGCAGTCAAAACCCCAAGATATTCAGTTTACAATCAAGTAAAACAGCGAAGAGCAGCAAATTTGAGAACATGGAACGAACAAATGTTTGACATTTATCCTTGATAAACAACTGAATGATTAATAGTTCGTTTGTACTTGCTTCATTCATTAATATGTATGTGAGAATTGTTCCTGAAGATTTTGTTGGCTATTTAAAGACACAAATTCTCACATTTTCAGCTCATATGAAATGTTAAGATAAAATCAAAGACACTCTGTTTCTAACACAGCATACAGTATCTGTCTGTACTGTAACCCTCCTCTCCTTCATGGATGGGTGCTGTTCATGGGTTGTGTTGAACATGGTATGTGGCAGGCAGCTTCCACAGGGGCAACAGACTGTGCCGTCATCTGTTAGGTCAACATTTGTGCTGGGGCCCAGTTTTTCACCCCCTTTGGCTGAGTCTGCAGGACTCCAAACGTCCACCAGCTGGCTGTCCAGCAGAACGGAAATCAGATCCACCCGACCTGACGAGCTGGAGATGTACAGCTCAAAGCATCTCCATGTTGGAATTTACAGTTCATTGATAAAGATGATTTACTGGGTTTGGTAATGACTTAAAGATGATGGTCCTCGTACACAAATACACAAGAATATATAAGAATATGATATATTTTGAAAGAGACAGAACCCCACATATACAAAAGATTCAGTTGTTTGCTGATGATTGTTACTTGGTTAGTGCAACAGACACAATTCAGCCAGCTTTTAAAAATAAGGATAAATGACTGCAAAGGTCTGCCTTGAAATTCTCCAAACAGCAAATAAATAAAGAACTTTACTAAAAATATTAATATTTAAAGGGTAACTCTAACTGCATGTCATCTGATGAATTGCCTCCAGTGATGTCACTCAGTTGCATTGTGGGAAATGTAGGCACCAGGTTTTGAAAATCAATGGTGCAGCAATCTACTCCGTTAGCACTGTTGGACTCATTATGGACAGTTTGAAAACAAATGATCAAGATGATGCAGCAGAACCTGAAATATCGTCTTTTTATTTCACACATTCTTTTTCCTTTACAAAACCCGTTGGTCTACATTACCCGTAATGCAACTCGGCCACTGATTGACATCACTGGAGGCAATTTATCAGATGACATGCAGCTTCCTCTGGAGTTACCCTTTAAGACTCAGCTAGACTAGCGTGTTATTCCAAGCAATATCACGAGGATGAAGCACAGGCTTACATTTAAGGACGATATACAGTAGCTACTTCATCCATTGAAAAAAAGTGTGAATCACTGGCTCCTGGAAAAAACACTGAATAAACTCAGAAACACAGAGTCTGGAGCTAAAAATACGCCTGTTTTTCTTTGCTCCTGAAGTGGAAACACATGTTCCCCACCTGACTAGTAATAGCAAAAGCTGAAACAAAACCAAAAGAGGACATCAACAACTGGGAAGCAGCAATCGACTTCGCACTACTGCTGTCTGTCGCATGGCCACGGGCTTAACAAATGTGGCCTGACGGTCCAGATCCAAGCGCACAAGGTAGTCAGCCATGATCTTCATGCTTCAACAGCCGAGTGGTGACATGCTGCATCCCACAGTGGACACTTGGACAGAGAGACACAAGATGTACTCTTGTCATCCAAGATCATGCTGATATATATATGTAATCAAAGTTTAATCGCTCTGAAGTTTAAATGGTGTCGTTATGGTGATTTAATTGAGGTTAACCTTCATATTGTAGCCTGTAGGTCCATGGAAAAGTAATTTCACCTCGAAATCAGCACAAATAATTAGAGATGATAAAACTTGGATATGGATAATGACCTCCACTTTCTCTCTGGGACTCATATTTAATGTATCCCCTTTAGTTGCTGTCTGTGGTCTTGTAGCTTTTGACTTTTTATCACTGAACCAGAATAAGTGTCAGTCATAGTATGTGTTTTTAGCAGGAGAGATTCATCCATGGACAAAGTGCACCTAATGTTCAGTTTTGGAAAAATAAGTCAGATTTCAGCAAATCTAGCAATCTAGAAATCTCTAGAATCCTGACATTAATTCGTTGTCCAGCTTCAGCCCAACTCTTAAATTATTCCAAATCTATGTGCATCTTTTCCTTCCAAGATAAATTATACATTATATGTGTATGATCTGTTTTGCCACAATGCCTGTAGGCCATCGTTTGACTTCTCAGCTGTTATGTTCCCTGCTGATTGCATTTCATGGTGTCAAACAGAGTCGTTCTGGAGATAAAGGCTGACAGAAAAGAGTTGGATTATTAGACTGACGGCTGTGTGAGACCGGTATCCGAGTGTTTACACAGAACTGCATCTCTGGAACACCCAGTAACATGATATCCAGTGTACTGCACTGTTTAGGAGGGACGACACAGAGAAGATGCTGCATCACCTGCCTCACTGTCAACATGACGTTATTATGTTGTGATGCGTGAAATAGGAACCTTGTGAAGTACATTTGTCTGTTTTGTGTTTGTTGACTTTGGTAAAAGGATTTTATGTTGTGAAAATATATTATGAAAGGGGAAGAAAATATTCATTAATTTTAACGTTAATATGGAAGATGACGAGCATCAGAACATACAGTTTGATTAGATAATGAAAAACGCAGTCTATCGGCAGGAAAAGAAGCGCAGGTGTAAGTTTTTCTTGTTAGATGTCAGGAGTATCGTCTGCGTGTTGGCTTCATACCACAAATGTATTTGTCACTACATGCAGACTGTACATCCAGCAATGAGCAGGTCAGCTGTATGGTCACAGATGGGTCACTGCTGCTTTTTCTTCACCTCATAACTACAGGTGAAATGTTGGGCTGCAACTAACAGTCATTTTTATGTTCGGTTGATCTGAATTTCATTTCCTGATCAGTTGATTACTTGTTTGGTCAATAAAATGTCAGGAAATGGTAAAGAAATGTCGATCAGTGTTTCCCAAAGACGTCCTCAAAAGTCTTCGTGTTGTCCACAACCCAAAAACATTCAGTTTACTTTTCATTTCTTTTTCTTTCTTTATTCACATCAGTTAAAACCATGTATAACATAACATACTCCTTTAAATCTGCAATAATCTCATGTGAAATGGGACACCCTAGGAAGCTTAAAAAGCTTATTAAGAGGGGCCCAGGCACAACGTAGATACAAGTACGATATACATACATACACGTTTACATACATACGTATAAAATAAAAATTGAACAAAACAAAACAAAAACAAAAACAGACAAACAACATAAGAATAAAATGAAAAACATATTCATACATGTACACATAAGACTCTCAACTATACAAACCAGACAAAAGATACCCTAACCTAAGGCTAAACCTAACCTAAGCCCTATTCCTAACCAGGTCCAAGTGGTCACGTCACCAACAGTCCAAAAAGAATTATGCTACATTGACGAAATGAGTAATTGCTACATAAGGATCATGACTGAGAATATTTCAGCAAGAGGTGCCTCCTTAGACGATATTTAAAAACAGGTATAGATGGGGACATTTGCAAGTCTCTATCCAGATTGTTCCACACCTGTGGACCTTTACAAACAATACTGTGGCTGGTACATTTGAGTTTCCGATTTTTGCCCTTAATAAGATGCTTCTTCCTAGTCTGATATGAATGCATAGGAAAAGAAATTGGAATCAGGTCACAAAATCTTTCATTGAGCTTGTTAACAACACAAAACATAGTACAAGCATTATGAAAAGTATTGAGTTCAGTAATTTTCAGGAGGCCATAGCGATGAAAAAGCGGGTCAGAAGGAGCGTCAAATTTAGCCCAGGACATAGCTCGAATGATTTTCTTCTGTAGAATTGCCAAATTCCCTAGGTGGCTGGAGAATGTATTACACCAAATAATATTACAGTAATTGAGATGTGGCTCAAATAATGACCGATATAATGTTATAAGTGCTTCACCAGGTAAGAAATGCCTCAACTTAAAGAACAGTCCGACATATTTTGATAATTTTTTGGTTAATACATCAATATGCCCCCTGAAATTTACAAACTCGTCCATTTGAACTCCCAGAAATCTAGTGGTCTTCACTCTCTCAATAGGGCTGTCATTTATTTTAATATCTATAAGTTCGAGGTTGCTTCGATTTCTGTTAGAACGAAAAATTATAAAGTTTGTCTTATTTAAATTTATTGACAACTTATTGCATTTTAACCATATATCAACCCTGATCAGTTCTTCGTTTAGATTCTTTTGCAGATCATGTATGTTCTTGTGCGATAAGAATAAATTAGTATCATCTGCAAACAGAATTTTATGCAAAATGTTAGAGCAGTGAATGAAGTCATTTATATATAAAATAAAGAGGAGCGGTCCAAGGATGGATCCCTGGGGGACACCGTACTCTACTGTTCTACATTCAGATTTATGATTGAATATGGAGACATATTGTTTCCTCCCAAACATGTAACTACGGAACCAACTGAGAGCAATACCTCTGACACCATAATATTGGAGTTTATTCAGAAGAATTTCAAAATCAATCGTGTCAAATGCCTTTGACAAATCAAGGAAAACTCCGATGCCTAATTCCCCTTTATCAATACAATCATGAATTTTTTCCAATAGATTCAGCATTGCCATGGAGGTGGAACTCTCTTTCCTAAAGCCATACTGTTGTGGAGATAGGATTTTAAATTTTTCTAAAAAATCACTCAGTCTACTATAGACAACTCTCTCCAGAACCTTGGAGAAGACAGGTAGAATAGATATGGGTCTATAATTATGTAAGTTGTTTTTATCCCCTGACTTAAATACTGGTACAATTCTTGCAATTTTTGACATATCAGGCACAACTCCGCAGAATAAGGAGAGATTTATAGAGTAGACCAACGGCTCCAGGATTTCACTTATAATGGCTTTAAGAATTTTACTGCAAATGTTATCAGCGCCTGCTGTGTAAGAGCTCTTCATTTTCACAACAATTTTCATTACTTCTTCTCTATCAGTAGGCCTAAGGAAAAGGGAGTTCAGATAATTGCCTTTAAGGTATTGTCTAAATGTGGCATTGTGTGGTTGATTAATCTTTTGAGAGAGGTTTTTTCCAATAGTAACAAAGTAATCGTTAAATTTATTTACAAGTTCATCATTGGTGGTGTCATTTCCATTGTTTTTTTCAGCAATTTTGGAGTTTCCCTTGATTTTGATGTTGGGGAGAGTAGTATTTTTAGGTTTACGACAGAGGATTTCATTCAAAACCTGCCAGGATTTCTTTTGATCACCCCGATAAACTGTAATGCAATCAGTGTAGTACCTTCGCTTACTCATGCGAATTACTTGTGTGAGCTTATTTCTATACTTTATGTATGTTTCTTTATTAGCACCACATGGGTTTTTAACAATTTGTTTGTATAATTTATTCTTTTTATTGATAGATTTTAAAATACCCTTAGTGAGCCAGGGTTTCTGTCTAATGGCACTTTGCTTGACAAGTCTCTCAGGTATAAAACGATTCATAGAGTCGGTGATTTCATTAATTAATACATTATAGGCGGTATTCGGATCCTTGCAATTATAGACAGAATCCCAAGTTTTAATTCGCAAGTTTGCGCATAGTTTTTTAAGTGATTTTTCGTTTAAGACCTTCACTTTAGTTTTAGTAGGGGAATCATCAACTTTCTTAACAAGATCAGTGAATAAAACAATAGGATAATGATCTGTTAGATCTGAGAATATTATACCAGAATCTATACAAGCTTCTTGAGAATTTGTAAGAATATTGTCAATTATTGTCCTGCTGGACTCTGTAACTCTAGTGAAAGTATTTATTGTAGGAAAAAATGAAAAAGAATGTAAGATATTAGTAAAGTCATTTGCCACAGTATCATCCTTAGCGAGGTCTATATTGAAGTCACCAAGAATGAAACATGTTTTATTTGTTTTGTTTATACAGTAAAGGAGTTTTTCTAAATTAACTTTGAACATGTCAATATCAGAGTCTGGTGGCCTGTAAATTACTCCAACTATGATGTTTTTACTAGTTTTTACATCTATCTCTATGAATAGAGAATCAGAGTGACCATCGGCAATAGACAATTCATCACAAATGCTAACTGATAATTCAGAGGCAGCATATAGACAGACTCCTCCTCCTGATCTACCAGATCTAATTTTATTGTATAATTTATATCCATCAAGATTTAGGGTGTCCATATAAGATCCTTCATTAAGCCAGGTTTCACTGCAGCCAATGACATTAAAGCTCTGGCCTATGCTTGTTAAAAGGGAAACAAGATCATCATGATGCTTGTTTAGACTCCTAATGTTGAGGTGCAACAACGAAAAGTTATTATTATAATTTATATGTTTCAACTGATCAGGCAAAAATTGCCTACTATTTAGCTTCCCGTCATTACCAAGACAAAACTGTTCAAACTCATCATAATCTTCAGTACAATCTAAATCATTAGATCCCATACAATGCAAACTTGAGACAATAATTCAATGTTGGGTGACAGATGAAAGGACTTAAGACCAAAATATTACTAATACAACTAAAAACTAATTTAAATGCCATTACCTAGCTACTTACAGAAAATGAAGAAAAAACAAACAAACAAACAAAAACAAAACAGACATTTGAGAATCAGTTCGATGAACGTTACAGTGCAAGGGCCAGAGAAATCTCCCAAATACTGCTTTAAATCCAGCAAACAGCAGCATATTACTGTAGTCTATTTGTGATCAGGTAGTCCAAAGACATTTGTGTGTATAGATTAGACGATGCATAACTTACTAGCGTCAGAGAGTCTACTGATAACGTGCAATTTCTTCCTGTGTGTCAGTAGATGAATGCGCCCATCTCTAGTCCAACTGGCAGCCAAGTTATTCCTGTGTTTTTCCCGGAGATCTGCCAGCAGTTTCACTCTCTTGGTCGTTAAGTTCTCCAGAATGTGCATTTTAGTGTCCTTCAATGCTTTCTTCGACTTGAAAATACTGTCCCGGACGTAATATTTGGTGAACTTGACAATAATGCCCCTCGGTTTGGCCTTCAGGTTTTCAGGCTTTGGACCAAGGCGGTGACTCCTGTCAATCTCCGTAGGTTGCACGTCTATTTTGAGATTGGTCTTAAAAATGTCACAAACGACTTTGGTTATATCCTCATCTCTCTTTTCAGGTACACCAAAAACGATAAGGCAGTTCCGTCGGGAGTACTGTTCTTGTTCGTCAAGATTGTCAATCAAATCATCATACTTGTGTTGTAGTTCACATAGTTTATCAGCACAGAGAAGGAAAGAAACCAGGAAATAATCACCTTTAAGAAGTCTTTTTTTCTTTTCTTAAGAATTACTCAAACTGATTGATTGATTACAAACAGAGGTGGAGATTAATGTAATAGTTGAAAACTGATAGATTAATCGTTTAATCGTTGTAGTGCTAGTGATATGTCATAATATGAATAATAAATGAAAATGAAAATGAAATTAAATGCAATTTGTTTTATACTGTTAATCTAAGAACATGGTGGTTTTAAGGAGTAAAATTATTATTATTAAGTACACTTTATTCCTTTATACTCCAAGAAAAATGTTGTTTAATTGTTCAATCTTGACAGCTTGTGGTTTCTATCTATCTATACAGTAAGAGAAATTGTATTTTACTGCTTTTTTGTATAGAAGCTAATGATGTATTTGTTCCTTTGTTCTCAGTCGTTTGAAGGTGAATACTGAGTGCAGGAAGTCTGCTGCTGTTGTGTGTCACCCAGTGAAGGATGAGCCACTTTGATTGTACCACATGAAAGTAAAGAAATCATTAAAATTCATGAACATGCTCATGTATTATGTCACGGTGCATGTCATGGTCATTGCACTACACAGTGAACAGCATTACATCATGCAACATGGTCCATATCATAATAGATATTACATGTTACGTAATACTTTGGCCCTTATTGTTACAAGCTGCAGTTGCCAGTTCAAGCCAATAAATATATGTTTGATGTGAGCTGGCTGACAACTGCAACAACACTGCATTTCTATAGAGACGGCACGTATCTATAAATAGAAAGTAAGAGGAACTGACAGACAAAGGCCGGTTTGGCCTTAATGGCAGATAAAGTCAAACAAAGAGGGTTCCAGTGAGTGTGGACAGGTGGGTTATAGACACAGTGAGGCCAGTAAATCATGAAGGATATTGTCAGTGGTGGCAACTGTAGTAGCAGCAGCCATACTCTCATCTTTCAATCCTTCCTTTCATTTAATTGCTGTTGACAAGAGGAATAACAGGCTCCTGACCTGGTGTGTCCTGCAGCCTGCAGCGACCGTACTCAGTGTTTTCCCGTACCTGTACTAGAGAGCAATGATGAGCAGTAATTAGCTGGTACACCCCAGAGAGTCTGTGCACTGCACTCGTTGTTCTTTGCCTATGGGGCAGGCGTCCAGTGTTTATGCTAATGTAGTGATTACTCAGCTGTAGTGTAGTGTGAAGTACAGATTTTGTGTTACAAAGTGGTATCTCACTCCATCACAGAGAGAGAACGACAAACTGGACCAGAGAGAGAGAGTGAGAGTGAAAACACTGCTGTGATGTGATGTTCATTACAGCCCATAAGTTATATAATAACTGATTTATGTATTTAGTCATTGTTTATACTCTTAGACACACAAATAGCACGAGAACAGTCAGCTCTGTTCACGTGAAAGAAAGGAAAAGAATCACCACCAGGTTGATTATTCAACCAATTCACTGCACACACTCTGACCCTGCACCTGCCACTTTATTCAGATCCTTTTCTTACAGATCTAATATATAAGAATTCTGCATAAAAATGCCTAAAAACAAGCGGACCTTTGTTATAAATTTAGTTGAGTTGTGTACTTACATTATCCCAAATGTTTCCAACAATGTTCAAACCAGAGAAATCCACAAGTTTGCTCAAACTTACGGTGCGTTTCATTTGGTCGTCTGCTGCTCTAACTTCCAGGAGAGAGTCACATAACATGAAAAAAGCTAAAACATTATTTCATCCGTGAATATTTGAGTCACATCAGACAGATTTAAATCAGCAATCGTCGCTGTTTAATGGTGTGTTCACCAACGGCAAAGCAAGTTTGATCACGTGATCATATGTGTATTACTTGCACAAGCTTATTCGCACCAAACTGCCAGATTACTGTGCATTAGCCAGAAATGAGAGAGCAACAGCATGCACCGAGGGTGTGTGTCTTTGTGTTTGAATTCAGGTCAATCACTCAGCAGAGAGTCTGGTTCTCTCTCTTCTTTTTCCCCTCTCCTCTTTGTAATGTTACATTCATGAAGTGAAGTATATTTCCCCTCCAGCTCCAGTTAGCAGTCAACATTACAGAACATAAACGCCTGGCAATGGAGGTCACCTCAGCGGGTCACTGCTGCAGTCAGGCTGATAAACAGGAGTGAAGATAAATCCACTTTTTAATCCCAAAAGTTTAAAAGTAATCTCTGAGCTCTCCTCCCGTTGGTTAACAGCTCTGGATCAGAGAAGAATCTGATGTGACTCTGGGTGTTTATTCCACCAGAAGGTCTGGATCTGCTCCGACTGTCTCCTCCAGAATACTGCACACAACACTCAGCAAAAGTCTTTTTGTAGGAAGCAGGAAGAAATTACATATTACATATAAAAATACTAACACCAGACTAACACCAAAATACTCTACTACAAGTATAAGTCCCGCATTGAAAATACACTCTATCACTGCTTTGTTTTGTGCAGGATTAAAGGGGAAATCCTTCACTTATTAATTAATAGCAATTTACACATATTTAGTGTCTATCTCCAAGTTTTATTATCTCTAATTATTTGCTCAGACCTACAGGCTGTTTAACAAACGACATTTTGACTTGTCAAGCAGGAAAAGCACAAATGATGGCCACATTCCATTTAGATGAGCCAGTTCCAGTGCTCAGGTGTTGTGCTTCCTCATTTACTGACATGGCTTAGGGTGACACTTAATGGAAAGAGCCATTGCTGATGTTATCATATGCACCTGTGCTTTTGAAGCCTTTACAGGTCCACATGTCTGCTGTGAAAAGGGTCTATAGGAAGGTTAGTCTAAGTTAGATCACCATAGAAGGCTTATATTTCACTGCACAATATCATTTTATATTTTTGTTTTCACAAACTCACAGTAAAAATAATACCTAAATGTATCCCCCATCTTTAAATGCAGCAGGAGCATTCAATACAAAAGTCAGAGTTACGTGAATATGACAGATAAAGACCCAAATGCACAACTCAGAGACAGTTTCCACAAAAAAGGCAGGCTTAACTGAAGGTAGTTCAGTACACAAAATATCAGTCAGTGTAGCAAACACACAAAGAGACTAGGCAGAGGCAAAGTCAGGTCTAAAAGCAGGGTCAAAACAAACATGAGAGAGAATGCTGCGACACTTGCAATGACTGACAAAGACAAACTGGCAGAGAAGACAGGGAGCACGCAGACTAATTAATTGCACACAGGTGAAACACTTCAGGGAGGGGCAGACAATCACCACAGCAGGAAACACACAAGAGCAAAAAGGGGATCTGAAACGAGAGGAGGGTCAGACACTAAAATAAAAAAGGAAACAGAACTGAAAGAATGAGGGACCTTAGTGTGACGAGACATGACACGGACTAGTTTGGATCAAAATCATGCAAATTTGAACTTATGCATGCAATGCATAATTTTTAAACAGTCAAAACAAATCGTGATGTGACTCATACTGTAGTTAGAGCCCGACACTGTGTGATCACTGAATAAATCAAAGGAATCACTCGTGACATGACAACCATGTCTGCTTCTCTGGGCTCAGAGGGAACAGTTCTGCACCAACGCTGCCATTCTTTAGCTCTACATTATTTTGATGAATTATAGAAACATATGCTGCAGCTCCACTGAATGTAACGTATAGAGCTGTTATTACATGGTGCAGTTGTAACAAACGGGACCAGAGCCAGACCTCCCACCTTGGAGTACAACAGCTCCAGTGACGTTCAGCCAAAGGTGATGTCCTCAAGCCAAGACGTGCTGGATACA
This sequence comes from Pagrus pagrus, assembly GCF_965226575.1. Taxonomy (NCBI): domain Eukaryota; kingdom Metazoa; phylum Chordata; class Actinopteri; order Spariformes; family Sparidae; genus Pagrus; species Pagrus pagrus. The sequence continues at coordinate 25,845,270 of NC_140193.1, forward strand.
CATGCGTCATCGCTGTGTGTCGTGTCGTGTGAAGTAGATTTAGCCATCTTTGATGATTGATGGATTTATAGCACGAGTCCATTAGCCAGGGATCCACTCACTGGGCCCTACTCAGGTGTGTAAAGTGTGTGCTTTTCATTTCACGCTCAGGAGCAGGTGACATGCTGATACATTCACTGAGCTACTGTTTTAGCTAATTTTACTTTTGACTAAGTAGCTCAACATCAGTATAGATCAATACAATGGTTTAGTATGCCATTAGAATAGGTTCCCCTAATAGAATTGCTTCAGTCTAATACATCAACCCTGCAGTGTGTACCAGAGAGATAAGATATAGGAAAAGAAGAAGGTATATTGTAGAATATAAAAGAACAAAGTTCAGCACCAAGGAGCCATCTTTGTACATCTTTAAGCACGGTGTCCTTGGATTGAGATCTGCACCTGCTGCGTGCTGTGGATGTAGTGTGATCATCCCTGGTGATGTCTTCTTCAGGAGGTCTGAAATAGCATCTTCAGCAGCGCCCACCCCTCACTGCAGGCTCACATGTGACGCTGGAGTCTCTGTGCACCCACTGTTGCTTCTGTTTATGTTTGCACATTTTCCTCAGCTAGTCCGTCATAATCTTGCTGTCTCTTTAGTTCTCTCTCTCTCTCTCTCTGCCTGAAAGGAGTGGGTGGGCGTTTTTACTGCTCCTTTTACCCAGCAGCCTTTGACTTGTAGCTAATAAGGACAGGGCGTGAGGGAGTGGGTGAGTTAGTGAAGGAAGGAGATGACTCCATTGATAGTGATGGTATGAGACTGATCTCCAGCCTGAGGACAACTGATGGTGGTGGGGGTTGGGTCAAGCTGCCCAGAGGTATTCCAGATGAATACTCAGATACATGTACAGTACACACAATCAGTCTAATCTGATAAGATAATAATAATAATGTATAATGATGAATAATGATAAATAGTATTTAAATAACTTAAATAATCTCCAAGAAATATCCAAACAAAAACATTTTCACATGATATAAAGATGGGTGACATTCTCCTGGAATAACTAGTTTCCACTTTTCCACTAGAGGTAAGGATCTCTGCACTCAAGCATTATGGTCTTCACAGTCACCAGACCTCTTCCCGGCTGAGCACCTACGGGAGATGACACTCTACACCTCCATTGTTAATTTACTATTTGGGAGAATGGTGTTTATCCCTTCAGTAGACTTTCAGATAACCAAGTCAAGGAGCACTTACTATAACAAAACGTGTTAGATATTTTCATTAGAACATGTTGTAAGCTCTGTTCCTGTGGTATCAGGTGTTGTCAGAGGTGCAACAGAACCCATAGAGGTCAGTGCAACACCGCATTTGTACGTGGACTTCTTCTCGTAGATTGCAGACAAAAGGGAGTGTATAATTTATGAGTTCGTGTCCATATTCGCTCAAATTACCTTGGTCACAACACAAATAGGTGTTTGTTTGTATTGTGAGTATTGCGTCTGTCCTTGGTGCTTCTGATTGCACCTCTGAAAAATAAAAACATCTTCCTGAACCGTCCCTCCCAGTCACTTCATCATCTTTAATCTGTCAGCCTTTGATCCTGTATGGAGAGGAAACAAACAGTCATGTGACACGGCTGCCACACACACACACACACACACACACACACACACACACACACACACGGGTGTCTGTAACATCCCATTCCCATTTATTCGCTCAGTCCCTGTGGTTTTAAGCAACACGCTCTCATTATGTCCTGCATCTATTTGCACTGTTTTGCATTCAAATGTCTTGAATAGGACATATCAAAGTACACATTACAGTTGTTATTGGATTTAGCCCCTTGCATGTCAATGATGATCTGTATCACATAGATAAAGAAGTCGCCCTGTAGTTACTTCACCAATTCTGGTACTTCCATCTTTCCTAGTAATGTGTTACTCCCATCTCCTGTGCTCTGTTGTTCTCCAGGGCTCAGCTGATTCCTACACAAGCCGACCATCTGACTCGGATGTGTCCCTGGAGGAGGAGAAGGAGGGTGGCCGGCAGGAGAGGGAGCAGCAGGCCACTGTCCAGCTCGAGAGGGCAAAGGTCAGTTTCCCTAGGAACTATTTACAGGACAACATGCTGAGATACATGCTGTACTGTATTATATCTCACATGACACACATGTTCACAAACAGAAGACACATGGTTGACACACAAAGATTCTATACTTTACTGAATACTTTCATTTTTATAGTAATTCAGTTTGGTGAATTCACACAAACCAAACCCTCACATCACGTACAATAACCACCATGGGACATAAAACAAGTGAGAACAGTAATGGTGATGAAAGCTTGCTGCGGTGCTTTTGAATACTTAACTGTAATGCAGCGTTTAAACCACAGAAAAGACACAATTTCACCTGTGATGTATTGATTGAACAGATAAATAATGGTTAAAAAATAAAGTTAGTAAAATTAAAGACAAGATTCACATCAACAACTCCATCAATCATAACAGCCCTGTAGTTTACAGTGGAGTAAGATGAAAAGGATTAAAGGTAAGGAATAAGAATAATGTATGAGACTGATGTGTTTGAAGGAGCCATCTTTATAGATTATTCAGACTTTTAGGCCCTTGAGATCTTGTCCTGCTGTGGCTGTGGATGTGGTTTGATCACCACTGCTGCTGTCTTGTGCAGCCACCTTCATCAGGAGGTCTGAAATATCATCTCTACAGCAGCGCTCACTAATCACTGTAGGTGATGCTGGAGCTTGATGAGCACATTGGTGCTGTAATGGCTCTCTGCTGAGGAGAGAGGAGGAGAAACCCTCTCTGGTATCTATAAAGTTAAAACAATCATTATATGAAAATAAAGATTTGATCCATATCACCCATCCCTATTCTATATTCATGTTGCCACCCATCGCTGTCTTACAGACTAAAGCAGTGGCCTTTGCTGTGAGGACCAATGTCAGCTACTGTGGTGCTCTGGATGAAGACGTTCCTGTGGCCGGGACTGGCGTCTCCTTTGATGCCAAGGACTTCCTCCACATCAAAGAGGTGAGATTCAGACACTACCCAGTAAACCTGTGGCACGGAGTGAAGGACTGAATTCAGTCCACTCCATGTGCTTCATAAATCACATGAGCCGGCGTGATTTTTTACTGTGCATAGTTCTCTATTCTACTAATGTACTAATTAGATTAGAAAATGCAAGTAACTGCAGCACCATTTAGTTTCATGGGATGTCATCACTGTTCAAACAAACCTGACAAAAACTGGCTACAACCAAACTCCAGAAACACAGCCTGTCTTGAGAAAACAGTGTCACCAGCAAGGCTGGTAGCTGTTACGAGCTTTTGATCATATCACATTATTTTCTTCAGCAGATGGAGTTTGCTCTGCTGTAATGGAATTATAAGCCTCTGTAGTCAAAATTACACTAGAGGTTTTTTTATTCTGCTGTCTGTAGGGATGCTTTCACATCAGTAGTAATGTGCTTTACATCAACCAGCGATGTTTGGTTTGCCAGAGCATTGGGGGGAGCAACTGTAGTGACAGAGTAGACTTGAGCATGACCGAGCCTATATTGGGGAAAAGTGTCCAAGAAAGGTTTTTCTGGTTCAAGGGTTCAATGGGTGAAGGTTCATTACTTATTACGTGTACAACATCAGGGTTGCAAAACAAAACTAAGTTTGAGTCCCTTTATGTGACATCACAGAAAAACAGACCAACTATTTCATAGAGTGGAGTGTTGAGGAGAAGTTGAGGAGTCCTACAGTCTGAGGAGTGAAGCTGCTCTGTAGTCTGGTGGTACAGCAGCAGATACTTCTGTATCTTTTGTCAGATGGCAGCAGGATGAACAGACTGTGGCTGGGTGGGTGTTGTCTTTAGGATCGTTTGGGCGCTGTGTACTTCTTATTACATCCTGTTCAAAATGAATGGTTTCTCAGTCATCCGCAATGGGGAACTATGTTTTTAGTCTGATTTTGGGTTAATTCTGGGAAGTGATAGTTTTTTTTTTTGTATAAAGGTTTTAGATATTGAAAATTCATGTACAAGTTTTTTGTCTCAAAAGGTATTGATTGATAAAATTAGTTTACTGGATCTGATTGTTCGGATCTGTCTTTACTCATCATTTTCCATCTCACACAGTAATGTGAAACCCTGAGGTTTTCTGTCTATTTTCTATGTCCAATCTACAGAAGTTCAACAATGACTGGTGGATCGGCCGTCTGGTGAAAGAAGGCTGCGACATCGGCTTCATCCCGAGCCCTCTGAAACTGGAAAACATCAGACTCCAGCAGGAACAGAAGAGAGGACGCTTCCATGGGTGGGTTAAAAGGAGGACTGGGATGTGAGGGTGCAGGAGGTGGAAGAATAAGCAGCTACAGATATTGTAACGAAGACACATGTATCAAATGGGATAAAGAGAGTTGGAGGGTTTGGGGATGTGTTGAGGAGAGAGCCACTTCAGGGATGAGTTGAGCCTGGCAGTTGAGCTTGCAGATAGGGAGGAAGTGAGGTGGATGAAAGCCAAACTGTGTTGTGTGGTCCAACGTCTCAGAGGTGCGCCTGGATGGTGGCCATCGCAGAATTTTCCATCAGATGGGGAGATGTGTTTCAGCCACCGAGGCGATTAGAGCTGCTGAGTGCCTTCATCTTTCCTCTGTTGCAACATTGAGAGAGAAAAGACCTGTCTGCTTGCTGGATTTCACATTAACACACTCTTTCTATTTGCTGTCGTTGTTGTAGCGGTAAGTCGAGTGGGAATTCATCCTCCAGTCTTGGAGAGATGGTGTCGGGCACATTCAAGCCAAACCCCAACTCTGCAGGTTGGTCGTCCCATTCACAGAGGGAATGGGTTTCTTGTTTTCTGCTCTGTATTTGTGTCTGTTTAACAGTGGAATTATTTATTCAGCTCCTGTGACATTATGATGCTTTATAATGTCTGACATAATTTCACACATACAACCCTGATTGTTGCAGGCATCAAATTCAGAATAAGTGAATATTTACTCATCAGTTTGAACATTCAGTAACTTGTCTTTGTACTGTATTCAAGGATTTGCAAAACACTGCATTTTGTTTCTATTCATGTTTTACACAGCGTACCAACTTTCTGTAATCAGGTGATATAGTCTATATTAGCATATTATTATAGTCTCAGTCCAGTATGCACTTATTTACCTGACTTTTCCATTCCTTTTCAGGAAAGCAGAAGCAGAAAGTGGTGAGTAAGGCTATTTACATATTTGTTTATTTATCTGCTTTTTATAGGTGAAAAATAAAATTAGGTCTATGTAAATAAAAATAAAAAATAAACTCTGCCCAGCTTTATTTTTTGAAACAATTACTCACATTGTTAATAGTAAACAAACACCTTTTACATGTGATTTGATATGAATAATGTGAATGAATGTGGCTAGTGAGGTATAAATGTAAGTGTCGCCTGAATTACTCAAATTATTGACTACTCTTTTAAAAGCAGGTCAGCAGTGCTAACAGTGTTTTCAATTAAAATTTAGAGCACAGATTGTTCCTTTCTTTAACATGTCATTCTCGTGATAATTATACTGAATCAAAATATGTAGTCAAAAGACTATACAGTAGCTAAATGTCCCTAACAAACCCAGACAAAATCAGCTTGAACAGATTCTTCAAAGTACAAGGTTCTTTTATACGCCATTGTAAAAGGCAGGGTTGCACAGTGAAATGCATGTTGTAGTCAATTTATGCTACTCCAGAAAAAGAACCATATTTTTATGTTGGAGGGTGGAGGATGAGTTGAGGGAAAAAGCTGCCCTGTAGTCTGGTGACACTGCATTACTCGATAAAGTTAATTTCATGTGAGTCCTCTGTAGACATAGATTAGCAGAGTGTTATATCATTTAGAACTAGCCTCTGTATTTTTAGTCCAGTCAAAGACAGCGGGTTATATTAAATTAATTGGTAGCTTCATCTGATTCAGATTCTACTCTGCAGACTATTCGTTCTTCAAATCATCATCTTATATCTTTATTCTTTACCGTTAATTGAGAATCATGCAAACTTTTTATTTATGTGGAAATGGAGCGCTGCATTAAAGCATCACTCCATTTTTTACATTGTAATGTGTTGAGAAATACTTGCTTTCCTCAAAGAAACACTTGCACATATTGAATCTTGACTGTATGTGTGTGTGTTGCTGACCCCTCCAGGCTGAGCACATCCCTCCGTATGACGTGGTTCCCTCCATGAGGCCGGTTGTCCTGGTGGGACCGTCCCTGAAAGGTTACGAGGTAGGACGCACTGCTGCTCCTGCAGCATCCTGAGTCAGACGCTTTCTCACAGCCACAACGGAAATCTCTTAATCCTGACATTACTTAGTCAGCTGTGTTGCATAAATAATAATATAGATACCCAATATTCTAGGTAGTGCAATTATATTTAGTTCATAGTTCATAAATATATTTTCTTTCTTACTGTGTGAGGGTAAGAAGTGCATTTTTTTACAGTGAAACCTCAATACAAAGATTGCTAGCATGTTGAAAACGAGTGACAATTGACGGGAGAAAGCCCAACACTCCAATTTATTAAAATACACTTTGTAGTGTTAACACATGACAATCAAATTCTTAATTCAGCACAGATTTAGCTGAGATAACTGCCATGCCACTGATTTTCTCAGAGCGACTATGCATCCCTTATGGGCCAAGATGGTTTATACCTCATGTTGCATCATGTCGCAGGTCCTCCTCATTCCCTCTCAAGTAAAAATTCCCAGAGACACAGCATTAAAAGTGAAACTGCTCATTGATTTACAGTTACCACTGGAACCACAGGGCAAACAATAAAGGAGGCCAAGGAGGTGGTGGGAGGTGGGAGTCAGTTGTCATGGAGTCACAGTCTTCGCCTCCCATTCTGGTGTTGCCATGGCAACAACCCTCTGGGTAAACTGCATCAGTCTGAAAAAGTGGAGCATGGTTTGAAATTAGAAACAGAGAATAATGTACTGCACCGAGGTTTTGGAATAGGATGAGTGACTGAAAGGCATTTAATGTTTCTATAAGAAACAGAGATTTTTGCTTTCAGTCACATCAGACACTTTTTGGTTTATTGTTCGCTTCAGTAGCAGAAAAAAGTGTTTAGCCCTGCAAATAAAGCTCATGATGTACAATATTTTTTTGTTAGCCACGCTATTCTTTCTCCCAAGTGCGCTGAGTGAGGATTACTTTTATTCATTACAGGGTGCTTCATAACAGAATGCATAGTGTGACAGGTGCTACAGTTGTAGTGGTGGAATTAAGTATTCAGATCCTTTGCTTCAGTAAAAAAATAGCAATACCACCAATACTTCCTTGCAGGTAAAAGCTATGCATTCAAAATCTAACTTACCAACATCTCTCATCACCGAGACAAATGCATGTGTTGTTCACTTAAAGGTGCAATATGTAAGAATTGGCCACCTGTCGAATTCGTACTCCAAGCAAATGGGGGCAGTATAACCAGGGTAACCGCTAACTGCTGCTAGCCATAGCTGCTGTTGGCTAGTTTGCTCAGCTCAAACAAGGCAACTGCCTGAGTGTTACTATCAGACTATTGCCTGCCAAGGTAAAAGTGGTATTATGAGACAGGATGGGCTACGGCTAACTGGTTAGCATGCTAACTTCAGAAGATATGTCTACAACACAGTGCATAGCCATCTTTAATATAAGTCAGAACTGTTGTTTGTTCACCATCTGTTGATTATTTAAGTTAATTAAAATTGCGTATTGATTCTTTTTCATTAATAAAGTTGGAAAAAAGAAAGCGGCATCCAAAGATGTTGCTCACGAGACTCACATGCACCAACATTCACTAGCTGTCCCAGCTACTAACACAAAGAACAAAGAGGCTCAGATCACACCACACACACAGGGAGTATGGTGTCCTTCTCTGCTCAAGATGGCATCACTGCACTGTATCTTTACAAAGAAAATAGCTATTTGCTACTATAGTAATGTTCTGAATCGCATATATTTAACCTAGTTCAATTTAAAACTAGTTACCTTTAATAGTACAAACGTATTGTGAGAAAGATATACTCAAGGTAAAACTAATCCTCTTGTAGCTGAATGGAGCTATTGATACAGTATCTGTCTGTTCAACCGACTAAATGATCTGTGTCCGTATCTGTACTGCGTGTGTGTGTACTTGAACTGGGAGAGGGAAGTTGGTCATCAGAAGGATCAAAAGTTGCCATTTTTACTATTTATTATAAAACTATTTACAGAACAGCATGTGAACATTCAGAAGTGACATTCAGAACTATTTACAGTTCAAAGTTGTTTATTGATCTAAATTAGTCAACTCTAGTCCACTACCCAATGAAGATTTTTCTTCATCACAAGTAAATATATTTACACATTTTATTCAGATGATACTCATACTCATAAAAGTACATTATCTGTACTAGATACTTGTTTCAGCTGAGTGCTGAATACTTGCTCAACCCTAATACTGCTGTAATAATGGTGTATGTAAGCAGCATCTTATTGTTGCAGCTGGTTGAGCTGTTCTAGCTGCTGTAATAGCTGATTTATATGTTGGACAGTTTAATCTTAACAATGCACCTTCATGTAACTATAACTTTCAAATGAATGTTAAAAGTTGCTTAAAATAGAAACTGTCAAGTAAAATACAAGTACATTGAGTAAATCTACAACATTCCACCATTGTACGGAAAATTGATCCACAAAGTCATCGTACATGTTAACAGCACTAAATACAATCTGACAACTGCTCCATGTTTCAGATGAAATGACAGGCAGCCCCTGTCAACCCTCTGTCACTGTCACTGTCATTTAAACAAATCAGAGTGACAACTGGCGCGGCCAAACAAATCTTCGCCTGTTTTGATTCAGTGTGTATTCATTGCCATGAGTCAAACACCTCAGACTAATATGATGACTGTGTCCCCCTGAGGACGACGTTCCCAGCAGAACTACTTCTTCTCCAATATCTGTTTCAATTTCAGTCCTCGACCTGGCATTCATGTTCATCAGTAAGAGCTATATTCGCGGCTGCACTTTGTGATCGACCCAGTTTTATCACATGTACATTGGTCTTTGTGACACTTTTCATTGTAGGTGTTAATCACTTTATTTAATGTGGCCCACGTTGGTTCAGCAGAGAGCCCAGAGGAAAGAGCCTGTGGACAAAATCGCTCAGTCAAGTGTGTAATTCACAGACCTGGCTCAGCAGCAGCCTGAATGGACGCCATCAGAATGAATATCAACGGTCCACTTCCACTTGTTTGCCTCTCTGTAGAATATTCAGTTAATGTGCAGGGGTGATGGTGTTGTAGGCCTGATACTATGTTCTCTCCTTCCCTAATCTTTCTTAAATGATCTGATTTTCTCCTTCTTCCTCTTCCCTTTTCATCTTGTGCTTTCCACTGATTCATCCATGAAGGTGACAGACATGATGCAGAAGGCGCTGTTTGACTTCCTGAAGCACAGGTTTGACGGGAGGTAAGCGGTCGAAGCGATGCAGCGTACAGTGCATCATCCTGCTGCCAGTTTGCTCTGTATGATGTGTGTTTTCTGCTGTTTCAGGATATCCATCACAAGGGTAACAGCTGACATATCGTTGGCCAAGAGGTCAGTACTAAACAACCCCAGTAAGAGGGCCATCATTGAGAGATCCAACACCCGCTCCAGCCTTGGTAAAGCTACAGGAACTGTTTCACTCAATGATGTGCATGTCTTGTAGGTGTTGACACTGGGAATGTTTGGTAATGATCATCACAATTCTTCTTGCTCAGAGCTGTTCTGCTATATGTTGTTGTCGTCTTGTAGCCGAGGTCCAGAGTGAAATAGAAAGGATCTTTGAGCTGGCCAGGTCTCTACAGCTGGTAATATTGGATGCAGACACCATTAACCATCCAGCACAGCTCATCAAGACCTCATTAGCGCCCATTATCGTCCACGTTAAAGTGTCCTCACCTAAGGTAAGATTGAAGGTATAGATAGTAGAGAGGCATCCAATAAAACTGTTGATTTTCACATTTGCTGCCCACTCCTAGCAGGATACTGTACACTCTTAAAACTGCAGTTGGTATCTTTTGAGGATTAACATTATTAAGAGGTGATGGAGAAGGGAAAAAAAACTTGTGTGATATAAAATGTGAAACAGAATCTCAGAAACAGTTTTAGTTTAAATTCCTGAAATATAAGGAAACTCATCCAGGCAGTGAGGCAGAGGGCATTTCTTTTACACTCGCCAGCCCTAACCTGCTGTAGATGATGCTTATTCCATAATTGGAGATATTTTTCTCCTGTATATGTGCTTCCCACAGGTCCTCCAGCGGCTGATCAAATCGAGAGGAAAATCTCAAAGCAAACACCTGAATGTGCAGCTTGTTGCAGCGGAAAAACTAGCACAGTGTCCTTCCGTGAGTCAACTTCAAAAATACTTTTAAATCTAGACAAGCAATAACTACTTCACCCTAATGGTGAAAAGAAATCCATATGCAGCAGCAGCAGCAGCAGCTACACTCTCCTCTCTTCCTTTCCCACCCCAGGAGATGTTTGATATTATTCTGGATGAGAACCAGCTGGAGGATGCGTGTGAACACCTGGCAGAGTACTTGGAGGCATACTGGCGTGCTACACACACTTCACTTAGCACGCCACTCAACCCCCTGCTGGGACGCAATCTGGGCTCCACAGCCCTCTCCCCGTATCCTGCTGCCATTCAGGTGAGCTTGTCAAGCAGAGGGAAAAAATAAAAAGTTGTCTTCTATTCTCTTTCTTTGGGAGTTTATACTCATACTCAAATCTTTTGAGCAACACTCTGCTGCAGTCTTTAAAGTTGTAAAATGTTTGCAGTTACCTTAATGATGTCCTTGAGTTCAGCAGTAGGGGATGTCTTGAATTCAGTCAATAACAATGGTTTCTAATGGTTAACCATTTTCACTGCTGGGAAAAAATAGCTTATATAGATCAGATTGATAATTTCAATCAGAGTAGACTGCACTTTTGTTAGCAGACTCCAGTTCTAAACTTACGCTAGCTACTGTTGCTCTCTGTTAGCAGTAGGCACTGAGACGAGACACTCGAGAACGTACATAAAGTCACATCCTTTGGACGGTTGTGGAAAATGCGACCCGAGTCCTTCACAAAGAAATCCATCAAAAGTGTTGAATCCATGTAAATTACTACAAATTGTTACACAGAGCCCCTATACCTAGTGTTCAGACAGTGGGTGAATAGAGGTGCTGCATCATGTAACTATTTTTTGTGTAGACACCCAAAATAAAAGTATATGAACCTGAAGAATAATATGGGACCTTTCAGTTTGTCAGATCATGGCACAATAATGTGCCATGTTACTCCACCCAAGGTAGTGTAACAAAGGATGTAAAAGCAGAACTATGTTGTTTCTGAACTTCTTTGGAAGTGTGATACTAACCAGACCCAGTTTCCTCATTGACAGCTATGAGGAAACTGAAAGCATTTTACAATCACCTTTGAAACCTGCATCATATTTTGGGCAGAGCTCTAGGACGTCTTCTTATGAATATAAAATGAATACTTTTTCATGTTTGTATCATGTCATTTTTGGCATTAAAAAAAGGTAAAACACTGTACAGAATGAGTATTTTCTCTCTCAAACAGGCCCAAAGAAACCGCAACAGCAACCACACAACAACAGACCATTCACCAGTCGAACGTCGCAGCCTGATGCCTGCCGACGAGAACTACCATAACGAACGGGCAAGGAAAAATCGCAACCGTCTGTCCTCTGGCTCACAGCACAGCCGGGACCACTCGCCTCTGGTGGAGGAGGACTACCAGGACCCCTACCAGGATTCTTACAAGCCTCATCGCAACCGAGGATCCCCAGGAGGCTACAGCCAGGACTCCAGGCACCGGCTTTGAGCGGTGGCCTGCTGTAATCAAAGTGAAGGCTCGTCTTTCTCTAACCAACCACCACGGACTTAAGAGTTGCTGTAACACGATGAAACTACTACACTCATTTGGACTGTAACAACCTCGTATCAATGTGTAGTACCTCATTTTCCCTTTGGCCTTGGCTCCTGCCAAATGAGCATTTGAACCTAAATAATTCAGAATCCTGCTCTTGCTATTGTGTGAACAAGGGAAGGGACTGGATAGGAAAGTAGCACAAGAGCAGAAAAGTTATGTTTTAAGGGAAAGCTAAAGCTGGACCTGATCTGAGTGAAGTATACTAGCAGGTGATAGTGTGCGACATAGGCTCTTCTGGACCCTCCCCGCCATCTCAGCTGTTACTGTAGCATGCAGGTAGGACTGTAACTACAGGTCACTACCTGCCACAAGCCAGATAGCATGAGCATCCAGTGGTGATGATCAGCACAGAACCTGTTTGCACGTGTCCAGGAGCTGGTAGAAGCAGAGTATAATGCATCTTTAATGCTCCTCAAGTTTGTATGCCACTGTCCTCGATGTGAGTGTAATAAACCCTGTGGAAGCCTGTTCCCAAATCCAGAGTTTTGTTTCTGAGGTGACATGGTCGGTGTTGTGGTCTTCTCTTCAGGGTTCATACAGTAGCCCCCCTCTTTGTTATTTCTTAATGCCACTTTTGTCATTAACCATATTCAGACAGAAATATAAAAATCATGCAGATATTACAACATTTTAAAGCTCCAAACCTCAGGAACGAGAGGTCATTTAGACCTAGAAGTGTGCTGACAGATGTAGCGTTCATGTTCTTACCCATCTGATGGGGATTCGATTCTGAGCATTATGTTAGATTGTTAAGAGATTCTATGATGTAGTTGTTAGAAAAAAGCTATTTATATAAGGAGGGAACACTTCCAGGACAGGAGTCACTAGAGTGCTCATGCCAGCATGTTTTTCATATGCCATGCATTTATCAACTGCTGTTGTCTGTCATGTGTCGGGCAGGACATCATTTGGAGTTAATAGAATAGGATATTAATGAGTGACTTACACTGAGGACTTCCATATGTAAATACAGGCAAAATTATTGAAGAAAAGAAAGCTTAATTTATTTAAGGTTTCACTTTCAGCACATTAAATTCCATTCATCTCGTCTTCTTCAACATCTAATTAAAAACGTTTGCTCCACCTCATTTTTATTATTTAAGGTTTTATAAAATAAAATAATATTGATACATTTTCATTGAGTAGCAATTTCCATATTTTCAGCTTTAGCTTTTTCATTGTCTTTAATTTACGTTTCATTAAAAACTCCTTATGAGGGAAGCATCTGAAAGCACTCGGACGGAACTGCGCTGTATTTGTCACAATGTCTTTAGTTTTATGTGCTACTTTCTCGGAAATGTAGAGCAGTTCCCTGTATTTTTATTAATCAGATGAATTCACTTGTATGCTGCCAGTTGATACAGGATTCATATATCATCTTTTAATGACACACCCTTGTATCTGGTAATTTAATATTTGTTGAAAGTCTCAAGTCATTTTTTTCCCGAATAATAGGCCAGAAATCTTGTCATGTTTCAGAGACTCTGGAAAAGGAAGAACGACAAGGAGACTTCTGTTCTTATCTGCCATATACAGTAGCTTTTATTGGTGTTGTTTCAAATCTCTGGAGCAACAATTTAAAAGATTTGAATACTGCCTGTGAGAGAATGATGCATTGATTCGAAGTTTGTGTGCACTGTCATTTTACAATTGTAATGAAATAAACTGCCCTTATGCTGTTGGATAGCACTGGTTTTTGTCCAAAAACATACACACACCTGTTCTTTGTCTTTATTTCTTCATGTGTCTTTATATTTTTAACACTTAAAATAGAGTATAGTATCTCAATAAATCTAGTAATCATTTGGTTTATAAGATTTAAGAAAATATGAAAAATCGAACAGTCTAAAACTCAAATAATCCATTTAATATCATAGAGGAAACTATCTAATATTCCTGTTTGAATTTTTAGCATTTTTGCCAAAAAAAAAATCTTCATTATCTGATTTTGATTTATTATCATTTTATTGAATATCATTATATTTATCATCTATTAGCAAAATTGTTTCAAATATACTCATTGTTTGAATGACTTATCATTTCAGTTCAATTTAATCGATAAATATAATATATATATAATATACAAAATTCAGTCAGCATGTGCTCTAGTCAATTACGAGTTTATAGGAAGATTATGACAGCATGATTATTCTATGTAAATGTGTTTATTCTGATTTTCTGTTCATTATTAGCCTACTATTTTTTATTATCATTGCTATTATTATTATTATTATTATTATTATTAGTAGTAGTAGTATTAGTAGTAATATCAGTATTATTTTTATTTATCAGCTGTAATATGTCCTTTTCACTCTGTTTTGTTTTATAATTTGTACCAACTGGACAGTGCAACTACGCATGCGCAGGATTGACAGCTAACTAGCGCAGCGCACCTCTCAACAGCCAGCTGATATCTTCCAGCTAGCCACAGTGGCTATCGTTTTGTTTTTGTTTTCGTCAATACATGAACCGCCACGACTTAAATTTACAACCTATGGGAGAGCCATAATTGAGGTTAATTCGTACAGCTATGGCGGTTGTACTTAAAAGCTTTGACAGGTCTTCGTCTATGTAGTAAGCTAGCTAGCTAGCTAGGTAAAGTTGATAGCACTGAATAGCATCAACGCTAGCTAGCTAAGTTACAGCGGATTCGGCATCAAATACCTAATCGTCAGCCATGGGAATACTATTCACAAAGCTATGGAGGCTTTTTAATCACCAAGGTAAGAATGGTACTGTGACATTTATCATGAAACTGTCGAAGACATGGGAGCTAAATGGGCTCGGTGGTCAGAGAAGGCCCACTTTGAAAGACAGGTCTGGTCCGTTCATGGAAACAGTTTATTGTTACACGAGTGTTTATAACTCTTATTCTGCTCTCATATTGTCGTTCCTTAACGTTATATGTATATACGATTTACCACTGCACTAACCCGCGTAAATAACATTGTTGTTGTGTCGACTGGTGAAGAATGTCGTATTCTACCAACTCTGCTCACCGTTTCTGCGTTAACCTAGTGTTAGATTATTTATGCTCTCTGGGGCTTGAGTGATGGTTAGGGGAAACCAAGTCGATCCTTGGATAAGGATCCTGAATCAGTAAACAGTCGTTGCGAAACCTCTGTAACAAGAGTCGCGACGCATGGTCCAGCGATCAGCCCGGTATTATGAGTGGAGATGGCTACACCAGCAGAGCACACAGAAGTCAGCCACATCAGCAGAAAGGATCAATGAATGACTTGAATCACGTTGACTTTGTACTGCCACTGTAGTCACACCTTAACAGTGTACCGTCACGAGTACAGGCTGGCCAAATTTTCACGTTTACTTGCTCATGATTTTAATAAATTGCATGTAAGCTGTCAGAAGATTGCTATAAACTAGGTCCATTCATATATCCTTCACAACTTCCAATTGTTCTGGCAGTGACTTCTGCTTCTTTCACAATTTGCTGACAACTTGCAGTGTAAACAATTATAGATTCATCGAAAATGAAATTGATGAATTCAGCAAAAATCTAAATAATTGTCATTTGTGGGTCTAACCAGAATTTAGATTCCTTTAACATGCCTGAAAGACATTCTCTGGCTGCTTTCTTGCTGAAAACACTAGCAAAAATTGTGCTTATTTGCCATTGCCATTGTTGCCCAGCTTGTCATCAGATAGCACCTTTCTCCGGTCATCTCTGAGCTCTGCTGCATTTTGCTTCCATCCATCATGTCACTGGAGGCTGTAAGGCTTGTATTGTAACCACTGGATCTAGCCCCAGCTGCACTTTCAAAGTCTCAGGAAGTCTTAGAATTGCTCTCCCCATCTGATTGATTCAACCCAGTGGAACAACAGAAGTTCATTCACACAGAGAGGAGGACATGTGATTACAAACTTGGTTATCCATACTCCCATACAGTTTAATGTTAAAAGGCTTTAAGGCAGTAGGAGCAAAATCAACATTATGGTCACACAGACTTGCTGAGGGCTTCCGCATGATCTAATGTTTGTTCTTAAGCATTCCATTTTTTTCTCCATTTTCTAAAACCTATGCAGCAGGAGACTATATATATGAATGTTTTGACTCTGTTTTATATGGTGCGTAACGATAAAATATTGTTAAGCGTGTACTGGAGTTACTTCTCGGCTGTGACGGGACATCATTTCTAAATTTCTAAGTCCAGACTGTCACGATGGGTATGGGTCGGTACACCCTGTAGATGTATACTTACTTTCAAACTTACAGAATTGACAATCTAACCTTATCTTTTTTTGATTACAATTTAAATTATTATGATAGCCTATTTATCAATAAGTAAATCTAATTTCTTGCTAGTTTCACCCAATTGTGAGGATTTTTTAAATTTTGATAGACATTTTTTCACTATTTCCAGACATTTTTGTAAACCAAAGAATTGATACAGAAAATAATTGGCAGAATAATCATACAAGAAAAGACTCAATAGTTGCAGGCCTACTTTTTACTGTGAGAGGAAGCCCATGCCACCACTGTGCTGCCACATTTTAACACGGTTTTCACAGGTTCTTTAGTTAGACTGTATGCAAGCAGCTTATTTGGCACCTGCATGACCTTTTTATTCGAGACAACATGTTTTGTCCCAAGTACTGAAGACAGTGTCGAGAGCTAAGCTGTGTGTTATGTCTATGTGTGCAAGCTGTTTTTACTGAAATGACGTTAGTCCTTGACTTCACTGCTGTTTTGTTTTGTGTAGGTTCAACATGGTAGAGTTGCATAGATAAGGCCCACATTTTGATCTTCTGCAATTCTGCACTACTCTCACTTCCTTAGCTTTTGTGAGGTGTTAGTTATTCTTGTAACAGCTGCAACCTAGCTGTATGTGGTATTGTACATTATGTAAATTCAAGTTTTACCAGGCAGAAAATATGAAATTGTGTTTTATTTACATGGACAAATACTAGAGTCAGTAAAGGAGCACATTTGTTGGCCAACACGCTTTTTATTTACAATCAACTGAAGGAACATTATGGGTCACATCTTATGAGTCATTTTTTAACCTTACTCACACTATGTGGAGCAAATAGAATACAAATAGATAATGAAAACAAGAGTCTGTTCAGGCTTGTTTTCATCGTCACAATTAAAGAAGGCTAAAGAAACAGATGGGTTTTTAGACGAGTTTTAAAGGCAGAACAGGGGTGTGTCGGTCTGATAGTGTCTACAGTCTGACAACTAAACAGATCCTTCACTCATCAAATAAAAGAGAAATGTCCCACACTTCAACCCACAAAGCCAGGTTACAGGACCAAACACCAGTAATGTGGTAGCTGGTAGTGTCTTTGGCAACTTATATGAGGAAAATATACCACATCCATACGGGGAAAAGCATTCATCATCCTGTCTGTCCTACTGACTCTTCGTCACATTTCTGTCCGTAAAACAGCGTCTGTCTGCCAGACGCCTCCCGCAGTTGAGTGGTGGTGATTATGTGACGTGATTTAGAGCAAAAAACTTTAACTCACCATGTCTTTGTCACCTTCCACTATTGTGTTGTTGTAGTTACTGTCTCTAGCAACTTGTAAAGAAAAAAATCACTGCGATGTTGAGCCCTCCCTACCAAGACTTCAGTGAACTTTCCCCCAGAAAACAGCATCCCTCCCCGCGAGTGAGAGCCAGACAGGGTCTGCTGTTTACTGATGGTGATTATGTAATAATGTAATTTAGAGCAATAAACGTTACTTTGTCACTTTCCATGATGCATGGTGGATCAGGATCTCAATCACAACACGTTATAGCTGCATCCATATGATTATAATCAGTTGGCTGATACATGTTTACATACATACATTTACAGGTGAAAACCGAGGGATACGCATAAAAAACAACAACACACAAATCTCAGAGTTATGATGTGTACAGTCGCACCTCTTTTGGTTCCGCAACGCCAGCATGCTGTATGAATTGACACACTGGAGTGGCTTTAAGCAAGTGCTGCTTGGTTCAGTGTGAACAAACAGAGGCAGCGTAAAAGACAAGCCTTCTTTGCAGCAATAATGCGCAGTCTCTGTGTGAAAAGGCCTATGGATTGGCTACCACAGAGTCAAGACCATTGAGAATCTGTGGGATGTGCTGGAGAAGACATTACGCAGCGGCCCAACTCTCCCATTATCAATACAATATCTTGGCGAAAAATTATTGCAACCCTGGACAGAAATAACTGTTGTGACATTGCATAAGCTTATCAAAGTGATGCCACAGCGAATGCATGCCATTATCAAAGCTAAAAGCGGTCCAAGGAAATATTGGAGTGTTTGACTTTTTATGGCCTTGCAGTGTATTTGACAGACAGGAATGATTTTAATTGTGCAATTGATCTAAGATGGACTGACAACTGAGTTGATTTGTTTGTCAACTGTCAAACCAGAATAAAAGTTAACACATTTCTTTTATGGGAGTATAAGTTAAGAACCAGTCAGTCTCAATCAGCAGGCTGATGCTGTGCCATATTGGGTAGTTTGTCATTGTTCAGATCCAAGGTGACATCTGTGTTTGTGTTTTAGGTTAAAACCTCCATCAAACTTACTTCACTGGTGTGAAGTGGTTGGATATATACTGTAGGTTTGCAGAAGCAGGTGCAGGGAAGTATGCAGGTGCAGGGAAGTATGCCAGTGCAGTCAGTAGAATAATTAACAGCCTGACAACACCTTATAAGAAAAATGTATGCCTGGTTGGACAAGATTAAACACTTGAGTGGTTTCAAACTGCACTTATATCCAGGCTAATAAAGCATTCACACTGACACAATTGTGCAGATCCCAAAGTGGGCTGATCCCAAATTTGACCCAGAGCTTAACTTTTTCATTTATAAAAAAGTTAATAGATTCATACTTGAACTTACTCTCAAGATATTTTCCATCGGGGTGCTTACATTCTATTCATAAAAGGTGCAGAGCATAAAAAAATCTTGCTTAAGCAGGTTCTAAGAATCCCTTATGCACCTGTGATTAATAAATCCCAATTAAACTTCAACTGATAGCACCTGCCTTGTGGGCATAGTCAGGAATCGCCATGGACCAAAAGAGAAAGTATAACTTTTTGGAAGGTGATCACAGCCATTCCGCATTTGTCAGGTGTAACGTCAAGTGGAGAGAATAAGCAGCATGTAGCTAGTTAGCAGGACTGGGGATAGCCGATTAACTCGGCTCCACATGTGGTGCGGTGCTCATGTCTTGTCATGAATACTAAAACTGAAAGTTGTGCACACAGTGCAACTATACTACTCAGACTGAAGTCCACAAGAGACAATTCTCTTCAGTTAAAAGTTGATGCAGGCTATGCTGCAGCTTAATAATGTTAAACACTGTTACGTTAGTCCACAATATGAAGCCTCATTTTTTATCCGGTGCTCCTGTTTGCCCCTAGAGTTACTGCATTATGCTATGAAAACAAACTCGGTACTTCCTGTATCCATTTCAAATTAAAAACCCTCAAGCATTTTAGTGGATAGAAACCCTTTATTTCTTAGCAAGGGTTTATTGTGAAACATTATCAGGAATGCGTGGTGGAAAAAACATTGACGTGCAAGGTTCACATTCCTGACTACTTGAAATGTCGCTGCTGCTATGTTTTCTCCAGTTTCACTCAGCTAAAGTGTTATGATTTTGACGTTAGAGGAGTTGAATTGTTGTTGTGATAAATGAAAACATGAAGGGTCACAGTTGCCCTGATGGACATTAGTGCTGCTACACTCTCATCCATGGGCTCTCATTGTGTTCCTTTTGGGAGTGATTGAGTCTCATCCAACATCTAGTGGTGAATTCGATATAAGCAGTCTGGTCTTAGGTCTTACGACAAAAAATGTTGGAAAATGTTTTAATCAGCCCAACACTACACTAAATTGATGGTGATGCTGATGAAAGTTCCCCACAGACGTAACCAAATATCTGTCCCAAACTCCAATACGATACATAACTAGAAGGTCAAGTTCAGACTGCTAACTACTTATACGTAATTGTCTACTTAAGTCATACTTGAGATCAAGATTGATTATAAGTCTGTTTTATGAAAGAGGCCCCCGCTTTGGACGAGGGGTAGCTCAGAGTTTGTGGGATTATCCCCTGGAAATCTACTAAACACGTGGCAAAACAAGGGTAAACTAAACATTCATTACATTAGTGTGTTCCAACAGACATCGAACCACTGTTAGTAAAAGTGCAGTGTGACTCGTACAGCCCTGGGTTTAGGTTAACTCTGGATTAACTTTTTATGTGTGAAAAGGGGCTAAATTATCCCAGGGTCAACTCTTAGCCTAGACTTTGGCTAAGACAATGCACTGTGAAATGCCATTTAGAGGCTTAAAACACTGCCAAAATTCAGTTTGAAATCCCTTTACAAACCCACTCATCAAAACTAAAACTTTGCAGTTGCATTTGATATAGAGTTTTAGACAATCCACCCGAAAAGTCAGTTTTAGAGTCAGAGCCCTGTTAGCTCTTATCAGCAGGAGACCAAATGCATCCCTAGTGTGCATGCCTTTTATGTGTTTGTTGTGAGATGCTGGGCTTTTCCATAGACCCAAAGATATATTTGTTAAGCCATACTGTATAACATGTATAAGAGCAGAATAGTGAAGGCAGAATGTAGGCTTGATCTCTTTCGGTCATGCTCTAGTTTCTCTTGATTATCCATTTGGCCATAACTAGTAACACAATCTTCTGTGTTGTCATAGGATAGGAAAAATGGCACCGTAGATTTGACAAGAGCCTTTTGCACTGTTGGTGTTTGAAGCTGGGTATTATGTAGTAAAATATTTATACAAAGGCAACCAGCACTTTGATCCCTCATCACTACCTTTATCACATATTATAGGACATCTTACTAGTGTCTTGTCACTTTGGTATATTACAGCAAGATAGCAATTCATCACAGTTGTCACATGTTGTCTTTTTCATTGGTAAAGCCTTTGTATGTGTGAACGAGGGAGAGACGTGTATGCCATCTCCACAGCTGCTACTTAGTTCAGCGTGATTGTACAAGCTTCCTTTAGACCACCCACTAACTCATCTGTAGCTGTGAAAGTACACTGTTCACCGCACCACAATGTCTCAGCTATGCTAGATGCGTGAAGCTACACAATTTGGTACTGAAGGATAACGCTGAGCACAAAAGGGCTGCTGTTTGAATCCACATCAAAAGACAGCTTTTAAACAGATTACTCTGCTGACTTTACATAAGAGTCATACATCAGTCAGTCACTAGCCCACATATTGATGTCACCGTTAGCTGTGTGAATTCATTGTAAGTGTTTCCATTGCCTTTCAGAGCACAAAGTTATTATTGTGGGCCTGGACAATGCTGGCAAGACTACGATTCTTTACCAGTTGTAAGTATCCAAACGTAGCACTTTATGTAAGCTTCTATATGTGTTGCCCCAGTTTTCTTCCATCCATATACTGTATATCTGTAATAAAATGATACGGTTAAGAATGTTCAACCTTCGATTTAAAGTTTTTTTTCACATTTTGTATGTTACAGTTCAATGAATGAGGTGGTACACACCTCTCCTACGATTGGGAGCAACGTGGAGGAGATTGTGGTCAACAACACCCATTTTCTGATGTGGGACATTGGGGGCCAGGAGTCCCTTAGGTCATCGTGGAATACTTACTACACAAACACAGAGGTAATGGCAGGTTATATTGGCTGACTGCCAATCAGAAAGAACCATCTTGCTTTCATTGGCATTGAACTAAAATAAGTGGAACTGTTTGAGCTCAACCAATAAATTGTCCGGGCCAGTAAATTGGTCAATATTACCTTTATTGCAGACATATTGTTGGCCAATAATTGATTTGGTAGGTTTGATGTAATTTACTGTAGAAACATTGCCACCGTTAACTGGAGTGTTCATCCAGAGTTGTACTGTAAAATGTATGTTGGTCACAAAAAACAGGGATCTACATAAAATTGTTTTGTGTACATTTTGTGTTTTTTTTTCATCAGACTTTTTAAACTTTTTTTTTTTCACCACAAAGAAATTGCTTCTGCAGGTCCTGTGCCAGGTTTTTCAACAGCCAATTTCTAAATAGTTGAGAATGTCTGCAGAGGAAAGGCACAATAATGCAATCTAGTGTGCCTAGAGTCTGGCTGAGATATAGCATGCTTTCATTAACGGTCTGTTATTTCTCTCCATCTTTTCTGAGTAGTTTGTCATTGTGGTGGTCGACAGCACAGACAGAGAAAGGATCTCTGTGACCAAAGACGAACTTTACAGAATGCTAGCACATGAAGTGAGTATCATGAAAAATGAGGGATGGATTCTTTCAAGACAATTTTCTTGCAGATATTGATATATAAACACCCATTGTTTATTTCACTAATTCATATCAAAAGTACAACAGCAGATTTTCCATACCATACCATCAGTTAATTATCTTTGATTGATGTAAGTGTTGGAGGACAAATGACTACGCACTGATAAGCAGTTTCAAAACAATGTAAGATCACGAACAGAGCTATAAAATATCCCAAACCTCAAATCATTTTTAGGGGGACATTCTCCAAAACTTTTTCAGAATACAGTATGCAATCCACTGTCAATTTGCATAAAAACAAACATAAAAACCCAGCAGATGCAAATAATGGTTAATGAAATTCAATTTTATATGACCCACATTTGCAGCAGTGTTTAAGATGAACACTCTGTTATTTCAAAGTGAAAGTCACAGCCTGTCATGTTAAAATAAAAAAGAGGTAGCCAAATTTCAAAGGATTCAAACACAGGATGTAAACTACCTGTACCTCTCTCCAGTTGAGGAACAAGTACATCTGAGATATTAATATATTCTGATTCAGACTTTTAATGTGATTCAACTCTCAGCTTTATATATAACACTTTAAACACAATACATTGTTTAGAGAAAAGCATCAAACATTTAAGAATAGTAATAGAATTATGATAATAGACATTAACACATTAGTTAATACTCTAAGTTTA
The DNA here is from genome assembly GCF_965226575.1 of Pagrus pagrus. Classification (NCBI taxonomy): domain Eukaryota; kingdom Metazoa; phylum Chordata; class Actinopteri; order Spariformes; family Sparidae; genus Pagrus; species Pagrus pagrus. The sequence continues at coordinate 25,868,228 of NC_140193.1, forward strand.
GATCTTTCATCTATAACTGAAACTATTTGTTGAATTATGTGAATATGAGCCAAAGTAATTTTCCATGAAAAGTTCATGTGATTTTGTGTACCCCTTGTAAATAATGTGTGTCATTGGAAGTATGTTACATTTCTTTACAGTCTCCTCTTTTGATGTCTCTTATCTGTCCTCCAGGATTTAAGGAAAGCAGGGCTGTTGATCTTTGCCAACAAGCAGGATGTAAAAGGTTGCATGTCTGTGGCCGAGATCTCTCAGAGCCTCCAGCTTACCTCTGTCAAAGACCACCAGTGGCACATCCAGGCCTGCTGCGCCCTCACTGGGGAGGGGTGAGAACTGCATTTTGTACTGCTACGTGCTACAATTGTGCTTTCTAAAAAAAAGTGATTTTTCCAATTTTGTTCTTATACAGTATAGTTACTGATCTTTTGTATTAATGGCTGTCTATCTGCATTTCTGTCCCTCTCTCTTCCACATCCCCATTCCTCTACAACCCTCCAAATGTCTCATTTACCTCCAGGTTGTGCCAGGGTCTTGAGTGGATGATGTCACGGCTGCGTGTGAGATGATGATCTTTGATTAAGAGTGCGCCCTTGCTCTTTGTTGTGTCTGCCTCCAAACACAAGCTTGAAATGAGGATGGGGGTGAGGTTGGTTGATGGATAGCCCTCTCCTCTTTCCGGCGATGCTGACGTGGGCAGACCGCTGCCAGGACGTTATATTATCTCCTGTGATAATTTATTTTACAAAAGACGTGAACTCAGAACAAAAAAACTTGACCTTTTCAGAAGGACATTGGACTACATAAGGGACTCAAATTATTTAAACTGAATTTACTGCACGGTTTTCCTTTCAGCAAAACACAGAGGTCAGCAAAGTGTCTGACCGAACAGTACATGAACAGTACTTGGACTTATTCTTCAGCTGTGTGTGAGTCTAGCCCACGGTGGCCTTGCAGTATTGCCGGACTGGCTGTGGTGGTTTTTATTGCCCCCCTGTGTGTACGGTCCAGTATTTTCTTTTAACGTGGTGCCTGCAGCAGAATGTTCAAGCGATGACGGTTGATGGAGACTGAAACATGCAGAAAGGAGGGTAAAATCACAATATGCCCTCTTCCTTTCAGTCTCTATGAATAATCAGTGAAATAAAGTGTTTTTATCTGTTTCAGGTGAATTGCAAAGTGTCATGAATGAGTGTTTCTTTCAGGTGACTCACTAGATTGAGTCTTTTCTTCTGTTTGATTTACCTTTCTCTGGGGATAAGATTGAACTGAGTTTTATGTTTGTAACTTCAGTTATTCTTTTTTTAGTCCTTTAGGGAGCAGAATGTGTCACATGAGCTCATGGTCCCTGATGCTTTTCAGGGAGCATGATGAGCAGCCACAGGAGTAGAGAAGAGAGAGCCAGAGAGTAAGACAGCAGTGAGAAAAGAAGAGACCAGGTCCAAAATGTGAGCAGTGAGTGGATAAGAGAAGAAGACAACAGCAGAATAGTAAGAACAGCACTGTAGGTCAAAAATTAAGTTCAAATTAAGTCAAACTGTTTCAACTAAAGCCAAACTTTTCTATTCATTTATGGTGCCTTCACTGCTGACAGGCTCGAGTCATTTGACTTGTCAGATCTGTTGTCGTGGTCCACAAACACCCCTACTATTATCCTTAAATTTGCTATTAATGTTGTAGAAACAACAATTATACTATGACACATGCTTCCTCACATGCTATGGAATTGTGATTATCCTTTCATCATGAGTTACTACTGTGCTTTCTGCTGTTTTGACTCTGATAACTACGAGACTAAATATTGGCCCTATGCTTTTGATTAAAATTATTCTTTAAATGCCTTTTAAGCTTGAGCAACCAGTTCTATTTGAACCGTGTGACTGTATCGTATATGTAAAAAGGGTCACATGAGACCACAGAGAATTATCAGCCAAATCTACAGCTCTTCAGGGAGTTTTGTTTAATGAACACCAACACTTATATATTTTCATAAAATCTTAGTTTGTGAAGATCATGTCAATGACAGTTGAGCAAGCTCCATCTGCCAATCAGAAAATTACCACCATGTAGCCTAAATGTTTGAAAGCATATGTAAAATATGTTATCAGCTGCGGTTACATGTACCCTTATATTCCACTAATAATCACAATAATGGGTCAATAAGAATAAAAAGGCGTCATGTAACCACCTCACTTGGAAGACACTAGCCTGATCTGGGCAGATCGAAAGGAGTTTTCAATCTGATTGAGAAGGTCGGTGTAAACCTGGGATAATACATGAAATAAGAAAATATTAGTGCCTAATAACCATGTAAACGCTTTATTGGATAATTTGTGATTGGCATTAATATGTTCTTTCAGCACGCTTGCACCATGTGGGGGTAATATTAGGAGTTTCTGGGACGGTCAGAAACAGAGCAAATGTATAACCAGGTATCACTGTAGGCTGTTAACTGTGTACGTGAGTTTGGTGTACATCACTGTTTCACAGTTTCACAACACCGAAAAAATGTAAACTCATAATCTGTTTGTTTGCTTGTTGCCAAAAAGTGTTTTATTGATTTTATATGTTTCACACATACAGAATGAAAAAAAATGAACAATGATTAAATTATGCAATAAGACAATATGTAGACGTGATTTCCTCAGTTAGAGGAAAAGAAACATTTTTAATACTTATTCGAATACATCAGGAAACAGAAAAAAAGAAGAAAAAAAGACATGCAAATACTCCCAGCAGCAATATCAAAATGGCCATGCACATGACGTCCAAGGTTTCCGGACCATTTCAAATTGTCCTGCTCTTCCCCTCGTTATGTTTTCCAGCCTTCCAATTTAATATACGATGCCATCTCCTGTATCAAAGGTATATCCAGTTCTCTCCAATATAAAGCCATCATGCTCCTGGCCTTCAAGAGTTCAAAGTCAATTAAAGTTACTAACAAAGTTTTGAACTAACAGTTTGTTTTTTTGGGTTTTGTTTTTTTTTGGATATATACTTAATACACACGTTTGCTTGGTATGGCACCTACACACCAACAATCTCAGATATAGTCTGAACAACTGTTGACCAGTCCCATTTAAATGCGCTTTTCTTCTTAACATTTGATGCAAGTGTGCTTCTCACCAAATTGATGTTATGTGTTATTGGGCTGTAGCAAATAAAGCACATCCAAAAGTTAAATTTTTTGTCCAAACAACTGTAGCTTTGTTAAAAGGCTATGTGATGAATTTACAGGAATTTTGTGCTGAATTGCAAGCATCATATTTTAAAAACTATTAGATGTGTATGATCAATGATAAGCAAAGAAACTAAATTGTGATACTTTTAAAAGGCATTTGGCAAGAGGGTTCCCATTGAATAAAACAAGCCAAACTCTGTTCGAAAATCTGACATTTTATAGGAGCCTATAACATGACAACACCACTTAGGATCTTAAACAAATCACGAACAGTTACATACAAAAATCCAATAGAATAAGTAGCACAACACAACTTTAAAATATCAGCTTTTTAAATTTTGTTGTAGCCACAATTACTTTCACCTATGAGACGTGTCTCTGTGAGATGCTCCAGCTGGTAAACAGCTTATAAAAGTTAAAAATGTTTTCAAATAATTGTTGCTTTGGCAGCAAGGTGGCCGATTAGCAGATTAAATGCTTCACAGCGGGCACATGACCAAAAGTTGCATTCTGATTAAATGCTTTGAGACATGTAAACACACATCGTATCAGATCACTTTATTCAGTGTCTGGTTAACAGTTTAGTTGTAATCTCTAAGCAGAGTGATTTTCAATCAGGTCCAGTCAAGCTCTCACTATAGTGAATTTGGTCAGATGCTGCATATTGAACTGAAACATCATCACACTGGAGTTGTGGCTTTACCGCTGTGATTTACACACTTATGTCTTCAGCAGCTATGAGTCAAGGTTAGTTTATGTTTCTGTGTGGTTGAGCAAACATGTAAGGTATTGTCCAAAGTCAGACAAACCAAAATAGTACCTGGTCAACTAAATGCCAGAACTGACATACAAATAGTTTATGTTTATTATATTTAATTGAAATACTGTTCATGTTGTATCCATTTGCTACCAATCTACAGAGCAGGACAGGAGAGTGTCAGACACTTTAATCACCAAAGATGTGACTGCAGAGTTGAGACCTTTAATTGACAGGCTGTTTGCAAAGGTCTGATTTATGTTGACTCTAATAAAGGTATGTGTAATGATACTGAATTTGTCAAAATCCAAAAGTGATAACAACAACTGACTTGATTGATTACTGAAACAAACAGTCCGGCTTTAACTAACCAAAGACATTAGTTACTTCTTACAGAGCCAGAAGGGTCAGAGCAGATGTATGTGTTCGTCAGCCTGATGGTAAACAACCTATCCTGTTCTTGCAATTCATTGTGACTGACTAATCAGTTTCATTTTAGGCCTATTACCTCAGTAGAATTCATTGTTTTGTTTCCAAGGTGTCCCTGGGCTAAGAATGACACTTGGCAGTGTTGATGTTGTGGTTGTCTATCCTGCAGCTGTTGTGTTCTGGACTCGCTGGTCATCAGTCATTTTTTCCAGTGACTAAGCATCATGTAGCCCCCTCTCCCTTGTCCTTGGCATTGGGAAGTAATTCTTTTGACTGCTAGAATCATTAAAAGTCTATGATACCCAGTCTGAACTTAAGATGTACTGCACCCAATGTCTCCATTGCCTGGAAAAATCCTTTCAAATATTTCTTCAGAAGAATAGAGAAAAGTAAATTTGTGGCATTGTAAATTTCGCAGAAACAGTCAGCCCAATCCAACTAATGAGGCATTTAAGTGACTCAAAGTCAAAAGGACTATTTCTTTATTAGAAAGTAATTCCAATGAAAATATTTGACAGTGAGGTTTGGATTATCCAGAGTAACAAAGGCATTGTTTCTGGAAACATCTGTCATTTTATTCAATGCTGCCTCAAACGAAACACCACTCCCCTCCATTATATTTGGGTGAAGGCTCAAAACTTAGACACATAAAACAGAAACTTTAAAGAAACAGTTCACCCAAAAAATTAAAATCAGGCTTAATCTACTCACCCCCATGCCTATAGAAAGTCTTTCCATCAGCATGAGGGTGAGGAGATAACGACTGAATTTGTATTTTTGGGTGAACTGTTCCTTTAACATGAGACATTGGAAGCCTGTTTTTAAAAAAGGTCAGTGGACTGTGTAGAAAAAACTGTCCACTTTTAAATCATATTATTTTGTCATTTCGGTCAACTCATTCTCAGTTAAACATGGTAGCATCTTCAGTTTTGCAGATAAGATGAGATCTGAACTGCAGTGATGTTGCTAATGAGGACCAAGCAGCAGTCATCCAGTGCATCACAGAATGGAGGGCCATTGCCTCTCTCCAGAGAGAGGGACACTCAGCTGCTGCTGTCCATCTTGGTCCCTGGGTAGCACCCTGCTGCTGGCACAAAGATATAACAGAGAGGATAGAGGCACATCATATGAAGAGAGGAAATGTACATATGGTACATGTTTTCATTCTTTAAGTCCTGTGTCATGTCTCTTTATGTGCAGAGTTTATGCCATTTGAATATTGATTTTATTCATAAATTGCTGTTAAACTAAATCATAGCTTCCAGTCGACCTCAGTTTTGAGGTGTATGTTATCTAGACATAGTTTTTGATATATTTTTAAATCTCAAACACTGTTTATAGAATAGAAGAGAATAAACCTTTATGCACCCAGACAGTGTGATATTTGAGTAGCAGCCTGCTCTAAAACCATGAAGTGAATATGTATGTATATATATATATATATATATATATATATATATATATATAGAGAGAGAGAGAGAGAGAGAGAGGACTGCAAGGGAACAAAGTTGAATTGTCATGACTGCTGTGAAGCTAAAAAGTTTACAGATGAAAGCCCACTATATCAGTACATTTAAGACCACTCTTATCAGTTGTAAGATGTCAATCTTTATCCAAAAGCAAATGTCAAGACTTGACATGGGTGACTCATTCGCTGATAGGCTTTGTCCTTAATCCAGGGGGCATTGGGTATTTATTTTTTGCAGACAGTCACATTTTTAAAATTATAAGCTCTTAATGTGTCACTCATATTTATGGGGGCATGTACTTGTTTCTTGTTTTCTGTCTCACAGGTCCTCAGTTGGATGTTAACCTGATTCTTGACAGGACGTAGGTAGCTCAGGGTCGGCTAACAGATGACCTCAACAGATCTGGCACTCACTGCCCTCCGAGGCCTTCAGCTAGCCTTCTCCTCACAGGCTCATACTGATATACTTACCTTGCCCTTGGTCAGACCTATTTCCAACAAACAGCTGCATTTGTCATCATCACAACCAACACACCCATTCAGATTGGTTCAGTTGTAGCTGAGGTTTGCTCTTGTTTTCTTGAGAACACTACCCACAACCCGTGCCCCACTGCCTTCCTCATAACTGTGCCGTTGATGCATTGGCCTCAACAGGTGCTCTCTTCTGAAAGGATCACTTAGGTATATTTAGATTTTGAAACCTGAGAGTGCTGGGCTGTGATTGGCTGTGTCAGCCACATGATAACCTGGGTAGAAACCTCAGCTGTGTGCTGTCGCCCAGGGTTTCTCTGGAGGGAAGCTGGGGAGCCTTTGGCAGCTTGGGAGACCATTTAACTTTAATATAACTGGTAAGCAAAGAAAGGGTGAAAAGGAGCACAAATTTCCATGTTTTCTCCACTCTGCATGGCTTTCCATCTGCTCGGACTTCCATTATTTCCATCCTCTGCTGCCATCTGGATCCAGGAAGACAGCTGATTGAGGAATAAGGAGAGTGACGCCTTTGCTGCACTTTGAAGGAGTAACCAAACAATCCAGAACGGCAAGACTCAAGCAAGATCAGACCAAGCCTACCTTTGGATGTAGCTGAAAATTCAGCAGCAGTCTGGCTGTTTTGTCTTCTTTCCAAAATCTCAGCGCCTGTCTGACTATTTTGTCCTTCTACATCAACAGCTATACCTATTTCTTTTGTTGTTTTACACAGAAAACTATATTTTAATTCAAAGAGGGCAATCAAGTGCTAAAAAAAGGTAGTTAGTATGCCATCCTATATTTAACCTGCAGCCTCAGAAGGCATTGCATGTCCGTTTGCTAAACAGAGTCAACCAATCAGGCTGTGGCATTAGCTTACATGTCAAATAGCTGAAGCACTGTTGGGCAGCTGTCGCCAGCCATCAGCCAAGAGGCACAGTTCTTTGAGCTGTGTTGTGGCAAGTAAGGGAGGAGGTGCCACTGTCACACATTCAGAGGCCTGTTATAATCCATTCTGTGTCACCTTCCTAATCTGCTATTCTCCCAGTGTAATAATTGATGTACACTTGTTGCACAGTGTTTGGGGTATTCACACATTTTTATCACTTTGTTTAGGACTGGGGCAAATCACAAAGTTGGACTATCAGTTTGAGACCCTAGTGGATGGAAAGTGAGGCGTCCGTACTGTCAGGAAATACTGCAGAAATCTTTCGCTGGTATGACATGCACTTTGTTTGGACATTAATATGTTGGAGTTATGTTTTTCAAGAATGTGTTTGCTGTTTATTTTTCCTGTTTTTGAATAGGATAATTGGGATGTCTAAGGGATGACTGACAGCATCTTAAAATGTTGCTGGTTGCAGTTGTCCCTTGGTCTCCGGTCTAAGACCCAGTATTTGCTCTTTGAAGTAGTGATTTGGTGCTACTGACAGAACATTTAAGTTATCTCTGCTACATGTTGTATGCTTCCCCATAAGATATGTTGTTTTTTTTAACTTAGGAGGCCAAACTTTGCTAAGTCAGAGTATAAAAAATGAATGCCTGTGTGTTATCTGTGTTTTGTGTAGAACGTCTAAAACCGTCCCAAAATGACGGAAGTTGTTGAGGAATATGAGGAATTTGAAGAGGAGGAGTTTGAGGAAGAGGTAAGTGGACATCTACTCACTGGTTTATCTGCATTTATCCTAAAATGCAAGTTTTCTTTTATTTTCATTACTATACATCATTAGTTTTTGTTGTTTCAAGCTTTAATTTGATTAAAACTCTAGATATGATTTCATTTGTTTCAGTACATTGAGATTATCTATTGGAGCTGCAGGTCCAGTGGCAGGCCCTATGAATAGTTGAGTTAGTGACCCCCTCCAGTCAGCAGTTCATGGAACCAGTCAGCCATGTCTGCAGGGGGATCCTGTTTCAGACAGACACCGTCTGATGGGGTCTAAATCCTGAATTGCCTTTAACAGTCAACTATAAATCACAACTATTCCAAACTGTAGATAAAATATTGTACAGAGACGTTTTCTGTTGTCCTATAAAGATAGAGACACCTTCACTGGAAGCCTTGCCTTATGATAGACAGCCACACATTATAAATGGAGTCTAGTCATGTAACCACAAGATAAAGTCATTTATTTCCACAATTTCTAGCAGATGACTTAAAAACATTAAGTAATTTTATAGCAGGCCAGTAGCTGTCTCCAACATATCTAACCTACGGATGAACACTTATTGCCATGCTATAATGGTACCTGAATTATGATGGCATCCTTCCTGTGTGGCATAGATAGCGCAAGATTGGATTACATACAATTTGGGGGTTTGCCACTTTCTGGAAGCTACCATTTTGTCTTTTCCTTCAAATGACATGTTGAAATTTTTCATCACATTTCCCTGATCATATAATTTGGTGTTCATCAACAGTCTCCAGTCACATTTGTCTCCGGTTATGTTATTAAACCTCATGTCCCCAAGATTTCAGGGTGTTTTCATGCTGCATTCAGGGTTCATTCTGTGTATGAAGTATTGTGTTGTTAAAGGTCTCCGTGTCAGTGTCCAATGGAAGAGTGAAAACAGAAGGCTAACACATTAATCCCATATTTCCTGGTGAAATAGGATTAAAGTCTGCCTTGTATATGTCCATACTTTATGTCGCTGATATCTTATAGGGGAGTCGGATTGATTGTTTTTTTTTTCTGTTGCATAACCCCACCAGGAAACCATTTGTTATCATTTGACTCCCATATAACACATCAACTGTTTTCAATAGATTTACCATCTTTACTGCAAAGATGTAAATCATTTGGGAGGCGGGACAGACAGATACCCACAAACTCAATACACTCTGATTTCACGAGCACTTTCATCTACACTGTGGAGAAAAGTTGCATTGTTTTGAGTAAATGGTAAGACGGCTTCTTATTTAATCTACAGAATGGGGAGAAACATAGTGCTGTTCAGGTCATATATGAAAAAATCTATATAGTTCATCCACACAATGTAGTTTTTTGGTAGTTGTTTTTTTTTGTTTTGTTTTTGTTTTGTTTTTTATTCAATAATGATTTCCTTCATAAATAGTTCTTATCATTAGTATTTTCTTCATATCAACTTTATAAAGTGACTTCACTCCTCAGGTCATTGAGGGGTGGAGTGTAGAGTTCTCTGTCTGGCATTCAGACAAATTTAGAAGTGGACATCTACGGCACATTGGCAGAGAGATGGAGTAGAGGGAGAAGGAAAGGGGGAGAGTGAGAGAGAGAGAGAGAGAGAGAGAGAGAAATGAGACAAGCCACTGTGCTGTAAATCACACTCTGATGACCCGGAGCGTGTTAACGTCACTGTGCTAGAAATTTGCTTAGGAGAGGTGGAAAAACTGTGTGAGGGGTGTAGAGCAGTTGTTTTTGCATTGCTTTACCAGGATGTATCATATTGAGGTTTCATCTACACCTATGGTTCTCTCCTGTCTGATAGATGCAGATACTGAAGCCTCTTACAAATGTTGATAAAAAATGATTGAGATGTTCTTTCTCTCAGCTCTGGTTATTAGTCCTAGATTTCAGGTAGATTTGAGTATTTATTAAAGACTCCTGTCTCAGAATGTTCAACCTTATATGACTGTAAATGTTTCACTTCCTAAGTATAGGGAAGTATAATTCAGGAGGGGCTATTCATGGATCAGTATCCTGTGTTTGGGAATGCTGTCAGTTACTGTAGTCTGAGGTGCTTGATGGGAAAAAAACGTTTTCTCCTTACGTGGATGGTTTATCCTATATTACAAAAAAATATATTTTCTCTTATTAAGGGGTTTCTAACCATGCAGAAAACAGATTTTGGGATATTCATCTCTATGATTTCTGCCTCCACTCCACTACAATGGAGGTAAATGGGGTTTAATTTGTGGTAGTTCCAGCAAGTCATTTAAAAAGAAAAAAAATCCAAATTTCTTTACAGAAGCAGCCTAATTGTTACTCTGGCTAATTAAAGTCCCTGTTGGTAAGATATAAATACCTTGGCTTTGATTCAAATACTGTCAAATACTGACACTGTGGGATTGTACTGTAGGTCAGGTCGGCCACCATTCAAAAGCATCAGTATTTGACAAATTGATAATGAGAGGCAAAAATCAACTACCTTACCAACAGTAGCTTTAATGAGACTGCTTCTTCAGAATAGATCCCTAAAACAGTTGTATACAGTGTGTTTTCTGTATTATTCATTGTAACAAGGGTGTTGTTTTTAGAAATTGAAGTCGCTGTTGAGTTTTTAAAAATGCCCTTTGTCAATGTTGTGAAACCTAAAATAAATAAGATACAAGATACAAGGTTCATTTATAATTTTTCAACATCAAGGTGTAAGAAAAAATGTAGTTTGTAGCCTATTAATTCTACTATTAGAAAAAAACATGTAATTGGATTAATAATTAATAAGTAGTAAAAAAAAAAAAAAAATCTTCACTATATTGGAGTAAAGGCAGAAACTTGTCTCAAATAAAATAGAACTACAACTGTCTAAAACTACAAGCAGTCAGGCTTTCATGACACAGAGGATATTAATGCTCCTTTTTCCTCCATAGAGAACAGGCTTAATTAGACTGCAGTCACAGTTACAGTATATTCACCTCTGAGGATTTCTTTGACCCTATTTGAGCAGAGAAGGAATCCGTTTATTACAGTTTAGGTTAGACAAAGATCCCTGATGACAGCTTTCTCTGCTTTGTTACTGACAGTAATTGATAAGCACCAGAGCTGTGGAAAAATCACCCTCGATCCAATAAAACTACTGTGCTGTTTCTCCTATAACTTGTGCTGGCAGTTTTAAAACCCCAGAGTGTGTCCTATATTTGTAGTATGTTGAGCAGATTACAACGACGACTGTCACTGAGGGAAAGAGTCAGGTCTCTCAGGTAAAGCACCTCCTTCCAAGGGACAGCAGTCCGTCAAACAGTACAGTTCTTGACAGTGTTGCATCCCCCTCCTTGTCTGCATGCTTGTATGGGTATTGTGCTGTCTGGTTATCTAATTGAAGGCTTATCCTGCAGGTTTTTATGTTAAAGTGAACAACGCATTCAAAAGTCTGCATGAAAACTCTCAGAAATGTACTGCTACTTCATTTTTTGCCAATCCTGCATTTTAATGTGACCTCCAAGAACAAAAGGCTGCTTTTTAGGCAGTTAATTGCTTCTTTTAATTCAGTTCCCTGTCGCTTTATGTCTCAGCAGATGAGATACTGTAACCCTCATGTATATGTGGTGCTGAGTCATGCATTGCATGCGGTGCGAGATGTCACTGAGATACTGTCGGTGTCACTGTGTATTTATATGCAGCGCTTACTTGTGTTGGCTTTGTTTGTCCTTCAGTCACCCTTCATCCAGTGTTATCTCAGTACATGATCATACCTTTATCTTAACTACCATGTATAATCTTTTGCTGATCTAATTCTTGGCTTGAATCAATCATTCAAGGTAAGTTATTAGACTATGCTGCAAACTTATTATGCAAATTCATTTCAATTTGGTGAAAAGTTTTGTCTTCACCTTGTCAAGATCAGATTATTTAATTATCAAAATTGCATTACAGTTGCAAAACACCCTGGATAATTTATTTTGTGTAAATGTCCTTCTCCCTTGCTTTTATTGGTTGTAAATGAATGTAGTTTTACCTCCCGGCCAATATGTTTCCTGTAACGAGGAGCAGAGGCCTATCTGTCAGTTGGATGGTTAACTGTATTTCCCTCTGCCCTCCTCCAGCCTGGCTTGCCCACCAGGAAAGTCAGGAAGAAGGTCAAGGTGGACACTTCAAAGTTCATGACTCCATACCTGGCCCACAGCCAAAAGATGTTGGATCAGTTCAGCCATGTAAGCAACAAGTTTGGATTTTGAATCAAAATTTTAACTGGAAATGGACACGTTCTGCTTCAATGTATCATTATGAAGTAATGTTGATTGCACAATGTAATGGATATAGACTAATGTCACCATCTGCGTTTGCATTGGTTCCGTATAAACCTCGCTATTACGATACAATTTCTTCTGAAAAGCAAGGTTAACTGGCAATCCATTTCTATTACAGACTAAATGACCGACTAAACTCACATTTTGTCCTGTGTTGTTGTTATTTGCTACTCTGAGGAAAACAGAAACGAACCAGTTGTCTTTGCAACAGTAGCTCCAACAATAAAACCCCTTGTAAATGCCAGTGGGGAAGTTGTCTTTTGCCACTTAAAGTTTTTTAAAAACTGGATAGACCCCTTTCATCATCATCATTTAAACAATGGTCAGATTGTACATATTGTTTTTTCGATATTTTTCATATATTAATATTTTAATTTTTTCTAGTAATGCTTCTTCATACTCTGTAATAGTTGATAGTAATGCACCAATATAAGAAGGTAAATTCCCTGTGTGTGAAAACCTACTTCACAATGGACCCCAGCTGACCTTTTTGTGATTTCCTATATTTAAAGGTCCAGTGTGTAGGATTTAGGTAGCAGGTCCTCTTCCAAGGAGTCCGCCATGTTGTGCAGCCAAAAATGGACATACTAAACCATGTCTCTAGAGAGGACCTGTGTTTTTTGTGTTTTTAGTGGCCACCATAGTGAGGCCAAGGCCAATCTGCAACAGCAATGCTAAATGCCATTAAACCCTTCACACTGGACCTTTAAGTTTGAATTTTACTGCATGGATGCATTTTCAGTACTTCATGGCACTGTTAATGATGACTATTGTACTTCCTGACAGATCAAGTACCGGCAAGCTTATGACCTGTCCAGAGGAACTCCTCCTGCTTTGTCCACGGAAACCCCTGAGATGATTCGCATCAGGAAGGCCCAGGAGCAGCTCAGTGAGGTACTACTGAGGATGACAATCATGTTCTCAAAATTTTAAGGATGAGGGTCGAAGGTTACTGGAATGGTCGATTGCTGGTTTGAATCCCATTTGTTAATATATGTTCAAATCTGTTTCCAGCATTAGATTGAGTGTGAAAGTTTGAACGTGGAGCAGATATCTGAACAAATTCATTGTCATTTTCTCTTTGAGTCAATTATGGTGTAAAATACTTGTCTTGATTTGACCTGGCTAGTCACAATAAGAAATGACACCTATCATTATCAGGTTAAATACCGCATGGAGGGAAATAAGGCTCGGACAACAAGCTTGTATGATGGTGAGGCCAAAGAGGTCCAACATGTCAAGCGTGTGTCTGAACTGATGAGCAAGGTAAGTTATATCTTATAATAAGATACCAAGATTTGTTAAAAAATCATTTGAGTGTTTAACATTTTTAATGTTGGATATCTCATATAGGTTCTGTACAGGCAGAAGTGGGATGAGTGTAAGGACCGCTATCTGCTGCCTCCTGATGCTCCTGAGCTGGTCCTGGCCGTGAAGAATGCTGCTAACTACAGCAAAGTAAGCACAACCTGGCATTCATTCAAGCATTGTATTTTTTGCCTAAAAAGAGAATTTTTGCCAATGTTAGAAATGCATCTAATTGTATGATATGATAATGATAAAAAAGTGTTTCATTCACATTTCGTATGCATGAAATAATTTTTCACTTTTTATACTCTGTTCAGAAACTTTACACTGAGGACTGGGATGTAGAGAAGACCATGTACTACCCGTACAGCGACAGCCCTGAGCTGCGCAGGGTTGCCAAGGCTCAGGAGGTCCTCAGTGATGTAAGTTGAGATGACAGCAGCCAGTTATCAAATAATAATAATAATAAACTTCTATAGCACCTTTCGAAACCAAAATAACAAAGTGCTTCACAGAATATAATAGCATACAGTACAAAAAAGACAAATTAAGCAAATAAAATGCAATAAAATCAGATGCTTCACAAAATACAATGCCGGTGCAAAGAGCTGTATATCCCAAATACCGGTGCTGTACAACATTCACATTTTGGACAGTATTGTGACATCATCGTATTCTGAAGAACAGCTTTTAGTTATTCTAGGGTAGAGCCATTTATTATGTATGTGCCAGTCCACCATCATCTGTATTTGTAAAACCAACTTAATTATCTGTGTCTGTATCCATACTCGGGCGGGGCCAAGACTAGAAGTGGGTGGTGCTTAAACAAGAATGGGCTTAGTTAATCAGAATATGTTAGTTTAAAACTGGAATTGATATGGGTTGATAAGAAGTTATTTATTAGAAAGCTAATTACAGAATTGAGCTTCTGATCAATGTTTTTGATCACAAGAGTGAGAGAACTTTTTATGAAACAATTTTTTGTCTAAACTTGAATGAATAAACTTTGAGGACTTTCCTTCTTCACAAATACAGAAATTGACACATTTTACTCAGATGATACTCATGGCCATAAAAAGTACATTATATGTACCAGAGTGCTTGCTCAAACCTTCCTGTGTATGTAACAGTTGTTCAAACTGAATCTCCAGTAGATTAAAAAAAAAAGAATATTTATAGATATATGAAAATTCTTACATATATCATATTATATGATTTTATCCTCATCACACCATTATTCTATTAAAGACTGCTGTTTGGTGCCATTTCTTGTAGTATTCTGATTCACAATCAATTTTAGAAAAAGAGGTAAACTGTAACTTTTAACTACCTCAATCCAAGACAGACAGTCATGAGAGCACTCTTTTTATTTACGTTAGCTTTCAATTGTCACTGACTTGCCATTCAGTGTCAATCCACACAGGCACCTTTTTTCTGCCTTTTTATTGTTTTTTTTTACTCATTTCAGCGTCCATTTGTTTATGCTGAGTCAGATGCATCAGATGTAGCAGTTTCCTCTCATTGCAGGCAAATAAAATGGTCATTTGTGTCCCTCCTCCATTTTGAAACACAATTTCGTTCAACCTGTTCTGCTGATGTAGGAGAGTCACCACTCAATGTAGTTAGGATCTGTCTGAAGCAGAATGTGCACAAGGTCAGCTATTGATGTTGGAGAATTAACCAGCTCAGTAAATTTCAACTCCTGCTGTGTGTGTGTGTGTGTGTGTGTGTGTGTGTGTGTGTGTGTGTGTGTGTGTGTGTGTGTGTGTGTGTGTGTGTGTGTGTGTGTGTGTGTGTGTGCGCGTCCCTGCAGGTTCACTACAAGAAGGGTCATGATGAGCGCAAGGCCAAGTACACTTCCTTGGCGGATCCTCCTGAAGTGGAGCTGGCCAGGAGAGTGGACAATCAGCGCAGTGATGTAAGCAAAACCATTTTAAACTAAAGTATAAAAGAATTAAAAGGAACACAGGAGGACAGAGGTAGACAAAGTGAGACATTTGCCCGTTTTAGTAAGCTTTATACATACCACATCAGCAGGACAATTAAACCAAGCAGTAATCAATGCTTACTAAAGGCAATATTCATTGCAAGGTATAAAATGTAGAGATATTTGCAGTGGCAGCAGACTGTTGGTATTTTGGTGGCTGTAGATGTCTGGTTCCCCTACAGCCAATGGTGAAATGTAACATTACAATACATTTACTTGAGCATTGTACTGAAGGACAATTTTGAAGAACACGTACTAAGCATTTCCTTTTTATGCTACTTTTTTCTACTCCACTACATTTTCTTGTAACGTAATAAGTGCACTTATTGCCAGAAAATGACTTTGAATGCTTTAGCACATTTAATATCAGATACTTTTAAGACTTTTGCTCAATTACTATCTCATATCGTTAACTTTCACTTTTATCTAAGTAATATTTTACACGTTATCTACATTTTCCAATTTTTACTTTTCCTCAAATATGACCTTTGGGAACTTCCTAGAAATTCCTTGGATATCACAGTACACCACACTTGAATCCAGGGTCATACATTATCTGTGGAGTGTTTGGAGTTTGTTAGGAGAAGGTATCTGTTATTGCCAAACAGAAATCCTCTTAGCTCCTAGTTAGTCAGTTTGACTTTGGAGATAAGATCCCAGACTAACTTCTCTTAAGGGTCAGCTAATATTCTTTCCGCTCAGGACGTGTCTTCACAACACTGATGGGCGTTGGAGACTAATAAACCTCATAATAATAATCCTCATTCCTTCTCAGGAAAATTATAGAGGCTCAAATTGGTCTTTTGCACAGAGAACCTGCATAGAAACAGGCCCACCAGAGACCAACCAACCCTAAGCTATTGCTAGGAATAACCAACCAGCTGCTCTCTGATATAACTGGCCACAGTAAGCTGGAAGGGAGAGGCCAACAATAGGCTGAAGTTGCATGGATTCCAGTCACTCCCAATGCTTTTTTAAACACAATGTGAAGATATCTAACACGATGCTCTGTCATAACACGTTACTCTACAACATGATCTTTCATATGTAAAAAACAACTTCTAATGCTGATTGTTATTTGTTTTCCACAGCTCAAATACAAGGAGGATTATAATAAAAATGTGAAGGGTCAATGGTGCGAGACGCCATACTTCGACGTGGCCACTGCCAGGGTGGCGATGGAAAACCTCAGCAGCGTAAGAGCTTACTACGACATAAGGAGCATTATTTTCAGTGGTATTAGTTTGTCATGTTTCTTACCATTCTTCCTTTCTCTTTTCAGAGAAAATACACGCAAGATTTTGAAGACATCAAAGACCAAATTTATTTCATGCAAACAGACACGCCCGTTTATGACACGAACAAGAAAGCTCGTATTGCTGCCAGTGAGGTAAGTCCACACAAACACACACACAAAAGTATGAGAGTATTTTTATAGGTCCTATCTCATGTGGAAGACACGGCAGCGAGTTGACCCATGTCTCAGAGCAGAGTGTGAGTCAACACACTGAGTCCACTCTGACGCAGGGATCACACTGTTTTGTGCCCACACATCCAATGCATGACTGAGAGATCTACTTTTGGTTCAATCTCACTGCACCAACTGAGTGTGTATTTTCACAATCCAACAGTAAGAATATGTAAGATTGTGTGAAGAGGCTTCTCAGCTACTGTATACCTCATAGCCACCCACACATTCACACACCAGCAAACGTGTGTCATCTTAACAATAAAGACATGCTTTTTTTCCCCACCATGACTGACTGCACCAACGCTATGTTGCATTAGTCAACCATGTGAATAAACCTGACCAACATACTTTGCTTTCTTCTTACTCAAACTACTCTATGTTTATTTCAGGTCCAATACAAGAAGGAATACGAGAAGAATAAAGCGCAGTCTGACTACAACACGCTCCCCGCCACAGAGAATCCTCTCCTCAGACAGCTGAGATATGCTGGCACCATCCTCAGTGATGTAGGTGTAGAAAAAAATTTCTAATCTCTAAAAAATGATGGATGTGATTTTGTGGGAAAACAAATTATGAAACCTTAGTAGCACATTAGTACTCCAACAATCGAGCATTACTTTTCTTCATGACTGTTTCCTGTGCAGACAGAGACATTGCTTGAATGAATTTGACTCTTGTTAGACAGCTAACTTAGAAATGAGGTGACTGATAAATGATTGAGGTGGTTGTGGGTGTTATTTAGAGCGTCTGACATGAAGCTCCTCTATGTGGATTGTCATATTAGTGGCGCTAAATAAAAACCATCTGAAGTCACTTGCAGTGCCCTCTTGTGTACAGTGAGTTTGTTGATGCCTAAAGTGATTTAATTGAATTAAGTTCTTTGCGGTTAGCCAGTGAGTTTGACATCCACTTTGATTTGCTTATTGTAGTTATTAAGTAAGGCACTGGTAAAGAAACAAAGGCGAGCTTTAATAAAATAAGCTGTATTAGAAAGACCAAAACTGGCAGACAGCAAATACCGAAGAGGGGCAAATCAAAGAACTAATGAAGTAAAAAAAAATACAAAAACTAAATAAAGTACAAACCAATAAAGCACTGGGAACACTGGCAAGGACATGGAGGGAACACATGGAGCAAACAGGACTGGAGAACAGTGAACACAGGAGACGCAGGACTGATGTGGGCTGAACTGAACTAAAAAGCCAAACCATGACAAGACTTACTGTATTGATCATAATGTATTTCTTTTCTGTTCATCATTTGTTTTATTTCCTCTTTGCAGAAAGTGTATAAGGCCAACTATGAGAAATCCAGAGGTTTCAGCATCAACTATTGTGACACGCCCAAGTTTCAGATGGACTCCGTACTTAAACAGTTCAATGATGTAAGAAATAATCTATGAGTTAAAAAGTTTTGTTTTATTGTAAACCAATGATATTATTGTTTCATTTTTTGTAACAACAATAATTTCATTCTTTTTTTAGACACATTACAAAGATAAGTATGACAACGAGGTGAAGGGCCATTACATTGGCAGCTATGAAGATCTCTATATGCTTCACTGCCAGAAAGTTGAGGAAATGAAGAGTGAGGTAAACAATTAAGCATTTTCCTTCCAATTTCTCTAAACCAAATCAATTTTGTAAGAATTTATGATGTGCTTTATCACATCTTTCCTCATAATTTGCATATTTTATCTTGCAGCAAATGTACAAATCTGAGTATGAAGACATAAAGACAAGATGCTTCTTCCCTCAAACACTGACGCCTGAATATGAAGCTACGAAGAAGCTTCAGCAGTGTAATGATGTGAGTAGAACTGGCTCATAAAATACTTCTTTGCAGTAAATAAGATTTCTCTTGTTTTGGTATACTTGTGTACTGTGTGTCACAAAACATCTTTGTCTCATGGTTTGCAGAAAGTTTACCGGCAACATCCAGACACAGTGAAATTTACACAAGTGGAGGATTCGCCAGTTATGGTTCAAGCCGCCATCAACGCCAAGCAGCTAAGTGATGTATGTATGACTCCTCTTAGTACTCACACAAAATACATTAGAATCTCATAAACTCCTGTTGGATCAGCATCATTTAAATTCCTTCTTACTGTATATGTGTTCTCATAAATCAATTAAGGTTTATGTAAACATAATCTTTTTGATATCGTCCATTTATTGACTGAAATTGCTACAATCACCAGCTCATGCTTGAGATCAAATTCTCCTAGATATGCAGATCACCTTAAAATGTGCCCTATCATCCACATAGCCCAGCTGTCTTTCTGTGGGCACCATGGAAACTGGAGAGCCATCTCTCTGAAGTATAAATAGCAACAAGCATTCAGTTGGCCCAGAATAAACCCTGTGATCGTGGAGGGGCTGGGGAGGCAGGGAAAGGGACAGTCACTGTGTCTCAGAGAGATACCAGCTAATACACTGCTGCCCTCCAGTGACAGAAAATGATGAATAAATAAATAAACACCTAGATTCCTGGCTCATCTTGATATGTGTACAATGAGTAGTGCCCTGTGAGCAGAAATTCAGAGATACATTTTTCAAAAGTAATAAAACATAATTTTTTTATACTTTGTTCTTATTACAGTTGAACTACAAGGCAAAGTATGAGGACACAAAGACCGACTCTCATCTGCCCCCAGACTATCCCTTCTTCATCCAGTCCAGAGTAAACGCTTTTAACCTCAGTGATGTAAGTACCTGTTTATTTGTAAACACTGTAAACTTGATTTAGAGCAATCATCAACATTTAATTTCTGCCAGCTTCCTGAACGGCATTATTCTCTCTTTGCAGAACTGTTATAAGTATGATTGGGAGAAAACTAAGGCAAAGAAGTTTGAGATCAAGGGCGATGCTATCTCGATCCTCGCTGCCCGTGCTCACACAAACATTGCCAGTGATGTAAGTATGCTACAATATCAGCCTTTTCTATTTCAGTATTTTTCACTTGGTTTTTTATTGATCTGGTAATTGATCACTTTTTGCCCTTCTTTCCAGGTTAAATACAAGAAGGAGTTTGAGAAGAACAAGGGACAGATGGTTGGAGCCCTCAGCATCAATGACGATCCCAAGATCTTGCACTCTGTTCATGTAGCCAAAATCCAGAGTGATGTAAGTCATCAGCTTCCCAAAGGACTAAATTACTTACAATTACCTAAATATTAATTTATTAGAGCTGAGATAAGAGCACTCTTGAAGATTTTTTTTACTGATATCTCTACAGCGTGAATATAAAAAGGACTATGAAAAGATAAAGACCAAGTACCACACACCACTGGATATGATGTCAGTCACCCTGGCCAAGAAATCCCAGGGAATTGCCAGCATGGCAGGGTACAGGAGCATCAGCACCAACTTCTTCCTTCCCCCTGACACCGTGCTGTTGGATTTGGCAAAGAAAGCCAACATCATCCAGAGTAACGTACGTATAGACAGACTTTACAGCATGTTATAGTGGACAATTTGGTTGAAATCATAAAATAAAACTTTACTTGCATGATTATTAGCAGTTTTTATATGTTCAGTGACACCATTTGAATTTGTTTTGTTTTTCTACATCACAGAATGAGTACAAGGCTGACTACAACAACTTCACCAAAGGTACCCCATGGATCCCCTTTGGCTCCATGGATGTGGAAAAGAATAAGAAAGCTGCAGAGATCCTTAATGAGGTATGTGTGCAACAGCATCGAGTCAGTCTCTGACTGACCGACTGACTTCCCCCTGTTTACAAGCATACAGTATGTTATAGTTAGTGGGTTACGTCACATAATGTGTGAATTGACTTGTTTCCTGCAGAAAAAATACAGACAGCACCCAGACACCATCCCCTTCACATCCATTGACGACCACCCCATCATGATGCAGGCCAAAGTCAACCAGCTGCAGAGAAGTGATGTGAGTCTGTCCCTCTCACATTTAATTCTGCAGAAAGAAGTCTTTCAGTGCATTTTTTTCCTAAGATGACTTTTGAGAAGATTGTCTTTATCTTTGATATAAGCACTACACGTGACTTCTGTTGTAATTGCTCTCTTGCCTTACAGCGGTTCTACAAGAGAGGTCTGGAGGAGGTTCATCAGAAGTACTCTCTGCCTCCTGATGTCCCTGAGTTCCTCCAGGCCAAGTGCAATGCCTACAACATCAGCAATGTAAGCCAAAAAAAATGTTTGTGTTGTATAAATCAATTTTTTTTCATAACACAATTTTTAAACTGTACTTTTGGGTACATTCAAATTAATTTGCTCCTAAATGTGATTCTTTATGCTTATAAATATAGCTGAGTATGTGCAGACACAGTATACTGTAGGTGCAAAAGTGTGTATGAGTGTAGCTAAATATGTATTCCATGCCAAACTTATCAGTGTTCGTATCTTTTTTAGTTGCTTACATCTGTAATCTGTCATTTCAGAACTACTACAAACTTGCCTGGCAGGAGAGGATTGCTAAAGGTTATGACATGAAGCCTGATGCCATCTCTGTTGTCGCTGCCAAAGCTGCAAGACATGCTGCCAGTGATGTAAGTTTCCTGAAAGACTGAGCCAACTTCTCAGAGTCATGCTCATTTTAACATGCCCTGCACCAAACACTGCATATGGTCATAAAAAATATTTAAATGATAAATAATTACAGCTGCTATATGCCCTTTAACCTCTAGGTCCAGTATAAGAAGGCTTATGAGAAGGCAAAGGGCCACCATGTTGGATTCCGCAGCCTCCAGGATGATCCTCTGCTGGTTCACTACATGGAGGTGGCTAAGTTGCAGAGTGACAAGAACTACAAGAAGGACTACCACAAGGCCAAGCTGAAGTATCACACCCCAGTGGACATGATGAGTCTTGCTCACGCTAAACATGCCTCAAAAGTGCAGACGTATACTGGCTACAAGCAGCACCACCATAATTACTGTCTTCTGCCTGACTCCATGAGCCTGCACCTTGCTCGCAGCATGAACTACAATGCCAGTGATGTAAGTTTAATTTTCATATCACTGTCTTTTGTGTCACAATGTAGTTGTCTACTTAAAAGGTGGTGTTTCTATAAGGCTGACACTTTGCATTAATTAATCATTTGCCTCTTTTAACTTTCAGTATAACTATAAACTGGATTATGAGAACTCAGTCAAGGGAACTGGCTGGGTCCCCATTGGCTCTCTGGAGGTGGAAAAAGCCAAGACAGCAGCAGCAGCTTTGGATGAGAAGAAATACCGCCAGCACCCTGAGACCCTCAAATTCACCAGTACCATTGACTCCATGAGCATGGAGCTGGCCAAAGCCAATGCCAAAATCATGAATATGGTGAGAGGGAGGAAACTGAATGATGTCTTGATTTCCTCTCATGATTTTATTCCCCAAATTCATTTTTTAGAGTTGGCCTAACCCAGTCTCTTCCTTGTAATTGCACAGAAAGAGTATAAGGCCAGTGGAGAGAAGTTCATGCACACTTACCATCTCCCTCCTGATGTTCCTGAACTGATGCAAGCCAGATACAATGCTGTAAACATCAGCCAGGTTAGTTGTGGATTCTTGTCTGGTATTTTCCAACCTTTGTGCAAATGTGAAATGTATAGAGAATTTGTTATTCTATTTGTAACATATCACCGATGATCATTTTATTTAGAATTACTACACCTACGCTCATCGTCAAGATCTGCTCAAAGGACATCATGTGAAGGAAGATGCCATTCCCATTGTTGCAGCAAAATCTTGCAGAGACATTGCCAGTAATGTAAGTAATGTTCATAATAATAATAACACCACCCAGATGTTACCCAATTCAATAACTCCACTCATCACTAATGTTTTTCTTTTATACAGTACAAGTACAAGTTGGCTTATGAGAAGGCTAAGGGCCACCACGTTGGCTTCCGCAGCCTCCAGGACGATCCCCTGCTGGTTCACTACATGGAGGTGGCTAAGTTGCAGAGTGACAAGAACTACAAGAAGGACTACCACAAGGCCAAGCTGAAGTATCACACCCCAGTGGACATGATGAGCATGGCCCATGCTAAACAGGCTTCTGCTGTTCAGACGTATACTGGTTACAGAAAGATCCCTCACAACTACTTCCTTCTGCCTGACAACTTGCACCTGCAGCAGTGTCGCAGCATGATGGAAATTCAGAGTGATGTATGCTTTCACTTTTCAAATTTATGTTACCACAGTGCAATGCTAGTATTATTGATGCATGTATAAGTAAATGGATTATATACACAGCAGGAAAGCAATATGCAGTGATTAGAAGATAAGATTTGACATAAGAATGTGTTTTACTCTATCTTCCTACAGAATGTCTACAAGTCAGAATACAACAACTTCTCTAAAGGTTTAGGGTGGGTTCCTATTGGTTCTCTGGATGTTGAGAAGGCCAAAACTGCTAAAAATGCACTGGATGAGAGAGGCTACCGCCAGCATCCCAGCTCTTTGAAATTCACAAGCAAGACTGATGCCATGAACATGGTTCTGGCTATGGCCAACACCAAGACAATGGACAAAGTAAGAATGTCTTCTCTTTATAGAAGATGAAATGCACTTAAGAGATGTTCAAATATTTATATCAAACCCTTCCAAGAATTCACAGGTTTTACTGTTTTTCTTCCTTCTCTCTAGGCTGCATACAAAGCTTCTGGAGAGAAGTTCATGCATACCTATAATCTGCCAGCTGACAGCCCGGAGTTCCTTCAGGCTAAATTCAACGCCCAGACTGTTAGCGAGGTTAGAGCATGATATATTAATTGAAAATCATAGTTAGAGGCTGTTTTATCAGCCAAATATGCAAGTCAAAGGAATATGACTTGCCTGCACTGTCTGTGCACAAAATACTGTCCTAACACTTTGCCTCCTATCCTCCTATAGAGTCACTACAAGCACAAGTGGCTGGAAGATATCGCCAAGGGATACGACATGAGGCCTGATGCTATTTCTATCCTGCATGCCAAGCAAGGCAGACATATTGCCAGCAATGTATGTAAATCATGAATTTACCCAACAAACATTGAGTGTATTCAGCATTTTTTTTCTTTGTAACTGAAAGAGTCTCCATCAGGTGCCTTACTTTCCTTTTTCTTGCAGGTCCAATATAAAAAAGATTATGAGAAGGCCAGAGGCCACCACGTTGGTTTCCGCAGCCTCCAGGATGATCCTCTGCTGGTTCACTACATGGAGGTGGCCAGATTACAGAGTGACAAGAACTACAAGAAGGACTACCACAAGGCCAAGCTGAAGTATCACACCCCAGTGGACATGATGAGTGTGGTCCATGCTAAGCAGGCCTCTGCTGTTCAGACGTATACTGGTTACAGAAAGATCCCTCACAGCTACTTCCTTCTGCCTGACAACTTGCACCTACAGCACTGTCGCACCAGCAATACCATATCAAGTGATGTGAGTGGCAGTGACAGTTCTGTCAGTGAATTGTGCCTTTCAATAACAAAGCCATTTTTGAAATGCCACATATAAAAAAACAAACATTTAATCTACATTATGAACCTAATTTACATGTATACAAGAAGTTTGAGGAAGAAATGTCATTCATGTTGACGTCAGAAATAATATGTATCATAACTGTCCACTTTTTTCAGTGTGAATACAAGTCTGACTGGAACAACTGTGTCAGAGGTACTGGATGGGTACCTATTGGCTCTATTGCTGTTGAGACTGCTAAACTTGGCAATGATATTCAGAGTGAGAAGAAGTATCGCACTCATCCATCCAACTTCAAGTTCAGCAAGCTGATGGACTCCATGGACGTGGCTCTGGCTACTGCCAACAACAAGATCATGGACAAGGTGCGGCATGTTCAACTGTATAGTGCAGTGCCACAAAATATAAATAATAATGTTGTTCATCATCTTTCTTTTATTTTTCTGGTGTCTTTTATTTACAGCAAGCATACACTGCAGCTTGGGAGAAGGACAAACTGACAGTCCATGTTATGCCAGATTCTCCTGAGTTTGTCCTGGCCAAGGCTAACGCTCTCAACATGAGCAATGTGAGGCATTAGGTTGCATAATGAAATTTGTTTTATCTTTTTACTAATTTTATTTTATTTCATTTCATTTTTGCTCATATGAATTTATGTCTTTCACAGAAACTTTACAAAGCCGGTCTTGTGGAGATGGCCAATAAGGGCCACAACCTCAGAGCAGATGCCATCCCAATTCTGGCTGCCAAGTCTGGTACCACCATTGCTAGTAATGTAAGTTAGAAATAAATACCTTTACCGAATCAAGATATTTATCCACTATAACCTACCATCCTTTGAAAACAAGTATGTATTTACTGTTACAGTACGAGTACATGTTGGCAAATGAGAAGACCAGAGGCCAGCGTATTGCCCACCATGTAATCCTGAATTTGTTAATCTTTAAATGATAATTAAAGATGCTATATACCCTTTAACCTCTAGGTCAACTACAAGAAGGCTTATGAGAAGGCAAAGGGCCACCACGTTGGCTTCCGCAGCCTCCAGGATGATCCCCTGCTGGTTCACTACATGGAGGTGGCTAAGTTGCAGAGTGACAAGAACTACAAGAAGGACTACCAGAAGGCCAAGCTGAAGTATCACACCCCAGTGGACATGATGAGTGTGGTCCATGCCAAGCATGCTTCTGCTGTTCAGACTATGGCTGGATACAAACAGATCCGGCACAGTAACACCCTCCTCCCGGATGCCATGAACTTCGTGCTGGCTCGCACAATGAATGTCCAGTCTAGTGACGTAAGTTGTTAGAATACATGCTGTGATTTGCTATTATCCATTTACAAAGACAGACGCAAATTGCAGTATGATCCCTTTAATAATGAGGCCTTTCATTTCTTTTCAGTGTGATTACAAGTCTGAGTGGAACAACAGTATCAGAGGTATTGGATGGGTACCTATTGGCTCTCTTGCAGTTGAGACTGCTAAAGTTGGCAGTGATATTCAGAGTGAGAATAAGTATCGCACTCATCCATCCAACTTCAAGTTCAGCAAGCTGATGGACTCCATGGACGTGGCTCTGGCTACTGCCAACAACAAGATCATGGACAAGGTGCAGCATGTTTAACTGTTCTCTAAAGTGCAAGGCCACAAAAAAGTCGTTAATAAACCTGGTCAAGACCACCAATATTCATTTGTTTTTCCTGCTGTCTTTATTTACAGCAAGCATACACTGCAGCTTGGGAAAAGGACAAACTGACAGTCCACATCATGCCAGATGCTCCTGAGATTGTCCTGGCCAAGGCTAACGCTCTCAACATGAGCAATGTAAGGGGAATCCATAAAACTGCAATAGTTAATACTGTCCATGGTTGATGGTGATCAGTTTGTGAATGCCAACACTGTTATCTTACTTTTATGTCTTTTAAAGAAACTTTACAAAGCTGGTCTTGTGGAGATGGCAAAGAAGGGCCACAACCTCAAAGCAGACGCCATCGCAATTCAGGCTGCCAAGTCCGGTACCACCATTGCCAGTGATGTAAGTTGTTACAAACTGAATGAAATCTGCCAAAATTCATATTATAAAACAGGACAGTCTTTGTTTATGACAAAGTATGTGTTTGTTGTTACAGTACAAGTACAAGTTGGCTTATGAGAAGGCCAGAGGCCACCATGTCGGCTTCCGCAGCATCCAGGACGATCCTCTGCTTGTCCACTACATGGAGTTGGCCAGATTGCAGAGTGACAAGAATTACAAGAAGGACTACCACAAGGCCAAACTGAAGTATCACTCCCCAGTTGACATGATAAGTGTGGTCCATGCCAAGCATGCTTCTGCTGTTCAGACTATGGCTGGATACAAGCAGAGAACCTCCCACTACACTGTCCTGCCTGATGCCATGAACCTGCAACTAGCTCGGAACATGCAGTTCATTGCCAGTGATGTATGTAGAAAGTCTGATTTAATCACCTTGAGATTCACATTATTAAACATTTTTTAAGTTTTACAATAATGTCACCAATGGCTGTGCTGCATTGTGAGGGAATGCCATTTCTGTTGATATTCTCCCTCAGAACCAGTACAAGAGTGACTATGAAAGCTTCGTCAAAGGATTAGGATGGGTTCCTATTGGATCATTGGATGTTGAGAAAGCCAAAACAGCTGGCCGGATCCTCAGTGAGTCCCAGTACCGTCAACCTCCTAGCAACTTCAAATTCACCAAGGATATGCACTCCATGGATCTGACACTGGCCACTGCCAATAATCAGATTATGGATAAGGTACTGGATAGGATTTCTTGTTAAAATAACATAAATATCTCTTCTCTAACATTTACGTATGTCTAGATATCAAACCAACACCTACATTTTGTTTTTTCAGCAATCCTACACCAAAGCCTGGGAGAAAGACAAGACTACGATCCACATCATGCCTGATGCAATGGACATTGTCCTCGCCAGAGGAAACAAGAAGAACGTCAGTGAGGTACAGTCTGATACAGTGTGACATTTCCACACAGATCTGTCCTGATTTGTAATAAAAATAAAACGTAAGTCCCATGATACAGAAATGTATTGCTGCCATGCCAGAAAAAAGAAAAAAATTCATTGGTGTGGCTTGGTTATTGTTTGGTATTGTTATTAGTTGTTATAACATGACATGGTTATTGTTAAAAAACAAGATACTTCATGTTGTAACAAGATATATTCATGTTATATATTATCAAGTTATAGATGAAATGTTTCATTTTTTAACAATAAGTTATTACATTATAATTAGAAAACCTTTTGTTTATAACAAGATAAATAGTGTATTGTTATAACAAGAAAGGTTTGTTGTTATAATGTGATAAGTTTGTATGTTTATATGTTATAGCATAATACTGATCCATTTTTATTTTCCTGGCCTGGCAGCAATAGGCTGTTGTACCATGGTAACTACAACACAGATAGTATGGATTTTGACAGACAGGAAGAGAACAACATTACATTACTAGTTGGTAGCATATTCATTTGAAAGTAGACATGCTTTCCTCTATAAAAATGTATATTCTCTCTCTCTTCAGAAACTGTACAAATTGGACAATGAGCTGTCCAAGAAGAAGGGTCACCATCTTCGTGGTGATGCCATTTCTGTCCAGGCTGCCAAAGCCTCCGCTGCTATTGCTAGTGATGTAAGTATCTGTATAGTTATTGTGATACTGTGCTATCTACTGTATATATAATTTCATGTTTACCCTAACCAGAGTTTGGTTACTATAACTCTCACATTTGCTTTTTCAGTACAAGTACCATACAGGATACCGTAAGCAGGTCGGCCACCACATCGGTGCTCGCTGCCTCCAGGACGACCCTCTGCTCATGCTGGCTCTGAACTCAGCCAAGATTGCCAGTGATGCCCTGTACAAGAAGGACTTCATGAAGTCCAAGACCAAGTTCCACCTGCCAGTGGACATGATTTCCTTTGAACTGGCCAAGAAGAACCAGATTCAGGTCAACCACGCCAACTACATCACCCGCCTCCACAACTGGACCTGCCTGCCAGACTCCAATGATGTCCGTCAGGCCAGACATGCATATGACCTCCAGAGTGATGTGAGTATGAATCCTTGAATTTATACTATGGAAAGTTATAATGTTTACAAATGTATATTTTAACTTTTTGAACATTTGTCACCATAACAAACTCTTTTTCTGTCCAGGCTGTTTACAAGGAGGACTACAAGATGCTGCAGGGTGTTGGATGGGTGCCTATAGGTTCACTGGATGTTGAGAGGACAAGGACAGCTGGTGACATCCTGAGTGAACATAAGTATCGTCAGCACCCAAGCAACTTCAAATTTAAAATGACCACAGAAGACATGCCCATGGCTTTGGCCAAGGACAACGCTCGGGTTATGAACAAGGTAATTCTTTTGCAGTTACTGCCCAAACATTATATTGTGTTTTATATTTATGCTGCTTCTTGTGTTTTAACTAAGACTAACACATAACAAAACCAGCTTTAAGCATAGAGTAACTGATTTAGATTTTTAGCTCCAAGTACATTTTATATTTTTTAATTCATTTATTTAAAAATGACAAATGTTTCAATATTTTTAATTTCATTTTTTCCAAATAACAATAATAAAGTAATTTTTTATCAAATAAAATTTAACCCTGCAATTTACTTGAAACAAGCTATTAAATAGAAGAGTAATTTTAATTCGAAAGTATTTCAAATCCTGTGTCCAATTATTTTTTTAACATTCAAGTTAATGTAATGTGCAACAGACAAGCATTTCTATTCATTCAAATTTATTTCATACCCCCATTATCTCCTAAATTGTTCTATTGTGTTCAAAGGAAGTGACACTGTCTCTCTGGCCCTCTGTGAAAGATATAGTCCCATCATCTCCATAAAACAATAGTACATGTTCACAGTGATAATAGTTTTTTTGTTTTATATGTAGCATTAAAGGACTAAATACATGTAGAATGATGAATACACTCAACTTAATTTGTGTTGTCTCTTGCACATAAAGTGAAAGGTTCCATGATCAATGCACACAACAACAGTGGTAAGGACAACCTGGTTTTGGGCTTAAAGAAAAAGCAACCTGAGGATGACCCTTTCATGATACCCTGAGGGCTTTATGATACATTTTAGTTATCCATTCACTATAATTTGGACCCATATTGAAAGTGTACCAAACTCAGAAAAAGTTACAGCCTACTCTGGCGAAAACCTTCTTTGCTTGACCATGTTCAGCATAATACATCACATTCAGGACTGTCAGTATTGATTTAATTATTAATGCATGCCAATAAAATCTTCTTCTAAATTTTTTTTGCACGAAAGCTAAACAAAACAAATTGCCTTTGCAGCAAGCTTACACTGAAGCCTGGGAAAAAGACAAGACTACCATTCATGTCATGCCTGATGCCATGGATATTCTACTGGCCAAAGCAAACAAAGTCAACTACAGTTTGGTGAGTACCTCTCAGACATTCTCAAAAAAGTTAAGTTGTCATAGCTTTTGAAAAAAACATACGTCATAATACAGCACCATTTTTCAGAAGATGCTTGAAGGTTTTTTTGTTTGTGTTGATTTTACACAGAAATCGTACAGGCAGGCTAATGAAGACGCCAAGAAGAAGGGATACGACCTGCGTAATGATGCCATTTCCATTATTGCAGCCAGGGCTTCCAGGGATATTGCCAGCGACGTAAGAGAATTCAATTTTTACTCATTAAAATTAACAAAAATAATATTTATTCAATATATTTGAAAAGCATGTCATGAAGCCTTGATATCATTTTATTATTATTTCAGCAGTGTATCTTAGTCAGATGATTGTATAATAGTTTTTTCTTTTTAACACTTTATTTAACAGGGTTTACATAAGGTGACATGACACCGACATGAACATGAAGGAGTCTTTAGAATCTTTATGTCTGTTGTCATTAAGTGGCATTGGGCCATTTCTGTCACTTTTGCTGCAAAATTGACAGTTTGAGATGTCTTTGTTACAGTATGACAACTTGACATTAAGCTAGATGACATACAGTAGCATTTTATAAACACATAGCAGGCCTGATAATCAAACTTAAATAAAACCATCTGCTTTATGTGTTAACATTACTTTAAACTGTCATGTGTAGTTGGTTTAACATTCCCTATGAAGAGACCATTGTAATTCTGTCACGAATATAAAATGTCATAATGTGTTATTACAATGTCAAACGTTTTTCTAACGGTCTGATGAATCATGCTCTTGACCTCAACTAAAACGGTACAATTTCGACTTGTCAGTGAAGGTGCAATGTGTAAGAATTTTGTTAAAATTTTCAAAAATTAAAATTATTAGCAGAATTTGAAGAAACAGTGTTGACGTAATGTCAAAGACGTCTATGTACTGTGAGTTATCTATTGAAGTTAGCTACTAACCTGCCAGTTCCTAGCAATTTTGTACCTCAAGAGGTAATACTCCAATAATGAAAAACCCCAACAGTCTCCCCATGGTCTGAGCTCCCAGTCCGAGTAGAGCCAGCTAGTACGACTGCTAGCTGCACAGTTAACTAAGCTTAAGAGCTGACAGCAGCTAGCTGTGTGTTAGCAGCAGTTTGGAGTTTTTTTAGAGTATGAATTTGACAGATAGTCAATTCTCACATATCGCACCTTTAAGACAACATTATATATGACAAGACCGGTTTGACAATAGGGAAAACATAGCAAGGTGATTTAGGGAGTCATACTTGTTTCTAAAGTAAGCTAACTACTAACTGCTGCTAACTGTATCTACATGCTGTTAGCAAGCTAGCTCAGTTAGCTGTGGAGCTAGCCCTCCTAGGGATCATCCCCATGTTCCCTGGGTCCTATGTTCCCCGCTTTGTATGTGACCGGGGAACATAGGACCTTTTTTTTGAAAAAGGGTCCTATGTTCCCCGCTGTTAGGGTTAGGTTAGGGTTCCCCAATCGGGGAACATAGGACCGGCGGAACATAGGTACGCTCCCCACTCCTATTAGCTGATTCAGCCCAGGATGCCAGAAGCCTAAAATGGCAGGGAAATGACCTTCATACTGTTAATCCCTGTCATCAGGCATGTTCAGTCTGCTTACTAGACACAACACTTGGATCAAACACAGCATCTGTCACTGGTATTTATTGTGATACTGTGCTATCTACCGTATATATAATTTCATATTTACCCTAACCAGAGTTCGGTCACTAAAACTCTCACATTTGCTTTTTCAGTACAAGTACCATACAGGATACCGTAAGCAGGTCGGCCACCACATTGGTGCTCGCTGCATCCAGGACGACCCTCTGCTCATGCTGGCTCTGAACTCAGCCAGGATTGCCAGTGATGCCCTGTACAAGAAGGACTTCATGAAGTCCAAGACCAAGTTCCACCTGCCAGTGGACATGATTTCCTTTGAACTGGCCAAGAAGAACCAGATTCAGGTCAACCACGCCAACTACATCACCCGCCTCCACAACTGGACCTGCCTGCCAGACTCCAATGATGTCCGTCAGGCCAGACATGCATATGACCTCCAGAGTGATGTGAGTATGAATCCTTGAATTTATACAATGGAAAGTTATAATGTTTACAAATGTATATTTTTAACTTTTTGAACATTTGTCACCATAACAAACTATTTTTCTGTCCAGGCTGTTTACAAGGAGGACTACAAGATGCTGCAGGGTGTTGGATGGGTGCCTATAGGTTCACTGGATGTTGAGAGGACAAGGACAGCTGGTGACATCCTGAGTGAACATAAGTATCGTCAGCACCCAAGCAACTTCAAATTTAAAATGACCACAGAAGACATGCCGATGGCTTTGGCCAAGGACAACGCTCGGGTTATGAACAAGGTATGAAATCATCAGTCCTCAAAGTGCAGTTACATGTAAAGAACTCAAAATTAAGCAGTTGAACTACTTATATTGATAGAATCAGGAAATTCTAATTTGCAAACAAATGCATACTTGCAGAGTTCATGATATGATGTGCTCTCTTATTGTTTTTTATGACTGCAGAGTGCCTATGTTGAAGCCTGGGACAAAGAGAAGACGAAGATCCACATCATGCCTGATGCTATGGATGTTCTTCTAGCCAAAGCAAACAATGTCAACTACAGCTTGGTAAGTGGAAAATTAAACATAGTAGGGTAAAGCAACTCTCACATATTGATTACTTTAAATGAAGGCAAAAAGATATGCCTCATTAATTAAGATCTGTTTCTGTTATCAATACATGTATATCTAATAACTCAATCATACTTATAATGAAACATATATATAGACTTATGTCTGTGCGGCGTTTGTGTTTGTTTACAGAAAAAGTACAGACAGGCACATGAAGATTCCAAGAAGAAGGGTTACGATCTGCGCAATGATGCCATTTCCATCATTGCAGCCAGGGCTTCCAGGGACATTGCCAGTGATGTGAGCTGTTGGATTTTTACAATAATAAACAGGTACCACACATTTATCACAGTTCATGTGACCGTGGAACTTTGTTTGTCATTTGCTTTTTCAGTACAAGTATCATACAGGATACCGTAAGCAGGTCGGCCACCACATCGGTGCTCGCTGCGTCCAGGACGACCCTCTGCTCATGCTGGCTCTGAACTCAGCCAGGATTGCCAGTGATGCCCTGTACAAGAAGGACTTCATGAAGTCCAAGACCAAGTTCAACCTGCCAGTGGACATGATTTCCTTTGAGCTGGCCAAGAAGAACCAGATTCAGGTCAACCACGCCAACTACATCACCCGCCTCCACAACTGGACCTGCCTGCCAGACTCCAATGATGTCCGTCAGGCCAGACATGCATATGACCTCCAGAGTGATGTGAGTATGAATCCTTGAATTTATACTATGGAAAGTTTTTAACGTTTTGGAACATTTGTCACCATAACAAACTATTTTTCTGTCCAGGCTGTTTACAAGGAGGACTTCAGGATGCTGCAGGGTGTTGGATGGGTGCCTATAGGTTCACTGGATGTTGAGAGGACAAGGACAGCTGGTGACATCCTGAGTGAACATAAGTATCGTCAGCACCCAAGCAACTTCAAATTTAAAATGACCACAGAAGACATGCCCATGGCTTTGGCCAAGGACAACGCTCGGGTTATGAACAAGGCATGAAATCAACAACTACATATGGATATGATGAGGAAATTATTTCATCATGGAAAATGTGTACTTGCAGACTTCGTAATGTATGTAAATTGTCATGTTGTTGGTGTTTGTGACTGCAGAGTGCCTATGTTGAAGCCTGGGAGAAAGAGAAGACGAAGATCCACATCATGCCTGATGCTATGGATGTTCTTCTAGCCAAAGCAAACAATGTCAACTACAGCTTGGTAAGTGGAAAAATAAATACTTTCGGTGGTTCGGCACTTTAACTGGAAAAGTTAGATACTTAACATCTCTGGGATGATTCTGTTTGTTTACAGAAAATGTACAGGCAGGCACATGAAGATGCCAAGAAGAAGGGCTATGACCTCCGCAATGATGCCATTTCCATCATCGCAGCCAGGGCTTCCAGGGATATTGCCAGTGATGTAAGTGTTTCACTTTAGTAATTTAAAGTTCAAAGTAAAGTAATAATTTGTATGTTAAATGCAAAGTACATTTTACAGTGGGCAACTAATTTGTTTGCCAAAAGAGTATACAAAATACATTATTTTTATATACTATTATTAATGATATATGTTGTTCTGAGCTAAATTGCATTAATGGTCATTATATTATCTCTGTTGCACTGCATTTCACCTTATATTTTATATAAATATATATAAATATAATATAATATAATATAATAAAATATAGAAGCTTACAATAATATGTGTATATATGACAGATGACAGTCAATCTTATGCGCATCCTTCAAATAAAATGTTACTGTTGTTTTTTTGCATCATAGTATACTGTTTCACTCTGATTTTTCAAATTTTTCAGTTCAAAGACACTGATATTGTTGCTTTTCAGTATTTATGATGTTATGATCATTTGTTTGGTTTTATCATTTGCAGTACAAGTATCATACAGGATACCGTAAGCAGGTCGGCCACCATATCGGTGCTCGCTGCGTCCAGGACGACCCTCTGCTCATGCTGGCTCTGAACTCAGCCAAGATTGCCAGTGATGCCCTGTACAAGAAAGACTTCAACAAGTCCAAGACCAAGTTCAACCTGCCAGTGGACATGATTTCCTTTGAACTGGCCAAGAAGAACCAGATTCAGGTCAACCACGCCAACTACATCACCCGCCTCCACAACTGGACCTGCCTGCCAGACTCTAATGATGTCCGTCAGGCCAGACATGCATATGACCTCCAGAGTGATGTGAGTGTGGTCTCCCTCACAACTTGTTTTCATGTACATGCTACCAAATATGTCAGGAATTGAATTTTGCATTACTGTGCTTCACAGGCTGTCTACAAAGCTGACCTGAAGTGGCTCCAGGGTATGGGTTGGGTTCCCATTGGCTCACTTGACGTGGAGAAGGCCAAGAAGGCTGGAGAAATCTTGACTGATATAAAGTACCGCCAGCACCCCAGCACTGTTCCCTTCACCAGCACCTCAGATGCCATGAACCTTGTACTGTCAAAGCATAACGCTTTGACCATGAACAAGGTAGAGTTCACAATAATTTTTGGTAAAATGCAGATTTGTTTTTGTGTGAAAGGGCTTTTAGTTCATCATAGTGATGCACGGGTTAACCCATAACCCGCGGGACCCAGGAACTGCCCTATGTGCCAGGCAGGTTTGGGTCAGCTTTTCATGGAAATACCTCAGGGTTTGAGTGGGCGCAGGTCAGTGACTGAGAAAGCAGTGTTCAGAATAGGTTAATAACTTAGAAAAACTTGCAAAAACATGTTGGATGTTTCTGTCACTCTCTCTGTCTCTTAATTACACATACACACACACACACACACACACACACACACACATTTGCCCTCAAATACGCTGACATATCCCCTCATCTCTGTGCTGGCTTGAGCAGTGCTGTGCATTCCAGCAACAAATGCATCCAGTGAGTGTGCTTCCAGCTCAGCTGGCCGTGTTTGCGAAGCGCGTCGAAATAGGTTAAAGCCTGGAACTGTGGCCTCAATTCTTTTTCTACACAGTGCAGCCAAATACGTGGCTAAAACACTGCAGAGTAGGCCTACCTATAAGGCTACTATTTGGCTATAGTTCACAGTTAAGATGTGAAGAAAATGTTTATGTGCGTGAGAGAGTGAATGAGACAGGCAGAATTCATGCTCAAAGTTTAAAGTTGTTCGAATGTTCAGACTTCTTTTTGCTGCTATATTCAACAGTAAATACCATTGTTTGGATCAGTTCATTTACTTTTGTAATTTACTTTATCATTTAGTTGAGATCATCCCACTACTGTGAGCGGGGGAGAAAGAGGAAAAAGAGAAAAGAGAGAGAGCGCTCTGTACTGGACTCTTCCGCTCTTAGCAGTGGGATCAGCTCTGTGGAGAGCATGACAGTGCTCAGTTATTTATCTTATTCCTCTGTATTAACAATTGGAACGGGTCCTTGTCTGACGCATCACTAGTACATAATGATTACTTTAATTTGCAATGGAAAAGTTAAATTTACATTCTTTTGTGGTTTGTTTCAGCGTCTCTATACGGAGGCATGGGAGAAGGATAAGACCAAAGTGCACATCCAACCTGACACTCCTGAGATAATCCTCTCTCAGCAGAATGCTATCAACATGAGCAGGGTGAGTATAATCAAACCTACTATTATTATCTGACTTGAATTAGCAGCCAGATGAGATTCTTAAAGTGGATTCTGATCAAAATCCATACTATCCTGAAACTTTCCCGAATCAAGTGTCAAAATTAGACCTTCATTTGTCAAAACAGTTAACAGAAGTATTCATATATGTTTTGCTTTACAGAAACTATACAGACAAGGTTTTGAGGCCGACATCAAGAAAGGTTACTTCCTCCCTCCTGATTCAATCTCTGTCAAGGCTGCTAAGGGCTCCAGGGAAATCATCAGTGATGTGAGTGACTCATAATGCACCGTTAATATAATTGGTGCACTGGTATTAAACATAATTTGAGAGATTTTCTAGTTGTAACACAAAATGTTTTCTGCTGCTGATATCACCAGTACAAGTACAAGACAGGATACCGTAAGCAGGTCGGCCACCACATCGGTGCTCGCAGCTGCCAGGACGACCCTCTGATCATGCTGGCTTTGAACTCAGCCAAGATTGCCAGCGATGCCCTGTACAAGAAGGACTTCAACAAGTCCAAGACCAAGTTCCACCTGCCAGTAGACATGCTGAGTCTTGAGCTGGCCAAGAAATGCCAGATTCAGGTCAACCACGCCAACTACATCACCCGCCTGCACCAGTGGACCTGCCTGCCAGACTCTAATGATGTCCGCCAGGCCAGGAAAGCCTATGATCTGCAGAGTGATGTAAGCCCTTCTGAGACATTCGCTGCATACCTCAATATATTTTACCATGTTGACTGTGCTTACGTGTTTTAATGTTACCCGTATACGCTTTTTCCAACAGGCTGTATACAAAGCTGACATGGATGAGGTCATAGGCGTAGGATGGGTCCCCATTGGTTCACTTGATGTGCTGAAGGCCAAGCACGCTTCAAAAATTCTCAGCGACCATCTGTACAGGCAGAAACAAGACGAACTGAAATATACAACAGACATGACTTCCATGCCCATGGTCTTAGCCAAAACAAATGCTGACATCATGAACAAGGTAAAGAATATCCTGTCCCTCTTTTACAATTTTTGTTCAATCTTACCCTGGTGATTACATTGGTGTTTTTTTTCTGTCTCTCACCACAGAAAGACTACCATGCTGCTTGGGAGGCTGACAAGATTAAGACTCATGTGACCCCTGACCTACCTGAGCTTTTGCTTTCTAAAGCTAATGCATACAACATCAGCAGGGTATGGTTTGGTTTGCTTTGACTTACACTAGTATTAAAAATCACTGCTAGGTGGCATCATAATTTTACATGCTATAATTCAACTATTTTCATCTCTTTTTCAGAAACTATACAGGGAAGGTGTTGAGGAGATCTTCAGGAAGGGCTATGATATGAAGCCTGATGCTATCTCTGTTATTGCTGCCAAACGTGGAAGAGAGATCATCAGCGATGTACGTAACATAATTATGAGAGCTTTTCTCTCTGATATTGACATGTGCTTATTTGTGCAGCATTCTGTTTCTCATAACTTCACTGTTTCTCTTTATGCAGTACAAGTACAAGACAGGATACCGTAAGCAGGTCGGCCACCATATTGGAGCCCTCAGCTGCCAGGACGACCCTCTGATCGTGCTGGCTCTGAACTCAGGCAAGATTGCCAGTGATGTCCTGTACAAGAAGGACTTCAACAAGTCCAAGACCAAGTTCCACCTGCCAGTGGACATGCTGAATCTTGAGCTGGCCAAGAAATGCCAGATTCAGGTCAATGATTTCAACTACCGCACTCATCTGCACAACTGGACCTGCCTGCCTGACTCCACCGATGTGGTCCAGGCAAGAAAGGCTTACGACCTGCAGAGCGATGTGAGTAATAACAAAGTCTCATAATGTGTGTCCTGAACACTGCAAGAATGTTACTCCCTGTGACTCCCCTTTTCCCCTACCTGTGACTTGTAGGCTGTGTACAAGGCAGACATGGAATGGATCAAGGGAACAGGTTGGGTGCCAATTGGTTCAATTGATGTGGAGAAAGCCAAGAAAGCAGGAGAGATCCTGAGCGACATCAAGTACCGTCAGCATCCAAGCAACTTCAAGTTCACTGCCAAGACAAGTGACATGCCATATGTCCTTGCTCAGGCCAATGCCCA
This sequence comes from Pagrus pagrus, assembly GCF_965226575.1. Taxonomy (NCBI): domain Eukaryota; kingdom Metazoa; phylum Chordata; class Actinopteri; order Spariformes; family Sparidae; genus Pagrus; species Pagrus pagrus. The sequence continues at coordinate 25,906,521 of NC_140193.1, forward strand.
GATCATGGACAAGGTAGAGAGAGAACACCTTATTGAATGTTATTTCACCATTTATTATTGTTATTTTCATTTTCTTTGGAGGGTATGTTGTGAAAGTATGTAGTTCTAAGGCTCAGATAAAGAACGTCTCACTAAACCATGTCAATCTGCCGTTTACAGAAAGCGTATGTTTCTGCCTGGGAGAACGATAAGACCAACCTTCACGTCATGCCCGACACCCCAGAGATCATACTGGCTAAGCAGAATAAACTCAACACCAGTCTGGTAATGCAGTGCTTCTTCATGTGATTGTATGATCAATTTGGACATCGTAGATTATTATCATATCAGTAATTGTTAACGTGCTTTAGTTTTCCAATCAGTTAAATGTGCTAAAGTTTAAAGGTCCCATACTGTAGAAAGTGATATTTCCATGTCTTTTTTTATCGTAAAGCAGGTCTAGGTGCTATATGAATACTTTGAAAGTATCAAAATGTCCATGAAAAAATGCACACAGCATGACAGTATGAGAAAAAATAATGTGTTTTTTAAACATTAAAGCATGTAAACACCCAAAATAAAAGTATGAACCTGAAACTAAGCATAATTTGGGACTTTAAAGAACGAAGGACATTGTCATGTAGTTGTTCAATTTCACATCTAGTGTCAAAGAAATTGTCTGCTCCAAAGGTTGTGTATATTTTATTATAGTCCAGAACACACTGTGTTTATGTCAGAGACCCTAACAGCATAATTGTTGTCTCCCCAGAAATATTACCGTGAAGGCTATATGGACACCATTAACAAAGGCTACTTCCTTCCCAAAGATGCAATTTCTGTTTTGGCAGCCAAGACCTCCCGAGACATCGTCAGTGATGTAAGTCTGCACCACTTATTTCTATACATTTTTCTATTCCCTTCACTTTATAATTTTCTGCAGCATTTTTTTTTATCTCACTGCAGTTTGTATTGTGGACCTGATCAAAATATTTCCATTCCCAATTTTCAGTACAAATACAAGGCTGGTTTCCGCAAGCAGTGTGGCCATCACATTGGCGCCCTCAGCATTAACGACGACCCGCTGTCTTTGTTGGCCGCTCACGTAGCCAAGATCTCCAGTGACAACATCTATAAGAAGGACTTCAACAAGACCAAGACCAAGTACCACCTGCCTGTAGACATGCTGACGATTGAACTTGCCAAGAAATGCCAGCAGCAAGTGAATGACTTCAACTACAGAACTCACCTACACCAGTGGACCTGCCTGCCAGACTCCAGTGATGTGGTTCAGGCGAGGAAGGTCTATGACTTACAGAGTGATGTAAGTACATGTGAAGTTTAGTGGACAGTGAGTGTTTGGAGTTTGTTTTTAGCTCTTATCCTCCTCTTACTGTCACAAAAGTATCATTACCATAAACTAAAATGTGCTTTCAGTTATGTTTTCTTTAACTATATGAACACATTCTTAGGGTTGTTGGAGTCTGTATATTCGTTAGTTTCATAGATGTTCAGATCACTCCATGCATTTTTAAACTAGAGCTGAATCCAACAAATTCAGTGGAAATCCCTTCGTCCATATTTTGAGTCATCCAGCAGTCAGACAAATACAAAACCTACAATAACCAAAAACTTAAAATGGTATTTGGTTGGATTAAAACTGATATTTATTTTACAGGCTGTGTACAAAGCTGACCTGGAATGGCTGAGAGGATGCGGCTGGTCACCTCAGGACTCAGTGGACGTCGTCAAAGCTAGAAATGCCCAGGCTATTATCAATGAAAGGCTGTACCGCCAGCCCCCAAGCACCATCAAGTTCACCAGCGCAGTCGACCTCCCAGCTATACTCTTGTCTAAGCAAAACGCTGACAACATCAGTGATGTAAGTAATACCATCTGTCTGCATGCTAAATGCTTTCTAGCAGTAAATATTTTGTGCAATTATCAGTATAAATAAGGGTGACTCCATAAAGAAGTTCATGTTCTTGTTTTTTCTTTCTTACAGAGGAAATATAGGGAAGTCTGGGACAAAGAAAAGCTCAACATTCACCTGCCACATGACAGCCCCGACTTTGTGCTGTCCAAGGCCAATGCTGTCAACATCAGCAATGTAAGTTTGCATTTGTTCAATCACTGTACCAGTTCTGCCTATGTTGTAATGCTGAAAACAATTTCAATATGAATATATCTTGACTTTGATGTGCTGACACTATGGGCCGGATCTACTAAAGGTTTGCGTGTATTAAAACGTGTGCAAACTCCTTGCACACGCAAAAAAATGTACAAACTGATTTACTAACAGTGCGCAAAAAGGGTTTCGTCTGTCAAAGGTGCAAAATAGCGCGTCTGCATCCAATTAGTACGTTTGCAATGAATATGCAATATGGGGCGTTTACACGCAATTGTGCGTGTTCTGGGTGGAGAAAATGTAAATATATTAATTTAGCACACGCAAAGTGATTTATCAAACCTGAAAGCAATTTTGCTCATAGAAACTGCGTCTATATTTAACACGTCTCAAAGGGAAGTGCAAACGGTTTGTATGTGTAATTGTGCACACATGGCTGCCGTTATTGTTGCAAGAAGGAGATGCCGAAACAATGGAAGCCTGTTTAATTTGCAGACCTTTTATTATACGCCAATTTTTCTTTCGTTCTTCATCTGATGTCTTGGTATCTCCTTTTCACTTCATCCACTGTTCGCCTGTTTTTTCCAACAACATTAATTTTTTCACCGATTTTCTCCCACACGGCGTTCCTTTGCGCGACCGTCAGATTCCTTTGCTGCAGCTCATTGAAATGTTTTTTCGCTTCCTCTACCAACACTTCTGATTCCAAAGGGTCAAATTTCACTTTGCGCTTTCGCTCTCTCAAACTCGCCATGCTGAAAACCATGAAACACGCTAAACCCTCATTTAAATAGGCGTGTCTCCAACACATTTGCACCTGTTGTCATTAACGCAATCACTCTTAGTAAATCGCCCGCAAACCGCGGTTCAACCCCAGGCGCAAATTTCCAGATTGCGCACGCAGATAAGTACACGCAATTTGGGATCTTAGTAGATCCCGCCCAATGTCTTATAGTGTTTTTAAACATACTTTTTGTTCTGTGCAGAAACTGTACTCAAAAGCATGGGATGACCAGAAGGCCAAAGGCTACCATATCAAGGAGGATGCCATCTCTGTGTTGAAGGCTAGAGCTTCCAGAGATATCGTCAGTGATGTAAGGAGAAAATATGGATAAGGTTTAAATACAACAAGTTGATAATTGAGATACTGTCTGACTTTTCATTCACATTTTATCTCTTCTGTTTTAGTACAAGTATCATGAGGGATACCGTAAGCAGGTCGGCCACCACATCGGTGCCCGCTGCGTCCAGGACGACCCTCTGATCATGCTGGCTATGAACTCAGCCAAGATTGCCAGTGATGCCCTGTACAAGAAGGACTTCAACAAGTCCAAGACCAAGTTCAACCTGCCAGTAGACATGCTGACACTTGAGCTGGCCAAGAAATGCCAAATCCAAGTCAATGACTTCAACTACAGAACTCTTTTGCATCAGTGGACTTGTCTGCCAGACTCCACCGATGTGGTCCAGGCCAGAAAGGCCTACGATCTGCAGAGCGATGTAGGTTGATCCTAGTGCTCGTGGATTGTACTCATTTACATACACTATTGTAACAATCATCAAATATATCTCCCATCATTTGATGTTATATATACTCTCTATACACCGATTTCAGCACAAGAAACTCTCACTTTGTGGTAATTGTCTGCATACATTTTGAATTTCATGGAAACATAAAAACAACTCTCCTGTTCTGTTTCCTCAGGCTGTGTACAAAGCTGATTTGGAGTGGTTGCGAGGATGTGGATGGATTCCACATGAGTGTGTGGATGTTTTGAAGGTGAAGCATGCACAGAAGATCCTGGCTGATGTAAGTTGAACTACAATTTGACTTTTTAGTTCAAAATCAAAAACATTTATATTCATTTGTAAAGATATTGTTCTTATTCCACATATCTTTCTTGCTTTTTCATAGAGAGGCTATCGTGTCAAGTTGGATGAACAGAAATTTACAGTTCCAGTCGACAGAGTCGACATGATCTGTGCCAAGAATGCTGCTGGTGTCCTCAATGAGGTAAGGATGAATCCCTGTTTGGATAATTTAGTCTTCTCTTCGGTTTACTACCTGATAGAATAATTGCAGATTAGAGTTTTTTTGGTAACCAAATTTTAATTTCTCACACCTCTCAGGCCACCTATCGTGAAGCCTGGCACCAGGACAAGACCAAGTACACACTGGTGGACACTCCAACTCTTGCCACAGCCAGAGAGGTGGCGAAGAACGTTCACCCGGTAAGATTTGCTACGTGTTCAAAATCAACAAGACTTTGTCCTGTACCAGTTTTAAAGCTGCAATAAGCTGCAATAATTAATCGATTAGTCATTCAGAAGAAAATTATTTGCTTACTATTTTTATGGTCAAATAATTGTTTAAGTCATTTTTAAGCAAAAATGTCAAACTTTTGCTGGTTCCAGCTTCTTAAATGTAAAGATTTGCTGCTCTTCTTCATCATTTATGACAGTAAATGAGAACTCTTTGGGTTTTGGACTGATGGTAGGACAATTGAAGCAATCTGAAGATGTCACTTTGGGCTCTGGGACTTTGTCATGAGCATTTTTCTCAATTTTTGACATTTCTATGGACTAATTGATAAATCGGTTTATCATGATAACAATCAGCAGATCAATCAATAATGAAAACAGTCGTTAGTTGCAGTACATAGCAGTTTATCCTGTATTATTATCAGCTTAAGAGCAATGCACAATCATAAACCATAACAACTATTTCCATCTCTTGCAGAAACTGTACACCAAAGATTGGGATAAGGTCAAAGCCACAGGTTACTTCATGCCTGGAGATGCTGTACCAATCAAGCAGTGCATCCAAACTTCTAAAGTGCAGAGTAATGTGAGTAGAGGGGCAAAGTTGCATCTTTCTTCTTCCTTAATGAAAACAAGTTATTCTTAATTTATTTGACGGCACAACAACAATGTAGATACTGATTTCCCTCTGTCCTGTAGCACAAATACCTTGAGGCATACCGTAAGCAGGTCGGCCACCACATCGGTGCTCGCTGCGTCGAAGACGACCCTCTGCTCATGCTGGCTCTTAACTCAGCCAGAATTGCCAGTGATGCCCTGTACAAGAAGGACTTCATGAAGTCCAAGACCAAGTTCCACCTGCCAGTGGACATGCTGCAGTTTGAACTGGCCAAGAAATGCCAGAGACAAGTCAATGATGACAACTACAGAACGCGCCTACACCAGTGGACTTGCCTGCCAGACTCCAATGACGTCACGCAGGCCCGCAAAGCCTATGATCTTCAGAGCGATGTGAGTGCTAGTCACAACAACTGAGGGCTTATTTATCTCATACACATTAAAGTGAATCTTCAATCTTAACGTGCAACGTGGTTTCTGTCTTCAGAATGTGTACAAGGCTGATTTGGAATGGCTCCGTGGTTGTGGCTGGGTGGCAGCTGAATCTGTTGAACACGTCAAGGTCAAGAAGGCCCAGGAGATACTCAACGATGTATGTTTACTGTATTGTATTCAGTCTTCTGATTTGGCAATTTTCTTAAAGCACATTTTTGTGTCACTTCATTGTGTCTCACTGTGAGACTGTAATTTTACTTGCAGAGGTTCTACACGAAGAATGCCAAAGACTGCTTTGGAAAATTCACCCTGATTGTAGACCGCCCTGAGCTTATCTTGGCGAGGGTTAACGCTGCCAACCTCAGTGATGTAAGTAAAAATCTTTTTTTTTAAACAGCTGCATTTCAAGTGGAATGTCAATAAGTAATAGTTACATCTGAAATCGAAATTCTGTTTTTTCTTTCTGCTTTAGCTGAAGTACAAAGAGACTTTCAATGCAGAAAAGGGTCAGTACATTGGTTCAGAAGACACTCCTCAACTGGCCCATAGCAGGGAGGTCAGCAAGAACATCAGTGAGGTAATGTAGAATATTTAGCTACTTCTTTCATTTATTCTTTGATACATGATTTTTGTTAATTTGTATATCACATATCGAATCAGCCTTTTTAAAAGACCTTGCCTACTCTGTGTGATTTCAGAAACTCTACAAATTGGCCTGGGACGATTCTAAGGCGACAGGCTACCAGCTGGACCATGAATACATCCCACTTCTCTCTGGCAAGAAGGGCAGGGATATTGCTAGTGATGTGAGAGTCTTCTTTATACTTCCCTGTGCTGATAAGACAAAAATCACATGGACTCACATTTTCTTTTTGTAGTATGTAAAACAAAATTAAGAGTTTCATTGTTTCGGATCCTACTAGGCCAAGTACAAGGATGCCCATGAGAAGGCAAAGGGTCACTACATGGCTTCTACCCTGGTGGATTTCCCTGAGGTGATGCGCTGTGGAGACCAGGAGAAGAACAAGGGACTGGTAAGATGTCAATAATAGTTTGTGCATTTATCCCATACATATCAAAGCATTTTGATACTATTTCAAGGCACATACGTTTAACGTTTAGTAAAGTGAAAGATCACCTTTTCATCAGGTAAATGGTCTGCTACATACTTGGGCCAGATTAACTTTAAATTATATATTACTTACTTAATACTCAATGAATTGAATTCAATGCTTGAATGACAAAAGATTATGATTTACATTTGTTATAATCCACATTAACTTTAATTTAGGGTTAGGGTCCATTTGTTTCACACTGTTAATGACATTGCCAGTAACCTTCCATGGGTTCTGTGTCTTTATAGAGGGTCTACCATAAGGATTACCATCAGACCAAGACCAAGACCCACCTCCCACCCGACATCATCGCTAACCAGGTAGCAAAGCGGTGCCAGGATATGCTGAGCGACGTTCTCTACCGCACCTACCTGCACCAGTGGACATGCCATCCTGATCAGGAGGACGCCATTCGTGCCCGCAAGACCAACGAGATTCTCAGTGATGTAGGTCCTTCTTCCAGTGCTCATTTGCTGACTTGTACATGCTTAATGTGCAACATCTTGTGGCAGAGGATTGGGCAAACTCATGTTGTAACTGTTTTAAAGATGTTATTGTAGATATACAGGGATTTTACTTGATAACCATCTTTATATATCAGTATTTGATAAAAGCTTTCGTCTTTAATAATTGAGTGAAAGCAGTTATTTTGCACTCCAAAGTAACCAAGCAACTCTATGCCAAGACAAACGTTTGTTTAGATATCAACTTGATAAACAGTATATACAGTAATAGATTAGATTGCAAGTAAGAGTATACAAAAATCCAGATTTTCTCTCTCTTATTGAACATAAAAATGTTGTGCTTTTTGCTGTTGTCATTTAACAGGTCTTCTACAAGGATGACCTGAACTGGATGAAGGGTATTGGTTGCTTTGTCTGGGACACACCAGAGATCCTCCGTGCCAAGAAGTCCTACGAGCTGCAGAGTGATGTGAGTAACAACATGGAAGATCACAGGAAACCTTCAGAAATGTTATTGATCATTTACTGTGGTGTATTGAAGATGTTTTGTTTTTTTTTAACCTTCCTTAGAAAATACAAAATAATTTCATTCTTGTGTTGGTGGAACTGTGATAATTTACCCACAAAATATCTTCCCTTATAGCTTAAATACAGAGAAGAAGCCAAGAAAGAGTTCAACAATTACTCCATTGTGACAGACACCCCAGTTTATGTGACTGCTGTCCTGGGTCACACCTGGGCCAGTGAGGTGAGTGAGCTGGACTTTTAAAAACACAGAGAGAGAGTGATTGAGTTCAAAACGCCTAATTGAGTGCATTAATTAAATCCTGGTCATTGACAGCTGACCTACAGGGAGGCTTATCATAAGGAGAAGCACCTGTACACTACTGTACTGGATACCTACGACTACGCCAGATGCCACAACTTCAAGCACTACTTCAGTAACGTAAGTAAAGATAAATATATTAAAACATTTTTACAAGACATCGTCATTATAAAGTGGATGCTCACACACAACAACTTGTTGATACATTTCTGGCTTTTCTGTCAACAGAAAAACTACACTGATGCCTGGGACAAAATCAAAGCCAAGAGCTACCAGATTCCACACGACGCCCACGCCCTGCAACACGCCAAAGTGCAGAAAGTCATTCTCAGCAACGTGAGTTCAGTTAATTGCATTCCATGTTACTACCATGCCGGGATTTTCTTCACATTAAAAGACAATATGAATGCCATTTCCCCTTTAGGTGAAGTACAAGGAGGATTATGAGAAGTTCAAATCCCTCTACAGTCTGCCCAAGTCTCTGGAGGACGATCCCGCCACTGCTCGCTGCGTCAAAGCTGGAAAGCTGGTCCTGGATGTAAGTTAAAGCCATTTCTTCTTCCACATCTCTGCATTTCTTATAATTAGGAATATCAGAGCTGCACTGGTAGAGTAGCTCTGTTTTCTGTGAAAACTATTCTTTATTTGGTTATTTCTCCCATCTTCTTTACACCAAAATATTTCAACATAGGTTGACAGTTTCCTTTAGAAGGGGTTTGTGACATTTGGTCAGTGTAGGTGGTGAGGACCCAAATGCATAAACACACAGGAGGGAAACAGGATTGGGAACTAAAAACGAGCTTTAATAAACAGCGGGAAAAATCCAAAAACCATATAATGCAAAAAACCAGGACGTGTAAACACAAAGTCACAACACAAAAAGCTCAAACAATGCACAACCAAAAGCAAAGTTCTAATCTGGAAAAACACGAGGAACAAAAAACTAGGAACATACCACACGGAGACACGGGGAGACAGTGGAAGACATGGGAACAGGCTCAGGTGAACAAAACAGGTGAATCACAGAGGACGAACTGACAAAGACATCAGGGAGCACACAGACTATATGCACACGAGGGGCTGATTAATAAACGAGACACAGGTGAACACGGAAAAGGGGCGGGTAATTCACACAAAGGGAGGAATTGAAAAGCAGCACACAACACATGAGGGCAAAACTTCAAAGTAAACCAGAAAATCACAGGGTTGCTTTATTTCTAAGGTCTTATATATACAAACAATTCAAATGAAAATTTGAAAAAAAAATTCAAATTACAATGAAATCACTGAAAAACAATGAAAGTAATAACACAAACATATCACAATAAAACTAAAAGACATAAGTAGTACAATATACACAGGAAAATATCCATATTATTTGTCTAAAAATATAATATTTGCATCCATTATGCCAGAACTGATAACAAAAAAGTAAGAACATCTGTTGTCCATCTTTAATAGCGCCTGTACAAAGAGAGCTATGAGAAGACCAAGGCCAAGAACCACATCCCCGCAGACATGCTGGAGATCCTGTCTGCCCGCAACACCCAGTCTACCGTCAGCGAAATCGGCTACCGCAAGTACCTGCACCAGTGGATATGCCTGCCTGACATGCAGGTGTACGTCCAAGCACGCAAAGTCAACGAGCAGCTCAGTGACGTAAGTAACTGCCCTCAGCTTGATATTCTGCTTGTTACTGCATACTGTAGCCTTATTAGTGCCCAGACTTCTTGAGTGCATACAAAAAGGGTCTGGTTTATACCAATTTATATACAAACACGTCTGTCATAGTCACTTAACTTGTGTGTTTTGTCGTGTGCACTTCACAGATCTTCTACAAGGATGACCTGAACTGGCTGAAGGGTATCGGCTGCTACGCCTGGGACACACCAGAGATCCTCCGTGTCAAGCATGCTGGTGATCTTCAGAGTGAGGTTAGCCCACCCACTGCATTAATTCTAATTCTCCCCTCTTTTTCCAATCCTCTTAAGTTATTTGGTTTACTGCGGTCATTTATCTTGTTCAATTTTTCTTTACACCCCTCTTCTGTTTGGCACTCAAACAGCTTTCATTATTTTCCCTTACAGTAAATCCTCCATACTGCCTATTGTTTAATCAGAGCTGATGCTGACGGCCACATTCTTGGGTTTTTATTCCAGAACAAGTACAGAGCCAAAGGTGTTGAGGCTTTCAAGGAGTACTCAGTGGTGACAGACACTCCCGTGTACGAGACGGCCAAGCAGAATGCTCAGAACCTGAGCGATGTAAGTGACTCTATAAATGTTGTTAACAATGTCAACTCATGAGTATATTTCATTACATTAAAAAAATCACGAACATAAATCTCATCTTTTTTCTTTCTTCTCTATTTCCAGCTGCACTACCGTTATGATTACAACGCCAATGTCAAGGGCACCAACACTGCTCCTGCTGTTACTGTTGAAACAGAAAGGGCACGCCTGGCTAACTACATCCAGAGTGATGTGAGTGATGATAATATTCCATTACATTCAGCTTACTTGCTTAGAAATTACCATCTGATATGTACAGTGTGTATAATGTGAGAATATTTAGAAAAATATATACACAACACACACTGTTGTGTGAGCAGTACTTTGAGATTTCACATACGTTTTCATTTTAAGACTGGTCAGCCAATATGCGTGTTTCTGTTCAAGCTGAATGCATCTTGTCTCACTGTGTTGTCTTGGCCTCTCTCAGAACTGGTACAAGGAGGCCAACAAGAGCTTCATGCCCACTGGCTACTCCCTGCCCAACGACACCCCGCTCATCAAGCAGGCTAAGAAGAATAGCATTGTCGCCAGCGATGTAAGTGCTGTCACTGTCTTCAGTCATCCAGTTATTCCATTCTTTTGACTGCAATCAAACCTTTTTGCTCATGTATTTCTGATGTTGCTCTTTTACTTATATTTGTGCAGGTAAAGTACAAGGAGGCCTATGAGATGACGAAGGCTAAAGCCTACACTCTTCACCCAGAGGGTGTCAACTTTGTCAACTCAAGGAAGGCTAACAAGATCTCCAACGAAGTAAGATAAGACGCTGCTGCTATTGTTGACATCAGACACGTTAGTGTTGATGGAGATATACATGACTACAGGATAAAACACATTTGTTACCTTCTTCTTCCCCAGCGTCTGTATCGGGAGGTCTACCACAAACAAAAGGACAAGATCCACACAACCTACGACACCCCTGATATCAAACAAGTCAAGATGAACCAGGAACACCTCAGCGATGTATTGACCTATTTTCACACAGTTTATGTCAATCATGTTCCCATTTTTATTCATAATGTAGTATTTTTTATTCATGCCATCTTTGTGATCCCTTCTCATTCTAGTTGTGGTACAGAGAGAAATACAACAACACCAAAGGCCAGCTGATTTCTATGCCCATCACGCCCCAGCTGATGCACTGCTACCATGTCAATGAGATCACCAGCGATGTATGTTAAAAAGAAGAATACATTTGATGCACATTGTCACAAAATTAACTTTAAAACTTTTGTTGAAAATGGGGAAATCATTTTGTTTTTAGCTGAAATACAAAGAGGACCTGCTGTGGCTGAGAGGCATTGGCTGCTTCTTGTATGACACTCCAGAGATGGTCCACGTGCGCAACATCACCAAGCAAAGGGTATGTGTTTCCATTTAGATTGAATATTGCTGTATGTCATTCATTTTCATTTCATAGTCAGCGTCTTGCAGTGGCTTCACGGTCATTTGTGTGGCTTGTTTTTCACTTCTAAAGGTGAACTATCCAGTGGAGGCAAAGAAGAACCTCGCCAACTACTCCGTGGTCCTGGACACACCAGAATATACTCGTGTGACTGAGCTTAAGAGCCACATGAGCAACGTGAGTTGTTTTCCCCAGACGCACACATTATATGAACAGTCTCATTTTTTATTGCCAGGCCTCCAAATAAAATAAATGTCCTTGTAGTTAAATTTAAAAAGCTTGTTTTCAAAAAGGTTTTTGTATTCTGTGAAAAAATAAAGATTTCAAACAGATTGAATTGAACTCTGGACTTGACTTTTTCTGCTCCTCTATTTTCAGATGATCTACAAAGCCCAGAGCAAGGAGGAAATGGCTAAAGTCACTACCACAGTGGACGGTGTGGACATCCAGAGAGCCAAATGGGCCCAACAGCTGACTAACAAGGCAAGTTCAGACAGCCGTTACTCACTGGATGAGTTGTTTTACATGGATTCTTGTCTTTTCTGGTAATCTTATCATTTTTTTCTCTGTTTCTCTGCAGTACCTGTACATAGATTTGGCTGCTAAGGAGAGAGCTCATTTCACTCCAGAATCTGAAACTCCAAACATGGACCATGCCAGAAAGATGAAAGTGGTCTACAGTGATGTAAGTCTTCCCCTTCCTCATTTCTTCTTTATTTTTGCATGAGATTCCTTACACCTTCATAACTTACCTCCATATGACATAAATACAAATATCTTAATAGTGTTTGTATTTCTATTTAATTCTATTTCTAGCATGTTACATGAATGATTTCTTCCCTTAGAACAAATACAAAGAGCAATATGAGAAGATGAAGCACAGATACACGGCCATTGCTGATACACCTCTCCTGATCCGTGCCAAGAAATCCTACTTCCAGTCCAGTGACGTGAGTATGCTTCATAACAAACAATTTTATCTACATCACTGCCACGAAGCAGGGTTTATCATTTTTCTAATTATTTGTAGTTCCCCCTCTAGCTCTTCTGCTCAACCTTCCATTAAGCAGTAAACCCATGTTTGAATTTGAAGATATATCATACAGAGAGAGGACTTTTAGTGACAGTCTGGTATTAACTGTTCAATGTTTCTCAACTGATTTCAGAACAGTAGTCTGTAAACCTAAACATTACACCTGTGTTATTTCACCTGAAGAGGCTACTAATTAAGCTTAAATTTTTTGTTAGTTAATAGAGATTTTTTTATGTCATGTACGATAATAATAACAGTTTTCTTGAAATTTCACACCTACCACAAAATACTCAGTACAAAGCAGTGCAAAATGAGTCATTTGCCTTTGAATAATGATGACTGATAAAGAAAAGAGACTATAAAAATGACTTTACATTTTTGTGTGATGAATATCTGACACATTTTGTCCTTCATGTCTTCAGCTGCGTTACAAAGAGACCTTTGAGCTCGCCAAGGGCCACTACCACACAGTCAAGGATGCTCTGGACATCACCTACCACCGCAGAGTCACTGATGACATCAGCGAGGTCAGCAATTAAAAATAGTTGTTGATTAGCTGTCTGATAATATATATTAAAAAAATAATAAAATGTTGACCTCTTTCATCTCTTGTACTGTTTTCTTCTCTCCACCACAGGTTAAATACAGGGAGAAGTACATCAACTCTCTGGGTACATGGAAGTCCATTCCCGACCGTCCCGAGTTCTTCTTCAGCAGAATAGTCAACGACAACGTCAGCACCGTGAGTACTGTTGATTTACATTCCAAAATGATGCACACTGTAAAATATATACCCACAGTAGGCAGAAGGACATATACTATCTTTGACATACCATGCAATATTTGAATTAATTCTCCTTTATGTCCCTCTTTAGGTCAAGTACAAGGAGGACCTGGAATGGCTGAGGGGTATTGGCTGCTTTGTGTGGGACACACCTGAGCTGGTGCAGGCTGAGAAGAACAAGAAGCTGTACAGTGAGGTGAGGATCTATTAGGCTCATAATTTACCATCTGAAATGTCAGTAATTTCATAAGATATTGTAAAAAATACTCCTTTTTGTTTATTTCATACATATACTGCTTATGATGCCTTAAATTCATGACTAGTATGCTTTTTATGGTATTTCATGAATCAATCTTTAATGTAGTTGGATATTTTCTTGTTCTAATAATGGTTTGATATCTTGATTTCTAACAGAGACTGTACAAAGCTTCCTTTGAGAAGAACAGAGGAAACTTCAAGTATACCTCGGACACTCCGTTCTTCCAGGCTGCCAAGAACGCCTCTGTTCTCATCAATGATGTGAGTCCCTTCATTCTTAAACCCAATACAGTAATTAAAAAATAGATTTTTGGGTAAATCACCGCCAATTTTCTGTTTTTTTTAGTGTAACCAGAATTATAATTAGTTTGTTCAATCCATTTGTGAAATAGACACTTTTATTGTTAATCACATTTCTCTGTCTCTGTGCATCTCTTTGGGACTGCCAGTTTGGAGGTAAAAGAGTATGAATTCATAGTATCATTTGAGTATTGCATTGAATGTTTACGAACAGCTGTCCGTGAAACCATAATACCAGCTGTTTATAGTATGTCCATTATTCTTTGTATCAACTTGTTTTAACCTTCCATTGTCCCCTGGAAAGTCTCAGCACATGACAGTGCGCATTGTTTTCTGGACCTTTGTTTTTAACCACCTTCTGACATTCTGAGCAGAGGACCTACAGAGCTAGTTATGAGAAGAACAAGGATAAGTTCACCATAACTACAGATGATCCTAGATACCAGCTGGCCAGGGAGAACAGGAAGATGAGCCAGGTAAACGTCCTGGTCGTGTTGTACGGCCGTCCTGCCTCCTCCGGTTCGCAACTCCAGACCTCTGACACTGGTGCATGAGGTTGTCAACAGACCTGCCACTGGTCGTCGTCGCATGGCTATGATACAGGATACAGTTCTCTCTCTTCTGTATCAGTCTCTGCTCGTTCTCACTCTTCTTTTTGTCCCATGAAGGTTATTGTAAACATTGCCACTCAAATAGCAGTAGGAACGCTATCTTGAGTGAGCAGGACTCTCCTTTATCCGTGCCATCAGAGAGACAGTTCAATCCCTCACTGAACGATGATTTAGTTAAGATTATAAAATTATGTCAAAATAACCCATCATCAAACTGAAGTTGATGATTTCTGTCACTCTGAAGGCACAGATGAGGACAAACAGCTCCTTTGTCACACTTGGATCTCCGGAGTACTTCTCCAGTCCTCCCAGTGTTACTGCTGTTTTTCATTTGTCCTCAACTATGGCATGCTGTGTGTGTGTATGTTGTCGTGTGTGAACAGGCAAGGTATAAATCCAAAGCAAAGGATCTGCTAAAGAGTGGCTGCAATGAGCTACTCCGCCCTGACATCCTCACAGCCCTTTACCAGTCCACTATGGGCAGTAAGGTAAACAGCCAGAGAGTGGTAACCATGGTAACTCTGATTCCCGTCCACAAACAAGCAGAAAATAAGACCTGTGGAGTTTAAACTCTTCCAGGCATAGATGAAAGTAATCAGGTTGCTTTCATCCTCTCTGCTGTTTCTGGACAAAGTCTCATCACATCACAGACTCACCCAAACTCCTTCCCTCCATTCAACTCACTTTAACTTTAACACTTCTCCGCCCTTCTCTTTCATGCTCTAATCCCTCCATCACATCTTCACTCCCTTGATTACTAAACCTTTAACTTTAACCTTAAATGCAGTGCAGTAGTTGCAGCAGACAGACACATCTAGAGTCAGAAATGCAGCATATTGCAGCATTACTGTACAGAGTGAAGCATCTGCAAAGACTGATCATAACTTTCATCTATCCACCTTATTCCTGGCCTTGATACCTTGCACAAATTATGGGTGTGACTTCCGGTGCTTTCTTAGAGCAATTTGTATGGCGTATGACCATTCATGAAGGTCTAGGTTTGTGACTTTATCAAGTTATTACCAAATAACACTGTTATTATTGTACAGCCCACTTAGAAGCATTAGCTACTTAGGCTAGTTCTGAAGAGCACCGGAAGAATCACCCATAATCGTTTACACAGTGACCTCCCCCAGGAAACTTGAGGACACATTAGTCACCTACAGTACGTGGGCACTGCAGACTTTTATGACTGAATATTGGTAACACGTCTCCTTGTCTTCATATCACCCGGAAAATAACTATCTCTATGTTTGTGCATGTTTCATAAAGCATGTTTTTATAAACCCACGCATGGCATCACATACAGTATTACGTATCATGTATTGTAGTTTTTTTAGTCAGTCAAAGGTTACATAATACATGCTAGTCAACTGTTACATTGCTCTTGTACTGTTTGAGAACTGTCCAAGAAAAACAACAGTAAATACATTTTTAAAAATCTATTTAAATGTACTGCTGATGTCTCTATATGACCATCATAAGCAAACAAGACCATCAGCAAGAAGATTGGCTATTTCTGTATAGGTATTCTTCACCGTGTTAGAATCTTTTAGTGTGCTGAAGATGAATTGAGGAATGAAAGTTCATTATAACTGCTTTAATAAAAGATAGTGACTGCTTTTAGTCAACTGATCTTCATCTGTCTTGAGGATGGCATCATTCTATGCTTGTTCATTGTTGTCTCTCTTCCTGAAATTGTCTGAACAATCTGACTTTCATAGAGCACTCCAGCGTCTCTTTATACCGTATCTTTCACCAGTTTTCTTGGACAGTTTTTTTCTTTAGCTGCATACTTTAGAAGCAAGACACGTTGTCAGAATACACTTAAATAAAAGCAAATGATTACAAAGTCAAATTGATTATGAGTGGTACTAACTTTCTTGTGTTTACACGTTATTGTCCTCCATCAGTGGAGGTACAGGGAGCAGTATGAGCGTGCCAAGGACAAGTTCACCTCCATTCTGGAGACTCCTGAGTATGAGGCTCACAAACGCAGCAAGAAGATCAGCGATGTAAGTTTTAGTTTTTGTCCATCAAGTCAAAAAGTGCTTGATTAATGATTATTATTTGTTTTGGTGTCTTTTGAAATGCTCCTCACTATGTGATGATGATTATTCCTTAGATCATCTACAAGATGGAGTACAACAAAACCAAGGCTAAGGGATACACCTTGCCTTATGACACTCCACACCAGCAGCACATGAAGAAGGTCAAGGACATCACCAGCAATGTAAGTCCCACACATGTTTTTTGCAGAGGCACATGAAATATGAAATACATTTTTGTGTTTGATGTTGTGTTTTTCATGCATCTTGCAGCTGAAGTACAGAGAAGTGTATGAGAAGAGCAAGGCCCAGATCAACATGGACCCTGAGGCTCATGAGATCCGTGCTGCCAAGGAGGCCTACAAGAACATCACCAATGTAAGGGTCTTTACTGAAGGCATCAGGAAATATCACTTTATGTTCATTATTGATTCGAGATTAACTCAACATACCTTTTTCATTTTAGCTTGACTACAAGAAGAAATATGAAGCCACCAAGAACAAGTGGATCTGGACAGCAGACAGGCCCGACTTCCTCAATGCTGCCAAGAACTCCCTGCAGCAGAGTGATGTGAGTTGGTGCTTCTTCTTTACTGTATGTATGATTGTCAATTCATTTTGACTATATCCAATAATGCTGCTCTTATTTTGCCCCCACAGGTTGAGTACAAGTATGACAAAGAGATGATGAAGGGCTGTGTGATCCCTGTGGTTGATGACAAGTTAACTCTCCTGGCTATGAAGAATAATGAAATGGCCAGCACTGTAAGTCTTTCCACGTCTTCATTAGCATCTCAGTGATGAATTGAATTACAAAAAGGATCTGGAGTCATTCCAAACAACAAGACTACCACAGAATTAAATGTTTAACATGCCGTCCTCCAGGTGAAGTACAAAGAGAAGTATGAGAAGGCAAAGGGCCACTACGTGCCCGTCCAGGACACTCCTCAAATCCTCCATGCCAAGGCTGTGCGCACTCTGGCATCAGAGGTAAGTATCATTCAGTGTTTTTACACCTACAAATACTGTACGGTTTAAGAATAAAACGTGTTACGCTAAACAGCATTTTTTATGACTTTCATCAATGATGCTGTCATTTGGGTAATCCCTCCTTCAGTAAATATTTTAAGTGGTGGAAGATGAAATAGGAGTGTAATCGTCATGAAAAACAACAGAACTTTGTTTTACTAGTTAACGCTTTATTGATGATTCACTCATTTATTGATGATAGACTTTACTTCTAGTTTTAGTGCCTATGTAGCTGTCTTACCCTGTCTTTTAGTGCATCTAAAAGAACGTGTATCTCTTTGTATGGATGCAGCGAAGGGAGGGAAGTCAATACATTTTTCAAACAATATGGGACAATAATGTGAATCTCTAATAACGCACGTCTTCTTAATGTTTCATTTTCATCCGCAGAGCAAATACAAGGAGGCCAGTAAGAAGGACATGCAGTCCGGCTCATTCACAACCCTGTCTGAGACTCGTGACACTGCCCACAGCAAGAATGTCAACAAGCTCGTCAGCGGGGTACGACCGCCTCACATTTACTCAACAAAATGAGCTCAGCCATCTCATAATCTTGGACTGTTTCTGTGCGGCTGGCCTTGACAAATATTTTTCTCTTTACAGAAATTGTACAAAGCCAAGTTTGAGAAGGAGAAGGGCAAGTCAGTGTATAACAATATGATTGTTCCACCTGATGTTCAGCACGCCATGTCAGTGGCCAAGACTCAGAGCAACGT
The DNA here is from genome assembly GCF_965226575.1 of Pagrus pagrus. NCBI lineage: Eukaryota > Metazoa > Chordata > Actinopteri > Spariformes > Sparidae > Pagrus > Pagrus pagrus. The sequence continues at coordinate 25,924,823 of NC_140193.1, forward strand.
GAGTAATCTCCACAGTTGTGCTGATATAACATTGTATTGATTTAAATTTCCAGCATACAGTAGCCTCCGTGTTTGGATAGTTTCACAGCCTCTTGTGTTTCTCTTCTGACAGTTATTACCTCATACTGTATTCTGTCTGCTCTTCTGCTCAATACCACAGGTTTCCTACAAGAAGGATGCTAAAGCCAACCTGCACTACACAAGTGTAGTTGACCGTCCTGATATAAAGAAGGCGACCCAGGCTGCCAAACTTATCAGTGAGGTAATCAGACAGCACATGTATGGAAGTTGTTGGTGAAAGATAAAAAACGGTTTACACAAAGGCAGAAATATGCAGAATGTTATTGTGTACAAGCCGGGTTTTCACTTCCACAGTTAGTCCACTGCTCAACTGCTCCTTACAAGTTATAAGACCCTTTAAATGAGGGGAAATATCAAAGAAGAAATACAAATGATTATTTAAAAACTGCAGTGTCATCACTACTTTATGACTGAAAAACAACAATAACGGCTCAGAAGCAATTGTGAAACAACAAAAAACTGTCAGGACTACCAGTGCAGTTTGTACAAGGTCAGCTGATTCTTGTTTGGTCTCGTCTTCATCAGATTGGCTACCGTGAGAAGGCCCGTGAAGAGGCCAGCCGTGGAGGTTCTCTGGCCCACCGCCCGGACATCGCTCTGGCCACTAAGGTGTCCGGGCTGACCAGCCAGGTACAACTGACCATATCAACCATCTGTCCCTACAGTTATCACCTCCTAGAAAATGTTTCCTTTATTTATTTTACATTCAAGATGGCTGGAATCAGTCACTGGAAGCCATTTTACACCAGCCTGACACTCAGATCAGCTTCCATAAGCTAATATTTGTAGACTAGTATCGCTGTGGTAGACGCTTAGCAGCAGTCCTGTAGGCCTAACGATAGAACTAGCAGCTCTTCCATAGCGCTTCCACTGCCATCCTGCATTATAATCCATGCTTAATCTGCCATTGTGACTCCATGGAGGAACATTTTACATGTTTAACTGCTCATATCATTATACATGTCCCACCCCATCCTTCAACCTCCTCTTCCTTCATTCTCCTATACTTTACTGTCCTTATACCTCAGCTCTCTCCTTCCATAATGTCCTCGTCTGTGTGTGTGTGTTCTCATCCCTTCATCTCATTGCGCTTTGTAGGTGGAGGCCAAGACCTCCCTCCATGGAACAGCTTCCTATGATACCCCCCAGATGCGCCACATTAAGAAAATGAGTGCCCTGACTAGTGATGTAAGGAGGTTCATGCCCTGAAACTGAAGGGCTGCTTCTATTTCTCTGTCTTCTCTGTCCTTCTGTTCCCTTCGTATCGATTGATTGACTGACTGATTTGTTGATTTCTGATTTCACTGCGGGGTTCACTGAATCAGAGATCTAATTCAGATGCTCAATTCTTACAAAGTTATTGTTTTGATTTAACTTGCAACCTCCCTTTTTTGCAGTTAAGCATTGTGTGCACCCTCTGCTCTTGACAAACCGTTGCTTGTTGCTAAGCATAGACAAGTGTTGCTGCAATGCTGCATTTATTACACTGGTGCCAATGTTGTATGTTAATGAATCCTTTTAATGTTAATGAATCCTTTCCTCACTTTTCTCCCAACTCACTCACTCACTCACTCAGTGTGTCTGTTGCAAAACATGTGTATATGCAGTCGTTAACTGGTCTTGGTTACTTCCTTTGTGATGTGAACACTACAGGGCTGTGGGCATAGAGGGTTTAAATGTTAGTATTACTTTACAAATGTGTTAACAGTGCAGATTAATTTATTATTAATTCTGGATTTACACATGCTTGTTTCAGACACTGTGTTAGGGTATTGCTTTGTCTCACTATCTCTCTTAAGCTGACCGATCTGCAGATTGACTGAACAACCTGGACTCCCTGTGAAACATGCCCTCCCTCTTCCATATATACTTTATTATATATGAAGTCCATGTTGTGTTTAAGTGGATCACAGAATTCTGTATTTGGCTCTGTGTACACTTTGCATCACAATGCATTTCGGATAGTCAGATCAGAGGCTGGAAGCTCTGAACAGAGGTGTTTCTGTGCACCTAAAATAGATAAAGAACAGAGGGGGTGAGATTACACAGCACAAATTGCTACCACATAGTGTGATATGAACATAAATGTGCACTGAAGGCCCACCTAGCAGACTTTAACAACACATGGTAACGAACAGTGTAGCCACATTCGTCACAGCTGACTAGTGGTTGCCACCAGATGAAATCAAACAGCAGTCACAAATTGTCCCTTGAGACTCATTTGAGATGCATTCTGAGGTCAAGTGTGAACCGAAATCCACCTCAACTCGATTCAGGCATTTGGTCTAAACAGCATCTTAGGGCGACTCCGCAGCTGACCTGTTTGGTTTGTTTGAGAAAAACACTCATGTGATGGCTTTTTTAATGTGGTCTGTTACAAAAGCCAAAACTGCTACCAGGATAAACTGCAGCTTAAAGCCAAACAACAACTTCAAAGCAAACAGTTCAGCTGGTTTGCATTTACTGTATAAAGAAATGTCGACCAGCCACAGGATTGTGTAATATGAATTCAAATGCTTAAATATGCACTTTTACAGGACTATCCTGGCAAGAAAGGATGTGTGCACGTGTGAATGCACCCTTAGAGACCTTCAGTTAGCACTATGATTGCTGAATGAAAAGGAGAAATGAATTGATGCATGAAAAGAAGTCAGCGGACACACAGTTTGACTTCAGTTGTTTTTGTGTATAACAAGGGATACAAACCCATGTTGAGAAGCATACGGTACACAGCATATCTTCAGTATCTACACAGAGATATCTGTATGGAATCTGAATCATCCCTTTTTATACACGATAAAAAAGCCTTATGTTGTTCTTTAAATGTTTCCTTTTGTATGGAGTCTGTCAATCTTCCACTATTATTCTCTCCCCAGCAGATACTTCTTACGCTAACTCTCAAATATGTCCCAACCTCAATAGGTGAAGTACAAAGAGAAGTTTGACAAAGAGATGAGAGGAAAGAAGCCGCAATATGACCTGAAGGAGAGTAAGATTTACAAGACTTTGAAGGATGCCAGTGCGCTGGCTAGTGAGGTAAGTGCTCACCTCACTGGCATTATTTCACAACTAAGACCCATTCCGTCAGCCACCTGTGAAGTGACAGATTTAAAGTTTAGTTTATAGTAGTATGTATCGTTTATTCTTTCTTTAATTTCTGCATAGTTTGTTTTATCTATTGAATATTTATTTAATGAAATGACCAGACAACAACAACAACATATTAACAATTTCCCACTAACATAATAAACCCGTTAAGATTAAAACCAACTAAGTCTTCATCAAGTAGCTAGAATTCTTTTGCAAATGTATCATAAAACCTTGTTAATAAGGAAAAAAATAAGGAAATAACAGTGTACCAACTGCAAAGATCACCCACTGTGAGATATGTTCATTCTGTAACTTTGAGTGTGTCTGCTAACACCACGTGCAGGTAAAGTACAAGGGCGACCTGAAGAAGATCCACAAGCCTGTGACCGACATGGCTGAGTCTCTGTCCATGCAGCACAGCCTGAGCACCAGCAAGCTGTCCAGCCAAGTAAGACCTCATCAGCCCGTAACCCTCTCATGTTCCCACTCAGGAAGCTGCTGAGTCAGTTCAGTTTCAGAGCGCCCTCTGTGGTTCATTGAAACTTGTCTGAACTCAGTGTTTCCGTCACCTCACATGCCGCAGTAACAATGCTGCAGATTATCATCTCATGGATTTATACACTAAGCTCCATCATCCAAACATCCATTACTCTGTGACCTCATCTGGTAGTGACCCTTACCCTTCTCACCCTTGACCTTTTTGACCTTTGACTTTCCCATACCATCACCCACTATAACCTCTACTCCTTCACTCTCTCACTTATATTTATTTCCGCCTGTAGTTTGTATAAAACTAGTATTTCATTAATGATCATTTAACAAAAAACTCCCTCCTTTACTTTTTTTTGATGTACTGAGCTGTCTTACTTGACTGGGAATTCCCCCCTAGTACTGCTACAAGAAGAAATTTGAGGAGAGTAAGGGTCACTACCATATGATTCCTGACACACCAGAACAGCTTCATCTCAAGGAGGCTTCTGAACTGCAGAGCAACGTAAGTGGTACATACTCTGAGGGTTAACAAAACACTGCTCTGGGTCTTACTGAACAGATGTGTATGTGAAATCTGCATCTTAGATCTACTTTTTCGCAACTTCCAGAAGGGTGGTGTTTGATGTTGGCTCTATGAATGTAGCCTTGATGGTCCCTGTGACACAACTGAAACACGTCTTACAATTTCACTTTCAGCGACCTGAAATAAATCAAAACCGTTATATAATGTTTCTAATCTGTTGAAAACACGCTCATAACACGTGTGTGCTGTTGCAGGTGAAATACAAGGAGAAGTATGAGAGGGAGAAGGGCAAGCCCATGTTAGACTTCGAGACACCAACATATGTGACTGCTAAGGAGGCCCAGCACATGCAGAGCCAGGTAAACACCCTGTCCGTCTCCTCTGTGTTTAAAAATGGCTACAAATGCAACACACTGTCCATTACCAGCCTCTCTGTCAGTGTCAGCCCGAAGACTCTTCAGTGCCTGCTCTATATTAACCTGTACTGTAATGCCCTTTGTTAGGTATTGATATGCTTCAACTTGTTGGATGTCCAGCTATTGTTTATATGAGAATGACACTTTTGCAGTGCCTTAAATGCCAGTTTATTAAATCAAGACCATGTTTTAGTGCTCATTAGGGAGATTGGTGATTACTGTCATTTTACTCATTCCCCATATTCTACTCTTAACTAGCTGTGCTCAGATTAAAAAACTGGTTGAAGGCAGTGTAAAAGGTGTTAAAATTAAACTTACCAATGCCTTGTGTATTGTTGCTCCCTAATAGCGTATATTATAAGTTCAGACTGCTTAATCTTACTCTCATGATGCAGGAATGACAAAGGTAAAGTATACAGAATGTTTGTCTCGGTCTGAGCATTTCCATCAATGTTTACAGTGTTTAGTTATAATCAGTTACAATCACAATAAACATTCCTACAGGTCACAAATGCAGTCATACACATGTACAAATACTTACAATTAAAGACCTTAGACACAGAAATGACACGGATCATTTTAAGGAGACTGGTGCAAACCAGGATGAGGTAACTGCACTTGGACTGAGTGCTGCTTGCATGTGGTTATCTGAGCTCTGTCTGTCCCCTGTCTTGTCCCTGCGGCCAATAGAAAGACTATAAGAAGGACTATGAGGAGCACATGAGGGGCAAGAACCTCTCAGGCTTGGAGGTCACCCCCGCCATGTTACATGTCAGACACGCCACCAAAATAGCCAGTGAGGTAACTAAAGGATCATTTGTTCCTGACAACCTCCCCTGTTTACCTCACCCATGCTTTATAATCATACTAAGCCTATATTACAACCAAGGTCCCTCTTTCTTTTTACCACTTTAATTTTAAATCTCACAAGTGTTTCCTTCTCTCTTGACTCCTTGTAGGTCCACCTTTGTAGTTAATTGTTAGATAGTTTGCATGATTGACTACACAGCAGCCATAAACTAACAATAATGCACTATTCATCCATCCATCTGCTTTCTCTTTATCCTTTGTGTGAAGTGTAGTAGAGTTGTCTGTATTGTTTGTATTTATATCTGTATCCACTGACATCTTTGACTTCTAATTTCACAATCAGGAGACGGCCAGCTGCTTCATGTTAAATAGTCTGTCTGCATGCATGCATGCATGCATGCTGTCATTTGAACGATGCAGCAATGTTTTAAAGCTTAAATTCTGACTTGAAATGCTGCCTTTTTTTGTTTCCATGCTCTATATGATTAAATGTGGTTCTTCATGTCTTTTTATCAGGATTCTTGCCAAAGTCACCAATGTCTCAGCTCTCTATGTGAAAATGAGTCTGAATCAATCTTCACGGTTTTGTGATGTAACAAACCTAAAGTCTTTTTAGGAGGCGTGGTGACTTTGAGCTCAAAAGACAAGCGACAGCTTGTCCACTGTACTGTACTGTCTGTCTATATGTATGCCTTGGCCTGGCCTGCCTGTGTGCTCTCTTCTGCAGTCTCTCTGTTCTTCTTCCGTCCTGTAGAAAGAGTACAGGAAGGATCTAGAGGAGGGAGTGAAGGGTAAAGGGCTAACTTTACTGGAGGAAACTCCGGAGCTTTTGAGAGCAAGGAATGCCACTCAAATCCTGTGTGAGGTATGACTGACTGAGAGGTGAAAGAGGAAACAGTGTTTCACCCTCAACTGAGTGCCTTCCCGCTCTTGGTGCATCATCTGCTGTATAGTGTCCCCTTAACTGAGCTTCATCATCACACTAAAATGGCCACTGCTGAGTTTGACCCCGCTTTGTGACATCACTAATTTTCCAGCACTCTCCTTCCTCTGATGTCTATAAAATGTTTACATAAGCATAACTTCACCTCGACCCTACTGGATTGTCCTATGATTTTCTCTTATACTATTATACTCTTATACAAAGATTCCAAAAATCAACCTCAAATGTACTCAAAGCACATTTTGTTTTATTATTTTAATGAAACATGTAATTATGTCTTTTATTCTTTGATTCTAGTTTGTAGTTCATTATATTACAACACATGTAGACAGGCACCCATGACCCACCTGCAATGTAGAAGGAACAAGAGAAATGCATAAAAGCTGTGGACAAATACCAGACTCCATCTGATACTTACAGCTTAAGGTTGTCCGTCGCGTCTGTCTTGGTCCCCCAAAGCCCCAAAGACCTCGTGATGTCATTAAACCTGGAGAAGATTAGGAGAAACGTTCTACTTGATGGGGTTGTTTAGACATTTGAGTCTCTTTGGGGCCCTGTGATTAATTAGTAAGTTAAATCAAAGACATTAAAGAACAAAGTGCTCATTTAAAAACCACTTTGTTACAGAAGAGTTTTTTATTTGTCTTTTATTGTATTGATAGATATTTTATGAGACCAGATGTGGGGAGAGGGAGGCAGGGACACATTTGTAAAAGATTAGTACTTTATTACCTTTTACCTTTTTATGAGTAAATACTTTTATCAACAGAAGCCGTATACAAATATCCATGAGCTTAGTTTTTTACAATTTAGTTCTTATTTCAGTTAAGATGTGCTCTGGGAGGCTTTTCAGGTTGATGTTTGGAGTGCTTTTGAATAACTTAAATAATAGAAAATTGAGAGAAAACATAGTTTTGTTGAAAATGACTAATTATCCTTTAACACACTTTCTTTAACTACTGTTTTTTTTCCCAGTTTAGAGTGGAGCCTCACACCCAATCTGCTGTCCAATTATTTATTTTAAAAGTTCCTAATTTCTTCTAACCTTCTTTATTCTCACATTCCCCCAGGTGTTTTGTGTTGCAGCCCTCCCCAGATACGAATGAGTAGAATTCTTGTTTATAGTAATTTGCCATGTCTGATTTTAGCAATCTCCTTTATGTGACACTTTATCACCTGTAATGTTTACAGAGAGAGTACAAGAAGTCGCTGGAGCAGGAGATTAAGGGCAGGGGAATGTTGGCTTTGGCTACAGACACCCCCGACTTCATGAGGGCCAGAAACGCTACTGACATCCTCAGTCAGGTCTGAATCCTAATGTGGTTTCATATTGTTTGTTCTGGCTGCAGTTCTGGTGTATTTTTGTCTGTGCCTTTGGTTGTAGTTGTTGTCTAAAAGGTGACTGATGGCTTTCTGTTACTTAGGCTAAGTACAAGCACACCGCTGAGATGGACAGGGCCAGCTACACAAGTGTCATCGACACCCCCGACATCATCCATGCTCAGCAGATGAGGAACATTGTCAGCCAGGTAGATCACTGAAATCTTCAAAAAGTTTCATTTCTAAAAATCTCCCCTTGAGAGATGTTCAACCAACTAAATGAGGAGTCTTGAAATATATGAAAAGTCTCTTTTAAGACTATTTGAATTCAAATTTCTGCTGTTTGTTTTTGTCCAACAGAAAAAGTACAGAGAGGAAGCTGAGAAGACCATGTCTCACTATGTACCAGTCTTGGACACTCCGGAGATGCAGAGAGTCCGTGAGAACCAGAAGAACTTCAGCACTGTAAGTGATAAATGTCATCGATGTCTTCTCCTGGTTGTCTTAGAGCCTTGTACCACCTACAGTATGAAGTCAGATGTTCTTCCAGTGTCTTCTGTGTACGTCTCCATGTCGCTGTAAAGTATTATCTTTAATACTTGATATTTTTGTACTGTTAGTGGAATGGTGTTCTCTAAATCTGTTGTAAATTAAGTGTTTGGTGTCAGTTTTATGTTTGACTCAGGCGTATAAGTGAAAATAGCTTTCAAGCTCACCCTGAGCAGAAACTGAGGTACATTTTTAGTTCAAATGAACACGTAGTTTCTCTTCAGGCTCTTTGTTTTCTTTTCTTTTTTGATTTTTTTTATCATGTTGAAACATTTTAACTGCACTTTTTTTTTTTCTCCTTGTAGCATCGATACCAGACTGACCTTAAAAACATAAAGGGCAAAGTGTCTACTGTACAGGACACTCCTGAAATGCTTCGTGTTAAAGAGAATACAAAGAATTTCAGCTTGGTATCTACTCAATAATATATATATATATTGACATTTAACATTTTTACACTTATACTTGATTTTTTAAATTCCTTTTTTAACGTTCTGACCTCATCTTTAACAATCCCTGATATGCAGCCCTTACTTCTTGTCGTGTAGAATATGCAGCTCTTTAATTCATGCAACTAACCTTTGACAATGAGTTGTCTAGTGTAACATTTATACTTTTTAGTGCAGAGCTTGTGTGTTGTTTTGTAAATATTTTGTTTAAGTTGTTGTGGAAGTGTCCCTTTAAATGTTGTTTTATATGTTTGTTTCATTCATGTGTGTTTTTGTTGATGTGTGCCCAACTTAGCTCACAAGGTGCAACACAGCTAAAGCTCAAGTATAGTTAAATTAAATCAAGAAGCTTGTCCTCTTCCTCCAAGAGTGAAAATCAGCTAACCAGTGGTCGCTGCTTTCATTCCTTGTCCACATAAAGATTCAGTACAAAGAGGATTTGGGATCAGGAACGGCTTTGCCCGAGACCCCAGAGATGGAGAGAGTTAAACGCAACCAGCTGAATATTAGCACGGTACTCCACAGAGTGACCCTGCCCTCCTTCATCTCCTCTTCAACACGTCTTCCCTCCATACTCCCTCCTCAGAATATAACCTGACCTGTCCTCACATGTCATCTCCATAAACGTCCATTTTCTATCTGACTTTTTACAAGGATTATTTTTCATGCTTATCCTTTTAGTTTTTAGTTTATTAATAATTCATTTCATCTAAACCGTGAAGTAATAGACTAAAAAATCATCCAGTTCAAAGCAGGACTTACATATTTCCACAACCTTATTTATATTGCCAAAATACCCAACTACAACTGTAATATGTGAAAGTCTATAAATCTGTATTGTCAGTTGTTCCAAAGTGTATGTTGTTGTTATGAATGGATGGACGTGTCCGTGTCTACACTATATACTGTGCTCATGTTTGTCCCTGTCTCACTCTGTACCTGTCTATTGTCATTATTATTATTTGATGGGCAGATACAGTACAAGAATTCTTTGGGTCAAGGCACAGCCATACCAGATCTCCCTGAGGTGAAGCGGGTCCGAGAAACCCAGAAGAATATCAGCTTGGTAGAGGAACAGGCTGCAGTGACCCCTTTTTTTTAATCCCCTCTAAATTATTTCCCAACATACTCTCTGACATCTAGAAAACTTTGCCTTCCATGTTTTTATCTCTGGTTTTCCCTCCTCCATCCTAACTAAGGCTCATAAATCACTCCTTTTTACCTGCCTTGGTTAACAACTTGATTATGAATTTATTTATCTACAGAAACATAGTTTTCATCCCATTTTTCCCCAAATCAGTCAGCATTTCCCCAGTTTTTATTTGAATTTCTTTTTTTTGGTACTTCCCTCCCTCCTTAACTGAACAGTAATCTGTCTTTGAGTGTGTTACCACCATATTTTACTTTATTTTTCTATTTCATTTAAAGCTTCAGTACAAAGAAGGAGTGGGCCAAGGCACATCAATATCAGAGACACCAGAGATGGAGAGAGTTAAACGCAATCAGCTGAATATTAGCACGGTACTCCACAGAGTGACCCTGCCCTCCTTCATCTCCTCTTCAACACGTCTTCACATACTCCCTCCTCAGAATATAACCAGACCTGTCCTCTCATGTCATCACTTCAAATGACCATTTCAATCCATCTCTTCATAGAGAATTTTTTCTTTTTACTTTTTGTTTATTTGAATTTTTAGACTAATTATAGGATTTTAAGGAGCCCCAAAGACTCCATTTGTTTTATCTTGTGGACGTAGATACTTTGTCACCCAACTTCCTTTCTGCAAGATAATAGCTTGTTTTTTAAAAGATACATCAGATGGCCAAGGGTATGTGGACACCACTGGCAAGTCCATAAAGAGGTGGTTTATCGAGTTTGCTGTGAAGGAACTTGACCCTCATCCAACACTTTTGGGATAGACTGTGAGCCAGACCTTATCACCAAACATCAGTGTTGGACTCACTGACTGTATATAAAGATGGATGACATGACAGCTTTGCAAAAGTGAGGCCAAAACATCTTGATCACTTTCTGTTGGCTGGCTGCAGTATTGGATATACATCCTGCCCCCTCCATGTTAGCAGATAGAACAAGGGCCAAACTGAAAACTCTTCCCCAAAGATAGCTTCTGTCATTTAAGGTAGTTATTGTCACATTGATGTAAGGAATAATTTGGCCTCATGTTTGTGTAGTGGGTGGAAGTTGAGACACACTGTCCGTCTTTATGTACAGTATGTCAATGGTTGGACCTCACTCATGTTTGTGTGGCTTAAAGTGAGCAAATCCCTGCAGCCCAGTCAGTGGAGGCTGTTGTAGAAGCATATTACCGCTCATTATCTTCAAATATTCAACAACATATGCATGTGATGTTTGGGTGTCCACATACTTTTGGCCATATAGTGTAGTGGTTCTTATCTTCACTGTAAGTTATCATCTTCATCATCTCTGAGGAGTTTGAGGCTTCTGTAGGGTTTTTCTATATCATGATAATTCAATACATCTAAACCCCGAAGTCATACATTTAATGAAGTACCATCCATTTTGAAGCAGAACGTACGTATTTCACATCCTTACTTATTGACAACATGCCCAACTAAAGATGTGAAAATCTGTTGAAAGTAACAACGTGTTGTGTCAGTTGTTCCAAGTGTATGTTGTTGTCATGAATGGATGGACGTGTCTGTGTCTACACTACATACTGTGCTCATGTTTGTCCCTGTCTCACTCTGTACCTGTGTATTGTCATTATTATTATTTGATGGGCAGATACAGTACAAGGACTCTGTGGGTCAAGGCACAGCCATACCAGATCTCCCTGAGGTGAAGCGGGTCCGAGAAACCCAGAAGAATATCAGCTTGGTAGAGGAACAGGCTGCAGTGACCTTTATCTCATCCCACTATAATCACCTCCCAACATAGCTGCCTCTCTTGTTCTCAGTCCTGGTTTTCCCTCCTCCATCCTAACCAAGTCTCATAAATCACTCCTTTTTACCAGCCTTGGTTGATGGCTTGATTAAGAATTCACATTTTCATTAAAATAAAAAATGTAATCCCCCTCCATTTCTTCCCTAAATTACTCAGCATTTCTCTGGATCTTATATTTTAATCCCTTATTTTTGGATTTTGCATTTCCTTCCCTCCCACATTGAACAGTAATCTGTCTTTGAGTGTGTTACCACCATATTTGACTTTTTTTTTTTTTGCTGTTTCATTTAAAGCTTCAGTACAAAGGAGGAGTGGGTCAAGGCACGTCAATATCAGAGACCCCAGAGATGGAGAGAGTTAAACGCAATCAGCTGAATATTAGCACGGTACTCCACAGAGTGACCCTGTAACCTCCTGTACATTCATTTGCCTCTACCTCACTCTTCATTTCCTTCAAACGCAACGTCATAACTCCTCCTGAGTCATCACCATTCGTTTAGATGCTTATCACATCAAACCCATGCGCAGATATAACACCAATGATGAGCCACTGTGTCTCTAACATAACCTGCTTCTTCATTTCGCAGGAAAAACGTGTGTTTAATTCCATGTTTAATGTCTGCTGTGAGCTTTGGTGCTGTGCTGTGTCTCTGTCTTCCTGTTATTGTCTCTGACTGACCTGCTCTTTACTTTCTTTGTATGAAACCAAAATTGTGTGTTGGGTAGATAAAATACAAGGACTCTCTTGGTCGAGGCACGGCTATACCGGACCTCCCTGAGGTGAAGCGGGTCAGAGAAACCCAGAAGCACATCAGCTCGGTAGTGGAACAAAAACCGAAGCACGTGTGCTCCTAACTGTTGAGAGTGGGTGGTAGTGTCCATCAGTAATGCTACTTTCCCTCCCTCCTGTCATCATCTCACACTCTCATCACCTCCTGCTCGTCTCATCCATCCTCATCATCAAGGCACAGACTGCAGTTTCCTGAGCTCCAGCCCTGCCATCATCACCCCTCTCACCCTCATGTAGCCTTAGTTTTCATTTCTTTTTTGTTCTTTTCTCCTCTTACTCCATCCAATCATCTTTAATCTTCAACCATCAAACCCCTCCAGCTGAGTGAAACCCTACTCTTTGGCCTGTGATGCTCCCCAAAGCCCCGACCCCTCTCCCGTAGACACTATGCTAACCTGCAGCCCAGCTTTTTTTGCTTCTAAATTAATGTCCACTTCACAGCAAATGAGCTTAATGCCCTGCTGAAGCGTGAGGAGTGTGTTTGTTTCTACAACAGAGATCCTGGCTGTTTGACAGGAGCTGTCAGGATGAGTCACTCTATAGGACCAGTTTCTCAGACGCCGTTTAAATACATTCCAAAAGCAACAAATGTTTCTTCAATTCAGAGGAATATCTTCTATCTATTTATCTTGGAAATTTCCTAAACTTTGTCTGTGTCTTCTAAGAGTTTGAGGTCAATCCGAGTCTATGAAAGCAGTCCTATAGGTATGTGGTCTGTGTATGGTTCAGTGTCTGACTGTGCTTCTGTCCTGTAGGTGTTGTATAAAGACGGTTCAGCCAAGGGAACTCCTGTGGTGTTCACTCCAGAGATGGAGCGTGTCAAAAGGAACCAAGAAAACATTAGCTCGGTACCTTCAGAACCACCGCAAGAACATGTTCCACTGGAGAAATGTTCTTCCCCACGTTAACCCTTTTCTAACTGACTTGTGTCCCGGCTCCAGTTAATTGTATTAATTCTCCCCACTGCGCTCTCTTTTTTAAATGTGTTAATACCACCAGCTGTGGTGTGTCTGTGCACAACATCACTGCTAACCTCTCCTGTTGTTCAAACTACTCCACTTCATCTTGTTCCCCTGTTGTCCTCCAACTGAAGATTGGGACGTAATCTTGTTTGATTTAATACTTCAACGTCTGCTAATTCATTTGTCTGAAATCCCAGTAATGCCCCAGCTCCTTCTGTCAGAAGCTGTGTGTTTCCTCTTTGCCAAGCCCTTTGTGCTGTGGATGCTAACGGCTGCTGTATGATTGATTCGGGTCTAAAGCATTTCAGACGCTCACTGCGTGTCCTCTGTTCTCTACCATCCTGACCCAACTTTCCATCAGGTGCTGTACTCCGACAGTTTCCGTAAGCAGGTGCAGGGCAAGGCCGCCTTCGTTCTGGACACACCTGAGATGAGGCGCGTCAGGGAGACCCAGCGCATCATCTCTGGAGTAAGACATTGAGATTATTGGTTTAATTAATGTACCCTAAGTTTTATTTCTACTCCCGGTAGTTAACTTTTCCACTTCTTTTTCCTTCTTAAAGAAGGTTATATGTTTCTTTTTCTGAAAAATCCCACATTTGGTCTCTCAACTGTTTATGATGTCTACTGTCTACTGAAGATGTACTAAATCTTTAAAAAATATTGGTCAAGAATAAATAAATTAACTCAGTAATGTTATTATGCAAACAGGAAAAAATAGTGCATTTATTGAGGGCTATTTTCAGCAGAGGATTAATACACATTTGGTGCTCTAGTGATTTATGGCAGCAGGACGTGTCTGTGTGATTGACTTATTACATGATTTTGGACAACAATGCAAAGGAACAAGATGTATCGGCTCTGGCTAGTCAGATAGTATTTGTTAGGAGGATCATTTAATCTTTTATGGGATCTGTTGACGGTTAGAAATGTATAGACTATCACCAGAGTGTACTGCAACCTTAAATATCCCAGAAAACCAAGGGGGATTGTCTACATAAATATACTCATACTGCATATTTTGTTCATTACATACATAACATATACTAAGGATAATTAGTCCCATAATAATTTTGTTCTTATTTTAATTGTTGTCCAATATATCATTTGTAATAACAAGTTGTCTGACTTTCTTATCGAGAAGTCACTGTACAGTGTATTTGTACCATGTATTAAACTGACTGAAACGATGCTTCGAGCTCTGGTTGTTACAAACTGTGCTTACTTTCCAGGTGAGATATCACGAGGACTTCGAGAAGAGCAAGGGCAGCTTCACTCCCACCACCTCTGACCCGGTGACAGAGCGCGTGAAGAAGAACACCCAGGACTTCAGCGACATCAACTACCGCGGCATCCAGAGGCGTGTGGTGGAGATGGAGAGGAGGCGTGCCATCGAGCACGACCAGGAGACCATCACTGGTACAGTTAGATTGCACACAGTCATTAGTTTTCAGGCCTGGATACAAATTAAAATATGGACATTAACGTTAAAATTCTACTTCAAAATTCAACTACAACAAATTTGAATTGTAGAGAAATGGTAAATAACCATGAAAATGAAAATGCTGGTTCATGTAAGTGCTTTTTCTTGATAAAATCAAATTTAATGCAATCAATTCACAGAGCTAAGCATCCAGTTTTCAAATCTTCAGTTGGTTATCTTTGAAAAATCCAGGTCATTTTCATGCTCATGTGGATTTTAAGGACCTTTGGGGCTTTTCAAAGATCCTCAACGATTTGTCTGTTGGATACTCTAATATAAAACTCAAATGTAATGGTACTACATGAGAGGCACAACCTGTTGAAATGTTAAACACAGACTGAGACTAGTTGTCTTGAGTTAGACTTGATTGCCTGATCCTGTTTTTGGCCTCAGATCTGCGTGTGTGGCGCACAAACCCCGGCTCTGTGTTTGACTACGACCCCGCTGAGGACAACATCCAGTCCAGGAGTCTGCACATGATGTCTGGTGAGATGAGAAATTTAACGGATCACTTCATAGGGAGAATTTAAGTATGATTTAGTTCATCAAATTTCATGATCTAACACTGTTACTGTTACTGACAGTGCAAGCTCAGCGTCGCAGCAAGGAGCACTCCCGCTCCACCAGCGCCCTGAGCGGCCTGGCTGATGAGAAGTCTGAGGTGTCCCAGGACGCCGACCACCACATGTCCCTCTACAGCAACGGCTTCATGACCTCCTCTATCGGTAATGATCCAGAATCACCGCAACAAACAAATACAGTATACTGTATCATGTGTTATATTGACATGTCAGTGTGTTTTACCAGTCACCACAGGTCATGTGCCGGATTGTGCCTCATATGTGGTTTCCTGTATGTTTAACTTCTGCAGGTTACCAGCATGCTAAGACTGTGGAGGTGCAGCAGAGATCATCATCAGTGGCCACCCAGCAGACCACAGTCTCCTCCGTCCCCTCACACCCCTCTACCACTGGGGTCAGTCACACACAGGCACTTTACACACACTGCATTAGACAGCATGGGAAGCATAAAGCGTAACATGACAGGACATGGAAATTGTTTTCTGTGGTGATCCAACCTCTCGCCTCGCTGCAGTGGTGCACAGGTGTACTCCAGCACACCTAGACATCAGTGTTGTGTGCAACCACACATGACCACATCCATTCATTCATCTGCCTCTCATACAAACATCCAAACATGCACATACAATTCATTACATACACCCCCTAACAATCTCCTCCTCTCTCTACTCCCAGACTCTTATCAAACCGTACATCACTGTAACTGCTTTGTGTTAAAGTCTTATTTATCTTTTGTCACTCTTTTTCACCAATAAGCAGTCACACCACCCTCACAGGCTTCACACACTGACTCTCATCGCCTTCTTGTCTTCATTCCCTGCAGAAAACTGTGCGTGCCATGTACGATTACACCGCAGCCGATAACGACGAGGTGTGCTTCAAGGATGGCGACGTCATCGTTAACGTGCAGGCCATCGACGAGGGGTGGATGTATGGCACCGTGCAGCGCACCGGCAAGACCGGCATGCTGCCAGCCAACTACGTTGAAGCAGTTTAAAGACGAAGCCCGCCCATCATCCCTCCAGAGTGGGCGAGACACATCCACAGGGCAGACTGACTGGTCTTCCTGTGATCACAACCGTGGCTTAGTGCAATGTGTAGCTTTGAGTTTCTCGTAGGTCTGTCACTGTGTTTTGATTGTGTTGTAATTCTCGTTGATAAGTCTGTTTTCATTCATATGCTGCTGCCCCCGTTACCTGTGGATGTGACATAAGCATCATGACGTGACACATATAAATATTTCTGATTATACATACTCTGCCTACTATGAATGAGAGACTGTATTAGATTGTTGAAAGTGTTCTCGGACACTGTGTTGGAAAAGCAAGAGATTACATGACATTACAAACGTCCTGGCCCATTATATTGTAAATTTCAAAAATATTTAATATATATAAAACACTTTTTGTCCAAGTTGTACCGACAGAGATTTTCTCATGAAAACTGTGGGCTCAAATAGCTCCAATTATGCCTTTAATGGAAATTCTAAGGAGAGAAAGAGAAGTGATTAAAAAAATGAAAATAATGAAAGAAGGAGTCAGTTACCATCTACCTCCTCCAAGATTAAACCACTCCTGAAGAGTTGTGTGAGACGAGCCTCAGTCTTCCCTCCTTTACACTGAAGGCTGGCCATTAGTAGAATGTGTGTTTTGTTTCTTCCGATTATAAAAGAGTAAGGCATGACCTTGAATCAGTAGCTAATAAAGCACACCCAGCTCCTGCAGCTCTCTGCCTCCTTCTTTTCATCCTCAACTTTGACCATCATCTTCCATCTCAGAGCTTTTAAAGCTCCCATATCATGCTCCTTTTATGTTTTCATTCAGGTTTACATGCTTTAATGCTCAAAAAACACTATTTTTCTCATATTGTCCATTGCTGCAGCACCTGTTTTCACCCTCTGTCTGAACTCTCTGTTGTTATGTCTCGTTCTTTAATGGCCCCATCCCAAAAAAGCCCAATTTTGCTCTGATTGGTGAGCTTTTACAGGTCTGAATACAGGCTGTTTGCATTTCCACTTGGAGTGTTTTGATACTTCACAGTATTTATATAACATCTAGACCAGGCACAGCGTTGTGGGTGGGCCTCACGGGCCTCGGCCCACCCACTTGTACTGCTGGCCCACCTTAAATGACTGGGAGAAGAACATACAGCGGTCAAAAGTTTACATCCACTTGTAAAGAACATGAACAGGTGCGTCTCAAAAAAATAGAATATCATTGAAAAGTTATTCTTTTTCCTTAATTTAACTAAAGTAGTTTGACTTTTGATTGCTTTTCTCTAGAAACCAGAAGAACTTAAAAACAATGTAAGACAGATGTTAGGAAGAGCTGAGGATTTCTGCCCGACTTTATTGTCTCCATGTTGCCTTGAAAACATCTTCAAACTGTTTCGATTGAGACAAATGTGGCTTAGGAACTTCAGATGTTTCATTTTCGCACGATGTGAGCATTAGACTCACTCATGCCGCTCTTTATAAATATAAACTGTCACAGGTAAATTATAAGTTATTTTATAGTGTCATAATAAACCAGATGCACTTGTTGCCTTCCACAGCATGATATCATCTGTTTTAGCGAGACTGGAAACCTTCAAAAGAAGACAAACATTATTGACAAATGTAATTAGGCCCACACAAAACTGAAATCCTGACACCGTGTCTGATCTAGACCAGCGTTATAATCAAAAAGACATGGAAATCTCACTTTCAGCAACATGAGACCTTTACAGGGTAGCTGCTGAGTGGGATGTTATCTCTGGTTTGTAATTAGAAAGGAAGGAGAAGAGAGAAGTGACGTCTTTATACAGTGTCTTTTATTCAAAGGATGACTCCAACAGTGTTTTTTTTTTTTTTCTGCTTTTGCAACTGTTTCAGATCACTGTAGATTATTTTCCAGTAATTTGAAAAAGTTTAAAAAATATATTTATTTTCAGGTGCGTGCAGGTGAAAACATTTCGTATTTAAGAAACAGAAGTTATAAAATCAATAAAAAGAACACTGAATGCTAGATTTGTCCTTAATGCTGCATTGTTAAAGATCATCGGTACAACTTTCTAATCAAACAGCCTTTAGAAAGGGTTTCATACAGCAACTGAATGGCTTTATTAGTGCTTTATCATTTACTAGTGCTTTACAGATCAGTCATAAGTATTAATAGGAACAGATTTTGGGATGCCAGGTTTTAAACATCTCTGATCATTCATCCTCCTCCAGCAGGACGCGTCATGACGCCCACTTAGATGGACTGTTTGACCTCTGACGTCCTGGAAATGTGAGAGTCTGGATCAAAATTCATTTATAGCAACTTTACTTTTGCACTTCAGGAGTTGCTGGATCATTGCTAATAAACATCACGTAATAACTTTTAACTTACTAACTTTGGCTGCTGGCTTAATATAAAGTAAATGTGTGTGTAACGTTATTTGATTTACTGACATCCAGAAATGGCTTATTAGAAAGTTAGACACTATTAATTACACTGTTTAATGACTTGGCCATAAATATTTCACTACTTGACAACCCAGAGATCAACAGAATCAATGGCTTATAACTGATCTGCAAAAAATAGTAGATGATTAGTTTAAAAGGTGCAATATGTAAGAATTGTCCATCTGTAAATTCATACACCAAACAAAGAGGAGGCAGCATATCAAAAGAGTAACCGCTAACTTCTGCTAACTGTAGCTGCCATTAGCTAGTAAGCCTCAGTTAGCCGTGCAGCTAGCGGTCCGGACTGGGAGCTGAGAGTCTCCGGTTGGTGTTTACACCACTAGCACAGGAGCTTTGGACCACCAGGAGGAGGTTTTCAGGCCGGGGGAATGCACGCGGAGAGCAGCACCGACACGGAAACCAGAACTCGGAGCTGGGCGAGCAAGACACAGAGCAGCAGCCTCTCAGGGAGCACAGCTGGAACAGGAGCGAACACAGGGGAGCAGCCAGCAGCCACCTCCTGAGTTATGAGCTTTACTTTTGGACCATCGCCTCTTGAGGTACAAAGTTGGACTACGAGACAACAAAAAACATTAACATCAAAACGGTTATTTCTTCACATTCTGATGATAATTTTAGGCTGAATTTCTTTAACTAAAGGTCTTACATATTGCACCTTTAACCTTGAATCAAATTATTAGTCAAAATTTACAAATATTTTATAAAGGGTGCCTTATTAGATTATATGTCCACTAAACAGTTTAACTTTAGGCATCGACATGGTGACAGAAGAAGGCAAGAGTTAGAATCGGTACAGGCCTGTAGCACAAAATGACCATCTCAATACTGATGTTGGTGGCTGATACCAGTGAGTCCACCATCACAAGGCCCGCTGCCCAGATTTGGAGCTTGTAAACTGTCTTTTTGGCTCAAAAAGTTTTGGGGAAAAAAAAAACTCCTTCCTGTTGTCAGCTACAGGACACAGTAGGTCAGGGAGTCGTGTCAGTGTGGTTGCAGTTCCTACAGTCATACTACTGAAGTATAAGTGTCACAGGCTACTTTAAGGCTCTTTAGTTTCCTGGCTAGCTTCTGCATTTGAAGCCGCTGCATTCTGTCACATTGTGTCACATGATACTGATACTGTGCTTTTCTTCATAAGACGCTTGGCTTGTGTCGTGGCCCGGTCATCTGTTCACATTGGAGTCAGCTGGTCCTTTGCTGCAGTGTGAGCAAACCCGCCCGCTGGTGATACTGCTTCTCCTTGGCCTCTGCGATTTTTGCAGACAGATCCAGCGGCTTCTCAAAGAACTGCACCAGCATCTGTTCGGTGAGCAGGGACGCCAGGATCTGAGCGTAGCTGACCGTCCACTCGCTCTCTCCCGCCGAACTCCTGTCGCCTCTGCTGCCGTCATCAGCGGTCACCCGGGCAGCAGAGGCTTCTTCCACCTCCTCTCGGCCAGTGACCTCTGACCCCGAGCTGTGTCCACGGTGACCGGCCTCGCCGATCTGCAGCACAAGACTGGTTACCGTAGCGATGGCCTGGAAGAGCTCATTCTCCTCTGGGTCGCCGTGGAACATGCCATAGAGCGTTTTACAGAACTGGATGAACTCTCGCTATGGAGGAAGAGAGAGAGGGTTATATCAGTGTTTCATCACATGAGACTTCTGATCGCTACAACAAACCAGAACATTACTGCCGACACAATTAGTCAGCAGTGATTAGGAGACTGACAGACAGTTTTCATCAAAATCAGTCATTTTAAAAACATTTTTCAGCATTTTCTGACACTTTATGGACTATAAATTAATGACAAATTTAAAAAAAGTGAAAAGAAAAGAACTGATTCAAAAGAGAAAGAGAGCCAACCCACTCTCTCTCTCTCTCTCTCTCTCTCTCTTGGATTAGCTTTGTTAAATTGTGGGAAAACTAACAATAACATTCACTAATCCATAAATTGGCAGCAGAGGCAGCTGATCCGGTTCATTCCCGTCCTTCTGGATTCACAGTTAACTAATCACTTGTTTGATGTTTGTGTGTTGCGCTGGTTTGGTTCAGGATGAAATTCTGACATTGAACTGTTGCTTCAAAGTGGACCATTAACTGTGTGAGGAAACAGCAATTTGAATCTTTTATGAGAGTCTAGTTAACCAGGAAAAGATATTTGAACAGAATCAGAGGGAGAGTTAGAGAAATATCAGCAAAGCCCGAGGAGACAAGAAATAATTTACAACTGAAGACTGTGATGTTTCCAAATGTGGAGCAGGTTTTAACTGAGGCTTCATATCCACAGAGCTGCTCCTCGTCCGGGAATGAATCAAAGTTTGATAACCGCTCCCTCTTCCCACACACAGCAGTCCCACTCTGTCAGCATATTTCCCCGTTCCCTCCCCTTCAGATCTACAGGTTCATGGAGGAGTGTAACTGAGCTGACCGGCCCCGTTCACTGCACAAACACATTCAGATCAGCAGTGCTTTCAGTTATCAGGAAGTGAAACACAGACAGACGTTGTTACCGAGAGGTGAAATGGCGCAGGGAGGACTTCAGCTGGACGGCGAAGCTTTCTCTTGTTCGATCTGTTTGGATCTACTGAAGGATCCGGTGACTATTCCCTGTGGACACAGCTACTGCATGAACTGTATTAACACCTACTGGGATGAGAAGGGGATCTACAGCTGCCCTCAGTGCAGGCAGCACTTCACACCGAGGCCTGTCCTGCTGAAAAGCACCATGTTAGCAGTTTTGGTGGAGGAACTGAAGAAGACTGGACTCCAAGCTGCTACTGCTGATCACCGCTATGCTGGACCTGAAGATGTGGCCTGTGATGTCTGCACTGGGAAGAAACTGAAAGCATTTAAGTCCTGTTTGTTCTGTCTGGTCTCGTACTGTGAGAAACACCTCCAGCCTCACTTTGATTTGGCCCCTTTAAAGAAACACAAGCTGGTGGAGCCGTCCAAGAAGCTCCTGGAGAACATCTGCTCTCGTCATGATGAGGTGATGAAGATGTTCTGCCGTACTGATCAGCAGTGTATCTGTTACCTCTGCTCTGTGGACGAACATAAAGGCCACGACACAGTGTCAGCTGCAGCAGAGAGGACTGAGAGGCAGAGAGAGCTCGAGGTGACGATCCAGCAGAGAATCCAGGACAGAAAGAAAGATGTGAAGGTGCTTCAACAGGAGGTGAAGGCCATCAATCGCTCTGCTGATAAAACAGTGGCGGACAGTGAGAAGATCTTCACCGAGCTGATCCGTCTCGTGCAGAAAAGACGCTCCGATGTGAAGCAGCAGGTCAGATCCCAGCAGGCGACTGAAGTGAGTCGAGTCAAAGAGCTTCAGCAGAAGCTGGAGCAGGAGATCACTGAGCTGAAGAGGAAAGATGCTGAGCTGGAGAAGCTCTCACACACAGAGGACCACATCCAGTTTCTACACAACTACCCCTCACTGTCAGCACTCAGTGAGTCTACACACTCATCCAGCATCAACATCTGTCCTCTGAAGTACTTTAAGGATGTGACAGCAGCTGTGTCAGAGGTCAGAGACAAACTACAGGACGTCCTGAGACAGAACCAGACAAACATCTCACTGACAGTGACCGAAGTGGATGTTTTACTGTCACAACCAGAGAACATGACCAGAGCTGACCTCTTAAAATATTCACGTAAAATCACACTGGATTCAAACACAGCAAACACACTTCTGTTATTATCTAAGGGGAACAGACAAGCAACATTAATGACACAACATCAGTCTTATGCTAGTCACCCAGACAGATTCACTGACTGGTCTCAGGTCCTGAGTAGAGAGAGTCTGACTGGACGCTGTTACTGGGAGGTGGAGTGGAGAGGGGGAGGAGCTGGTGTAGCAGTCGCATACAAGACTATCAGCAGAGCAGGGGGCTCAGATGAATGTGGATTTGGATTCAATGAACAATCATGGACGCTATCTTGTGAGACAAACAGTTACAACTGTTATTACAACAGTGTCTGTACTCCTGTCTCAGGCCCTGAGTCCTCCAGAGTTGGAGTGTACCTGGATCACAGGTCAGGTTTTCTGTCCTTCTACAGCGTCTCTGACACCATGACTCTCCTCCACAGAGTCCAGGCCACATTCACTCAGCCGCTCTACGCTGGACTTCATGTTAATCCCGGAGGCTCTGCTGAGTTCTGTAAACTCACATAGACAGAAGTCATTTCAGGGACAGTGGGTTAACTTCTGTGTTATATTGTTTTGATTCCATCATTGTTGCTGAGAGCTGGTTGTTTCATTTCTTCACTGCACACAGATCACCTGTCAATCAAACATTATGGGCGGTACTGAGATGTCTTCTTGTTGTTCTGTAAATGTTTGAGTGTCTTCGGGCAGCGCCTCGGAGGCTGTCACTGCTCATGATGAGTTCATAATCAATCAGGAGATCAGTCATTATTTGCTTGTACATAGCTGAGATTCTGCTCAAACTAAAACTAAAAATGTAAGTTTCTTGTAATAATGAGATATGTGTGTACGTTGTTATTACATACATTTCATGTTATGTTTCTCTCTTTCTGGTGTGGCAGCAGAACACTGTCGTACATTTTCGCACCACTTTCAACACGGCACAGATCTGAACTGAATGCTGTGTGTTTAATGTCAAGGCTGAAGCAGCACAACATATGGAGAGAAACAGACTGAATGCAGGTCTAAGATCACAGGAATACATTTCATATATCAATCATCTCTAAAACACAAAATCAGTTTGAAATAACTAAGAAAAACTGTGACAGAGACAATTTAATGAGTCTCTTTGCACCTCCTTAGTGCGACTGACACAAAACAGATTACTTTCTCTCTGGTCTAATTGATTAAGTGTCATACTTTTTTGGTTTCATTTTGTTTTCTGATACGACCACTGGGAGGCGCCGATGTTAGAAATATTCAAATTCAATATATCGTGGCCTTTAGTACATTCAATACATGTTAGTTTTGTTACATGTTCACATAAGTAAGTTCTTTTTTATTTTTTACAGTGAAGCTTATTAAAAAGACGAAGCATGAATATAAACTGAACATACAGATTTTACAGATGAAATAATGTAGGAGCTGCTAAAAGACAAGATAGTTACTGAGGGCCAGTGAACTGTACTGTGTAGTTAAACACCAGTACAGCAGGTTCCCAGTACCTGGTTCATGAGTGGCAGAGGCTTCTCCACATCTTTCTCCTTCTCTTTGGCCAGATCCTGCAGCATCTGCTTCAGCTGCTCCTGGTAGTCTTTCACCTCACCTTCAACATCTGGAACAACGGTCAGCACACAGAGGCAGATATTCTTCAGTCAGTACCCCAAAACCTCTGAATTACATATATTCATATTGCAGATTGCTTGTGTTTTCTCTGTTTGCTTTAGCTGTCGTGAGTTGTCCACTCGAGCTAAGAAAATCAACAGCTGATGGATCGAAGCGTGTTTGGACGAACCGGAGGGCAGATTAACATAGAGGGGTCTGTTTGTGGACACCAGGGGGCTCTTCATCAGAGAGGGGTCATCTTCACTTTCTGTCAGAGCTGCAGACACAAACACAAAGTAAAGTCGATCAGTCACTTCCAGCCCTGACTGCAGCTCGAAAACTCTCATGACTGTCGAGGTGTGAACAGAATGAGTCACCTGGCGGGATGTGCAGACGGTACAGCAACCTTATCTTCTCATTCAGCTCTTCACAGTACAAAGTGTCTGAAGAGACGGAGGGGGAGAGGGGGAGAGAGAGATTGAGTTGGATTTAAATTAATAAGCCAGCGTTCATTTTTTGGTTTTACATGGGACAGGAGCAGCAATGATCCCCAAAAGTGTGTTGACGAGAAAACACATCTGGCACACACTCTGACGCAGGACGTAAGACGCTGCCCCCGGACCAAATATTAAATAAAAAAGATGTTGAGGAGTCCCGAGCTGTCACATTAGCTAGCTTAGTGAGCCTCTCTCCCATGAATAGATGAGCTTCCTATCTCCAAAACCTGGCAGCTTACACCTTACTTTACCTTACCTTACTACTTATGGATGCATTTTTCTGGAAGAACCAGATTTGGTCCATCTCCTCTGAAACTATTACTTGGGAACTTCATACTGGGTGTGACTTTTCTGAAGTGCCATAAAGCCCTAAAGCTCAGCAGGATGATCACAGAGCAGAGTCTACATGTGCCTTCATTCTCCCTGTCTGTCGTTACCTACCCAGCCAGCCAGCAAACTCTCTGAAAGTGACCAGGTTCTTGCGTTCCTGGTCCAACAGCGTGAAGGTGCGGTTCGCCAGCGTGTCAGCGTGCTGGTTTGAGTCCCCGGGCCACGGCACCAGCAGCCCGTACAGGCTCTTGAACTGGGGCCGGTCCAGCCGGTACTGCCGCTCAATGTAGGAGCAACCAGATTCACCGTGATGCCAGGCTGCTGCCTCCGCCGCTGCCACAGAGCTACTGTCACCCCAGTACAGACTGATGAAGTGCTCCGTCTGGAGGGGTGAGGAGTGACAGGGTGGGAAGTGAGGAGAGGATGATCGTTTTATTGATGAAGGACATAAGCTAGTTGAAAAGTAGATAAGAAGATACCTTGAAGAGGTCGTAGACATCAGCCAAGTTCTCTGGAGACATGGAAACATCTGGAGTCACCACTCTCAGCTGCACAGACACACAGAGGGAGGCTTTTAACTTGTTTTCACAGTCAGACTGTATGACAGCATCACATGAACATTCTCTGTCTGCTCACAGCGTTTTCTTTGGCGGTGTCTTCATGAGCCTGCAGCACTCGGATCCTGTGTCGACAGCGAAGCCTCTCAATATGCCTCACACTCAGGTCTCCGAATTTCTGACACAAAGAAACACAGATTATATGAGGGTAAAGGGTCAGTGCTTTTTAAATAAAGAAATAATTTGCTGTAAAACATAAAATCATTCCATAAAATGCGCAAAATCAATAAATTCAAGGCCAATGTCAATCTCAACGATCAGATCTGTGTGCTTCTCACCTCGTAGGACTGGTTGATGAGGTCGGTGATGTTTGTGTGTCTCACAGCGGGAACATCAGTGTCGCTGTTGCTCGTCTCCAGTGCAGCAGGCGGCGAGGACGGAACACAGGACGACTCTTCACTTCCAACCTGGTCCAGAAAACTAAGCACAAATCAGAGGAGTCATTTCATGTGCTCGCAAACATAAATGCAATCC